>NC_080191.1:30915000-32165000 GCF_030028045.1 Hippopotamus amphibius kiboko
TAAAAATACATAAATATACATAATAATATGAATGAAAGATACCTGAAAAATGCAGACCTCCAATCAAGTGAAGAAGAATAATGACTGTCAGGTACTCTGCTCCACCCATAAATATTACAGAGATTGGAATCCATTGGAATAAAAAGCCACAGCAACTCTTATTCTTTTGAAGAACCCTAACCAATGGTGTTCTTACATTTTTGCCTACCTGACATACATTTTTTAGCCTTGGGCTTTATATACTATACAAGAAAGTGTTAGACAATACGGTGTATTGCAATAAAAGAGAAACAAACTAAGTACAGAGGGCAGTCAACTTTTCATTTTCATGAGTTTCTTTTGATATGCCCCATTTATTGCCAATTTTCAGATTCCTACCAGCTTCAGATGTCAACCAGCATAGCCAGCTTTTTTCCCCTGTCATAGGCTAGTGTCATATATAGAAATAACTCAGAAGGCATATTTAAACCTACCCAATTATGAGTATCATTCACACTCTTTCCCTACCCAACATTTGGAAACTGCATTGGCATTGCCGCTCAACTGCTCTTCTTCAAATGAGCAATTGAGAGTTGGCTGGATTGTGTAAAATATTTTTAAATGAACGAACAAATTACAACAATGATGTGTTTTGAAATTGCTATATCTAGTTCAGTCTGCCTATATCTTTTCAGTCTGGAAAAAAAATTTCCAGTAATGTTTTTGAAACTGCTTAGAGAACATTTGATCAACTTTATGAATTTTCCCCTCAACACCAGCGAATTAAAACTGTTTAGGAGTTTTCTTTATCTTCATGTGATTTTCTGTGTTATGTTGCTATGTCTACTGTTAAATAACTTAGTAAATAAACGCCCTCATATTCTTTCAATTTAATTGAGATAGTACATCCCCACTCACACATACATACAAACTCTAGACTGTTTGCTCTAATGGTTTATCTCTCTCTTTTGAGAGCTATACTTTTCTTTTCCAGTTATCTTGTTACTTAAAATTTGTAGACATCAAAGAATTACCACATTTGATTTGGAATAGGCCAATAATTCATTTACTTCCCTCACTCAGCCTGCCCTACCTTCTACTTCTTTTATCACTTCTTTTCTCCAGTGTTTCAGGGGCAGCTGCTTCCAAAGCTGGTTTAAAAGTAAGTAACTTCCTTATGTTGTCAGTGATATTTGCACACATTTTTGACTGATATTTTAAAAGGAAAAGATTATCATAAAAATATACTCTAAGAAATATGAAGAAGTGCCTCTTTAAAAATGGAATAAAGCAGTGATGCTAGAATATGGAGTCTATTTGTTCTCTCTCCCAAAAAGTAAATACATGCTTCTATATTATAAGGGTGAAATATAGATATCATTTGAAGAAGGATATTTGAGGTCTTGCTTTGAGCATTCTCTTATACCCTTACGTCTTTATTGTGAAAGTTCAATACAGTAACTTGAACATGTTATTGACAAACCTGGCACTATGCTAAAACAATATGCAAGAATTAAACTGAATTTTACGAGCAAGTTTTTGAAGTGGGCATGCATGATTACTTTTATTTCAATAATAGTTTGCATAACTGTAGGCAGAGACATTCCTCAAATGTTTTCATATAAAATGCTTGTTTACTTTACAGTACTGAAAATTCATACATTCATAAGTAGGAAAGCCAAGCAGCTGGGTTCTTTTTAATATTAACTAGGTCACATTGTTAAATTAAACATTTGAAGTTTCTATAATATTCCTGAGGGAACAGAGCTACCTCTAATGCATCAAGAAAATGCAGTTATTTTAGACATAAAGAAACACGTTTACTACTCTTCACAAAAAGAAACTTTCAGAGAGATGGCAGTGTGTCTTCAGGAACGGACTTCCTTTTCTTTTACAAATAACACAAAAGCTTATGGACATGCCTGTGGTGCTTTAGAGAAGTTGTATCTAGAAAACCTGCTGAAAAGTTGTACAGTCTTCTGTTCTTTTATTTAACAATCTGGCTGATTTGGTTGGTTAATAATATCTCTTTTGCTTCTTATTTGGTGCGTATTTATTAATGATTACTTGAAAAATTGCCGTCAGTTATGAGGACATTTCAAAATGACTTTCAACACACAAAATAAAAGGAGTAGAGCTCTGGCACGAGGTGCGAACTTTCAGATATGGTATTTACATTTTTTGCATCAATCAGCTAATAGGAAAATGTCCCATTTTATATGAGCTATATAAATATATAGCCTAAGATATAGTGATACATTTTCAATTTATGAGGCTATTAGATTGTGTAAGATTCAGCAGATTATCTAAATATATTGGAACATACGTAGAGGATTGGCTAAATATGCAGCATGTGTAATTATATTTAGTAGTGAAAAGGGTTTGCTTTTTTATTTTTGTTGTAGTTGAAAAAACTGCTTTCTAATATGCTATTGGAACTAGTTAGCACTATTACTATTTGAAAGGGAGAAAATAAATATAAAAAGAGGCTTGGCTTTGAAATATTGTTATATCACAACTTTAATGGCTTAAAGAATATAATTTTTTCATGAATTGAAGTTCTTATTTTGTAAGTATCCATAAGTTAGCCCGGCACATGGACATAATATTATGGAATCTATTCTGTGCTAAATGTAGGAATTTATTCCCCTATACTGTAGGAAAACAATATGAAATAGCAGTTCAGTGGACTGAAACGCCCAAGTTGTACTATTTTTTAAAGGAGTGCAAATGATACTGTTGAAATAAAAAAAAAAAAATTAGAAACCAAATAAGTATAGGTCTTAAATACAATAAATGCACTTTGATAGTAAATAGTGGACATTGTTACAATTTAGAAGGTGTTTGGTCAGTATTTGACTTAGTTTTAAGTATTCGTGCAAATATTTTTGTCCTTAATGATATCAATGCACTTATTCTGTCAAAATTAGTTTTCATGGTGAATGAGAGGGACCTAGATGAGAATCAAAATAAATGTTGACAAAACTATTGAGTGAACAAATCCTAAACCATAGGAAAAAATTGCAATGGATTTTAACTGGTTTACGTATAACAGAGGTTCAAAGCTTTATCTTGTTTCTAATTCAGTTTTTCAGTTTTCATATTTGTGTCAAAGAGAAATAAGACTTCGCAAACTAAATAGTTTCTGTTTTCAAAATAGATTAAATAAGATGTCTAAGAGGTAATTATACAAGTCCTTGATAAGAATACTGAGCACACTATTTACTCTTTGGCTTAACTACCTTTGACCTTTTGAGAGAGCTGTTTATTCCAATACAATATTAGAAATGGTAGAATATAATTTTAAATAAATATGCATTTCTGCTTTAAAAAAAGCCTTGATTCTGCATACGGTAAGTGTTGAATTGTGCAGTATGCATCTGTTGCATCTACAAAGTGGAGATTTCTAAAATGTCATCTAAAAATGGAGAACAATAACTTTCTTTTGAGAAAAATTGTAGTTAGCTATTTTGGTTAGGACACCTGGAATTTTCTGATACTTGTATGTTTGGGGCTAAAGGGGAAAACACAATTCATTTCACCAAAATTACATTTTTAGTATCCTATGACTTCTAGACAAGCCTTTAAAGGAGAGCTTGAATGAAGAAGTAAGTTAACTTTTAAGTCGCATGGTGCAATGGGAATGATCAATAAGTAAAATGACTAACATTTTCACATTTTCATGCAAAGTTATTAGATTGGACAAAGAACTAAATTGAGATATTTGAATCCTATAAAACATTGATTTAAATAAATCCTATAAAAATAATTCTGGTTCAAAATATTAAGTAAAATAAAAATATTCAGCCTGACTTGAAAAAAATGCTTACTCAATAAATACATATTTGTATCTTCTGCGAGTTTTCCTCAATTATCCTACCTGTGGATGAAAAATCATTTAATGTGGGAAAAGAGACATGTAACTAGAATCCTCTGTAACTGATTTTATGACTTTCTTTAGCTCAAATGCGTATGTTTTTCCTGTGCACAGCTTTTGAGGTTATCAAGTCTCATTATTGCCACCTCTTCCTAAAGCTCTGTCAGGAGGAACACAAGTTTCTAGCACCTACTGACTGCAGAAGCATCCTGAGTGGGAACACAGGGCAACCAGAGAATACACAAAAAGCCAGAGATATGGTCTGTACTTCTTATCACTTAAAAGTGCATTAAACTGTATGACTAATTGTAAATACAGAAAACGATTTCAAAATGTCATGAGTTTCTGATACCAAGAGTTAAATACTTAGCCCAAGAAAAGAGGCCTCAGGGACATGATGGGCAGGGCTGTCATGTGTAGTCTGTGTTCACAGAGCAATGCCACCAAAGCCATTATCTAAGTATCACTTTTCTCTAAAAATAAAGTATGTTCTTATTCCCTTTTTTCTAACTGGAAACATAAAAAGTATCAGTTGAAAACCATAAATGCTTTGTTATCTTTTAAGAAAAAAAATTACTACAATATACGCATACAAACACAATTCACTCAGTTGCATAGGACTAAAATATTTGCATGCTCATGTATAACTCCTTCCTAAAAAATTTTAAAACATATATAATAAGACTTTATTGCTAGAAAAATTATTAAATGTTCTTTGTATCTGGGATTTGTGGAGAAGACTGGTAACATCTTTTCTGTTGAATTAATCTATCTAAACATTTTGTTTGAATGTTTAATGGACATCTCACATTTTACATTTACAAAACCAAACTTCTGTATCCTGAACTGCTTCCTCCTTATAACCTTCCCATCTCACTGAGTCAAGCCTAACCTTCCAGTTTCTAGGGCTTAAAACTTTACAGTCCTTCTCTCTCTCCTCTCTTTATCTCAAAACCACATCCAATCTGCTAGCGCATACTTTTAGCTCTTTTTCATAGTATGCACACTCTGACCACTTCTCTAACCTTCATCATCAGTACCTTGCTCCAAGACTTCATTTTCCACCTATGATAGTTTAATAATCTGAAAACTAGTCTCCTTGCTTCTGCCCTTGCCCCCTAGAGTCAATTCATAATACGTTAGTAAGGGTGAGTTCAGATGATTTCATTCTTCTCAAAACCCTCTACAAGAGTAAAAACCAAGGTCCTTATAATGATGTTTGAGGAGAACGGATATGAAGTTTGTAAGCAGCCGTATAGTAGAAGAGCATATTTTCTGATTGGGCTGGCAACTTTGCCTGTATGATGCAAACGTCATTGTTAAGTAATTTCCTGCTTCTTAAGTCCTAGACCCTATACCCTCTCACCCCTGACCCTGACTTTTCTTAGATCTTCTCTTAAGCTTGCATCTACTCTTTATTGTCTTGCTAAACTGTCATCCTTGCACTTCCAGGAAATTGCCAAGCATTCCTCCACCTCAGAACTTTTACATTCTGTTCCTTCTGCTTCTTCCCCTCCAACCCCCGTATATCCCCATGGCTGATTTCCTCATCTCCTTCAGATCTTTGCTCAAATGCCACCTTCTTAGAACTCTCTCTAGATTTCCCTATTTAAAATTATGTGGCCCTGTCGTTCTTCACATATTTTTTTCTGCTCTATGTCTTCTCCATAGCTTTTATCACCTCCTGATACATCATAGAGCTTATTTATTTTGTTCACTTTACATCTTCCCCTAACGGAATATGAACTCCACACGGGCAGGGATTTTTGTCTACCTTGTTTACTGTTGCATTACCAGTGCCTTGCATAGTGCCTGGAATTTAGTAGCAAATCCAAAAAGAGTGCATGAATATCTTAAGTTGTTTCAGCAAGTTATATATTAGCCATTAGTATACATTTAAGGAGAGCCCTTTTTTTCTTAATAAGAAACATTTTTTTAATTCATTATCAAAGTGGGTATTTTTACCTCTCTGATGTTGATGGAATCACAAGCCAAGAATTTTATTCCCCTTTCTCCCCAATCTGGTCTCTACCCCAGGGTCTAAGCTTTACATCAACATTTGAGCTTCATCTTTGGAAGTCACTCAAAGATCATTAGATAATGTGTCTGTATATCCATGGCTTATATTACACCTAGAGCGACTATAAGATACCTCACATGAAAAGTCATTTTGAACTCAAAACCATAGTAAATTGTTATTCATTGATTATCCTAGTTAATTCCAATTTTAAAAATTGCAGGAAATTAAAAGACCATAGTTCCTCCAATATGGGAGACAGATTAAGAGAATATGCTTATATACATACTTTTACTGGGAAGGAGAAAAAAAAAGAGGAGGAAGGGGAGAGTATGATCACTCTTTCTCTGAAACAATAAGATAAATGAAGAAGTGTTTTGGTGTTTCTAAGATCTTCCCGTGATCTAGAAATCTATATATTACAACCACTCAGTCTATTAGCTCTCCTAACAGAAGTCTTATACCAATTGGGTTTTATATTTGATATCTTTACATATGTTTTATAGTCCCGACCCCATGTGACAGAAATTGATCAAGCTCATATATTCTAACTGGCTTTCCAACTTTCTCCCTTCTCTGTATTTTACTTGCAGGTATCATTTTCTGAACTTTACAGTCATATTTTTTTTTTTGTCCTTAACTATCCTCATATTTTTTTTACTATTCGGACAGAGTTACCCATAATTTTGTAACCAAATATCTTAGATATTGGTTCTTGGTCCAACAAGTTTCTGATTTTTATCCTTTGCAGTTTATCTTTTCATTCTTACTAAACCTATGCTATTCCTTTTCCTCCACTACACTTTTGTGCCTTCCCTACATTGCAATAATTCAGTGCTCCAGTTTTATAATTTCTTACCAGGACTTCTATTAAGACTACACTGAAAATAAAGGATTGGCAGGTGGTATTGAAGAAGGAACTATAACTTGAAAAATAAGGATAGATGTTTGAAACTGTTTTCAGATATAACCAGTCTTTAGTGACTTTGTGATGGATACCCTGTACATTGGTACTCAGCATTGATCATGTTTCTTGTCAATTACATAAATATATGGCAATCAGGGTTAATGGATAGTTTGGAAACTTTCTTCTATAGAGAAGAGACTAAATGGTTCTTGCTCAGAAACAAGGCAGCATTTTCTTGTGTTTATATCCTGTGGAAGCCATTTGCCTCTGGGCATCCTTTTTTGCCAGTCTTCAAGAATGTGTTTAGCTCCATTTCAGAAACAAAGTGTTCAAGCTCAAGTATGCACACTACATGGAAGATACTGTAGTTCATGTTATCTTCTACTCAATTTTTTTTATAAATTATTTTTATGATTGAATCCTAACACTATATTCTTTGATAAATTTATTGATTATGTTCACTTTTTAATGGACTTAGAAATTTTACAAAATAGGTCACAGGTCACTGTTAATTATATTCTTAAACCCATAGTATTAATGTTTCATTTAATGTCTAGATTATTTCATGTCTGTTGATTTCTGAGGACAAATGGAGTTCTGTTAAATAAAATGTCACTGAAATTTCAGATTCTGAAATGTGGATGTACATAATGCCCTTTCAATCTTTTCATCATAAACTAAATTCCTGTAAATTTAGAAGATGCATCATATCAAATAGCTATGAATAAATTTGTCATTAAGCATGTAGACATATGAAATTGGTGATAAGTATAAAATACTTTTAGAGGGACTTTCAACATGTGTGGACGTATTGTAATATTATTTTGTATTTATTGTTGACGATCAAATACAGTCGATGAGATTGTTATAAAAAACAAATTGTTATAAACGACAAATTGTTATAAACAACAAATGACAGAATGGAGATCCAAGCCAGTGTCAGTTATAAAGTCCTCCACTTGAAACAGTGGAATGGATTGGTTGATGATTTTAGTTTATATTTCATTTTTAACATTAACAAATATTTATTGAGCACTTATGCTGTCCCAGGTACTGTTCTAGGCTCCAGAGGTACAGAAGTAAACAAACACAAGCCTGTGTCCTTATGAAAGTCTCATTCTGGTGTAGATGACATACAAAAAGAAGATAAGCAAAATTATATATTGTCAGGTAGTAGGGTAAGTACAATGAAGACTTATTAGTTTAATTTGTGTGATCTCTCCCACACTCCTCACCTGTAAAATGGGGCAATACTTATACCAAAAACATGAGCTAGATCTTGTCCTATATCCTCTTGTTAATCTGGCCTCTTACTTTGCATGGAAAAATACAATATGATCTCTCCATATCCATGCTGGAGTTCTTTGGTCCCTTCTTTTCTGCTCAACACTGGCAGTGGTTGCCAGGGCTGTAGATGCTCACAGAAAATGCATCTCACAAGCTGCCTTTCAGGGTCACCCAGAGGTGCCAGCTCCTGCCCAGTTTTGTCCTCTTTAAGGGAAATTCTGTACTGCTTTAATTCATGGTAAGTGAAAAATAAACATTAATTTTCATCAGAAAAGAAGACAAAAAGAACCAAATAAAAATGAATCCTGATAGACTGCATTCCATTTAATGTTATTTTCCCTTATCAACAGGGAAAACCACAAACCCATGGTTTTCCTGAACAGGTTTGGGTGTATTCTATGTACCAGAGTTAAGGAGAGCTCCAAGCATTATAGATCCAGAAGTGTTAATTTAGTTAGAATTAAAAGGATTACTTCCTGCTGGTATGTGAAACTTAGTGAGAAGTTTTGCTTTTTATAAAGTTGTCATATTATAAAATACTCTGTGAAATATATCATGGAAAAGTCTGAAAGTTTGGACAGAGTACAGGACACCATGAATATTGATTATAACCCATCGAGGAGGAGCCGTGAGCAAATAAAAGTTTCTCTCATGAAATAGAGGAAAAAAAAATACAGCAAATGACTTCCATCTTAGGAAATCGTGGAGCGTCTCTATTTCTG
Organism: Hippopotamus amphibius kiboko; assembly: GCF_030028045.1. Lineage (NCBI taxonomy): Eukaryota > Metazoa > Chordata > Mammalia > Artiodactyla > Hippopotamidae > Hippopotamus > Hippopotamus amphibius. The sequence continues at coordinate 30,923,790 of NC_080191.1, forward strand.
TTCATACAGAAAAATCACTAAATAAAAGTGTCTACGTTAGGGCAGGCTGGATGCCATGTTAATTAATTAACAGAAAAATTGAGTCTTCTTTCACATACTTACGTTCATAAAGGAATATTTCAGACCATCAACAACAGATTCATTAAATTTATGGTTATAATAAAACATCTTGTTTTTGAAAGCAGGAAAGTATTGCCAATTTTTTTAAACTGATGTGTTTCTGAAGTCTTTATAAATTTATTTCCCTCCTTGATTATATGAAAGATCTTAGCAGTCTCTAGAGAAAAATAGTGATTTTTTTATACAATTTACATACTAAAAGTTAATTGAAAGCAATTTTTCTAGTGCAAAGAATTTTAAGCCTTATTTTGCCACAGTTGCTCTTTTGTCATTTAATGGACATTGTAAACATGTTTTAACAAAATTTCCTCAAAAATAGCAAAACAATTATAGATATAATTCAAGACTTTAAAAAAAATCTAAGAATCTATAAGCATACATATTTTTAACTTGGAATAATTATGAGGATATCTGGTAATTATTCAATATATTTGATTAATGAAGACTGACAGACAATTGTTAACACAAAGAAAAAAAACAAAAATTGAAGCTTTCTTATCATCCCTCAGGCATGGCCCCCTTCCCCATAACCAAAAACTACCTCTCTTTTTGCTTCCCTTGAGAATAATAGATGCTACTGCTGGAAGTTCCTTTAGAGATTAAGTAATCCAAATTGCTTGTTTTATTAGTAATCCAAATTGCTTGTTTTATTAGTAAGGAAATGAAAACCTATAAGGTCTGTCTTGCTAGAAGTCACACAACTATTTAAAGTAAATGTTGGTACTAGAATGACAACTCAACCAATTTGGTGATACTGTTGTTGCTTTTAATAACTTCTTCCTTGCTCTCCTAACCCTTTTCTAGTAAACTCTGTTCTGCTTGCATATGTCCCATTTCATTTTTTCCATTTTTTTCCCATACCATTTACTATGCTTGGAATTCTCCACCGGTATTGTATTAGGTAAACATCTACTAACACAAAGAGCACAATACTCAGGGATATTAAAATTAGAAACAGACTGTACATATCCACTATTACCAGCCTCTGAAAGGATCTTAGCAATCAGTAGATGTGGCGTAAGCCCAGTCCTGCATGAAGATGAAACTTTATCAAGTCTATGACTAAAAGTAACAATAGTCACTCAATGACACCAACTATCTTGTGATTAGAAGCATGTGTTCCTTGATTTCAAGAAGAAAATGGGATGGGGAACAGCTCAGCACAACTACTCACTCAACTTAACTCTTGACTATCTTCTCTACAGTTGTCAATGATTAAAGGCAAGTCAAAGGCCAGGAGGTTAGTGACTTTTTCCATCATGATGGCTGCCAATCAACTATGTGTTCTGTGGGAGAGTTGTGGTACTGTTTGGGAGCAAGCTTCCCCCAGGCATTTCCCCTTCTGTGTTACCTTATGATATATTTTTCTCTTAGGATTTACTAGAGGAATTTTATGGGCTGGAATCTTTAACAGATTAGATTTTCTTAAATCTTAAGAGAAAATTGGAGGGAATTTCCAATTTATTACTTATCTTAACAAATTTGTTGATATAAGCATATGAAAATACTTAATTCAATTCACTAAAAGGAGTAAAAAGGTTCTGTATCAGATTTTACCTGAGATTATCTCAGCATTGCTATTGCTGAGTTTGAGAAAGGGTGACTTTGGAATTACTTGGCCACTATCATTTTACTTGACTTTTTAACTGCTTTTTTACAGTTTTTAAAATAATGTGTGAAAATATAGTATTAGACCCATACTGAGCATATAAATGTTACACAGAGTTAACTATCTTAAAATAAAGCACTTAAAAAAACTATAGTACTTATAATACTATTGTATTCTAAGTTGAGAGTAATGTAATTTAAATATGATTTCTCTTTGGGAAACAAAATTATGATTAAAAACAGCAGAGCTTCATATATCATACCACATATTATAATAAATTTCAAATGTGAGTCATTTGAAAGTCAAAAGACAAATGACAATTGGGAAAATTTTTCAATTCGTATCACAGACATAGAGTTAAATTCTCTAATATATTAAAAGGTTTCTAGAAATTGATGAGAAAAAGCAAAACCCAGTAGAAACATGGGCAGCTGATATAAACATATGGTTCACAGAAGAGAAAATATAATTATCTCTAAAAATATGAAAAGATGTTGTACCATGCTCAAAATGAGAGAAATAAAAGTTCAGTGGAGTAATTGATAGCACACTCTCTCTTAAGGAAGCTATGGGTAAATAAGTTCTTCCTCACATTGCTTTCAGAATGGATGACAGTTTGGCAATATCTATCAAAACCACAAAAAGAATTGTTCTTTGACTCAGCCAATTCACTTGTGGGAATTTATCCTTCAAACATACTTGCACACATGAGAAATATTTTATAGGATATATTCAAATACATTTCCAAGGCTATTCATAGGATAATTGTTTGCAAGAACAAAAAATTGAAAGAGAAAAATGTTTAAAAAATATATGCTATAGCCATAGAAAGAATACTATACAGATCTGATATAATCTACTTCAACCAAAATACTATACAAACCTAACAAAATGAGGAAGCACTTTAGGTACTAAAGTAGAAATACCTCTAAAATACGTTGTTCAGAAATACAGCAAGATACAGAATGTTGTTCAGAAAATGTTATGTTTAATATAAAAAATGAGGAATGGAATAAAAATAAATACACATATTTGCTTGTATATTAAGGAAATGCAGAAGAATAAAAGGAATTAATAACATTGCTTGTCTGTTAGAGGAATTGAAAATTGGGTGGATTGAGAAAGGGTGGGAAGGAAATTTTCACTTTTCACCTTTCTACATTTTTTAATTGAACATTGTGCATGTATTATGTATTGAAAAATTAAATAAAAACTTAAATTGTTATTGTCGTAACCATTTTGACATTGCTAATAAGTTAAAAGTTTGTAGTATATGTACAGAATAACAGGAATTCCTATATATCCACACCTCACTTCTCTACACGATGCCCTCTGAGATCACTCAAAGGTAACTCTCCCAAATTATGTTATTAATTCTATTTTTTCTATAGTTTTACCACTTATAAGTATATTTATGAAAACTATAGCATTGCAAAGAGCACGATTGGATGTTTTCTTCTTCGAATGGCAAACTCAGTTAAAATTATCTGGGGCTGGTATTTTCCTTATGTAAATATTTATAATCTTAATCACATATCTTCAATGATTTTAGGACTATTGCAATTTTCAGTTTCTAGTTGAGTTAGTTTAGGCTATTGTACAGGCATACCTCATTTTATGTGCTTTTCCTTATTATGCTTTGCAGATATTGTGTTTTTTTTTTTAATAAATTGAAGATTTGTGTCAACCCTGCCTCAAGCAAGTCTATTGGCTCCATTTTTCCAGCAGCATTTTCTCACTTCATATCTCTGTGTCACATTTTGGTAATTCTTACAATGTTTCAAGCTGTTTCATTAATGTTATATGTGTTATGGTAATCTGTGACCAATGATCTCTGCTATTACTATTATGACTCACTGAAGGCTCAAATGATGGTTAGCATTTTTTAGCAATAAAGTACTTTTTAATTAAGGTACGTACATTTTTTAGACATGATGTTATTGCACACTTCATAGACTACAGTATAGTGTAAACATAGCTTTTATATGCACTGAGAAAGCAGAAAATTTGTGTGACTGGCTGTATTGCAGTATTAACTTTCCATGGTGGTCTGGAACTCAACCCACAATACCTTCAAGGCATGCCTACCTGTATTTGTTTTTCTAGAAATTTGATCATTTTCAATAAACTTTTCAAATTTATTTGCATAAATTTTATACTACTCTCTGTTTTTTTAAACACACATGCTGTATTTGTATACACCTCCCCTTCCTACTCATATTATTAATATGTGTCTTTTTTTATTGGTATTGCCCTAGGCCTTCTTTATATAGCTTAGTTGAAACTGTATTGTACTTTTGTTTCCTATTTTACTAACTTCACTATATTATTTTTTATTTGCCTCTTTCTTTGTGTTAAACTTTTTGGATCTTCGTTTTTTAATATATGAATTCTTAATTTGGGTTCTAAACTGTTAATTTTAAGTTTTTCTTATTTTCTAACAAAAATTTTTGAAAGCTATGCATTTTTTCTTTAGAAAATAATGTTTTCATCTTTTTTCCAAAATATTTTACATTTTTGTCTCTCACATTTAATCCTTGACCTCTGTGGAACTGATGTTTGTATGTAGTGAATGGTGGAGATCAAATATTGCCCTCTCCCCTTCAATCATCTAACCTCAGTCTTAGGTAGTCCTAACTTCACTTATTGTTGTGTGTTTCAAATGTTCCAGCCTCGTAAGGGCCCCTGCTTTATCTCCCATACTTTTAGTAACTATTCAAACCAAAACCTGAGATGAAACAGGAACGGGCAAAAATTCCCAGGTCAATGATAGTCATCAGCCTTGGAAATCCTTCCTCAGATTCTCACTATTGTATTTATCATCTAAGGATTTCCTTTATTTTCTTGTCAGTTTAGCACTATTTAGCTAATTTTTTTTAAAACATAGCACTACTTTTTATTTTATTTTGTCACAGTATCTACCTATCAATAATGCAAGAAGTCTTTCAAATTGATTGCCATTTTGAGAACTTTTAACTCCAGCAAAATAAAAGCATTGGAATAAAAAGCCCGATCAGTTTTTAAGAAATATATATTCTAGGAACTTTGCTAGTCCCTGTTTTTGGTGATGTGTTTTCTAACACCAATACTTTTGACATGTGCCTCAATGCAATGTGTTCCAATATTGTACATTAAAAGAAAATAAAATATTATCAGTGTAGGAAGCTTAATACTCACTGATTTAATAAATGTTATAGATATTGTAGATGCATATTAAGTCAGGTATTCTATATCGGGTGGAACAGACAGTAAGTTTCCTTGGAATCACTATTGCCTAGTCATTTGTTTCTCTCGTGCATGTAATTTATGTATTGGTCTAGGCAAAGAGCTCTCAGGTTTCACCTGCTGCCTATGCAGTTTTCCATAAGTTTAGACAGGATTTTCTGAGGTCATGGATATACAGAAAGCATTCAACAAGAAGTCTGTCATTTCCCATGGATTCCTTCTGTTTAAATAATCACCTATCAAAGATGAATCCTCTTGGGGTTAAAGGAAACAATGTTATGGTAAGCAAAATACTCAAATGGGATTCTTTCTGTCTCTAATTTTCTAGGGTTCAGAACCTCCAAGTTGTTTCTAAAATATTTCTTAGCAAAATCATTTTATACCTTTTAGAATGGGTGTTCCAAAGTCAGAGGTGATCTCTTATAAGATTTGTCGTTTGTGGACCAACAAGAAATCCATCACAAGTTACTCAGCAACTAAAATGACTTGTAGATTTTTTTTAAATAAATTTCTTTTTCTTCCTTTCTTTCTTTCTTTCTTTCTTTCTTTCTTTCTTTCTTTCTTTCTTTCTTTCTTTCTTTCTTGGCTGTGTTGGGTCTTCGTTCTGCAAGAGGGTTTTCTCTAGTTGTGGCAAGCAGGGGCTATTCATCGCGGTGACGGGCTTCTCATTGTGGTGGCTTCTCTTGCTGCAGAGCACATACTCTAGATGTATGGGCTTCAGTAGTTGTGGCTCACGGACTTAGTTGCTCTGCTGCATGTGGGATCTTCCTGGCCCAGGGCTCGAACCCGTGTCGCCTGCATTGGCAGGCGGATTCTTAACCACTGTGCCACCAGAGAAGTCCCTAGATTATTAAATAGCTCTCTAAAATTGCCTGGATAAAAAGGTTCAAAGTGGGTATTAATAATATAGATAGATTAGAACAACTCATGCATATTAACAAATCAGGGACAGACAAAAATATCCATGTCTGCCATGATACTCTAGACTAATGTTTAGCACTGTGGCCTCTCAAGGTCAGACACGTGAGTTTAAGTCTTTTGTGTAAGTTTGCTAGAACTGCCTTACCAAAATACCACAGACTGGGTGGCTTAACCAACAGAAATGTATTTCTCACCATTATGGAGACTACAAGTCCAAGGTCAAGGTAGCTGCATGTTTTGGTTTCTTCTGAGGCTTCTCTCCTTGATTTGAAGATGACCAGATTCTCACTGTGTCCTCACATGGACTTTTCCTCTGTGCACCTGCACCCCTGGTGTTTCTCCATGTCCAAATTTCTTCTTCTTATCAAGCTATCAATCAGACTGGATTCAAATCTACCCTAACAGCCTCATTTTAATTTAATTACTTCTTTAAAACCCTATCTCCAGATGCAGTCATGTTCTTAGGTATTGGGGATTAGGACTTCAATATATGAATTTGTCAGGGCGGAGAGCAGGGAAGGTACAACTCAGACCACAACATCCCTGTCTGCCGTTCATCAGCTGTGAGACATCAGGCCATTTTTTTTTAATCTTTTTGTACTTATTAGGATTACTGTGACTATTAAAGAGTAAGAAACATTCAAAACACTTAGCATAATGCCTAGTAAATAGAAAATGTTAACTCTCAGTGTTAATTATCATAAAATGGAAACTGTGCATTTTTACATTTAGGTAAAAAATTAGGAAGTACAAAGTGTTCTGAAGACATCAAGTAAGTAAAGTGGGTTTATAATGTTCATGTATTCTGTTTCCTTGTTGATCTTCTGTCTAGTTGTTCTATCCATTATTGAAAATGGAGTTTTGAAGACCCCAACTACTGCTGTTGAATTGTCTGCGTCTTCCTTCAATGCTATCAGTTTTTCCTTCATGTTTTTTGGGGGTCTACTATTACGTACCTGAAGGTTTATAACTGGTATGTCTTCAATAGATTGACCTTTTTTATCATTATAAACTGATCTAAGTGTTAAGGAGAACATCTATAACTGAAAGTCATAAACACTTTTTGCCTCTTTCACTCCATATTCCTTCATCTTTTATATTTATATATGTAGTAGCCTTTTCCTGGCCTTGGGGCCCCATTTGAAGAGAGGGGAAACTACTACAGTGCTTTTGACCAATGTCTCCTGCTAGACTTGTCAGGACACATTTGCAAAATCTGTCAATTAAAGGAAGATTGAAGACATAGAAGATCTCGTAAAACAGAACTGTCTGCAATGTTGAAATACTCAGTGCAAGGTAGTGACTGATGACGTGGAAGTTCTGGTGGGCATATGTCACTATTTCTATGTCAGAGGCAAAGCTAAGTAAAAAACAGGAGTTGAAGATAAGGATGGACATTCTCATAAAGAAGGTTTACGTATATTATCTCAGCATGTATGTGTATTATCTCAAGCTACTTGGAAATAATCATCAAGAAATGGCTTCTAAAGTTCCTGATAACTGAGAAGAAATGTGGCATGTGTTACATGTGTTAAAGCTTTTTAAAAATTGGGTTTTAAGCAAAAGTATCTCATGAAATGAGAAAAACATGAGAAACTTATGCTCCGATGACTTACTATTCATGAATGAGTGACTTTACTTAAGATACACATGATCGCCATACAGCAGAGTATGGGGACACTGAGAGTGTCTCTGGCTCTCTTCTTTCACAGGACAGGTTTTTTGGGTGAAAAGAAATTCATAATCAAGTGCTTACTCTTATTCTTATCTTCTCTCATTTTATTTTATTTTATTTTTTATTTATTTATTTTTTTGGCCGTGCCAGGAGGCATGTGGTATCTTAGCCCCTGGACCAGGGATGAAATCTGAGGCCCCTTCCCCTGCCATGGAAGCTCAGAGTCTTAACCACTGGATGGGGAAGTCCTTCCTCTAACTTTAGAAAATCTCTTACATTGATTCCATTTATCTAATCCTATTATGTTGCTTTTTCTTTGAGATGACATAGTAGGAAAAAAAAGATGTTTAACAGATTTCTGGGAACACTATTGAAACAAACCTTTACTTAATTGATTATATTAACCATATGACATCTACCAGTTTCCTAAGAGCAAATAAGAACAGAGATTTTGAAAAGAAAAAGAAGCAAAAATAGAGACATAAGATATATAAAAAACACTTCGGTTGATTAAAAAATTTTTTTTCCTGGATGGTTTCTCTGGAATAAGAAGTGAGAAGTTACATAGACTGAATCATTTGATTCTGTATATAGCTAGATAAGTGATATTAAGAGTAGATCAGCTGGGAAACTGCCTGGAAAGATGTTCTGCGTGGGACATAAAAACATTATTGACACGAATTGGAAAAATTTAAATTGTCCCTGCTCTTACTCCCAAGTGGTGGAGATGAGGAACATTTCTTTTTAGCACAATATCTCAGTTGTTTTTTGTTTTCGAAATTTACTTGACAGCAGAAATTTGGCAGCCCGTCACAGTAAGTTGAAATTCTGAAAATAAATAATTCATGATGCAGGATTGTATATGGGAAATTAATCTGAATTTTAAAACCTTTGCTATACCTCCCAAGTGATTTCTGAATAGAAAATAAATGCATAAAAATGCTGAAATGAAAATAGAAACTATAAAACATTTATTAATTTTTTTAGACTGTAAATTCTTCTTTATCCAATTAAAGTGAATCAGTAAATGAATCTATTTGATATACAACACTTAGAAAAGCAGGTCATCCATTTATAGCAATACTTATAAGCAACAAAATAACTAGAATGATCCCAATATTTTTTAATCCTTTTAAATGCATAGCTGGGCAAGCAAGAAAATAAGGGAAATATGAGGTATGTAAAGATATTGAAGTACTTGAATTATATTGGGTGGTGGGTTTATGGAATGCAGGAGTGGGAAGTTATGTGGAGGAGTCTACTATTTTACTTTGCTTGGGTTGTGACAGTTTAATGAGGTTTGGGTCCAGGGAAGGGGCGGTGAATCAGAAATACGTACCTACACTAAGCTAGTCCCCTCCCAAAAGGCTACATTTTTATCAAAAGAGTAGAATAGCTACTCCATCAGGAAACCCACCCTCATAAGGAAACGTACAGGTAGTAGTTTGGGCCGTGGTGGGAAAAAAAGTGCTGTTCTGAGAATTCATAACTATGTGGATCTGGGGTTCCAATTTATTCGACATGAGTAGTCCAGAAAACCATAGTCAGAAATAACATTTAAATAGTAATCTTAGATAGAGCTACCTCAAGAGTGCCTGGCAGACGCAAAACGACAACCACTCAACAGCCAAACTCACATTTTCCCAGGACTTCAGAGGAACCTTGAAGATAAGTTCATAATACAAAATTTAAAATCCATAAGGAACAATTTACCATGAGCAAGAATCACCAGATATAACAAGCAGTAGAAAAGATACCAATCCCCCTAAAATTTTGGATATTAGAACTATCAGGTAAATATTATAAAATTAGTAAGCATGCCTACCAATTTATTTATTCAGTATCCTTAGTAGATTAACACATTTTTTTTTGCATTTCAATGTGTTAAGATTTTTGAATGTGAAAATAAAACTTTAAAATTTCAGAAGAAAGTATAGATAAATATCATGATGCCAGGATAGGGAAGAATTTCTAAACCCCCTCTCCTAAGAACTGTAAAGGGAAAGAGAGATATATTTGCTATATTAAAATTAAAATTCTCTATACGGCAAAAGATAAACTTATTTAACTATAAACTGTAAACAAATTTATTTATGATGAGCTAGAGACTAGTAAAACCAATTTGCAATGAATTTGAATCTAGACTATATAAATAACTCCTAAAAATCATTGATAGATAATGCCATAGAAAAATGAGCAAAGGACTTAAGAGAAAAAGGAAGCTGAATTGCCAATAAACACATACGAGATGCTCACCAGAGAGCGGAAAATGTGAGTTAAAATAATATGATGCTAACATCACACACCCAAAGAGTGAAAAAACGGAAAATATTTTCTACTAAATTTCGGTGAAGTTGTTAGGTGGTATATAATAAGTGCCACCACTTTAGAGGGCAATTTGGCAACGTTTCATAAAGTTGGAGATACGAGATCCCTTCATTCTTAGGGGCATATTCTTGATGGGGTTCAGGTCATGCTACTCCAAAATATGACACCTTGGCATATTGGCTATTTTAAGATGAAAGAATTTGAGAAAACAGCAGAATAAGGAAGGTGACTCTGATCTTCCTTCTGCTCTCTCCTGGAACAGGTCAAAAGGCCCTCATGTGTAAGGTGTACTACCTGTACCTAGAGAAAAGGAGCATCCTTATCTCTGAAGACAAAGGAACACCAAGAAGAATCCTAACACAGTCCCTGCTAAGTTTTCTCCAGTGTATTACACTTAACTCATACTCCTTGACCTATCATATTTCTCCACAACTGTCCACTCTATGAAACCTAGCATAAAATACTAAGGTTTAACCATTTCTTTGGGTCTTCATTTCCTTATGAAGGCTCTCATGTCATATAAAACTTATATTAAATAAATTTGTGTGCTTTTCTATTTTTATTCTGTCTTTATCAGTTTAGTTTTTAGACCTTCCAAGGAACCCTAAGGGGGTCAAGGAAAACTTTTTCCTCCCCTACAGTTTGTAGAGAAATTTTGAACATTGACACAATGAGATAGGTACCAAAATCCTCCATCAGTGTTGTTTGTACTAGTCAACAAATTAAAACAATCTAAATGTCCATCAAAAGAAGAGTGAATATTTACATCATGACATAGTCAACCCTAGAACAATGTACAGCAATTAAAATAAAATAGCTGGAGCTAAACGTATAAAAGGAAATGTGGGATTGACAGCTATATGACAATGCCACTTATGTGAAATTTAATAATCAGTAAAGCAATAGTATATTTATATGAAGCAAAAGTATAAAGACATCATGCGTGGTGGTGAAAAAAGACAAAGTAATAATTATCTCTGGGGAAGAAAAGAAGGAACTATGATCAAACAGAGATTCACAGGGGCTTCAAATGTATCTGCAATATTATATTTCTTTGAAAAGAACAATATTTCTTTGAAAAGAATTATTTTAAAATAATGTTTTGATTAATTTGGATTAATACCTGAGTATTCATTTTATTATTCTTTACATTTTCCTGTACGTTTAAAATATTTCACTATAAAAGAGAAAACAAAGTTTTTTTTATCCTACTCACTAAATCAATTATTGGTCTGATAACTAAAAAATTTTGATGAAAAATTGCCATTTTATTAACTTGCCTAAATGGCTGACATGCCTCGGTGTTTTCCAGGCCCTGTAAAATGTGATTACATTAGTCCCTGGCCCCACTAATGGGGAACATCATTCTCCTTGGAAACCGCCTGTAGGATAATGTTCACTATTCCAGTGTTCCGCTTGACTGGGGCGGGGAGATTGAGGCTCATCAAGTGATTAGTCTGCAAGGCTGTTGTTATGGACTGAATTGTGTTCCCCTAAATTTTGTATGTTGAATCCCTAACCTCTAATATTACAGTATTTGGAGGTAGGACTTTTATGGAAGTAATTAAGATTAATAAATGAAGTCATAATCTTGGGGCCTGATCCACTAAGACTGGTGTCCTCATCAAAAGAAGAAAGGATGCCAGAGAAAAGAGCATGGGAGCACACAATGAGAAAGTGGTTTTTCACAAGCTTAGGGGAGATGCCTTAGGACAAACCAAATCTACCAACACCTTGATCTTGGACTGCCAGCCTCCGGAACTCTGAGTAGATACATTTCTTTTGTTTAAGTTATCCAGCCTATGATATTTTGTCATGGTAGCCCTTGCAAACTAATACAGCTATTGTAACATGTAACATGAGACTGGAAGCCCAGAATTACGTCGAAGACCAGAAGTAAAAAGTTAGTTCATCTGTTTACTAAAGGAGCCAAAATAACACAAATGGCCACTCCAGCAAAGTTGTTAGTAGTATTAGACTAGTTAAGACAAAGATGACTCAGAGTGGGCCGTGGCCTTATTCAAACATCAGGTGATTGCCAGCCTGGCTGAAAACCAATTGTAAACCCCACCTGAAGGTAAAAATAAATTTATTTCAGCTGTTGTATGAATGGGTGCTTTCTTTGCTTTGAGTTTTACACTGTGTTTGTATAATTGTAACACAATACACTATGGATTCCGGCATATTAGAAAAGACTCTACGGTTTAGTGCCCAAATGCCTATTTTTTTTAATGAATTGTTTCTTTTTTTTTAAAGTTTATTTTATTTAATTTATTTATTGGCTGCGTTGGATCTTCGTTGCTGTGCACAGGCTTTCTCTAGTTGTGGCGAGCAGGGGCTACTCTTTAATGCTGTGCATGGGCTTCTCAGAGCAGTGGCTTCTCTTGTTTTGGAGCACAGGCTTTAGGCGTGTGGGCTTCAGTAGTTGCGGCACGTGGGCTCAACAGTTGTGGCTTGCAGGCTCTAGAGCGCAGGTTCAGTAGTGTGGTGCATGGGTTTAGTTGCTCTGCGGCATGTGGTATCTTCCCAGACCAGGATCAAACCTGTGCCCCCTGCGTTGGCAGGTGGATTCTTAACCACTGCGCCACCAGGGAAGTCCCCCCAATACGTAATTTTAAGTCTATTCATATTTTTAGAAATCACACACAATAGCAAAGGACAGACAAATAAACAAAACCAAACACCCCAACCAGGTTGTAAATAGGCCTTGAGTTCAATCAATTTCAAATACGTTAGTGTTTGAATTTTTTAAGTAATATTAAAGTAATAAAAAAATTACCATCTTTTCTCAGACATGAGTAAATTTGTATTTTTATTCCTTTTGGATGATTAGATTGTGTTGAACTGAAAATTAATATATGATATCAAGGGTTAGCCTGAGGAGAGTTAAGCCAAAGGAATGACTAAATATGACTAAATATAAAGAAATGAATGATGGTAGTGACAGCTAAAAGAACATTGGATTGTTATGGAAACAGATAATATGTCCCTAATAATATGTCCCAGTTTTTGAACCATTATCCTGCACCTGGTTCTATGTTCTGCCTTTTATATATCAGATTCCATTTAATCCTTAGAACTACCCTATGGGGTAGATACTAAGAATGGCCAAAATTCTTAGATGAGGAAACTGTGATTTAGGGACACCAATTAATCTGCCCAAGGGCACATAGCTAGTCAGTGTCAGGATCGGAATCCAGTTCTGTCTGATTCATAAACCTAGGTCTTTAACTACCACAACATACAAGGACACAGAGCATACAAGGACAGACATTACTTTTAAGGAATTATAAAAGTCAATGTGAAGCTTTACATTCAATATCTCTTGTGCATCGTCAGCGCTCAGAAGCGAACAAAGCTCAAGACTGACTCAGTTTTGCACGGCATCGTTTCAGAACACTTTGTTCTCCAGCTCATGTCTGCTGATGATTCAAGGTGGCTGACATCTCCATAACACATCAATTAGAGCAGGGAAGCAGGGCTCTCTCCAAGCTGAAGCTGGCCCTCAAGGTAGTGTAGACCAATCAGAGACCTGTCATCAGAGGATTCCATAATCAGATTTGGGAAGTCTGGAAGGAGGCCAGGCATTCTATTCAGCAGGAGTGGGCTGGAATTCAGATGTAAATAGAAAAGAAAGTTGGCCATGGCAGTGGAAAATAACTATGAGCCCTGGATTGCCGATTTAGCATAAATGCAGCAATGATTCATCTCAGAGTTGATAAACGTTTTCCAAAGTGAACGGCAGACAGGATATAGTTTCCAGCTTGGAGGGCGTCATTACTGAATGGTTTCTAGAGAGAAGCCACTTGGCCCATGCTTCCATAATGCTGGAAATGGATTGGTGCTAGGGGCACAGTTTTTCCTTTCGGTGAAATGCAGACAAGAGGGAACTCAAGCAGTTTATCACAGCATAGTTAGTGGGGCTTTAACCTTACTTTTCTTATAGTTCACATAGTGATGCAGCCCCAGTGTCATATTCAGGGCTCACACTGACAACAGGCATGCAGGAAATGCTCACTGACTCACTGATATTGCCACCGATATGTTCCCAATCCTGGAAGGGAGTTAAAAGGATCAAAGACTCAAAATCTGAACATTTGTCTGGCATTGTTTACTCTGGGTCTACACGTGGAAAGAAATCAGGCACATAGCTACCAAGCAGATGCATGGAAACTACCACATCTAGGTTTCCTTTACTACACATCAAGTTTATTTTACAGGTTCTCTTTGATATGCTAGTTCAACCCAAGTTCACTACCACTACCACCCCCAGGTTTTCAAGAATTGCTTTATAATTCACAGGGGAGAAAGAACCTTGTGCTCACAAGTAAACAAACTTCCAAAGTCTGTTTGAAAGGGGAAACTGGTAATGAGCATTTGAAAGGAGTTCAGTTACATTTGAAAATAATGAAACAGCAGAGTATTTTCAGAAGATAGTATAGCATACATTGAAGAACTCTACAAGGGGCCCGATGGTGGTTCAGGGAAACAAACTGAGTATTAGAAATATTTTGTTCATGGAGTTTTTCACTTTTAGAATTTGTGACAGGAGATTCAGTTGATTATGCATGAGCTAACTGCCATTTTATTATCTAACAGTGTCAGGCAAATTGAAGGTAAATCACTAAGTTAATTAAATAAATACACAATTTAATGGTGAAATATCCAAGTGCTTTATCACTTAGGCATTTGACTATAGGTCTAGGGCTTAGGAGAGAGGTTGTGATAGAAATATAAATCTGATTTATATTCATGATTTAAAGGAATAGAAGAATAAAAAACATTTAAGGAATGAAGATAAATTGAAATATGTAGCTTAGATCTGAGCCCTACAAAATTCCAGTATTTAAAGGTCTGGTAGTTGGCAAGTATCACTAGAAGCGGTTGCCTGAGAAATAAGAAGAAAAATAAGAAAATGTTCTGTTAAAAGAAGAAAAGAAAAGCGGTGTTTCAAGAATAGGAAAATTTTGGTTGGCTTGTTGAATCTGGCTGAAAAAAAATCAAACAAGTTTTCCTGTAATTAGCTATTAGGGTGGCATTGATTTCATTTACAAGAGCAATTTTTTTAGAGTGGTAGGGTCAGAATGCAGAATGGAGTAAACTGAAAAGTGAGGTGAAAGTGAAGAAAAAAATCGTAGAAAGCTCTTTTAAGAGGGGTCTATAGTGAGATTCATCTAGAGCTGTGATTTTGTCATTTGCGTATAATGATAAAGGAAAGCACAGGGAAATTAGTTGCATCTGCAACAGAGTAGCAGAAATAAATATCTATGGAGTTGAAACTGTATAGGGAAAGACTTTAAGTGCGAAAGGCTGTTAGTATAGTAAAAATGATAAGGATAATGGACTGGTGATCTCAATGAGTTATATATGAATAACTGCTTCAGAAGATAGCAGGAGGTACCTGACAAGTGGCTGGAAGAATGAGATGTTGTGGTCAGAGTGGGATATCTGAAATGGGTACCTTGGGAGTGGCTGAGTTTCCTGAGAAGTGCGAGTTCAAGTTGTGATTGAGGGAGCAGGTAGCTTAGGTGAAGTGGAGGAGATCATTAGGAAATTCAGTGAACACAGAGTCTAGACTGTTGGATGGTTTGTCCATGTGGCTATTGTATTCACCTGGATGATTACAGCAGCTAAGGTGAAGATGAAGATTGTGTAAAGTCTTCAAGGAGGACTTGGAGGTTGGAGTAGGGGAGAGTCCTGAAGTTGGATGATAGGGGAATTTGGATGCAGCTATTGGAAATCACGAGGACACAAACCCCACTGCTTGGGCCAGTGCTTAAGCACTGGTGGTGTGGAAGGTTTATTTCTTTTGTGGAAAACAAACAAAGAGACAACAAAATAAAAGCACCTTACCTGACTAGGATAAAGGGGAAATTGTGTTTTCTGGGGGCATCTACGTTTCAGTTAAGGTCATTTTTTGAATAACATATAATTTAGGGGAATATCAGTGGCCATTGTGGAAGGTTTGAGAGAGAAGATTAGAGTGAGACATTGGGTCAAAAGAAAATGTGTTTACAGCATTGTGGGGGTAAGAGTTGAAGAGCTGATTGAATGATCTGAAGGACTTGGACTCTGGCAGTGACTAAAAAGGGAAGAGAGATATCATATCCTTAGTTCTGATTGTGTCCTAAAGGCAGGTGATCTTATGAACCGATGGAATCAGCTGCAATCTGGAAGGCAGGCCTAAGAAGGACCAGGGTTCTAGTGGCTGAGTGTTGCCAGCTGCGGTGGGGATAACACTGCCAGTGGCAGCTGTCAGTGGTGCTTTACTGGGAGTCAAGTGATTCTTACTGGGGGACAGCTTGGGGTTATATGTTGGCAGCAAGTGTAAGTGGGTTCAGCTAAATCTCTGCTCTGTGTGGACATCCCAAAGATTGATCAGAATTCTCCATGCCTTTCAAATGGCTGGGACCAAATACTTCTTGAGGCAGCCCATGCGGCCCACCACATCCACCTGTAGTGGTTGTCTCCTGGGATCCCCAGCAGCAAGGGAGGAAGGTTTCAGTAAACACAGGCTTAGCACTATGACAAAATATCCCTTTAATTTTACACACTGCAAAACATGATTTTGGTTATATACTGAACATAAATTGGAGATATTGTTGTTAATACCATACATTTTGAGTTTGAAATCTGGTTGCATCACTTACTTTAAAGAACGACACAGAGACATTATCTTTTCTCAGGTTCAGACTTCCTATCTTAAAATGGAAAAAATTAACCTGTAGGAATAGCCTAAGTAATAAATACAAATACAATTTATACATTTATATACATTGCATACATATACTATTTGTATAGGTACAAATTTTATATAAATACATGTACATATATACACACACACATATATATACATGTATAACCTTGTACAGTTTCTAATAAATATGAAATAAATATGTCTTATTTTAATAGGATGTTATTCAGAGGTGACAGTCAAATTATTTAACAATTAGTGAGGCAGAGGAAGAGGGACTGCCTAACCAATGAGAATGCATATTGGCTAGTTTGTGGTATCAATTCTGTAAAAACTTAATAAACAGAAACTTCAATTAAATAGAGTTGGGAGACCAGAAGGAATAGCTCTCACACCCTGAGATGATAGCAGAGCCCAAAATGAAGAAGAAAGACTCCTCTTCTTTCCTGACAACAACTCGGCCAATGAAAAGCATGGACTCTGTTTACTATAGCCCTCCCAACTTCTTTTTCCTGTCTTCCCTTGCCATGGAGGCCCTTGCATGTGGCTCGCCATGGTGGCAGACCCCACACTGCAATTCTTTGCTGATCTGGCAATAAACCCATTTTTGCTGGAGAAATAGCTGGCAGTCTGTTTGTTTTAGATCAATGAAGCATGCCATGATGAGCATCCGTTCTGACGCTAAGTACATTGAAATAGTGCTGTCCAAGAGCAGCTGGACAGCAGTCCATTCGATCATAGACACACAGTCTTGTGACTTTACTCACAATGGTCTAGCTTCTCAGTTTTACCCACTGGAAATGCAATAGGCAGTTTCCTCTACTGAAAATTAGTGTCATTATTTCAAATATATCTCATTGTAGGATTTAAACAGATTTCTAAACTAGTCTTCATGAGTGTAGAAATAGTATTTCACCTTCTACTAACAAGTTAGAATTGCCTAAAACAGGTACAGTTGTCCATCAATATCCATAGAGGACTGGTTCCAGGACTACCCACGGATACCAGAATCCACTGATGCTCAAGTCCCTTGTACCAAATGGCTAGTACAATTGGCCCTCTGTATCCATAGGATTCACATTCACAGAAACAGAGGGCTGACTTTAACAGCTAAAAGCAATTGCTTCTTGATGTCGTCTTTGGAGAGGTCAGTATTTTGAGGAGGTGGTAGCATTTAATTCCTTAAGATCCTTCTTAAAAATATGTTTATTTCAGTTTATAACAACTTGTCTTTTTTGATGTATGAGTCAGTATTTGAACATCGGTTCTATCAAACTATTCTGTTATTAAACTAAGGAGAAAAGAGTAAGAAGATAGTCCTTTTCCAAAAATTCACATTGTATTGAATTATGTTCTGTATTTATGTTGTACATTAAAATAAGGAATTTAGACAGTTTTTCAAAAATTTAGGTCTTCTTTCTCTCCCAAACCCTATCACATCCAAGGAAAAATATCTAGAAAATGGAATCCAATGTTAAGATTTAGACTTAATAATTAATAAGTGATTCTCCATAGCATGTGAGGTATGGAAATAACATATCTATATCACGTATATATGTAATCCCTGGAAATTTTGAAAGGCTTTGAAAAAGTTCCCACCAGACTTTGATAAAAATTTGTTGAGATTTATCTGGGGCATTATTTAATCCTAGTACAATTTTCATTTACATTGTGAAATAAATATTTTTCAAGAAACTCATAGAGGAATATGTTGGTTTATTCTTTTCTATATGAATCTTTAGATTTCATGATCCTTGACCATGAAACATAAAAAATTTTTATTTACTTCTCTCACTCTAAGAAAGTATTTATTTTTCCTGGCATCTAGGATGCCATTCTAAGTTTTGATTAAAAAACATTTTTATTTTATATAATAATTCTAAGTTTTTGCATGTGGCATTACAATAAAATTGGTTCTTTGCTGATATCTATCATGTTTTTTAAAATAACTTATTCCCCTGGTTTAAATGATTTGGTCTGTGAGAAATTAAAGACCTCAAGGCAAGTGTTTCAGCTAAGTCTGTATTCAATAAATATTTATTAAATGAAAAAACTAAGTTATAATGACAATTACGTTATTATTATTTTAAAATGTGCTCCTTAAAAAGTTGTAAGTGCCCTTTTAAAAAGTTATTTTATCAAATTATGGGGAAATCACAATACTAAGCACATACAACAAAACCAATCTAGGTAACTTGTGTATCCACCCTTGCTCTTGTTTCTGTGAAATAATAAGATTATTGTTGAGCTAGACTCTTTTGGCTTCCTTTGTGATTCTTACAAATTGTTGCATAATTGATTGCTCTGTAGGTTATCTAAATAAATAAAACCCATGGTCATGGAGAACTCAATGCTTGCTCTGTGACAAGATTTCATTTCAATTCAGCTCAGCAGATACTCAATAAGCATCTAACATTTAGTGCATCCCATCTAGTTGCTAGGATATGAATATGAATACAAAACAGCTTTAATCTTTGAGGACCTTATAACCGAGTGAGGCAGACAGATGCATAAGTACCAGTGAGTCTCATGTAGCATGAAGAGTGATAGAGTCATACCATGGGAGGACTGATGAGGAGGCAATTTTTTCTGAATAAGATTAGAGGGTTGGGAGTAAAAAGAGAATTATAGAAGCTGCAGATATAAGGTAACGTTTGAGCCAGTTCTCGAAGCCTAAGAAAATCATTTTCTAGGTAGACTAACGGAGTGAGACATTCTATGCCTAGGGAAAAGCAAGGTAAAGGCCATGACCAGAGGACCTAAGTGTGAAATATTTCTTGCTGGGCAATAGCGACCCACCAAGAATGGCTATAAAGTGAGATTTTGTGGGAAGAGTGTGGAGGCAAGATAGGAAAAGCAAACTGTGATGAGTTTGTGGGTTAAGTGGGGCTGGTGGTGGGTGGGGGTGGGAAGGTGGGGAGCAGTGATGGTGCCTTCCTGCTCTGGAAAGTGGAAAGCAAGCAGAGGCTTTTAAACAAGAAGCAGATGGGGTCTGAGTTCAGATGCAGATAAATCATCTCAATCTATTTATTCCTCCTTTCATTAAATCCGTTTGCATTTTCCTCTTAGAGAAAACCTGCTTTTCATCTGGCTATGTTTTACTGAGAAGAGCAATTACCTGGCAGGACTCAAAGTAGAAGACGAAACATGGGAAAATGGGAAATGGGGAGAGTAATCTATATAACCAGGAATTAAAACGAATGTTGAAAGGTCATGTTCTGTCCTCTGCCTCCTTAGGCTAGTAAATCTAGGCACAAAGAATCAGAGCTGACACGTCTGATAGCCCTGAGGATAAGGATCCTGAGATTCTTTCACAGCACGGATGCCTCTCACTGTGCTGCTCATCAGACAAGTCTCCTCCCTCGGCTCTCCTGTGTATGCGTCCCTCACTTCAGTCCTTCATAATGAATTGCAGGACCTAGAATTCACTATGCTTTCTTTCTTCTGTGCCTTTTAATATGCCAATCACTGAAGTTGTCTCTTCTCCAATGCTTTTTTTTTTTTTAAACTGCATAGTTCTTATTTATTCTTCAAGATTCAGTGCAGATATAATCTGCTCCTGGCAGCCTTCCCTGCACATTTTGAATCTGGGTTAGACCTCCCCTTATGTGCCTCAATGTCATCATCCTGTATATATTTTGACATTACCACTCTTTCAATTGTATTGAAGTTGTTTAACTTTTCCCCACATGAAACTGAAAGCTTTCGGTAGGCAGGCACTATGTCCTCTATATTCTTGATGTCATATACTTGGAACATCCCCAAATGTTTGCTAAATCTAATGAAACAGAATAGAATGGAAGAAATGAATAGATTAATTAAACTTGATTTTTTTTACAAAACCTTCACAGTAATTTAATCAACTTTGTGTTTTATGTTACGTAAAATTTTCCTTCCTTCCTTCCTTCCTTCCTTCCTTCCTTCCTTCCTTCCTTCCTTCCTTCCTTCCTTCCTTTCTTCCTTCCTTCCTGTTTCTTTCTTTCTTTCCTTCCTTTTAACTTGATTCTTATACAAAGAAAAGCGAAAATAAGATAAAGTAGTCCTCCACAACCAAGGCTGGGCTATTTCTAAGCCAGTAAATTTGGGTGGAGCATAAAAACAGCAGGTTTGCCAGGCAATTTCAGATTCAAACATATACAAGTGCACATACATGAAATGCATGAAATACATGATATGTGTGTATATATATATATATTCTAATAATTCAAAGAATAGTGTATTCCTTTTGGAATAGAATCTGTTTTTTTCCTCCATATTCAGGAACAAAAAGGCTGGATAGCTTCCCCTGAGATAAATCAACTAATATTTGTTCAGCTGTAATGAACCATTCAGAAGCCAGGACCTTCGGGGCGTAAATCCACCACACCATGAGCTTCTGAAAGCCAGAGACAATTCTTTATTTATTCTTGCCATGACCTAGCACCATGTCTGGGACATCGCATATACCGAATAACAGGATGGAAAGGGAAAAGAAAAGGAGAGTGTAAAGATAGGTCAAATGTTGCTTCCTGGTTCCCAGCGTTATGACAATTCAGATCAATATATACTTTCTAATATACTACTTGGGGTTTATCTAGGTAATGTGGGTCAAAAAGTTGATTTTCTTTCTCTTCTTTTAATCAGTTTGGGGCATTGGGAAATTGAATCTCAATCCAAAGCAATTAGTGATGTTTTATGAAATAAATATAAGCTTAATCACTTGGGGGACTGCATAACTTAATAATAATGTCCTTTCAGGAACACATAAATACTTGAATATATATTTACTATTTTTCATCAGACGTTCTTATGTGAAAAATGTTATCATTCTTCATCACACATCATATGATAAAATTATAATTCAGTATTTATTTGTGAACTAAGTAAACATAATAGACTAATTTTTTATACTGATATTTTACTTTTATTTATTTTTATTTTTTTAAGCTCTTTATTGGTATATAATTGCTTTACACTCTTGTATCAGTTTTTGAGGTATACCAAAGTGAATCAGCTGTATTTATACATATATCCCCACGTCCCCTCCCTCCCACGACTCCCTCCTGCTCTCCCCATCCTGGCCCTCTAAGGCATCACCCATCATCCAGTTGATCTCCCGTTGTTATACAGCAACTTCCCACTAGCTATCTATTTTACATTTGGTGGTGTATATATGTCTATGCTACTCTCTCACTTAGTCCCAGCTTCCCCTTCATGCCCTGCCCCCACAACCCCATGTCCTCCAGTCCATTCTCTGCATCCTCATCCTTATTTTTGCCCTGTGACTGGGTTCATCAGTACCATTTTTTTTTTTTTAAGATTCTGTATATATAAGTTAGCATACAATATTTGTTTTTCTCTTTCTGGCTTACTTCACTCTGTATGACAGACTCTAGGTCTATCCACCTCATTACATATAGCTCCATTTCATTCCTTTTTATGGCTGAGTAATATTCCATCGTACATATGCCACATCTTCTTTATCCATTCATCTGTTGATGGGCATTTAGGTTGCTTCCATGTTCTGGCTGTTGTAAATAGTGCTGCAATAAACATTATGGTACATGTTTCTTTTTGGATTAGGGTTTTCTCTGGGTATATGCTCAGTAGTGGGATTACTGGATCATATGGTAGTTCTATTCATAGTTTTTTAAGGAACCTCCAAACTGTTTTCCATAGTGGCTGTACCAACTTACATGCCCACCAACAGTGCAGGAGAGTTCCCTTTTCTCTACACCCTCTCCAACATTTATTGTTTCTAGATTTTGTGATGATGGCCATTCTGATCAGTGTGAGGTGATACCACGTTGTGGCTTTGACTTGCATTTCTCTGATGATTAGTGATGTTGAGCGTCTTTTCATGTGTTTGTTGACCATCTGTATGTCTTCTTTGGAGAAATGTCTATGTAGGTCTTCCGACCATTTGTGGATTGGGCTATTTGCTTTTTTGGTATTAAGCTGCATGAGCTGCTTGTATATTTTGGAGATTAATCCTTTGTCCATTGCTTCGTTGGCAAGTATTTTCTCCCATTCTGAGGGTTGCCTTCTTGTCTAGTTTATGGTTTCTTTTGCTGTGCAAAAGCTTTTAAGTTTCATTAGATCCATTTGTTTACTCTTGATTTTATTTCCATGATTCTAGGAGGTGGGTCAAAAAGGATCTTGCTTTGATGTATGTCATAGAGTGGTCTGCCTATGTTTTCCTCTAGGAGTTTTATAGTGTCTGGCCTTACATGTAGGTCTTTAATCCATTTTGAGTTTGTTTTTGTGTATGGTGTTAGGAAGTGTTCCAATTTCATTCTTTTACATGTTACTGTCCAATTTTCCCAGCACCACTTATTGAAGAAGATGTCTCTTTTCCATTGTATATTCTTGCCTCCTTTGTCAAAGGTAAGGTGCCCATATGTCAGTGCTTGGGTTTACCTCTGAGGTCTCTATTCTATTCCATTGATCTTCCTTTCTATTTTTGTGCCAGTACCATACTGTCTTGATCACTGTGGCCTTGTAGTATAGTTTGAAGTCAGGAAGCCTAATTCCACCAACTCCATCTTTCCTTCTCAAGATTGCTTTGGCTATTCGGGGTCTTTTGCATTTCCATACAAATTGTAAGATTTCTTGCTCTAGTTCTGTGAAAAATGCCATTGGTAATTTGATAGGAATTGTGTTGAATCTGTACATTGCTTTAGGTAGTACAGTCATTTTCACAATGTTGATTCTTCCAATCCAAGAACATGGTATGTCTCTCCATTTGTTTGTATCGTCTTTGATTTCTTTCATCAGTATCTTATAGTTTTCTGCATACAGGTCTTTTGCCTCCTTAGGAAGGTTTATTCCTAGGTATTTTATTCTTTTTGTTGCAATGGTAAATGGGAGAGTTTCCTTAATTTCTCTTTCTGATCTTTCATTGTTAGTGTAAACGCATGCAAGAGATTTCTGCTCATTAATTTTGTATCCTGCTACTTTACTGAATTCATCAATTAGTGCTAGCAGTTTTGTGGTAGAGTCTTTAGGGTTTTCTATGTATAATATGTCATCTGCAAAGAGTGACAATTTTACTTCTTCTTTTCCAATTTGGATTCCTTTTATTTCCTTTTCTTCTCTGATTGCTGTGGCTCAAATTTCCAAAACTATGTTGAATAATAATGGTGAGAGTGGACACCCTTGTCTTGTTCCTGTTCTTAGAGGGAATTCTTTCAGTTTTTCCCCATTGAGAACGATGTTGGCTTTTGGTTTGTCATATATGGCTTTTATTATGTTGAGGTAATTTCCTTCCATGCCCATTTGCTGAAGAATTTTTATCATAAATAGATGTTGAATTTTGTCAAAAGCTTTTTCTGCATCTATTGAGATTATCATATGGTTTTTATCCTTCAATTTGTTGACTTGATGCATAATACACTAATTTTAAGTTTTGTTATTTTTGAAATGGAGTAAGATTTTGTTTCCATGAAACTCTAAAAGATAATAACTTCTTCAGGAAATTATTTATTGAATTGCTTTCTCTTATTAATTCATATTGATTTTACCATTGCTCTGATGTGTTACTAAATTTGAGGTAGTTGTTATTATCTGATTAAATAATCCAGGGGACTTTGCTCAACATCTCATCATAATGCATAAACACCAAAATTCCTTGAGGTTTTTTTCAAGATATGTACATCAAATCCCTTGAAGATTTGACTGATGATATTTTGAGGGCAGGCTCTGTCTATGCCATTTGAAAGATTTCCGTGGCCCTGGACAATGCTCTGGGCCCCAGCAGCTCCCATCCACCCTCCCTTCATACATTTACCTCTACATACCTTTACCACTGCCCTCCCTCCCCTCTGCCATAGTGCCTTCCATAAACTGTGGCTTCTCATCCTTCATGTTCTCTTCATCTGCATACTTAGAACATATCGATGGGTTTTTTATTGTTGTGTAACAAATTACCCAAAGTTTAGCTTAAAACAACACATAGTTTCCAAGGGTCAGGAGTTTGGGCGCACTTCGGCTGAGTCCTCTGCCTAGGCTCTCACAAGGTTGCAATGAGGTTTTAAGTCTGGAATGTGATTTCATCTAAGGCTCCAGGTACATTTTCAAGTTCACTGGTTGTTGACAGCATTCAATTCCTGTGGCCATAAGACTGAAACCCTCAGTTCCCAGAAGTCGCCCACCATTCCTTGTGTCATGGCTCTATCAAAGCAAGGCTGTTTGCGCCTTCAAGGCCAGCAAGAAAGTATCTCTGCTGCTTTGCGTCTCTGAACTCTGGTCCCTCTCTGAAAGCACTGAGCTGACTAATATAAGCCAGCCCAGGAAAAACTCCCTTTTGACTAATTTAAAGTTAACTGATCAGGAACTTTAATTATATCTGAAAAATTCCTTTACCTTTGCCATATTAACCTAACCTAATCAAGGGAGTAATATCCTATCATATTCACAGCCTCCATTCACACTCAGGAAAGGGGGTTTCCCAGGAGGTCATCTTAGAATTCTGCTCCTTACTAAGATGTGTAATTTCACCGGGGCTCATCTTACCTGATCCTAACACTTACGAAAACGGTAATCTAATCAATCAGGAACCATAGCTCGAAAGCCTACAGAGCCTGGAAGCTTTTGTTAAGGAATAAAGTGATAGTAGGGAGTGATAGAGAATGTGGTGAGTCAGAGAGCCTATGGTCATCTAAAGAACCCAACTCTCCTTTGCTCTAGCCAATCACAGTTTTGCAGGAATGCTGGCCCAGGGAGCCAGATCTGATTTTTGTCAGATAAGCCAGGAATCCAGATTCCTGTATGTGTATGTGTATGTGCCTGTGTATGTCTGAGTATAAAATCTTAAATGTTACAAATTAATTCAAATAATAAAAACACTCTCCAGGCCAATACTATGGCAGAACAAATAAATATACTTGCAGGCAGGATTTGTCCTTGTGCATTTACTTTGCAAATTTTGTCTTAGTGATTATTTGTGCTACATTTTTTTTTTTTTAACATTTGACCCCTCTAGATCATAAGTGCTTGAGGTCTTGGATCATGTCTGTCTCACTTAGTCACATACTTCAGCACCTAGCACAGTGCATGACACATAATATATGATCAATACATATTTTTTGAATGAATTAATAAATGGGAACATTGTGCACTCTCTCAGCAAGGTAGACCTGGGTTGAAAACTTGACTCACCAACTGGGCTACTTAATCCTTGACAAATCGCTTAACATTTCTGAGCTTTAATTTCATCATTTATAAAATGTAGTTATTCATAACTACAGTTGTGAGGGCTAACTAGAATAACAAGTATAAACTGCTTAGCACAGAGGCTGCTCATGGTAAGATGATTTCTTTTCTTAGGGATGGTTCATGGATGTGAGTACTCTCTACCTTTGTATAATTTTCATGTTTACAGCGGTGGATGCATTTGATCAAATTTACATGTTATATAGAAAGTTTATGTGTTTTAGTATACATACCTGGAAGACATATAAATGTGAATAATGTATGTATGTGTATAAGAATGTATATATATGTGTGTATAGGTGTGTATATATATGTGTGTGTGCGTATATATATATATATATATTAACATATGTGTGTGTGTCAAAGGCTGATGTGTTTTGGTTAAGGGAAGAGAAATGGAAAAGTATATCCCATGGGTCCTTGGCAGGAAGAGCAGGGAGCATGCCACAAGGATGTTGTATGCAAAGCCCCTCTTCTTCCTACCACATAAAATCTGTGGAAAAGGAGTTTCTCCCTATCATCAATGAATATTTTAAAAGGAAATGAAACCCAATTTGTTTCTTTATTCCACAAATGCTAACAGGAAGGGAAATCCTTATGTTTACAGGGAATGAATTAAATTCTGGATTGTAGTATTATGCTTTTCCCGGCAATAGTTAAGCATTATTTGTAAGTGGACAATTATAGATAGCTTATAGCTCATTATTAAAGGTTAAGAAAATGGAGATATAAAATAGAATATCTGTGTCCTCCTTTAAAATCATGAATGTTTTTAAAATCATCAGATAAATCCATAGTAGCAAAGAAAAAAAAAAAGCCACAAGAAGAAGCCCTGCAGAAAGAACATTCCAGAATTTATAAATATTCAATTTTATGGTCCTTATTTCATTCTTTAAAACTTTTACTGTATCTGAAATGAAAGCTATTTTGTTTTGTTGTATATCAGAAGATGAGTATGTGCTTAAGGGAATTTGATCCAATTAATATTGCATTGCTGACCTTTAGTAAAGAATACAGCAAATAAATTCAAAAGTAGGACTGAAATAGGTTATACATTGCATGTAGTCTAAAGGTTCAAAAGAGTAAAAAAAATTACTTTGTGATTACAAGCAAGTGCTTTGTAAAATTTAAAAATCTGAATTGTTCATAGCCATAGGGCATCATTTCAAGAAACTATCCTTAGGGGAGAAATATAGTCAAATGAAGCTGAACCATGTAACAAAATTAACAATATGCATTTGGAAAACAACTTTCTTCTAAATGAATTAATATCATCAGGGCTTATCTCTCCTATCTACAGAAAATAAACCCTAGAAGAGTAAATTACTTCCACAGTTTTCCAATTTGCATTATTACAAAACTTATGAAATTATTTTATAAATCACTTCATAAGACATTATCTTCATAGTCATTAAAATTTTACATGGCTATCAGGCATATTTTTAAAATGAAGTTTTAAGTTTAGATAAAGGGGAAAAATCTGGCTGAAAAATAGAGCTAAACAAATTTCTACTTTATTTTTCTCAAGGTCAGGACAATTCAATTTTTACCCCTTGGGAATGCTGCACTAGAACTAGGCCATGAAGAATAACTTTGCATACATAAAACAGAGCCGATTTGGAATTAAGAGATGCAGAGTTTAACATAGCTGGACCTTATTTTTTGTAGCACACGTATTTCCAAAACTATATATGCATGTGAACAAAGTAGGAAATGATTTATGCATGTAAGTGGTAGCTGAACTGGTAGATGAATAATATTGGCAGGGAGTATTTGTATCCATCCTAGCTCCAACTGAGTTGTCCAAATTTATCCCTTAGTCAATGCAAGAAGATGTATCTACAGTGGCTCTTGCTTCTTTCACAGGGGTTTTAGAAAATATCTTTGGCTGCTCTAAACTACACGCTATTTTGGAATCAAACTTAGGTGGTAAGTTTCTGAAGTTATTTCTGTGGGGTGGCCTTTCTGATCCTCAGTTCTGCTTCAGTGGCTTGAAAATGTGGCACTTACTCCTACCCCAGTGTCTTTGGATCAGATCATCCACACTCTTAACATCTTTCCATGTCTGCTCTAGGTCCTGGCATCTGTTGCCCTACTCAAGGACTTCACTCCAGAGGTTTTACTTCTTCTTGCATCACTGTCTTTTCCTGTTTACTGGATCAGTCACATCAGCAAATATATACGCTATGGTTTTCCCCACCTTTAAAACAAAACAGTCAAAAAACCCTTGACTTCATATTCCTTTTACATATTTCCCAATTCTTTGCTCTCCTCTAGAGCAAATCTTTGTATATAAAACTTTTAAAATATTTGAACTTTTGTGGGCTCCACTTGTTTACTTATCTTTTGAACTCATCTCAGTCTTTTGTCTCCACCTCTCTACTGAAGTTACTATTGTCAAGATCACCAATAACCTCCATAGTTATAAATCCAAACTCCAGTCTTCATCTTCCTAGACTTTTCAGCAACGTTTGAAATAGTCTCTCTCTCTCTCTGTTTTTAATTATTGTCTTCTTAAATACGATTTCAGTAGTCTTACCTGGATTTGACTCATCTTCCCCATTGCTAAACATGTGTGTGTGTGTGTGTTTTATCTGCTCAGATTGGAAAGTAAGCTAAATATATGAAAAATCACACTATTAGACTTGGCTTTATCAGTGTATAATATCTATGTTGTAGAACTTCAGTGATACTAAGAAAGTTTCTCTGCCCAAAAATACACACATAAGCGCTCATGATAGTGCTAACTTGCACTTCTAAAAATGTTCTTTGGGAACTGAAGATTCTTTTGGTCAGCAAGAATCTTTATAATACTCCAGAGAGATGATACTATTGAACAGTTGATATTTTAAGGGAAATTATCTTGCTTTCTCAATTAGCAACAGTTAAGAGAGCCTGCTCTACTGGGACTAGAAAGAAATATGCCTCAGGTAGAGAGTAGAATTATTAGGAAGGAGGGGAAAAATAGCAAAGATAATGATCTATTTCACGATTTTGCTTAGGGCTGGTTCAGAAAAGTGGTCTGTTATTGACATACTGTGATTCTTCAACATTAAACTACAGTCTTAGAGAGAAGACCAGCATCCATCTAAGAAGGCACCACTCCTGTGTTTACCTAGCAGAGAGGGGAGCAGGTCCTGTCCTTTATTCTGAAATGGGTCAGAGCACATTTGCCCAGGCCTTTGAAGCTCATATTCTTCATGCTTCTCACGAGAGGCATGACTCCCTGGTAAAGGACCATGCTGCCAAGAACAGTGTCATAATTTCTCTACGCTTTGTGTAAAAAAAGGGGATAAATATTAAAGTGCCTGAGATAGTCAACACTCTCTTTGAATTCAGTAAATACAACCTGTACTGTAGTTTACGTAATACTTTTTTTCTGATTTATTCTTAAATTGACTCAATTTCTTTACATAGTCTTACCCTAAGAATTAAGGGCTAAGTGATTTCTATAAAATTATTAATATGATAAGCCATATATAATAACATATGACCAGGGACAATTAAATACTTTAAAATATGTAAAGTGATAAATGCTCTCCTTTGAAAGCAAAAATATGTCATACTGCCCTTCAGCAAACATTGTGCTACAATATAATATGTTTAAAATATTTTGTATTTTTTCACACTTTAAAATTTTAGAAGATTGTTTTCTTTAAAAAACTGTATTGCCTTTGACTGCTATTTATGAGTTATTTAGCTAAAAATCAATTAGTAGTGAAGCTGTGGATCCAAGCAATTGGAGTTCCTGGATGCAACCACAACCCATCTCCACCACCAATTTCTTCCACCATTTTATTTAGCACTATGAGCTAGGCACTGTGCCAAACCTTTAAATGCTTTACTATATTATTTATTCTTAAATATTACATATTATCTAATCTGTGCAATAATCCTACGGTATGGGTCTTATAACCCCTATTTTATTCTTTGTTTTTTATTATTTTTTGGGGGGTACACCAAGTTCAATCATCTGTCTTCATACACATATCCCCGTATTCCCTCCCTTCCTTGACTCCCCCCCCTCAAGTCCCCCCCACCCTCCCCGCCCCAGTCCTCCAAGGCATCCTCCATCCTCGAGTTGGACTCCCTTTGTTATACAACTTCCCACTGACTATCTATTTTACAGTTGGTAGTATATATATGTCTGTGCTACTCTCTCACTTCGTCTCAGTTTCCCCTTCACCCCCCGCCCCCTCCCATACCTCGAGTTCTCCAGTCCATTCTCTGTATCTGCGTCCTTGTTCTTGTCACTGAGTTCATCAGTACCATTTTTAGATTCCGTATATGTGAGTTAGCATACAATATTTGTCCTTCTCTTTCTGACTTACTTCACTCTGTATGACAGATTGTAGTTCTATCCACCTCATTACATATAGCTCCAACTCATCCCTTTTTATAGCTGAGTAATATTCCATTGTGTATATATGCCACATCTTCTTTATCCATTCATTTGTTGATGGGCATTTCGGTTGCTTCCATGTCCTGGCTATTGTAAATAGTGCTGCAATAAACATGATGGTACAAGTTTCTTTTGGGATTATTATAACCCCTATTTTAAAGATGAGGAAGATGAGGCCCAGAGAATTGAAATAAAGGCCCAAGATTACACAGATGGTCAAAAACAGAGTTATATTCCTAAACTAGATTTGTCTAACTCCAAAGCTCATGCTCTTTATACTACCTTTTACACTGTATCACTTAATGAGTACCAGATAATTCCTTTGTTTTTTGTATTTGGAAGGGATCTGTTTTTCATCACATGGGGAATAATTTCAAAATAGTAGGAAAAGTTTTCTCTCACAACCATAAAGAGCTGAAAAGAAATGATTAAAATATACTTTCTTAACCAGAAATTTTTTGGTTTGGCAGAACAAACTAGCACTTAGGAAAATAAACATGGGTAAAGTAGAGAATAATTTTGTAAAGTGATATTTTCGCCCACAAGGGTGGTCTCTTTCTTCTCTTCAGCACACTTAATTATTTCTACTCAATTTTACTGAGAAAAGCAATTTCTTGAGTTCAGTACTCTATAATTAATGGCCAACATTTTTCTCAAGGTGTTAATTTTCCATTAATGAGCAAGTGCCCTGCTTGATTTGCTTTATAAACTGAAATGTATACTTTTAAATTAGTTAAAATATCTGATTGCAATCCTAGCAGAAGGTAACATTAGACACTTTATGAAATGATCTATAGTTTTTTTTTATTAAACACAATTATATTGCTTGATAATATGTACTAGCCACCAAGAGTCATAGTATACACATTTTCTGCTCACCAAACAAAATCTTATGGCTCGTAGATGGCTTTTCTAAAGCACTTTCTTTGAAAATTAATTGAGTTTTCATAATGGAGCTTAATGTAATGAGGCTGATTTTCATATGTTCTTATACACTAAAAATTATTTGACATTTTCAATATTTTGAAAATATTTCTACATTATATTCAAACTTTGGAAAACATGAATTATAACTCTAAGCATATCTGCCATATTAGAACACAAAGCAAAGGTTAATTTTCTAATCTAATGTTTCTTCCCAGATGGAGCTATTGCACTGCCTTTCATCAACATTTCCATTAGCATGGCTGAAATTAATAGCGACCAAATCAGAATCCTAGAGCTTATAGGGGTCTCAAGTTCATTCTCTAGCATCTAAGCTGAAATATGATTAATTCTCCCCTGGCCCAAGACCCTCTCAATGTGATGGTGTTCAGTTTTCAAAGGTTTCTTCTTTCCATTTAGAAACATGACTGAGGACTATAATGATACATTACAGGAGCGTCCCCTCTAATGCAGTGTTAGAATGAAGTAGAGATGGTGCCCACTATTCTTTTGGGATGAGGTGCTGGGAGCGGGGATATTCCCTGTTTTGAGCTTCTCTACAAGCAGAGGATCTCTGGTGTTTTGCCTGCTCAGCATCACATACTCCTCGTCTATAAATATCACATCAACCGAACATTACTTAAGTCTGGTTCTTCTCATTCCCACCTCTTCCACTTGAGAGGTGAGTGCAGGCCAAGGCCTAAAAAATGGATGGTAGGCAGTGAAGCCCACATTTGGAGGATTTCACATTTGGAGGATGCTAAAGGTCATATCTTTGACCACTGCCCATTTCAGTGTCCTAGATTTTAGATAGTCACATGCTACATTGAAGATATTCCCCACTGCTAAATACCACCTGTTCTGCAGTTTATTTAGTATTTTTCTCTAATTTGATTTCATCAACCAAACTTTTTAAATTTTGAAATCATTTTAAATTTACAAGCATTTGTAAATATTATAGAGATCCTTTGTACCCTTTACCTAGTTTCCCCCGATGGTAACATATCACACAGATATAGTATAAAATCACAGCCAGGATATTGACACTGATGCAATCCAGCAACCTTATTCAGATGTCTTTAGTCTTACTTGTATTCATTGGTTTGTGTATGTGTACTTAATTTAACTACATGTATAGGTTTGTAAATCCACCACCACAATGAAAAGACAGAACATGTTCATCACCAAAAAGATCCTTTTTGTTACCTTTTTATAACTACCCTTACCTTCACCCTGTCTCTGAACCCTGATAACAAATAATCTATTCTCCCTCCCTATAATTTTATTATTTAAAAATCTTACATAAATGGAATCATATAGCACTCACTTTTTATGGTTGGCTTTACTTCACTCAGTCAAATTCTTTGGAAGTTCATCCAGGTTGATGCATGTATCAATAGTTCATTCTTCTTTATTGCTGAATAGTGTTCCACAGTTTAGATATAGTTTGTTTAATCATTCATCTGCCTTCCTGTGGGTTACTTGAACATTTTATAAGATTTCATTATGATTTATTTATAGTGTTCTTGATTGTAGCATTTTGTATACTTTGGATATCATATTTGTATGTAACATCATAGTCTACTAATATCAATATCTATAACTTCAAGTGAAATGTGTAAATTTTGCTTCCATTTTTGTCTCATAACCTTAATCAGCTTTAAATACTATTGTCTTTAGTATTTTTAATTGTCATATATGATTTAGAAATTCCAAGAGGGTAATTTATTGTATATACTCGTATTTCTGCTTTTTCCATTTTTCTTTCTTCCTTCCTGATGCTCCAAGTTTTCTTCTTTAATCATTTCCTTTCTGTTTGAAGAACTTCCTCTTCCTTTGTCTGAGAATGTCTTTATTTTCCCTTCTTCTCTGAAGGTTAGTATTGTGTATACAACTGTGGTTGACAATACTTCTCTCTGAGCACTTGAAAAGTGTTGTGACACTGCCTTTTTGCTTCCATGCCTTTAGATGGGGAATTTGCTGTTATTCAAATCAGTGTTCCCCTATATGTAATGTGTTCTCTCTGCTTTCATGATTTTTTTCCTTTGCTTTCAGCTTATAGAAGTTTAATTATGATGTATCTTAGTGTAGTTTTGTTTAGATTTATCCTGCTTGGATTTACTCAACTCCTTGATCCTATTTGTTATGTCTTCTGATAAATTCTTTCTGGAAACTGGAAAGTTTTCAGCCTTCATTTCTTTGAATATTTTTTTATCCCCACTTTCTTCTTTCTCTCTTTTTGAAAC
Source organism: Hippopotamus amphibius kiboko (assembly GCF_030028045.1). Lineage (NCBI taxonomy): Eukaryota > Metazoa > Chordata > Mammalia > Artiodactyla > Hippopotamidae > Hippopotamus > Hippopotamus amphibius. Next base: position 30,957,126 of record NC_080191.1, read on the forward strand.
TTCAGTGAACATAATATTGGATTTTTTGTTATTGTGTTACAGGTTCCTGAGACTGTTCACTTTTTTCTGTGTGACAATCTATTTTCCTCTCTGTTGTTCAAATTGAGTAAATTTTATTTACCTCTCCTCAAGTTTACTGACCCTATCTTCTATCATCTCCACTCTGCTGATAAACCCATTAGGGAATTTAGTTATTGTATTTTTCAGTTCCATAATTTCCATTTGATTATTTCTTTTTTTAAATTTTTTAAAGCTCTTTATTGGAATACAATTGCTTTACACTTTTGTACCAGCTTTTGAGGTACACCAAAGTGAATCAGCTGTATTTATACATATATCCCCATATCCCCTCCCTCCCACTACTCCCCCCCCACCCTCCCTGTCCTGGCCCTCTAAGGCATCACCCATCATCAAGTTGATCTCCCTTTGTTATAGCTTCTATTTGTTTTGTTTTTGAAACAGAGAATGCTTGCTGACATATTTTTAGGATGACTGCTTTGTCAGATAATTCTAACATCTGATATATCTTGGCATTGTCGTCAGATGATTGTCATTTAAGTTTTGACTTTTCAGAGTCCTCATTTGGTTGCTCGTGTGTTATTTCCAATAGCTATAACTGTACTTAGTGGGGAATAGCAGGGAGAACAAGTCTATGCCATCTTCTCTGGGTCAGAAATATCTAATTTTATTTTAAATTAATTTCTTTACACAGAATCATGTAAGAGTTAAGACCTAAGTGAAGTGATTTCTATAAAATTATCAGTGATATCATTGATATCACTACATATATAATTGTAAAATACATAATAAATTATAAAATAAAAAATGTTCATCTAAAACAATTGGATATGTCAATTGTAGTATGCATACCATACAATATTGGGAAATATTATAGTACAATATTATACATTTAAAATAATTTGGGGTTTTTATACTTTAATTGATTAAAAGATTAATATCTCCCTTATTAACCTGTTACTTGCTCAGAACCCAACTGCCCCCTCTCGGAACACTGCTGCCATGTTATGAGAAACTCAAGTAGATGGAGAGTTAGCCACTTGGGGCGCCACTCAACAACTCAGACTTGAGTCATTCCAGCCCAGATATAAGAAATGAGAGTGGAGAGGATTCTAGCCCAAAGCCAGCTAAGTTCCAGTCACTGCAGAGCAGGCACAGCTACTCTTACTTCACCCCATCTGAATTCTTGACCCACAAATCTGTAAGCATAATGAAATGACTACTTTTCATGCCACTGATCTTGAGGTGGTTTATTATGCAACAATAGATACCAGGAACAGCAGTGCCGTACATTAGTATTCTTGTAATAATCTTGATGAGATTTAGTAAAAATGGAATTATCGTTTAATTACATTTGGCTGTTGAACTGTGCTTATTGAAAGTTGTGTAGCTTGGAGACGACCCCATCAAGACTGGATATTAGTGTAGTGAACTGGATTTTTAGTTCAGTTCAATTAGCATTTGTTTAACGATAAGCACGTAAAAAACACTCTCCAAACACTCTAATCTTGATATTATCATCTATTTAAAGTGCCACACTCTAGCCAAGCAATGTTATTCACATAATGGTCCTTAAAAAGCCACCTTTGAGTTTTGAAATTTTTAATTTCTAGAAAAAAATTCTTTATGACCACACAGTTGTTCTTTTGATGTAAACTCATTATCAAAGCCTGTGATGTATTTTTGGTAGAAGGATTATGGTACATATGTCTTAGAAAACTTTAACAACTTTGAATCTCTTCATTATGCATGGAAATGTGATTTGTGAAAATGTAGTTTACTATGGAAAACGACATTTATTTTTATGTGCATGCTAAACTTTTATTAAGATATATTTGTGATATCAACAATTATTTTCATGCAGTTTTTTATTTTATTGGCACCTTTTTTTCTTCTGCAAATTGCTATTCATATTTTCCAGCAGTTGATCTACTGTTACCCATTAAACCTCTAGGGGTGGTTCTTTATCATCTTCCATAAGAAGACTTTCATCCATGTCTAATGGAGCTTTGACTGAGGAAGTTTGTTCTGATCCTACACCTACATTGGACTTTATTCTTCCAGAAACTCAGAGGGCGCTGGCATGTCACAGTGAATTCTGCAAGTCTTGTTAAACCTCAGGGCCTCATAAATAAATTTTCCAATATATACTCAAAGAATAAATGGTATACATTTTACTATATCCCCCAATAGGAACATCAAGAACTAAATATGAAATAACCCTATTCTGCCTGAGAACATCAAGATGAATCAGGAACCAGTCTTATCTGACCTCAGAGGCTATTAAAGAAAGTTCTTTCTTCAAATGAAAACATATTTCTTATCTGTATGGCAAAGTCAAATATCCTATGGAATATAAGCTTCTCTCAAATCACAGTTGGAGAAATACAAAACTTATTCGTTGAGTAAATTTAGTTATTTCCTCCAAAGTTTATGTAAAGCAAAATATAACAACTCTTTGAAAGCAGGGTTCATGTCATTACTTCAATGTAGCTCAAAATCTTGCCCCTCATCCAGCACATAACAGGCATCAAATAATTTTTACCTTGAAATGATTTGAATTTCACATACAACTAAATCCTGAGGTTCACACATATTCCAACCCAACAACAATATTAGCTAATGCAGGAGCCAAGATGTCCCCGCCAAATTAGAAAAATTAATAAATCCCTCTTTTACAGGAACTTGTCAAACTATAAGCATCCAACTGAGTACCCATCAGTGTATATATAAAAATCTACTTACACTCTAGTAGGAATCTGGAGGCTTCCTAAAATCCCACTATTAATACAACTAATTTGGGAGAAGAAGAGAGAGAGAGTCTTTCAGGATCAGAAAGCAGTATGAGACCAATCCAATGTGAGTATAGTCTAGCATTTTGAGGTCATGAGAACAGCACTAAAAACTCCTGAGAATGGAACTAATCAGATAAAGACTCAGGTTCACTTGATTTTAAATATTTTCTTTTTCACCACTCAAGGTTTCGATTGTTATGCTTTAGGCAATCTCTTCTTTTTTCATTACTTCCACCATCTGGTATAGTCAGCTGCCACTCAGTTGGGAGCCAGGAGACCCTAGTAAGGTAGCGTCTCTAAGTCTATGTCTAAATTTTCTTTATCTCTCAGTCTGTGATATAGTCACAAAGAGGAGTGGAGACAGACTGTCACTTCAAAATGTTGAACCATATTTCACTTTATTTAACCTCTAAGGTGCTACACAGTTATCTGGGAATTACTTGTATCAAGTATCTATAAAGTTGACAGAACCATGTGAAAATGTGCTTTAATCTATTTGTTCTTTTGTCTTATGTGAGTTGGTTTTAATGTACAGTCAATATTGTGGAAATAAATGGACCTACAGAAATTATTCTGTGTAACTTATTTGGTGGGGGTTTTATATCATGCATACATAAGCATGTATATATTTATAAATCTTGACAGTAATTTAAGTGTATTTTCTAATACTCTTGAATAGATTGAGAGTCTCTCAGGCAAAACAAAGAAAGGAACAATTGTTTATATTCAATGGAGTTCAAGAAGCAAACTGTCTACAACAAAAAATAAACAACGGTACTTATTTTTTTGTTGTAGTGAATTTGGTTCTGAACTCCATTAAGGATAAACAATAAATACAATATTGCCTGCCATATCAGTAAACAAAGGTGTCATGGTCATCAGCGACTGTGACCCTCCAACAGTGAACTGGTGAGCCCTGAGGGAACTCAGGAAGGAAGCAAAGAATACCTGCCAACTACCACCCATCAGACTGCAGCCAATCCCAATGGCGACCCCTGAGGAAACTCAGGATGTGAAAGTAAAGAATACTGGCCCCAGATAGCTGCTGCATATCAAGGGAATGATTTCAATGAGTCCAGACTCTTGCATCTTCCCATACACAGAAAAGCACTAAATTCCTTAACTTGAGATATCTAGTTTTCCTTTATTAACAGCAATCTTTTGTCCCTACTACCTGACCTTTGTTGCAAAACTCCTATATATCTCAGCATCGCCCCCCCCCCCCCCGCCCCGCCCCATCCTCAGAACAGTTCCCTCAGAGTTACTTGAGATGCTTCCCCATGGGCTTGAAGTCCTCAGTATGTACACCAAATAAAACAGAATAAAAACAAAAACAAAACAATGGTACTAATTAATGGTAAAAACAGAGGAAAATTATGGGGAAAATTAACTTAAATAGCAGGAATAAATTAGACCAAGCTAACTTGGGATGTCAAACAAAATCTTAGGAGCCAATACTGGCCTAAATTTCTCTGCTTTTTATTCGTATTTTTGTTAATGTTCAATGTAGAGGGAATTTTTAATAGTATTATATATTCCCTAGCTTATAATTTCTTAGAGTTGTTTCTATGGGACTAGAGGCTCTGTGTGTGTGTGTATGTGTGTGTGTTACCTCAGACAGTTGGTGATGTTCTCAGATGATACAGATGACAAAGGTCATCAGGACCTGTACAATTTTTTTTTTCAACCTGGCACACAGGATCCTTTTATTTTTTTTTATTGAGGTGAAATTCACATAACATAATATTAACCATTTTAAACTGTAACTCTATTGGTATTTAATACATTCACTGTGTTGTGCAACTACCACCTCTATCTAAGATATTTTCATCACCCCAAAGGAAAACTATGTATCCACTAATCAGTCAACCCTATTCCCTCCCTGCCCCCAACCCTTAGCAACAACTGATCTTTTTTTTTTTAATTTTATTGGAGTATAGTTGATTTACTGTGTTGTGTTAGTTTCACCTGTACAGAAAAGTGATTCATTTATACATAGGACCTGTACAATTTTGAATGAATTCCAGAAATCTTGGAAAATGAAGCAAAAAAGAAATGGAAATTGCACTATGAAAACTGAGGTTCAATATTGAAATTTAATAACATGATTTACTATAATAATATATAACATTTTAAGTCATAAAATGTTAGTTCTAAACAGAAAAGATTGTTTTTTAAAAATTCACACTAGATCAAGTAAAAAGAGAATTTTAAAAACTAAGGGTCAAATGGAAACATCAACATGAACTCATGACCTTTACAATAAAAAGGGATTTCTCACTTCATTAATAAAGTCATTCCCTTGTCTAAGGTCACTTGCCTAACATCAGGATTTATGCTTCACTGGTGTCTATATTTGGATCTCCAACACTCTCTTGACAGCCACTTAGAGAATAATTGATCTCATGCCTTGGCACATAAAAAATAGAGATTTTTTGGGAATGTATTGTTTTCAGAAGTAGGGAGACTCAGTAATTTCTGAGTTAGTGTTAAAATGGACAATGTGGTCAGTCTGGAAAGAGGGCTTTTAGTGGACACATTTTGACAGAGCATCAAGAGGAAAAAATGATTACTGTCAATGAAAACATTCCCAGTATATAAGATAAGCTACAGTGTTGAAATGAAACACAAATTTAAGTATGTGCTAAAAGTTATTTTGCCCACATGAGTTTCCAATATTGTCTCCAAAGTTATTATATATAAAGTGACCAACACAAATTATGAGTCCAAAAGTAAATCTGTGGCCAACTTCCCAGATATATGATTAAAAAGTGGGTTTTTTAATACAGCAAAAAAGATGGCATTTAGATAGACATATAAGGTGGATGTTGTGTCATGTATCTGGCTTTGTTGTGCTTTCTCTACTGGAGCCCTGGTGGCTCAGCTTCGCTCTTATTTATAGACTGCTGTAGAACTTGTATTTTGATTGCTTGGTTAGTGCTTTGTGGACAGTCATGAGTTAAAACTTGGTTGTCAGTGATAAAATGAAAATAAAAAAAAGAAAGAAAAGAAAAGGGAGAAGAGAGAAGAAGAGGAGATAGGATCAAGATGGCAGAGTAGGAGGATATGCGCTCACTCCCTCTTGCAAGAGCACCGGAATTACAACTAACTGCTGAACAATCATCGACATAAAGACACTGGAACTCACCAAAAAAGACTCCCACATCCAGAGACAAAGGAGAAGCCGCAATGAGATGGTAGGAGGGGCGCAATAACGTTAAAATCAAATCCCATAAATGCTGGATGGGTGTCTCACAAACTGGAGAACAGTTATACCACAGAAGTCCACCCACTAAAGTGAGGGTTCTGAGCCCCATGTCAGGCTTCCCATCCTGGGAGTCCAGCAACAAGAGGAAGAATCCCCAGAGAATCAGACTTTGAAAGCCAGTGAGATTTGATTGCAGAACCTCCACAAGACTGGGGGAAACAGAGACTCCACTCTTGGAGGGCACACAAAAAAGTGTGCTCACCAGGACACAGGGGAAAGGAGAAATGACCCCATAGGAGACTGAACCAGACCTACCTACTGGTGTTGGGGGGTTGCCTGTGGAGTTGGGGGCTGGCTGTGGCTCACCAAGAAGAAGGGGAAACTGGTGGCAGGGGTTCTGGGAAGTGCTCATTGGTGTGAGCCCTCCCAGAGTCCGCCATTAGCCCCATCAAAGAGCCTGTGGGCTCCAGTGCTAGGTGGCCTCAGGCAAAACAACCACCAGGGTGGGAACACAGCCCCACCCATTGGCAGACAAGCAGATTAAAGTCTTACTGAGCTCCACCCACCCAGCCCAACACACCATCAGTCCCTCTCATCAGGCAGCATGCAGGAGCCTCCTAGATAGCTTCCACTACAAGAGGGCAGACAGCAGTATCAAGCAGTATCAACAGTATTTCATCTTGTGGAACTGAAAACCACAGCCACAGAAAGATAGAGAAAATGAAAAAGCAGAGGACTTTGTGTCAGATGAAGGGACAGGATAAAACCCCAGAAAAACAACTAAATGAAGAGGAGATAGGCACCCTTAAAGAAAAAGAATTCAGAATGGTGGTGAAGATGATCCAGGACTTTGAAAAAAGACTGGATGCAAAGATCGAAAAGTTGCAAGAAAAGTTTACCAAAGACCTAGAAGAATTAAAGAGCAAACAAGCAGAGATATGCAACACAATAACTGAAATGAAAAATACACTAGAAGGAACCAATAGCAGATTAACTGAGGCAGAAGGGTGAATAAGTGAGCTGGAAGACAGAATAGTGATAATCACTGATGCAGAAAAGAAAAAAGAATGAAAAGAACTGAAGACAGCCTAAGAGACCTCTGGGACAATGTTAAATGCACCAACATTCGCATTATAGGGGTCCCAGAAGGAGAAGAGAGAGAGAAAGGACCCGAGAAAATACTGGAAGAGATTATAGTCGAAAAGTTCCCTAACATGGGAAAGGAAATAGCTACCCAAGTCCAGGAAGCACAGAGAGTCCCAGGCAGGATAAACTCAAGGAGAGACACACCAAGACATATAGTAGTCAAATTGACAAAAATTAAAGACAGAGAAAAGTTATTAAAAGCAACAAGGGAAAAGTGACAAATAACATACAAGGGAACTCCCATAAGGTTAACAGATGATTTCTCAGCAGAAACTCTGCAAGCCAGAAGGAAGTGGCATGATATATTTAAAGTGATGAAAGGAAAGAACCTACAAACAAGAATACTCTACCCAGCAAGGATCTCATTCAGATTCGATGGAGAAATCAAAAGTTTTACAGACAAGCAACAGCTAAGAGAATTCAGCACCACCAAACCAGCCCTACAACAAATGCTAAAGGAACTTCTCTAAGTGGGAGACACAAGAGAAGAAAAAGACCGACAAAAACAAAAACAACACAATTAAGAAAATGGTAATAGGAACATACATCTCGATAATTACCTTGAATGTAAATGGACTAAATGCACCAACCAAAAGACACAGACTGGCTGAATGGATACAAAAACAAGACCCATATATATGCTGTTTACAAGAGACTCACTTCAGACCTAGGGAGACACACAGACTGAAAGTGAGAGGGTGGAAAAAGATACTCCATGCATATGAAAATCAAAAGAAAGCTGGAGTAGCAATACTCATATCAGATAAAATAGACTTTAAAATAAAAAATGTTACAAGAGACAAGAAAGGACCTTACATAAAGATCAAGGGATCCATCCAAGAAGAGGAGAGAACAATTATAAATATATATGCACCCAGTATAGGAGCACCTCAATACATAAGGCAAATGCTAGCAACTATGAAAGAGGAAATGCAAGGCACAAATAGAGACACAGATGTAGAGAACAAACATATGGACACCAAGTGGGGAAAGCAGGGAGGGTTGGGGGGGAATGATTTGGGAGAATGGGATACCAAATTGTACACTCTAAATATATGCTGTTTATTGTCTGTTTACTGTATCTCAATAAAAGTTCTTAAAAAAAAATAAGAGCGAGAAGAAGAGAAGAGAAAGGAAAGGGAAGGGAGTGAAAGGAAAGGAAAGAGAAAACCTGAGTTGGGATCAATTTTGGGAAACTGAACACAAGCCAGATGTTTAACAATGGGGTAACATATACAGAGCCTGACTTGGCTCCCTCCTGTCATTTCCTGGATGGAATCTGAGGCAGGGTAGGCTTCGGTGTGGAAGTATTGCTCCAGACTGTGTGAACACAAACCAAAGCATATTTTAGTTGTAATGGAGCCTAGAATTAAATTAATAGAAAGTTAACTCAGAAAGACAGAGAATTATTCATGAAATAAATGAAATAAATACTTTCATGATCACTTGGGCAGGACAGCTTTGGAAGGGTAGGATGGGATAGTAGTTTGATTCAAAAAGTGCATTGTCAAAGAACCTAGTAGTTTTGGGTTTTCCTAAAATATAATAATTCCTTAATAATATATTGCATAATAGAATTCCTAAAATGCTATTTTGACAACTGGTCCTAAGTAGAGATGGGGCAAGGTGCCACTCAATTTGAAGGGCAATTATTAAGGATATGTATCTGTAATTAAGTTTTGTTTTTAGGCGAGAGAGAAATTCTTCCTTTAGCTCATCTGTGAAGTGAGATGTTGACCCTAAAGAACAGATTTAAGATGATTCCCAGAAGGGATCAATACTCTTGAAAAATAATTCATGAAAGCCCCTCAGACCAAGGGCATGTATAAAATAAGCTGCTTTGTCTTATAATGCTTTGAATATGAACTGTGTTTTTAGGGAAGGGATGGGTAATGAATTTTTTGAAAACATCATTGCACTGATACCGTAAACTAAACATGCACATGCAAGTCACAAACTATGAGCCATATTTACAACATACATTTCAAAGAGTCAATGTCCAAAATGAATAAAGACCTCTTTAAGTAAACAATTAAAATACAAGGCACGCCAATAGAAAAAGAGGGAGGATAAAAATAGAAATTTGTGAAAAGAAGTAAACATGCCTAGTAAAACATGAAAAGTTATCAGGGAAATGAAATTAAAATAAGAATTTTTTCCCTCATAATATTAGGAAAACTAAGAGCTTGTTAATATCTCTTGCTGGTCACGTGAGAGGAAATGGATACTCACATCAATGGTTGGTGGAAATTTTTTTTTTTTTAATTTATTTTTTTGGGGGGTACACCAGGTTCAATCATCTGTTTTTATACACATATCCCCGTATTCCCTCCCTTCCTTGACTCCCCCCCCTCGAGTCCCCCCCACCCTCCCTGCCCCAGTCCTCTAAGGCATCTTCCATCCTCGAGTTGGACTCCCTTTGTTATACAACAACTTCCCACTGACTATTTTACAGTTGGTAGTATATATATGTCTGTGCTACTCTCTCACTTCGTCTCAGTTTCCCCTTCACCCCCCGCCCCCTCCCATACCTCGAGTTCTCCAGTAATTTGTGTGGCTTTATTTGAAGTCAATTGGTAGTATTATAATTGAAATGCACCTGTCTTTCGACTCAACATTTAGCATATTGATGTCAAAGAAATACATGAGAACATAAAGAAGCACATACAAAGGTGTTCACTGCTAGAAAATGTATAAAGTTTTAATACATAGTTTCACCCTCATGGAGTTTATTTGGCTGGGAAGTTAAGACATATATAAGAAAAATGTTAAACCAGCATCGTTAAGTGTTCTAATTCAAACAATGTGTAAATGTTTAGAAGGAAATATAATATGATCTGGGTTTCTCAAAAAAGATTTTATGAAGAAGGTAAAACTCTGGTTTATAAAACTGTATATCTAATTATTACTAAAAGTGAGCCTTTATTATTTAGAATATAAGTTCTAAAAAGCCTGTTTTTTTTTGGTTTGTTTTATTTGCTGCTGTTTCCCAACATCTAGAACAGTGCCTAGCATAAATTGGCCAGTGGGTTCATGTTTAAGAAGTTAAATTACATAGAACATAAAATAATGAAAATTCTCAAATAAAGAAGTTTCCAGATGTAAAGCTAAATAAAATAATAATAGACAGTAGAAAAACATGCCTCATTAATCCCATTATATCATAGGCAGTCAAGGAATAACACTACCAGCTGAATAATAACAGTACAGCATTTTGTTTTATTCTCTGTGAAATATGCCTCTAAAAGAATTTAAAATGACAGAGAATTTTATCATTTTAAAAACAAAGTAAAGTCAAAGTAACTCTCAAGGGAACCCTAAAGGCACTATGTCTAAACATTAAAATAATATTTATCCCTTCACATTCTAAATTAAATTAATTGTTTGATTTTTTTCTTAAGTAGCATCGGTCTAAGCTGTCAGTTTAACTGAATGAAACACTTCATCATTCTGGCTATATCCAAAATCAGACTTTGCTGGAAAATGTAAGTTCACCTTTGCTCCATTAAAAGAAGTGCTTGAGATTTCTTTTCTGTATTTCCAAAAGTATAGACCAAAGATGTTGTGTTAGCTTGTGCTAAATAGAAAGGGAATTATCAAATTCTAATTTTGAAGTCCTTAGAGATTGTTTACTCCTATCCATTTTTACTCATCTTATAAATAAAAGCCTAGATGACTCACAGAGACTTTAAAATCAGAGAGACTTGTATAGAAATCAGTTCTGAATATTAACTGAGACCATGAGAAAGTTTATAATCTTTCTTGGTTTCAGTTTTCCCATCTATAGTGTGGGAATAATAATATCTTCCTCTCAGAGTTTTGGGATAAGATACTTACATACTTAGCTCTGTGCTTTAGACAGTTAACCCCTCAATAAGTGATAACTATTCTACACATTGGTAGCATTAATTACTATTGTCAGCAGCAGTAATGCTCAAAGTGACACATTTTTCATTGAGTGACTGGTACAATGGGAGGTTGTCCCTGAGTTAACAACTCAGCAATTCTCAGTCCATTCATTTTTTTCATTGATTACCAGTCACAACAAGTTATTTACAAGTGGAATAAATGATAGGATGCATTAAGCAAAACTAAGCATCTACATGATTATACAGCACACATTTCCAGGGAAAAATTACAAAATTTTAGTATCAGGTACTTTCTCTGAGTTTGGTCGTAAACCATACATGTAAGTTTCAATATCAGACAAATCTTTCCATTTTCTTTTTTTTTTTTCATTAAAAAAATTCCTGGCTTATGCTTGTTTTCCTAGCATAATTATTAGTAATGACTCCTATTACTTTCAAAAGATTCCAATTAAATAATAAATTATAAAGTCATCTTTGGTTTAAAGCAAATATATGCTCTCTAACTGACATAAAAGCTTTTTTAAAACATTTCTAATTAGAAGCATGTCACAAGGAGGAAGGGGCATTAATATGGCTTTATGATGAATATCAAATTTGATCTATTATGTTAACTCACTTTAGAGGCCAAATATCCATTGAATGGAAAGTTTAAGAAAAAAAGTACCAAGTCATCTACAACTAGCTATGAAAGATTTATTAATGATGACAAAATGCCCCGAATCATCAAAGCTTAAGTGGTAACATCCTTGCCTAAAAAGAAACCTTCAAAACAGAAGGTTTGTTGATATGTGGGCATAATAAGCCCCAAAGTCAACTGAACAAGGGTATCCATTTCCTTTTAAAAGAGGAGTTTACCATATATATATTGAGAGCTACAGAACTTGTCTAGCCATACCTTAGGAATATAAGCTGTTAAATGAGGTGCCTGCCACCAAACCAAGACAGCCCAACTGTCATCAAGCTGGCTTTCTGAAACAAGTCAATAGTCAGGTAGATAAAGCCATTTTTCTGAGCAGTTTGAGTCCTGTGTCCTAGTACCAAGTGTATTATTTGCTAAGGAATTGTTCATAATTTTGAACAAATTCCAGTTTTCTTTTATGTGTGGAAAAGTGAATACATATTTGTGGAAGTGCTTTGGAAAGATTTTGTGCTGATCATTATTCTGCTGAATGTTTAGATTTATTAAATTATTTTAAAGAAGACTTTCACCATTATTCTTCAAAAAAACCTTTTTTCAACAGCAACTTTGTCCTGTTAGGTTTTATCTCCTTTATTATCAAGTTCACACTCTGATATATGCAATAATAAACAATGATATGCACAAAAGTCAAAACGAAGACAAGCAGAGGTTTTAAGTTTTCCATGAATTATCAGTAGATTCCTTTGAAATTAGGTGTTAATGGAATCAACAGTAGAAGTTTATTTTCTTAAACTTCCTTTTCTTAAATTTATTTTTGGCTGCATTGGGTCTTTGTTGCTATGCGCTGGCTTTTCTCTAGTTGTGGTGAGCAGGGGCTACTCTTCATTGCGGTGCTCAGGCTTCTCATTGCTGTGGCTTCTCTTATTGTGGAGCACAGATTCTAGCCACATGTGTTTCAGCAGTTGTGGCACACAGGCTCAGCAGTTGTGGCACATGGGCTTAGTTGCTCCATGGCATGTGGGATCTTCTGGGACCAGGGAGCTAACCCGTGTCCCTTACATTCGCAGGCAGATTCTTAACCATTGTGCCACCAGGGAAGTCCCAGACATATTTTACACGCAGAAAAACATCAAGAAAAATAGTCCAGGAAATAGATAGGTGATCTTTTCCTTTCCTTTTTTTTTTTAAACAGGAAGGCAAACTTCAGTGTTATATAGTTAATAATAACAATTATGATAATAGTAATATCACAGACTAGATGCTGGTACAAGATTGCATCATTGAAGAGGTCATCATAGTCAATAGTCATTTCTCACAAAATCTTAAGCTGTAAGTCAGCACTCACAATTTAATTTTCTAGCAGAGGCTGAAACTCACAGACACAGAGAAAAAAAGGATCAGACTAACATCATAAATCTTAGTCCTACACTGGGCTCACTGGATATCTGGGGAAGGTCCTTTCTCATTCTCTCTCCATCACCAACTAGAGTAAGCCTACTTTGTCACACATAAGAATTGTGGAGCTAAATTTCTGACCTCTTTGCAAAATGTCAAAGCTTTCTATGTCTGTAAGTTTCCTAGTCCCCTTTGTTTATTTAGGTTTCTATGCCTCCAAGCAGAGCTGTCAGAAGAAGTCAGTTTTTAAAAGATTACACAGAAATGGGAAAGCAAAAAGCCAGAGCAATTGTTACCATCATTTTTTTATTCAACCACATCAAGAAGTGATACTGTTAAGGATCTCAGATTATGTTGACTAGAAAAAGAGAGAAAAGCACTAGATTCTGCTGAATAGCTATTTAAAAAGGAGGCATTCCCTCTTCTTCCAGCTAAGGGATTCATCTATATATATTTTATTACTAAAGCTTGTCTTGCAAAGACAGATTTTTTTCCCAGGTTTTGCATGTCTTGAAGTTTTTAGAATTTGGGAGTCGCTCTTTCTTTTTCTTTTTTTATTGGATAAATTTGACACATAATATTCATACACACACACACGTCACATCTTTTTCATCAATTCATCAATGAATGAACACTTAGGTTACTTCCATGTCTTAGCCGTTGTAAATAGTGCTGCAATAAACATTGGAGTGCACATATCTTTTTGAATTAGTGTTTTTATCTTCTTCAGTTAAATACCCAGAGGTGAAATTGCTGGACCATATGGCAGTTCTATTTTTAATTTTTTTAAGGAAACTCCATACTGTTTTCCACAGTGGCTGCATCAATTTACAATCCTACCTATGGTGCATGATGGTTCTCTTTTCTTCACATCCTCCCTAACACTTGTTATTTTGTTGTTTTTTTGATGATAGCTAGTCTGGCAGGTGTGAGGTGGTATCTCATTGTGGTTCTGATTTGCATTTCCCTGATGATTAGTGACGTTGAGCATCTTTTTTTGTATCTGTTGGCCATCTTTGTATCTTCTTTAGAAAAATGGCTATTCAGGTCCTCTGCCCATGTTTTAATTGGGTTGTTTGTTTTTTTGATGTTGAGTCATATGCGTGCTTTGTACGTTTTGAATATTAACGCCTTATCAGATATATCATTTGCAAATATCTTTTCCCATTCAGTTGCTGCTACCCAACTCTCGACCCTCCACCCTGAACAACTGGGTGAATGGAGGTGGCACGTATGTTGGGGAGTGGCGAGAAAATAGGAATTTGGTTACTTTCTGGTTAAGTCTGAGATGACTATCAGACATCATAGTAGAGATGTTGAGTAGGAAGTTTAAATAAATGTCATTTCCTCATGGAAGACTTTCCTGACCTTCTAGAGAGATCAAACACAATTTCTATAAACACCACTACCACTACTTAGCCTTGGGTAACACACATCTCCTTTCTATAATTTGATGAGTAGTATTATGTTGGATGACCCCTGAGGTTAGTTATTGTATTTGTCTTATTTTTAGTGTATCCAGTTCTTAATCCAGTGCAAGCATGCAATGGTTTCTCAATATCTTATTCTTTAAACTCAATTGAATTATTAACCAGAAACTAATCTCTTCTGACCTTTGAGTAAGTGGTCCATGATGACACTAGATTATCATCAGATAGTAGTAACTGCAGAACTAATGTTTGAGTCTTTAAGAGAAACTGCAGTTCTCTGCATTCGCATTTCTATTCCATTGCCATTCCATTCCAATGCCATCCTGACTGAACAGTGCAATTACATAGAGTGTTAATTGTCTGCTAATAGGAGGAATAATGATAAAATTGCATAGTACATTCATGTAATAACACTCAAATTACTGTTTTAGATTCCTTCCCAATTTATAAACAAGTTCAGTGATGCTGTTCCATTTTTTCACAAGTACATTAGCAAACACTGTTAGTACAAAGTATTTTATTCAAATCCTGAATTTAAAGTATATAGTGGAATTCAGCAATGTAGCAAGATACAAAATCAACACACAAAAATCAGTTGCATTTCTATACACTAACAATGAACAATCCGAAAAGGAAATAAAAACAATTCCCCATGCAATAGCAACAAAAAGAATAAAATACTTTAAAATTAACCAAAGAGGTGAAAGGCTTATACAATGAAAACTACAAAACACTTCTGAATGAAATTAAAGAAGACAAATAAATGGAAAGACATTCAATGTTCATGCATGGGAAGACTTAATATTGTTAACATGTTAATACTACCCTAAGAGATCTATAGATTTCATGAAATTCGTATCAAAATTTCAGTGATTTTTTTTTTTTTTTGCAGAAATAGAAAAATCCATCCTAAAATTCATATGGAATTTCAAGGGACCCCAAATTGCCAAAACAATACCTGGAAGACTCACATTTCCTGATTTAAAAACTTACTACAAAGCTACAGTAATCAAAAGAGTAAAATACTGGCATAAAGACAAACACATAGAACAATGGAATGGAATAGGGTACAGAAATAAATCTTCATCTATGGGTCAGAATATTTTTGACAAAGGAATCAAGACCATTAAAGGGACAGAAGCAGTCTTCAAAAATGGTACTCGGAAAACTTGATATCCATATGCAAAAAAGAATCAAGTTGGACCTGTCTAACACCATATACAAATATTAACTCAAAATATATTTATGACCTAAATGTAAAGCCTAAACTATAAAACTCTTAGAAGAAAATATAAGGCAGAAGCTTCATGACACTGGATTTGGCAATAATTTCTTGGATATACACCAAAGACAAGGGCAAAAAAAGAAAAATAGAGAAATTGGACTTCCTAAAAGTTTTTGAAAATTGTGCATCAAATGACCCTATCAGAATAAAAAAGCAACTCACAGAATGGGAGAAAATATTTGTATACTTTAATATTTAGAATGTATAGAGAATTCCTAAATCTGAACAACAAAAAGCAACCCAATTCAAAACTAGGCAAAGGACTTGAATAGATATTTCTCCAAAGGACGTATAGCAGGCCCTTTGTTGTCCACAGTTTCCACATCTGTGAATTCAACTAACCACAGATGAAAAATATTTGATTAAAGGAATTCCAGAATGTCCAAAAAAAAAAAAGCAAAACTTGAATTTGCTTCATGCTGGCAACTATTTACACAGCATTTACATTGTATTTACAAATTTTTATATTGTAGTAGGCATTACAAGCAATCTAGAGATGATTTAAAGTACACAGGAGGATGTGCACAGGTAATATGCAATGACTACCCCACTTTATTTAAGGGACTTGAACATCCATGGATTTTGGTACCCGCTGGGGTCTTAGAACCAATCCTCCCACAGATACCAAGTGATAAATGCATACAAATGGTCAATAAGCACATGAAAATATGCTCAATATCATTAGTAATCAGGGAAATGTAAATCAAAACTACAATGACATACCACCTCACACCGATTAGAATGGCTACTAATCAAAAAAATGCAGAAAATTGCAAGTGTTGGTGAGGATGTGGAGAAATTGGAACTCTTGCATACTGCTGGTGGGAGTGTAGAATGGTACAACAGCTGTGGAAAACAGTATGACAGTTTCTCAAGAAATTAAAGATAGAATTACCATGTGATCTGATAATTTCACTTTTTGGTGTATACTCAAAATAATTTAAAGCAGGGTCTTTAAGAGGCATTTGCACACTCATGTTCATAGCAAGATCATTCACAATAGCTAAAATGTAGAATCCAAGTGTTCACTGAAGGATGAATGGATAAGTCATATGTGGTACATACATACAATTAAATACTACTGAGCCTTAAGAAAAGAATATCTGACACGTTACAACATGCATGAATGTTGAGGATATTATGCTAAGTGAAGTAAGCCAGTCACAAAGTGACAAATATTGTGGGATTCTACTTATTGAAGTGCTTAAAATCATAGAGAGAGAAAGTAGAATGGTGGTTGCCAGGGGCTCAGGGAGGGTGAATGGGGAATTATGTTTAATGGTTATAGCAGTTCAGTTTGGCAAGATGAAAGGAGTTCTGGAGATGGATGGTGGTTATAGTGCACAAAAAATATGAATGTTATTTAAATCACTGAACTGAACACTTGAAAATGGTTAAGGTAGTAAATTTTATGTCCTATGTAGTTTACCACAATAAAAAAAAAATGGAAAAACTATGCAAATTGGGCTAGCATTTGGGCATGATTTGGAAGCAGCAAGAATTGAGTTCTACATTTTTAAATCTTCATTTTTAAATAGCTTCTGTAAGCTTTAAACCTGGAATTTGCTGTCGGATTGGATGTGGGGTGTGAGAGAAAGAAAAACACATTCCCTAAATTGTTCAATCATGATTATTCACTAAGTGCAAATGGAGGCTTCAGTTTAAAAAGTGGTGGAGGAGAGATACTGAAGTTAATTTAGTTGTTGGACACTGATGCATTTACCCTGGTGTTCTGGTTTTTATATTGGAGCCACCTTATTTTAACAATGTACGTTATTTATACTTCCCCCTAATTTTAAAGATTCTAGAAAGCTAACTTTCTGACAGTATTCCTCAGTGGTATATAAAAATACAATATACCTCATGCTATTAAACTGTAAATAATTCAAGTGTGTACTCATATTTGCCTATGATCAAATAATCCTTTTAAAACAACACATCTTTCTTACTACTAAGAAATGTCTCTTACTCTCCACTGCTTATGAATAAAGATTCAGCATTTCAGCCTGGATTCAAGGCCCTTCACAATCTGAATTGTGCTCCAGTCCTTCCTTCCACATTAATTTCTCACTAGTCCCAAACATAAACCACTTAAACCTCACCTCACAAGAACAGACACATCCAATTTTCACCCAAACACATTTGCTCCTAAACCTTACTCTGTACTTTTACTTGTGCTAATCCCTCTGCCTAGAATTCCTTTTTTTCTCAAAGTCAAATTTCCAAACCCTCTAGGATGAAAATTATGAAGTTATTTCTGCGCATTTCCAGTTTCCAAACTGGTATCTGTGCTTCTAGTCACTAAGCTACCACAAGATTTGCTGTTTTAATGACTGCATTTATTCATCCCGTGCATACTTATCAACCTTTCCAATTCAATTCAAAATTTGTTGATTATCTTTTGTGGGCAAGATGTTATTTACAGGCACTTTGAAAATAAGGATCACATCTTATTTTCCCTCACAACTTCCATTTAGCATTTCTTTAATGCTCTCAATAAATACTTGTTTAATGAGTGGACTAATTAATGCACACTTACAGGTTTTATTCTGACTCAGAAGATGAGTGCTATGGATACCATTAGTACCCTGACTGGTAACCCATTACTCACTGAAGCCAGTGACTCTGATGGTGGCTGATGTCTGACACATGTGATCTATGCCTAGACTGGCCTTTGACTGATGGGTGCAACCTCAACTGGAGAAGCCTGGAGATTAACCATTATCTCATCTAGCTGGTGGTTGTATGATAAAGTGGTACAAAAGCCCAACAATACTTTCTCTAAATTGGGACAAATTTATAAAACAATTTATAGTCTAGAGCCTTTTTGTGACACTCTGCTGCTCACCATCAGGTCAATGTAAGCCTCTACTTGGGACCACATCTTTACGTGGCGCTTCCCTCTCACTTTTTACAGGTTCATCTTGAAGCACACTTCCTCAGTAAATCATGTACATGCAAATGCTTGTCTCAGGCTCTGCTCTAAAAAGTCCAAATAAAATTTCTGGGTGACCCAGGGAAATTGTTACAGCTTAGACCCTTTGGCTTGTGTTTCAGAGGCCTAACTGGGGAGTGATGCTAAGAATTAAACTGAGACAATGTGGTCTAGAGAATACTAAACTTTTGTTTGTCTTGCTTTTATTTGCTTATTTTAGATAACACAGATGTTGAAAATTTTTGAGGTGGATGAGGTTTAGCTACTTCTTTAAAAACCTCACTATTAAGTTATAATAAACTCAAATTTCAGTCTAAATTCTACCACATATCAGATATGTATTAACTAAATATTGATTAGCAAGCACACATATAACATGGAAAAATAAAATTAACTATTTGTGAAAACTTTACAAGTATTCTATAACTTTACAAATGATAAAATAAATAAGAAGTGAAAAGACTGACTTTATTTTGATTACATGGAGAGTAATATCTTCTGGCTTACCAGGATAAAAGCGGCAATACTTAAGAAATTTGGATACACGGACTGAGAAACAGAATTAAGGAACTATGGTGAGTTTAACAGATTATTTTTGGATTTGCCAGCACAGAGTTGGAAACATACATGCTTAGCTCAGTCAAGGATTATGAAAGCGATGAATGTTTCTGGATTAAAATATTTTCTCCCAACTTGAATCTCTGTGAGTGAGCTCAGCTATGTAGAGTGTGTGAAATGAGAAAGGAAGGTTAAACCCCAAGAAATATTAATACTATGGGGCTGAATAAATCTGAGGAGCCCAAAAGAAGATTGATAAATAGCAGTTTCTTAAGCCAGATGCAAGATGTGTAGGGGAGAAGTGAGGCAGGAATCAACAGAGAAAAAATTTCGAGGAGAGGATGTTTAATAAATTTAAATTCTCCACTGAGATCATGATAAGAGTATAAAAGTGTTTACAAGAATGGATAAGAGTAGAAGGTGTCTATTGGATTTGGTAGTTAGGAGTTCACTGTAATTTTTCCTGGGGTGGATTGAACAGTGAAAGGGAGTTGAAGTAATGGAACAGGGCATCCATACTCTGATTTTAACAAGCTTGACACAAGCTTCATTCATTCATTCTTCAAAGTGAAGGATAAATTTAAGATGGTAAAGTTCATTCAAAGTTGGGGGTAGGGGGGAATGTTCCCAGATTTGTGAGAGGTAAATTAATTAAAGCCAGTATTAGATACATACCTAAATGACAAACTTTAAATGGGATTATTATTTTTTTTTATTTATTTATTTTTTGGGGGGGTACACCAGGTTCAATCATCCGTTTTTATACACATATCCCCATCTTCCCTCCCTTCCTTGACGCCCCCCCCAAGCCCCCCCCACCCTCCCCGCCCCAGTCCTCAAAGGCATCTTCCATCCTTGAGTTGGACTCCCTTTGTTATACAACAACTTCCCACTGACTATTTTACAGTTGGTAGTATATATATGTCTGTGTTACTCTCTCGCTTCATCTTAAATGGGATTATTAACAAGAATGTGAATTATATGGAAGGCATATCTCTGACCTGTTAAAAGTGGCATTATATGAAAATAGCTTACCTTTTAAATAGCCCCTGTGCCAATTCGAAAGTGCACTCAAGTACACCGAATAAAAGAATGAAACTACATGCCAGTTTTTATGTTCATGTAGTCACTTTTCAACATGTAACACTTTCAACATGGCTCTGTATTGCATCCCTACCCTGGGATCCCAGCTCTTCTCAGAGACATATTAAGAGGAATGAAGAATAATTCAGGCAGCAGACTGCTCCAAGTTCTCTGACCTCAGGACCATCTCCAAGGGCACCTGCACCTAGACAGTGAGCATCTCCCTTTATGCCTTTAAAAAATAAATCGTTTATTAATATCTGTATGTAGGAAGGAAATAAAAGTAGCTCTTGTCCTTCACACCTTTCTATATTTTTCTATTCAGTTTTTTCATTTATTTTTATTGTGATGAAATACACATAGCATAAAATTTACCATCTTAAACATTTTTAAGTATACAGGTCACTGTCATTTAATACATCCATAGTGTTATGCAACCATCACCACCATCCCTCTCTATAGCTCTATTCATCTTTCAAAGATGAAACTGTGTGTCCATTAAACACTAATTTCCCCCTCTCCTGAGCCCCTGGCAACCACCATTCTACTTTCTGTCTCTACAATTTTGACTATTCTAGTGTCTCACATAAGTAGAATTATACAGTATTTATCTGGCTAATTTACTTAGCATAATGACCTCAAGATTCATCCAAGTTGTAGCATATGTCAGAATTTCCTTTCCCTTTCTGCCTTTTTAAAGGTGTAACTCAAGCAGCAACATATAGAATAATGTGGCAGTCTGTCTACACATTGATTCTAAGCAGATTTGACCAGGCAGTAGAAGACATCATAAGTTCTGTGGAATTTGCCATCTCGGAATAAGCATTTTTTAGTTAATTCTTTTTCTCGTGATGTCACTTTCGTCTGTGGTACAAATTCTTCCCAAACTCCTGTCCGAGTCTTTGTCCAACATAGAGTTAAGTAGACCATTTGTGATGCCACATTTACTTTATTTTGTGCATTTTTCCCGTTATAATTCCATTATGATAAGTTGAAGACCCCTTAAAACGTTTATGTGTCATTTCAGCCTTCTAAAACCTCACCATTTTCTGCTTAAAATCCCAGTGCATTCTTGGCTTACTTCACTTCCCACATTTTACTGATAGTAGCTAACCCAGATAACTTCCCCTCCAACCTATACTGGCCATTCAACAACACCATCATTATAAACTAATCTGCTCAGGGATCACCTATAGTAGAAAGTGATGCCAGGGAGCTCTTATAGCTTACCATTTTATTGCCTTAAGAGTCTGTCTTAACATGTGATAAGTGAGAAAGTCTTTGCCTAAGGCTCAGAGGTCCCAGATTTTAGTCCCACTTCTGTCACATACCTACGATATGCCCTTGTAGAAGTCTTGTGATTAAGTTTCTTCATCTTTAAAAGATCGTAATAATGCTTGTCCTCCTGAATTGATAAGGTTGATTGGAGACTAAATAAAATAATGGGAAAGATTTCAAAAACTCTAAAGTACAATAAAAATTTATGTTGTCACATGAAAAAAGAAAGGAAGGAAGCGGGGCCTGAATCTCCTTTTGAAATTGCAGATGCGCCCAAATGTTTATGATAAGGAGATGAAAGTAAACTAAGAAAAAACATTTTTTTTTTTTTTAAATTTACCAGCTTTATTTTCAAGTCTCCAGACTTTGGAAAATGGTGTTCTGTTTCAACTGCTAAGTGATACCAGCTTTTCAAATATCATATACTAATGGGGCTCATCCTAATACTCTTTCTGAGTCTTGCAATTACTGTCTTGGCAAACTTGCTAACATAGTCAACATAAAAAAATGAATATAAAGGGAAAAGCAGAGCAGGAAAAAAATCATAAAATATTAAAATCCAAAATATGTGTTTGCCTGAGGGCAGGAAAGCTTAAATATGTAAAATCTAAGCCTGCTGTAGGGCCCAACTATATTTTGTAGAAACACAGATCAATATCTCTGATATGTATCATACATTTTCTTTCGTACTCCTAAAAAACAGCATGACATCAACTGATGGTCAAACTTATCTATGAAGCAAAAGAAATTCATCAATTATTTACAGTAAGACATCAGATCTAATACTGAGAGATTTTGTGAGGTCACCTAGTGCTCCCCTACTTATTGGCAGAAAAATGCCCAAATGTATTCAAAGTACAGTGATTTATTTACTGACTGGTGTTTCTATTCCTAGTTCAAAATATTCCCACAGATGTACATTCCACATTCTTCCCCTGTAACTTAACTCATATTCTGAGATCATTAAAGATGTAACGGCCTACCTTGATTATTTTAGTCTTCTTTACTCGAATTTACAATTATAATTGTTAAAAAATTGGTAATTTGATGTAATGTCAACCAAATTTGCATTATCTCTTCACATAATTATCAATAATTTTGTTACATGCACTGTATAATTAACATTCACATGATGTAATTTTTATGCCTAAAATTACACAGTATGTGATCACATTTAAAGTGGCATAGATAGGTATAAAGTTTAACCGATCACCTACAAGAATTCACATTTGAAATAAATTTGATAAAAGTTCTTTAAATAAAAGATACTATTTAATGGTTAATAGTTAATCTTGTTTTGTGTTATGTAGCCTCACGTACTCTAAGATTTATAAATATCTGTCACTGTCACCAGATTGTGAGCTCCTTGAAGTTGGAGATCTTTCATTCATGTTTGCATTTTTTTCTGACTAACCATGCTTGACACATAGCAGGTGCCACATAAAAGCATGTTGAATGAATGAAGGAATCTTTGATGTTGTAGCAGAACTTCCCACACCATAGATATTGCAATCGGAACCTAATTTTGTTTGAATGCCAATTTTCCCTCCAATTAATCTAAACCAAATATGACAATAAATTTCCCTTTTGACATTGATTATTCTAGGAATGACTGTGATCTGGTTCCAGTCAGTAACTTAAAAAGGAGACTTCACTGATATTCTTTTGGGAGAGATTTTCTTTCCTAATGAAAGAGATAGTCATACAAGTAGAATGCTATTTATTCTGCTTGGCCTTTCCTTTGTGCTTGGGAAAATAAGTGAAAATGTGCAACTATGGCAACCCTGAGGGCAAGACCTCCCTGATACTATGAGGATGACATCCCCGCAAGCGGAGGGCTGGGTGTTGGGCCGTGAATATTTTCACCTTTCGGCACAGGCTGGGCTTTATGATTGAACAGCAAAGAAACTAGAGACTGGGGATTGCTCCAGGGAGACTGAGACACTCATTTTCACTGCACTCATTTGTTTACATTTTATAGATAATAAAATCTTGGAACCCTCCCTTCCTCTTCCCTGAGAGGATTTGTTTACATTCCGGAGTAAAAGATAAGGGCTCTCTGTTTCTCCAGGGAGGAGAAGGTACAAATGCACTGGCTGTTCTATATAAGCTTTGAGGCTCATAATTTCCAGGTTCCTCGCCTGTGGTGCAGACCCTCACTTGTATACACAGGTGGCATCAGGCTTCATAGTGCAGCTGTATGAAGAATTGGGGGATGGGGACCCCGTGCACGATGCTCTGTAAGGAAGCTGTATGTTCTCTGATCTAGAAACCTCATATTTCCTGTCAGGGTAGATAAACACATATACATATAGACTGCCTAATACTGGGTATTTTAGAACACGTTCGCTTACTATATCAATCCTGGAATCTCTTATGTGAGGCAATTAGGTATCTTTATTTTTAAAAACATTTTTAGACAGGTACTCTGTTACATATAGTTAGATATCCTAAGTGAAACAGAATTAATCTACTTCTTACTCAGAATCATATGGTGTAGCAGTTTTCTCTTGAACTCTTCATAGGATTATTTTGAAAGGACCTCTATCTAATGTATGCCTGGTTTCTTAGTTAGGAAATGCATAATATTCAGCCAAATTGTAGCCTCTGTTTACCCTATATATAGCATAATGTTTAAAAATATAAGGTTTGTATTCAGACAGATCCAGGTTTTCATTCTAATTCTAGAATTTATTGGCTATGTGATACTTAATCTCTGTTCTAAGCTTCAGTGTCACCATAAGCAAAACAATATTTATATCATAGGGTTTTATAAGGGTTAAATGAGATAATTTATGTAAAGTGCTTAACAGAATGCTTGGCATAGAATATAAGTGCTTAAAACAGGTAATCTCAACAAGTGAAGTAGAAATTCAACCACCACTACAATCACTGAGAACAGTGTGTCAATGTATAATCTAGTTGTATTTTTCAAATTGTAAATATTTAGCTCCAACTCCTATTACTCCCACAAAGGGAGATACTAAATTAATCCTACCAGCAGAAATCTCCATTACTGATGTGTGTCGTATAGCTCCAGTACACAGAGGCAAAATAAATGGCAGAGAATCATGGCATTAGTAAATCTGCTTATTTTTTTTTTAGGTCCTCTTTAGCAGGATGATCTTTATATGTTTGTTGACAAACATGCTTCTTCATGTTTCTTCTTTTTCCCATATTTTTCCCATTTGACTTGGTTTCTAGACTGGTCTTCCTGTACCCTAACTGTGAATGCTTTCTAGTTTGTTAATATCTTTTCAAAATATAGTACAGAGAAATAATACCAGTAGTTCCTCTCTAGGTATCATAAGCAGTGAAGATCATAAATCCTAATATTTTTCTTTATCTGAATGTTTTGTTTCTGGAAGTATGGCTACAACTTCACATACTCTTTTAGCACTGCTGTAGTAGAGTAGAGCCATCATTGACTCATACTATGCTTATATCCAAGTTTTTTTCCTATATGCCTTCTTTAAGCCAAGATCCTATAATGCACATTAGGAATAAATGTAGGTACTTATTTTTATTTTCATTATAATTAATCTTACTAGTTTTAATTCATTACTTCATCTTATTGAGAAATCTTATTTATGTTTGTTTATATTTTCAAAAATATATTTCTGATTATATAAATAATACTTATGTAGGAGAAAATTAGTTGGGAATACAAATATAGTAAAATATATGTTAACAAATTTTTTTCTCAAACACATCGATAAAACTCACATTGTCTAGCTGTATATCTTTCCATGTTTTTATGCTCATATATTTATGCAATTGCCTTAATCAGTCACATAGTTTTATTGTTGCCTATTTTAAATGTAACTGTTTGAAATATATTTTGGTGCTATGTATGGCTATGTCCCAGCCCTGTGTTATAATCAACCCTTGCTTTAAAGACAAATCGTCCTTAATTTATCAAGTTAAGAAATATTGAGAGAACAAAATCAGATATAGTGACTTGTAACACACACTAGAGCACTCTCTTCTAGATTGACATCACTCTATTAATCACCGTGTTTGAACACAGGTGTGCTTTCACATAATTAAGCTATCTTTCAAAATGTACATCTCCATCGTGTCCACAACAAAGGTTTTCATTCAATCACTTACTCATTGATTAAATTAGCTTATGAAAATGGAACTGGAGAAAAGTCTATGTGTTATGTCAAACATTGCATTCAGGTCTATAGGTACAAATTGAATAAAAGCATTCTATACCTTGAAAATACAGTTCTCTGGGAAAGAGAGGTATTTATACAAATATCTCTGAAGTATGCCAAATGCTGAATGTATAAAGCTATGGGAGTTTAGAGGAAAGAAAATTATTATTCTGAAGGGGATTAGGAAAGGCTCCATGCTGTTTGAGATATTTTGATCAAATTTCAAATTGAATTCTGAATATAGCTTGGGAGCAGAAGATGGCAAAGTAAAGGATTTTAAACTATTATTACATTTGATGCCAAAAGAAAGCATGAAGAAAATGAAACATAATGATTAAAAACTCCATCTTTATTGTAACCTTAACCCTAAGCTTTGAAGAAAAGCTGCCAAAATTCAAATTTGGATCAAGTTTAAGACACTACAATCTGCATATATCTGACTGTATCTGGGAATCTTGATCAACGAGTAGAGGTCTCCAAAATCAAATAGCAAGCCCTAGGTTGCTAGATCAATGATAATTGATTTAAGATGTCAAATTCTAGGGTGTAGGTAGGCCAAAAAGTATATCTGAGATCCTTTAGCTGGTCAGGTAGGGCTGAATAATAGCGACATGGATATAACATTTTGCAAAACGTGGGCTTTTATTTTGACAGCGTGAAGGATATATGTATTTGGTAATCATCTCTGCAGATGTCCATCACTATCAATGGAAGAGAAGTTTATGCTAATTTGTTCAGATCTCTGTTATGAATCTAGTAGACTTTCTCATACTCTGGAGCTGAGATACACCTACAAGTAAGAATTCTGTTAAAGAGTTTTTGAGACAAAACTATCCACAACCAAGCTGATGTGCTTCTTTCCTACCCACAGTTTTAGCAATAGACAGCTTAAACAGAATTGCCTTCATTCAAAGATAATCATCAGAAAGCAGATAATATAGGGATTTTACAACAGTATTTCAAGAAAAAATGGTAGAAATTAACTTTAGAACCCACAGTAAAAGGGACATGAGAAAAGGTATAGAAATGTTCTGAATCTTATTTGTAGTGGTGGTAACTTCCGGTGGGTATCCATCTGTCAAAAACCACTTCCTACTTGCACAGTGTAAAGGTCAGTCAGTAGAAAGCGCTTAGCATTTTATTATTTCCTGAGCTCACAACCCTGGGCATGTACAATAAGGTAGCTGATATTGGAAACTTACTCTTGAGGAAACTAACGTATATAATGAGGAAGCTACTTGCCCGTTGCTACACAGCTATAAGCTGTAAGAGACAGATTTGGGATCTAAAGCCAGCCTCTATAACAATGGTGAGTACCTCCAATATAGGATGCACTATCACCACCCTGTAGTTCTTAAAGGACACATTATAACTAGCAACTGTCTGAACTCCATGAGGAAAGAGAGAGCATGATCTCTAAGCCTTGATCTCTAATCTAAGCCTTAATCACATCTATTTTTTGTCATATTATCACAAAAATACTTACACAGTTATTATTTGCCCTGACATTACAGTTGAGAACTCCTGTGTGGATTAATTCTTGGTTTTATACCTAGGGGCTTAAGTTGTTTGGAAATTTTTTTAAAATGACCTTTCTCAGTAGATTTTCTAGAAGCCTGGGAGTCATCTACGATACATTCATCATTTCTAGAGCCTTCAGTGCTTGGTCATTCTCTGATACAATATTTGCAGCTCAGATGCAATTTTGAGTGGGCATTTAGGCAAACAGAACCTGCTGAATGTCACCATAAATCTCACTGCTTGGCACTGTCATGGGGTCTGAGGGATATGCCAAGACTGTTAAATACATTTCTTTGAAGAGAGTGCTTGGTTGATCAATTGTAGGAATAGAGGAGAAAACAATCACACTGTTTTGAAAAGGGAAGAGTTGTAATCCTCTCCTTTGGGAAAAGTGACTAAGCTCATTGTGGGGGAGGTATCAGATTGAGGAGTACAGAGAACAATTGCTTTTAACATGCAGGCTTTTTGGCAGTGGTGACAGCAGAC
Source organism: Hippopotamus amphibius kiboko (assembly GCF_030028045.1). Taxonomy (NCBI): domain Eukaryota; kingdom Metazoa; phylum Chordata; class Mammalia; order Artiodactyla; family Hippopotamidae; genus Hippopotamus; species Hippopotamus amphibius. The sequence continues at coordinate 30,984,936 of NC_080191.1, forward strand.
CACCTTGCAGATGCAGACAAAAAGAAATCAAATTTAGATGGTCTCTCCTGCGACAGGATTAGGTCAGGTAGGAAACAACAAATAGCAGACTTCTCTTTAAGGAGGGAGCACCTTGGTGTTTCAACAAGTAGGGCACCCAGCACCAGAAGGCATGGATTCAAACCTAATTCTCCTGTCTCAACAGTCTTATAACCATGAAAAAGTGACATACACACTCTGAGCCTCAGTGTGGTCATCTGAACAATAATAACTTCCCTAACTCATATCATCTAATGGTGTAAGATACATGAAAACAAAGGGCAGTAAATGACTATACAAATGTTCATTGTCACTATATTTAAGATGGATGTCTGTGATGGAATGATAATATATTTCTAGTTCTCTCATTGCTCTTTCACATGTGTGAATTGGATGTTGGATTCTAGACCATTATCTAAATTTTCAAGCTGAAAACCAGACTAAAGTCTGGTTTTTTAATACACTTTTTTCATCCCATTTAAAATTTTACAAAATTCCATCAAATACCTGCATATATTGTAGTTTGTGAAGATAGAGTTTAATGATAAAACTGGAAGGTTTTTTCTACTCATTAATGCAAGTAAACTGGAACCTGCTAATGATCATCAGATTCTGTTTTGAGGACACTGATGACCAAAGATCAGTTTTGTTGTATGATTAAAACTCAATTCTTATTATAGTTCTAACAAACACAATCTTAGAGAATTTAAAAATGTATTATGGCATTTCTAAAACTTGTTTTTATACCTATAAATTGAAGATGATGAAAATTGGTTTTCCTATCTCAAAGAAATTCATGTACAACAGCTAAGAATGAATCACAAACAAGTGCCTAGCCTAAAACTTGGAGCTGTTCTCTCATTATTTAAAGAACATTTACTATTTCCTATGTAACAGGCCCTAGAATTTTTCTTTATTACTAAAAAGTTTGGCTTTGTTGATGGTCAGCAATACTTTTACAGGTAATTTTCTTTTCCCTCAGAAATTGGAAATCTTATAATCTTTATGTCAAGTTTGAATTACTTAGTTTTACCAAATTTAATCTGTAAGCAGTAATAAAAATCAAAGTTCTGCACCTTTAGATCTCCTACCTTGATCTTTTATCAGCAATAATAATAATCATAATAAAACAAATAATACTTATAGCTTTTAGAAACATGAATTCTTCAAAAATACATGGAATCATGCAGTATAAATTATGAAATTAAATCTATGATTCTATTCATACTGAGATTACATATAACTTCTATGAAGACAGGAAAGAAAAAAAAAGCTATAAGTGCTTTGGTAAATTTACATAGCAATACACCTATCAGGATGTCTCTCCCATCTGGTGTTCTGCAGGGCCAATTGTATTCAGGATCATCAATACTTAAGGAAACATCAACTCTCTGCCAGGAACTCTCCGAGGTACTGAGGATGCCACAAGGAACCTTGAGGAAAATGTTCTTACCCTCATGAGTATTACATTCCAGGAGGATAAGGAGGACAATAGATTAATACCAGCAATTTGTTCAGGTTTGAATCATTCAGTAAAAATCAGTCACTTTGGTAGGGTCACTTATTATGTGGACACTAATAATATGCAAACAACATCTTTTTCTTTTTTCTGTCTGGAAATTTCTCAGTGGCTATATAATTTTGAAAGGCCCTCCCTATTTATTTTTTCTTCTTTCTCTCCTTCCTTGGTTTCTTTCACATCTCTTTTTTCTCTTATGTTTTTCAGAAGAGCTACAAGATGTTAACTACCTTTGAAGTATGAAGAGGACAAATAATTTGTTCAAGGCAACACAGACACAGCCATGGCCCCATATATTAGTGCTCTTACACATATGTGTGAATTGGCTTTCTAACCACAAGTGGGTGCAAAGCGGACAGGGTGCCCAGGAGATCTGCGTGGTGTGAAGTAGGAGAGACAAGCTTTTTTCGTGCATGGAGAGGCTTCATGTGCCGGAGTCATGGGCACCTGATAATGCACCCAATCGATAAAGTAGCAATGATAAACAGGTAGGCATGGAGGAAACAGCCCTCCAGTGAGAAAAAAAAAAAAACAATAAAATGATTGTATAAATTTAAAGGAGAAAATTAGCTCAATTGTTGAATTATAGAAGCACTGTGACATGTTTTAAGCTTCCCCTTTAGGTGCAGAATGTTTTCTGAAATGTGTCTTTATAAGACTGGTGAATATAGAAAATCAGACTGGCTCCATTGCTACAGTGGTGACACCCTAAGAAGAATCGGTGCTTCCTTTGTTTTGTGGCCCTGGTAAGCACTCAGGAGGCAGATCAAAAAAAAAAAAAAGTCAACACCAGATGGCTCCTGGCAGAGATATGCCTAATCATTGAAATGTCCCAAGGACAAACTCAAGGAGAAACACTTTTGAAGGAGATTGTAACCAAGATTCCAAAACCCATCTGTTATGTGAGTCTTGTGTGCATGACACAGACTCCATGACTACAGTTCTGGTGGCTGGAACCTACAAATCTATGATCCAGCTCTGTTCCTTGGTTCTATCACAGTAAAACTTAAGGCTTTGCCTTGCACAAACATACACACATATAGTATATATGTGTACCATACGTGTGTGTGTTCTAAATTACATTATGAGGGAAAAGAATGAATGAAGAAGCTTGTATAGATAAAATTGTGTAATATTTGGTTATGGATAATAGTAGTAGTCTTATTAGTCCTAGCAACAAAATTATTTCTTAGTACTAAGAGAATCCTGAATCAAGCAGATATGTAGCAACAAATAATGGTTGTTTCTTAGCAGTTTACTTTGCTGCCTTAAGAGACTTCTCTCTAAAAGTGACCCAGAAACATTAAAGATGAGTAATAGGAAATATTTGTTTCCAACTTTAACATTATCAATGATACCTGTGTTCAGTATCAAAATAAAAAATACATTATTCCAGAAGTATCCAAAATATGCAATGAGAACTAAAACTATCTAATTTAATATTATCCTGTGGTAACATATCACATGTTTGCATGAGATTATATAATTGACTCACTGAGCCATGATCAGAACTGTACTGAGTAGATGGTTTGGAATCTTGCCTGATGTTTAGGTGACGGTGGCTCAAGTGTGTCTTATTAGTGTCTTCAGTAACATGAAGAATTACAACCTTTCTAATGAGTTAATTTTGGCCTTAATAACAAAAACGTCTAAACTTTACTGATTATTTACTCTGTGTTAGTACTGTGCTAAATGCTTCGCGTGCATTTCTAATTTAATCCCGACAAAAATCTCATAAAATGGTTTCTATCACCATCTGTATATTCAGATGAGGAAATGGAGAGTGAAGTGAATCATCTCACTCTTATTTACAAGCTGGTAAGTGGTGTAACTCGGCCTTTGAGCTTATGGCCTAATCACTGCCAAACTGCTACAGCACTTAGCATACTGACTATCTCAACTGATAGGCAACTTATTTACATGTGTTTAATCCTATTATATTTTTAATGTTATATATTATTTTTAAAAATCGAGTTTGAATCCAATTTACCTCCTGTCTCTAATGTATGTCCTCTTTCCTATAGCTAATGTGACTGAAGAGTAGCATCCAGCACTTGTGTAAAAATGTTTTCTCTATGTTTGGAATGAATGACTCAGTCATGTTCTCATTTAAGAAAACTTTGTTGAGAGCCTATTACGTGTATAGAAATGTTAGGTGAAAAGATGAACTAGACACAGATCAGCCCTGCAGAATTTTTCATTCCAGTAATGCAGATGGCAGGAATACTGCCAACACACCACTCCAAATGAAATAAAAGACCAGGCTTAACAGGAAGGATGATTACCTGCCTTTCTCTAAGAGACCATTGGGAACAAGTCACCTTACCTTACATGGCTCTGGACCACAGGTTCCTTCATCTATCATCACCAGACTTTTCATCCACACAAACTCCTGTACATTTTCTAATCTCCTTTTCCCTGATCTCTTACACCTGAGATTTGTGACCCTCTAGAACTCTCATGAGCCCTCCAAGAATTCCTCCATAAGTTCACCCTCTTTTCTTCATGTTTTTTCCCTGGGACTCATCTACTATCTGTCCACTAATAACACTGCTTCTCCAGAAGACTCTCTGGACAATAGAAGTACGTCAATTTCTTCTGCCACATTCTATGTACCAGAGATCCTAAGAATAGAAATATGCCTTGCTGAATAATTCTTGCTCCTCAAAGCCATCATATATTTTGATGCATAGGCCACCAGAAGATATAACCTGCTACCGCTCCTCTGCCAACCTCCCTGGCACTCCTTCTTGCTAATTGAAAAGTTGGGGATCTGGGTCACTGTCTTGTTATCCCATCATCTCTTCTGTCATCATTCTCAATGAATTAAAAAACATGGAGGATATTTCATATATTATATAACATTATATTCTATAGATGATATATAGAATATTACACCTATGTGTGTATATACATACACGTATGTGCGTGTGTGCACATATACCCTGGCATTCCATTTCAGTTTCCTCTCTCCTGGTCATTATCAATAACTAATGTACCTCATTCAAGTGTCTGATTTCAAACACCCCTCACTCAGATTTCCACTGAGCTTTTCAATTACCTTACTCTTGTGCCCACTTTGACATGCTTCATTCCTATCAGGACCTCATTCATTGCTGTTATCAATTTCTAATTTTCCATCACCACACTTTGGTCATCATTTCCCTCCACTTTTTTGTCTTAGATTCTATTCACTCAGTCATTCAAAAAATATGTATGGAGTGTCCAAAACTTCCCAGCAGTGGATAGCCTAAGTAAAATCCATGGCCTCCAGAAGCCCACGATTTAGTGGTAATAGTCTACCACTGGAATCATTCATCTGCCTCCGCTTATGTTTCTTATCTCCATCACACTTCTTTGACAAAATACCAGTCATGGTTTTATCCAATTATTTACTGGGGCAAATTCCCATGACTGAAAAAAACAACAACAACAAAAACCTAGTCAGCTACTTTCATTTTAAATGTATAACTACAGATTTCAGGTAACCCGTGGCACTGAAATTCTACAGTTTCCTAGTTAGTTTATTATGCTACTTTCTGATATAATCATTTTACTCTTTCTCCTCTAATTTCCAATACCTCATTCTCCTTCTTCATTTGCAGTTGGTGATCTCACCTTATTTGAAAAGAACAATAGAAATAAAAAGAGACAAACTATTTCAAGGGATAAACTCTTCCTGCAACTTACTACACCCAACCCTCCACTTGGTCATAGGTCCTATCCCTTCTCACTCATTTAAAGACATTGTTTTTGCAGTTTTATTTTCTCTTCTTACTTTGTTTCCTCCCTATCGAATAATTCCAAAAGCATACCAGTAAACCAAAGTTTCTCTTAAACAATGTGAAAACACATGTAGATATAAATAGATCTCTCTCTCTGTCTTTTTGTCTCTATCTCTGTCTCTCTACCTATATCTATGTCATCTATATCTATCTATAGATACACCTATATCTACCTATATATAAAATGTTGACTATATAAAATATATAATGCTGAATAAATAACATATTGATATAAAATGTTGAATTAGAATGAAGTTTTTTGCTTGGAAAGAAAGTAATTGGAGGGACTAAATTGCTCAAAACTTATCAGCGTCTTATCCATTTATCTAAATAAAATATAAGGTTATTTTAAAACATGTGACCTTAAAATTCTGAAATTTCTCAGCTGAAACATATGTCACAGCTCTGTAATGACTACAGCAATGCCAGCACACCTTAATATATTATATATATCATATCTATATCTATGGTATGTATCATATCTATTATCTATCTATCTATCATCTATCTATCTATCATCTATCATCTATCATCTATCTATCTATCTATCTATCTATCATCTATCTATCTATCTATCATCTATCTATCATCTGTCTACCAATCTATTGAAAGAGAGAGACAGAGACAGAGACAGAGGTTTAATCCAAAAGGGATCTAGAGAAATACTGCTTCAGTTATTAGTGCTACATTTCCACATCGCTATATTGACACCCAGTAAAAACTATATGCCGCAAATAAGTCAGGATAATATAAAAACCTAGAATTCACTATGAGGCAAAATTGTATTCAGTAACAATAAAACAAATATATGTTAGTTTGATGTAACAGGACAACATGGGAACATTAGAAATAAGACCATTCCAGTGACTTAAGAAGACTGAGAATTTTCAACTGGTGATGGTGACCACCACCCTGAGGGCTACACACAAACCATGAAGATAATGCTCTGGGGACCAACAAGGAAAGGCCCTTCCATCTCTGGTGGCACAGAAACCATGAAAGGACTCAAGGATTGAGGTCACTACTTTAATTTAGAAGATATCTTTTTACTTATCTATTTCACAGTAATATTGACATGATGATTTAAATTTTCAGTGCTACAATTTTACAATCACTGTAACTTGAGGAATATATGCTGATATAAAAAATACTGGCAAGATGTCTTAGAAGAAAATACTATGGAAGAATATACTCATTAATCATTTCTGCTCCAAAAATGAAATTAACCAGAATGAAACAATCACCCAGCAGTGATTCTTAAAAATTCTGATGCATTGAGTACGTTTTTTTCTTGGCCTCTTTCAAAGATACTTAGTGTACTAGAAGCCACTTAAAACATTTATCATGAGAGCAAATGCAAGGTGATTATGAAGCATGTGGCCTTTAAAACCTTGAAATTTCACAGCTAAGACAGATGTCACAGCTCTGTGATGACTGCAGCAATACCAGGGCAGGCTTTTGATTTTATTATGAAAATAAAATTTCATAACAACGACAATCACTGCTGGTGATAATGCCTTTTTGTTGTTGTTGTTGTTCTCTTCAGTGCTCACAGAATCTAGTGTGTCAAATTTAGGAACTCAACAGAATTCTTTTAACACAGCAAGATTTACTATTCTACTATTCTGTTGGTTTACAGTAGAATGAAACAAAGGAGCAGACTTTCTAGCATTTTAAGCATACAGCCTGCCTGGTTCCAGGTACTCTTGTTTCTTATTAATCTTCTCCCCCCCCTTCCTCCCTTTCTTCCTTCCTTCCTTCCTTCCTTCCTTCCTTCCTTCCTTCCTTCCTCCCTCCATCCCACATCAGTCAGTTAACATGATTTGAATGATTACCTTGTGCCAGGAAAGTCTTTAGAAAAGTAAGCAATTAGGATAGCATGTGTTTTGAGCTAAAAACACAATTACGTTTTGTGAAAGGATAGAAAGCAGGATTTTCTAGCTTTTTCTGGGACCATCAAGAAAGACATGACAGATGCATCTTCAAGGATAAATAATGGCTCACCAGAAAAATCAGATGGAAGAAGAAACAGGATGAGACAACTCAAGAGGTTTGAAAGAGCACATGATGTACAGGGAACTGCAAGTATTTTCAGTGTCAGAGAACAAGAGGCATATGTGTGATTGCAAATGAGGAAGCATCATTTACATAGTACTGACCTTAAAATTTGGTTTGTTGATTATTGAGGGTTATTAAAATGCTTAAACCAGTGTATTGGCATCATTCTATCTGTGTTTTTTGATTGTGGTAAGGTATAGGGGAATTAGAGGGATCAAGTCTGAAGGAAGGAAATTCAGATAAGCAAACATAAAAATGGAGTGTGGTAGAATGGAATGAACCTGGGCTGTAAAGCAGATGCTTAATTTTAAATCCAGCAGATAAAAATAATAACTAAAGTTGCTATGCTACTTCATAAATTTTCAAATATTTTACATATATTATCTCATTTAATTAAATTATCCAACTATGTTTAACGGTTCTCAGCATCTCTGGAAATGTGTTATAACCTAGCTATTACCTTCAATATATCATAAAATTATATGGTCCAGCCAGGCAATATCCTCTAGCAGGCTTTTTAATTCAACTTGGAAAGGGTATTAGCTTTGCCCCCTTGGACAAGGATAAAAATAGCAATATGATGAATAAAAATCAATGTATCCACTTCCCTTTAGTGTAGAGTATAAATATATGAGAAATAAAAAATGTAGAGTTTAGACTTTTTATATAAGATACTCAAAGATCTTTATATCTTCCCTCGAACTTTAATTACCTCTTGAAAGTAAGTACATCCTTAAAAACCTGGTGTACAGGTGCAGGAGTTATACGAGGGAAGATAAGTTATACCAAAAGTCTCCTTAGTGAGCAAAGAAACAGAATCAGGAGAAAAAAATTGTATGCTTTGATTATTTAATGTTTATTTTTCATGTAAACTAAGATTTGGCTTTTCATGTAATTTTAGTAGAATAGGTTATATATATATATAATTTAGAAAAAAAGTCTAAGAATTTGAGGTTAAAGCTAGGGTCCCCAATGACCCTTTACTTTTAGAACTGATCTATCTATTCAGTGAGGAACAGCTTTGTTGTTAAAGAGTAAAAAATCTGGATTACTGGTTCCAACTAAGATGGAAGAATCCTACTGTAAGCTATCTCTCTCACCGATTGCAATTTAAAATTCCAGAAAAAAACAAATAACAAAAAACAAAACAAAACAAAAAAACAAAACCATGCAGCTACCTGAGAATTTGGAAAAGTAAGCCATTGTAGGAAGATTGGAGCGAGAAGGCAAAACTTGAAGAATTACCAACATGTCAGCGAGCAGTTTCCTCTTTGTATATTTTCCCCCTTTTTTATCTCCTAGCTTTGATCCAGGAGTAGGCCAAACTGCAGAATTATGTAGCAGGTGCATATAGTAAACTCCAAGATTTTCTTTCTGGATGAATGTTGTGGCCAGGGTTGAGTGGTAGCTGCTGTGAACCAGAGAGCATGAGTGAATTCTTGTTTATTTTTTCTCTATTTTCAAGTGTAGGTTTGCCCTGGGGTCAATGTCAGTTATGGAACAACAAGCCTATGTTGCTATAGTGAAGATGTGGATGTCCTCTAGAGAAAGCCCCTCTCTCTGGATAAGACCATGATGATTTATTATTGAAGCTTTATAGTATGTTTTAATATCTGGTAGGTCTTATCCCCTATTATTGCTCTTCTCATCACCCTTCCAGGGCTTTCTTTTCGTATTCTAAAAAGTTTACTTTGCACCTGAAGTTTAGAATTAACTGTCAGGCTCCAGGAAAAATAGTAATAATTTGTGATTTTATTGGATACATTTATTAATACATGTTCAATTTATGTATTAACTTGGGGAAGTGGGTATTCTTTTGATAAATCTGTTTAAAAGCAAGAGATGTTTCCCACTTATTCAAGTCTATTTTTATATCTTCAGTTACTGAGGGCTTTCACTTTTACTCTTAAATATTTATTTAACCTTCGTGGTTAATTTTGTAAATGGGATTTACAGTTTTTAATCTATGAAGACTATTGACTTTTATGTTACTATTATTTTCTGCATATTTTTGCATTATTTTATTGTTTGTATGTTTTCAAAATAGATTGCCTTTAGTTTTCCTGTTATATAATCTGCAAAGAGTGATAGTAGTGATGGTAGTGAAAATCCTTGCCTTGTTAGTGAGAATTACTCTAGCGTTTCCTTTCTTTTTATCAAATACCTTTATTAGATTTTTTTATTTTATCATTTTCCTTTGGTCATCTTATAATTTAGTCTTGTAAAATAATTTTTATTTAATTCCTATTGAGTTCACTGTCTTATTTCATATATTTTACTGTAAAAATTTTATTCTTATATTTGTATTTTTGATTTGAACCTTTTTTTTTTTTTTAATGTTTTCCAGTGTCTACTCAAGGGTATTTAATTCAGATTGGAGTGTTGCATTACAGTTTTTATCTACTTTATGACAGTTTGGGGGAAGGAAGTTTTCAGCAACTAAAACATTTTGATTTTTTGTTTGTTTGTTTTGTTCTTATAGTAACTATGAGTGGACATTATATGTCATTTGCTGGTCAATTTGAAATGATTTTCAGTGTATGCAGGACAGTCTTTTATTGGAAAGAGGTGCCACTAGGAATTTCAAAAATAGGGAAGAGAATTGAATTTCTGGCTTCAAAGTTTCAAAGCTCAGAATGACTCTCTTGTTAAGGGCTAATGCAGCTGGTGACTTGAAGCTGAAGCCAGGCTCCTTTACCATTCCCAAAATCCTAGGATTCTTAAGAATCTACTAAATCTATTCTGTCTATTCTCTGTAAATGGAACGACAAAGCCTGGATGACAGAACATCTGTTTACAACATGGTTTACTGAATATTTAAGCCCATTCTTGAGATCTATTGCTCAGAAAGTTTCCTTTCAAAATATTACTGCTCATTGATAATGCACATGTCACTCAAGAGCTCTGATAGAAATGTACAATGAGATTCATGTTGTTTTCATGTTTGCTAACACAACATCCATTCTGCAGCCGATGGATCAAGGAGTAATTTTGACTTTCAAGTCTTATTAGTTAAAAAATACATTTCATAGCTGCCCTGGTGCTTCCTCTGATGGAACTGGGCAAAGTTAATTGAAAACTTTCTGGAAAGGTTTCATTATTCTAGATACCATTCAGAACATTTGTGATTCATGGGAAGAGGTCATAATATCAATATTAACAGGAGTTTTTAAAAAGTTGATTCCAATCCTCATGGATGACTTTCAGAGGTACAAGACTTCAGTAGAGGGAGAGATTGCAATGTGGTAGAAAGAGCAAGAGCACTAGAATTAGAAGTGGAGCCACCACATGTGACCGAATTGCTGACATCTCATGATGAACTTTGATGAGTGCTGAGTTGCTTCTTATGAATGAGCAAAGAAAGTGGCTTCTTGAGATGGAATTGCTCCTGGTGAAGATGCTGTGAAGATTGTTGAAATGATAAGAAAAGATTTAGAATATTACATAAACTTACTTCATAAAGTAGCAGCGGGATTTGGGAGAATTTACTCCAATTTTGAAACAAGTTCTATTGTGTGCAAAATGCTGTCCAACAGCATTTCCTGCTCCAGAGAAATCATTCGTGAAAGAAAGAGTCAATCAGTGGGACAAACTTGATTGCTGTCTTTTTAAAAGAAATTGCCCCAGCCACCCCCACCTTCAGCAATCACCACTCTATCAGTCAGAAGGCATCAGCACTGAGGCAGGACCCTTCACCAGCAGAAAGACTATGAATCACTGAAGGCTCAGATCATGCTTATCATATTTTAGCAAACAAGTATTTTTTAATTAAGGTATGCACATTGTTGTTTCAGATGTAGTGCTATTGTGCATTTAATAGACTACAGTATAGTGTAGACATAACTGTTATGTACACTGAGAAACCAAAAAATTTATGTGACTCACTTTATTGTGATACTTTATTGTGGAGGTCTGGAATGGAACTGCAGTATCTCTGGGTGCGTCTGGATTTTTATTCACTTTCTTCAATTATCCAGTAGTTGGTACTCTGGTCAACCAAGTATCTGACAAGCTCTCAACAGATAAGCCATTAGGGTGGGACTTTATCTTTCTGGGTGATTAATCTGAGCTCCATCACCTCTATGGCTCTTTTCTCTCTTTTGTTTTCTCCACAACATTATCCTCACTCTCTGATGTGTAACCATGCTGATGTGGTTACAAAATCGTCTCTATCTATACTATTTTATGATTTTTACTTCTAAACATCCATATGGTTTGACTTTTGGTCATTTTTCATGTTCTGATTGTCCCAGTATGAGGAAGAAGCTTCGTTTTATTTGTTCTCCTTGTTTATGTGTTTGATTTTCTTTCCTATAGACTGTATAGAGAATCTACATATACAGTTGCTAGTATATTATAAAGGTGCTGTTTATGAAGTGATGCTTCTAAAATCTTTAAGATTCATGGCAGTTTTCTCACATAAAAAGTGTTAAACTGTAATGTGCACACAGACTACCTAAAGCCATATTAACCTCACAGATATCCTAAAACACACTACCTGACATGACCCTGCTCATCAAAGAGAAGAGACACAGAGCCACACACCAGAAAGCAGACATCAGACACCTCCATCAGGAAGCCTACTCAAGACACTGGACAAACCACACCACAGAGGGCAGAGGGCAGACACAAGAGGAATTACTACTAGGCAGCATACAGAAAGGAGACAGCAAATCCTATAAATTAGAAAAAATGAGAAAACAAAGAAACACCATGCAGGCAAAGGAGCAGGAAAAAACCCCACAAGACCAAATAAATTAAGAGGAAATAGGAAAAACACCTGAAAAAGAATTCAGAGTAATGATAGTAAAAATGATACAAAATTTTGATAACAAAATAGAGGAAGTACAAGAAACAGTTCATAGGAACTCAGGAGAACTAAAGAACAAACAAACAGCAATGGACAACAAATAACTGAAATTAAAAACACTCTAGATGGTATAACCAGCAGAATGACTGAGGCAGAAGGATGAATAAGTGAGTTGGAAGATAGAATGGGGGAAATAACTGCCACAGAGCAGAAAAGAGAAAAAAGATTAAAAAGAATGGAAGACAGTCTCAGAGACCTTGGTGACAACATTAAGCACACCAACATTCGAATCATAGGCATCACAGAAGAAGAAGAAGAAAAAAAAAGAAAGGGTCTCAGAAAATATTTGAAGAGGTTATAGTGGAAGACTTCCCCAACATGGGAAAGGAAATAATTAACCAAGTCCAAGAAGCACAGAGAGTCCCATACAGAATGAACCCAAGGAGAAATACACCGAGGCACATCTTAATGAAACTAATGAAAATGAAACACAAAGAAAAAATATTAAAAGCAGCAAGAGAAAAGCAACAAATAACATATAAGGGAAAACCCAGAAGGATAACAGCTGACCTTTCTACAGAAACCCTGCAGGCCAGAAGGGAATGGCAGGATATACTGAAAGTCCTGAAAGAGAAAAACCTACTGCCAAGAATACTCTGCCCAGCAAGAATCTCATTCAGATTCGATGGGAAATCAAAAGCTTTACAAAGAAGCAAAAGTTAAAAGAATACAGCACCACCAAACCAGCCTTACAGCAATTGCTAAAGGAACTTCTATAAGTAGGAAACACAAGAAAAGGAAAACACCTACAAATACAAACCTCAAACAATTAACAAAATGGTAATAGAAACACACATGTCAATAATCACCTTAAATGTAAATGGATTAAATGCTCCAACCAAAAGACAGACTGGCTGAATGGATACAAAAACAAGACCCATCTATATGCTGCCTACAAGAAACCCACTTCAGACCAAGGGACAAAGATAGACTGAAAGTAAAGGGATGGAAAAAGATATTCCATGCAAATGGAAGTCAAAAGAAAGCTGGAGTCACAATACTCATATCAGACACTTTAGACTTTAAAGTAAAGACTATTACAAGAGACAAGGAAGGACACTACATAATGATCAAGGGATCCATCCAAGAAGACTATATAACAATTGTAAATATCTATGCACCCAACATAGGAGCACCTCAATACATAAGGCAAATGCTAACAGCCATAAAAGGGGATATCGACAGTAACACAATAATAGTAGGAGACTTTAACACTCCACTTATATCAATGGACAGATCATCCAAACAGAAAATAAATAAGGACACACAAGCTGTAAAGGACACATTAGACCATCTCAACTTAATTGATATTTACAGAACATTCCATCCAAAAATTACAGAATACACCTTCTTCTCAAGTGCACACAGAACATTTTCCAGGATAGATCACATCTTGGGTCACAAATCAAACGTTGGCAAATTCAAGAAAATTGAAATCATATCAAGCACGTTCTCTTACCACAATGCCATGAGACTAGATATCAATTACCTGAAAAAAACTGTAAAAAATACAAACACATGGAGGCTAAACAATACACTATTAAACAACCAAGAAATCACTAAAGAAATCAAAGAGGAAATCAAAAAATATATAGAAACAAGTGACAGTGAAAACACAACCCAAAACCTGTGGGAGGTGGCAAAAGCAGTTCTCAGAGGGAAGTTTATAGCAATAGAGTCCTACCTCAAGAAACAAGAAAAATCTCAAATAAACAACCTAACCTCACACCTAAAACAATTAGAAAAAGAAGAACAAAGAAACCCCAAAGTGAGCAGAAAGAAGGAAATCATAAAGATCAGAGCAGAAATAAATGAAAAAGAAAGGAAGGAAGCAATAGCAAAGATCAATAAACTAAAAGCTGGTTCTTTGAGAAGATTAACAAAATTGATGAACCATTAGCCAGACTCATCAAGAAAAAAAGGGAGAAGAGGCAAATCAACAGAATTAGAAATGAAAAAGGAGAAGTAACAACGGACACCACAGAAATACAGAAGATCATGAGAGACTACTACAAGCAACTATATGCCAATAAATTGGATAACCTGGAAGAAATGGATAAATGCTTAGAAAAATACAATCTTCCAAGGCTGAACCAGGAAGACATAGAAACTATGAACACACCAATCACAAGTAAGGAAATGGAGACTGTGATTACAAATCTCCCAACAAAGAAAAGCCCAGGGCCAGAAGGATTCACAGGCGAATTCTATCAAACACTTAGAGAAGAGCTAACACCTATCCTTCTCAAACTCATGCAAAATATAGCAGAAAGAGGAACACTCCCAAACTCATTCTACAAGGCCACCATCACCCTGATACCAAAACCGGGTAAAGATGTCACAAAAAAAGAACATTACAGGCCAATATCACTGATGAATATATATGCAAAAGTCCTCAACAAAATACTGGCTAACAGAATCCAACAGCACATTAAAAAGATCATACACCATGATCAAGTGGGGTTTATCCCTGGGATGCAAGGATTATTCAATATATGCAAATCAATCAATGTGATACATCATATCAACAAATTAAAGGTTAAAAACCAGAAAAAAAAGCAGAAAAAGCTTTTGACAAAATTCGACATCCATTTATGATAAAAGCTCTCCAGAAAATGGGCATAGAAGGAAATTACCTCAACAAAATAAAAGCCATATATGAGAAACCAAAAGCCAACATCATTCTAAGTGGTGAAAAACTGAAAGAATTCCCTCTTAGAACAGGAACAAGACAAGGGTGGCCACTCTCACCACTATTATTCAACATAGTTCTGGAAGTTTGAGCCACAGCAATCAGAGAGGCAAAGGAAATAAAAGGAATCCAAATTGGAACAGAAGAAGTAAAATTGTCACTCTTTGCAGATGACATGATATTATACATAGAAAACCCTAAAGACTCTACCACAGAACTGCTAGCACTAATTGATGAATTCAGTAAAGTAGCAGGATACAAAATTAATGAGCAGAAATCTCTTGCATGCGTATACACTAACAACGAAAAAGCAGAAAGAGAAATTAAGGAAACTCTCCCATTTACCAATGCAATAAAATACCTAGGAATAAACCTGCCTAAGGAGGCAAAATATCTGTATGCAGAAAACTTTCAGACACTGATGAAAGAAATCAAAGACGACACAAACAGATGGAGGGACATACCATATTCCTGGAGTGGAAGAATCAACATCGTGAAAATGACTGTACTACCCAAAGCAATTTACACATTCAATGCAATCCCTATCAAATTACCAACGGCATTTTTCACAGAACTAGAGCAAGAAATCTTATGATTTGTATGGAAACGCAAAAGATCCCGAATAGCCAAAGCAATCTTGAGAAGGAAGGACGGAGTTGGTGGAATCAGGCTTCCTGACTTCAAACTATACTACAAGGCCATAGTGATCAAGACAGTATGGTACTGGCACAAAAATAGAAAGGAAGATCAATGGAACAGAATAGAGAAATCAGAGGTAAACCCAAGCACATATGGGCACCTTATCTTTGACAAAGGAGGAAAGAATATACAATGGAGAAAGAACATCCTCTTCAATAAGTGGTGCTGGGAAAATTGGACAGCAACATGTAAAAGAATGAAATTAGTACACTTCCTAACACCATACACAAAAACAAACTCAAAATGGATTAAAGACCTACATGTAAGGCCAGACACTATAAAACTCCTAGAGGAAAACATAGGCAGACCACTCTATGACATACATCCAAGCAAGATCCTTTTTGACCCACCTCCTAGAATCAGGGAAATAAAATCAAGAATAAACAAATGGGACCTCATGAAACTTCAAAGCTTTTGCACAGTGAAAGAAACCATAAACAAGACAAGAAGGCAACCCTCAGAATGGGAAAAAATAGTTGCCAACGACACAACAGACAAAGGATTAACCTCCAAAATATACAAGCAGCTCATGCAGCTTAATACCAAAAAAGCAAATAACCCAATCCACAAATGGGCAGAGGACCTACATAGACATTTCTCCAAAGAAGACATACAGATGGCCAACAAACACATGAAAAGATGCTCAACATCACTAATTATCAGAGAAATGCAAGTCAAAGCCACAACGTGGTATCACCTCACACCGATCAGAATGGCCATCATCACAAAATCTGGAAAGAACAAATGTTGGAGAGGGTGTGGAGAAAGGGGAACTCTCCTGCACTGTTGGTGGGCATGTAAGTTGGTACAGCCACTATGGAAAACAGCTTGGAGGTTCCTTAAAAAACTACAAATAGAACTACCATATGATTCAGTCATCCACTCCTGGGCATATACCCAGAGAAAACCATAATCCCTAAAGAAACATGTAGCATAATGTTCATTGCAACACTATTTACAATAGCCAGGACATGGAAGCAACCTAAATGCCCATCAACAGATGAAAGGATAAAGAAGATGTGGCATATATATACAATGGAATACTACTCAACCATAAAAAGGAATGAGATGGAGCTATATGTAATGAGGTGGATAGACCTAGAGTCTGTCATACAGAGTGAAGTAAGCCAGAAAGAGAAAAACAAATATTGTATGCTAACTCATATATATGGAATCTGAAAAAAAGAAAAAAAATGGTGCTGATGAACCCAGTGACAGGGTGAGAATAAGGATGAGGATGCAGAGAATGGACTGGAGCACACGGGGTTGAGGGAGCGGGTGATGAAGAGGAAGCTGGGATGAAGTGAGAGAGTAGCATAGACATATATACACTACCAAGTGTAAAATAGATAGCTAGTGGGAAGTTGCTGTATAACAAAGGGAGATCAACTCAACGATGAGTGATGCTTTAGAGGGCCAGGACAGGCAGAGCAGGAGGGAGTCGCGGGAGGGAGGGTATATGGGGATATGTGTATAAATACAGCTGATTCACTTTGGTGTACCTCAAAAACTGGTACAAGAGTGTAATGCAATTATATTCCAATAAAGAGCTTAAAAAACAAAAACCCAAACCAAATATCACTAGGTGAGGTAATGAATGGAGGTAAAGTATTTTGAGGAGAGGAACTGGGAAATGCAATGGAATATTACTTAAATGTTTTTACTTTTTTCTGCTTCTAGTATGTCTAAGTATGCTCTACTGAATCTGGCATCTTCACAGACTGCAACTTTAAAGTATGGGGGGGGGGGGAAATTACCTGAAAGCCCTAGAGAGTGAAAATAAGCAGGTAGATTCTGAAAGGGAATTGAGATTCAAAACTTGGAAGCAGGGACCAGTGCAGAGTGTTTCCCATTTTACAGCTTTTTGACTGAGGGCATGTTGAGGTTGATGTCATTTGGGGTGACTAACTCCAGTAGAAAAACCACAGTCTTTTTGGTTTGAAAATGCAAAGAACAGGTTTCAGGGCAACCACAGATAATGGAAAATGAAGCTAGAATTCTGGAAAGGAGAGAGGCAGACAGGGGAGGCTCTCAAATCAATATGTAAATACCACCCAAATTTCTGACTGACCTCTGAATCACAGATGCATTTAGATATAAATGAGCACAGCTAAAGATGAAAGAACTGAACTGAGATTTGAACTGCCATCACCTAAGAGATAGTTTCCAATTCATTCATAACCAAATAAATTCCCTGCAAAACAAATAAATTAATGGTCTTCAAGGACAAAAAAACAAAACTGTAATTTGGAGAAAGGAAACAAAGAGTACAAGTGAGATATTTGCATTTAACTCATGTCTTCTCTCCTTTAAGATTCTTGGAGAAAATGTTTTTCATTGTGTATAGTAAGTTTTTGTGATGTATGAATATTACTGTTGTACTGAGGCATTACTATTTTTATGGGAGATGGAAAGCACCCTTTATCTTTATTTATTTATCTATTTTTTGGTTGGAGAGTTTGTGACTTTTTTTTTTTTGGAATATAATTGCATTACACTCTTGTACCAGTTTTTGAGGTACACCAAAGTGAATCAGCTGTATTTATACACATATCCCCATATACCCTCCCTCCCGCGACTCCCTCCTGCTCTGCCTGTCCTGGCCCTCTGAAGCATCACTCATCATTGAGTTGATCTCCCTTTGTTATACAGCAACTTCCCACTAGCTATCTATTTTACACTTGGTAGTGTATATATGTCTATGCTACTCTCTCACTTCATCCCAGCTTCCTCTTCATCACCCGCCCCCTCAACCCTGTGTGCTCCAGTCCATTCTCTGCATCCTCATCCTTATTCTCACCCTGTCACTGGGTTCATCAGCACCATTTTTTTTTCTTTTTTTAGATTCCATATATATGAGTTAGCATACAATATTTGTTTTTCTCTTTCTGGCTTACTTCACTCTGTATGACAGACTCTAGGTCTATCCACCTCATTACATATAGCTCCATCTCATTCCTTTTTATGGTTGAGTAGTATTCCATTGTATATATATGCCACATCTTCTTTATCCATTCATCTGTTGATGGGCATTTAGGTTGCTTCCATGTCCTGGCTATTGTAAATAGTGTTGCAATGAACATTATGCTACATGTTTCTTTAGGGATTATGGTTTTCTCTGGGTATATGCCCAGGAGTGGATGACTGAATCATATGGTAGTTCTATTTGTAGTTTTTTAAGGAACCTCCAAGCTGTTTTCCATAGTGGCTGTACCAACTTACATGCCCACCAACAGTGCAGGAGAGTTCCCCTTTCTCCACACCCTCTCCAACATTTGTTCTTTCCAGATTTTGTGATGATGGCCATTCTGATCGGTGTGAGGTGATACCACGTTGTGGCTTTGACTTGCATTTCTCTGATAATTAGTGATGTTGAGCATCTTTTCATGTGTTTGTTGGCCATCTGTATGTCTTCTTTGGAGAAATGTCTATGTAGGTCCTCTGCCCATTTGTGGATTGGGTTATTTGCTTTTTTGGTATTAAGCTGCATGAGCTGCTTGTATATTTTGGAGGTTAATCCTTTGTCTGTTGTGTCGTTGGCAACTATTTTTTCCCATTCTGAGGGTTGCCTTCTTGTCTTGTTTATGGTTTCTTTCACTGTGCAAAAGCTTTGAAGTTTCATGAGGTCCCATTTGTTTATTCTTGATTTTATTTCCCTGATTCTAGGAGGTGGGTCAAAAAGGATCTTGCTTGGATGTATGTCATAGAGTGGTCTGCCTATGTTTTCCTCTAGGAGTTTTATAGTGTCTGGCCTTACATGTAGGTCTTTAATCCATTTTGAGTTTGTTTTTGTGTATGGTGTTAGGAAGTGTACTAATTTCATTCTTTTACATGTTGCTGTCCAATTTTCCCAGCACCACTTATTGAAGAGGATGTTCTTTCTCCATTGTATATTCTTTCCTCCTTTGTCAAAGATAAGGTGCCCATATGTGCTTGGGTTTACCTCTGATTTCTCTATTCTGTTCCATTGATCTTCCTTTCTATTTTTGTGCCAGTACCATACTGTCTTGATCACTATGGCCTTGTAGTATAGTTTGAAGTCAGGAAGCCTGATTCCACCAACTCCGTCCTTCCTTCTCAAGATTGCTTTGGCTATTCGGGATCTTTTGCGTTTCCATACAAATCATAAGATTTCTTGCTCTAGTTCTGTGAAAAATGCCGTTGGTAATTTGATAGGGATTGCATTGAATGTGTAAATTGCTTTGGGTAGTACAGTCATTTTCACGATGTTGATTCTTCCACTCCAGGAATATGGTATGTCCCTCCATCTGTTTGTGTCGTCTTTGATTTCTTTCATCAGTGTCTGAAAGTTTTCTGCATACAGATATTTTGCCTCCTTAGGCAGGTTTATTCCTAGGTATTTTATTGCATTGGTAAATGGGAGAGTTTCCTTAATTTCTCTTTCTGCTTTTTCGTTGTTAGTGTATACGCATGCAAGAGATTTCTGCTCATTAATTTTGTATCCTGCTACTTTACTGAATTCATCAATTAGTGCTAGCAGTTCTGTGGTAGAGTCTTTAGGGTTTTCTATGTATAATATCATGTCATCTGCAAAGAGTGACAATTTTACTTCTTCTGTTCCAATTTGGATTCCTTTTATTTCCTTTGCCTCTCTGATTGCTGTGGCTCAAACTTCCAGAACTATGTTGAATAATAGTGGTGAGAGTGGCCACCCTTGTCTTGTTCCTGTTCTAAGAGGGAATTCTTTCAGTTTTTCACCACTTAGAATGATGTTGGCTTTTGGTTTCTCATATATGGCTTTTATTTTGTTGAGGTAATTTCCTTCTATGCCCATTTTCTGGAGAGCTTTTATCATAAATGGATGTCGAATTTTGTCAAAAGCTTTTTCTGCTTTTTTTTCTGGTTTTTAACCTTTAATTTGTTGATATGATGTATCACATTGATTGATTTGCATATATTGAATAATCCTTGCATCCCAGGGATAAACCCCACTTGATCATGGTGTATGATCTTTTTAATGTGCTGTTGGATTCTGTTAGCCAGTATTTTGTTGAGGACTTTTGCATATATATTCATCAGTGATATTGGCCTGTAATGTTCTTTTTTTGTGACATCTTTACCCGGTTTTGGTATCAGGGTGATGGTGGCCTTGTAGAATGAGTTTGGGAGTGTTCCTCTTTCTGCTATATTTTGCATGAGTTTGAGAAGGATAGGTGTTAGCTCTTCTCTAAGTGTTTGATAGAATTCGCCTGTGAATCCTTCTGGCCCTGGGCTTTTCTTTGTTGGGAGATTTGTAATCACAGTCTCCATTTCCTTACTTGTGATTGGTGTGTTCATAGTTTCTATGTCTTCCTGGTTCAGCCTTGGAAGATTGTATTTTTCTAAGCATTTATCCATTTCTTCCAGGTTATCCAATTTATTGGCATATAGTTGCTTGTAGTAGTCTCTCATGATCTTCTGTATTTCTGTGGTGTCCGTTGTTACTTCTCCTTTTTCATTTCTAATTCTGTTGATTTGCCTCTTCTCCCTTTTTTTCTTGATGAGTCTGGCTAATGGTTCATCAATTTTGTTAATCTTCTCAAAGAACCAGCTTTTAGTTTATTGATCTTTGCTATTGCTTCCTTCCTTTCTTTTTCATTTATTTCTGCTCTGATCTTTATGATTTCCTTCTTTCTGCTCACTTTGGGGTTTCTTTGTTCTTCTTTTTCTAATTGTTTTAGGTGTGAGGTTAGGTTGTTTATTTGAGATTTTTCTTGTTTCTTGAGGTAGGACTCTATTGCTATAAACTTCCCTCTGAGAACTGCTTTTGCCACCTCCCACAGGTTTTGGGTTGTGTTTTCACTGTCACTTGTTTCTATATATTTTTTGATTTCCTCTTTGATTTCTTTAGTGATTTCTTGGTTGTTTAATAGTGTATTGTTTAGCCTCCATGTGTTTGTATTTTTTACAGTTTTTTTCAGGTAATTGATATCTAGTCTCATGGCATTGTGGTAAGAGAACGTGCTTGATATGATTTCAATTTTCTTGAATTTGCCAACGTTTGATTTGTGACCCAAGATGTGATCTATCCTGGAAAATGTTCTGTGTGCACTTGAGAAGAAGGTGTATTCTGTAATTTTTGGATGGAATGTTCTGTAAATATCAATTAAGTTGAGATGGTCTAATGTGTCCTTTACAGCTTGTGTGTCCTTATTTATTTTCTGTTTGGATGATCTGTCCATTGATATAAGTGGAGTGTTAAAGTCTCCTACTATTATTGTGTTACTGTCGATATCCCCTTTTATGGCTGTTAGCATTTGCCTTATGTATTGAGGTGCTCCTATGTTGGGTGCATAGATATTTACAATTGTTATATAGTCTTCTTGGATGGATCCCTTGATCATTATGTAGTGTCCTTCCTTGTCTCTTGTAATAGTCTTTACTTTAAAGTCTAAAGTGTCTGATATGAGTATTGTGACTCCAGCTTTCTTTTGACTTCCATTTGCATGGAATATCTTTTTCCATCCCTTTACTTTCAGTCTATCTTTGTCCCTTGGTCTGAAGTGGGTTTCTTGTAGGCAGCATATAGATGGGTCTTGTTTTTGTATCCATTCAGCCAGTCTGTCTTTTGGTTGGAGCATTTAATCCATTTACATTTAAGGTGATTATTGACATGTGTGTTTCTATTACCATTTTGTTAATTGTTTGAGGTTTGTATTTGTAGGTGTTTTCCTTTTCTTGTGTTTCCTACTTATAGAAGTTCCTTTAGCAATTGCTGTAAGGCTGGTTTGGTGGTGCTGTATTCTTTTAACTTTTGCTTCTTTGTAAAGCTTTTGATTTCCCATCGAATCTGAATGAGATTCTTGCTGGGCAGAGTATTCTTGGCAGTAGGTTTTTCTCTTTCAGGACTTTCAGTATATCCTGCCATTCCCTTCTGGCCTGCAGGGTTTCTGTAGAAAGGTCAGCTGTTATCCTTCTGGGTTTTCCCTTATATGTTATTTGTTGCTTTTCTCTTGCTGCTTTTAATATTTTTTCTTTGTGTTTCATTTTCATTAGTTTCATTAAGATGTGCCTCGGTGTATTTCTCCTTGGGTTCATTCTGTATGGGACTCTCTGTGCTTCTTGGACTTGGTTAATTATTTCCTTTCCCATGTTGGGGAAGTCTTCCACTATAACCTCTTCAAATATTTTCTGAGACCCTTTCTTTTTTTTTCTTCTTCTTCTTCTGTGATGCCTATGATTCGAATGTTGGTGTGCTTAATGTTGTCACCAAGGTCTCTGAGACTGTCTTCCATTCTTTTTAATCTTTTTTCTCTTTTCTGCTCTGTGGCAGTTATTTCCCCCATTCTATCTTCCAACTCACTTATTCATCCTTCTGCCTCAGTCATTCTGCTGGTTATACCATCTAGAGTGTTTTTAATTTCAGTTATTTGTTGTCCATTGCTGTTTGTTTGTTCTTTAGTTCTCCTGAGTTCCTATGAACTGTTTCTTGTACTTCCTCTATTTTGTTATCAAAATTTTGTATCATTTTTACTATCATTACTCTGAATTCTTTTTCAGGTGTTTTTCCTATTTCCTCTTAATTTATTTGGTCTTGTGGGGTTTTTTCCTGCTCCTTTGCCTGCATGGTGTTTCTTTGTTTCCTCATGGTAGTCCAAACTTCTGGGGTTGCTTCTCCTTGCGATAGAGGTGTTTATAGAAGACTGTCCAAGCCCCAGACTAATGTCCAAGTGTTGGGTTAAAGAAATACTAAGTCTAGGAAACACATACCTGTATGAGAGATACAATTACTGAATCTGTTACGACATTAGGCTCTGGAAAGATCTGACAGAAGAACCCCTGTATGCTATCAGATATTCAAAGAGAAAACCAACAGAAATTGAAAACCAAAACAGAACAAACCAGAAACAAAGAAAAAACAAACAAACAAACAAATAACACCTTACACATGCAAACACTAATCCAGGGAGATATTGTAAGCTAGGATCAAATATGAAAGATAGCTAGAGTACCACCAGACAGAATAGAGATTCTCAGAATGAAATTAGACAATTGTACTAAGAACTGAGATAAAGACAGAAACCTGATATTAAATACCAAAGTGGTGTGTCATCTGGAGAAAAGAGCAAGGAGTCTGAGCAGATCGATAGTGTTGCTTATAAGTATGTTAAGATAAAATAAACTAAAAATGGATGGAAGACAGGGGAACAGCAGAGCATAGTGTGACTGGTAATATGCAAATAAAAAGGGAGTAGAAATGTATAAAAGATAGAGATGAAAGGAACGTAGGAGAGATATATAGTCCGTACTCCAAAAACTTAGCTAGAAATAGAAGTATATAAAAAGGCTAAAAATAAAAATAGGATAAAAAATAGAATTAAAAAAATATGTTATAAAACTTGTAGATCCCTTAGGACTAAGATCGTAATTAATAAAGGAAAAAAAAAAAAAAACAATCTAGAACTGATCCCAGAATGGCCCAGTTCAATACAATTGATAATAATATTTCTATTTCCTTAGAGTCTCAGCTGTAAGTGTCCTTCTACTAGCCTTGGGTTTTTTGCATTATTCTGTGACCAGCAGAGCTTCCTTTATTGTTTGCCTGTAAGCGTTGGTGTGTGGGGAGGGAGAGGGTACACTAGTGGCTCCTTTCCCTGGGAGTGAGTGAGCAGTGGTGCACTGTTGTTTCAGTCGGGCTTGGAGGTGCCTGTTGCAGAGGGACTCCGGTGGCTCAGGTGTAAACAGAAAGTCTCAGAGTTGGGCCTCTCTCGGGTTTTTTTTTTCTCAGCAGCCTCCCTGCTGCCGGTGTCCCAAGGGGTTTTAATCTAGCCCTGCCCAAGGGCCTGAGGGTACTTGTTATCCCTGAGCACCTTAGGTGGCCCACAGGGGGTCCCTCCACTGCCCTCTGCAGGCTTCGAAAGAGAGAGCGAGGCTATGCCCATGGCTCCTCCCCCCGCCCGTGAGCCTGCAGCATCCAGCCGCCATCATGGCCAGGCAGCTCTCAGGGGCAGGCACTCCTCGCCTTGGACCTCTTCCCTCCTGTCCTCTCGGTCCGTCACCTTTCTGGCAACAATTTTTCTCACCCTGAACCAGCTCTCCGGTTCCCATGCTCCTGCTCCCAGACCCTCTGTTGAGCTGTGAATTGAAGTCTCAGTTTGGGAACGCTGAGCTGCGGTGCGGACACTCCGTGTGTTTCTCACTCCCTCCCGTCTGCCACAGCTCTGCTGCTTCACCCTCTTTGAGCCGTCATAGATGCCTCCCTACCAGTTATGTCGGGATCCTTGCGGTCCTTTCTGGTGTCCGAGGCCATCTGCTGGTGTTCAGTTGGTTCTCTATGGGAATTATCTTTTGGTGCATTCCCAATGCATCTGTGGAGAGGGATGCTTTCCACGTCCCTCTACTTCAGTGCCATCTTTTCTCTCTCTATATTCTTTATTAAGCCTCAAATCCCTCTAATACATATGGAGTTAAAGGACTGGCAAAACAGATGACAAATGGGGCAGAGGTCAATGTTAATAGAAGAGAATTTCTCTAAAACTAATGAAAAGAAGAGGAATAAACAGCAAAACTTATTCAGCATTATTGTGGATGGAATTTCATAATTAATCAATTAAGAGGCAATGTGAAATATCTGCCACAATTTCATTCATTTTTACTATATTTGCCAGTATATGCACTATGTTTGTGCATGCAGCTTTCTGGATGATGCAAGAACAATGTATTTTGGTAAGTTCTAAATAACTTCAAAGGAAGTTCATAATTGAAATAAGGAATGTGGGACAAAATCCAGTATAACTAGAGTATCAGACAAAAATATTTATAAACAGAAGGTAAAGCCTGGACCAAATCAATAAAATCTAAGGGTAGATTTTCTACACTGGCTTAGAGAGGCAGAATGACAACTTAAATGAGCTATAGGTGGGTGATGGAACAAAAGCAAGACTTGTTGGCTAGAATGCTGGCACCCTCAACATCCTTAGTATGCCCAGTGAAAGTAGAAGATAACGCTAATGGTTTCATATCGTCTTACTTCATTTTCTGATTCTGGGCAAGTCTTTTATACCACTCAAAGAGATAAACTCACTTATCTATAAACAAGCAAGTTTACATGTTTATTTTTGTTATTTAGGTGAGTGAAAAGTAGAGTATGTATTAAATTCAGCTCTTCTTGACTAAATAAAGTAAAGCCTTAGTCCCTGACTTTAGGCTTCTATTCTAAGCTTTTCTTGGGAGATTTTGCATTGGGAGCTCCTCAAAACCAGCTACATTTCTTCAAAAGTCCAGAATAGCAGCATTACCACTTCAAGGCACACATAGGTACTCCTATATCATAAATGTTCTGTAATATTTACAGAGAGATGTTTGGTTATGAAGACTGATCTATGTGGCATGATTACACAGACACAGAGGAAATTTTGCATACAACACCACTACCTATCCTCAATCCTTACTGGATTTTTAAAATATTTTGTGATAACTTTACTATAAATGCAAATCTAAGTGGCTAACACTTTTATTAATTACTTGCATTTCATATTATTTATTTCTGCAAATCAGTAATTAAGAGTTTAATAGTAAAGGAATGAAAATATCAGGTTCCTGGTGGATGGGTAGAGAGAAGCATTAGAAAGTGATAACATCACCTTTATTTTCATGAAGGTCAAAGATCTCGAAGAACAAAGCCTGCATTTAAATACCCAGATGAAAAATGAAATGTTCAGTTAGTCACTGAGTTGTTTTGTCCATCTTCTCCTGTGTGTGCACGTCTCTGTATGTTGTCTTCCCTCTATGCATGTCTGTCTCTGTGTCCAAATTTCTCATTTTATAAGGACACCAGTTATATTGGATTAGGGCCCACCTCAATGATCTCATTTTAACTTGATCACTTCTGTAAAGTTCCTATTTCCAAATAAGGTCACATTCTGAGGTACCGGGGTTTTAGGACTTCAGTGTAACATTTTGGAGGGGACCCAATGTAACCCATTACAGCACCTTAGACCTCACAAGTGGTTAGAGCTGGAATTACTGTCATTGTCCCAGGCCTATGAAATCTTAAGTTTCTCTAACATCTGTCCTCTAATAGTTGTTCCCTGCCAGTGCATTCCATGCACCTTTGGTAATATGAGACCTTCAGGAGAACTGGCCCAATTAGGGTAAAACCTAATGCTACTCCTGGCATTTAACAGCCCTTCACTTAGTGACCTGGATCCCATTTCCTGCCTCAATGAATTGGGCTAAAGCCCTATGGTGAAGGGATTCACATCTCAATCTTGCTACTGATTTCCTGCTGCCAGTTGTCTCTGGCCACAGGATTTCTGTGGCCACACTTCTCCCAATGGACTGGATTGTTTTATATACTAGTGCCCCATATCACCAAACAGTTTTTGGACAAGGACATGGGCACTTAGTATCCCATCCTTACCTAGCCTTGGTTTTATCCTCACTCCCAAATAGCTCAGAAAGTTGAGCTCCCCCACTACCTTAGGTCTGGGTCCATGCCTGTGTGATAGATAGAATGCAATTCAAAATGCTGCACAGAGATTTTAGATAATATTTATTTCTAATCACTTTTCAAAATCCAATAGAAACCAGTGATGGACTGGTAGGTGTATAAAGCTTAGAAATAACTATATATACTTCCTTTTAGTATATAATAAGAATTATGCTAAATATGGAGAAAAAGAATAGAAAATTCAAGTAGGAAAACTTACCTATAATATCTAACCTTATCTAATATTTCAGGCAGGGCTAGAATGTCCTCCTAGGTTTATGGAAATACCCAAGGCATTCTGATTTTCTCTCCATCTGCACAGGAGAGAGCATAATACTCTGCAGACATGGAGAGGTTACACATCGGGGACCTCTGAGACACGGGAGGAAAATGATCAGGCAAAGAGTGAAGGTTTGAACTTCAATCAGCCTAGAGAGAGAAAGGTGAACTTGACTTCCAAAAAAGTGAAGACTGCATTTTTTACAGCTGGGAAGAAATAAGGGCTAACTGCTCAGATGGTGTGAGAGAGCTCCGGGAGTAATTCAGGGCAGTAAGGGCTGCAGTGAGAGACTTTGTCAAAGGTTTATGTATGTGGAGCTGAAATAACTTTGAAAACTGATAACGTCTGGTGTTTTATTAGTTTTTAAGAGATCCCAAAGTCTTTCTCATACCCCCCCAGCTGTTTCTTGAAAATCAGCCTATGCTGGACAACCGGGTTTGAGTGAGAGACAGAGCTGTAAGGAAGAATTTTGGGGATATGTCTGTGTGTAAGAATAAATACTATGTCCAAATCCACTATTAAAAATTAATTAACAGTTATTTCATGATTGGATATATTTTGAGACTATGTATTAATAAGCCACTGGAAATACATGTTTATGAATAAGATATAGTCCCAACCCTCTAATATTCACAGGTGAGAGCAGTATATTCAAGGAGCTATAGAACCAACTGTATTGGGGAGTCAATTTACATATTCTTGAGGATAAGGGAAGGTTTCTTTGAGCATTCAACATAAAACTGATTCTTTTTTTGTCTTTTTTTTTTAAATTTTTTTTTGGGGGGTACACCAGGTTCAATCATCTGTTTTTATACACATATCCCCGTATTCCCTCCCTTCCTTGACTCCCCCCCCTCGAGTCCCCCCCACCCTCCCTGCCCCAGTCCTCTAAGGCATCTTCCATCCTCGAGTTGGGCTCCCTTTGCTATACAACAACTTCCCACTGACTATTTTACAGTTGGTAGTATATATATGTCTGTGCTACTCTCTCGCTTCATCTCAGTTTCCCCTTCACCCCCCACCTCCTCCCATACCTCAAGTTCTCCAGTCCATTCTCTGTATCTGTGTCCCTGTTCTTGTCACTGAGTTCATCAGTACCATTTTTAGATTCCGTATATGTGAGTTAGCATACAATATTTGTCTTTCTCTTTCTGACTTACTTCACTCTGTATGACAGACTGTAGTTCTATCCACCTCATGACATATAGCTCCATCTCATCCCTTTTTATAGCTGAGTAATATTCCATTGTATATATATGCCACATCTTCTGTATCCATTCATTTGTTGATGGGCATTTCGGTTGCTTCCATGTCCTGGCTATTGTAAATAGTGCTGCAATAAACATGATGGTACAAGTTTCTTTTGGGATTATGGTTTTCTTTGGGTATATGCCCAGGAGTGGGATTACTGGATCATATGGTAGTTCTATTTGTAGTTTTTTAAGGAACCTCCAAACTGTTTTCCATAGTGGCTGTACCAACTTACATGCCCACCAACAGTGCAGGAGAGTTCCCTTTTCTCCACACCCTCTCCAACATTTGTTCTTTCCAGATTTTGTGATGATGGCCATTCTGATTGGTGTGAGGTGATACCTCATTGTGGCTTTGACTTGCATTTCTCTGATAATTAGTGATTTTGAGCATCTTTTCATGTGTTTGTTGGCCATCTGTATGTCTTCTTTGGAGAAATGTCTATGTAGGTCCTCTGCCCATTTGTGGATTGGGTTATTTGCTTTTTTGGTATTAAGCTGCATGAGCTGCTTGTAAATTTTGGAGGTTAATCCTTTGTCCATTGTTTCATAGGCAACTATTTTTTCCCATTCTGAGGGTTGCCTTTTAGTCTTGTTTATGGTTTCCTTTGCTGTGCAAAAGCTTTTAAGTTTCATGAGGTCCCATTTGTTTATTCTTGATTTTATTTCCCTGATTCTAGGAGGTGGGTCAAAAAGGATCTTGCTTTGATGTATGTCATAGAGTGTTCTGCCTATGTTTTCCTCTAGGAGTTTTATAGTGTCTGGCCTTACATGTAGGTCTTTAATCTATTTGGAGTTTATTTTCATGTATGGTGTTAGGAAGTGTTCTAATTTCATTCTTTTACATGTTGCTGTCCAATTTTCCCAGCACCACTTATTGAAGAGGCTGTCTTTTTTCCATTGTATACTCGTGCCTCCTTTGTCAAAGATAAGGTGCCCATATGTGTTTGGGCTTACTTCTGAGTTCTCTATTCTATTCCATTGATCTTCCTTTCTATTTTTGTGCCAGTACCATACTGTCTTGATCACTATGGCCTTGTAGTATAGTTTGAAGTCAGGAAGCCTGATTCCACCAACTCCATTTTTCCTTCTCAAGATTGCTTTGGCTATTCGGGGTCTTTTGCGTTTCCATACAAATCATAAGATTTCTTGCTCTAGTTCTGTGAAAAATGCCGTTGGTAATTTGATAGGGATTGCATTGAATGTGTAAATTGCTTTGGGTAGTACAGTCATTTTCACGATGTTGATTCTTCCAATCCAAGAACATGGTATGTCTCTCCATCTGTTTGTGTCATCTTTGATTTCTTTCATCAGTGTCTTAAAGTTTTCTGCATACAGATCTTTTGCCTCCTTAGGCAGGTTTATTCCTAGGTATTTTATTCTTTTGGTTGCAATGGTGAATGGGAGAGTTTCCTTAACTTCTCTTTCTGCTCTTCCATTATTCGTGTATAGGAATGCAAGAGATTTCTGTGCATTAATTTTGTATCCTGCTACTTTACTAAACTCATCAATAAAACTGATTCTTAAAGGATAAGTAGGAGTGAAGCAAGGAGGATCTGAGAATATACAGGTTGAGGTGTCAGGCTACGCTGGTGGGGGCATAAACACATTCCAGCTTTGCAAAAGCACAGAATAAGGTGGATGGCTGCAAGGAGTTGTAAAAGATCAATCTGCACCAAAAGGCGAACACAGACAGTGAAGGGTGTTGTATTCCCTGATGACTTTAGGCTATATTCTAGTGGCAACGGGAAACTACCAATGAGAAACAGCAGTAGAATGACAGAATTATACTTTCAAGTGAAAGACTTAACTTTGATGACAATATGGGATGTGGATTGAGGGGACAAGACTGGAGGCAGAGAGAGCACTTAGAACACTGCTATAGTTACCAGATGATGAGTGTAGGTAGTTAGAACCAAGGAAATAGAAGTGGAGGTGGAGAGAAGTGGAAGGACACTGGGAAGATAGAACTGTCAGCATTTGGTGTGGGAAGCAGTGGCTCAGGAGGAAAGGGATAAGGAACAGTGTGTGGATACAGACAGATCCCTGGCTTGAGAATCAATATCTTTGCAAATAATTTTCTTCTGAAGATTTACTTGGAAACTATTAAACCAGATAATGGAAAATTCAAGGCTTTGAGCTATTCAGCTGAAAAATAGTAAATAGCCCACTGGTGTAAGGTAACGACATTGCCAAATTAGTACAGCCCATAAATATGTTTGAGAAGCTAGCATTTTCATAAATTACACCTTAGTGGGGTTGCTTTTAATCGTTCTTCCAGTCAGTTCAGCTCTGGTTGTAGGAACAGGAGAATGTTTGGATCCTCAGGAACAATTTCCATGAGATATTATTTGAAAGAAGTAAATGAAGACAAGTTGTCTGCAGCACTCAGGAATTATGGAAAGAAACATCACTTAGACTCAAAAGCAATTAATTTGTGTCTGTTTCAGTAGATCATGGTGTGATGTTAGCTCTCATTTAAGTTTGTAGTTTGGATAACCAGGAAATAGATATCATGGATTCCCTAGTTAAACATTCTGAGTGATATCAGAAAGTTTTCTGAAACTTAGTTGGCAATCAATATTTTCTTCATCGTGAATTTCACACTCAGTCATAAAAGCAGTCCCCTTGGTACTGTTTTTGATTAATGGCTTTTATGCTCCTCAGTTTCTTACCACTCATTCTATACTTCCACACAGTGTTTTTTGTTATTCCTTAAAAGTGTCATCAAATTACACATTACACAACCTCAAGCCTTTGCTAATACTTTCCTCTTTTATTGAATTGCCTTCTACTGCCTTGTCTTCCACCTTACCTCTGTCAGGTCTCCCTCTAAATGTTCCCAATCCTTCTTCTTATACCACAGAGAACAGAATTTAGCACATCCTCATCTAGTCTCCCACAACAGAGTGTGTGACCATTTTATAGGCTTCACAGCATTGTTTCACAATTGTTTACAGATCTGTCTCTCCTCTTTGACTTGAGATGCTTGAGGGCAGGAACTACAGCTTACTCATTGCCCTAGCAACCATGATTTGCACCCAGCACACATCTAATGTTCATCAAAAACTTGTAAGATGAATTAATGCGAGATTGTTCCCCAGGATTCTTATTGGAAGACCTATAATTTGTAATCTCTGAATTTTATTTCCTGGGTAGCATAAAAATAATATAGGAAATGTGTAATAGTATCTTTAAAAAGAGAGACGATGCGTGGCCTTTGCAGATAAATGCAGTAGGGTAGCTATTTGGGGACATAATTCTTATAGTTAAAGCCACCAGCCTCGGTTATAACTTTATAGCCCTCTGAGAGACAGGCTGAATCACAAACTCTCTTATGCTGCCTTTCAATTTAGATAAGTTGACTTTAAACAGTCAACCATTAATCCTTTTGATAGGAACTTTTTGGCATGGATGAAATTTTCTCTAAAGAAGGGTTAAACACACACACACACACACACACACACACACACACACCAGGCCTTATCTCTTCTGTGCTGATAATGATTTTTCTTGTTAAGTTCAAAGTGGTTGCAGAATAATTAGATGTGTTTACTAATTTAATTTAAGTAAACCACTTATCTGCCTCATCATTACCATAATAGAGTTTCCCCATAGCTCTGTAGAAATTGCACGGAATGGGGGGAAAGGTGTTTTTAGGAGATGGCATCAGAGCAATGAATTGCAAGGGAGCAGAAAATTACACATGCTGATTAAATTACCTTTTCTTAAAAAAACAAAACAAAAAAAAACAGTAGGAAAATGCTTCAGCATGGCACCTGCTTTAGAAGGGGCAGCACAGACAAGAGAATGTAGCATCTCCAGAAGTTTAGAGAAGAAGTTAAGGTGCAATACAGAGACTCTAAATTTGAAAGGATAGATGGATGGGAATTCTTGAGAAGACTAGGGATAGTGATTCTAACCTAAATTTAAAGCTGATTACTAGACACAGCTGCAAAAGTTGAAGTCCAAGTAGGAGAGCACTGGAGGAAGATATTTTGGAATACTTAATCTTTTGGAAAACAATCTATAAGCCCCAATCAGGATTATATTTTTGCTGCTCCCTTTCTAGTTTCCTTTGGTCTTTCACATCAGGAGGTTCTATCTGCTGCCAAAGCTTAAATGCTCTTGAGCACTGTATTGGGAAGGGTTGCTAGGTTCTCTGACCTCCTTCCTTGTGACAAGGTCACTTCAAGAGGATGCAGAGCGGGAACTGCCGAGGCAACATTATTTTTGGAACACAGGTAAGTTGCCTTCATTAAAAGAATTTATTGTTCCTGGGCTAAGTTCTTGGCAGAGTTCTTAATTCCTTAGCTCTGGGAAGAAATAAAAATTATCTCTGAGAGAAAATGCCCTTACCATTTTCCCCTGTCAAGTTTGTTAAAGTTGAAACAGTAATGGTGGAAGACAGAGGCAGGAAAGGAAGGTGGGCTTGAGAGCATGAAGATGTGTCTGTGAGAGCAGAAGAGGGGGCAGGAGTAAGCCTTGGCCCATTCCCAAGAAAATTAAAAGGTGATGCTGGATGTTGGGAAACTCATGACCAGTTGAAGCCTTATATTTAGATTCTGATCTGACAAAAACTTCAAATCATGTTTCCCCCTGAGCACCTTCTGTCTAGTCTGCAACCATAAAAGTGTTTTATTATTGAATTTATTATCTCAGGGTTAAAATTGCAGTGGAATTATTGAAAAAATAGCGCCATTCAGAAAGTTTTTTCACAAAATTTCATATTTAAACCAATTACTTTTAATTTCTATTACACTATAAATTATAATAAAAGCCGTTATACTTTCTTCAGCATTCTAATTTCTATCAGCTTGCTAATTAGGCTGTTCCCATTAAGTGAATATGTTTTTAATGCAGAATAAATTCGTCCCAGGGTACAGATAGTTATCCCCAAGTGACTTTACCCCTAAATTTCTTTTTATTCTTATAAAGCAAATTTTAATATGTTTACTTTGAGTTTTGTTTCTATCCCATTCCTACCCCACAGGAAAATTTGGGGGTGTTGTATGAAGGAGAATTCATTTTTACTTCTTATTTCATTCTTATACCTTAAAGATTTGTAAAGACTTAGCCTGAAAAACAGGGTACCTTGGCTATTCCCCCAGCCCTCATATCTTCTTATACTCAACCCTCATATTACTTTCTGTGATCCTGTTAACCAAGTCATTTCCCTCCTGAGCTGGCTTCACAGGGCTATGATAAAAGAAATTTAGGCCTACAGAGGCTGGACTGGTGATGCTAATAGACATTCTATAGAAAATGTGAATAGGTTTTTTGTATTTCCACTTCCAAATTTATTGGAGTAACTGTATGATGTAAATGTCTTTGGAAATTGGAGAAAGAGCTTAGCAGAACACTGATTCATGACAGGAAGGAAGCAAATGATATAAGAACAGTGATTACCACATTATTCTGTCTGGAGCAACGTTTTGAACAGCGGTAAATGAGGGGGAACCCAAGCAGAACCCAAACGGCAGACTTGCTGCATTAAGGAGAAGAGAACAGGTTCGGGTAGACTGAAATGACAGGAATTTGCACAGTAGACTATCAGAGAGGAGGAGGTGCAGAGAAAAAGAGTTTCAATAAATATGCATGGAGTCAGTTGCTGAATACTAATATATCCTTACCTAGAGTGGAGTTCCATAATTGGGGTAAATAACATCTGCAGCATTGTAACCTGAGCAATTCCCTGAGTATTCTCAGTGCGTTCCGACCAGCTAGAGTGGAGACTCCTCACTGAAAAGTCCTCCTCCTCAGGACTTTTAGTGAGACCACAAATGGTAGAAGAACTAAAATAATGGATAATGAGAGTTAAGAATAAGCCTTAAGTGAAAAAACTGATTCATAAATAACTTGATTGCTTTCCAGAAAAAAAAGCTTGAGCACTCTTTAAAGGAAGGCAAGAATTCTAGAACTCAACAAGATAAAAAATATCCAGCATTAATTAAATTTACCAGACATGCAAAAAATCAGAAAAGTGTGTCCCATATCAGAAGGTCAGTCAATAGGAAAAGATCCAGAATGACAAGAAATGATGGATTTAGCAGGAAAGGAATTTAAAATAGCTATATTAAATATGCTATAAGATTTAAAAAATTAGCATAATGATAAAGAAAATGGGAAAGAAAAAATAACAAAAAGGAATGCTTAAAGAATTATAAAATTTGTGAAATGAAATATCACTGTGTGTGTTTATCACCACACTCCGTATGGTAGAAGAAAACATCAGTTAACGTGTAAGCACAGCAATAGAAAATTTCTGAATGCAAGCATAGAAAGAGAAAAGACATAAAAGTGATGGGCAGAGCTGCAGTGACGTGTGGGACAAAATTAAGTGTCTAACATATCTGTAATTGGAGTCTCAGAAGGATGAATGGCAGTAAGATAGTTGAAGAACTAATGACTAAAATTTTTAGAATTGATCAAAGCCATAAACTCCTAAAGGAAAATGTAGGCCGAACACTCTGACAAAAATCACAGCAATATCTTTTTGGATCCATCTCCTAGAGTAATGGAAATGAAAACAAAAATAAATACTTGGGACCTAATTAAACTCAAAAGTTTTTGCACAGCAAAGGAAACCATGAACAAAATGAAAAGACAACCTACAGAATGGGAAAAAATATTTGCAAGTGATGTGACCACCTGACAAGGGCTTAATCTCCAAAATATATAAACAGCTCATATAGCTCAATATCAAAAAACAAACAATCCAACCAAAAAAATGGGCAGAAGACCTAAATAGACATTTCTCCAAAGAAGACATACAGATGGCCAAGAGGCACATGAAAAGACACTCAACATCACTAATTATCAGAGAAATGCAGATCAAAACAATATTACCTCACACCAGTCAGAATGGCTATCATCAAAATGTATACAAACAGGGGACTTCCCTGGTGGTCCAGTAGTTAAGACTTCGCTTTCCAAAGCAAGGGATGCAGGTTCGATCCCTGATGGGGGTGGTTAGATCCCACATGCCTTATGGCCAAAAAACCAAAACATAAAAAAAAAAAAACCAGAAGCAATATTGTAACCAATTTAATAAAAGACTTTAAAAATGGTCCACATCAAAAATAAAAAATCTTTGAAAAAAAAGTTTTTGAAAAAAAATGAGTTTGGGAATGACAAACAATAAATGCTGGCGAGAATGTGGAGAAAAGGGAACCCTCCTGCACTGTTGGTGGGAATGTAGATTGGTACAGCGCTATGGAGAACAGTATGGAAGTTCCTTAAAAAAACTAAGAATAAAGCTACCATATAATATGGCAATCCCACCCCTCGCTATATATCCAGAGAAAAACATGTTTCAAAATGATACACGCACCCTGATGTTCACTGTAGCTTTTTTTATGATAGCCAAGATGTGGAAGCAATCTAAATGTCTATCAGTAGAGGAAAAGATAAAGAAGATGTGGCACATATATACAATGGAATATTACTCAGTCATTAAAAAGAATGAAATAATGCCATATGAAGCAAAATGAAGGGACCCGCAGATTATCATACTAAGGTGAAGTAAGTCAGAGAGGGAAAGACAAATACCATATGATATCACTTATAATCTAAAAAAAAAAATGATATGAACAAACTTATTTACAAAACAGAAGCAGACTCACAGACACAGAAAACAAACTTATGATTACCAAAGGGGAAAGGTGGTGGGGAGGGATAAATGGGGAGTTTGGGAATGACATATACACACTACTATATTTAAAATAGATAACCAACAAGGACCTACTGTATAGCACAGGGAACTCTGCTCAACATTCTGTAATAACCTAAATGGGAAAAGAATTTGAAAAAGAATAGATACATGTATATGTATAAAAGAATCACTGCTGTACACCTGAAACTTATACAACATTGTTAATCAACTATACTGCAATATAAAATAAAAATTAGAAAAAAAGAAAGCTGCAAAAAATATTTTAAAAAAACAAAAGAATACTTAGCTTCCAAATGCTGCTGTAACCCTTCCTGATTTTGGAATAAGTTTCAGCGGAACTTGAAGTTTCATCACAAATGGATTATTAGATAGGCATGGCTATCATCCTCACACCCTGTCTACTGCAAAAGGCTGCTTGACTGAGGGCTCCTATCTGAAAAATTATTTAAGAAAAATATACAATTTTGACCAATAAAAAAACACTACAGTTGTCCTTGTCTTAAGGTTTAAAATAAAGAACCATGTCTTTATTTAACAGAAGGCAACAGTAAATCTAACAGAAGAAACTGAAGAAATTTTATTATTTATCTATTTATTTATTTGGCCCTCCCGTGCTGCCTGTGGGATGCCGGATCTCAGCTCCCCCAGCAGGGCTTGAACTTGAGTCACGGCAGTGAGAGTGCCCAATCCTAAACACTGGGACTTCCAAAGAATTCCCAGCAGTGGACATCTTAAACACAGCATAAATAATTGGTTTTAATAACAAATTTTATAAAATATAGCAAATCTTTAATCATACTCATGTCATTAAATTAATATTATTGTGGAAAGTAAAATTGAGTAGGTCACTTGATTTTCATTTTGCTAACTATATACTATCAAAAGTCACATCACATTTCAGTTCTGCTTGAAACAAGCTTGTGATTTTAGGCAAATCAATAAATTGCTCTGAACTTTAGTTATCCAGTTTGTCAAATTACTTGTTTATCTCTTCAAGCTCAAAATTTCTATAGTCACAATATTTTTCTCTAGGCATTTAAAGCTATGCATAACTACTTCACTGTTTTTGAAATCAATATTATTTTATAAGTAAGAAATACATAATAAGCAAGTTTCTTAAACATTCATTTTAAAAAAATTTAATGTAACCAATCTTTTCTGAAAGACAAAGTTACTTATTCTTGTCATTATCAAATTATGTTTCTTTTATAAAAGAAACTACCTCCTCATTAACTGTCAGCTAGTGTCTTGATTCTTTTGATTATTAATTTAACTACTAATATACTCTATTATTAATCTACTATGGAAAGATTGTGATTATTTTAATCTGGTTTGAGTTTTACACTATTAGATACTTGAAAAGTATCTTTATATACCAAAAAACTGGCCTGGTAGCCAAAGAATAAAAATCCTTTAGTCTGTTTCAAAATTTTTTTCTCTATTTCAAAAGGCAGCTGATTACTTGACTAAAGGCGGTACCAATGAAATTAAATTACAGAAATGTAACTATGTTGTGGTCCCATTTTCCATAGTAGACATTTCATTTTATGTAAAATGTGCTATTTTTTTGCCATTTACACGAAATGTAAAGCACAACTTCTATATTATTTCTAAAAATGCTCTCTAAACAATCATCACAGTAAATATGCTTTATTTTTATTTAGTGTTAACATAATGTTGTAGTAAAAAGTAATAGAAAATAACCAATGAGACAAACAACATTTACTAATTCCACTCAACAGATGAAAAAAATACTCTGTAACTGGATTTATAATAGGAAATTTCAGTAGGATGGATATCAACAACATGGTTGAAGTCAGTTTCAGCCTTTTCATTCTGAACAGCTTTAGCTGAGGTAAGCGGTCTAGCTAAGTCATTTTAGGCATACATATGATAAGTTCTCTCCTCACTAGACAAGGGTTACAAGCTCTAATGGGACTGAATAAAATGAAATGTGAGTGGGGTTTATGACCAATTTCAAGCAAAGATTTCTTTGAACTAAGAAGAACTAAAGGCTGCTTTACATCAAAGGTACAATTGTAAAACTGAGGATGTTAATGATGTGACTCATGACCTTTTGATTTCTTTAAAATATTTTTATATGACTCATAATGAGATTAAAAGTGGACATTATTTCCAGAGATCTGAAACGTAGGCACCAGACTTTCGTTATTCGAAATGACCAATTGGAAAATCTTTGCCTAACCATCCTCAGAATTAAAGAAAGTAACAGTTACAAATTAAAATTTCTTCATCTCTCAAAAAAGTTCATATAATTTCCTCATCCACACCAAATGAAACTTAACTTGAAAAGAAACAAATGATTATTAATTACAAAAGTCTGTGTATTATATTTCAGCCATCAAAAAACTTAACAGTAAACTGGTATTAGCAATAGAGTACTTCTGTTTAGAACTGTCAATTTAATTCAATTTATTATTTAGTTTCAAAACTATTTAATTTATTTTTTAAATGAATGTTATTCTGGTTCTAATAGAAACATGGTGTATGCTGAGTTCCAAATCTTGACACTTCTTGGAAACTACATGAAACAACAAAAAGAACAAAACAAGTGAACAAACTAGAAAGATCCAAAATCTTGTATCTTCAGTAAAACTTGGAAACAAAGAAAATATGAAAATTCAAAACTACATCTATGTGAAGCCAAAAATATTCCTTCATAAAAAAAAAGAAGACAAAAATCTACTTAACAAAAGTCCACAAAATTTAAGCAAGTTTTATGTAAAAGAGGATTACCAAATGATCAATAAATATATTAAAAGTTCTCAACATCACTGGTCATCAGGGAAATCCAATTTATAAGAGTAATGATGTATGACTACATACCCACTAGAGGTTAAAATGAACCAATGACAACAGCAAGTATAAGCAAGCATTTGTAGCAGCTTGAATTTTGTACTCTGTTTTTGAAGTGCAAATTGTTACAACCAGTTAGAAAATTGTTTGGAATTGTCTACTAAAATTGAACATTCACATACTCTGTAAGCCAACAATTCACCTCTGAGTTACAAAACCCCCACCCACCCATGCACATATAGATATACAGTATAAAAAACTAACAGGAATATTTATAGCAGTGCTATAAATCTGAACAAAAACTGGAGATGTACAAATTCCCACTCACAATAGAATGTATAAATAAATTCTTTGGTATATACATACACGAATACTATAAAACAATGAATAAACTACTTCTTTAGAATGTAAACAATAACAATATAAATGAGTCTTACCTGTGTCATGTTAATTACATAGAATAGAAACTGGACATAAAGATATGTAATCTATGATTTCATTTATACAAAGCTCAGAACAGTCAAGACATTTATTTGATGACAAAGTGAGAATAGTAGTTTTCCAGAGGATATTAACTGGATGAGATATGAATGAGGCTTCTGTAGTGCTGTTAATGTTCTATATCTTGACCTGAGTTGTGGTTTCATAGATGCCTCTAACTCTCCACTCAAGATACGTGCATAAGATACATCTATATATCTATATCTGTCTATATTAATAAGGAAGCTCTGTATGTACCAGTATAAACAAATAACTGAAGATACATTAGATGAAGAAAGGAACATACAGAACAATGTTTATGATACATACTGTTTGTGCAAGAAAAGTATCAAAATGAGAGCCTGTATTAGTTTATATTTGTATTTTCATAGGATGGATACACAAGAATCTGTCAATGTGATTAGCTGTAGGAAGTCAAGGAGTGGGTAGGAAACTGAAGCAACAACGATGGGGTGAGATAACACTTTCGATGTATACCTTTAAGACCATTTTGACTTTGAACAATGTTAATATATTCCCAATTTTAAAAGTATTTTTTGATGCATAGATGTTCCAAAGATGAAAATAATTGAATTACTACATTTTTTCCTCAAAATTGCTGGAATTCAGAATTGTCTTTTCTATAAAATATAGCCTCCTTTTTAAAGAATGTACCTTCCATTCAGATCATCCCAACTCTGTCCACGAGGGCATCAAATATATATAAATATACAAATGATTTTTCATTGAATTCTGAATATGAGAGGGAGAGAGAGAGTTGTTCCCTAAGCTAAGACGTATATTAATTGTTTTAAGATGCAATAGTATTTGACACTGCCTTCGCTAACTTACTTTGCTGAAACACCTTCAGACCTTCTAACAAATGTTTGATTCTACAGAGGTGTCTGGGGTACATGAGTCAATTGGTATTCTATCTCAGCTTTCCATTCAGAGGACTACCTTTCCACAGATATCTTACAAACTCCGTGTGTTCTGATTCAATGGTTTGAAGGATATTCTGTTGTCATTGATTTACAGCAAATCCATGAAAAGAACACAAAATAGTAAATTTTTTTTAAAGCAAAATTGTTTTGGCCAGTGGTGATGTTCCCATTTTGTGTTTGGCTCATGCAGGTCTGGCTTTCATTTGCTACCTTAGCTCATGACACTTAGCAACACTAGGTCTTCAGTGCAGAGCATAGCTGGACCATTTAATAACAAAACCAGAAGGGAGTTTGAAAGGTCCTAACAACATTACTTTCCAAGGTACTTTCCCGTAACTTTCCTCGACAAAAATGAATGACCTTGTGCAGTAGGAACATTTATTTTTATTTCAAGATGGAAAACTAAGGGAACAGAAGAAATGAATGACCAGAGTTACTGTAGAATTAGAATCTGACCTCACGTTTGAGGACCCTTAGGACACAGGGCTCTCTACCATA
Source organism: Hippopotamus amphibius kiboko (assembly GCF_030028045.1). Taxonomy (NCBI): domain Eukaryota; kingdom Metazoa; phylum Chordata; class Mammalia; order Artiodactyla; family Hippopotamidae; genus Hippopotamus; species Hippopotamus amphibius. The sequence goes on from NC_080191.1 coordinate 31,025,952, forward strand.
GCAGGCTTGTTCTGAAAGCACATCTGACCTGGAAACTCTACTTAGAGGGATAGAGTATACTCCTGACCTCTTATTAAGTTATTTAAGACAGCTTTGGATGTAATGGGGAAAAAAGTAAAATAGCACTAATAACTTGATGTGAGCAGTTAGTCCTTGTTAACATTTCAATACAGAGCATTGACACAGAAATTGATATTCTTGAAGAAGGCATATGGCCTGGAACTAAACACGGCTGTGTGAGAAACCAACATTTTTTTTTTTTTTTGCTATTACCATTTTATTAACATGCACTTCTTCTGAAGTTTGTATAATCCAATTATTAATATGCACTAATTCATTTATTTTGAGCCTTTCTTTAGAGCCTAAATGTGTTTTTGTTAGCATCTGTTTTTCTTACTTATTTTGTTAACCTACATCTTTGGATAAGTTGAGATTAATTTAAAGAGAGTTGTTTTCTTTTTCTTTGGGGAAAATGTTTGGAGTCTTTCAGAGACTTATGACTTTTTTACAGTTAAATAGTGTGGAAAACAAAACTATTTTTATACACAAAGGAAGGTATCCACAGGAATTTCTAAACATTTTATGGACATACATGATTAATGAGGGGAACAGGTGCATGGTAGCAGTAGTATTGGCCTGAAAGCAGTAGGGCAAAGAATGTCGTCAGGAAGCCAGTTCCTAGAAGGTTGTGCTGAGTCTCCATGTCTTAATGAGTGTGTGAATTACAGAGGAAGTTTATGATGGTGAAGACTTATATGGAGTCAAACAGGGTGAGTTATATGCAGCAGATTAGGAAACAGAAGATTCTAGTTCTCAATGTAGTTCTGTTACTAGCTAGCAATCCCTCTGGCATATCATCTAACATCTCTGAGATTCATTTTTTTCTAAAACAAATGAATGAAACTCTTAAGGTTTTAGGTTCTCGTGTAGAAAAAAGCAAGTCTTTCCACATAGGATTACATTTCTAACACTGACTATAATTAAAAAATAAATTTTGAAATGCTGGATAAACTAGCCAAGATTTGTAATAGCAGCCTAAGGACAAAGTTAAAGGCATTTGAGAGCTAGCAGATTAATGTTCTAGGCCTGGCTTTGATGCAATTGGTGACTTTGGGCAAATTTATGCATTTCTATAGGGATTAGTTTCATTTTCTGTATTGCCAGTTGGGCTAGATGGTCCCTGAATTTTCTATAGCAATAATCTTGGTTATTCTCTTTGTTTTTTTTTTCCAGTAAAATAACTCAAAGAAATATTTGAGTTCCTCAATATACAGTTTTAGTTTCCAAAATATTTCCATGAGGAGTTTTGACAGGGATGTACCAGAAGGAAACTATATACCAGAGCTTTTCATGGGAATTATTCCAAAAAAACTTTGCCCCATTATCAGGCTTTATGAAAACTAAATGTAAATTTAAAACTTTAGGTAGCTATTTATCTTCTATAGACCTTCATCTATTAAGAGGAGGTAAAGTGTGGGGAGAGTAAAGGATTGGGATGGGTAGCTCACACCACTTAGACCAAATGAAGAACTAAAACAAATATTAACTATGTACATGTTCATGATGAGTATGCCATGAATTATGAGAGAACTACTAAAGACAATGACTTTTAACCAACCATTTATCTTTTCCTTTTAAAATGTAAAGCGCAAACAAGAAAGGACTAGAAATACTTTATTTGATGGAACTGTACAAATGAGAGTTTAGTTAATATTTTTCATGTGCTATTATCATTGTAACTTTAAGCAGATAAACCGTAACAATTATTATTAATATCATTTACATCATAATTGAATTGTCTAATTCTAATTACAAGAAATTGTCTTTTTTTATCAAATAGTTTTCATAATAAGAGTGAAAGAAACAATAATATAATGTAGAAATGCACAGAGGGAAAAGTAGTGCCACATCCAAAAGTATTATTTCAGAAATTTTTTTATGTCATATCTGTATTAAGATAATTTGTCAGCCTCCACAATATGTCTGTGAGGTATAAAGTTGTTTGTCCTGAAATCCCTATTTTACACATAGGGAAACAAGCAACTATTCCAAGACCACATATTGTGTCAGGATAGCACTGGGAGCAGAATTTATCTCTGATATTTTTCTTATACAGTCCAGTACCTAACACAGTGCCCTAGAAAGAGCAAATGCTCAATAGTCAATAAATGAAAAGAATGAATGGATAAACCATGCTTTTCTACGAAATTGAGTAAACTATCATATTTGCTCTCTATTCCTTTAGCCATTAAATTGGACAAGTTAGAGGAGCAGTTGAGCAATAAACTTCATTCATTGTCCTACTCACAAGTTTTCATTGTTACATGAAGAGGCTTTACAAGATAGTACCATCTGGTCAGCACTGAAGTTACACACTTCCAGGCACCCCTATAAGGAGTGTCATTAATCTTGGTTCATCGTACCATTGGCTTTTGTGATGTAAATTAGGTCCACCAGCCTGTGGCTGAGACCAACTTTTCACAAAAGTCACTGAAAATTCATTATTAATAATTAACGTGACCGATGCCCTAGCCTAATGATATTTTAGTAAAACAGTGTTCTACATCTTGGCCCTAAAGAACTTAGTTGCAGTCCTTGAAAATAAATGACTTGGCTAGTATCGGCTCTGGCTGCTTTAGATTTTGCTAAAGGTAATTTTACAAAGCCAGAAAGAATAACTCAGTTTATTTCCTGAGTTAATATGTCATAAGTTGAATTGCAACTGTAAACATGATAAAGGTCACAGTGGCATGACTTTTATTTTTATTTATTTATTTATTTAGGCCGCACCGCACAGCATGCAGGATCTTAGTTCCCTGACCAGGGACGGAACCCTTGTCCCCTGCAGTGGAAGTGCGGAGTCCTAACCACTGGACCGCCGGGGAATTCCCTGCCATGACATTTAGAGTTGATAGAAAAATGTGGTAAAAAATCACAAGTGTTTACACCACTGGGAAACAAAATGATGGCAAAACTATAGTAGTTATTCCCAGTGATGCGTCGTCAAATGAGTTAAAGATTGTCATCTGTTTCATTGGCACTGGTAACCAATTACCTAAAAAACAAGTAAGACATCTCATGAAGCACTTATGGTTAAAATGTATGCTTTCAACTTTGATGACATTCATATTTTTCTGTTTTGAAAAGTAAAACCTGTTTAACTCCATAGGATGAGTCTATTAAAGTGAAATGAAAATACTCTTTCATCTGTCACCCAAATTTAGTGATTGATCTAAAATTTCACCCGGGTGATATTTTCACTAGGGCACAGTCTGGAGAAATCTGACAATTCTACATCTAATTTGCTTATATTTAAACAAATGATTCACCAGACTTGCCTAATTGGATGGTGCATTTCTACTGGAGTGAATGTCTCAATTACAATTCAAGACAAATCTTAGAGATAAGATTCATCAAACATTTCTACTCCATCTTATCATGTCTAAAATTCAGAGATATTTTGAGCTCCAAAAGAGCATCACAAGGAACTTATAGCATTCTTTGGTGCAACTGTTACCCATTTTTAGAGCACAGTCACAACTGAAATAGACACAGAAATAAAATTAAACTATTAAACATCAACTTATTGGGTAAATTGAGCTTAGATACCTACATGATGCAAAAGAGCAGCTTTTGTATAAGCTTCTACACCCTTTAAACTTAAAGCATAGTCTGTGTTTTCACTTAGTAAATATCTAACTGAAGCCAGAAATTTCATTTTTAATTGTGTCAATTATGTTGAAAAGACCATTATTAAGTAAAATTTAATTTGTGAACAATGCTACAGTGAATGGAAATAGAAAAATATAAGCACCCACACCCAGCAACAAACACATGGCAGATTCTTGAGCGCCAGACCCTCCAACCTGTCAGCTTGTCATTCAGTCCCTTTGTTCATCCTTTCTTTCTACACCAGGCAGAAGAGTAAAATATTTTCAAAGAAATTCCCCGGACTAAATGATTTCAATTGCCCACGGCACTGCGAATAAACAGAGGATCCTATTAAAAAGATCTTAAAGCACTTCTAAGGGCTGCGCATATATGTCTTATTATCCTTGTTGCTTCTGTCCTGGAGAACTTGGTTGGCCAGAGCTCTCTCCAGGGCGGTGTGCAGGAGTGACAGGAAACTGAAATCCATAGCCATTGTATCCATCCAAGTAGACACACTGGAAGAAGCTGATGGGGCCTAAGGAATAGAGCATGATGACATTAAAACAAGCAGAATGTGATTAGGAACAGAGGTAAAGCACTGCGAGGCAGTCTAATATAATGCAGATGGACATGGGTTCTACAACCAGAAGCCTTGGCAACGACCAGCAAGTTCCTCATATGTAAAATCAAGACAACAAAAACCTCATAGAGATGTTGTGGAAATTAAATAAGTTAATATATGGGAACCACTTGAAATCCTTCCTGGCACATAATAAACCCTTAATAAAATGATAATAAAAAAAGGCCTGGCATAGAAAATCAAAGCGTTTGGTTTATAGGAATATAGTTCTGTGCACAGTATTCAGAAAAAGTGGGACTTCCTAGGTGGCACAGTGGTTGGGAGTCCGCCTGCCAATGCAGGGGATGCAGGTTCGAGCCCTGCTCTGGGGGGATTCCACATGCCACAGAGCAACTGAGCCCATGCGCTATGGCTATTGAGCCTGTGCTCTAGAGCCAGTGAGCCACAACTATTGAGCCTGTGTGCCACAACTATTGAGGCCCATGCGCCTGGAGCCTGTGCTCTGCAACAGGAGAGGCCACTACAATGAGGAGCCCGCGCACCACAATAAAGAGGAGCCCCCGCTCGCAGCAACTAGAGACAGCCCGTGTGCAGCAAGAATCCAACGCAGGCAATAAATAAAATAAATAAATTAATTAATTAATTAAAAAAAAAAAGAAAAACTGTTATGGGGTGACAGGTTTCAAAACATGAGCTTATCAATATTCAAAGTAACCAACTCTTGTGTGTGTATGTGTGGGGGGTGGTGCGTGTGTGTTTGTTAATAACACCAGAAGAGCCTTGTGGTTCCTAAAGTCTTGAGGTTTTCCACTTGCCCTTACTCTGGAGGCAAACCCTCTGCTAAGATGGCACAGTTACTTTTTAGAGCAACACTTCCAGGTAGCAGCTCTGTTGTCAGAGCAGAAAGAAACAAAAGAAAAGAGTTAAAACCCAGCGAGGCAGTGTGCATATTGGATACAGCATATGATCTCGGCCCAGTATTTTGGGGCTCCCAGGTAGAAGCTTTGTTAAGAGGTGGCGAGTTTAGGACTTCCTCACCATCATGGGGCCCTACTGACCCTTCAGTGTGGTCCATCCTATCCATTTGCATTCTGTCAACCAACCACAGACTTCTTGCCGATGGCCAGGAAAGAGAATGACAACTGCAGCTAGCAGTATGTGGAATATGCGGGGCTGGCCAAATCCATATGAGCCTAAGGGCTTCTTAGGAAGTGGAATAAAGCAAAATGTGGGTACAAAGAAGCTGAGGGAAGCAACAAGGGATTATTCTGATTTCATCACCCATGATGTCAGCTGACTTTAATCATTGGGTTTTCAGTGATGAAAAGAGTTTGGAGAAATCTTGAATTTAGCTCTTCTCCTTTCCACTCTGTCTCATCCAGAATTGTTTTCTATTTTGTGTAGCTTCAAACAGAGGCAGTAACACAACCCCCCCCCCCTCACCGCCAAGGTTGTGGGAGCTTGGGGGTTGGACAGGCTACAGAGAAGCATGGCAGTAAAGCTGAGCCTGCATTAAGGAAGAAGGGCAGTACCAGCACTAAAAGGGGAAGAGTCCGTCAATGACAGACCGCCTTCCAACTGAAACTTCTCATCTGTAGGCACTGTTCTGACATTTATTTTATTGATGTCAAATAGTTATTAATGAAAATATCATAGCTGCATATTCTAGATCTTATATAAAAGGCTCATGAATATCAAGCTACAGAACTGCTTCATCGTGAGATGAAAATAGAAAATATTGTTTTGCTACAGTAAATTCCCCAAAAGAACTTAAAATACTTGGTACTTTTCTTTTACTAGAATAATGAAATTATTTTATTTATTTACTTCTAAACTTTTTATTTTGAAATCACTGTAGAGTCACATTCAGTTGTAAGAAATAATGCAGAGAAAACCCACATATCCTTCACCTAGTGTTCCCCAAAGGTAACACCTTTGCAAAACTAAAGATATTCCAACCAGAAAATTGACATTAATATAATCCACCTATCTTATTATGTTTTAATATTTATTTATGAAATAAGAGATTTTGAGCGTTATGTGATATAGCCCCAATTTGTTATGAGTAGGTTAACAACTGGGAAAGCATTGCTATATAAATCAGAAACATGCCCAGATTGACTTTATGGATTTTGCAACCATATCTGAAAGTATTAAGGCTGCTTATTTCTTTGTATTTCACACACCTGATTATACGAAGGGTTATTATGAGTCTCTCTCTTATCTGTTGCAGTAGCCCCAGCATCTAAACAGTGCTTAGAACATAGTAGGCACTTAATATTTGTTCAATGATTCGAGCTTTAATACAGAATAGGAAGTATTTGCTATTATAGAGAGCATTTTTGTAATTTCCTTCAGAAATACATTTAAGAAACACTGCAGAAGCCAGAGAACATTATTGACATCATTTCCTCAGATAAATGTCTATTCTTTACTTTAAAAGCATTATGTGAATCAAACTTAGGTTATACCTATTTTAAAAAATTGCTTCCTTTAGTCTGCCTAGCAATGACTATTATGCATATGTGAATTCAGCATGTATTGCTTTACCATCTGAAGAAAAATGTACTTAATTTGTGAGTACTGGAGTAATGAGAATCTTGGACATTGAATTTTGTAACTGCACTTGAATATTGATTGCAGTCTAAAATCAACCATCCCAAAGATTGAATATTAAAGGCCAACCATATACCGAGAAAAATCAAAAAGAACTTTCATTCTTACAATGAGTTTCTAGGCAATTGAAATGCTGAGATCTATTTCTACATTTTTTTCTTTTTTATATAAAAATTTCAGCATATCACTTCAGCTGTCTTTTTATACAGTAGACAGTAACACACATTTAAGCACAGATTCAGTTAGAGTGCTCAGGATCAGAGATGTGTAGAATGGTTTGCAATAAATGCCACTTCAGTCATTACTTTGTAATTCCTCCAAATACGTGTCTCTTGCCTGACACAAAAAGTGCAGAACTTCTCTTTGAAATATAAGTGACCTACTTTAATGTTATTCTTCATGACTATGCTAAAGATCTTCTTCTTCTAATATCAGTCTTCTTAAGAGAGTCTAAAGTTTCAGTTTATATGTACCAGCTACAGAATGCCTTAGTAGTTTTAATCTTTTTTTAAAAAAACTTACTTTTTTGCTTCTTTGTGGAAGATACTTCTTCAGCTTCTTCTAGTTGATACAAAAATATGAAAGTAAATAATTTGTACATTCACAGCAACTATACAAATATGTAGGGACCTGAAAAATGTCTAAAAAGGTGCACAATATGAAAGAAACAGGGGCTATTTGCCTCCTTATAATATACTCTAGGTTCTGATTCAGATTCTGTTCAGTCTTTAACAGCAAAATTTAGTAGGTAAGAGCCAGGAATAGAACAGGTGGCAATGAAAGAAAAGAATGGGAAATGCTACAGGCAACTGTTCAGATTGAAACTGGTCCTGATGTTAGTGGAGAGCTAGCTGACACCCATTCCTTTCTTAGAAGAGGTCTTTGATGCTCAGAGTTATAATATGATAAGGATGAGATCTGGCTATGAAACAAACGCTTTAGTCAAAATAATTTTAAATTTGTGAGTTTTGCTGGAGTGATATGCACCATGTATATATCTAATGAAGGCTAATTTGACACTATCCATTTGAACCCCTTTTCCCAGTTTAGAAGTTCTTAACTGGTGTCCACAGATGAACACTCACGAGTTTCCCGTAAAACTCTGAAATGTTAAGATATGAGTGTATGCATGTGTGTGTGTGTGTTTCATCTAAGGTAGGTTTTAGATTTCATCAAATTCTAAATGAGTTAAAAAAACTTCCTTCTCAAAGTGTGATCCATGTATTAGTAATTTCAGCATCACTTGGGAAACTGATACAAACACCATTCTTGGTCTCCAACCTCAACTTATTTCGTTTTAACAAGATTTCCAAATGATTTGTGTATAAATTGTTTGAGAAGCTATGGTCTAGAAGTAAAAAAAAAAAAAAACAACATATTAAGAGTTATTGTTCTTAATTCAATTTTTAAAAAAATTTAAACATTTTAGTATTCATAAATATCTTAAGACAGCGTTGATCAGTTTATAAGAATCAGAAAACTATTCTCTTGTGTCTTTTCTCAAAGTGCTATTTTTCACGCTGTTAATTAATTCTAGACACTGCCACAAAACTTGTATTTTGATGACAAGAACGCCTCTTAGGCAAACTCATTGCCCACAGGCAAGTCAGGAAGCAGAACAGAAAATATCTATCATATAACAAGTCAAACTAGGAAGCCAGGAAACCCTTTAGGAAAAAATGCATTAAATTAAATTAGTTGAAAACCTTACAATACAGATGAAGAAATTTAGTTCTGGAAATACTCACCTAAGGTCATGTATCTGGTTGTAGCAAATTTTTCTAAGGTTTGAGATCTGTTTTCCTTCCTCCCTCCTTCCCTTCTTTCCTTCCATCCTTCCATCTTTTTTTTCTTTGCTATTGTTGCTAGTATAGGCAAGTTATCTCAATTTTTCTTAATAAACATGTCAATCTCATATTTGAACATTTATGTGGTCCTCCTGCTGTCAAATTACATCCCCCCCAATCCTTGGTGAAATATTGCTTGAAATATTGCTCTTGTAAGCAGACTGGCCAACAAATTATTTAGTAATTACTTGTAAATAAATCAGTGTCCAGTTAGCCTTCAGCATAGCCTTCAGTATATGGAGATATATGTATATATATATATATATATAGACATATAGATTTTTATATATGTATATATCTATATTTTTCCAAATAATGTATAAAAGCTGTTTGCTTACAAATAAGTCTACCATCTAAACGTTGCTTAGACAAAGCTGAGAACCAGATCAAGAATAGTGAAATAAAACAGAAAAAAAATATTACAACTTAAGAGAAAACTCGTAGTGAACTGAAGATAACAATCTTACCTTTAGCTTTCATTGAAGCTGGTACAGCTTCAGTATCCTCTCCTAGAGAGTAAAGAAAGAAATATCATTCATGATCTATTTCTCAGATTTCCCAAAGAGGGAATATTGTATTTAAAGGTTTTTAAGAGATAGAGGATCTCTTAATCTATAAACTCAGCCTGAAGCGTCTCTACGAACAAGAACTTTCTGACTAATAAGGCAACTTCTATGACTTGCACAGAGGGTGGGGAGGAAATAGATGCTGTGCCAGGACTGTGGTCAACAGGCCAGCAGAGTCTGGGAGGGCAGGAAGGCTGCGGGGGCCCTCCCAAACATGCCTGTCTTCCTCTGACTCCTACAACTGCTTCCCCAAACCACAGTCGCTTTTGGAATTTAGGGAATTTGAGATAAATAAATTCATACACATATGGTAGATCAAGAGGAAAATCTCCACCCACGTATTTTACTAGCCAACTGATTTCTGGCAATTATAAAGGCAATGAAAAGGCATTAAAAGTTGACCAGAAGCTCAAATATGTAAACAATGATTCTTCAGGTGCAGTATGTATATCGCTTGGTCTTTTGTGCAGTCTGCTTAAAAGGTACATAGTGGAATAAAGAATAAAGTGGCAGTAATTTTAAGTCAGAGGTCATTCTAATACAATATAATTAAATGATCTTTAAACTTTTATATCAATTTTTTAGCACTTGTAATTCTTGGAAAGAGGGTCAGTTTTGTATTACTTTTTCAGATTTTGCATACCAGCTGTCCATAAATAGATAGAAAAGGGATAAAATAGGCTAGAATGCAAATTTTCTCTAATAGGGAAGAAATGTGACCTTCAGGAAGAGATGTTACTATTTAAAAGAACAAAATGGGAAAAAGAAACAAGATTACTAGCATTTTTTATGGTGAATTATTAAAGTGTCAACCTGATTAGTTTTAAAAATATTTAAATACAAGTATAACTCAATTAAATACTGGATTAAGTGGTCTTAAACTGTCCTATCAACAATTACAATAAAGGAATGGTATAAATGTTTACATGATATTTTAAGTAACATATTACTTATGTTTTTTAAAGATATTAGAGCTCTTAGATGACTCAAATAATAATATATTTAATTGTGTAGTAAAAATCTGTTAATTTCTATGGAGGATGTTTACAAAATTAAAATGATGCAAGGTCCTTAAACAAGGAATATATATTTTATTTTTGTAGGTAATAACACACTTAAAACTAAGGCACCTATTCTCTGGATCTATTTGTTACCCCTGGGGAAATAAATATGGATAAAATAAAAACCTTAGCTTCTTCTCTTTCCCAAAATCAGTATTCTGATCCAGAGTAAACTAGCTACAGGTAATAAAAGCTGACAAGAACGGAATCACATTGCTCAGGCTAACCAGAAGAACAGAGGCACAAGGTAAACTGTAAGCCTAGGGCAGTTGCTGTAGAGATGCAATCTTTGTGTAAACAACTTAACAGTAATGGGAATTTACAGACCTAGGAATAATCCATGTGATTGTCACTGCTCAGAATACAAAGAAAGAAAAAAGGCACTAAGTCCATTTAGTCTTGTAACTTGTGCCTTGATTGAGTAAGTAGTGGTTTGGATAAAATACTTGACTCTGAATGGATACAGTCATTAATATAAAAGAAGTATCAAAATGTGCAGGGGAATTTTAAGGAATGACTTGCTTTTTTGGGAGTCAAAAAAATGTTTTATAAAGGAAATGCAATTTGAAATGAGTTCTGTATAATACAGAGGGAATGTTGACTAAAGGAGATGGCAAGTTTAAAGTGAAGGCAACCATATAAAGAAAGACTAGATCTAGCAAAGGACAGAGGATATTATGAGGAGCACAGGAAATGCTGAGCTAGGGCAGGAGAACCACATCGGGAAAGGTTGGTAGGATTGTCACATGCAAGGTCTTTATAGGTCAGGTTGAATTGTCTCTACTTAACGTCACGGCAAGTGAAGGTTTTTCAAAGAGAGAAATAATATTTTAGATGTACTTAGTAAAAATAACAGGACTGTAGCATGAGAGAATGGATTCAGAGAAATAAACTGGGAATGGATTTTAATAGTCAACATTAGAAACCATGATTTCTGAAGCTAGGAGTTACTGAAGAAGTTGAGTGTAAACGAGGCTGTGTGTGTAGAGTTAAATAGAATTGAGCATGTGTGAGTGCAACAGATGACTACATCTGTCATGCAAGTCTGGAGGAAGACAGCGGTGCCATTCCCAGCAATGAGGAAAACCTAAGAGGCACTCATTATTTGGAGACTGTGAAAAGTTTGGCTTTCTATGCGTTCAGGTGTGGGCCAGTCATGAAACTGCAATGTCTAGAAGGAAGCAAGACAGAGAAGGCTAGATGTCTTGAAAAATTTAGAATTGACATGCACTGAGTTAATGGACAAAATTGGGAGAGTTGAGACATAATAATAGTTAATATTTCTTAACACTTACCACCTGCTGGGTCCTATTACATAATTTCACATGTACTAGCACATTCAATCCCTACAACACCTCTCTGAGGTAGGTGCCCTTATATTATACTTCCTGTATAGATGGAGCAGAGATGGGTTAAGTTCTGCCCAAGGTCATAAAATGAGTGGATGGCAGGGCTAGAGCACAAATCCCAACCTGCCTGGATCAGAGTGACTTGAATGAGGATTTATATTTATTTCACAAAGAGCACACCTATAATGTGCCAGCCACTGCTCTAAGCACAAATAGTAACATATTTTACCTCCTCAGCAAATCTGTGAGGAGGTTACTATTTTGCAGAAGGGATAATTGAAGTCTAGAAAGCCAAGTTCCCAGAGCTAGTAAGTGAGGAAATCAGGATTCAGACTCAGGCACTTGGGTTCCAGAGACTGTGTTGTTAACCACTATGCCATTCTACTGCTTGAGAATGGCCTTCTAAACTCAGTACTCTCTGATTCCAGAACCTGTGCATTCTGTTGCTCAACAATTATCTGCTTGCAGGCTCAGACAGAGTCAAAATTACACATGAGCCATGCACTTGCACACAGCAGAGTTGAAACAGTGTTCCTCTAAGCGTGCCCCTCTGCCCTGTCAACAATCTGTCCTCCTTAAGTGTGAATGAATAGAAGACTTAGCTAGTTGTCTTCAGAAACGGTGATGATAGTGAAGAGGAAAGTATAATATCTGTTCTGTTTGCCCAACCACTAGAAGCAATACAGGCAATCATATTCCAAACAAGGAAGAATAAAAAATGTATTATCTTGACTTTCAAATTGTAGCCTCCATCCTGTACCTACATAGAAACTTAGATTCCAAAGGAGCCATAAATATCAGGGAATACACCCTCACATCCAAAGATGATGTGTCCACTGTAACAGAGTCATTGAACAGATGGGAGTTCTTGTCTGTGTGGCTACAATTTAGATCTTTTGAACATGTTGGTGTTATGGTCTGACATTTGTATAACTATAACTATACTTGCTGAACTGGAACTATAGACACAGGGTTTTAAGAGCTATTGGTTTATGAAAGTAATAAATGATCATGATAGAGAGGCTTAGATTTTATTTCAAGTGGTGTTTGTATATTTTCATTAACTGAGAGAGTTTATCCTTTTCCCAATTCCACAGTCTGCCTCATCTCACATGCGTTTATTCCAACACTTATGTGCATGTGTATTATTTTGTGCAAGTGTAATGTACTAAAAAAAAATAAACCCAGTTCTCTCTGACCTTTGCTTGAAAGTTGTTGTGGATCTACAAGCCTGATCTCCAGCCATGGATCAAAAAGAGAGAACACGATAGGATTTCAGAAAGGTGATAGGTGTTTGTCTGCATGGAGACCAACAAAGTTGAATGCATCAGAGAGGTTGAGAATGAGGGAGAAGTGAGAAAAAGTAATTAAGGTTTGCAATTTGGAAGTCTGGGCTGAGGTTTAGGAGCACTATTTCAAGAAACTGTTAGGGTTAATATTCATACTGCATGGAGTTAAAGCCTGAAGAGGTGGTAAAGAATTGGTAGGAAACAGTTCAGAAGTGTGGTTGTAAATGAAAGTGGAACAAAAGCACAAGAGCTTCAGGAACAGAAATGGTAAGAGACATTTTATACAAGGGAATCATCTGAATCATACTTGTCAGCAGGGGGAAGAGGATCTCTTAGAGTGAGAACTGAAGATGCGGGATTGAGGGAGCAAGATCAGGGGAGGCAAGAAAGGATGGAGTCAAGGAGGACTATGGAGTGATAAATCATGAGAGAAGCAATGCTTCTTTACCTGAGCATGAGGTGGTAATGGTGGGTCAAAGAGGGAAAAGACTAAAAGAGATTGTAATTTGGAGAGAAGGAAAATTTTAAAGAACCCACGTTGATGGCATATTGTCAAATTTATTTTTCTTATTTTTACAGATAGCATTTTCCTACGTAGTGCCCAGTCTGCTCCGCATACTTTTAGCAAACAGGATAAATAAATAAAAACTACCTAAATAATGTATGTGTGTGTACCAGCAGTTACTGCATGTTTATTTCTACTGGCAGTCTATTCTGATTTGTGCAGAGTTTCAAGAAATACTCATAGGTAAGCATCTGGGATCCTTAGGCACAGACACAAAAGTAACTTAGCATGGATTTTTGTATTCTTCCTCACTCTTCTTACTTTATCTGCTTCACTGCATCACCCCATGCCTGCAGAAATACTGAAAGCTCCAATTTATTTTCTCAACTGATTTGCTAGATTATGTGTAAATATCTTGATAGGATATTATATTCAAAGAGTTTATGTTTTTTCAAGACAACCTAAGAATCTATAGTAGTTCAGGTTGACAGCCAGTTTATTTTAGCTATCAAGTGGGAAATGCTCCTTCTATACATGCAATTATTTAAAATGATCCGGAATTTTAAAGAAAATTAACTGCTACACTGAGCAATATCCACAGATTCTTGGACCTGACCACAGGGAATAATAAAGTATGCAGAGACAGTTCACATTTGGAATTTTGCACACGGTGAAGCCAAGGGTATTCAATAAACGTATGCAATCCTTTCCGAGTGTCTGTCCTGTCACTCTAAGGATAAGACACAACTGTCTTGAGGGCAATGTCAGAACAACTTAACATCACCAACAAATGAATGAGGCCACATTGCTGGTACCCAAGGACTAATAATGGACAGTGACAAACATTTCACCAAATATGCCTTATACACAGACTTCCTCTGGGGTCTAGCAGAAGGAGTGATCACAGGGGGTGAGCACAGTAGCTAGTACCTATTGAGAAGGCTTCTGCCAAAAGTAACTGCTCCGTTTTTTTTTTCTCCTGAATCAAAATCTCCATGAATTTAATCACACTTTCTAAAAAAGTAGGATTGTTTTCAGTCTGCCTCAAAATAAGTGAGATTTTTTAAATAAATATTTATTTGTTTATTTATTTCGGCTGCACCAGGTCTTAGCTGTGGCATGGAGATCTAGTTCCCGACCAGGGATCGAACCCAGGCCCCTTGCACTGGAAGTGCAGGATCTTACCCACTGGACTACCAGGGAAGTCCCTGAGATTTTTAAATTATTATTTTATGTCATTGTTTTATCCATTTTGACACAAAAGCTTATAAGCAAAGCCAGCCTCTAATGAGGGAAGTAATCCTTTACTACCATCACCATCATTATCCTCACTGTCCTGATAGATAGCAATCAATGATCACTTACTACGCACCAATCACTTACAATCTATTTTATCTTATTTAATCTTCCAAAAAATTTGGTGAGTTAATTTTATTATCATTATTCACATTAAGAAAAATAAGGCTACTTAGCATAAAGATGTTAAGCAATTTGCCCAAGCTTTTCCATCATGATGGGAAACCCATCCGAGGCCAGTCTCCCTGTTATCAGCCACTACCCTGTGATGACTTTTGTATTTCTACCATGTATTCATTGCTAATTTGTTTTTAACAAAAGCTACACTGATGTTAGTATCCATCAAGATTCCATCCCAGCAAGTGACCTCCAACAATATTCCATTTCAGCAAAGGGCCTCCAACAAAACAAGAGTCAGTCATTTTATGAATTAAATTTTCATCTATGTACTACAAGAAGGTATGTTTTCCTTTTTCAAATGTTTGTGTCTGTATGTATTAACTGAGGATGAGGATAGTTTGGTTTGAAAGAAGATTAAATTGAGGATTCTATGATTAAGACTGTCTAAAATTTTAATAACAAATTTAGCATTATACAGTTGTCTGAAACTAGGCTATCAGATATTTTACTTTTTAATTTAGAAAAGTAAGGCATGAATCTTGGTTAAAACAAGATTTGTGGGTGACATTAAAAAAAACTGTTAGGCACTTATACTTCTGATAATATGGTAGACAAAAACAACAACTGCAAAATCACACCTTTTGTTGCAGTGCTGGACTCAGAGGCGGTAAAGGAAACCTCCAAACGGAATTCTCCCTCCAGCCTCAGGAAGGGGGAAAACAAGGCTGCTGATACATGAAAGGTGAGGTCATCCTGAGGACAAGGGATTGTATGAAGCCTGGAACTCAAAAACTAAGTGTGCAAGGAACAAAGTGGGGTTGCAGGGGCTACAATTCCTTTTTATGTCAGGAATCGGGATGAAAATATAACTGTCCCAGGGGTTTCTGAGAAGATAGCAGCAATACAGTATTTAAATCTCCTCCAAATCCCACCATAAAATCAGATAGCAAAAGCCATGGACAATATTTATTACAAAATGAAATGAACCGTAAAATATTTGTGGATGGGGACAATTGGATAGTCAAAAACACACCAGGTATCAGTGTTTGCAGAAGAGGAAGCAGAAGGAAACAATGGGGATTCTGAGAGACCCGAAAACTGGGAACCCTCCTACAGCCAACAGGTATTTTCTGAAAAGTGAGTCAGAACAATTTGCAATCATCAGCTGAAACTGAGAGGGATTTTGCCCAGTCATTAGCAGGTAAGCATAAAGGGTTCACCATGAGGTCTGAGTACTGGTGTCATCAGGTACCCTAATACCTTGGGGAACTGATGAGCTAGTGCTGACTCCCAAGACAGGACCCCTCAAATGGTAAGAGACTGCAAGGGGTGGAATAAAGTTGAGCAGGACAGGGATGACGATAGAGACAAAGAAAGATAAGGTCAGATTAAAATTGAGGGAAAGAAAAAAATGTGATCCCATAATCAAAATCTCAAACACAGAAAAGAAGAGACCATCATGAGTGAGAGTCTGAAGAAACAACAAACAACAAATTTGTATCACAAAGTACTTCAAATATTGATATTTTCATATTCAAAATTTAATATGTATGAGATGTTTAAGAAATAAAATATGAATTTATAAATAAGGACAAGCAACAGGAGATTGTGAAAATAACAAATAAGATTTGAAAAATAACCATTTATAATAAAAATATAAATTATATAAAAACTCATTGGGTTAGTTAAAATAATATAGGGCTCAAGAAATTATATTTGAATATTTGATAGAACTGATCAAATACACTAAATATGGCATAGAGACACAAGGAGACGCTAAGAGAGAAGAAATAATACATATACCTAACAAACACTTAATCAGCAGAAGAAAATAAATGAAGACACAATATTTGAAGAAACAATGACTATGAATCCCTTGAATTGGTAAAAGAAAAAAATGTGTCCTGGAAGCACTTCACAATAAAAAAAAAGCTCTTATTCCAATAAACTACAGTGAAACTGCAGCAGATAAAAGGCAAAGAGAAAATATTTAAAGAAGCCAGAAAGAAAAGATAAATCATAGAGGAAGGAATGACAATTCAACTGACAACAGAATTCCCCTACCTCAGTAGAAGAAGAGAAAACAAGACAGTGGAATAATACACTAAAATTCTCAAAGAATGTAACTGGTGACCTAGACATATGCCTAGCAGAAGGAATGAGGATGACTTAAAGACATTGTCAGAGAAATAAAAATGAAGAATGTTTTCCACTGATACAGGTTTTGCTTAATGCACTTCTAAAGAAGATGCTCCTGGAAGAAGTAGGACGGCAAAAGAAAGTCAGAGATGCAAATGAAGTAGAGAGCAATGACTCTGGTAAACATGTGGGTAAAGGCAGACACATATTGATTGAGAAAATAATACTAACAAAATCTGACATTCATGTAGTTTTAAAGGTTAGAACTAAAAGTATTGAACAAAATTAGCATGTAAATTAGGATTAGATTTAATGAAATTTAAAGGTATTGACATCCTTCTCTTGTTTAGAAGAGAATGTTTCATAGTAATTTTATTTTCTTAAGTGTACATAGTTAAATTCCAAGGGCAATGACGAAGGTAATAGAAATAGTGTGTACTATTTCCAGACCAGTAGAGGCTAAAAAATAGAATAATAAAAACACATTTAAAAGGAAAAAGCTCTCAATTTGTAAAAGACAAGTCATAACATAAGGAAGCATTGAGAGAGCATGAGAGATATTAAGCAAAAAGATGTAACAACCAGACCTAAAATATTAATAATTGCAACAAATGGAAGTAGTCTAAATTCATCAGATGAAAAATAAAGTTCATTGTACTGGACACAGTACAGAATAAAATTTAATTTTATGTTATTTACTTGGGACATACAGTATTTAAAACAATGTTATGGAAAAGCATAAAGTAAACATTCATTTAAAAATTTCTTATAAAATACTAACAAAAAAGCTGTAATAATTATAATATCAGACATACTACACTTAAAAAAAGATCCCTATATGGAATATAGAAGTTATTATATAAAGGTGAATATTCAGTTCACCAGAAAGACATAAACTACTATAAAACTTATAAAACAACTCCTAACATAAAAATTGAAAAAACTGTAAAGATAAACTGATAACTTTCCATCATAGTAGGAGATTTCAATACAGTTTTTCATTATTGCTACTTCAAATATTCAAAAAATTATGAATATACAGAGTAATTGAAAAACACATACAACTCAATGGATATAGAATTGTGCTTCCAACCATTAGAAAATACACATTATTCTCAATGATATATGGAATATCTACTAAAGCAGATAATATATTAGTTCATAAGATAAGAGCTCAACACATTTCAAAAAATACACCATTTTCTCTGACCAATACACAATTAAGTTAGAAGTTGATTAAAAAAGGATAATCTTTTTAATTCCCATAGGTTTGGAAATTTTAAAGTATTTAAAATTCTAAAACATCCATGTAATATACTAATTAAACAATTATAATGGAATCAAGGAATACTTAAAACTGAATGATAATGAAATACTGTATATAAAAGCTTGGGAGATGCTGTTGCAATAGCACTTAAAGGAAAATTTATTGCTTGCAATATGTGTAGAAAAAGTAGAGATTAATAAAATATGCATACATATTAAGGTTTAAAAATGATCACAAAAAAATCAAAATCAAAGAAAATATCCATCAATAGTAGAATAGATTAAAATGTGTTTATTCACAAATTACTATTCTATACAGCAGTGAAAATGAATTAACTATAGCTACACAGAAACACTGATGAATCTGAGAAGCATAAGATTAAGTAAAAAACCTCAGAATATGTCTTACAAGGTGATATATAAATGAACATGCAATAAACATAGGAAAAAAATTAAAAGAATTGAAAAAATAAAATTCAGTGTATTAGTTACCTCTGCCAGGAATCAAGAGATGGGATGGAGAGGGTCCAAAGGTAAAGCCACATTATTTATATTAACAATATCTATTTTTTAAAAATATACTTATATGTTATTTTGTTTATGTAAGATATCAAATAAAATACTTTTAAAAAGCAAACACATGGAACAATTTGAGTTTGTAGAGAAGAAAAAAAAAGTCAAATTCTAATATTAATTTGTATGCAAAGATAAATTACAGAAAATAATAATCATCTCTCTTGTTAAATCTTCATTTCCTGAGGAATTATTTAATATTTCAGAACTGGGAAGATCCTTTTTCCCTCTTTCTGTTTTTTTTTTTTTTAAGCTCTTTATTGGAATATAATTGCTTTACATTCTTGTACCAGTTTTTGAAGTACACCAAAGTGAATCAGCTGTATTTATACACATATCCCCATATCCGCTCCCTCCTGGAATTCCTCCCCTCCCTCCCTGTCTCCACCCTCTCAGGCATCACCCATCATCGAGTTGCTCTCCCTTTGTTATACAGCAATTTCCCACTAGCTATCTATTTTACAGTTGGTAGTGTATCTATCTCTATGCTACTCTCCCACTTCGTCCCAGCTTCCCCTTTGCCCCCCACCACCCCAACCCCGTGTCTTCCAGTCAATTTTCTGCATCTGCATCCTTATTCTTGCCCTATCACTGGGTTCATCAGTACCATTTCTTCAGATTCCATATACATGAGTTAGCATACGGTATTTGTTTTTCTCTTTCTGGCTTACTTCGCTCTGTATCACAGTCCCTAGGTCCATCCACCTCATTACATATAGTTCAATTTTGTTCCTTTTTATGGAACAACATTTGTTGTTTCTAGATTTTTTGATGATGGCTATTCTGACCAGTGTGAGGTGATATCTCACTGCAGCTTTGACTTGCATTTCTCTAATGATTAGTGATGTCGAGCATCTTTTTGTGTGTTTGTTAGTTATCTGTATGTCTTCTTTGGAGAAATGTCTATTTCGGTCTTCTGCCCATTCGTGGATTGGGTTATTTGCTTTTTTGGTATTAAGCTGCATGAGCTGCTTGTATATATTGGAGATTAATCTTTGTCCATTGCTCCATTGGCAAGTATTTTCTCCCATTCTGAGGGTTGTCTTCTCGTCTTGTTTATGGTTTCTTTTGCTGTGCGAAAGCTTTGAAGTTTCATTAGGTCCCATTTGTTTATTCTTGATTTTATTTCCATGATTCTAGGAGGTGGGTCAAAAAGGATCTTGCATTGATGTTCGTCATAGAATGTTCTGCCTATGTTTTCCTCTAGGAGTTTTAAGGTGTCTGGCCTTACATTTAGGTCTTTAATCCATTTTGAGTTTGTTTTTGTGTATGGTGTTATGAAGTGTTCTAATGTCATTCTTTTCCATGTTGCTGTCCAATTTTCCCAGCACCACTTATTGAAGAGGATGTTCTTTTTCCATTGTATATTCGTGCCTCCTTTGTCAAAGATAAGGTGCCCATATGTGTTTGGGCTTACTTCTGAGTTCTCTATTCTATTCCATTGATCTTCCTTTCTATTTTTGTGCCAGTACCATACTGTCTTGACCACTGTAGCCTTCCAGTATAGTTTGAAGTCAGGAAGCCTGATTCCACAAACTGTCTTTCCTTCTCAAGATTGCTTTGGCTATTTGAGGTCTTTTGTGTTTCCATACAAATCATAAGATTTCTTGTTCTAGTTCTGTGAAAAATGCCATTAGTAATTTGATAGGGATTGCATTGAATCTGTAAATTGCTTTGGGTAAGATAGTCATTTTTACAATATTGATTCTTCCAATCCAAGAACATGGTATATTCCTCCATCTGTTTGTATCATCTTTGACTTCTTTCATCAGTGTCTTATAATTTTCTGCATACAGGTCTTTTGCCTCCTTAGGCAGGTTTATTCCTAGGTATTTTATTCTTTTTCTTGCAATGGTAAATGGGAGAGTTTCCTTAATTACTCTTTCTGATCTTTCGTTGTTACTGTATAGGAACGCAAGAGATTTCAGTGCATTAATTTTATATCCTGCTACTTTACTAAATACACCAATTAGTGCTAGCAATTTTCTGGTAGAATCTTTAGGGTTTTCTGCATATAATAACATGTCATCTGCAAAGAGTGACAATTTTACTTCTTTTCCAATTTGGATTCCTTTTATTTCATTTGCCTCTCTGATTGCTATGGCTCAAACTTCCAAAATTCTGTTGAATAATAAAGGTAAGAGTGGGCACCCTTGTCTTGTTCCAGTTCTTAGAGGGAATTCTTTCAGTTTTTCACCATTTAGAACGATGTTGGCTTTTGATTTCTCATATATGGCTTTTATTTTGTTGAGGTAATTTCTTCTATGCCCATTTTCTGGAGAGCTTTTATCATAAATGGAAGTTGAACTTTGTCAAAAGCTTTTTCTGCATCTATTGAAATGATCATATGTTTTTTATCCTTCAGTTTGTTAATATGATGTATCACATTGATTGATTTGCATATATTGAATAATCCTTGCATCCCAGGGATAAACCCCACTTGATCATGGTGTATGATCTTTTTAATGTGCTGTTGGATTCTGTTAGCTAGTATTTTGTTGAGGACTTTTGCATATATATTCATCAGTGATATTGGCCTATAATGTTCTTTTTTTTGTGATATCTTTACCTGGTTTTGGTATCAGGGTGATGGTGGCCTCGTAGAATGAGTTTGGGAGTGCTCCGCCTTCTGCAATATTTTGGAAGAGTTTGAGAAGGATAGGTGTTAGCTCTTCTCTAAGTATTTGATAGAATTTGCCTGTGAATCCATCTGGCCCTGGGCTTTTCTTTGTTGGGAGATTTGTAATCACAGTCTCCATTTCCTTACTTGTGATTGGTGTGTTCATAGTTTCTATGTCTCCCTGGTTCAGTCTTGGAAGATTGTATTTTTCTAAGCATGTATCCATTTCTTCCAGGTTATCCAATTTATTGGCATATAGTTGCTTGTAGTAGTCTCTCATGATCTTCTGTATTTCTGTGCTGTCCGTTGTTAGTTCTCCTTTTTCATTTCTAATTCTGTTGATTTGCCTCTTCTCCCTTTTTTTCTTGATGAGTCTGGCTAATGGTTTATCAATTTTGTTTATCTTCTCAAAGAACCTGCTTTTAGTTTATTGATCTTTGCTATTGCTTCCTTCCTTTCTTTTTCATTTATTTCTGCTCTGATCTTTATGATTTCTTTCCTCCTGCTCACTTTGGGGTTTTTTTGTTCTTCTTTCTCTAATTGTTTTAGGTGTGAGGTTAGGTTGTTTATTCGAGATTTTTCTTGTTTCTTGAGGTAGGACTGTATTGCTATAAACTTCCCTCTTAGACCTGCTTTTGCAGCATCCCATAGGTTTTGGGATGTGTTTTCACTCTCATTTGTTTCTAGGTATTTTTTGATTTCCTCTTTGATTTCTTCAGTGATTTCTTGGTTGTTTAATAGCGTATTGTTTAGCCTCCATGTGTTTGTATTTTTTACAGTTTTCTTCAGGTAATTGATATCTAGTCTCATGGGATTGTGGTAAGAGAAAATGCTTGATACGATTTCAATTTTTTTGAATTTACCAAGGCTTGATTTGTGACCCAAGATGTGATCTATGCTAGAAAATATTCCGTGTGCACTTGAGAAGAAAGTGTAGTCTGTCGTTTTTGGATGGAATGTCCTATAAATATCAATTAAGTCGAGATGGTCTAATGTGTCCTTTAAAGCTTGTGTGTCCTTATTTATTTTCTGTTTGGATGACCTGTCCATTGATGTAAGTGGGGTGGTCAAGTGTCCCACTATTATTGTGTTACTGTCAATGTCCCCTTTTATAGCTGTTAGCATTTGCCTTATGTATTGAGGTGCTCCTATGTTGGGTGCATAGATATTTACCATTGTCATATGTCCTTCTTGGATTGATCCCTTGATCATTGTGTAGTGTCCTTCCTTGTCTCTTGTAATGGTTTTTACTTTCAAGTCTAATTTGTCTGATATGAGTATTGCTACTTCAGCTTTCTTTTGACTTCCATTTGCATAGAACATCTTTTTCCATCCCCTTACTTTTAGTCTATATGTGTCCCTTGGTCTGAAGTGGGTTTCTTGTAGACAGCATATGTAAGGGTCTTGTTTTTGTATCCATTCAGCCAGTCTGTGTCTTTTGGTTGGAGCATTTAATCCATTTACATTTAAGGTGATTATTGACATGTGTGTTTCTATTACCATTTTCTTAATTGTTTTGGGTTTGTTTTTGTAGGTCTTTTCCTTCTCTTGTGTTTCATACTTAGAAAGATTCCTTTAGCCATTGTTGTAAGGCTGGTTTGGTGGTGCTGAATTCTCTTAACTTGCTTTTCTGTACAACTTTTGATTTCTCCACCAAATCTGGATGAGATTCTTGCTGGGTAGTGTATTCTTGGCTGTAGCTTCTTTTCTTTCAGGACTTTCAGTATATCCTGCCATTCCCTTCTGGCCTGCAGAATTTCTGCAAAAAGGTCAGCTGTTATCCTTATGGGTTTTCCCTTATATGTTATTTGTTGCTTTTCTCTTGCTGCTTTTAATATTTTTTCTTTGTGTTTCATTTTCATTAGTTTCATTAAGATGTGCCTTGGTGTATTTCTCCTTGGGTTTATTCTGTATGGGACTCTCTGTGCTTCTTGGACTTGATTAATTATTTCCTTTCCCATGCTGGGGAAGTTTTCCACTATAACATCTTCGAATATTTTCTCAGCCCCTTTCTTTTTTTCTTCTTCTTCTGGGATGCCTATGATTCGAATGTTGGTGCACTTAATGTTGTCACCAAGGTCTCTGAGACTGTCTTCTATTCTTTTTGTTCTTTTTTCTCTTTCCTGCTCTGTGGCAGTTATTTCCCCCTTTCTATCTTCCAACTCACTTATTCATTCTTCTGCCTCAGTTATTCTGCTGTTCATACCATCTAGAGTATTTTTAATTTTGGTTATTTTGTTATCTATTACTGTTTGTTTGCTCTTTAGTTCCTCTGAGTCCTTATTAACTGTTTCTTTTATTTTCTGTATTTTGTTATTGAGATTTTGGATCATCTTTCCTATCATTACTCTGAATTCTTTTTCAGGCAATTTTCCTATTTCCTCTTCATTTATTTGGTCTTGTGTATTTTTACCTTTTTCCTTCATCTGTGACACTTTTTTGTTGTCTCATTTTCCCCCCAGTTTGGATGGATGGGTTTGTGTTCCTGTCCCACTGGGTGTTTGGCCTGAGGTTCTTCCTTCTTAAAACTCATTCAAATCTTCCCAGGTGTCAGATGTGAAGGCTCCACTGGGGGAGGATCTGCTTGCAAGCTCCTATATGGTTGCAGGCAGGATGTCATTCTTCGAGAGCTTTTGGACTGAAGGCCTCATTCCCTCAAGGACTGTGTACAAGAGGCTCCCCTCAGTTCTTTGCCATGTGGACCTCTCCAAAGGGCAGCTCAAATATGGCAGTTTTTTTTCTTCTTCTTAACATGGTGGTCACCCAAGGTTTGTTGAGTGCGGGATTTTCCAGGAAGGCAAATAGCACAGTTGGAACCCACAAGTGGCGCTGTTACCTCAGGTGTGTCTGGAACTCGGCGTGGGTCCAGCCCTGGTGTGCCTGTAGGCCCTCAGTATCTGGAGCAGCTCAGAGAATGGCTGAATCACCCTCTCTCTGTTTTTAAGTATATAATCCATCTCACTGGTTTAAACAATGAAAAAGGCAATTATAAAAATCATTACTTATTTAAATCAGTGGAGATACCTTTTTTAAAAAATGGTCAATTTTAACAGACCACAGAAATTTAATAGTCATTTAACTGTCTGCAATTTATTTTGGGGGAAACATTTGGGTCAATATTAAGCAAATGAATTTAATGTATAACAATATATAACTGGCATTAATAACACCACTCAAACTTATTCTACAAAATTAAGCAAACAATGTTTCAAGACTTTCTGTAACTGCATCTTAACCACATTATTAAGTTTTCTCATGCAGTGCTAGAAATGTGACTGGCAAATGTTGTCTAGTAACAAAATTGATTCACTTATTTGAAAGTTAAGGTGTTGATATGCCACCATTAGTTAATTGCATGTTATTTTTTATTAGCAACTTAATTAGTCTGAGATAACATAAATATTGATAATTTGATTTAGTCATGAATTAACTCTTATAGGACTTTAGGTTGGATTTGATCTCTTTAGAAAAGATCATTATTTTAATTGTTTATAACAGGGAATTACAGATAATATCAACATAAAGCAAAGCATACTCTCTGTATTTAAGAATTAAAGAGAATCAGTTATTTTAGCCACTAGATTATCATTTTATAATTCACTGACTCATTAATAGTTTCATGATTGTCTGAAAAAGTGAAACCTTCTTTCTAATGGCAATAACATGCTTATTAGAAAATTCTGGCTTTCTGAAATTCTTAAAAATTTTCAACCCAGGGACATATAATCAATAAACATCAGGTTATGCTTTTATTAATGACAAATGGTATACTTCAGTTATGTTTAATTATAATCTTTTAAAAGAAGTCCTTAACCTAAGAAATATCAAACATCTAAATCAGGGAAAAGACTATTAGCATCTATATCCATAGAAACTTTATTTAATTTTACCTGTGCTTATTTAACTTTCAGACAAATTTCCATGGTAGCTGAATTTGACATCTAAAATATCCACCATACTTTAATATTGATGCAAATTACTTATTAATTTACCAAATTTATACAAGAAGAAAAAAATGCAGAACCAAAAGGTGAATGAGTATTTTAAAAGTTAGAAAGCATTAACAAGCAGATTACAAATGTAAGCTACAAAGGGAGATGTCTAAAAAATGGAAATCCTGGCTAGTCCTCTGCTGGGTTTGTTGAAGTTTTATTAAAAAATAATCAACTTCTATAAAAGATTAAATTTTATCAGTATAGCCTTAAAACATTAAATTCATTATTTTGATATCAAAATTAGATCTCAGAGACTTTATAATGATCCAAACCTGTCTATGCAGATAATTTTGGTGAGGTGCTAACAGTAAAATCCTCACTACATTCGATCAGAGAAAAATGTTACAGAAAAAGATGTCAAAGTTAAATTTCCGCATAGAATCATTTCAAGAAATGTTCTTACTACACCACTCCTTTTAAAATACTCATTTTGAGAGGCAAGCCAATCTAGCTTTACCTAAATGTTGACTATTAGACACTAAGAATAAAAGAACTATGGATTTCTAACAGTTTGGAGGTTTCTTAAAACACTAAAAATAGAACTACCATATGATCCAGTAATCCCACTACTGGGCATATACCCAGAGAAAACCATAATCCAAAAAGAAACATGTACCATAATGTTCATTGCAGCACTATTTACAACAGCCAGGATATGGAATTAACTTAAATGCCCATCAACAAATGAATGGATAAAGAAGATGTGGCACATATATACAATGGAATATTACTCAGCTATACAAAGAAATGAGATGGAGCTATATGTAATGATGTGAATAGACCTAGAGTCTGTCATACAGAGTGAAGTAAGCCAGAAAGAGAAAAACAAATACCATATGCTAACTCATATATACGGAATCTAAAAATATGGTACTGATGAACTCAGTGACAGGGCAAGAATAAGGATGAGGATGTAGAGAATGGACTGGAGGACACGGGGTTGGGGGGGCGGGGGGTGAAGGGGAAGCTGGGACGAAGTGAGAGAGTAGCATAGACGTATATACACTACCAACTGTAAAATAGATAGCTAGTGGGAAATTGCTGTATAACAAAGGGAGATCAACTCGATGATGGGTGATGCCTTAGAGTGCCAGGACAGGGAGAGCAGGAGGGAGTCACGGGAGGGAGGGGATATGGGGATATGTGTATAAATACAGCTGATTCACTTTGGTGTACCTCAAGAGCTGGTGCAAGAGTGTAAAGCAATTATATTCCAATAAAGATCTTAAAAATTAATTTAAAAAATACAATAAAAGAAAAGAAAATTTACATAACTTTAAAAAAAAAGAAAAAAAAGAATATGGATTCCTATAAAATCCTTTTCCTTGATATCCCAATATCCACTACTATAAATATATTGTCAGTATCTCAGCTATGTTAAGAGCCTTGAAACTATTCTAGGTAAAAGCCTTCCCTTGGCACCATTTGCTTCTTAATAATGTATTTTCTCATTCCTTTGTTTTATATCATGTTTTGCCCATTAGCAAGTTCCTGGGGAATGATGTCTTAAGGTGTACAAAATTTTTTTTCAAAGTAAAAGTTTTCCAAAGACAAAATATTAATATCAGTAAGACATGGTTGCACCATTTAAAATTCACGAATGAGAATATTTGTTTTGCTTTTAATTTTAAGGTAATATATCTTAAATATACAATCTCACGCCTCTTGGTGTCTTTCTTCAAACTCTGTGGAAAGGTTCATTACATATTTACTGTATATATGAAGAAAGAATACAAAATGAAAATTAAATTACTAGAAGTTAGAAAGCTACATCCTTTGAAAAAGTAAACCCACGAAAACAAGTATTGATTAAACCATAGTAGTCTGTAAATCATGGAAAATTTGATTTCGCAATGTGCTTTCACTCATGTAATAGAGATGTTATTGCACTGCTGATTATTTTTTATACCCATAATAAAACCCCATATATTTGAGAATCCAGTCCATTGGGATGGTTAAAAATAGAATTACCATATGACCCAGCGATTCCACTCTTGGGCATATACCCAGAGAAAATCATAATTCCAAAAGATACATGCATCCTAATGTTCATTGCAGCACTATTTACAATAGCCAGGACATGGATGCAACCTAAATGTCCATTAACAAAGGAATGGATAAAGGAGATGTGGTACATATATGCAATGGAATACTACTCATCCGTAAGGAGGAATGAAATTATGCCATTTGCAGAGATGTGGATGGACCTAGAGACTGTCATACAGAGTGAAGTAAGTCAGAAAGAGAAAAACAAATATCATATATTAACGCATATATGTGGAAATCTAGAAAAATGGTACTGATGAACCTGTACACAAAGCAGAAATAGAAACGTTGATATAAAGAACAAACGAATGGACACCAATAGGGAAAGAGGAAAAGAATTTCAATCAGATCAAGCCATGAAAATTCACAAAGAAATACTGCCCCTCTCTTTTACATCAGTCTTTTTATTAACAATCTCCCTCATCCCTGCCAAAATACCTGGGAATGAATTATGGTCTCTGTGCCTCTAGCACCAAAGCAGAAAAAATGACTTATCAGAGGCGGAGGACCTGAGAAGACAAGAGATACAGGCACTAGGGTGGAGAGTGTGGTTGGAAGGGCTCAATAGGCTCAAAGCAGAGACTATTTCATGAATCTCCTTTTAGTTAAAGACAAATAATAACTGAAAAATAAACAAGAAGTCTGACAAAAGAAAAATTACATAATGTTGAAAGGGGTTAAAAAAATGGGTTTTTAGTTTAAATTATCTTTATTATATTCTATTTGATAAGTATCTGAAGCAGTTTTTTGATAATTGCCTCTGAAAAGACATGATAAGAATATGTGCTATAAAATATAATTTTCATGTACTCAGAAACCAACTTATTAAAATGTATCATTTCATGATGCCCTGGACATTTATATCTTATTGTCCATTAGAAGCAATATACTTTCTTCCTCACACCTTTCTCTTTTCAGTTACTACTCTTATTCTTACTACTTCTATTACTACTATTCTTGTGAGGTTAGACTTTCCTACAATTCTTTCACATTTCACTCCTTTTATAAAATAAACATAGCCTTCTACAGCAATAAGTCTAAAGTCCTTTGGCCTGCAGGTTCTCTACCTCATAATTTCACCCTGCATGTCCTTACTTTTCACTACTTTTTAATACAAGCCAAGGCAATCTTGAGAAAGAAAAATGGAGCTGGAAGAATCAGGCTCCTTGACTTCCGACTATACTACAAAGATATAGTAATCAAAACAGTATAGTACTGGCACAAAAAATAGAAATAGACATCAGTGGAACAAGATAGGAAGCCTAGAAATAAACCCACACACATATGGTCAATTAATCTACCACAAAGGAAGCAAGAATATACAATGGAGAAAAGACAGTCTCTCTAATAAGTGGTGCTGGGAAAACTGAACAGCAACATGTAAAAGAATGAAATTAGAATATTTTCTAACACCATACACAAAAATAAACTCAAAATGGATTAAAGACCTAAGCGTAAGACCAGATACTACAAAACCCCTGGAGGAAAACATAGGCAGAACACTCTTTGACATAAATCTCAGCAATACCTTTTTGGATCCTTCTCCTAGAGTAATGGAAATAAAAACAAAAATAAACAAATTGGACCTAAGTAAACTTAAAAGCTTTTGCACAGCAAAGGAAACCATAAACAAAACAAAAAGACAACCTACAGAATGGGAGAAATTATTTGCAAATGATGAGGCTGACAATGGATTAATCTCCAAAATATACAAACAAAATATACATACAGCTCAATATCAAAAAAACAAAAAACCCAATCAAAAAATGGGCAGAATATCTAAAAAGACATTTCTCCAAGAAGATATACATGTGGCCAACAAACACATGAAAAGGTGCACAACATCACTGATTATCAGAGAAATGCAAATCAAAACTACAATGAGGTATCACCTCATACCAGTCAGAAAGGCCATGATCAAAATGTCTACAAACAATAAATGCTGGAGAGAGTGTGGAGCAAAGGGAATCCTCCTACACTGTTGATGGCAATGTAAATTGGTACAGCCACTATGGAGAACAGTATGGAGTTTCCTTAAAAAACTAAAAATAGAGCTACCATATGATCCTGCAATCCCACTCCTGGGCATATATCAGGAGAAAAACATAATTCAAAGAGATACATGCACCCCAATGTTCACTGCAGCACTATTTACAATAGCCAAGAATGGAAAAAGCCTAAATGTTCATCAATAGATAAGTGGATAAAGAATATGTGCTACACATATACAATGGAATATTACCCAACCATAAAAAAGAATGAACTAACGCTATTTGCAGCAACATGGCTAGACCTAGAGATTATCATACTAAGTGAAGTAAGCCAGACAGAGAAAGACAAATATCACATGATATCGCTTATATGTGGAATCTAAAAAAAGGTTACAAATGAACTTATTTACAAAACAGAAACAGACTCATAGACTCACAGACATACAAAACAAATTTATGGTTACCGAAGGGGAAAGGGGGCGAGGAATAAATTAGGAGTTTGGGATTAAAATATACACACTGCTATATATAAAATAGATAACCAATAAGGACCTACTGTATAGCACAGGGAACTGTACTCAATAACCTATAATGGAAGACAATGTTAAAAGAAAAGAATGTATATATGTATATAAAACTGAATCACTTTAATCTATACCTGAAACTAACTCAACACTGTAAATCAACTATATTTCATTAAAAATTAAAAAAAAAAAAAACACAAGCACTCAACTCCAGCCAACTCTTCCTTTGATTGCCTCTATATACTATGCTTGGTCACCCACTGTGAAATAATACGAAAAAAAAAAAAATATATATATATATATATATATTGGGTTTTGCTCTGAATTTGTATCCTGATATAAAGCTCTTAAATACCTTGGCATTTCCTGGATGTCAGGAGAGTCTTTTGTTCTAATTTGGCAATGCTTGGTGAGTCTCCAGATAGGGATTTGTCATCAGAAAGACCAAGCCATGATTAGAAGTGTGACACTTTCAGCCCCATTCCCCATCCTCCAGGAAGGGGACAGTGCTAGAGATTGATGGATCCTCCATATGTGATCACATAGGATCATTTTATGTGATGAAGCCGCCATAAAAATTCCCAGAAGTACGAGGTTCAAGGAGCTTCTGAGTTGCTGAAGCCATCTATGTGTCAGGAGGATGGTGCACCCCAAATCAATAGGAACAGAAGTTCCTGTGCTTGGGACCCTTCCAGATCTTGCCCTATGTATCGCTCCATCTGGCTGTTCATTTGTATCCTTTATCATATCTTTTATTATATAATAAACTGGTAAACTAAGCAAGTGTTCCCCTGAGTACTGTGATCTGTTTTATCAAATAATTTAATCCAAGGGAGGGGTGTCATGGGAGCCTCTAATTTGTAGCCAAGAAGAACAGAAGTTGTGGATAATCAAAGGACTTACTATTTTTGATTGGCATCTGAATTTGAGAGGTAATCTCATGAGTACTTAACTTAGAATGTGCTAACTACTGTTAGTATCAGAATTGAATTGAATTGTAGGACATCTAGCTGGTGTCACAGAGAATCTCTTGGTGTGAAAACAATCTTACTTGCTTGGTGTCAGAAGTGTTAGGAGTGTGGTAGTAGCGTGAGAGAGTAAGGGAGAAACAAACAAGAGAAGTGATTTTTTTTTCTTTACACCCTCTTTTTCTAATTACCCAATCCCAACCATTTTTCAAATACAAATCCTGGAATTAATTCCTATATGAAGTTTGTCCTGACTACCTTTGGCTGTAGGGGAAGGGTGTAGAGTGGGATAGTTTCAGAGGGCTTTCCTGTGGATCAAATATAAGCTTTGCCCTTGTATCAGTGAGACAATCCTGTACCCTTGTAATTATTTTCCTTTTCTTAAATGCCTGAAGCAGGTCCATGTGGGGATCTATTACTTGCAGTCAAAGAACTTTGAATGGAGTATAAGGCAAGTACCAACTTTACTGACTGTCTTGTATTGTCCTCAGTACCCACTAAATGTTGAATACAGCAGAAGCACTCAATAAACACTGAGATCTGCTCTGCAGAATGCAGTACCTGGGCTGTGGGGAATTGAAATGTGACTAGTACAGACTGAAATGTGCCTTAAGTGTAAAATACACACACAATTTCAAAGGCTCAATAAAAAATTATGTAACTATCAATACACTTCTATATTGATTACCCTTTGAAATAATATTTATATAGAGGGAATTAAATAAAATTATTAAAATATTTTTCACCTGTTTCTTTTCACTCTTTTAATGTGTCTGAAAATTTAAAACTACACACGTGGCTCACATGATATTGCATTAGATAGCACTGATTTAAAAAGATTTGTCTTCTTAAATCTGGAAATGTGGAAAGGAAATTTGCTATTTCTCAGAATTTTAGAATTTATAGGAAAATTTATAGTTGTATCCTGTGTAATTTGAGCTGCTATCCATACCTAGATCTTGGTATTTCAGAGAGTATTTTCTAAGAGTTTGATGTGTTTATGTTATATACAAGGTTAGATCCATTCCTGACTGTGTATTCTTCTCAGATATATAGTTATATTAAATTAATGAACATTAGAAAACAACAGCAAAGGAAACATCATAGCTCAACCATATTTGCTCTATAGCAAATTTTTAGTGATTGAGGATTTAAGGCAGAAGCAGGATTATTTTATTCCATTCTACCTCAATCACTGAAAAGACATGTATTCAGTGCAAATCACTTTAATCTTTAGGCTCAAGAACATGATAAGGTATTTGTTACAAGTTATCATTTCAAATAATTTAGTTTTGTTTTTTAAGTTTCAACATAAATAAGATGAAAAGTTATCAAATTCCTGCCAGAAGGCTTAGTATGAAGTGACAATCTCTGAACACATTAAAAAATAAATATTTCATGAATTTCATACTGTGTGCCAAAGAGAATTTATCATCAATACAAGCAGTACTTACTTGATACTCTTGCAGGTTTTTCTGCTAAAATTAAAGAAAACAAGCCTTCTTTAACTCAGGTAAAATGCAAAGAAATTATACATCAATAGACTAAGTAAAAGTATCTAATATCTTTTGACTTCCTTACTGTTCAAGAGTTAGTGAAGCAATGTAGCTCTCTGTTGCCTGATAACATGGATCTCTGAATATCTTAATCACTTTCATGTGAAACAACAAAAAAAGCTATTAATGATTGCAGATGTTGTAACATATTTATGCTTTTTAAACACTCTTACTAAAATCAGCAGGATCTTTGATAAGTTGTTTTGGTTTAACTGTAATTATACCTAACTCCAGTGAAATTACTTTGTATGATGTAATTAATCCAAATATTTGCTTTAAAATTTCCAAAATCCATAAACTATATTACTGAGAATTATTTTCCTTTCAGAGATGAATAAAGACAAACAGCTATCCATTAGACTGTAAAATATAAATCTTAAAAGCAACATGCAAAATATAAATTTTGGAAATATAAATTTTGAAAATATAATTTTAAGGAATCTGCATAATATGTTTTACTTTGAGACTTATAGAGTTTCTGATATAAACCATAGCATTTCTGATATAAACCTAAAAACTACAAATTTATAAAAGTTAGGGTAATGCCAATAGAAAGCTTTTTTTGGGGGGAGGGAATACTTATGTTTTCAGTGATATTACAGCAGCACGTATATAAAATTACAAAACAAATAAAACAATTTAGAAAAATACTTTAGTAAAGGTAATGTTATAATTTTTTCTTTAGAAATACTACCTTTGGCTAAAAAGATGGGAACTTAGAAGGGAATAAAATAGACATTTATTGATTTGCAATGAATCATTCACTGAGTGAAGGAATGAATAAGAAAATGCCTATGTTCTCAGCTAGCTCTAGGTTGGACTTGTTCTTTCAAATATAACAATTTTTTTCTGCTGTTTATTCATAACATGAAGATCTTAGAAATAATGGACTCAGTATAAAGTAAGAAAGGAGTATCCATCCAGTGTCCAAATCCCTAGAATCCCTTGTGCAACCCTCTAGTCTTAGCACTAATAGACCATTTTCTTGGGGACAAAGTGGGGCATATTTTATCTTTGGGCTGCTCTATTTGGTAGAAAGCTTTCCCTTATATTTGCCACAGTGTGGTAGGATAGTAAAATATGATTGAATGGGCTTAACTCTGATGTCATACCCTCTTGGAGCCAATTCCTGTCTCTATCATGTAAACACTCTGAGATGTTAGACTATCCTTCATCTCGCATTAACTCAGCTTTAAACTGCGAATGATGATTGCCCTGTACTAAGGAGGAAATTGAACTAATAGAAAAGGATACAGCTACGGGTTTTCAAAGTAATTCATTTCTTTTCATTCTTCTGGCTAAATATCCTAAAAAATATCAAGCTTTTGGGAAAAGTTCCAATATAAAAATTGTGTTCCTGTATCTTTCTACAAATTTGATTTGCTCTCTTATTCTAAATGTTACCCTTTAATATATCTGATAATTGTGTCTAGATATGTTCTGCCATTTCAAATATATATTCTACAGTAAGCAGCAAGAGGAAACCAGTGAAAAACAAGATTCCTCTCCAATCTTCCCCTGCCCCAGTAAATACACACACTAGAGACCTATGTATTTATTATGAATGAAAATTCTTGCTCAATTATGGCATGTTTACTTAGCTATTTAAAATTTAAAGCATTTACGTTTTGTTACATTTTGAATTAATTAGATTCGCCTAGAATTTTATCATCCAGACTACATAATTCAGTTGTACCTATGATAATATTACCAAAATAGGTCATTTTTACTTTAGGTAAAAAACATCTACCTCCCATGTGCATGCTGGTATCTGCCCTCTACTACCCACTTTGCATTTACACTGAATTAATTTCAAGAACCAATTTATAAATAATAAAAATATACTCATGATACTAGCTATATTTTATGTAGTCATAGATAATGAATCTTGGCTCCCTCTGTTTTTACTGCTCTATCATTCTTGACTGTAGTCATGCTGTGTAAGTCTTTTGCAATAAAAATTTTTTTTTCTTCTGGTATGTATTGGAATATCTTATGAATGTTTAGGTTGTTAATAGCTTCTATTTCTCCACATTTCCTAGTTTTCCACTGAAATGAAAACTTTCTGCTGGATTTCCTACCTGTCCACTTCCTCTGCTGTTAGCAGAATTGTATACCTGCTAGACTTCCTTGCTTTAAAAAAATTTGGTGTTAATATTAAGCACCAGTGTAATTCAGGCACCTCCACATCAATATAGCATTTGAATATCTACAGAGTTCAAGATTACCTTTTGTCACATTGTGCGATTGAAGACTTTCTTTTCTTGCTGGCACTGTATGTAAAGAAAATGTAAATTAAAATATGAATTTTTAAAGAAAATTTTCTTAAAAATTTTGATTCACTTCAACTCTAAGCTTTAGCAATGTGAGAATAATTTAAATGTTGTAAATATTTTCTCAGTGTTTAAAAAAAATTTCTCTTCTACTAACACCTAGTAAAAATAAACGTTAGCAGCAGAGATTGCTTTGTTTGCATAAACAAAGATAGAACATAAAGTCAGTGATTTCAGGCTATGTGAATGAATTAGAGTCCATGGACAATGGGTCATTCTGATTAACTGAATTTAGGTATAAACCAGAAAAAAAAGTGTCTTCTTTTGTTATTAACAATCTTTTTGGTATGTCTAAGAATGCTTTCCTCATGACTCGATAAAATATTTCTCTGATGATTAAGGCCTTTGTAAGTTTTTTAGATAACTACATGGAAATCAGTGACTATCATATTGTATTATGTAGTTTACTAAATAAATAAACTTAATGGTAGGAAAAAAAAAAGAGGTATCACCTCACACCAGTCAGAATGGCCATCATCAGAAAATCTACAAACAGTAAATGCTGGAGAGGGTGTGCGGAAAAGCGAACCCTCCTGCACTGTTGGTGGGAATGTAAATTGATACAGCCACTATGGAAAACAGTATGGAGGTTCCTTAAAAAACTAAAAATAGAACTACCATATGACCCAGCAATCCCACTACTGGGCATATACCCAGAGAAAACCATAATTCAAAAAGATACATGTACCACAATGTTCATTGCAGCATTATTTACAACAGCCAGTTGTAAATGGATGGACTTAGAGTCTGTCATACAGAGTGAAGTAAGCCAGAAAGAGAAAAACAAATACCGTGTGCTAACACATATATATGGAACCTAGAAAAATGGTATTGATGAACCTGGTGGCAGGGTAGGAATAGAGATGCAGATGTAGAGAACGGACTTGAGGACACTGGGGGGCAGGGAAGCTGGGACGTAGTGAGAGAGTAGCATCGACACATACACACTACCAAATGTAAAATAGATGGCTAGTGGGAAGCTACTACAGAGCACAGGGAAACCAGCTTGATGCTTTGTGAAAACTTAAAGGGGTGGGATAGGGAGGTTGGGAGGGAGGCTCAAGAGGGAGGGGATATGGGCATATATGTATACATGTGGCTCTTTCACTTTGTTGTACAGCAGAAACTGACACAATACTGTAAAGCAATTATACTCCAATAAAGATTTAAAAAAATAATAAAAGAAAAAAAGCAACATTGCAATGCAGCTTCTAACTAGTTGCTCACCGATGACCCAACATACGACTGCACACTGCAGGAGTTGCCTGCCATCCATTGCTCCTTTGACACTGCTGTTACCACATAGCCATGATTATTTACCTCATTTCTTCTTTTAATCAGACCAGAAATCATCACATACATAAACAAAAGTTTTATTTAAAATTGAAATAATTTTGACACAAAATATTTTGGCTTCAGGGCCTTTCAATCTTTCAAAAATTACCTTTTTCTTCTTTAAGATGTTTCATTTCTGCTTTTTCTATGGAGATAAAATGGTAATTAGAGTCATATACGTATTTATTCATAGGTCTTCCTACGGTTTGGAACTATATAATTTGTAGTTAATATTTACAATTCAGGAGTTATATGAAAAGAACTCTATGCTGTTAGCTTAGCAATAACAGGCAGAGTTTGCTCTGAGATCTAAATTCCTGGTCCCTTTAGATGTCTAATAATAATGCAATACCTACACCCCCTTGCATGGATAACCCAAAAATGAGCTGCAATTCTGATACATGCCTTAAAATCAGTGTCTATATTTTCTTGAATTGCTTTTAAGTGATATAATTTGTATAACTACATATCTTTGATTCCTGTGTCTTTATCACTAATTTGATACACATCTTAAAATGTCTTTACCTTTACTTTCCTTTTCAGATATTTCAATTTTCTTCTTCACTGGGCGGGGGGCGGGGGGGGAATAACAAGAAAACATTGGCTTAACATAATTTTCTTACTCAGTCTTGGAGTAAATATTTGGAGATGAAATTTAATCCCATAAGTGAAAGGGGTTCAAGGCTCTACTTTTTCAAAATGTGAAGAAAAAGTCTCCCTCCCATGTGTGAGAACATGCATATTTTTGTTATCCATGGTTGCTTGGCTTTGTAAGGCAGAGCCTCCTCCTTTTGTTTTTTTCTTTTGTTTTTTGTTTTGTTTTTTACATGCTTTGAAGTAAAGTTAGAGTAAACTATGCATTTATTAATAAGTTTAAACTGGTAACAGGAAAAACAAACATCTAAATTTTCCATTGTTATCTTTAGGAAATGAGAATTTGGTGCTATGGATGCTCAATAAATAAACTTGAATAAAAACAATGTAAGAGTCACAACGTATCTCTACACAAAATGTGGACACATGCTTTTTAAAACAGAGTTTTGGTTGACTGATGCTTTTCTTCAACTATATCTATCAGACAGGAGTAAGAAGGAAACCAGTATTTAATGAGTGACAACCAAGTATATAGTGGGAATGTTACATATGTTATTTCATTTATTACTTATAACAAGCCTTTTGGGAAGTCATTATGCCTGTTCTACAGACGAGAAAACTGGGAATCTGAGCTTTTAAGGGATTTTCCCAAATGTTACTCAGCTAGACAAAGATTCAAATTTAAATACTGTTTCCACAGATCTATGTAACCTTTTCTAGGAAAGTAAATATTTACCTGATTCTGTTACTTCTGATGTTTTCTCTTTAGAAAAAAATGATAGAAAAAAGGAAGAAAAATAAAAAGGAAGAATAGTTTTGTTTTTCAGTAGCAGACAATTGAAATTCATCTGCATGTATTTCTTATTAAATTCCAATAGTAATGACAACAGACACATACTCTGAATGGCAAAGAGACATACTGGTAACTCATATTTCTGAAATCTATTAACTGGAATCTAGCCTGGAAATAGAACCGCTCTGCAA
Source organism: Hippopotamus amphibius kiboko (assembly GCF_030028045.1). Classification (NCBI taxonomy): domain Eukaryota; kingdom Metazoa; phylum Chordata; class Mammalia; order Artiodactyla; family Hippopotamidae; genus Hippopotamus; species Hippopotamus amphibius. Next base: position 31,063,756 of record NC_080191.1, read on the forward strand.
ATTAATCTTAAATAGTCTATTCATATGTGGTAGGATGAATCAATTTGAAGTCCTTTGGGTGGTTTTCTCAATTACAAATTATAAACCTCCATTACATAAATTTTTAACATGATCTGCACATGTGAAAGCATGCATTCACTCATTAAATATTTATAAAGCAACTTCAGGTATAAGATGCTGTACTAAGTGCAATGGGTGGGGTTGAGGGATGAGATTAAAAAATATCACAAAAATAAGCTCAACTCCTGATGACTACAATCAGAGTAGTGAGACAAACTATAAAAATGTTATTTGTCTTTAGCTATAAGAATGCAGAACCAGCCTTTCATCCTTTCATTTTGCTCCTTCAGTAAATTCATAGACCAATTTTTTAAAAATACAACATGGCAGGTCTTAAAAATGTATCTTTCTTCACAAATCAGTTCATATTTTCTATAAAACTAATACATTTAATTATCAGTCTAAAATAACTTTTTGGAAGCTAATTTCAAAGTTCAAGGAAAATTGATTAAAATATTTTACAGAATGAAGATGTAAAGTGAATAGTTTCATAAACAAAACAGTATTTGCAAATACTTATGGTGATATTTCACATTAGTATTCTAGTTTTGACTTTCAGCCCTTAATTTTTGTAATATCCTTCATATTAGTAGCAATTACACAGCTAAACATACTAGAGATTTTTGCCAACTCAAAGGCAGCATTTAATGTTTAACATTGGCATCTACTCCATTCAGAAGAAAACCGTAGATTCATTTTGTAAGAAATCTATCATAACACTCTTAAGAAACCAGGTTAGTCCTTGGCATTTAAAACCTTTAGACACAACTTCTAGATACACTATGGACTGAAATGCAAATATTTCCCCCCAGGGTAATGTCTAGATCATAATTTAATAGTACTAAATAAACAATTTCATTTTAATGAAAATGCATAAAATTTCATAAATTGTTGCATTTTTACTATTGTTTAAAATGCCAAATAAAAGTGATTCTGAAATACTAAAACACTCATCTTCAGCCTTTGAAAAAATATGAAATTAAAATGCTAATGTGTTAAGATTAAATAATTGAAGACAGGTATTCTGTGTTCTGAATTTTTTTTTAACCTAGCAGTGACTATAAGAGGAATCTCCATACTTTGTTTACTCAGTACATACTAACAAACAACTGAAAGTATATAAAAGAGAGATGCAACCCCCCTTTTTTTTTTGCACAGGTATTAGTTATGGTAACTATGTTAATTGCACAGCTAATGACAACAGAAGTCATTTTAGGCATTCCTTCACATACCCTGGTATAATGTAACATATCCAATAGCACTCAATAAATATATGTTCAAGGATTAATGAATATAATACAAATATTCTTTGTCAATAAGAATCATTTATGTAGGTAATGACATAATAGCTATTGCATCAATGAAATACCATACTAACTTTTACTGCATGTATAATTTAAAGAAATTATAAAATTAAAATTAATTAAATAGCAAATTCTTAAAATTTTATGATACACTTACTTGGAGTTGGTCTTGGTTTGTCTAAAAAGTAAAAAAGAAAAGAAAGAAAACAAAAGAAAAAGTCATTGATCATTTTCTAGCTATAAGTAAAATATCAGCCTTTTATATTCCCTTATTGTGTTTGTTTGAGTTAAAATAGGAAAAGTCTACACTTATATTGAAATGAGCAATAGGCAATGCACTTTGAATAATTTTTAAGTCATATCCAATGAATTCCTCAAAGAAGTTGTAAAGCTTCAAAGTATAGGGTCTTCTTGGTCTCTAATTTATCCCTGTAAAGCCTTATATTTCATTTGGTGCAAAATGAATGCTCAGGATAATCTGAACTCCTTACTGTTTCTGAATGGCATAAAAGGCATATTTTGTCACTGTCCTTTCCGAATATGTATTAATATTAATTAATATTAACTATGTAACTCTTCCAATCTGGTAACTTGAATGAAAAAGCTGACTTTATAAAATCTTGGGAAAAATAAGTGAATGGTAGGTGAAAGACACAAAACTATACCATCTAAATACATGATCTCTTTCTCCAATATACCTCATCTTCTTAAGTTATTAACTAAAAGCATTAATTATGCAGTCTTACCTGTAAATATCTATTTATTTATAAAAAACTAGACATTTCTTCATAATTGTGAAGAATTTGAATCATCCAAAATTAGATTAACTAATTCATTAACAGTGGTAATACAAATTAATATAATTTTTTAGAGAACAATTAGGGACATCTATAAAAATTACATTGAATATATTTCACTAAAAAATTTACTAAGGAATTTTATCCCAAAGATAAATTTAAAAAACTAGATAGGAAGGTATATTTATTATTGTATATCGTTAAAAGTTTGTTAGATAACTTAAATATAGGTCATTCAGAGACTAAGTAAACTGTGTACAACTGTAGAGTAGAATACTATTAATGAAGAAATGTTTTATGTATTGATATAAAAAAATCTTCAAAAATACATTCTTAAATAGAAAAACCTAGGGAAAAAGCTATTTATGGTATGTCATGATTTGTGTAAAAAAGTGGGAATATACATACATATATATATAATTTGCATATAGATATATGTGTATGTATATGTCTTTTATAAATATTGCTAGAAGGATACATTAAAAAATAACAATGATTACCTATCAGACATTGTTGGATATTTTGGGAATGGGAACTGGTAGAATAGCAAAAAAGAGGAGAGGGATATTTTTGCAGTTAGCCTCCTATATGCCTTAGTGTTGAACCACGCCAAGTATTATATATTTAAGATTGAATAATGGATTTAAAAGTATTAAGCTCTTATAGAAAAGGATAATTTCTATTTTAAGAAATCAAACCAAACTGAAATTCATGATTAGTTTTCAGTGAAATGTAATATGTGCAATTTAATTGGATATTTTGCAATATATCAACAGTGAATCAGCATTACCAGTATGATAAATGATATTAATACTGACATCAGTGAAATACTGAATATTTTGGAAGGTTCTGGTGAACCATGAAAGCGAATACTATTTTGTTAATACTGTTGTATTATAATAGAATGTTTGGCAATCCATATATATTGGTTATAATATTTAGCAAAATGTTTATCAACACTACCACAGCCCTTATGTCAGATAAAGTAGATTCTACTACAAAACCACAAGACTAAACATTACCAAGAAATAAAATAAAAGTATTTATATGCTTTGCTTTAATTTTCAAATTTAATAAGAATAATGATTTAGGAAAGAATGTAAACCAAAAAGGCAAAAACACCTGTTTTTATAGATGGAGATTCTTTTTCTTGATGTTCAGCTTTTTCTAAAGAGAAAAATCAGAATTAACTGGCAATCTGTAGATTGTGTAGCAAGCAATTTCTTATTTACATATTTGCAAGTGATCCTCAGTTTATATGGGAAGCAGGCCCCAAAGTCATCTGCATGTAACTTGGAACACAGAAAGCATGTTGCCATAGAAACACACTGTAAACAAGGTCAGGTTCATTCTCAGGGAATCCTGTAAGATACTTCGAAGGTGCTAGACCCCTTGGGGCCATGTGGTATAATAAGAGGATAGAATATGACAAAAAAGGAGAATAATAATAACAGAATTTTTCTTTCTTTGCTGAAGTTTGTGCCCTTCTTTGCAGATATTCCAAAGCAGATGACATTTGCCTTTGGCATTTTACAAGCTCCCTTTTTACCTCTCTGACTAGTACCAGTTCCCTTCTTGCCAGATCAGAAGCAATTTGGTGCTGGTCATTAGTTTCTTGTTGAAATTTTAACCTAGACCTGTCTTATTCCAGAAAGTGCCGCACTTTGTATTTTCATTTTTCTGGACCACCCTCTCTTTTCAAGTTCAGTTAGAACTCTCACAGATGAATCTCAACAATCTAGAACATGACAACTGGAATCAAAATGTGTAATTGATACTCTTCTTAGCCCTGTGAAAAATATTTGAATTAAAGTAAATTTTAGGCGATCACTCTTTCACCAAAAGTGGAATTTCAAATAAAGCTATGTAGGGTAAGATATTTTGAATGGAGTTGAGAATATTTAGAAATAGAGCAGATGACTGCCAAGTGTTAGTTCTTACTAATGGCCTCCTGGTTTAGTCCTCCTGAGCTGTTCTGGTTTACCTGTCCTTTCCTTCTCTCATTCTGAATTTGGAGATTCTCTGAAAGCACTACTATTTTCCTCCCCCATCATCTTGTACCAACAACGAAGTGAATGGGGAGATGTGGGATCTGTGTTGTCATAAGATTTAATTAGATATTTGTAAATTTGGGATTGAAAGCATTAAAGAATGAACCTCCACGAACTTAAGTTGTATAAATGTTAGTGTTAAATAAGCATGCACAATAAAAGAAGCCAATATTCAAGTTATTAAACTGTCATATTAATAGCACTGCAAAAGTATAATAAAGTAAAAATAATATAAAATATATGTTCAAAATACATGCAATAAGTTCTAGGAGGTGAATATGTTCTTTTTTAGGCTCCATGTATTTTGCCATATCTCCTGAATCACTAATATGACCTCCTAACTGGTCTCACCAACTTCATCTTTGGACCCTGTCAATTCACTTTTCATATATGAGCCAGAGAATATTTGACAAAGGGCATTCATCTAAGCCTCTGTTTCACAAATATATATAATTCAAGAACCCGTATCACAATTTTGACACAATTTTGGACATATTTACTACCCGTGACAATGGGCAGATATTCATGCTTTTCTGAGCCCGACAGTCACCTGTTAAACTCTCTACACCAGTAATATCTGTATCACTCCTGAGCAATAAAATGGACAATCTTTAAAATCTATACTCGTGAGAAAATTCCATGATTTTAATAAAGTGGCAAAATGTTTATAATTCACAAAATTATGAATAACATTAATACCAAAAGCTACCTACCGTATAATTAATGCTGCTTATAGCAAACAAATTAAAAACAGTATGTGGTTCATAACACCAAAAATTGTATATCATTTCAATTTCCCTTGTTATTCATTATGTATGTTTAAAAGATTGCCCATCTACCCTAACTTCTTAGCATTATTTTATAGCCTACATGGACTCACTCTTTTAATATTAATTATAGTGATACAACTTCCAGAGATTTCTTCTGTATAATTATAGTGAATTATTAATTAGTAGTGAAAGATAAAGATGTTAAATCAAAGCCATAGCAATAAGCCTTGGGCAATGCTAAAAATAACAATTGGGAAAAAAATTAAAATCGAGCAAATTGTTAAAGTTAAAATGGCCAAGCGATACTTTTCAGATTTTATTTTCATCTCTTACTTGTTGGTTTGGGTTTGACTGTGGAAAATGAAAGAAAGTAGATGGCATATGACGAATACAAACCATGGGGAAAAAAACTCTTTAGCATTTGTATTTATTCCTTCTTCATTTTAAGTTCTCTTCTTATCTTAAGCTCAATCCGTTCTCTCTGAACACTGTTATTTCACTGTCAGCAAGTACATTAATCACACTGCTTATTGAAAAACCAAGATGCACAAAATTTTATGTAAAATTTGAAACAATCTATATATTTGAGACACAAATACATTAAGCTAGTTTCTTCATAATCTCCAAATGCCCATATAACTAAATGAGGTACTCAGGGGGTCAAATTAACACCTTAGGGTGCAAATTAGAGGAATGTTAATTAAAATTATGAGCTTAGGCAATAGAGTACAATGGTCATATGGGGTAATGTGAAAATAAGGTTTCTTTCTCATGAAATAAGAGTCTGTAATTTCTATAAGTAACTAGTTCTCTCCTGAAATCTATTATATTTTCCTCTGAGAACCATGCTTAAATCCTGATTATCATGATTATCTCAGTTAAAAGAAAGAAATTACTTCACAGGCCTTTTCCTTGGAAATGATTTTTAGTGAGAAATGGGGCGTGGCTGAGGTGGATAGGATTTCCATCTTGGGATTAAATGGAGGAGATGCAGTGTTTCAAGATGTCAGTGGAGATGACTTAATTTTGTTCATCCTTTCACAAAAGAACTTCAGAATTTCAAGAGTGTGTACGCTCCTCTTTTTTTCTCATGTGAAATGATGCTTCGATATTTTTGCTTTGATATTTTATGTTCTGTTGATCATTCTTCTAGGCAGATTTTAAAAAGTTATACAATCACATAAGTCTCTGCAGAGCTCTCATGAATGGAAATTACTCCATCTAATACAAGAACAGCAGAGAGTTTCAGATTTCTGTGATCATAAAATTTGAGGAGATGTGGTTGAAAATGAGACTAAACACCTAAAAATAGTACATAATAATCAATATATTACATAGATTTCCTTGTGAATTATCTGTAAGCTTAGGTTAATCACACTTAAAAAGAATAAAGTTATGTCACTTTAGTTTTCCACTGTTAATTTTCATTGAGTATATCTTTTAGTTATACATAAGAATCCAGAATCTTAGAATGTATGGCACTAAAAGTGCACATATTTCAGTGAAGATGTGTGTGTGTGTGTGTGCCCGCACGCGTGCGAGCGTGAGTGTGTGGGTGTGTGCCAACATAACATAAAATTGATAAATAGAAAAAAAATCTGAAATAGCTCATTTACCTGTTTTTTCTATTATGGTAGCTTTTACCTGCTTCGCAACTTTTTCATCTGTGATAGGAAAAAATGTTAACACAAATGGAAATTTTAAATGCATCAGTACAAAACAGCAACACATTTCAACCTTGATATTTTGTATTCTCTTTGAAATAACATCACTACTGAGACAAACTTAGCTGTTTTCTCAATAAAACAGCAAGTGATATCTTCTATTCAAATTGGATGGGAGCACAAAGAAAATATGTTGAGCTGCAGATGTCCTTTGCAGCTTTCTTGCCATAAAAGTTTTCCTAATCCAAATGGTCCCCAGACCCTAACCAAAGTACACCCTATCCTTTGCCTTCCCTGGATTTCATTGTATTTATCCACACAGAAGTACACATAAAACATGTATTCCATTTCCATTATTGACTAAGAATAGGAAGAAATACATTTTTATCTTTCTTGAGCAAGATACTTCCCTGAGAACCCAGGGTTAGCCTGGGAAGCCAAGTTTTTATGTTGCAAAGTGGGGGAAGGGCAAAGGTGATGCATTTATGGGATGTCTTCTGTGCTGTATGTTTTTATAGACATAGGAAAATAGATTTGAGTTAAAGTAGAGGGATTAGTATAATGATTCTACATAAAATTAAACTTTTCAAGTATTTAGCAGTGAGAAAGAATCAGTAAGTCAAATATCCTAAAATTAAAAAGTTTCACTGGGAAACAGAATTTAGAGCATGAATGGGCACTGGAAGAAAAGAAAGATGTGATGAGAGGGCAATGCCTTTGTTATACACTCAAAGACTAAACTCTCTCCTCTCAGTATTTCACCTCAACAATGCTTGACATTTAGGACAGTAAAGAAAGTAACAGGGTTTATTATTCATTATATCAGAAGGTTCTAAAAGTTCTTTCTAAAGTTTTGCTTATGTCAGTACAGACTGTTTTTCTCACCTCCCCACAATCTGGTTCTGCTTTCTTTATTTCTATAGTTTCTGTTGTTGGTGTCTCATACTCTTTAAAGCATAAACAAGTAACATCAAACTGACTAAAATCCATTGAAAACAATTTTTCTAAAGTAAAGTTTTAAAAATAGAAGTAAAAAGTTTCCTAAGATATGTTTAGAGAAAGTATGCTTTTACCTTTTTAAAGATTCTGGCCTAACTATATTCACAACATCGGGTAAAAAATTCAGCCAGGAATAAAGGACAATATTTTACAGAACAACTGAGGCCTGGCACAGCATCAAATTTAAATTCATATTTAATTGGCTTAAATTAAAATTTAAATAAAGTTTCTATTCTTAAATAAAAACTAATTATTAAACTAGTCTTGGTAATTTCTCGATTTCTCTTTATGAGCAGAACCCATTGGTTTACCTCTACTTGCTACAGAATGTAAGACCAGGAATGAGGAGAAAGGAAGGGAGGCAAAGATGAAGGAAAGAAGGAAAGAGGAAGGGAAGCAGGAGGAAATGTTGATTTCCTTTTCTTGGGATTTTTGGAACTGAAGATGATTATGTTTGAATGAGCCATTCTGAATTCCAAGTTTTCTAGTGACGTCTTGTCCCAAACAGAACAAAACAAAACGAAACATAGAGATCATTCACCTGAATGCTGGCAAAGATGGTCTTTGTGCTAAGTCTCTGATGGGAAGGGATCACGAGCTATCTAGTTACATTTGGCAGGTTGAGTTCTCAGCACACAAACTGGAGATGTTTAGAAGCTGGATGACTTACCATATGAGTCATTCCTAATAACTTTAGATTTGACTCTAAACTCCTCATCCTGCTAAAACTAGAACATTGAGAGACGATTTGATACTACAAATACCACTTGCAAAATACCTGGTTTACCATGAGAAACAGTCTTTTCTGGTTTCACTATGTCTTGTTCTGAAAATAATAAAAAGACAATCTTTGCAGATATTTAGAAGCTTCAAAACTTAGCATACGGTGAATTTTCTTTGTAACATGGTCCAGCGATTTGTTAAGTAGAAAACTGACAACTTTTAACAAATGTGCCCATGGAGAAAAACTATTCCTTAATTTTCATGTCATCCTAGTTTAAATAAAAACTTAAAGGTTTTGGTTGCATGAAAACAATACACAAATAATTCTTATTTACATTTAAGTACCTATAATTTCCAAAGCACAGGCTGTAATAAAGTATAAATACTGGGTCATAGATTGCAAATGTATATCATTAAAGATATTTAATTTTTTTGTAGAAATTCTATATTAGCTTTATAGATAAAATTAAGATACATACTGTGCATTTGAGCTTTTTCAGGTGAAGCTAGAAAATAAACATTCATAATTATAAAAATTTCAATTAAATCACTTGCAAAATTGTAGTATTTAATAATAATAAATGAAGGGTTTAAATATAACACAAACTCATCTGCAGCAAATAAAGGTACTCAAGGAAAATCAATAATAAGACAGTAATTAGGCATTTTTAAGCCTTAACATATTAAAAAATATATTATTTACAAGAGAAACTAGACTCAAACTTATGATCAGTTGTCAGGTAAACAATGGTGAGAATTAAAGGGATAAGATAGTATTGTATATACCTATAGACTTGGATTCTTGAATTTGTTATTTAAGAATCCTGCTACATAATTTTTTCTAATGAAGAAATAGCATTCATAGAGCCTGAGGGTTTTTCTGACTTGCCTCAGGTGAGTAGCTAGTTGGTACCAGAACTAGGACTTACACACTAAATAGCAGTGTAAACTTGGAAAGATTTTAGGTCTGATTTTAGGTCAATGTTGCCTCTTAATAAAATGATTGTTAGTCTGGGACAATCTCTTAGATCACCTAGAGTTTTGGGTAAACCACACATGCACACAATTCTAGCTCCAATATTTATTAACTTGAAAACCTTAGAAAAATAACTTTCTAAACTTGGTCTATGGAACTGTTTCCACAGATAACTAAATATGGGTAATAATTGTCATGTTGCATGTGTCTCATAGTGATATGATGAAAATTGAATCTCACGCTATTCCTTAGCTCATAGCAGATGCTTGATAAGTTCTTGTCCTCTTTCCCTTCAAAACTCCATAGCCTATGATTTTATGATTTTGTAACTCTGGTGTGTTATCAAAAATAAACCCACAGATTAAATATGATTATACTAGGCTTTGAAGAACTCAAATGTGTCCTGAAACCTAGAGTCTCTGCTGAGGTTCATTGAAAGCCATATTCTAGAAATTTTTGCTTATGGAATATCCCCATTCTCACCTAATCCAGTACTGTAAAAGCATATTGAGCAACGGAGTAGGGAAAATAATGAGGATGTGGCAGACTCTGTGTAAATCCCCATTGGTGGATGGTAAGCCTCTTTTAGTTCTAAAATAACAGCAACATTAGCTCTGTATCTAAGAATAAAAATACTGTTACCTGGTTTTGCTTCCTTTTTAACTTGTGACTCTGATAGGAAAACAAAAGACAGGAATTTTAGAATCTGAAAAAATAAACTAGAGCACAAATTCATTTTAGGACACATTTCATTTATCATACTTTGAAAAAGCAGAATTTTAGTAAAAATTATTTTCGTTTCCTACTGGCTTGTCAGGACTGGACTATTAAACTCACAGTGGTTAAAATCATGACATGCAATTGTCTGTCATTAAGTTGTTGCTACTGCTAATGGATTTCAACCTGAATTTTCTGTTTTCTCATGATTATTGTTGTGGAGAATAGTCCCAATGTCAACATAAGATAAATGACTTGATGATAGGAGTTGGAAGAGCTTTTCTGAAATACAGCTAATTGTGATTTAAAAATTTAGACAGTGTTATGGCTTTAACTGTGTGCCACAAAAAAAAATACACTGAAGTCCTAATAGAAAATAACTCAGAATGTGACCTTATTTGCAAATAGGATTGTTTGCAGTTGTGATTAGGTAGGGTAAAATGAAGCCATACTGGAGTAGAGTGGGCCCTTAATCCAATCTGCTAGGTCCTTATGAGAAGAAAAATGACACAGAGATAGAGAGACACCAGAGAATGTGGCTGTGTAATGATGGAGGCGGAGATTGGTATGAGCCAACTACAAGCCAAGGAACACCAAGGACTGCTGTTGAACACCAGAAGCCAAAAGAGATAAGAAAACATTGTCCTCTGCAGGTTTCAAAGGAATTGTGGCTCTGCTTCTATCTTGACTTTGGACTTCCAGCTTCTAGAACTGTGAAAAAATCAATTTTTGTTGTTTTAAGCTACATAGTTTGTGATATTTTATTCCAGCCACCCAAGGAAACGAATAGCTTTTGGTACCAGGAAGTGGGGTGCTCCTGTGACAAATACATATAAATGTGGAAGTGGCTTCAGAATTAATAACGAGTAGCGGCTGGAAGATTTTTGAGGCACTTGATAAAAACAAACAAAAACACCTAGATTGCCTTCAAAAAACTATTGGCAGAAATACTGACATTAAAGGCTATTCTGCTGAGGATTCAGAAAGAACTGAGGACAGATTTTAAGAAAGTTTCTGTCATTTTAGAGAACACACATATTGTCATGAATAGAATGTTGCTAGAAATGGAAATGTTAAGTGTGCTTCTGGTGAGGTCTCAGAAGGAAATGAGGAACACGTTATTGGATACTGAAGGAAGGGTGATCTTTGTTATAAAGTGTCAGAGGACTTGACTAAATTGTGTTCTTGTGTTGGGTAGAAGGTGGAATTTGTAAGTAAAGAACATAGATATTTAGCTGAGAAAATTTCCAAGTAAAGCATGGAAGGTAGAGCCTGGATTCTCTTTGTTGCTCAATGTGAGAGAAGATAAGTTGAGGGGTGCACTGTCATGCAAAAGGAACCAGCACTGAAGACTTAGAAAATGCTCACCCTATCTAGACAGCATGCCCTGGAGACAGGGCCAAGGGTATGGCTGGACAAACTCATGGATCCAATCTTCCACCTCAGCAGAAGGCAGAAATAGAGATGTGGTTTCCCAGGGAGATCTGTGGAGGATCCTCTGTCCAATGGTTTGGACCTTCAGGAACTGAACTCAAGATTAGTTGTGTTTTTGAAAATTGTGTGCAAGAAAAAATAATGCTGGCCTGGACAGAAATGGACAGAGACAGGATGAAATGCAGGAATATCAACTCTAAGGGCAGAGCCATGGATTCAAAGGCCTGGGTTGATAGGACCTCCTTGGGTAGAGAGGACCGTGGGCCTAGAGGGCAGCGCTACCATCCCACCAAGTCCAGAGGACACAGCACTGAGCCAAAGAGGACATTTTAGGCCTCAATATCTAATGGAATCTTCCCTGTTATATTTTGGATTTACTTGGGACCTTTATTTCCTTCCAGTTTCTCCCTTTTGGAATAGGAATGTCTATCCCAGCCTGTTTCACTCTTTTATTTTGGAAACAGATTATATTTTTCTGATTTCACAGGTTCACAAATGGAGAGGAATTTTATGAAAGAAGAGTCATAGCTTGAGTTTCACCCATCACTGATTTAGATAATGAGATATGAGACTTTGAATTGGTGAAATTTTGGACTTGATGGTAAAATTGTTAAGACTCAGGGAGGTTGAAATGGGGTGAATATATTTTGCTACATGTGGAAGACATGAACTTCAGGGAGGGGGTGCACAGGGTAGACCTTTATAGGTTGAATTGTATGACCCCAAAAGATGTGCTTCAGTCCTAATCCCCAGTACCTCAGAATGTGACCTTGTTTGGAGGTAGGGTAATTGCAGATGTAATTAGTTAAGATGTTGTTGTGTGGGAATAGGGTGGATCTTTAATCCAGTAGGGCTGGTGTCCTTATAAAGAAGAGAAAAGATACAGACACAATGGGAGAAGATGTTCACGTGACAACAGAGGTTGAGATTACAGAGATGCTTCTTCAAGCCTAGGAACACCAAGGACTGCTCACAAACACCAGAAACCAGAAAAGGAAAGGAAGGATGCCTCCCTACATGGTACAAGGGAAACATGCCCTGCTGACACCTTGATTTCGAATATCTAGTTTCCAGAACTGTAAGGGAATAAATCTCTGTTGTTTGTAACCACCTGCTTTGTAGTATTTTCTCACAGTAGCCCTATAGCACAAATACAGTTGGGAGACATGAATAAAAATTTTAACTGTTTTGAAAATCATTACTGTGTTTTCTTTTAAAAAAGTGTCTGCTGCCTGCTATAGCCCTCAGGAATGTTCATCTGACTCAGAAGCCCCGAAAAAATAGAAGAGTGAGAGCAGCTGTCTTTTTCCGACAGAATGTCTGTGTTCTGTAGTAATCAGCGAAAAAGAGTCAGTCGTTTGTTTCTTCTGAACTATATAAATTTCTCAGTAGTTTCACCTTTGTAAATAGGTTTTTTTCTAGGAACATGTAGTATAGAGAAACATATATTACATTTGTTTTATTTTAAAAAGCTGTTCAATAATAAAATTTTAATATAATATTTGCACTAGGGTACAACATTTGCAAAAAGGTGTGCTATTCATTATAAATATGGAATGCAAGTATGAATCTACACACAAAATGTACATACCTGGCTTCTCTTCTTTTTTTACTGGTGGCTCTAAAAACAAGTGAATATTAGTAATAATGATTATATTAAAATATTTATTTCCTGTACCCATGCATATTTCTTTTACATATTATTTATTGCTTTTTAATCTTCCATATTAATTTTCTTCCTCTTATGATTGCAGCAGGTCAATACACACACAAGTAAAACCTCCCCATCATCAATCACAGTGAGAATTATTTTGAGAAAAATTGGAAACATGAACTAAGATTTTTAATAAGAAGTTAATGAAAAGTATTGATTTGTTCATCCAGTGAATGAAGGATGAAGGAAAATCTCAGCATAGCAAATTTTCAGAAATGCAAGTAAGATAACCAGAGTGTTATCTGCACAAAATAGTTAAGCCTTTGACTTTATGCAAAACACTCAGCAATAGAATTAGTTGGTGAGTAAAGCATGCATTTAAGACTTATGTTTTGGTTTTGTCATGCTCATAACATACGTGGAGACTTGGGCTTGACCTCTTTGCCTAGGAAAAGTTTAAAAACGATTAAAAACTGAGTCATTCCACTGTTATTGGATCAACATTGTATATGGTAAAATATTATATATTTGAAAATTAAACACTATGGACTCCAATTATCTTTCTTTATTGAAATTTTTACAGGGTATGTAATTTAATGTCCAAGCTAAGTTACTAATTGAAAAATCATTTTAAATAATAACAGTTTAATTTCATTGCACCATTAAAAAATAATTTGCTCACAAATTCTTGTGTGCAGTGTCACCTGTTTAATGTTAATATAGGACATAGAATTTTATTTTGAGAAATTACTTTTAGCCTTTCATTACGCAAGATGAAAAATTCAAGACTACTGTTTTCATTTCCATTAACATTATCAATATATTATCTATCCCAGTATAATATGTTAAAAAGTGATTGCTGCTGAATCTGAAATTCTCGATGACCTGAAATATACTATATGCTTTTATTACATATTGGACTCCTAATGCAGGGTTGGCAAATTTTCTGTGAAAATTCAATTTGTATAGATATATTTTTTTTACTTTGGGGTCATATGATCTCTGTCACAACTCTTCAACTCTTTTGTAGCACAGAAGCAGCCATAAGCATTATGTAAATGAATAGAAATGTTGTGTTCCAATAAAACTTTTCTTACTGAAGCGGGTGGCCAGTGTGCAGGCCATTGCTTTTTATTTTCTTGGCCATACCATGTGGCTTGTGGGATCTTAGTTCCCCTGCAGGCCATTGTTTGCCAACCTCTGCCCTACCCATAGTCAACTTTAACTTTCTTTTTTATCTCAACAAGGATTTTAACAGTAAATAAAGCACCTTCCTTTGATTCTGAATTCCAGTATAAATAACACCCAATACCTTTCCATCATTGCCCAACTAAACTTCTTAAGAAGGTCACCTTTACTTGCTTTTTCCATTTATTGACTCCCATTTAATCATTAATTCATTATCATCCAGCTTCTATTCTCAACACTATATTTATCAGGCATCTCTGGTCACCAGTTCCCCCTTACTTTCCAATATCAATGAACATATGTAACTATGTGGATCACTTTCTTCTTTTTAAATTCCTGTTCACTTAGCTTCTGGGAAGGATGCACATAACATACTCTACTGTAATAAGATAAATATTTATACCATTTTCTTCATTTTCAAAGGTGTCCTAGTGACTTTCATTTCTAGCTAAGATAAAATAGAAGGCACCTGATTAGTCTTCACACTTGAAATTATAGGAAATATAAAACATTATATAAAACATGGTTTTAAAGATATTGGATATCATACATTAAAGGACAGTGACTCTTAAGTGATGAAAAACAAATGAGGTGTGCCCTATGATTATCCCAGCTTAATACCAGGAGAGAGCTGCAGGCTGTTAGTACAGGAATGGAGCTGAT
This sequence comes from Hippopotamus amphibius kiboko, assembly GCF_030028045.1. Classification (NCBI taxonomy): domain Eukaryota; kingdom Metazoa; phylum Chordata; class Mammalia; order Artiodactyla; family Hippopotamidae; genus Hippopotamus; species Hippopotamus amphibius. The sequence continues at coordinate 31,078,756 of NC_080191.1, forward strand.
TTAATGAGATCAAGCTGGGACTCTTGAGAGATTAAGACAGCTAGAGATCAGTGGTCAGAGTAATATAAAGTAGGAAGTTAAAGAGATTAGAAAGAAAGAGGAAAAGAGATAAAGAAAGTTTGGGGAATTTTCGGAAGACTCCCTCAAGTCTTCAGACGAGCACTGACCAGCGTATGCACACAAGGAAACTACTGGCGGCAGAGAAAAAAACAGTAGTTATGATAACTGCAGTGGTTTATAGTAAGTGTTAAAGTTGGGTAGTGTTAGTCCTCCAGCTTTGCTCTTTTCCTTCAGTTTTGTGTTGGCTATTCTGGGTCTTTTCCTGATCCATGTAAACTTTAGAATCACTTAGTCAATCTCCACAAAATAATTTGCTAAGATTTTGATGGAAATGGCATTGAATCCATAGATCAAGTTGGGAAGAACTGACATCTTAATATTGAATCTTCTATTTCACAAACATGGAATAGCTCATCATTTATGTAAAGATTTTTATTTTTTGATTTTTTTTCATCTGCGTTTTCTTCCTTTCACTTTTTATTTGGCTAATTTCTACTTAGGGCTCAGCTATCTCTTCCTCAGAAAGCATTATCTGATATGGTTGGACAATAAAGTGTTGTGCCAACATTATTTTTTGACTTTTTTCTCTTGATCACTGTTAATCACAATCTACTGTAAATATTAACTTAAGTGAATGCCTTCCCTTCTAGACTGTGAGATATTTGAGAACAGAGATCATGTTTACCCATCATTGAATCCAGGGAGCTGGTGCAATACCTAATACATGGTTATGTGATAGGCACTCAATTATTGTTTTTCATTAGATAAATAAAAGAAATAATGACAACAAGAGAAGGTAAATAAATGAACTTGAGTCAAGAAAAATGAATGTAGGAGAATATACAAATTCAGAAGTTACATTAGAACATAAAAAAATGTTAAGATTACTATAGACTTTCTTTGACTTGACATAACTATTCACCTCTCATCTTTCTGGTACCCATACAAAGATAAAAGCACAATCAGTTATACAGCTCATACCGTTTTAAGTTGTAAACAAGTAAGTTGTTTAAGAGAAGCACAATAATCCCTGGTAATATTACCTGAAAAAACCTTGTTTTATGTGTTCTCAGAAAAAAAATAATTCAGTATAATGTAGTAGATAACACCTTCAACAATATCCCTACCCTAATTATGTAACAGTTTCATAGGACTTTACCTACTACTCTCAACATGGATTAATTGCACTATTCTAAGCACAGTTCAGTGAGAGAAGTGTTACTTTGGGCCCAACCAATGAGGCTCAGGTATACAGCTCTGTACTCTTGCAAACAAAAAGATAAAATCAAAGTTATTAAGACTCTATGCAGTGATATTTGGAGCACTGAGCAGTCATTTCTTTTTGAGAATCTAATAAATATATTGATACAATCCTAAGAAACATGCATAAAATACACATTAAAACACACACACACACAAATTGTGTACAAATATAAGCATGTTCAACTATGCTCTTCAAGCCCAGCCAGGTTAAGAAAATCTTGACTTAAAAGTTCTGCTGATTCCTACAATCAGGTTGTGATAAATACTGGACAACTATGTATTCCCACAAAGCTGTTTCATAATGAAATCTGGGTTTCAGAGCTGGTTCTTCACATGCCCTCTCCCATAGATACTTATTTCCAAGTTAAATTTCACTTGCAGTCCTCTAACAATGCTGTAATTATTCTGCTGTTCTCCTATACTCTGTGTTATGGATTTAATGTGTTCCCCCATAAGAAATGTTGAATTCCTAACACTCAGTACATTATAAATGTGACCTTATTTGGAAATAGGGTCTTTGCAGATATAATTAAGTTACATGAGGCCATTAGGCTGGGTCTTAATCCAATATGACTGGTGTCTCTATAAAAGGAAGAGACACAGAAGTGGACATGAATAGAGGGAAGATGATGAGAAGATACAGGGAGAATACCATGTGATGACAAAGGCAGAGATTGGAATGATTCACCTAGAAGCCAAGGAACACCAAGAATTTTCAGCAAGACCAGAAACTGAGAGAAAAGCATGGAAGAGATTCTCTTACAGAACCCAGAAAGAGAAGATAGTCCTGCCTAAACCTTCATTTTGGACTTCTGGTCTAAGGAACCGTGAGAGAATAATTTTCTGTCGTTTTAAGCCACTCAGTTTCTAGCACTAGTTACCACAGCCCTAGGAAAAAATACAGTATTTTAATTCAATTCACTACTGTTTCTCTTGGTAATTACCAAGAACATCCAAACTGGTCATGAAAACACAGCCATTCTTTTAATTCTGTAGCCAGAGAGATTTTCTAGAATGCCTGCCTGGTCATTTGAGATATCACACCTCAGTATAAAGCAGTAACGTCTTTATTAACTCCAGCTGCTTCTGCCTGCTCTGTGAGGCCACTGATGAATCTAACTGCTGCATATCTCATCACCCTCTTCTCTCTCTACCATTTTGTACTCTACGTTCAAGTTATACTGAAGTATTGTATTTTTAAAAACCATCTTAAGGTCTCTTTTGCCTCTCAGATGTCTTAAATGTTTATCTCTCTGCCTAGAACATTCTTCTTCCTTCTTTATCTGGCTAAATCCCACTTCTTATTCAGACCAGCTCTGGGGTCTGTGGTGAATCTGGGTGCTCACTTCACTCTCCATCTCCCATGAGGATGGTGTCTCTCATGAGCTGGGCTGTCTGGGCTTGGGGAAGGGGGGTGGGGGAATGTGGATCTATTTTCCCTACTCTCCTCAATGTGTCTTTCCTTATTTCTTTGCTTCACCCAGGTATTTTAATCCCTCACCTGGAATCCCTGCCTCTTGTGAAGATATTTTCATGCACAGATAGTTGTTCACATTGATGTTTCTTGGGAGGAAATGAACATTGGAAATTCCTATATCACCATGTTGCTAATATTAGTCCTAAATATTCTTTAGCTCTTTTACATTCCTAGTTTCATGATCTCATACATTCAGTTATGAGAGTATATAATATCAGTTTAAAACCTGATGAAATTTACATAGGCAAACACATCTGCAGATATATAAATGAATAAAGTACATGTAAATGTCTGTTTATAAATGGTCTAAGCCTATATATTTCCTAAGGTCCATATTTAGGCTGCAATAAGCAAAAGGACATGTGTTGAATGTTTTTTCGAGGAGAATTCTGTTAAGGCCATAGTTCTCAAACAGCAGCATCATGTGGGAACTTAAAAATGTAAATTCTTAGCCCCATCCCTGATCTTCAGAATCATAAACTCTAGGGGTGGGCCACCCCACCAGGTATGTCTGACACATATTGCAGTTTGAGAACCACTGTTCGATAACCATGATATTTGTTAATAGCATTCACTTAACAAAAAACTATGGTTATTTTTTACAATTCTGAGTTCCAGCTAATTGTGTATGTCATATTTCAGCCAATATGGCTTAATTAAAATCAGAGAAAGCCTTCTGAAATCTGCTGAGACATAAATGGATAAAGCTAAAAACAGAACATGCTATGTTGATTATAGTGTGTCAACTTTTCAGTATAGATGACAGTAATATTCTATTCAGATGTTTGTGACTGAGATCTGTAAAGTATGTGATGTGAAATCAAATTCATGTGACACAAGAATATTGTATTTTTACAAAGGAAACCAAATCATTGTAACCTTGATGTTCTCATGGAAGTAGTAATTGGCTCCACACTCACAAAACACATTTCAAATAATAAGTAGCAATAGAATAAGCACAGACATACATAAGTATATTTGTTCCTTTTATTTATGGGGATTTTAGTTTTTCTGTTTCTATTATAGTTCTTGTATTTTCTACATTTTCTAAATATTTTGAATTGTATTAAAAACAAATAAAATATCAGTGCAGTATTTCCCATTTCTACCCTTACAATGCATAGACTTAAAAGAATGGTCATATTCAGCAAATTAAAAAAAGAAAGTAAAAGGAAAAAAATTAAGATCCAGAATATTCTAAAATATTAGACACATGAATGATAAAAATCATAGAAGTTTAAAACCACATACTTAAAGAATAAATAGCCTATCTACATCTATATATACTAAGGAATTTTGAAAGTAGTATCTGACAAAATTAATAAAATTTTGACCTAGTACAATCAGAAACAATTTATTTGTAGTACACTGCAACAAGCAGTAGATAAGATATCTTAAGTGTTGGGTCTAATTCTCATTCAGACACTCATTTACTGTGGAACCTTGACATGGCCATTTAAATTCTTTGGTTCTCCTTTTCCGAAAAGAAAATAAATGTACAAAGTTAGATTAGATGATTTTTAAGATCTCATCCAGGTCTAAAGTAATATATTTACACTAAATATCAATTTAAATCTAAATATTATTTAAAAGGGAGACACAGTGTAGATAATCCACCTGAAATGTTGCAGCATTAATTCCTCTTAGGTTTATTGCTCTTTAATAAATCTGTTTACTCAATTCCTGATAGATTTTCTGCTGTGGAAGCACATTTTTAGGTCTAAGGCAGATTAACAAACCTCATTTTTAAGACCAGTGAATCCGTTTCAGATATATCTCTTTACACAGCTATTTAGAACAGAGCAGAAGATGGCTCTGTTGTAGATACATATCTTAGCCAAAAGAACTACCTAACAGGCACTTTACCTTGTAAATTGACTTGGAGATTAATATCTAAACTTTGTGCCATACATATTGAATAAGCAATCCATTTGAAGGAAGCAAGGAAATATTACAAGGACTTTTATGGGATGCCTGAATCAGTTCAAAGATCACATTACATTTTACTAGAAGCCATTATTAGAGAGCTACACGTTTCATGAAGTTTTTTAATCTTTTAATTATCAAAATTAAAATGGAAATGAATAAATGTTAAATATAGAAAATACATTATAATAATATAAAAGGACATCTTTTCTGATTTGTATATGAATTTGAGTTAAAAAAGTGTTCTTTTTCCTATAGAGGCAATGTACTGTATAAAGTTATTGGTTGAAACAACAATATATTATTACTTACCTAATGTTCACAAATATATTTTTAGAGATTTAATGAAAATTTATGTGAGAGTTAGCATTACTTATGTAGTGTTGGAAATCAGGAAAATAAAATATAATTAAGGCTTTGAAAACTAGCTTTTAGTCTTCTAGAAAACCCTTGGTAAGCAAGAATTGCCTCTAACAACTGGAACTAAATTTCTGGAAGAACTTTACTTCATATTATAATAGAGAGAAATGCAGTCTAGAAGATAAGGAGTAAAAATATTGTTCATGGTGTCCTTTAAATTTAAAAGCAGCAATACTTTGCAAGCACCTTGAGACAGTGTTTGGAAATTTCTTCAAGGTCTACTGTAATTATGTGTCTTCCTGTTTACACGAACCCAGTGAAATTTATATACAGAAATGATTTTTCTCAGCCTCACTGGCTTTGCATTGTGCTAAGTTTTCTAGGCACCAATTATTTTGTTAAATTTCTCAAGACTGTACTAACAATAAATTTCTATGGAATCTTTTAAATTATTTAAGCATCTACCTTTGACCACTCTGTTCTCACAATGCCTCCCAGACAGTTATATTTTGCCTCAAATGTGTGGTGAGGGACCTTTGGGTCCTATTTCTTGATGCTCAAAAGGAGTTAAAGTGATGTTGATGAAACTGTTTAGCAGCAAATATTTTGTTTGCACCCTGATCAGGTATGAGAGATTAAAGGAAGTTAAGAGAGAAGCAATAGAAAGGTAGGGGACGTTAATCAAGAACCATTACTTTTAAGTCTTTTTTTAATATAGAACTTAATATAGTGCTGATATCACACCATAATTTTATTCAATCATTCATTCAGCAAGTGTAGACTCAGCATTTAGTACATGCTTAGCAGTTCATTCTCCCAGGAATATTTAGCCAATAAGGCTTACCTATTAATTGAAACTGAGTTATTACGGAAAAGTTTAATTCCGGTGACAGTCATAGAAATTAGATTTGGTTGAAATACTATTCTGTGTTCATGTCTTTCAAAGGGCATAGGAAATTATATCAGTTCCAGATATGCCATATATCCTTTGAAAAGTTGGAGAAAACTATAGAGAGATAAATGGACTTATTCCACTCGACCAAACTATCTAACTTTCTAAAGAAAAATGTATATACCACAGGAAATTCAAACTTAATAAATTCAAAATTGAATCATGATCTATTTTTCTCTCCTGTAACCAAGTTCCCTACCTTGATAAATGGTACGACATTCCACCTACAGTTCCAACCAGAAGGCTAGAAGTATCCAACGTTCTTCTCCATGCTTCACCATCCCTATTCAGTTGTTCAGAGTCCTGTTCATTTTGTTTCCTAAATACACCTTGAGTATATTTCCATTTGTACATTTCCTCCTCAGTTTCTGCCTCCATCATAGCCTCAAATATATCATTTCCTTCCTCCAGTTTCCTTTCTCACCCAATGTCCTTTCTGCCTGCTTGCCACCTTTCACCATACCATGTTCATTTATTAAGACAGCTCAGCTCCTGTCTCTCTCACAAAGCCTTTCTTGACCCCTTTCCATGATGAGTTAAATGCCCGTAGTCTGTACTGTCCCTATCCAAATGTAAACCATTATCCCTGTATATTGTAATTATTTGCAATACTTTGTAATTACTTACTCATTTGTCTTCCCCAAATAAATCATTAAATTCACTAGGCAAGGACCGCAACTATCACCACTATCACCTTAGTACCTTTGCACTTGTTCATTGTCCACACACAGTCAACAATGATTGTGTTTAATGAACAAGTGATAACTCTGTATCAATGGAGGGTTGCTTCCTTGAGTAATGCACACACTAAACACATTCCCACTGATGACCCATCAAAGATGCTGCTAAAATATCTGGGAAGGGTTTTTTTTTTTTTTTTCTGAAAAAGAGAGAGTTCTTTTAACTCTGTGACCCTTCAATAAAACGTATTATCAACAGAAATCTTCCATTTTTTTTCTCTACATAGGATATTTTTCAAAATTGCATTGTGATCACCTTGCTTTGGGATATATGAAAACAAAACTTGGGAAAGTCTGTGCATGGGATCTCTTATTAATGTTGTGATTATTTTATCTAATAAAAGGAGAAAATTATACTATGTTTAGGTGTAACTATTGTGTAGTTTTGGCCTGGAATATAAAATGCATTGGAGAGCATTTTTAATTGATTAGCACCACCTGGCATAAGCATGTTTCCATTATTAAGATTTACTAAACTATATTACCCTAAACACCTCTCCATCACATCCTGATCCTTTAAGTGGGTCTTAGGAAAAATTGAGACAATAAGAAATGAGCCCCCACCATGATGTAAGCACAGTGAGAGTCAATCCTTAGTTTAAAGGTCAGAGAATTGATTAGAGCATGGCTTAGGGGTGGAGGGTTTGTGAGGAGGAGAGCAAAGTGTCTGAATTTGGATAGGCCTGTTTAAAGTAGGCAGGCATGGCCCCCAAAGCAACCATTATTTTTGCCATGTTAGTTATTGGTCACATTAATCTCAGTTCCGGAGCTCTAGAACATTCTGTTCTGGAATCAGGGATGTGAGAATAGAAGAGATAGTAGTTAATAATATTTCCTTTCATTTCTACTACACCCACATGAACAGTCTCATTTTCCTTTGTTAAGATGTTTTGTGCCATTGAGAGCTCAATTTGAATAGAATATGAAAGAAAAAGGAAGATTCCTGATGTTTGTCCACAAGAGATATCTGAAACATTTTCCTCTGGAATATCATTCAGTTATTAAACATACACCCTCTTTTAATCATCCCACAAGTGTGAAACACTTCATCACTGGCTTGAGAAATATTTCCATATATAAATATCACTGTGTTAATCTACTAAATTGAAAAACAAAACAAAACAAATTTTAGCTAAGAGCAATGTTTTTAAAACTGTACAATATATTGTGTTACAAATAGTATAAAAGCATGTTTACTCATAGAAGAAAGAAAAAAGGAGATTGAGACTGGGTTCAAGTGATTAATAAAACTAGTATATTTTAGAATAGCAAAGAAGATATAAACTAAGCAATACATTAAAGTAGGGGAAAACAGGATTTTTGTAAATTTTGTAATATCCTATCAGAGTAACTCACAAATTAGCCTGGAGGCAGAAACCTTTCTAATAGAGTTGACTTCTTAACAGGCAAATGTCTAAAAAGCTCTTGAGTTGGTTTTGTTTTTTTTTTTTTTAATTTAGAGAACCAGATCATCAACTTCCTGTGTGGCAAGTAACAGTCTTCGTTAGTGAATTGCTTTTGCCACCCTGAAAGCTCTCAATTCAAATCTCATTACTACTACCTTTCTCAATTAGTTTTTAGAGTGGGTTGAAATTGGGAAGGAGAATTTTCAATGACAATTTTATATAAAGGGCAAAAAAGAGCATTTTTGTATTCCCATAAATTACAGAAGAAAATCTTTCTGAAGAAAATCTAAAAACTAAAAATTACGTCTTTTGAAGGAATCTAAAATACATACCATTGAAGAAATATCTAAAGGAGATGAAATATCTAATTTGTGGCTCTTTGTTTACACTAATGCATAAGTAGAGTTCAGCAATTTTAAATGAAGCTATCATTATTCTTCCTTTTTCTTTTGATAGAGAGGACTTTCCTAGGCTTCACAGAGCATGGATCTCTCCTTTCAATCAGCTGAGAAAAATTGTACCTGTCACAGATTGATTCAGAAGCTACTAATGGGACTGTGCTTGATTGACTGAATTGGCTAAGAAATGTTTCATTTCCCAATCTCTAGAAGATACATTTCACCAGAGAACTTAAGACTACAGTGCTCAAGTCATTATTATAAATAAAAAAAGAGAAGCTTTTAGTACAGACGTGGTCAACATCAAAGGTCAAGCAGGAAAAGGGTTATGTTTTTCCCACACAATAAAAATTGTATCCACAAAATAGAAGTTGCTTAAATAAAAGCCAATGATTTCATCTCTTTCAGATTTTGAAAGATTGTACCAAATTTTAATTCTGGAATATTGTCTCATACATTTATTAGCATAATTTGTAGCACACACATTAAATGTTTACTTTGTGCCCAGGACCAGGCTAAACATTTTAAATAGAATACTTTAATATTTATAGTAACCCTCTTGAGCTCAATTTCTCGTTTTAACAAATTAGGAAACAGGCTTCCAGGTCCATTTGACTGCATAACTCTTACTACATTTGTTCATTCAAAAACATTTACTGAGCTCTTACTATGTTCTAGGAACTGTTTTAGGCACAAGTATGAATGAAATAAACCAACAAAAATCCTGCCCTAAGGAACATATGGTCTACAGTATCATCCAGATTATCTAAGGATTACTTAGATAACCTATTCAATTCAAAATAGGTGTACTACCACTCCAACATTTTTTTTCCACTGCTGCCCCCATCACCCTTATTTATATTTTTCTGAGAACAGAATGATAATATTATATTTAAGGTTCTAAATTTGGCAGTAAACTATATCCATGACATATTGGCAAAAGGAAGGTACACTACATTTTGTTACCTTGAAGTCAAAGAGGACAAGGTAACATTTGTGACATTGTAAGTCACTTGCTCACTGCCTTAGAAATCAAGTTGAGTATATGAATGTGGTCATTGATAGGTTGAAAGAAGCTAGGTCATCCCACGTATGAATTTTGTAACCTGGGAATTCTTTTCATCTTTATTTCAGCTTCCTTGCCTATAACTTGGGCAAAATAATGAAACCTAAATTACAAGATTTTATAAGATCAAATTACATTATATATGTATGTGAACAAATCCACTTGATTAACTGCTCCACCAATATTAGTTATTTTTTTCATTTTCCAGGATTTGGATTAGTTGGCATTCAATAAATGTCCTTGAATTTACATGGTAAAAATTATTTCAATTTTCTTGACTTATTTTAAGTTTCTCTGTGGTAATAATCCCTCTCAGCATATTATAATGACACATGCCTAGTGACTACTCTACAAACATTAGTCTATAATAGAAACAATAGTTGGCCTACTGCATTTACATGCCTATCTGTAGGGATACTTATTAAGCCTTTATCACCAATGCCACTTGCTAGCAATTACTCAATTTTCCATGTCAGCATAATTTTAACACATTTTTTTATCCCAAAAGAGAATGATTGCTTCCTCCCTGAAGAATTTACAGTAGAATTTTTTGTCTTCTTGTTTACAGGGGAAAAATAAAAGGATATTTTGAGATACCAATGCCTGAGTATAAATTTATTATTCATGTTAGCATATCTTCATCATTCTAATTGCAAAACAATCATATATTGCTTCCAGTCTTTCTTATTTAGTTTTTCTTTTTTTAAATATATGTTGCCGCTAATTTAAAAAATTCTATCATTTTTGCTCTCCTGCTTCCCCAAATCTTTTAAGTAAATAAATGTAAGACATCATTTTTCAAAGTGTGTTCAGCTGAACACCACTATTATATCACTGAAAAGATACCATGGTTGAATAAACTTGAGAAAAAAGTGAAAAAAGTTCAGCAGGTTTTTTTTTTTACCATCAGATTTTCATAATGTGTTCATATCTATGATGAACTCCAAGAGATTTTTCCAGACTTATTTAACCTCAAAACTCTTTCATGTATCAATAATTATGGCTAATCTTTTATGCAAAACAGTTTGCAAAATACAAGTGTAAGAAATATACTGCAGGAATACTTCCTCCTTTACAATTAGAAAGAAAAACTCTATAACAATAATGTTATTGATTTTTACTCTTAGCTGAACTGTATAAACTATATGTCCTTTAAAGGCAAAAGGATTTAGTTCAAGGTTTTAAAATTAAAGGTGGTATTAATACACTAGTGGGAAAATATTACTCAAGTAAACCTAAGTAACAAATTAGAGATCTATTTTGAAAAGGAAATTGGTCTCTGTGGTAATTAAACAAAATGAAATCCTTTAGGTATTGTAAACATAAATTCCCTTATCTCTCAGGTGCTTAACAATAGAATTAGTGTATGCCTTAGTTTTTAGCATTTTTCCATGTATTATTGCCTTTTGTAGATACTGGAACCCTGTAAAGTTGTAAAGACAATTGCTGTGAAATCTGTTTGATAGATTAGGAACACTTAAACTACAGCTTCCCTGATGTCACATCTCCCTCTCTTTTTTACTCTGCCAAGCTGTTTTCTTAACTAAATGTACTCTCTTTTCCCTTTTTCAGAAAAATTTTTAAAATAATAGCCTACAATATGTACAAAGTATGCAATGTATATTTTCTAGCCCCAATTTCGGACTTCCCACCAAAATACAGTAATTTGGTTTTCCTCCCTTTGAGCTCCACCAAAATTGCTCCTAAGATCATCAGTGACTCCATATTACCTATTCCAATGAATACTTTTCAGTCTTTATCTTAGTGTAAATTTCTGCTACATTTGACACTTTGACAGCTTCCTCCTCCTTGAAATTCTTTCCTTCCTGGTTTCTGAGACAATATCTCAAGCTTCTAAGAGAATTCTCCCCTCCTTTTCTTTTTCACTCCTTCAGAGTCTCCTTCTCCTCCTCCATCCACTCTTACATATTAGTGTCCTTCCTGATTGGTTCCTCAGTCCCTGCTCCTTCCCCCCATCACACTCCCCTTGGTAGGTGTCAATAACTCTCATCATTTAAGCCAGCGTACTTTTGCTGGGAAATCCCAAATCAACTACTGTTTTCCCCTCAGCTGCCTGGTAAACACACCTCAATGCATATCCCACAGGCACCTCTAATTCAAAATGTCTCTCCCCTACCACTACCCCACTTAAATTACAAGCTCTAGGAGGACAGGAACTTGAGGGTGTTTACCAATGTATGGCTGCACTTACTATATCCCCTATCGTATAATAACTGCTCAACAAAAATTTGTATAATAAATATGTCAAAAATTACATAATATATATAGCTTCCTTTTTAAAAATCTGCACTTCTCTTGGGAATTCCAATCACAGAAAATGACATTACTGTCCACATGCTATCCCAAGACAGAAACCTGGGAGTTATCCTGAATTTTTCTCAGCAATGCCCCACCCCCACCAAAGTATGGCAGTTTTACTTCCTAAATACTTCTATAATAGCTCTCTTCTTTCCTTCTTACCAATGCTCTAGGAAGATCTAATAACTCTAGAGGTATCAGTGCAATGGGCTCCTCCCCCCAACAGATTGCCTGAAACTACTGACATCCTCTTTATCTTCGATCTCTGTAATTAGAGTGAGCAATTCGAAATTCTAATTTAAGTTGTATCTCATTTTGCTTAAACTCTTGTAATTGTTTCCAATTTCCCTTAGGAGAAAAGATATAACCCTTACTTGGGACACAGCTGTTCCTCTCAAGCCTCACCTACTCCTATCCACACAGACCTTTCCCTGAAGTGAAGGTGAAATCCTGGTAGCTCTCAATGTTCCTCACTGCTTCCCTCCTTTAGCTGAGGCTTGTGCTACTCTCTCTTGTCTGCAATATCCTCCCCAGCATTCCTTTACCTGGCTAATCTTTACCCATCCTTTGAGACTACTCTTGTATTCTCTCCTTAGGGACTTTCTCTGAACCAATAGGCTGGAAAAATAAAACTTTCCTCTGTTTAAAGAACTCACTCTGAACAAATTTTTCTTGTTTGTTTAATTTTAATTACTTATTCCTTTTTTGTTCATATTAGCTCTTTACTTACTGATCTCTGCCTAGATAAAATATATTTCTTGAGAGTTTAAAACTTAGCAAAGTATTTAATGCATGGTAGAAATTCTATAAATACTTCTTAAACTAAACTTAGCCATTGATCCTACTATAACTTAGTTTAGTTAATGAAACTGAGATTTAATTATCTCTACAATTTACAGGAGCCCTGTATATTCAAATATCCAATGCTTTCTGGTTAACTTAAAGATGTACATAAAGTATTTAAGTGGTGTGTGTGTGTGTGTGTGTGTGTGAGTGTACACGTGTATGGGGCAGGGGGGAGAGAGAGAGGAGGGAGGGAGGGAGAGAATGTAAATTTTCTCTATTATCTATCTATTCTGTCAAAAGATCCAATTAACAAAGTTTATATATATATTTCTTTTGCAGGATCACTACAGTAAATTTTAAATAGATATTGAAGTGTATTTATTTTACATTATGACAGATGTAAATTAAGTAGAGTAACCAATTGCAATAAGTTCTTTAAAAGACCTAGGTCAGAGATATTTTCATGACTGATTGGTATAAGGGAATCCTGTTTTCTTTGACTAAGTCATTCACCCATTGTATCAATATCTTAGCCAGCTGGTAAAATAAAAAGATGGTTTACCCTTGACATACACGTACTTCAAGCAGCATATAAGTTTATTTATTCCTTTTAAGCTCAAGTGAATGCACAGGTACAAGTAGTGCCCTTTTGCCTGTTCTGTGTCGGGAGAAAAGAATGGTTGATTCCTTAGTCATTTCCTAGATGACCAAAGTTCAGAAATCATTCAGCAAATAAGACAGTGATGGACAATGCCAACCAATGCTCAGTAAGTGTGAGTACCTTGCTGTTAGTTAGAAAGCAACCATTCAAAAGCACATGTGCGCTTTGCATTAGCCAAGTTTGCGGAGAGAAGCTTGATATATTTTTCTTCCTTGGAGATAAGGGCAATCATAGATGTCTATGAATTCTACAATAGTCTTTCTCAAATTTTAATGTGCATACTAATCAGTTTGGGGTCTTGTTAAAAATTCAAACTCTTATTCAACAGTTACTGGAGGGACCTAAGATTCTACATCGCTAACAAGCAACTAGGTGATCCTGAGGCTGCTTTGTGGACCACCTTTGTAACAGCAAGGGTATAGATGATACCCTTTTATTTTTTTCTGCTTTCATAGCTCTTGAAGGCACTTTCACATACATTATATCACATGATTTTCACAATGTCTGCTAGATTAGCATGGACTATACTGTCGATAGGAACTCTATTTCATAGGTAAAGAATGAAAGACTCAGAACTTGTGATTTGTTGTAAATCACTCCATAGCTATTGTCATAGAGCTCCTTTCTCTATACCATCCTGCCTCCGTTGGTCTCTTACATTTAAAAAACTGTCTCTGCATGTGCTACACCACAAAGCCAAGACACATGTCAAAAATAATTATAAACCAACGCCTCCCTTTCCATGAGGATAATTTTGTAGACCTGTTGTGGCTATGGTGGTTTTTGAGTGATTTTATGTCTCCCCTGAGAAGGAGAAGACTGCACAGCTCACAGCAGAGATAATATAGGAGCTGAGACGCAAAGTTAGAATAAACCCATTCAATAAGCATGGCTATCGCATGATATGCTAGAGGAAAACATGTGCAAACAGACCAAGGCTGGAGGACTCATGCTGTCTTTTTATAGATAGAGAAAAGGGGTTGGGTGGGAAAGTAAGTTGCCAGGATTGAAGACCAGGTAAACAAATAAGATGCTTTTGATATGGACCTGAAGTGAAAGGAAAATATTCAAAAGTCACTGAATAAATGAAAATCCATAGAACTAGTGATCTTTTTAAAATGTCTATGTGGTGGGGTTGTGGCGGTAGATTAGACAAAAGGAAGCCCCATGAAGAAATACACTGGGGGCAGTATAATGCAGTGGCAATGAACCCAACACTGAGCCCCTACAGATATCCATTTAGAAAATGTACCCAACATAGGCTTGTGATAGATCTTTGAAGAGGGGATGGTTCAATCATGATTAAGTCATGGGTTGTATATTTATTCAAGCAAGAGATGATGAGAACTAGAACAAGGGTCTTACCAGGAGAGACAAATGGAGAGACAAAATTTGGGAGACATATAACTTAGTACTTACTTGGATGTTGGGTTCTGAAAGAGAAGGGGAAGCTGTAAATGACTCAGACGTTTAACTGAATTCTGAGTCATGAGTTCCATTTTTTGAGATAAGAAATGAAATAAAAAGAAAATGTTAAGGGATATTGAGCTCAATTTTAAAACAAAGTGCCATGCAGGCAGATTAACCATGTGAAGATTTTGATGCGGCAGTTAGAAATGCAGTTACAGAATTCTGAAGATATTGTTTATGAATATCAATTTTCTTGATAAATAAAAAAATAAACTATAGCTTAATATTTATGCAAGTCTTTTTTGCTTTTAATTACATTACTACTTATAATTAATGTCCATCGCTTCCCGAAAAGAACACTTAGCTATTCTCCAATTACCTAATGAAATGCGTGCTCTGTTTGCCATCGTTTTCATTGAGGGGTAAAAAACAAAGAATTTAGTGGCTAATAATATGCCCTGCCAAAAATAAATAATTGCTACTGTTGCTTCAGTTTTTAAAAATGTAGTCCTCTTTTGTTGTTTTATTTTTAACTCTGAGGGTTAGATGTTTTAGTTTCAGCCAAAGGAAAAGAAAAATTTTTTTTGAGGAATAAGAGATGATGAATATGGTCAGATATTATTTAGAGGTCAGCATAATATGAAGC
Organism: Hippopotamus amphibius kiboko; assembly: GCF_030028045.1. Classification (NCBI taxonomy): domain Eukaryota; kingdom Metazoa; phylum Chordata; class Mammalia; order Artiodactyla; family Hippopotamidae; genus Hippopotamus; species Hippopotamus amphibius. The sequence goes on from NC_080191.1 coordinate 31,094,226, forward strand.
AAGAAAACTATCCCCTGGGTTTGTCAACGGACATGTTAGTGGTCACCTTTGCAGAGGAGATTTTAGGAGAAAAGCTCACTCAGCAGAAGCATCCTCATTTACACTCAGTTTTAATTTAATCTATCCTTTCATTGTTTTCTCAAAGCTTGAAGGAGGAGGGAATTTTTTATTCCTCATAATTAAGCTAACGCCCTCCACCTATAGTGTGTATCCCAACACTTTTCTTATCTAGGGCAGTTCTCTCTGAATTAATATCTCCTTGTGGGTTTTATGCTCCTCCTCTCCCTGGAACGCTTCACCCTATCACAAACATGAAAAGGACAAACATAGTTCATTGATTCCACCTGCGGGAATATAGTATTTTGTCTCCTTTTAACAAGCTCCTAACAAAAGTTCTTGGTGCTCTGCCTCCACTTATTATTGATAAATTCTCTTGTTAATTCTTCTAAGCTGCTTTCTACTTCCACCACTTTACTAAAAATGCTCTCCACATGGTCACAAAATGACAGATTTTTGTCAAATATAATGGCTGTTTCTCAGTCATCATGCCCCTTGCCTTTCTTGAGACATTGAGACTGATGATTTTTCTACTTTTTCTTGAAAGAGTCCAGGCTTTGGGATGCTGATACACTCTGTGTCCCAGTCTCCCAGGTAACACACTTTCCTTTTTACCAGTTCTTTTACTTTTCCAAGAAGCTGCCCTTCATTCCCTTCTGTTTTCTCTTTATGTTCCTGTTTCTTGAAGAAATCCTTTTCTCCTTTGGATTCTAACTGTAAACCTCTAAACTCATAGACACAAAACCTTGTGTGAGGATTCAAAGTGAATGTTCCCTTTTTCCCAGTGTCTCTAGGATCCTTCTATCCAACCCACCTGCATATTTCCTTTGCAACTTCTACATTTGATCACCTTCTCCATCCTTTCACACTTGAGACCTTGGACTTACATATAGCTAATGTCATCCATTTCTAACCTTTTCCTGTGAAACAGCTTGACAGTTACAAAAGCAGTGATACCACAGTACACACAGTATGATTGTGATTGCACATATTCATATAACTGAAAGGGTATATAACAAGATGTTATTTGTATTTTTCAATGGGTTGCTAGGTCCCGTGATTTTAAAAAAAAAACTTAATTCCTAATAATTCCACACAGAATATTAGTCATGGCTATAAATAATATTTAAAGTAAACAGAATTAATTTCCTTATTGCTGCCTCTTTGTACCTCCCCCTATCAATTTCTCCCACCTTTATAGTACTTAGATTACTATAAAAGCTCTTGAATCGAATCTCTGATTCAAAACACTTCCTATAGGATTTCAACCTGCATGCCATCATAAGACTTATGATACCACTTTCTTCTCATTCACCTTATAAGAATTCAAACTGCTCACCCCGGCTTCCTAAGGCCCCTTTTCTAGATTTCCAGAACTCCCCTCATAAGGCCACACATCATTGCTGCAGTCTTGCTATCTTCTGTTCCTCATGTGTCCCCTGGAATCTCTTTTGGTCCTTGGTCCTCTCCTCACTGTCTCCTGTTTATGCCATGATCATCTCTGCCTCTGGGCTCCCATTTATTGAATCTGAACCAAATGGCAAACATCAACTTGATTTCTTATAACAACCCTACCAGGTGAATATGATGATCTTTATTCAATAAACAAAAAAAATTAAAACTTGGAAATGTTAAGTAGTTTAAGTCGCACCCCTAGCAAGTGGCAAAAACTGTCAAATTCATGTTTTTCTACTGTAAAGCTGGCTTTTACCATGCTTTATAATCGCCTTCCTGCCTCAGATGCTCTTGCATATTCCTAAAATCCCAGCTTAATTCATCACCTCCTTGAAGTTTTCACTGATTTACACAGACTACAGGAACGCCCCCCTCTCTAGACTCCTAGAGCACTCTTCACTAATATAACTAATTATCTTGTAGCCATCTTTCAATAGTTCATGTCTATATCCTTAATCATACTCTCTTGGGATGGGAACAATATCTTATCATTTGTTTCTAAACTTTGTATCACCAAGCACAATTCTTGACATATGGCAGTAATAGTAGCATAATATACATTGTCAATAAATTGTTAATTGATTATATTTTACAATAAAATATGCCATTATTGCTGATTTCTCTTTCCTTTCAGGAAGATAAAAATAAATATAATGTAAAACTAGACAATAAACATTTAATGCAAGCTAATAATAGAAAATTTATAGTGCATATATTACTTTTTCCGTTATATACCAAAAGTAAAGCATAAAGTACAATGGTATGATTAGAGGAAGTGGTAACATCGTGCACCTTTTATTTTATATCGACCAGCAATTTTTCCCTGACATCAATAACAGTGCTAACAACAGTACAGCAATTTTTATACACAGTTTTTTTTTCCTGCAGATACATCTAAAGCTCAATTACAACTTTTGATGTTAAGACTCAATGCATCATTTTGTCTTCATGCGTTTTTCTCACTGTTTAAAATTGTTCATTTTTCCATTTATCTTCCAGAGAATGCATACTTTCATATTTTATAAAGTCACTTAAAATGATTATGTTCATTCACTAAAAATACAGAAACACTAATTCCTTTTGATATGTTGGCAGTGTTTTTCAGAGAAATGACAACAATTCAGGATAATATTTAACCGATACATAGAAGGGTGAAGCAAGAATTACTTAATTGTATGTTAAAATTTGTAGAGTATATGAAAATATTTTAGGACCAACAATATGAATGTCTGCAAGTACACAGTATCACTTTCACTGTATAGAGAGATATAGATATAACCTTTCACATTATGTAGATACAGGCATGTAAATATCTTCATGCTATTTCTAAAATATAAAATACTTTATAAAATATTTGGAATAGGGTTATAAAATATTTGGAATAGGGTTAGCCCTAGAAATATTGTAACTGGAGTTTTCCTCAGGAATTTTAGTCTTTTTTTTGTGTACTTTATTCTATGATGTTCCTTCTTCTAACTTTTAACACCTGTCTTAAGTGTGACCAGGTAATCTCTTTTCTTCCTTTCTCACAGAACTTGTTTTCAGGAAGTCTCTTCTAAAAGTACTTCAATTTTCAAATTAATGGTTAGTAAGGCAATGGATTACCTCTCCAAAGAATATCTGGATATTTAATTATCAGGAAAGAAAATGGTTGAATCCGTTATGTTGAATCATATGAAACTAATGGTTTTGAGGTAAAGATGTTCGAGTACAGGTGATTCCAGAGATTCAACCAATTACAAGAATGAGGTTTAGGCATTTGTTACAATCTGGCTAAATCCTCCGAAATGTAAATTGTCCCCTTAGCACTTTGTAAACAGTGTTCAGTTGCCCAGTAGATAAATAAGGAGCAGAGTAAGTCAACAGTTCCAATGCTTTCACAAACATCCAAAATTTGCTACCAGAAAATAGAATCTATATTAATTTTAGCATACATTTGTCTATTATTTATTTACAATTTAAAAATATGGGGTACACAAGTATTTTTTCAATGTTTTCAGTATTTCAAGGCCTTACACAGCCTAATTGTAACACCAGCCTTCTCCATTATAAACCTAATATATACTTATATGTAAATCTTACAAAGTGTCCTTACCTGCTTTGGACATCTTTTTATCTTTTTTAATTTCAGGTTCTGGGGTAAAACAAATACACACACACACACACAAATTAGAAAAAAATAAGTATTTAAAAAAATCAGTACTAAATAACATGTAGGTTTAATAGATTTTTCTCATTTGTTCTCAGTTTCAATTATAATTACATACTTTTATCAATATACAATGGAATATGTATTTGCAGTGAACTATAAAGTAACTTAAGCAAAAGGATATTGATTTAAATTCCAGTTTGCTAAAAAGTTTTATATCAATCAAGTAATTTGGCATTTTGTCTTTAATAAGAGCTCATATCTTATGATTCATAAATTCTCTAAGTATTGCAAATAAGGAAATTAGCCAAAACTGCTCAGGAAAAAATGTGTTGTAATTTTTCTTAATTTGACCAATTTAAGCAATTTTCTGTTTTTGACTACATACGTTGAATTCATGGAGCTCCACCTGGTGGTTAATTTAATCATTTCAAACTGGTATAATTATTGTTTTTACTAGTATTTGTTATTAATTTTATAAAATAAATTAAATTGACTTAACTTCAGTATAATATAAACACATTAAAATAAAGTACTGTGCTTTCTTATTGTCCTAAAACAATGGCTTTTGTTTAGAAACTGCATTATAACTTAATATCAGGATAGGATAAATACATAGTTTTTTGAGCTATCCAAGTAATATTCATAACACTACCCCAACCACTGTAATAACTGATGTTTTCATGTCCCCCAGTCCTTTCTCTTATTTAAACAATTTTGCCTCTGCCTCATAGTTCTCCTCTCTTGGCATCAAGTCTTGTTTTGATTAATGAAATGGTTCTGGTACATTACAATTTTTCCTCCTTCAAATAGCAGAAAATTGAGCTTGTGGTTGGGATATTTCTGAGAACAGACTTTATGTCAGGGATAGTGCTAACCAGCTTTATTTGGGTGGTAGCCTAATAGAGTCTATTTTTTTAGAGTTACAATTTTTAAAGAAGCTCATTTCCTTAACTGCCAAATGTTATATAATAGAGAATTAAATAGCCGTTCACACCCTACTTCCTGTAACACTTGAAAGCACATCCTGTAAAAAGTGATATCAGTGCTATTATTGCACTTCCACACTCCCTGGCACGTATTTCTCTCCTTTTAGTTAACACATTCACATAACTGGGTAGGAAGTACACTACTTTAATATTTTCTGTGTGCCTTAATGTGATATAAAATATTTCTATTTTTTGTTTATTATCTGTATCCCCTTTTTAGATTTTAAGTTCCATAAGGGAAAGAGCTGTGCCTTGTTTATTATTCACGTATCAGCATTTGGTCAAATATTTAACACATGGTGTATGATCAATAATGATTGTTGAATGAATGACTGAACAAAACAAATGTAGACAATGAAATATAGGGCAAAAAGTATAGAGAAAGATGAAATGCTCCCTCCTGTGTATGTGTAGTCCTGGAAGAAATTGATTCATCTCCTGCTGCTAGAGTTAGAGATAAAAATTCAATGTCCTCGGACCGGGTCCATTTGAAAGAATTCTGCTTCTCTATATCTGGCTCTCTCCCCTGTCAATCACATTGATATTGTAATCTTGAAGTGGAATCACTTTAGCCTTAATGTTTGTCAAAAGACCTTCTGTAAAAAATAAAAGTTGTGGGGAATATTTTCATCAGCTATGAGCACAATACAATCAGAACCAACTTCTAACTTGTTCATGAAAACTTTATAACCACTCTTATGATCATTCAGCATGCACATGGCTGTGGACCCCCTCATGATCCTAGAACTACTGACTTTTGGTGTTATGTAAACAGCACTAACATGATAACCACACAAGTTATGAATTCTTGGGAAGTGTGAAAAGGATGCTCTTGAATCTATAATCTGGCTTTAAAAGCAAGCTCATTTACTTAGTTTTGTGACCTTGGGCATTACATAAAACCTCAAGTCTCAATTTTGTCATTGCTGAAAGGGAGAAAATAAGGTTGTAAAATTGATGTGAGAATTAAGAACTGAGACTTTACCCTTGAATATGCAAAGCAGGAATGATAGGTGCGGATTTCTAGGATGGACATCTCTTTCATTAGGCTACTTGGTCATTAAGAACTAGGTGCCCTCATTTTGTAGATGGCATTTCTAGTGAAGTGTGACTTTAATTTTTGAGTCATATATGGATGTCTGTTCTTAGTCTTATAAAAATGATAAATATATATATAGATTTAGATATATTTTTATGTATATATAGTCAAATAAAATCAACTATATATATATACATTTTTTTTAAGTTTAGTCAAAAGGCTTAATTGAGAAGTTTCAGGAAATTAAGACAGTAATCGATGCTGAAGATTGAGATCTGGAAGCTGGAAAGAGGGAATGGGAACTTTTATTTTCACCCCATCTATACTGCTAATTTTTTCCATTGATTATTATTGTGTTTTTATTGTTGTATAATAAAAATGCCTGGTTTCCATAACAATTTTTCACCTGAGCCCTTCTTTTTGGCCTCCACACACAAACACTGCAGAAACATGGAATCGAGCAATCCCCGAGCTGAGTGTTTGAAGCAGACAGCCTGCCATTTCATATGCAGCACTGACTTTTCCAGGCTGTTGATTTCACTTATGAAATGTAAATTGCTGGTGGGCCTGGGGAGGGGAGCTTCATTAATGATTTTTCAATGTCATCAACACTGTGTTCTCAAGTAAAGCAGGCCAACCAAAACTTCAACAAGCATGGGCTTGAGTCAGAGAAGGGCATTAGAGGAGATCACCATTGTTTAGGAGTCTCTGCTTTGTCTTCATAAATTGCAAAGAAAGAAATCTATGCAATATATAAATCCCAAGAATGTGCATTCTTTTAAGAATGTCTCCACTTTAAATACTTTGCAAGTTAGAAGCTGAATGCCACTGATTTTTATTTTCCTAATCTTTTCTGTTATCATTATCATAGTTGCCTCTTCAGCACATAGGAGGCTTATAAGTGTAATAAAATATAATAATTCTTGGTTTTGCAACCAATGATATTTTGTATTTTCTACATTGCAATCACTGAGTGCTTATATGTATTATCTATAATTTATTTAAATAATATTAAATACTCATGTGTTTATTAGCTCTCTAACCTCAGTAAAACACAAACTTCATGAGTCCTGGGGTGAATTTTCGTTTTCTCTGCTGTATGATAGTGCTTAGATCAGTGCTTTGCACAGACGGGATCAATAAATATTTGTTGCACGAATGAATAATTATCTTCTATAATCCTCATTTACCACTCCTATGATACTGTTATTACACCCACTTTACAGATAATAATACTGAGGCTTAATACTTGTCTAAGTATGTAGTCTCCAGTAAGTGGAAAAACTGGTCTTTGAATACTGATTTTTTTCCAACTCCGAAGCCTTAAGCACTTGTAAGCGCACTGCTATAACTACTGTTGATACAGATAGAATGAAAGTTTTTAAATATTTCATACATAAAAGCTACATAGTAAGCCACATTCTACATCTCATAGGTATAAATTACAAACTGGGTCATTACGATTGTAATTTGCATGAACAATAAAGCCACTGAGTTTTCTACGCGTATTTTTTCCAGCCAGTCATTAAATCATGAATCATATAAACGGTTTCCTAAATTAAGCTGATTAAACTAGATAAATAGACTAATGTTGATAGAAAATTGATAACTGTCTCACTCACTGCCAGAGTAGTGTTCAATATTTAGTGACACGGGAGGAAAAGCAGGTCACCAAACCTCTTTATGTAAAATATACACAGGAACTTCAGCATTGTTATCTCTAGTCAATTGCATGTCAGTACTGGTCTGAGGCAGCCTGAAAAGCATGATGGCAAAGGAGGCAGGTCATACTGCCAGGCATGAGTCCCAAATCTACCTCAGGTGGCTGTGTAACCTTGGCAATTCACTTCCAGTACTTCAATTTTCACATTAGTAAAAAAAGGATTGTTGTGAAAATTAAATTGAACACTACATGTGAAGCACTCAGAACAGCATCAGATACAGAGCAAACAGTGTATATTAGTCTCTTTACTGATATTTGAAATTATTTTTCTTATATTTTTCTACCATAATGTTAAATAAAATATATTTAAATGTAAATATATTATAAATAAAACAGTTGTATTAAATGAAATCACATTTATAAATTTATTCCAAACCCAGGATTTTTATATCATCTGAGTAATCATTTGCATTTTTTGATGAAAATCTGTTACTGTTCCTATTATATTCATATACACATTTACACTTTACTGTGGTCCTCGTATTATTTAGCAAATGGTTTGCAAAACTCGCATGCAACACACACACACTGCTTTCACATTTCGTTTCCTGCGTGAAGCTTTATTGGATGGGATAGAGCACTTATCATCTTATCTCTGTCTACATTGCTTTACTTCAATATTCCATGGACTGTTTCATATTTTCCTTCCTCTTATTTAACCATGTTCATGTGTTTATGAAACTTTATGCATTCTCTATGCTTCTATTTTTCCTGCTTGAGTTTCTGAATCACTGCTATCTTTGGTTGTAAATTAAGGAGTTGCTTCATGCATAATAAAGGGGCGAGGTGATGGTGTTCTCAAGTGATTGCCCAACTTCATCCAAAGCTAGTAGTTGCAGAGATCATTTTTGCCCTGCAGCTGGAGAAAAACATGCAGACACAAACCAAACAAACAAAAAACCTCAGTTTAAAATTTATGTCCCTGTTTATTAACCAAATGATCTAATGTGAGGCATCTAAAACACTCTAAATTTTAATTTTCTCACCTGAAATGGGAAGAATGATACTTAGCTGATGTACCTGTGGCTGAGATTAGATTGAATAATTTAACAAATATTTCCTGAGCACTTGTGTATTAATATCTAAATCATAGATATCCATTGATTGTATAAAAACTTTGGTATGCCTTGTCTAAGGCACCACTGAAGGCCACTTCACTTTTAATCTTTCCCAGCTCTCTTTTTCAACTCGTACTATGAGGCTGTTAAGAACAGGGCTTTTGTCTTACTCATCTTTGGGATCTCAGTGACTAAGATATCCCCAGAATATTATACTAACACTCAAAAATTGTTATGGACACAAAACAATTTAAGATGTGGTTTCAAAATGCCAAGAATACCAAATTTATAAGCTTCATTTTTAGATGGTTTAGACAGAAATATAAAGTGGAATCCCTGTCCCATTAACTAAAACCTTATATGGGTGGAAAAACTCATTAGAATGGACCAACCAGACACACAACACTGGTGGAGATTATTTTCAGATAACTATTTGGTAATTTCAAAGCTGAAGTTAGAGTCTCAAGCTACTGGGCACAGTGCTTTCTCCATAAGACATATGCACACACACAAAAACACACCCCCACCATCCATTCTCTCTCTGCTTTTGTGCCTGTGTCTGTCTGTCTCTCTCTCACCTCTCATTCCCATTAGGTCAACAAGAAAAGCAATTATGCTTTAAAAGCTTCTATAGTTATAGTTCTAAAATAGCTCTAGTTTGCAATACAAACGCTTAATGCATGACTCATTGCTTTACACCTAAGTCCTGATTCTGCAACCTTTCCTTGGCTAGATTCCCATAGGACTTTGATGCTCACAAAAAAAGTTTGCTGAGTGGACTCTAAAAACACAAAATGAGCCAGAGGGCACTCTCTCTGCAGCACAGAGTAAATGCATACATTTTCCCTGCCCCATTCTGTCATCATTTCATTTTCCTGATCCTTTGTCTTTTGTGTATGCTAAATACAATGTCCCACGTTCCTGATAGTGTCACTCTGCCTTTATCTAATCTTTCTTTTATGCCTCGCTATGTGGGCCTCATTATTCTATCCTTCCCTGAAGCTTCCCAACATGAAGAGTCCTCACTGAAAGAAGTAAGAAATAATTGGAGGAGGCTGAACATATTGTAGGTTGCACAGAGAATAGTCAGTCAGAATAAAGTCCTGTGATGTTATTTGAAAATGGCAGGAGAGCTGGTTGGATATATTTCAGGTAATGAGCTAGTTGACTCTAAACCATCCAAATGGTTCAGAAAGTTGTGCAAAAATCACTTACCAAGGTAAATAAGCAGACATTCTTTGCTTTTTCCCCCCCTTATCAAGAGAGAGTCACTTTTTCTTACTTATATCTCTGAGCACCAGCATTCATTTTCTTTAACTTGAAGTGAGAATAATCAATTATGTTAATAAAAGGTCAAAGGTCATAGGCATGTTTCATCCTACATCTGGTTAAATACATAAAACTAATAGATGCCCTTATATGAAAAATGATACATTTAAAGCTTTTTTAAAAAGCGAACAAGAAAAATAAAAATAAAAATAAATTAATAAATAAAATACTATGACATTTTGAAAAATTTCCCCTCAAAGTGCGAAGAACATTAGAACATTAGCATAAGGTGGCTTGGAGTGACAAGAAAAATGAACATGCAGAGTGAAAGTGAGTCATCCTCTTGAGGGCTTAAATGGAAAGAATGCCAAGGAAGAAATATTGGGGCTTTATGTTTACAACTATCCATATATTTCACATATATATGATTGCACATATATTATTGCTGTACATTAATTTTTTGGGTGAAGGAAATAAAATTCACAGTACTGGGATACATTAATTTTGGAAAGCCTATGATTATAGAGAAAATTCTGGCAGTCTCAACTACTTTTCTTACCAACACATAACCCCTTTCCATTCATTCTATCAACTTGGCGTTTTGGCCTGATTGGCACAACCAAAAAAGTGTTAGACTGTTAGTTGCTGCTTAGAGTAAAAGTGCTACTGTTACTGGTACAACTTTTTTTTTTAATTGAGGTATAGTTGCTTTAGAATGCTGTATCAGTTTCTGCTGTACAACGAAGCAACTATACATATACATATATCTCCTGCCTCTTGGATCCCCCTCCCCTTCCCCTATCCCACCCATCTAGGTCACCACAGAGCCCTGAGCTGAGCTCCCTGTGCTACACAGCAGGTTCCCACTAGCTATCTGTTTTACACATAGTAGTGTATATATATGTCAATTCTAATGTCCCAATTTATTCTACCCACCTTCCCCTCGCTGTGTCCACGTGTCTGTTTTCTACATCTATTTAGACAATTCTTCAGAAAAGAACTGTCAATGATTCTTCTGCAAATGTTTGGTAGAATTCACCATGAAGCCTTCTGGTCCTACACTTTTCTTTGTTAGGAGGTTTTTTATTATGTTCTTGCTTGTTATTAGTCTATTCAAATTTGCTATTTTTTCATGATTCAGTCTTGGCCGTTATATGTTTCTAGATGTTTATTCATATCTTCTAGGTTGTCCAATTTGTTGGCATATAACCACTTGTAGTAGTCTTTTATGATCCTTTTTTTATTTCTGTAGCCTCAGTTATAAAATCAACTCTGATTTTATTTATTTGACTCAACTCTTTTTTTAATTTGGCCAAAAGATTGTCATTTTTGTTGGTCTTTTCAAAAGACAACTCTTGGTATTGTTGATTTTTCTATTCTCTATTTTGTTTAAGTCTGCTCTAATCTTTATCATTTCCTTCCTTCTGCTAACTTTGGGCTTAGTTTGTTCTTTTTTTCCCTAGAAGTATGAAGTTAGGTTGTTTGTTTGAAATATTTCTTCTTTTTTAATGTAGATATTCATTGCCATGAACTTCTCTCTTAGAACTGCTTTTGCTGCATTCCGTAAGTACTGGTGTGTTGTGTTTTCATTTTCATTTGCCTAAAGATATCTTCTAATTTCCCTTTTACTTTCTTCTTTGACCTATTGGATTTTCAAGAATGTTGTTTAATTTCTACGTATTTGTAAATTTTATCATTTAAGTGTGAATGATGTTATCATTATGTTTGATGTTCTTTGGACATTAACTGAAGCCTTTTAAGAATACCTCTGTTTACTAAAAGAAAGTATGTTAAACTTTTAATCTAACAAGATTTCTTTTAAAATTAATTTTTTTTCAGTAAGAATTTTTTTAATTGTAGCTACCCTGATATATGTGCGATGACACTGACCCCCTTTAAGGAAATAAAGCCTAATGTGACACCACATCTCAGAGGTGACGGTGAGTCTTTGCATATCATGTTACACTTTCTGTCAAAATGTCCAAGGACTGTCATTCACATTCAGCATCACAGGCCTGAATTTTGGTTGTTTGGTGGAAAACAAATGATGAAATTCAATGCATAAAATTGCAAAACACCAATAATATCCCAGCACATTACTAAGAAGGATCATTGTCACTTTAAATGGTGAAAGAAAAAAGACATTAAATATATTCAAGCAGTTATTTGAAAATTCAATATTAGTGAAATGAGAATATAACTTTAAAAAATGCATCTTTTTCAAAATGCTGCCTTTCCCACTGCCATTATCTATAGCCATGCACTGGCTGGTGTTGCACTGACCACCTGGGGTGGGATGATGAAAAAACAATACCTGGAAGGATGAAAGACGAGAGAGGAAACTCTTAAGTAGATACTTCCAGTGTTCAAAGACTGAAATTAGCATCACATGTTTTAGTGGGAACATAAATTGTTTTTCATTCACATATGTATTCCACACCGATTTCTACTGGGGAAGATTTTGCACTGCACTTCCTTAATAAAAATGTGGAAATTTATAAGATTCCTGTCTGTCCCTCATTTTTGATATTGCTATCTTAGTTTGGCAAAAGAATTGTAACATCATTGAATGACTGAATTACTTGATGGCATCAAATCTTTGCAATTTAGATATTTATATAAATGTCAATTGCAATCAAAAATCAGATCATGTTAAAGAAATCTAGTGTTATTTTAAAGAAATAAATTAGTGTTTAGCTAAATCCAAAGGAATGTCATTAGTCTTCACAATTCATTCTTCAAATAATACAGTGTAACAACATTTTGCTGCCTATTGAACATTTAACATAACATGTAAAAATTCCCTTGCACGCAAAATATTCTACTTTACATATTATGCCAAAATAACATAAAATTGTATATAGCACCAAATTAACTACTAACCTAAGTGACAATAAAAATAAAGTTTTGGCTATGATCGTTTTCTAAAGTGAAACATAAATGCCTTAATGTTTGGAGTCCATGTTGCTTTAAATACTGTTTTTTGTTTTTGTTTTAAAGTGTACAATTTGATTTTTTTTCTTATTAGTAATGTTTATGCGACAATCCCAATCTCCCAATTCATCCCCCCCCAATAAATACTTCATTTAAAAAATTAAGTACGTAGGTGGCTGAGAAAAAAAATCATGCTGTGCTCTCATTTTTCATTAAATAACAATTTTGTTTAATTTAAATTTAATTGCAAAATTAGAAAAATATGACTTTAGGGTATGTTTTTTATACATTGCTACACTAACTAATTGAGCTTCTCCGTGTGTCCTTCATCGCTCTCACTGAGTCTTCTGTCAGCTTTCCCCTCCTACTGCTCTCTCATATCTCCTCCAACTCCAGCACATGCTATACAAGTTCACCAAGAATCTTTTTCTTTTTAATAAAAAATTCCAGTATATTGGAATGTTTACCGCTAAGTCCCTATATTTTAATAGTTCATGTAGAGCTTCTCTTCAGGGTAAATGTAGAAACAGACTCTACTTGGAACATTCAACATAGCAGGTATATTTCATGGTTTTACTGGTTCACTAATATGTTCATTTTGACGACAAGAAATATTAGACAGGAGAACGATACCACACCCATAGATTGTGCTGGGATAATTAGAAACTAAATGTATTACATTGGACGTAACATATTTGCTTATGTTTTAGGGAACATAACTTGGTGGATGCCATATCAGAATCTACATTCTTCTGAGCTTAGTATAGTAGGGAGGCCAGAAGTGCAATAAGATGCCTCAGTAAGATCATAGTGCTTGATTAGAACAGAGATCTCATGCTGGCTCTGCTGCAAATTACAATAACTTTGAAAAGTTTCTTGACTATTTCAGTTTTACTTATCTACAGCTTGAGGGTTTTGAACTATAGTTTATCTCTAAGTGCCTCCTAGCTAGAATATTTGTTAGGATTTTACTGTATCTGAACTTATAGAATAACAAGCTATCACTGAGAAATTTTAAGTATTTTTTTGTATCTTAAATCTTTGGTTTCCCATGGCTATTCCTAATAGGAGTCACCTCAGGATATTTACAAAATGTAGATTTTTGACTACAGATTCGTGGAATCAGAATAGCATATACATTTTAAAAAACTTTCTTAGTATTTCTGATACAGCTACTCTTTCCTTTGTTGTTTTATAGCACAATTTAGAATTTTACAATAGGAAATAAGTTTTTTTTCCTTTGCTCAAAAACAGAGGAGGGCATATAAAAATCATAGTTTTGAGAGTACGAAAAATAATGATATATTACTTTATTGCAAATAACTGAATATGCAATGGGCAGATCAATGTGTTTTCAAATTTAATTATAGAGTAATACCTTTTTCCTTTAGGGAAGCTGGAACCTTCACTTCTTTTCCCTTAATAGGCTCTGGAAAGAAACAATGCACATTTATTTGAAACCAAGATCAAAGGATTTGAGAACACACATACAGTGGAGTCAATGAGCTATCAGTAAAGTGAACCTCGGTGGAAATGATGCGATGTTTTCTTTCAAAAATTATTTTAATCATACAGAGACAAGGAAACAATAGAATAGAGTACAACAAGCTGTTCTCTAATCGTTTCTATTCAAAATAAATGTAAGTTGTTGAATGAGGTTCACTCTGTTCATTTAAGGGGATGAGTATTTAGATGAATAGGAACTTGCTTTATCTGTAATTTTAAAAAACACATGACTTCAGCATCTAGAAGTCTTCCAAAACTGTTACAATCAGCACTAACTTAGTTTATTTCTTTCAGGCTATGTTTTTTCAAAAAAATAAACAATCAAATGGAAAGCTCTGCATATATCATGTAAATGTGGTGTTTTAGTCATCAGACTCAAGTCAAACAAATTTCAAGAATAAGACTAAAATAAATTCTGAGACAGTTACATCTACGAACTCCCAATATCTTAAAATGTGGTCCTTAGTTAGAGCAAACCAAGTAAAACTTCATTTATCCTACCGGTTTCAAATACAAAATGATTCTGATCATATCATGGGTTCCATATATGGGTAATGCCTCGAACAACATTATACTCCCTCAAAAATCTATTAAAAATAAAGGCTAAAATGAGTTTTCTGCCTTTTCTGCAACATTAAATCTCAGTATCTATTTTACTGACAAAAATGACTTATAATGCAGTGAGAAAGGAAGGAAAGAAAGAAACCTATCCTTTCAGCCCTTTTTTCTATTCCCATTTAAAGTTTGGGGTGGAATGCAAAAAAAAAAAAAAAAGTGGTGGTACTTGTAAATGGAAATGCCACTCCAAACAATCACTTAGAATTCACACCGAGTTCCTCTGGTGAATTTGGAGTGTCAAGAATGGATTTTGCGGTTCCATTGAAAAGGCTGTGTCCCTCAAAGCAAGATTTTCTTGATAAACAATAGCCTTAAATATCCATAGGCTTGTAGAATTTTTAAAAATGGCTTTGGTGGCAAAGAAGTGTCCCTGTTGATATTTATTGTGCTAAGGGTAAAGACAGTTTCTTTTCTATATTTCAGCGTGGGAAGATGAAATCAAGAGCCATGAATTGAATAAACACACGGAGAAGCTTCATTAACTTTTTTTTTTCAGGCTGATGGGGGTAATTTACTGCTTTGTATTCCTTGGCTAAACTGAAAGAATTAATGTATCGTGAAATGAGAAGCGGTGGTGGGAACAGACTCCTGGTGGGGTAGGAAAGCACAATGCCTAGAACTTCAGATTTCAAGACTCAGCATGTTGATTTAAATGGGTGTCTGTATATGACTGTGTGAGATTAAAGTAGTTATAAAGTACAAGACCTAAAGAGAGGGCCCATAGACTGCTTTGATTTTGAGGGAGAAAGAAGGAAGGGGTGAAAAATATATATACTTTCATAGGGTATTTGAAGGTCATAAACCCATCACCTTAAATTTGGAGAAAGTCCTCAGAAAATAGAAATAATTTTTATTTCCGAGTTTGCTAATAGGAAGATGCCTTTGCTCCCAGGCTGGGTCATCTCCTGCACTGACTTTCCTGCATCTCATTTCTTCTCAGTGTCTTTTTTGACTTCAAGGGGTTTTGACCTGATTTAAGAAGTCCACAGGCTGGTCTGAGCAGTCTGTAACTTCCTAAGGATACCAAATATGACCAAAAATGCGGAGACAGTGTTATATGTGAATTCTGCACTTCTTTATTGGGAAGGATCGATACATCATTGGTTTGGGTCAGCTATTAAGGCATTTTTCAACTCATCTGTCTTGTTTGTCAGGAGCAAACATTGGAAAGCACATTTTGTGTGTGTGTTGTTTTTACACATATGGTAGTTTCTTTGCATTTGACCCAGAGCCTACAGGAAAGCTTATGAATCTTGATTATCAGGATCTAGAATATATTTAAAGGTGCTGGGATATAAATTGGAACTCTCAAAATAATCTGGCAGAAGATTGTAATGGAGAAAAGTTCACAAAGAAATAGGAAGGTCATTTCAGGTTTTTCCATTCCCCTGCACCACTCCCAGAGACAAAGGCAATAATGAACTAGGGTGAGTATTCACAGTGAATAAATCATTGGGAATCGGTTTCAAAGTCATCAGACAACTTACCCTATTCTTAGCTCTTGCTTGTGTTTGATGAGTGGGAATGGCCAAGAAAAAGTATGGTGAAGACAAACAGAAGTTGGGGAAATTATCAAATGCGTGGTCCTGAGCATCGGAATATGAAAGAAGATAAGCTCTGCTCTGAAATCTCTGGCATTAGATCCAAAAGTACACAAGCCTGAGTCACACAACTAATCAATAATTCTAATGTCCATCATGTTACACCAATGCCAGAGGAACCTAAGGATGCTATTGCCTTCTCAATAGAATAAAATTAATTAACCTCCTTGTTGCCTAATTATGGTTTGGTTTGCAGTTCCTTGGACCACGGGTGAATCCTGCAAACCTGAGATAAGTCAGACCAGCTGTGAGAAGCAAGTAGCGAGAGGATAGTGGTGGATGCCAGAAGGAATATAACCAATAACAGGGGTGACTCATAGGGTTGTCTGGTTTCTGGGTGGTCAGGGCCGTATAAGCAGGGCTCTGCCCTCTTGAGTGTGTAGAGAGGGCTTACATGAGTCCACTAGCTCAGGAAAGTCAGTAGCTGAACCAGCAGCAAAAGCCAAAAAGATGTGTCTTTCTCTTGCTCTTTTCCTTTGGAATAATCATTCCTAGCCCTCTCTATACCTCCTTAAATAAAGACACAAGCCTAATGATGCTTCTCTAAATGCTTAATTTACTTGTGGTTATCACATCCCCGGTAAATGTGGCCTCAAAGGATTTCTGTGTAATAATTCTGGTATTAGAAATGTAGCATTGCTTCAATATGGGTTCTAATGTGTACACACAAGTGCAATCTGTAGGAGACCAGCAAATGTAGGCAACCTCTGAGCTGCTCCAGTGAAATAAGAGGCTATGTATCAAGTGGAATTGCTGCATTCTGATTCTGCCACAGCTCAGCAGCAGGCTTCAATAATCCTCTCCAGAAACAATAACACTGCAGAGGTTAAAGTCACTGAAGTTTTATAGGTAACACTGCAATTTTTTCTTTGATATTTTTTACATCATGAAAATTATATTCGGAAAATACAGGAAAGGTGACAATATAATTCTTCTAAAATTGTACCCAACTTGCATGTAACAAAGATATTTGAGGCCATTAACACAGCTTGAATAAAAAAAGAGGTTCATTTTAAATAATTCTACATCAATAATCACATGTAGCAGATCTTTATATATGTGATTTTCTAGTGGCCATGGAGACATCTTGCAAATAGTAGGGAATTTAACATTGAGGAAAAAGTGGTCCCTAGGAAATTGTCTGCAATTGTACATTAACAACAACAACAACAATGGAAATTACAGGAGCCTACTTAGTAAAGTGGTCAGTGTGGATTTAAATTCTCCCACATAATATTTTCCAGGACCAATGTTTACAACTACTATTTCCAATTAGTTTAGGCTTCAGCATAAGTGAAGTCTTGAAGTAGTAGTTTAAATTTTTGATAATTGTCATTGCCTGAAAGGTTGTTTTAGAGGTAAGACCCAACTTTTCTGTTGAGTTGTTTTTATAATAAACAATAATACATGGTCCAAGTATCCCTGTGACATAAGTGCTCACCAAAATAAGTGTATTTCATACTGCATTGGAAGGAGGGAAGGTTTAGATTTTGCATGTGTATATGGATTTTCCTGGTAGTGTGTTTCAATAATACTTTTAGTTCTCACACAAACAAGGACAATGTTTTTGTTAATTGTCAGATAAATTGAGAATGGAGATGAGTAGGAGTCTCTCTAAAAGAACAAGTAATCACTGGTGAAAAATGGACTGAGCTCCTCTGCGGGAATTAAGGAAAGTCAACCAATAGGAAAAGGACTAAGAATATTTTTCCACATCACATAGCCAATGTGTCTATGTCAAATAGATTTTCAAACGCAAAGGTGCTTTGAAGAATATAAATAAAAGGACCATATTTTAAGAAGCAAGCAGTATCTGTGTTAAAATGAAATAAACAGGCGTTAAAATCCAGCAGACTTAACTTGATTCTTGCCTTTGCCTCATACCCACAGTGTGACACTGAGTACTTTAAATTACATGTACCTCAGCTTCCCCGTTTACTGAAATGGCGATATCAAGCACTACTTGCAGAAACACCATGTATAAAGTAGATTGCAATGTGTCTGGCAAAGATCAGATGCCCTGCTTCTGTACTTCTCCCAAACAATCCTCACACCTTTCTCTGGCTAACTCCTCACCCTTCATACTTGAATTTAATATAAGTTCTTCAAGAAAGCCTTTTCTGATTCCCCAGACTTGATTAGGAAGTTGATAGAGAAGGCTTGGTGCTTTATGTGGACATTATTCTTAGAAAGAGGCCTGGGATTTGAATAAACAGAGAAGAAAATCAGTCCATTCAAGAGACTGAAATCACAAAATTTAGATAAGAATGTCATGCTCTTTCATAGCAATAAGGAACCTGACAAGACTAAGGCAGACAGAACATGACTAGGAGTCTTTGAAAACAGCAGAATTCAGAATTCCAATTCCTAAGTCTCCCCATTCCTAGCTTTGCCATCTTTGTTTTGCCAGTGACTAACACGTGTTTGGAAAGATTATGCACTAAATATATATTTAATGAATGGATAGAAAGGAAAGAACCAGAGGACATGGAAGCAAGCCCTTCCTATACTCTTTATTTTCCTTCTAATCCTTTTTTATCCTTTTCATTCTTTTTTAAACATCATTTTTCTCTTTTTTTTTCTTTCAGAAATTATAATCAGAGCACTTTTAGGTCATAGTAAATAGAAGGAAAGTATTTAATGGACAGGTAAATAGATAAAAGTTTTCAAATATATGAGGGTGTCCTGTGCAATTTTAACCTATAAATCTACAGAGGAGATGACATATGCTGTGGACACATTCAGGTATTTTTGCTAATAAATTTCTTGTGTTATGTTAAATTGACTCTATTACCTTTATCTTTCAGACCTGAAGAAGTCTTCCCAGATTTTTCTTTTCTAATTTCTGCAAGAAGAATCATAAGGAGAAAAGGTTACAGGGAATAACAGAGAAAAAAATGGCAAGTTCTTCATGTGTTATGTTTACTGAGGCTTAAAGAACCAGAAGGGCTATGCATGATATTCAAGATACAGGTGTCTACTGGGATAAACTGCCTGTAACATATTGAACTAAATATGCAGAAGATAGAAAATAAGCCCACAAATTTTTACAAGGGGCAGAGTATGGCGCATACAAAAATGTACAAATAAAATGCTATGGGCTTTGGAAAAAGAAGATATGATAAGAGTAATAGCTAACATTGTCTATTACTATGTGTCACATGGAGTGCTCTTTACTGTTTAGCCATTCAACATTCACAACAACCCTATAAGGTTGGTAGGTCTTGTTAATATCCCTGCTTTTCACTTAAAAAGATTAAATAACTTTCCTAAGCTCATGTAGCTCTTGAATGGGAAAGCTGGAATTTGAACTAATGTCTCTCTGAACTCAACCACAAAGGTATTGGCTCTGGTAGCTCAATGATGGAATCAGGAACGGCTTTGGCAGGTGGTACTGAGGAAGAGCTTGTAAGATGGAAAGGAATTAGACCAACAGAAATGAAGCTGAAAGGACATTTTAGGACAGACGAGAGAATGGGGAGGCGTGGGCTGGGCAGTCTGTCAGTTTGGCTGTGTGAGTCACTTGTAACCAACAGAATACAGTGGAAGTGTTGCTGTGTGACTTCCTAGACTAAATCAGGAAAAACCATGTGGTTTCTAGCTGCTTCTCTAAGGACACTAGCTCTGGGGGAAGCCAGCTGCCATGTAAGTTCTCCAACTGACACTGCCAGGCTGGCAAGACCACATACAGGCAATCCAGTCAACAGCCTCAGCTGAGCTCCCAGCCAACAGTTAGCATCAACTGCCAGCCAGCTAAGCGAGCGATCTTGGACATCCAGAAGTCAGTTACTTTAGATGTCTACAGCCCCAGCCTACACCTGATTGTAATCACACAAGATATCCAAGTGAAAAACTGCTCAGTTGATCCCTCCTGAATTCCTGATCCTCTAAACCATAAGCAAAGTAAAATCAGCTGTTGTTTTATATCACTAAGTTTTGAAGTGGTCTCTACACAGAAACGGCTAATAAACAACAAAGTATTGTACCATGCACAATATAAGTTCTCTGGTAGAGCTATATAGATAACAGAGAAATGATTAATTCTACTTTTAAAACTGAGGAAGGTTTTTACTGAGAAGATGACATTTGGTTTTAGGTTCCTCATTTGATTAGAATTTCACTGGTCAGGAAATGCCAATTTAACAGTATATCAGGATATAGGATGTAAGTCAGGTTTTTTTAAAAGCTGAGGATCATAGTAAATAAAAGAAATCCTGCAGTTTTTACTTGGTTCACAGAGGATAATCTACCATCAGTTGAGATATGGAATATAGGGAATAGAGTTCTTTGGAGGAAGACATTATCTTTGCTTTGAATATATTGTGTTTCATGTGTCAACAAGATACCCAAAAAGGAAATGTCTTGCAAGCAGCTGGAAATACAGGTGAAGTACATATTATATGCAAGTGTTGCAGAAGCAAAGCAGCTTGAAGTGTCATTTATAAATGGAAACTATTGACACAACCATAACATGATTTTTTAAATGCCCCAGGCAAATCTTTTTTGCTTTGTTCACGTAGATAAGCTTGATTTAGTGAATAAACTAAGTGTACAAGGGCAAAATAAACCAGAAAGTTAAAAATTGTTTTCTTAATAGCATATAAAATTGAAAGAAAAACTGATGTCTTGTGTTACTTTTTACCTGCATGTTTTAAATCCAATCTCATATAATTTACCTATACTGATATATATTCATATATTGGTAGTAATAAACAATTTTATCAATTTTGCTATTGCCAGATGTTTGAAAATGAATACCACACACAAAGTGTGATCAAAATAGCTATAAATAGCAAGCTAAATTTTAAATACTTTACTAGATAAAAACTATTCATTTAAAGAGAAAAATATTCAATTTCAATAAATCCAGGGATTTTTTTAAAATTAGGGGCCTGAATATATCTAACCAAGAAAAATAAATAGGAAATAGCATTTACTTATTCTTCTAACATTATCCTCTAAAAGATAAAATGTATATATAGTAATAGTATTACCTTCTACAAAAATCTTGTAGATTCTACAAAAATCTTGTCTGTTAAACAGACAAAACAAAAACTGAAATAATGAACAATCTTGTAACAGAAGAAATTAGCACTAGAGTTCCTCCTCAGCACATAAATATTTTGAACCCCAAACAATGTGTTTAAAGGAAATGGTAGTAATTAATAATATCTTTGATCTAGCTCTTAGTTTATTATTCATTGCTCTGAATGATCAAATTCAATATCAATCTATTATTAGTGACATTAGGATATTAACAAAGATATGTCTGTTGAAGTGTTTTGGTTTGATGTTAATGTCAAGTGTAGCTAGATTGCAAACAAGAAACTGAAATTGAAGGTGTAAAGGTTCCTAACAGGATCATCAGGGTGTCCAGACTTCCTAGCTATGTGAAGAATCAAGCTCAAACTTCTTAACCTTTCTTTCCCAGCTAGCTCCACTGAAGTGCTCAAAAATATCACTTCAAAAACTGTGTTTCTTTCCCCCTTTGAAGATATATAATTTGCCTGCTGGTTTGAAATATTGTTTCATGGGCATAATGAATAAGATCAAAATGTCCATTTTTTAAAAATTTTTCTACTGGTGGAAAGAACAGTTTTAAAGAACCATATGGAGAGCTCTATCCCTAAGTTCAATGACAGATAATTCCTCAGATCACACAGCACCAAAAATGTTAAAATTGTTTTATAACAACTCTGTTGCTTCCTAAAGTGATACTACCTTGTTCCTAGTGAGATCCAATTGTGGTTAATTGCATGATTTTAAAACATTTAATATGAGATGCCCTACATGTATCTGTCATTGTTTTATATTCATTTGGACATAACTTTTGACAATCAGGGATATTGTAGAAAAGGTATTTTATAGCATTTTTATATCTTTTTCTAACTCCAAAATATGTTTTATAAATAGAGAAACGAATTTTCAAGTTGTCTAAATAGTTTAGCATTCTATGCTTACAATTCCCATGGGGAAAAATATAAAATTTTGATGTTTTATGCAGTGCTAATTTTGAATGCTCCTGAAAAGATGCTGTCAGGGTTTAATTTTACTCAGGCTGTTGTCCATTAACTTTGCAATTAAGTATGACTTGGTCAGGAATCCATTTTTAACTTTTTTTTGTCTTAATGATACATTGAATTATTCTATAGGCTGAAGAACTTGGTACACATATTTTTAACATTTAAAAATATTTTTCTCAAAAAAAAATAAAATAAAATAAAAAAAAAATAAAAATATTTTTCTCTAAAAATCTGTTTAAAAAATTCTTAATTCAAAACATCTCCAATTCAATTATATTTATACGTTGGCGTCTTTTTTAAAAACTTTGAAAACTTCATTGTATTTCTTTCTTAGTCATTTCTTAATTAAAATATATATATATAATTTTGCAACCTGTATTATCCTCTAACAGAACATTCTAATTAAAAAGTATAATATAAAATTTCTTTGAATGACATCCTAGTTTTGTTAGCACTTGAGGACTATGGTGAGGTATTCCTCAAGAAATTGTAAAGAAGGGAAATCAGATTGTTCTCTGAAAGTTAAGCTAATAATACAGAATGTGGAGAGTTGGGGAGTTTTGAAAGCACCAATTATATACTACTATATAACACATTGTATATGCCTTTCTGAAAAGCTTTCTTCAATTACTCAAGCACTGTGTTGTTCTAGGCAAGCTGGGCTGTGTTAGCATGTTAAAACTGTGACATAGAGCATGTCACAGGAATTCAAAACAACTAACAGATATAGAACTTGTTTAATGTGTATCTTGCAATCACAATGGAGACAGAAGTCTTGTCCAATGGATTAAGTATTCTAGTCTTTTTGACGAACTCTTTCCTATAGTAATATAGTTCCTCAAATCACCTTAGCTGAGGGACTTCCTGAAATCATCTAAATACTCTTTTTCCTTTGAATTCTGGTAAAACTTTATAATTATGATGCTTTTCGGCTGTGTAGCTTGGCTGCAAGAAGAGAATAGTAATCAGGATTCTGGACTGTACCTCAGTAGGGTACATTTTACTTTATCTCTGATCAGCTCTTTTAGAAAGATCAGCAATATGCAATTACTTAAAAACTAAAATAACTACTGCTTTATATATTTGGGAGCTGAGATAAACTAGGACACCCTAGGCATATAATTAGCTTTCTGAGCTCTACAGAATTTGTTTTTCAAAGAAAACTTTATTAGCCATGAGTTTTTCTCATGTAATCATTTTCAACTTAAGATGTCAAAGTTCCCATGTCTTTGGCTAGAAAAAAAATTTTTGTTACAAGACTGCAATTTCCTTGAGGACAGGCAAAGCTAGGTCTTGGTCATTCCTGTATTCACATATAATGATGAAGTGTTGTTTTGTATGGTTAGACACTTTTACATAAAATCTTGCTATGAATGGAATGTTTGTTTCACCCTGAAATTCATATGTTGAAGACTAATACCCAATGTGATGGTATTTGGAGGTAGGGCCTTTGGGAGGTGATTATGTTATTAGGGTGGAGCCTTCCTGAATGGGATTAGTGCCCTTATAAGAAGAGACATGAGGAAAATGATTTCTCTCCCTCTCCCTCTCCCTCTCTCTCTCTCTCTTTATCTCTCTCTGCATCATAGCAGGATACAGTAAGAAGACATCTGTTTGCAAACCAGGAAAAGCCCCCTCCTCAGGAACCACAAAAGCCCAATAATCATATAATTGCCTTTCATGGTTAGTTATTTCCCAATTTTGCAATCCCAACACAGCTGGCACCTGATCTTGGACATCCTATCCTCTAGAAATGTGAGAAATTCCTTTCTGCTGCTTAAACCATTTAGTCTGTAATATCTTTGTTACAGCAGCCACAGATAACTGAGACAGATTACTAACTCCTCACCCATTCCAAGGAGGTAGACATTATCTAGATTTTATAGATATGATAGTAGAGTCTAAGAGAGGTAAATAACTTGCCCAGCATCACAACCACTAAATAGCAGTGGAAAATTTGAACCTGGACCTTCAAAACAAAAGTTAGAGCTAAACTACTATGGTAAGTGCTGGGGGCACAGTGGGTTGTAAAGTGGATAGCACCACAGATGGCTCCTAGAAGTGAAGAGTGAGTATATTTGCATCACCACCTCACAGCAATATTCTTCATAAATGCTAGTCTGCCATGGCTTTCCAAATCCTTTTCCTGAAGCAGGGGCCATGTCATCTGGCACATATTAGGAAGTCAATAATGATTTGTTGAATACATTAATAAGTTTGCCAAATTTGCGCTGATCACATTTTATCAGAAAACTTACTCTTGAATCTTTACACAAAAGCCTAATAAATCATATAATCATCTTTCAAGGTTAGTTACTTCCCAATTTTGCAATCCCAATCCAGCTAAGTTAAAGTAAACTGAAATTGCCAGTATTTGACAATTTTCATGGATAAAACCCAAAAAGTTATATATATTTCAACCTGACTCTACACAGCATTTTGCTTTTTTTAACCTAAGAAATTTTGGATGGTGAATTTCCAGTGTTTAATAATCTGACACACCTATATTTATATACTTAATTTTCAATTAACTTTTTGTAAAAATCTCTAATCATCTCTTCATTTAAAATGTAACATATCCTTCTATTTTCTATCACAATCATAATATTGCATATTCTATAGTGTCTTTTGAAATTCTTTTCTCAATTAGAAATCTTCTACAAACACATTTATGTGCGATCTGAGAAATGTCTCATTATAGTCTGTGTTTAAACATGAAACTTATTTTGTGAGAGGATATATATAGAAATCTTAAAGAAATATAATTGAATATATGAAAAATTATTAACTTAAAATTATTAATATAGTAAAAAAATAAATAGGATTTTGAAATAAATGCTTCTGTTATTCATAGTGTGGAATCTCAAAATACAGAACTTTGAAATTTACTTAGTGGATTAATTAGTTGAGATTTCCATACCATTTTTTTAATTAATGAACTATAATAATTTTTAGAGCAGATTAAGGTTTACAGTAAATTAAATGGAAAGTTCAGAGGGTTCCCTAATATACCCCACCTTCTCCATCATCAAATTCCTAACTAATGTAATTTGTTACAACTGATGAGCTAATATTGATACATGATTATCAACCAAAGCCCACAGTTTACATTAGGATTCATTCTTAGTTTTGTTCATACTGTGGATTTTGACAAATGTATAATGACACAAATATACCATTATAGTATGATATAAAATAGCTTCACTGCCCTAAAAAATTCCCTGTGCACTACCTATTCATCTCTTCCCACACTCCCAAAGCCCTGGTGACCACTGAATGTTTTACTATCTCCACAGTTTTGCCTTTTCCAGAAAAGCATGTAGTTTGTTATATAATATGTATACTTTTCAGATTGGCTTCTTTCACTTAGAAATAGAATATAATGTTCTTCAGTATCTTTTCATGACATGATAGCTCATACATTTTTAACACTGGAGAAAATTTTTTTGTATGGACATACCAGAATTTATTTATCCATTCACCTTTTGAAGAATATATTTGTTGGTTCCAAGTTTAGCAACCATGATTAAAGCTGGAATATTTGTGTAGATAAGTTTTCAACTCATTTGGATAAATACCAAAGATCATGACTGCTGGATCGTGTGATAATTCATTTAGTTTTGTAAGAAACCACCAAACAGTCTTCCAAAGTGGCTGTACAACTTTGCATTCCCTCCAGCAAAGCATGAGAATTCCTGTTTCTGCACACACTCCCCAATATTTGAAGCTTCATTGTTTTTATTGAAACAATGTATTAGCAATTCTAATAGGTGTGTAGTGTTATCTCATTGTTTTAATTTGCAATTTCCTGATGATGTATGATGTTGAGCATCTTTTCGTACGCTTATTTCCCATCTGTATATCTTCTTCGGTGAGGTATTTGTTCAGACCTTTTGCCAATTTTTAAAACAGGTTGTTCAGTTTCCTATTGTTGAGTTTTAAGAGTTCTTTGTGTATTTTGGATAACGGTCCTTTATCAGATATGTGTTTTATAAATATTTTCTCTTATTCCATGTTTTGTCTTTAAATATTCTTGACAGTATCTTTTGCAGAGCAGAAGTTTTTAATTTTAATAAAGTCCAACATATCAACTTTTCATTTATGGATTTGTGACTTTGGTGTTGTATCTAAAAAGTAATCTCCAAACCTAAGATAACCCATATTTTCTCTTATATTATCTTCTAGGAGTTTCATAGTTTAATGTTTTACATTTAGGTCTATGATACACTTCAAATTAATATTTTGAAAAGTATGTAGGACTCATATCTAGATTCTTTTTTTTTTCTTTTTGCTTGTGAGCGTCTAGTTGTTCTACTACCACTTGCAAAGAAGCCTATCCTTTCTTCTTTGAATTGTTTTTGCACTTTTGTCAAAGATTAGTTGACTGTATTTTTGTGGATCTATTCCTGGGCTCTTCATTTTGTTCCACTGACCTATTTGTTGATTTTTTTCACCAGTATCACACTGTGTTGACTACTGTAGCTTTCTAATAAGCCTTGAAGTCCAGTAGTGTCAGTCCTCAGACTTTGTGTTTCTCCTTTAATATTGTCTGGGCTATTCTGGTCCTTTTCTTTTTCCATATAAGCTTTAGGATCAGTTTGTTGATAATCACAATATCAGTTTGTCAATATCCACTGGGATTTTTATCATAATTGAATTGAATTTATAGACAAATTTGGGAAGAAATGACATCTTAACAATTTTGAGTCTGCCTATGCATGAACATAGAATAGATTATATCTTAGATTTACATCTCAGTCTTTCCTTTTTTTGGCACTAACATAAATGGTCTTGCATTTTTAATTTTGTTCATTCCAATTTTTCATTGCTAGTACATGGGAGAGCAATTGACTTTTCCAGATTTACCTTGTGTTCTGCAATCTTGCTATAATCACTTAGTTCTATGAGGTTGTTCTTGATTCTTTAGAATTTCCTAAATAGATGCTCTTATCAGTCACAAATACAGTTTTATTCCCTTCTTCCCAATTGGTATGTCTTTTCTTTCCTTTTCTTGTCTTCTTGCATTAACTAGTACTTTCAGTACAATGTTGAATAAGTGTGCTGACAGGGGACATCCTTGCCTTGTTTTTTTATCTTAGTGGGAAAGCTTCCAGTGCCTCATCATTAAGTGTGATGTTAGCATAAGGTTTTATTGTAGATGTTCTTTATCAAGTTGAGGAAATTTCTTTCTGTTCCCAGTTTGCTGAGAGTTTTTATCATAAGTGGATGTTGGATTTTGTCAAATGATTTTCTGTATCTATTGAGATGATTTTGTTTCTTTTTTATCTGGTTGATGTAATGAACTACATCAACTTATTTTAAAATGTTAAACCAGTTTTGCTTACCTAGAATGAACCCCACTTGGTCATGGTGTATAATTCTTTATATAAACTGTTTAATTTGATTTGCTAATATTTTAGACTGCAACGAAATTTTTTAGAAATCTTTAACAGTACTTTAAACTTTGTGATGGACACATGCATGTAAAAGAAAGTCGAGGTCTGAGACTCTCAAAAAGACTTTGGTTGGAGTAAAACAAAAGCTAATGTCATTTAACAAATTGTCCTTCCTACAGTGCTTACCAGTGTGACAAAGTGATCCCCCTGCAGAACAAGAACCCAAGGTCTATTTAAGTTTCTCCACTTGGGAACAATATGTTAGAAGAAGAATACAGTTTTTGTATTTTAAAAAAGTAAATGATCTATTCAATAAATGTTTTTTCAGTGTCTCTTTTGGGCTCATAGCTGAAAAAAAACTAGATGGTTCCATGGAGTTCAGTCTATGCTGGAAGGCCATCCATGTAGGCAGATTAAGTACAATGAAAGAGAGACATATACAGGTCTCTGAACTCATAGTAGAAGGACGAACAAAGTCTACCTGGTGCAATAAGAAAAGACCCCACAGGAGTACTGGCATCTGAAACTGGACATAAAATTTGTCATCAAAGAAGAATTGGAAAGACATCTCCTACATAAGGAACAACATAAGAAAACAACGGAGTGTAACATTTCATGTGGCTGCTTTGCTGGATGTACAAAGTGGAGGAGAAGCTTGTGAGCCAAGGCTGGAAAGTTGCACTGAGGGTTGGTGGTAAAGAAACCTGCAGTACTCTTCTAGAGAACTTGAATTTATATCATTCCAGTGATAAGAAGTCTTTAAAGAATCTATTCCAAACTTTTTTCTGTCATTGTATCAATGTAATTAAAGTTTTGCTCATAAGAGAATATGATATATATTGAACTGACTGACAATACTTAGAAAGTCATTGTTATTTTGTTTGGAAATAGTCCAAAACTGAAACCACAGTTCAACCCACATTTGTGTTATCCACATTCTCCTGTCTCCCTGAAACAATACGTTCTTCTTTTTCATTTCTTATAAATTCTTTTGTACATGTGTGTCATGGGCATAATTTCTGCATCCTGTGTTCTATTATTACTGATTCTTATGGCTAAATCAATATGTAGAGAAACTTCATGTCATTTCATTGGATATTCAATATTATGCTTTGCTCCAGAGATGTACTTTTTAAAACAAGTATAATTTGAGTACATTTGAAATTGAAGTGAAGTAAATACTTCAAATATTAGAATTCTATTCAGTAGATTTGTATGACATTTAGAAATATTTTCATTTTAGAATATGAATCTGACTTTTCTGTTTATACTTTTGTATAGGTTATACTTGCAATCAAAAAAATAAGTTTATTCTTCAGCATTTGGGTCAAAGTGGAAATATCTCAGGCATGGGAGACATTTCTTACAAATAAGAATTAGGCAATAGTAGGACTAGAAAGTTCTGTAGAGAATGCTTAGTAAAATAATCTTGGCTTATAAAAGAGGCTTTACAAAAAAAAGTAACTAGCCTAGTGCCACAGAATAAATTAACAGAAGGGACAGAACAGGCCTTAAGTTTTATTTTGAGATAACTGTACTCTATTATTCAAGCAGATTAATATTTCTAATCACTATTAGTTTTTATCAGTTATTTCTTTTCAAGGATCAACAATACAAGTGCTAACTCCAAGCTAAGAACTGTTGACTATGATTTCTAGTGCCAAGACTTTTAATGAGACTATAGTTGCTTTTTATGAGTTATCTGACCTAGTATCTCTTTCTTATATAAAACTCAAATGAATAAAACCAAAATTTGCAAGTCAAAATGAAGAAATTATCTAACTTATATTTTGCCATTTCATAATTCCAAAGGAATATCTGAACTGAATTTTCAGGTTTTAAGAATTGCTTTTTATTTAGCATATAATACATCATCAGTCTACAAAAAATTGGGGCAGTAAGAGTCAATAAGGTGCAAGTCAATGTCAGGTAGAGTGATGAAAAAATTTTCATGTTTATTCCTGAAATTATTTGACCTAGAATGTGTACTTTACAATTAGAAGAAAGTAACAATGCATTTTTTTTGAAGAGCTGATGATTTCAGATAATATCTGCAATTTAGTTTTTAGAGAATGTAGCTTAAACTCCATTCATTTGTTCCAGGATATGACATAGCAATTGATTTTAAGCAATGTTATTCAAGATAGTACACAGTGTATGCCAATTCTTTTTTGTCCCCCTAAATAGGCTTTTTGTAGAAAATCAATTTATAAGTGAAAGAAAAAAGTCAATAAAAAAGGGATAAAAATATTCTCCCAAAACAATCTTTGTTCTGATCACTTAGCTTTATAGCAGCTTATAATATACTTGCTATTAAAAATTCCTGAGGGAATAAAGAAAACAAACCCATATGTGGTTTCAGGGTAAAAGCAGGAGAGAAAGTAAGTATTAATAGAAAAAAGAGGCATAATTAGCAACATAATGTTCTTGAGCTTGTAAGGAGGTGTTTTCTTGGTGTGTTATATGGTAAACACTACAATGCATTTCCACAGTCTTTTATATAATCTATCATAGAATATCAAAGGAACGAACAAAAGTCAATTTTTCTCTCTAGAGAACAAAATTGTGATCTTCAAATATCTCTATTAAATAATTAAAAGTGTTTTTACTTGCCAAGTTCTGGTAATGGTAATCAAAATTTTCTATGAGGAAAAATAAGGCTTGTAAAATAATTTGCCTTATGAAGAGGATGAAAATGGTCTTTCACAGATTTAAGTATTTCTTAAAGAACCATCAACCTAATATTAAAATGTAGACAATAATTAAAAAATATACGCTTTAAAAATGCTTTAAAATTATTAAATTACATTAAGTATCGCCAAAGGAAATCGGAAGTGCTTTGTCATTAAATTCAGAAATCATATGACAACTTTTCTTCAAATTTACAATTTGGTTTGCCTGGGCTTTAGGAAATGGTTTATAACTGCCTTCCATTCATTTGCATAAAGATAGTGAACGCTAAATCAAGACAAAGTTTCAGAATTATAAGATAGATGAAGCAAGAGCATATGCTTGATGTAAAAATTTTGTTGCTTTTAAGAACCTAAAGAAGAATACAATTTCCATTAAGCAATTACTTTGATGAATCATGGAAAGAGTAGAATATAGGCAGAGTAGGAGTGACACATTACCCCTAGGTATATTGTCTGTTCCAGCAACATCAGGTAACTTAATTTAGCCCATCTAACAGCCAGTTCCTCTGACTCAAGAGTTAAAAATGTAACCTGGTGGTAAAAGTGGTGATCCAAGTATGAAGCGCAGGGGGAGGTTTCTGGGGTAATCTTATAGTATTACTGTGCTTCTCCATGAAATGCCCACAATCTCTAAGAAAATGAAAGACAAAGATAGGTACAGAGGCCACATTAGGCAGAGGAGTGGTTCATTTTCATGATAACTGAAAAACCAGAATTATGCATGGAAACTGGAATGTGCACATTACAATTATCTCTCTGTGTGACTTGTACTTGCCTATAGCATATCCTGCATAAAATGAGTGATCACGTTACACATTAGCCTATCAGAAAAAATGGATCATCAATACAAAGAACCATTAACTTCTGAGGGAAAAGTACATCATGAATGCATGTCTTTTAGCATTGCCTCCAAATCTTGCCAACCTCACTGGCACACATTGCTCCTCTACTGGGCTGAAATTCTCTTTCACATTCAATGACATTCCTACCAAAATATGAATCACATGAACCAAATGTTGCATGCCAGGAAGTGGCACCCTGGAGGAGATCAATGCAACAATACAAACTTTTCAAATGTGTTGTTCAGCTGTGATAGGTAGGATTTATACCTGTTTATTAAAGGGATGAAGAGAATGGGGAAGAACATGGTGAGAAAGGAGAGACTTGAAAGAAATGTCCATACATGAGATCAAATGACTGTGAGAACATTCTAAAAGTATTAAATAAAGTAAGAGTAAGAAATAGCAGTGAAATGTGTTATGTGAGCAAGTGAGACAGTGGAAAACTGCAAAAAGTTCTCTTGAAAATATATAAAATACGTAAGCAAGCAGAGTACACTCATTTTTACAGGTGTTGCATGAGCTCTGTATGTAGACCATCTTCTCTCCGAAGTCTACTCCATACTCCTCACACCCATTCCCAGCGCCTAGTCTGTTGTGGGCGCTCAATAAATATTAAACAACCAAAGCACAAAGTATTGTCAAAAGTTTGGAATTCACAGGAATCAATAATATTGTTATTATCATTTAACATTTATTGAGGGTCAACAGCATGACTTAGTCCACATGTGCACATAGGTTATTTTATAATCACATATTAAGCAAATAATTACATACAACATGTATCAACTACACTTTCAGTTTTTCTCCATTGACCTTAAATGAAAAATTTTCTCTCTTTTTTATAATGTTGACAGATCATGAAATATAAACATTTATGATTTAAATAAATAAGTTTCTCTCAGAGAAATCATTACTCATAGATATTATTAACATTCACTTGAAAGTATGGGATCAATCTACAATAAATACACATGACATATTCTAAATAGACCAGTGCATGTACAAAGAACAGAAGAATCTGAAAAGTGTCTGAGGACACTGACAAACACAAAGCATGTAACAGCAATTGGGCTTCACTTGCTGTTGTGAAAATTTAAAACACTAATACAATTATGTAGGGTACCATTGTTTACAAAAGAGCAACAAAGGCAAAGAAAGAAACTCTTCAAGTGGACACAAATTATGGTATTTATGAACTTAGAAATATTTCTTAATTTAAAGCAAAATATAATTTTTATTACAGGAAATTAACTGCATTTGATACACTTATGATTCATATGCTTCAATTTTACCCTTAATAAAATGATTACTAATTGCATTCAAATTCATTCTTAGGGTTAATAGGTACTCAAATTCTAGTTAATCATTTTTCATGAATATTTTTGTCATGTTTGTACTTAAGTGGATTTTGAAGTGATTTTTAATTGTTAAGAGGATGGAAAACTATACTTGATGTTTCTGTAATGAAATTTTCAGTTTAATTTTGGGATAATAAAATATCCAAGTTTATAAAGTGTGTTTTCCCTTAACATTTAAGTCTTAGAAATAAAAGTCTTTCTAGACCAGCCTTCTCCTATAGAAGGAAAAGTGTTTATATTCTGGTATAAGTGACATACTACTTAAAAACTTTGTTGAATATAAATTTTTTTTTATGATTCAAAGGAGTAGAAGATCATCTAATTCAGCTCTATAATTGTAAAACCAAGAAAAGTAAGGATAAGGACTAATGTTTCTATATTTAGACTTATACATTGGCCTAACTGTGCAATTATTAAATTTTCTCTTCCATTTTAAGTTTTTAAAGCATTCACAATATAGAAGTTGCAATTGCTAAAATTTAATTTATTCAATATCTTTATCTATATGATGGTTCACCATGTGGTTTTTTATGTAAGGTTACCAGCTACAAAGATCATAATAATGATGTAATTAATGACTAATGCATATTTGTTAATTTCCTCTATTTTTTTTACTTTAAAATGAGGGTAGTTGGATGATTTAATCACTTATTTCCTGGTTTCTGAAATACTCGGCAATTTT
This sequence comes from Hippopotamus amphibius kiboko, assembly GCF_030028045.1. Taxonomy (NCBI): domain Eukaryota; kingdom Metazoa; phylum Chordata; class Mammalia; order Artiodactyla; family Hippopotamidae; genus Hippopotamus; species Hippopotamus amphibius. Next base: position 31,127,618 of record NC_080191.1, read on the forward strand.
TGCTATCAGAAATCACATTTGCTTTACTAAAATATTATCTTAATTATACAGTATTTAGTGGCACAGATCATTGAAATCTGGATTACCTAATATTCTTTTCTTTAACAGTGCCTTTATGTTTCCATTCAACCCACAAGCATTTATTGAATACGCCCTACGTGCCAGCACTGTTACAGGCCCTTAGAACAAATTCTTAAAGAAAGCTTTACGTGATATCGTGCATGGATGTGAATGATAGAAAGAGAAAGATGACATGCAAGTGATTTGATTTATTACTATTTTCTTCACCTTTTCACTGCTGGATTGAAATCACTTTGAAGGAAGAAAATTAGAAACAAGGAGATGCTTGGACTCCAATTTGCAACTCAAATCATTACAATTAATTGTCTTGACTGGTCTCTTCCCTGCCCCAGTAAGCAAGAAGTCACTAGATGCTTCCCTAGAGTGACTGTTTTGATCCTCTGGCTAGTAACAAGCAAATATCACCAAAGATTTTCTTCTGAGAGAAAGCAAGATTAAAAAAGAGAGAGAGGGAAATTGGGGTTAGGGCAACAGGTCAATTTTGAAAAGTGATATGAAGAAGGAAAAAGTACTCTAAATTTGAGAAACTAAATATCAAACAATAAATGAACCAAGCTTAATGAAATGCGATGTACTCTTTCTAGATATGATATACAAATATATTAAGACAAATCCTCATACACACGTGTTGTGATGTTCTACCTTGGCATTTCTTGGCTCTCACCATAAGGATATCAACAGGTATTGTGGAAAATATTTGTGTCTCCTGATGCTTCTAGGTAACTGCTTTCTAAACAAGAAGAAATTGTTAATGGTGTCTGTGGGGGCTGTGTGTGTGTGTGTGTGTGTGTGTGTGTATAGCTTTAAAGTGGGGAAATTTATAAAGAGTTTCTTAATACTCAAAATTCTGGTCTAGGCAATTTAAGATCTTTATGAGAAGAATAACAAAACCACATGATCCATCATGGATTAAAAATAAAGGTAAATTTTTGGACTTTTGAAGAAATTAGATTGACAAAATGTCTAATTCTTATCCCATATGAGGTCTAGTTTATTAAATCACATTAACATAAAATTTATTCCACCTTTCATTATATGAATTTTCCATAATGTAAAGTTTAGCTTAATTGATGTTTCTCAAGTACAATTACAATGCAGACTAAGTTCAGAGGTTCAACATACACAGTTTCACATAGATTACAAACTGTATTTGAAATCTATTAAGAATTGAGTCATAGTTTCCCCTAGTACAAGTCCATAAGTTCAAACTTAAATGCATGAAAATAACTTTTTATAAACTATTTAATTGTACTTAAGTGCATTATGAATTAGTTTTAGATTATTTATACTTCTCAAGATATCTAAAAACCATATAAGAGAAGCACACAAGAGTCAAATCATCTTATGAATAAATATTAGAATATTGTGATGAAATCTGTAGGCTGCAACTGATTTATTCTCACATAAATTCCTTGATCTATTAAAATCACAAAATATATTTTTATATAAATTATTAGTTATAGACATACCATTGCAAAAGTATGCAAGTTATCCAAATACTCTATCTTATGATTTGTATAGTTATAAAATATGGGCCCATTGCTTTACAATATTTAAAACTGAAATGATCTACTAAATCAATATAAAAGTCATTGAAAAAAATCTCTTGTTTTTATGTCAGCTAAGAGCCTAAGTACTTATAAAATTAAAAGTATTTTTAATAAAAGAATTATAAAATCTGAAGGAATAAATTCACATCTCTAAGAGCCATTTCCAGTCTCCAAGCTATTTGAGGCAACATTATAGAAATAATGAAACTGACATCAACATGCAGGTAAGAAGAAATAATCTGTGCTTAAATCAGTTATATGTTAGGTATTATTATTAGTGTGGGCATTTTATATCCTAGTCAGTCTTCTCTTAATTTGCTGTGGCTGTAAAAACAATCTGCAAATGTCATAAGATGAGTAACCAACGCCTTTATACTAGAGGGGAGAAAAACTATGAAGCTTAGTGAAAGCACAGGGATTTGATTCTCACTTATATTGAACCTGATTTTATAAGGAAAAATGCCTAAGTAAATACTATATACATAACTAGGAGTTTATATTTTTTCATATCCTTTCACATATGTTTTCTTGTTTGAACTCCACATCTTGTCAGACAGGTAGGTCAGGTGTAATTAACTCTATTTTTTAGAGAAGAAATAAGTCAACAAGTTGCCTAAGTCAACAAGTTGAAACTGGGATCCGTGATCTTACTCCTCTGTCTTATATTTCAGCGACTAAAGTATCCACTTCAAAAAGAAGCTGACGGAAACATTCTATTGAATTCTAAAAGTCCAGGTAATCCAAAGATACCAAAATGAATTTGAAAACTTTTTCAACGTGATTTAATGTGATTTTTATTTTGAAAATCCTAAGGAAATAAATCCTTGACCAATATTTTAACCTTAGTTTACTTATCTGAAATGTGAGGGTTGGAAGGATTTTCTTAATACATTTATGTAAAAATATCTAAATTTATGATATTGGGAATTTGTCTCTCATTTAAAAGGGGAAATTTTTTTGATTTCATTGTTAACAAAATTATTGCTAGTTCTGATTTCATCTATTATAATAAATAATCAGTATTATGATATTATAATACATTAAAAGTCAAAGAGTGGGGGGACACCAATTAAAATTATTAGTACTGTAAGCTCTACAGAAGGTCCAACACCACTTCAAATGCTTTTACTCTACTGTGTGATAGCATTTTTCTCCAGCATATTCTGAATGATATATTTATTTCACAGCTGCATAAATAAAAAGAAAATGCATTATTTATAGCATTATGATTTATATCATTGAAATCTTAGACCTCTTGGGAGAATCAACTGCTGAAGTCATAATATAAACTCAAGTAATTTACTTGTATTGTTGGGTTTCTTTTTTTCTTTTTTTTGCTTTACTTTTCAAGTGGTAGAAATTGCTTTTGCATAAATAGAATTGTGTCATCTCTATTCTTTAAACTGTGGTCAATTGGGTGGTGTTAAAACCACAAATCAAACAGAAAAAATGTCTACCAATTGCCCCGGAAGACTTCCTTATTCCCAACAATCTTCACCATTTCTCTTGATGTAATTAGCAGTCTGTGGAGATTTCCTGTTCTGAATTTACACTCAAAGTTTATTTATACAGAAGAACAAAAACCCAGATTGCCACCTCATGTTCTCCCTGGCACAGAAAAACATGCAAGGACAGCGATAGAGAGCAATCGATTTAAAGGTTATTGTCGTCCGCCTGTCTGAATCCAGTGCTTTCCTCCTCATGTTGTTGTCTTTCTAAAGAAGATAATGTCAACCTCCTTCATTTTTTTTTACCTTGCTCCACAGTCTTGGTTGTTTTCTCCTCCTTCTTTCCAGGTACAGCTGCAAAGCAGAGATAAGGTTTAAATAGAAGTACCAGATGGAAATGCTGCTTCTGCTCAAAAAGGCATTTTGTAACTCATTCAACGCCAAAAATTTCTTCTAAACAAGCTATTTTAAAGCTTTTTTTCAGTATTTCTCATTTCTCTATAATCCAACTGAAACCTATTATAAATCTAATCTTAAAGAATTAGAGAAAAAGGAATCCCTTGCTGTCTTCTTAGTTTTTGTACACTGTTTTCTACCTTACTCTTTCATACTGTACTCTGCTTTGATAAACAAGCTCTATGAAGAATTCCACTTGCCAGGATTATGATTAATCAATTTACATTCCAGATTATTGCTGGAGCCACTTAATATCTTGAAAATGTCAACTAGATGCTCCTTTAAATTCAAGCTTAATATCGCTTAATCAACTTAAAGGACAGTGTAGTCATGCTTGAAGTTTGCTTAAATATTAAATGAAGTCATCCCAAATTACGAGTAATCAAAAAAGAAACAAGAATTATCACGTAGGTGCTGTTTCCCATGAACTACCGTGATTTTACTGCTCTCGATGGAGTATTATCTGCACACCTGTTTATACAGTCAAGAAATAGAAATGATTCACACAAAATCAGTGTACTGAAATAACTGATTCAAGTAAGGATGTTCAGAGGACATTAGCAACTATTAGATGAAGGGTAAATGGGGAACTGAATAGTGCCATCAAACCCAAGTATCATTCCCAAGAGATGCACAGGGAAAACCACAAATTTGAAATGAAGAAATGTTGTCACCACCGCTAATGAAACTTAGAACCACTCATTCATAATAGGACATCCAGACATTCTGTGCTCCCTGATGACATGCAGTGTGACGTACACCAGTATCACCTCTGAAGTATTCTTGCCAAAGCATCCAACTGGAATCAAATTAAGCCAAAGATTTAGCTTTCAGTTTAATCACATACAGGATATAGAGAACATATTAAATAATATTCTGAAGAAACAATTACATAAATCAAGTGTCTATAGTGTAAAATGACCATGATCTTTTCAAAAAGTTAATGACATGAACTAGAGAGAGAGAAAGGAAGAAATATGACAGTTTTATATAAAACTCGCTAAATTCACTTAATTGTAATAGTTCATCTGTGTATTCTTTTGAATTTTTCAAGCAGGTAATTTCATCTGTCAATAGTTTTATTTTTTACTTTTTTATTCTTGTACTTATTATTTCTTCTTCTCATCTTATTGCACTGGCTAGAATATCCAGTACAATGTGTAATAGAAGTGCTGATAGCAGACATCCTTGTCTTGTTCCAATTCTCAGGGAAGAAATCTTTCCATTTTCTCCATTGAATGTGATATTTGCTAATGGTTTTGCATATATCTTATCAGAATAGGCAAGTTTCTTTCTACTCTAATGTGAAACACATCAAGTGCAAATAAGTATAATTTTCCTTTATTCTATTACTCTGATTAATCACACTGATTTTTGAAATTGGATTCTAGAAATAAAACTAACTTGGTTGCATTTTGTCTTTCACATATAATATCAGACTAGATCTGCTAGCTAGTATTTTGTTTAGACCTGTGCCTCTATGTTCACAAGAGAAGTTAGCCTGTATGTTTCCTTTCTTTTTGGTTCCTTGCAAAGTTTTCATATCAAGGTTATTCTAGCTCCATAAAATGAGTGAATGTCTCCTCTTTTTCAGTTCCTAGGATTTTGGTGCCAAGATTGGTGTTAGTTTTTCCTTAAATGTTTGAAAAAAAATTCACCAGTGAAGCGATCTGGCTAGAATTTCTTTGGTGAAAAACTATAAAGATTCAAAATGTCACTTGTATTAAAATTTTCAAATTCATTGGGAAATATTTCTAACTACCTGTAGAATCTGTAATGATTATCCTTTTTAATTTTCTGACTAACATTTTCTGTCTTCTCTCTTTTTCTTAATAAGTTTACATAAGGGTCTATAAGTTTTATCAGTTTTTATAGAGAATTTAATTTGGATTTATTGCTTTTTCTATTGTACTATTTAATTTTTATTTCATTAGTTTCTGCTTTTATACTTTTTATTTCTCTTTCTTCTACTTTCTTTGGGTTTCATAAAAATTTTAACTTAAATTAAAAATTATTTTCTTCCTAAATATTTGCTTTTCAGCCTTTTTTTTTAATTTCTAAACTTTATGGATTTACAATGTTGTGTTAGTTTCTGCTGTACAATGAAGTCAATCAGCTATATATATACATACATCCCCTCCATCTTGGACCTCCCTCCCACGCCCCCCATCCCACCCATCTAGGTATCACAGAGCACCACGCTGAGCTTCCTGTGCTTTATATAGCAGGTTCACATTAGCTAGCTACTTTATGCATGATAGTGTATATATGTCAATTCTAATCTCCCAATTCCTCCCACCCTCCCCTTCCCCCGCTGTGTCCACATGTCCATTCTGTACATCTGCATCTCTATCCTTGCCCTAGAAATAGATTCTTCTGTACCATTTTTCTAGATTCCACATATATGTGTTAATATACAATATTTGTTTTTCTCCTTCTGGCTTACTTCACTCTATATGACAGACTCTAGGTCCATCCACATCTCTATAAATGGCCCAATTTCATTCCTATTCATAGCTGAGTAATATTTCATTATATTTATGTACCACATCTTCTTTATCCATTCATCTGTCAATGGACATTTAGATTGTTTCCATGGCCTGGCTATTGTAAATTGTGATGCAATGAATATTGGGGTACATGTGTCCTTTTCAATTATGGTTTTCTCAGGGTGTATGCTTAGTAGTGGGATTGCTGAGTCATATGTAGTTCTATTTTTAGTTTTTTGTTTTAATTACTTTATTTATTTATTTATTTATTGGCTGCATTGGGTCTTTGTTACCACATGCAGGCTTTCTCTAGTTGTGGAGAGCAGGGGCTACTCTTCATTTCAGTGCACAGGCTTCTCATTGCAGTAGCTTCTCTTGTTGCAGGCATGTGGGCTTTAGTAGTTGTGACATGTGGGCTCAGTAGTTGTGGTACACAGGCTTAGTTGCTCCACGGCATGTGGGATCTTCCTGGACCAGGGATTGAACCTATGCCCCCTGCATTGACAATCAAATTCTTAACCACTGCGCCACCAGGGAAGTCCCTATTTTTAGATTTTTAAGGAAACTGCATACTGTTCTCTACAGTGACTGTAACATTATACATTCCCATCCACAGTGCGAGAGGGTTCCCTTTTCTCCACATCCTCTCCAGCATTTATTGTTTCTAGATTTTTTGATGATGGCCATTCTGACTGGTGTGAGGTGATACCTCATTATAGTTTTGATTTTTATTTCTCTAATAATTAGTGATGTTGAGCATCCTTTCACATGCCTGTTGACCATCTGTATGTCTTCCTTGGAGAGATGTCTATTTAGGTCTTCCACCCATTTTTTGATTGACTTTTTTCTTTTCTTGATATTGAGTGCATGAGCTGTTTGTCTATTTGGGAGGTTAATCCTTTGTCCATTGTTTCATTTGCAAATATTTTCTCCCATTCTGAGGGTTGTCTTTTCATCTTGTTTATGGTTCACTTTGCTGTGCAAAAGATTTAAGTTTCATTAGATCCCACTTGTTTATTTTTGTTTTTATTTTCATTAATCTAGGAGGTGGGTCAAAAAAGATGTTTCTGTGGTTTATGTCAAGGAGTGTTTTTCCTATATTTTCCTCTAAGAGTTTATATTGTCCAGTCTACGTTTAGGTCTTTAATCCATTTTTGTTTATTTTTGTGAATGGTGTTAGTGCTCTAATTTCATTCTTTTACATGTAGCTGCCCAGTTTTCCCAGCACCACTTATTGAAGAGGCTCTCTTTGCTCCGTTGTATGTTCTTGCCTCCTTTGTCATAAATTAGGTGACCATAGGTATGTGGGTTTATCTCTGGGCTTTCTATCCTGTATCATTGATCTGTATTTGTTTTTATGCCAGTACCATACTGTCTTGATTAATGTAGCTTTGAATATATAGTTTGAAGATGGGGAGCTTGATTCCTCCAGCTCTTTTTTTTTATTATCAAGATTGCTTTAGCTATTTGGGGTCTTTTATGTTTCCATAAATATTGTGAATTTTTTTGTTCTAATTCTGTGAATAATGCCATTGGTAATTTGATAGGAATTGTATTGAAGCTGTAGATTGCTTTGGGTAGTGTAGTCATTTTCACAATATGGATTCTTCCAATCTAAGAACATGGTGTATTTCTCCATTTGTTTGTGTCATCTTTGATTTCTTTCATCAGTGTTTTATATTTTTCTGACTACAGGTCTTTTGCCTCCTTAGGTAGGTTTATTCTTAGGTATTTTATTCTTTTTGTTGTGATGGTAAGTGGGATTGTTTCCTTAATTTCTCTTTCTGATCTTTTGTTGTTAGTGTATAGGAATGCAAGAGATTTCTGTGCATTAATTTTGTACCCTGCAACTTTACCAAATTCATTGATCAGCTCTAGTAGTTTTATGGTAGCATTTTTAAGATTTTCTATATATAATATCATGTCATCTGCAAACCATGACAGCTTTACTTCTTTTCCAATTTGTATTCCTTTTATTTCTTTTTCTTCTCTGATTGCCATGGCTAGAACTTCCAAAACTTCTAGTGTATTTTTCATTTCAGTTATTGTGTTATTCATCTCTGTTTGTTTGTTCTTTAGTTCTTTTAGGCCTTTGTTAAGCATTTCTTCTATATTCTCAATCTTTGTCTCCATTCTATTTTCGAGATTTTGGATCATCTTTATTATCATTACTCTGAATTATTTTTCAGGTAGGTTGCCTATTTCCTCTTCATTTATTTGCTCTGGTAGGTTTTTACCTTGCTCCTTCATCTGTAACATATTTTTTGTTGTTGTTTCAATTTTTTTTTTTTTTTTGATGGGTGGGACTGTGTTCCTGTCTTATTGGTTGTTTAGCCAGAGGCTTCCAGTACTGGATTTTGTAGGTTGTTGGGTAGAGCCAGGTCTTGCTGCTGAGATGAGGACCTCACTCTGATTAATATTCCCTGAGGTCTGAGGTTCTCTGTTAGTCCAGTGGTTTGGACTCAGTGCTCCCACCGTAGGAGCTCAAGCCCAACCCCCAGCCCATTAATCAAGATCCTGGCTGCTTGGAGTTTCCTCCCATCCCCTTGAGAATCAAGGTCCCCCACCAGAGCTTGGTAGGTGCCCTAGCTGTGAGAAGATGCAAACTCTGCATCCTTCTACTCCACATTTTGACTCTGCCTCCCAACCTTTCTTCTTTTCTAATGAATATTTTTAAAGAGTATAAATTTCAGATAAACACTGTTTAGCAGCATCTCAAGTTTCAATGTAATGTTTTCATCATAGATTAGTTCAACATATTTCCAAAATTCTACTGGCATTTTTTCTTTGACCCATGGGATATTCAGAAATGTACTGCTTATGTTTCTCACAGCATCTAGCACTGTTTCAGACATAGCAAGTGATCAATATATATTTGCTTGTTGATTAAATGTATGCATTGAAAAGTGAGATTTGATAATAAATATTCTGAGTTAGAGAGAAGAGATCAGTTTTGGTATTAGTATATTTCCTGAAAGAAGAGAGATTTTAGATGCAGCCAATAAAATATGAAGAAAGGCAAAGAAGCTGGAATGCCTTATGTGTACCTAGAGGGAGTGAACAAGTTTAGCTGGAGCAGAGTGTTCCCACAGCAGAGATATGAAATAATCTAAAAATAGATGAGGTCAATTGCAGAAGGCCTTGAATTCCAAAATAAAGAGTTTGACATTATTGTAAGTACTTTAAGGAGTTAGTAAGGTGTGTGGTACTTTAGTCTCCTCTATGAATGCTCTCTCTCAAACCAATGTGAAAATCAAACACTGATAATTTTTAATTATAATACAGCCCTGGGCATATAGTCTTATTCATAATCCTTTTATTCTGAAAACTCATTATATTGTATAGGAGCTATGTGTTTTTCAGTTATTTTGTTTTAATCTTCTGAAGAGTAAATGTTTTTCAGAAACCATTGGAATGTGATTTACACACAAAGATCAAGGTTTTTTTTTTTTCAGTGATGAGTTAATAATTCCTTGCGCTCATATAAAGTAGAGGAGGGTAGTCCTCTCCAGGACAGTTTTTGTTTGTTTGTTTGTTTTTATTCAGAAAAGGCCACTGAAAATACCAATTATCTATACAGAACAGAAGACATTTTGCATGAAATGATGACCCTTTCATTTCTGATTCTGATGTATAGTTCATCAAGCCTAACTCTATGGAGAGTAAGTATTAAGAATAAAAACAGCTCATCTAAGTAAGTGGATTTTCTAACTGCCTTTAACCAAAGGAAGACCTTAATCAAACTCTCTTTCTGTACTATAGGGCACCTAGAACCTCCTTTCATGCTGAAGAGAAGAAATTCCATTTGCACTACAATTGGAAGGGTTTTATTATTTTTTTTTAAAGTAGATTTGTCCTGCATTCCTTCAGTGACCCCAACAAATATTAAGGAAACAAAGTAGCTACACTCTTATAAAGTAATGCCTGGATTATGGATAGGAGGTGCATAAGTTGGTTTTCTATAGTTCCATGTTTTGTTTTTTTTTAATTTCTTTATCTCTCTTTACTTTAGCTGAAAAGTTCCAGCTTACACCAAACTTCAATCTCACATTTATTACAAGGATACCAAAAGATGCTTTCTCAAACTAAAATTATTGTTTTTAGTATTTATATCTCACTATAATATCATTGAGGTAGCATTGATTAATAACATTATACAAGTTTCACGTGTACAAGATTATATTTCTACACTACAGTATGCTTACCACCAAAAATTTAGTTTCCATCCATCATTATCCCTTTTACTCATTTAACTCTCCCCTGCCTCTTCCTCACTACTCTGATCTCTGTATCTACATGTTGGGTTTGGTTTGGTTTGTTCATGTATTTTTGTTTTCCGTTTGTTTTTTATATTCTACATATGAATGAAATCATAAGAGTCTTGTCTTCATCTGACAATTCACTTAGACTAATACTTTCAATATCCATTAATGTTGTCATAAATGGCAAAATTTCATTTTTTACTGCTGAGTAGAATTCCAGTGTGTGTGTGTATATATATATACACTACATCTTCTTTATCCACTCATCTGTTGATGGGGACTTGGGTTGTTTCTACATCTTGGCTATTGTAAATAATGCTGTGATGAATATAGGGGTGCATATATCTTTTCATTTTAAAAATAATAAATTTATTTACTTATTTATTGGTTGCATTGGGTCTTTGTTGCTGTACATGGGCTTTCTCTAGTTGCAGCGAGTGGGGGCTACTCTTCATTGTGGTGTGTGGGCTCCTCATGGTGGCAGCTTCTCTTGTTGCAGAGCAAGGGCTCTAGGTGCATGGGCTTCAGTAGTTGTGGCACATGGGCTCAACAGTTGTGGCTCATAGGCTCTAGAGCACAGGTTCAATAGTTGTGGCACACGGGTTTAGTTGCTCTGCGGCATGTGGGATCTTCCTGGAGCAGGTGGATTCTTAACCACTGTACCACCTAGGAAGTCCCCATATATCTTTTCAATTAGCGTTTTCATATTCTTTGTATAAATACCCAGAAGTGGGATAACAGGATCATATGGTAGCTCTATTTTTCAATTTTTTGAGGAGTCTCCATACTGTTTTCCATAATGGCTACACAAATTTACATTCCCATCAGCAGTGTATGAGGGTTCCCCTTTCTCCACATCCTTACCAATACTTGTTATTTCTTGCCTTTTTGATAATAGCCATTCTAACAGGCATGAGGTTTTAATTTTCATTTCCCTACTAATTAGTGATGTTGAACATCTTTTCATGTGCCTACTGGCCATCTATATGCCTTCTTTGGAAAATTTCTATTCAGCTCCTCTGCCGATTTATTAATTGAGTTTTCTGGTTTTTTGTTGTTGAGTTGTTAACCCCTAACTGGACATGTGATATGCAAATATCTTCTCACACTTGGTAGGGCAAGTTGTCTTTTCATTTTGTTGATGGTTTCCTTTGCTATACAGAAGCTTTCTAGTTTGACGTAGTCCTGTTTGTTTGTTTTTGCTTCTGTTTCCCTTGCCTGAGTAGAAACATCCTGAAAGATATTGCTATGACTGATGTCAAAGAGCATATTGCCTATAATTTCTTCTAAGAGTTTTATGGCTTCTGGTCCTACATTCCGGTCTTTAATCCACTTTGGTTTCATTTTTTGTGTATGGTATGAGTTACTGGTCTCGTTTCATTTTTTTTGCAAATGACACTTCAGGTTTCTTTGCTCTTTTTTGGTAAAATTTTCCACATATCTATGGGTTTATTTCTTGGCTCTCAATTATGTTGCACTGATCTATGTATCTGATTTTCTGCCAATACCATGCTGTTTTAATTACTATGGCTTTGTAGTATAGTTTGAAATCACAGCATGTGATACCTCCAGCTTTGTTCTTTTTCTTAGGATTGCTTTGGTTATTCAGAATCTTTTGTAGTTCCATACATATTTCAGAATTTTTTGTTCTATCTCTATGAAAAATGTCCTTGGGATTTTAATCATGATTGCATTGAAACTGTAAATTGATTTAGATAATATGAACATTTTAACAATGTTCATTCTTTCAATCCATGAGCACAGAATATACTCACTTTGTTTTGACTGTCATTTGCTTGGAGCATCTTCTTCCATCCCTTAACTTTGAGCCTATGTTTATATTTAGAGCTGAAGTGTGTCTCTCAGAGGTAGCATATAACTGCACCTTGTTTTTCAATCCATCCATCCACTGTGTGTCTTTTGACTGGTGAATTCAATCTATTTACATTTAGGGTAATTATTTACAGATGAGGACTTAGTTCTGCCATTTTATCTTTTGTTTTCTGGGTGCCCTAAATCACCCTTGTTTCTTTTCCTTGTGTTTCTGTCTGTCATTTTGGTTTGATGGTTTCTATGATGTTTTGTATCTTCTCTAGATTTCTATCTTTGAGCTTGCTAAGTCTCTCTTCCATGTTATAGTCTCATTTCCCAATGCTTTCTAATGCATTCTTCATCTCATTTAGTCAATTCTTTAGCTCCAGAATATCTGTTTGGCTCTTTTTCAGAGTTTCAATTACTTAAAGTATTCCTTCTATTCATTAATTTTATTCCTGGGCTCATTTAACTGCCTTTCTGAGCTTTTTTGTAGTTCTTTCAATCAGTTAGATTGCAATATTCTGTGACTTTGTTTGGTTTCTAGAGAATTATCATTTTCTTTTTGTGATACGGTGTTACTATGGTTCTTCATGGTGCTCGATGAGTTATTCCTCTGTCAGTGCATTTGAAGTAGTGAACACCATTCTTGTTTACATAAAGCTTTTTTTATTTTTTTCCTTTTTCTAAGGACTCAACAGGTTAGAAATTAGAAAGCTTTATTTGTTTTCCAGTAGATGGCACTACAGAATAAGTTTTTGGTTTCTCTTACCTGCACTGCCTCTGGTTTTATTTAAGAGTCAGCACTTTCCACCCTCCACCACCTCTATCAGAGGTGTCACCCAGTGCCATTGTTATTGCTGCTTGTGCCTCTGGGGTAATTGGTATCTTGCTGCTGTTGGTATTGCTGGCACCACCACCTGAGGCATCGGAATGGTGGGTGCTTCTGCCACATCTGGGTGCTCCTGATTTGCAGGCTCCAATGGGTGGGTGGGTTGCAGTTGGAGTTGCAAGTGCCTCTATGTCAAGTATTGTCAGATTTGTGGGCTTTACTACTGCAGACAGTCAATGGGGGCTGGAGTCCCGGATGGCTCTGTGGCTGGAGAAACAGGATCCCAGTTATCTGTGGCCACGTGCACCACTGAATTCAGGAGGTTAGCGTTGTGTGTATTGCTTCCCTGATGCTACTGGATTCTCTGGGGCTGCAGGATCCACTGACACAGCCAGGGGACCAGGACTGCAGGGACTGCCTCCACTGTTTCCCTGGTTCCACCTCCTCTATGTGTTCCAGTCCATTCACCTTTAGATATAAGATATGTGGAATTCTCCAGCATCCTGATGTGTTGGGCAGAGGCTTTTTGTTGAGATGTTAATGTTTCACAGGTTGTAGACTGAAGGGGGAAGACAAGGAAGCATCTTATCCACCATGATGCTGGCATTGCTTGTTTCATGCTAGGCTCTTATTTCACTATATTTCCCTCAATTTTCCTTGAGAATACAATTCTTTCTTTCCCCTCAACACCACTCAACATATGCTCATCAGTCATAGAGGCTTGCCTGGGAAGTGTGGCTTACATGAAATTGGGGTCTGTTAGAAACCTGATAAGGAGTAAGGAGTGGCAAGGAAATATTGTGCAGTTTGAAATGTCACCCATTTGACACAAACATTACTTCTGTTATGTACATCTATAGGCTTATCATGACAAACTATTATTTCCAAGGATACATGAATGTAATGTTACCTGCCCAAGGGTTATTGCCTGGAGTTGTCAATCACTGAAACAATGGAATAAATCACTGATTGTGGAACACAAAATCTTAAATCTACTGGATCCTTGGATATATATTAGCATAGAGAGACAGGAAAAAGAGGCTTCTCATGACTTCTCAGACAATGCTAACTACTCAGTCTATTCACAAGGCCATCCTTTCCTGCTATCATTTTTCCTGAGTCTTATTTCTAGTAAATTTGGAATTACAAACAATATGGTATTACTGTAGCATACAAAATATATGAAGATGAAGTTGAAAAGTGATATAGAAGCCAGATCTTGGAGAACTCATATCATTTTAACAAGTTTTGACTTTATTTTATAAGCAATTGGGAGAAAAAGAGAGTTTTAAATTAAGAATGGTTTATTCAGTCATATGACTTTGATAATTTATGTTGGGGGGTTCTGCTAAGATGAATATTAATGAAATAAAATTAAAGATGTGAGGACAGTGGTTCAAGAGAAAGATAATGAAGATGAATTAACATGGAAGTCACAGTTATGAATAGGAGGAAATATACTCAAGAAATATTTGAGAGACAAAATCAGCAGAACTTAAAGATTCTTTAATTGACCACCTGTAGGATAGAAAGAGAAAAATTAATCACCCCCAGATTTCTAGGGAAGTGGAAGGTGGATTGTGGTTTCCAATTATAATGATAATTAAAAGCAAGTTGGGAAGAGGAAATGAAGAGTATACATTAAGACATGTTGAATTTAAAGGTATTTATTTGACATCTGAATATACAAGCCTGAAATCTTCAGGGAAAAGCTCTTTTCCAGAGAAGTCCTGAAATGAGGACTTAGAATTGGAGATCTTCAGGACATAAGGCAGAGTTTCAACCTTGAGAGTGTACATATCTCACAAAGAAAGGGTATAGAATGAGAAGTTCAGAGGATTAATAATGGAATCTGGGGAACATCAATAATTAAGGGAAGGCAAAGAAAAAAAAACACAAAAAGAAGTCAGAAATAAAGCTCAGAGAATATGGGGAGAACCAGGAGACTGTTGTCATGCTAAACCAATAACAGAGAAGCTTAGAGAAAAGACAAAGTGGTAAATGCAACTGAGACATCTAATAATGTTAGAACTAGAATGGTTCCGTTGGTTCAGCAATGATAACATCTGCAGCATAGCCATAGTATCAGAGGCACAGTAGAAACAGAAGCCTCATCTTTGTGGGAGATAAGAAGAAGCAGTGTTAGCATGCCAACATCCAGAAGACTGGCTAAGATGTAGAGGAGAGAAAATAGTACAGAGAGATATGAGAATGCAGAAAAAAGTAATTTTAAACTGAGAATAATATTTCCAAAATGACGAATAAAGTCAATAAGGAGAAAGAACATAATGCCACAAAATAGCATGGATGACTGACCAAGAAGGACACAACTGGAGACACTGGTCTTGAAGAGGAGGATAAACACTTTCCTCTCAGATTAAAATATAAATGGATATAGACTAAACAAGAACCTCAAGCTACTATCCTATTTGTCATTTTATTCCTGACCAACATTCTTCAGCATCATTGCCTGTATCTTTCACTTCCCTCAATTAATTTATCATCATTTAGCTTCGAGTTGTGCGACTCCCCTGAAAATTCTCTTTTGAAAATCATTAATAATTATCTAGTTGACAAATCCAATGACTTGTGACAACTACTTTGTCATTGAAAGGGTTTAATTTCCTTGATTACTATGAAATAATAAACAATCACATTTTTTAACCTCTGATCTTTCCAGTCACTATTTTCTGCTTTTTCTCTTTGACTCTCCTTGATTTTCTTCATGCAAATGTTCTCTAGCATTTCATCCCAGATCTGTTCTCGCTCTTAAACATCTCTTCATGAAAAGCTCATGGATTCTTACTGTTTCCACAATTAACCCAAGTAGAGGACACCCACATACATATCTTCAGTCTTGTCACTCTCCGGAGCTCTAGTTTGACATTTAGAGCCACCTATGTGATGCTACTTGCATGTGTCACAGCACTTTAAATATGTCTAAAATTAATCTTGTCTTCTCTCCCCAATCTTTTATCTTTCTTCTTCACTTTTGCTATGAATACCAACAATATTCTTCTAGCACCCAGTCTGAAAACTTATTATTGTCATTAAATAATTTCTGATTTATTCCCTTCCAAAGCTGTTTGATTGTCAAATTCCACTGAATCTACTTTATTTTTTTTTTAATTTTTTTGGGGGGGTACACCAGGTTCAATCATCTGTTTTTATACACATATCCCCATATTCCCTCCCTTCCTTGACTCCCCCCCCTCGAGTCCACCCCATACTCCCAGCCCCAGTCCTCTAAGGCATCTTCCGTCCTCGAGTTCGACTCCCTTTGTTATACAACAACTTCCCACTGACTATTTTACAGTTGGTAGTATATATATGTCTGTGCTACTCTCTCGCTTCGTCTCAGTTTCCCCTTCACCCCCCGCCCCCTCCCATACCTCGAGTTCTCCAGTCCATTCTCTGTATCTGCATCCTTATTCTTGTCACTGAGTTCATCAGTACCATTTTTAGATTCCGTATATATGAGTTAGCATACAATATTTGTCCTTCTCTTTCTGACTTACTTCACTCTGTATGACAGACTCTAGGTCTATCCACCTCATTACATATAGCTCCATCTCATCCCTTTTTATAGCTGAGTAATATTCCATTGTATATATATGCCACATCTTCTGTATCCATTCATTTGTTGATGGGCATTTAGGTTGCTTCCATGTCCTGGCTATTGTAAAGAGTGCTGCAATAAACATTATGGTACAAGTTTCTTTTGGGATTATGGTTTTCTTCGGGTATATGCCCAGGAGTGGGATTACTGGATCATATGGTAGTTCTATGTGTAGTTTTTTAAGGAACCTCCAAATTGTTTTCCATAGTGGCTGTACCAACTTACAGTCCCACCAACAGTGCAGGAGAGTTCCCTTTTCTCCACACCCTCTCCAACATTTGTTGTTTCCAGATTTTGTGATGATGGCCATTCTGACTGGTGTGAGGTGATACCTCATTGTGGCTTTGACTTGCATTTCTCTGATGATGAGTGATGTGGAGTATCTTTTCATGTGTTTGTTGGCCATCTGCATGTCTTCTTTGGAGAAATGTCTATGTAGGTCTTCTGCCCATTTGTGGATTGGGTTATTTGCTTTTTTGGTATGAAGCTGCATGAGCTGCTTGTATATTTTGGAGGTTAATCCTTTGTCCGTTGTTTCATAGGCAACTATTTTTTCCCATTCTGAGGGTTGCCTTTTAGTCTTGTTTATGGTTTCTTTCACTGTGCAAAAGCTTTGAAGTTTCATGAGGTCCCATTTGTTTATTCTTGATTTTATTTCCCTGATTCTAGGAGGTGGGTCAAAAAGGATCTTGCTTTGATGTATGTCATAGAGTGTTCTGCCTATGTTTTCCTCTAGGAGTTTTATAGTGTCTGGCCTTACATGTAGGTCTTTCATCCATTTGGAGTTTATTTTTGTGTATGGTGTTAGGAAGTGTTCTAATTTCATTCTTTGACATGTAGCTGTCCAATTTTCCCAGCACCACTTATTGAAGAGGCTGTTTTCTTTCCATTGTATACTCGTGCCTCCTTTGTCAAAGATAAGGTGCCCATATGTGTTTGGGCTTACTTCTGAGTTCTCTATTCTATTCCATTGATCTTCCTTTCTATTTTTGTGCCAGTACCATACTGTCTTGATCACTATGGCCTTGTAGTATAGTTTGAAGTCAGGAAGCCTGATTCCACCAACTCCATTTTTCCTTCTCAAGATTGCTTTGGCTATTCGGGGTCTTTTGCGTTTCCATACAAATCATAAGATTTCTTGCTCTAGTTCTGTGAAAAATGCCATTGGTAATCTGATCGGGATTACATTGAATCTGTAAATTGCTTTGGGTAGTACAGACATTTTCACGATGTTGATTCTTCCAATCCAGGAACATGGTATGTCCCTCCATCTGTTTGTGTCGTCTTTGATTTCTTTCATCAATGTCTTAAAGTTTTCTGCATATGGATCTTTTGCCTCCTTAGGCAGGTTTATTCCTAGGTATTTTATTCTTGTGGTTGCAATGGTGAATGGGAGAGTTTCCTTAATTTCTCTTTCTGCTCGTCCGTTGTTAGTGTATAGGAATGCAAGAGATTTCTGTGCATTAATTTTGTATCCTGCTACTTGACTAAACTCATCAATGAGTGCTAGCAGTTTTCTGGTAGCGTCTTTAGGGTTTTCTATATATAATATCATGTCATCTGCAAAGAGTGACAATTTTACTTCTTCTTTTCCAATTTGGATTCCTTTTATTTCTTTTTCTTCTCTGATTGCTGTGGCTAAAACTTCCAAAACTATGTTGAATAATAGTGGTGAGAGTGGACACCCTTGTCTTGTTCCTGTTCTTAGAGGGAATTCTTCCAGGTTTTCCCCATTGAGAACGATGTTGGCTTTTGATTTTTCATATACGGCTTTTATTATGTTGAGGTAATTTCCTTCTATGCCCATTTTCTGGAGAGCTTTTATCATAAATGGATGTTGAACTTTGTCAAAAGCTTTTTCTGCATCTATTGAAATGATCATATGGTTTTTATCCTTCAAGTTGTTGATATGATGTATCACGTTGATTGATTTGCGTATATTGAAGAATCCTTGCATCCCAGGGATAAACCCCACTTGATCATGGTGTATGATTTTTTTAATGTGCTGTTGCAGTCTGTTAGCTAGTATTTTGTTGAGGATTTTTGCATCTATATTCATCAGTGATATTGGTCTGTAGTTTTCTTTTTTTGTGACATCTTTGCCTGGTTTTGGTATCAGGGTGATGGTAGCCTCGCAGAATGAGTTTGGGAGTGTTCCGCCTTCTGCAATATTTTGGAAGAGTTTGAGAAGGATAGGTGTTAACTCTTCTCGAAATGTTTGATAGAATTTGCCCATGAACCCATCTGGTCCTGGGCTTTTGTGTGTTGGGAGATTTTTAATCACTGCCTCAATTTCCGTACTTGTGATTGGTCTGTTCATGGTTTCTATTTCTTCCTGGTTCAGTCTTGGAAGATTGTATTTTTCTAAGAATTTATCCATTTCTTCCAGGTTATCCAATTTATTGGCATATAATTGCTTGTAGTAGTCTCTCATGATGTTTTGTATTTCTGTGGTGCCCATTGTTACCTCTCCTTTTTCATTTCTAATTCTGTTGATTTGCATCTTCTCCCTTTTTCTCTTGATGAGTCTGGCTAATGGTTTATCAATTTTGTTAATCTTCTCAAAGAACCAGCTTTTAGTTTTATTTATTTTTCTTATGGTTTCTTTCCTTTCTTTTTCATTTATTTCTGCTCTGATCTTTATGATTTCTTTCCTTCTGCTCACTTTGCGGTTTCTTTGTTCTTCTTTCTCTAGTTGTTTGAGGTGTAAGGTTAGGTTGTTTATTCGATCATTTTCTTGTTTCTTAAGGTAGGACTGTATTGCTATAAACTTCCCTGTTAGAACTGCTTTTGCTGCGTCCCATAGGTTTTGGGTTGTTGTGTTTTCATTGTCATTTGTTTCTAGATATTTTTTGATTTCCTCTTTGATTTCTTTAGTGATTCCTTGGTTGTTTAGGAGTGAATTGTTTAGCCTCCATGTGTTTCTATTTTTTGCAGTTTTTTTTCCTGTAATTGATATCTAGTCTCATGGTGTTGTGGTCTGAGAAGATGCTTGATATGATTTCAATTTTCTTGAATTTGCCGAGGTTTGATTTGTGACCCAAGATGTGATCTATCCTGGAAAATGTTCCGTGTGCACTTGAGAAGAAAGTGTAGTCTGTCGTTTTTGGATGGAATGTCCTATAAATATCAATGAAGTCGAGATGGTCTAATGTGTCATTTAAAGCTTGTGTGTCTTTATTTATTTTCTGTTTGGATGATCTGTCCATTGATGTAAGTGGGGTGTTCAAGTCTCCCACTATTATTGTGTTCCTGTCGATGTCCCCTTTTATAGCTGTTAGCATTTGCCTTATGTATTGAGGTGCTCCTATATTGGGGGCATAAATATTTACCATTGTGATATGTTCTTCTTGAATGGATCCCTTGATCATTATGTAGTGTCCTTCCTTGTCTCTTGTAATAGTCTTTACTTTCAAGTCTAATTTGTCTCATATGAGTATT
Organism: Hippopotamus amphibius kiboko; assembly: GCF_030028045.1. NCBI lineage: Eukaryota > Metazoa > Chordata > Mammalia > Artiodactyla > Hippopotamidae > Hippopotamus > Hippopotamus amphibius. The sequence goes on from NC_080191.1 coordinate 31,147,608, forward strand.
GCTACTCCAGCTTTCTTTTGACTTCCATTTGCATGGAATATCTTTTTCCATCCCTTTACTTTCAGTCTATATGTATCCCTTGGTCTGAAGTGGGTTTCTTGTAGGCAGCATATAGAAGGGTCTTGTTTTTGTATCCATTCAGCCAGTCTGTGTCTTTTGGTTGGAGCATTTAATCCATTGACATTTAAAGTGATTATTGACATGTGTGTTCCTATTACCATTTTCTTAATTGTTTTGGGTTTGTATTTGTAGGTGTTTTCCTTTTCTTGTGTTTCCTCCTTAGAGAAATTCCTTTAGCACTTGTTGTAAGGCTGGTTTGGTGGGGCTGAATTCTCTTAACTTTTGCTTGTCTGGAAAGCTTTTGATTTCTCCCTCAAATCTGAATGAGATTCTTGCTGGGTAGAGTATTCTTGGCTGTAGGTTTCTCTCTTTCAGGGCTTTCAGTATATCCTGCCATTCCCTTCTGGCCTGCAGAGTTTCTGTAGATAGGTCAGCTGTTATCCTGATGGGTTTTCCCTTATATGTTGTTTGTTGCTTTTCTCTTGCTGCTTTTCATATTTTTTCTTTGTGTTTAATTGTCGTTAGTTTGATTAATATGTCTCGGTGTATTTCTCCTTGGGTTTATTCTGTATGGGACTCTCTGTGCTTCTTGGACTTGGTTAATTATTTCCTTTCCCATGTTGGGGAAGTTTTCCACTAGAACCTCTTCAAATATTTTCTCAGACCCTTTCTTGTTTTCTTCTTCTTCTGGGATGCCTATAATTCGAATGTTGGTACGTTTAAGGTTATCACTGAGGTCTCTGAGACTGTCTTCTAATCTTTTTATTTTTTTTTCTTTTTCCTGCTCTGTGGCATTTATTTCCCCCATTCTATCTTCCAACTCACTTATTCGTTCTTCTGCCTCCGTCATCCTGCTGGTGATAGCATCTAGAGTATTTTTAATTTCAGTTATTTTGTTATCCATTGCTGTTTGTTTTTCTGAGTTCTTATGAACTGTTTCTTGCACTTTCTCTATTTTGTTATCGAGATTTTGTATCATTTTGACTATCATTACTCTAAATTCTTTTTCAGGCATTTTTCCTATTTCCTCCTCATTTATTTGGTCTTGTGGGTTTTTTTCCTGCTCCTTTGCCTGTATGGTGTTTCTTTGTTTCCTCATGGTTGTCCAAACTTTTGGGGTTACTTGTCCTGGCGATAGAGGTGTTTATAGAAGACTGTCCAAGCCTCAGACTAATGTCCAAGTATTGGATTAAATGAATATTAAGTCGGCTATGTCGGGCTCCCCGCAGTCCTTTCTGGTGTCCGAGGCCATCTGCTGGTGTTCAGCTGGTTCTCTGTGGGAATTACTGTGTCCTTCCGTGCATTCCCAATGCATCTGTGGAGAGGGATGCACTCCACGTCTCTCTACTTCGCCGCCATCTTTTCTCTCTCCTGTATTCTGGTATGTGTCCCAACCCGACAGAAGAAAGGAGGAGAAAAGTCTAAAACATTGTGACACCTACACAAGGTGTTGCAATCCTGAATCTACTTTATAATAGTACTCATATAATATCCCTTCTTTCCAATCTCATAACTAATATCAGGTCCTAATGCACATTGCCTACATTATTGGCTAAGCTTCCTAACTAGCCTGCCCCTACCTAAAGCAAATGTCTGAGTGTTATTCCTGTACTTACAATTCTTCATTAACTCCCTATTGCCCATGGAATAGAGTCCAATTATAAAATCAGGCCCCTTTTATGGCATTATTAGCACAGGTTTTATTCATTCATATTGTGTTTTTGAGACCCTCATTATTCCTCATGCACTTCCTACAATTTCCCAGCACTTTGCCTTCCTGTTACCTATGCCCAAGATACTCATCCAACTAATTATTACATAACAAAATTCTATCTGTTATTTAAGGTTTAACTCTAAAGTCACCTTGTATAGTAAATATTTTGCTTTTCCTCAGGTAAGAATAATTTTTAAACTCCGATGACACTTTATCTGTATTTATCTATTTACCCTGTTGGCTTTCAAACATGAAGTACAATTATTTGGAAAACTTTTAGTTGATAGCAAAAAATGTGGTCCAAACAACTGAAGGACTCAACAAAGATGCATATTTTTCACTATTTTAATTGCTAAAGAATAATATTAACATCTGAATATTTCCTTAAGTTCTCACACAGTATGTGATTCATAAATATATGCTGAATAACAGTGAAATTGATTTGAAAGCTGCAAAACAAATAGAAAACTGTAAGAGGATTACCATGTTGATGATTAAATACTATATATCGTCAAAGAAAATATGCCTTAAAAGTAGGCTTAAGATCAAACAATTTATAGTAGATATAAATTGGCACACTGTAATTAACTTAAAATATTAAATTATTTTTTAACTTTGAAAAATTTAAAACAATCAGAAAATCCGTCATTTCCACTTAACACTGCACACACAGTTCCTAGTTCAAGCTTCAGTGTAGAATAACAATTTCAGTATCTTAAAAACAAATAAAGAAAACACAAATCACTTTCTTATTTGAGTTATTTACAAGGGACTAAAAGGTGGACATCTTGTAACATATACTCAGTTATGTGGAGATCAGTGACTGGTTACTAAAGGTATTGATATGATGAAACTATATATATTTTTATGAGTAAGTGATTGTCAGTGAGGAGGAGGAGAAATGAAAACTATTTGACAAATGAGAAGGGTTTCCTTTGACTTTTATTTGTAACTTGTCAAATTGGTAAAGCCCTACCTGAGTTTCAAAATATTTATGATGGCTTTGGAAGGAACACTTGTTTCTGTTCATTCTATAGCTGCAAGGATACCTAGTATGCAGAGTCATATTTAAATTAATGATTGAGGTATGAGATCTAAGTAGAGGCAAAGTAATTAATGGCAATAGTTTATTTTCATGAACAGTTTATTTCTCTCCTTGCATTTCACTATAAGCCTAGCAATCAGGTCTACTAAACCCAACCAAAATGTTTGGCCTTACTCTAAACACAGAGACCATTCTTGGTTGAATATTCCAGTGAATTCACTAATTGGTGGTTCAATATCAATTCAGAACCTCTGTTCACTCCAATTTGACTTGCTTAAACTCCAAATTATATGTGCTTGTATTTCTACTCTAAATATCTAGGCTCCAAGTGATTCAGAGTCTGTGCATGGGTCAGCTTACTGGTTGTAGAATCTTTCCTTTTTAACTCTGTCTCCAAACAGCCAATCAAGGATTCCCTGAGGCTCAGTATCCGAAATCTAATTCCACATAAAATCCATATACTGCTATTTGGATATCCACAGCTCTCACCCATGGTGAAGATTTTGAACACAATTTTGCCTCGCTTTTGTTCTTGCTTTCAACACATAGATGCCGTGGTCTTATATTCACTTACTAGATCCATATACCCTGTATCCGTGCCTAGATTATAACTTTCTCTGACTCTATTTATACCCTTAGCCTTATCATTGATACCATGGCATTATCCATTCTGAAGCACCCAGGTTTTACCCACACATTCCACTTAATTCTGATAAGCAAAATTGATTTCAGAATACAATAGCATAAAAGAATGAGACATATTAATATGGACTTCCAATAAATTCATAGCTCTGCCACTTATGGCAGAATGACACCTAGTAAAAAATGTCAATGAAACATGTACTGTGATCACTTACCTCAAAAATGACTTCACAAATATTAGATTACTAAGAAAAGAACTGTCTAGGAAACAGATTTTATTCCTATTATAAATTCAGAATAATAAATAGAGCTGTATTTGAAAAAAGTAACCCATTAATTTCAATAATTCAGTTGCTTCTAATTATTATCTTTAGCACCGTTTATATTTTCCTTTAAGTATCCTTTAATTTTTTGTCTTTCGTTAGACATACATATGTGTATACTAATTTATACATTAATTTATATAACCAATATATACTAATTTATATTTTAATTTATTAACTAATATATAACTTTATATACATGTATTCACTTATATCCACATATACATTGCTTGGGATTGAGAATGTGGGTATGTATTATATATATTTTATATATCCCTAGAGTCCTGATACATATCCTCTTATACAGGGTATGCAATAAGAGAGATTTTAAGGATAAAAACGTTATGTCATTTTAGTGACATATGTGGAAGGGTATGCATCTTTTATGTGTGTGTGCATGCGTGTGTGTGTGTGTGTGTGTGTGTGTTGAGGATAGGGTTGTTAAACTGTGTCTTGAGATTCTTCTAAAGACCTTGGATACATTACTGATTTCATTTCTATTTGTAAATCAGAATCACAAGTTTCAAAATTGTTCATTTATTTTGAAAAGAGAATACATAAATTTTTCATCATACTGAATATTTTTAACATATATTAATGTTCTTAAAGGTATTCTTTAGAGTGTCTACTAAAAGGAGTCAATTCTCACGTAATAGTTGCTTCTGATTAGACATGACAAGAGGAATAGCTTTGTAACCTTAAATTCCAAAGTTCCAAATATGTTTCTTAAAGCACAATGTCCCCAAGCAAGCATCCCAAGGAACACATTTTCTAATTTGATACTAATCTTGCACAAAGCAAACATTGTTCATGTAAGTTCTACTAGTCAAAATTTCATTTTTTCAAACCCTAATCTTATAAATCAGTATATTGAATTTGAATGCTCTCCAGGTGACTGGGATCCTACTGAGCTTACACAGCTGCATTTCTTCATTTTTTCAAAAACTGACTTACAAGTGGACTATAATTATTAGCTTTAGTAAATGACCCTAAAGGAATAATGCTATTGGCATTAGCACACTGAGGACAAAGCCTTGTTAACATAGGTACTACAAGTCTTGTGCAAAGTGGGTTTGCTTTCGTATCAGTGAAATAGTAAAATCAATAAACAGAGCTCTTCTATAAGCACTAAACAATATATTAAGTTAGAAACCTTAGCATAAAGAAGTTATAGTCATGGCATCTTTTTCTTTAAGCTGCACTTACCTTTTTTAGTTGAGACAGCACCAACCTCTTCCTTGGCTCGTTCAGTTTCTGTAAATTCAGATATTAAAGAACGAGAAGAGAATATAAGACATGCCAGGTCAATATTTTATAGTATTCTAAGTCAGACAAGACTAAAACTGCCCAAAGGATAAAACGTATGTGGCACCTGAGAGCAAAGCAAGCAGCAGAGAAACAAGGCTAGGATGTGCTTGAATTTTTTTTGTAAGTAATGAATGTCCTTAAATAACAATACAGAAACTCTCTTCCAAGATACAATTCTCGTGGTACTAAATTTTATGCCTATATAATTAATGACCATAAAAATGTGGCTTATTCCACAGAATTACACTGGAATACGAATTTATTAGTTTATAGCCAAGTCTTAAATGATGCATGAATTGTGAGGAAGAACACTTGAAAGGCCTTCTTTGTTTAGCTTTTCATTATGGGGACGGCAGTCATAACTGACCTCAATCAATCTGCTTTATATTATAAAATACTAGCCATACTCTTATAGGAAATTCCATTTGAATGTTGCTTTGAAGAGAGAGAAAAAGAAAAGAAAAAAAAAAGAGGCCAAAATGGCTTCTTGGAGTTTCTCTGAATATCTAACGTGGACGATAGAAAGATAGGAGAGCTCTTCCAAAAACATTATCTGAAATGCTGGTCCTAGTACAATATGTTAGACCTCAAATCAAGGCTAATTACAGTGGAAGTTTCTTTGATCCACAGGAAAATTAGAAAATGACAATAAGATGGTAAATTTTTACAAAGTTTATTTACTCATTTCATTAACTTTTTATTATTCAAGGCTGTTGCCCTTGGACATCTGTATCTGCATTTTTAGCTTTATTCTTATTAGTACATGTACGTAATCCCTGTTACTCGTATGCACCCACTCAGCAGCTGAGGCTTCAGAAACAACAAACAGATAGGGATTTTTATGCCCCCTTGTCCTCTCTGTGCCATAGACCTTGGGCTGTGAGATAGACCAGATGTCTGGAGACCTTCACATCACTTTCAGGTTTTAATTCCACAATATTAGGTACCATAAGCTTCACAATTTGAGCCCAGGCAAGAAGTCATGTAAAAAAGACTTCTCCAGACTGTTTAAGACCCTGAGCTCCAGGACTAAGTAGATCCGTGGCTGTTACACAGCTTTGAGGAAAGACTTTAGACCAATGGTTCTCAAACTTGGCATGCATCAGAGTCACCCAGGACGGCTGTTAAAACACAAATATTGGACCTGATTCAGTAGGTCTAGGGCAAGTCCTAAGAATCTGCATTTCTAACCAGTTCTCAGGTGGTGCTTATGCTGCTTATGGTACTTACAATGCTTATGGTCTTGGACATATTTTGGAAACTAATTACCACATTTCCCCTAATATACACTCAGGACTAATCCCCCTGGAATCCCCAACCTTGTTCACCTCAGGTACTACCATGAGTCTAGGCTTCTGGCAGAAAAGTCTACATGGCTTCATATTTCTTCTAAAACAGACTCTTTTCCAAAGTCCTTCCACTGGGTCATCTCTGTATCACAGCACACATTTCTAGGTTCCCAGCCTCTTCTCAAAATGTGCACTTTACTTTCTTCCTTTAACCAAAACAGGTCCCTCAGGACACTACATTCCCTACAAATAGACTTTTAAAACAGAGAAAGTTTGTTTTTCCCCTATATACCAAAGTGTCTGGAAGTGATGTAAATTTACTTCTTCTTTTTTAACTAAATTAATAAATGCTGTTTATGACTTCTTACTTATTACTTCTGATAGATTGTTATCTCCTTGCTTCCTCCAAATCTCAGTTCTTTTGAAGTCCACGCTATCAAGTTGCACCCGGCTCTGTCTTGCTCTATTATTGCCATTAACCAGCCTTATGCCTATGTCCCGTTAATTATTGAATATTTCTATACAAAGTTATCTACTCCACTACTACTACTGTGATTTTTCATTAAGAACCACTCCCAACTCAGGCTTCACACTATACTAAGCTGGGGAGTTTTTATAAGTCTATGAGATTCAGATGTTGTAGATCTGGGGAGGACTATAGAGCTTTGAGATTCTGAGTTAGTGACTCTGGGATAAGGTAAGCCTGACTATTTGTCTATTTGTAAGCTTGCCAAGGTATTCTAATATTTAACCAGGATTGGGAGTCACTTATAGACACAGTCCATACAACCATGCAATCTCTCATTTCCTTGCCCTCCTCACTTTTGAAAACTGGAGACCTCACTCCTCTCACTACCACCAACATACTCTTGGACTTTTTCTTTGCTGCCAAAATTCCTATTCCCTGGCATCTCTCTTCCCTTCACAGTTCACTTACTCAAGAATCACCTCTAAATAGTTTCTGACCCCATCTATACTTTCATTCCTTTGATCTTACCAGTTTTTCAATGCTCCAGATCTTCCTTTTTGTCCACACTTTTCTTCTTCCAAGCTTATATTTAAATAAGCCATGGTTAAATCAATCACTTATTGTTTTCATAGTCACCTGCTATATTAAGTTTCTAGGGCTGTTTTTAAGCTATTAGGTGGCTAAAAAAACAACAGAAATTTATTCTTTCACAGTTCTGGAGGCTAGAAGTTCAAAATTAAGGTGTTGCCAAGGCCCTCTAAAACTTGCTCTGAAGACTCTGGGGAAGCATCCATCTTTGCCTTTTCCAGCTTCTGTTGGTGGCCAGCAATCCTGGCATCCCTTGGCTTGTAGCTGCATCACTCCAATTTCTCCCTTTATGTTCATACAGCTGTCTTCCTTCTGAAGGTGTCTCTAAATCTCCCTCTCCTTATAAGAGAACCAATCATTGGATTTAGGGTCCATTCTAATCCCCTATAACCTCATCATATCATGATTATACCACTAAAGATCATTTTTTGAAATAAGTTTGCATGCATAGGTATTGTACAAGTTAGGACTTCAACATACCTTTTGGGGGAACACAATTCAATCCACTACACCTGCCAAAACACCAAACCTTCTCTGTGCCTGCCACCTGAGCAGCTATCCAAACTGGAGGAAGGCCCCCACCCTGCTGCAGATCTGACTTCACATGTCTGGTAACAATATTTGACAGAGTGCTCAGCACTGACCAGAAATACTATCACAGGCCTAGTGAAGTTACTTTCTCATTTTTCTAGACAAGTGGTTCATGCATACTCCTTCTTTCTCAAACTTCCGGCATCCTGCAACATAAAAGCAAGTTGCTGTTGGGATCTTCATAGAGAAAGTAGAAGCAGACTAGGCTATCTCATCTTTTCACCACCTCACCAGCACATACCGGTACCATTTGTCTTCTTTCCAACCCCAAAGGATGATCAGTCTCTGCTCCTATTTAATACCAATCCCTCCATTTTTGCCCTGCATCCCAACTCCTTTTGCACAGTCAATGTCTTTATTCTTGCAAGTACTGCTTCTATCTGCTACCTCATCTGTTTCCACTTCACTGATGCTTTCACATCAGCTCAGAAACATGAAATGTCACCCTTTATAACCGCGGACCACCACGTCCTTCACTCCTATATGTCCCCCACCCCAACTACCTCATCTATCTGTGGTCCACCACAGCCTCCAGAGAGCTGCTATGCTCAATGTCACCACTTCTAACTTCTCATTCTCTATATTTTAAATCGTTTAATTGTGAGAGGTATAATATAAATGAAAGACATAAAGGCATGTAACATATGTGCACATGTTAATGAATGGCAATGAAAAATACATACCTTTGTAACTCCCTGTAAGCTTAAGTAGTAAAATGTCACCAAAGCCTTTGAAACCTCTTATTTGTCTTACTACCACTGTATACCCCTCTCTTCATCTCAGAATTATCATTGTCCTAAATTCTGTATTAATCATTTATTTATTTTTCTATACAGACTTTTTATTACATGAATTTATCTCTAAAATTCTTACAAAGGTAAGGCCATTTTATACAGACTGAATTATATTGTTTAGAATTGAATTATCTTTTTTAATTCTTATAATTTGCTTCCTTCAAAGCATGTGATGAGATGCAGTGTTAAAATAGTTTAACAAGATAGCCATTAGTCTTGAATAGCTTTAGTGCCTTTAGTGGTCTATAGAAACAAACCAAAGCCAGAATCAATGAGATTTTTCTTGAATCAAGAAAATGATACTCAAGAGCAACTATCATAACAGCCAAATAAATAAATTTTCCCAAATAAGGCAATATATGTTTTAGCCAGTTACATATATACATATTTTTGCTTTGCTTTCATATAGTCTCTACAAAAACCTTTGCCCTAGCCCCCACGGGTGGAGTGCCCCTCATCATTTTTCAGTTTTGTCACTGCCTTATTTGATTCATTTTTTACTGAAATACGCTGTTTAACTTTTTACACAAGCCATGCTGATATGAATAGCTGTAGTTGATTGATTTAACTGCTGTATAGTATTCCACTTTACACATATTCTACAAATTATGCATCCATTCTCCTGCCAATGAACACTAGGTCATGTCCAATTCTGTGTCATTATAAATAATGCTGCTATGAATATTCCTGTATATGAATCCTGGTGCAACATGCAAGAATCTTCTCAGAAGTGAATTTGCTAGGTCATAGAATGTATCCCTGTTTAACTTCTCTAGATAAATGCCATATTTTTCCATCAAAATTTTACACTCACACCAACAGTGTATGTAAGAGTTTCTGTTGCTTCACACCATCACCAGAATGAAAAATTTTCCCCATTTTTGGTCAATTTGATATGTGTAAAATAGTATCATCGTGGCTTTAAGCAAATGTTCAGTATTACTAACAGGTTAAACATATTTTCATTTATTTATAGGTCATTTGTGTCTTTTGTTTTGTTTTGTTTTTGATCCTTGCTTATATCTTTTACTCATTTTTTTTTACCTATTATTCTATCAAGTTCTTTGTTCTTTTGTTTTTTTATTTTTAGAGTTATTTATTTTTCACTACTAACCTCTAGTTATTTACATATGCCACAAATGTGTTTTGCTAGGTGTTGTCTACTACATCTCCTCTTGATTCACCAAGAGGAGTGTTAAAGATCTGAAACACCCTTAAGTCTAAAAATCTACTTGTTTGGTCCTCTTTCTGATTGGAAATGACTAATCATATCATCAACTCCTACATGTCTACCCAATGTTGGGGGTGAGGGGGAGGTGCAGTGGACTGCAGGGAGTGGAATTGGATGTGCTGAGGCATTTTTGTACACACTATGATAAGGGAATCTGTGCTGACTTGCAGAAATAATAAATCTAGGTTTGGCATCCCTGTTGGTCAAAGGTACTCTTCCTCTATCCACATAATTACTGACACATAACTTTATATGGAGGCATTAAGTTCCCCTCTGTAGTGTTTGCTGCATCATTGAATGGTTTCCCTCTTCTTCAAGCTCATGGTACCATAAGAAAATCCACCAAAGCTAGTCTGCATCCTCCAGTGTTTTTCTTAACAGTAATTTTGGTTTCCTTATGACCTAGAGGAGCTAGTTCCACACCAAACATCCAATTCACATTCTAGTTATTTCCTTTAATTGAATCCTAAAGACAAATTACCTTTTGCTTCTTCCATGGACTTGCTCTAGTCCTGTCAATCTCATCTATCCTTTTTAATTCAATACCATGAAATTGTATCACATAACTACTTAATTTATGTTAATTAAACTATGCACTGCACTCTCTCATTTGCTCTCATAATTTAAGATAATGTGAAATCATATCCTGAATATTCAGATTACATACACAAAATTATGTGTCCCATACTATGTGGGTAATAGAAGGAATTTTCAAGGGTATTTGTAATGACATGCCTTCATCATTAACTTTATAAATAGCTCACTGTATATAAAAGCTATGTAAATATTCTTCTGTTGTGTGGTTTTGAGACCAAAAAAAAAAAAAGCAGTTCTTAGTTGAGGAAATGGATGGTCACATTGTTAGCAGAGATTTTAAACAATTTATGAATTACCTCTAATTAACTTTTATACTGGGAGATAATGCCCATGTCAAGTTCAAATTGCTCAACCTTACAAAGAGTTGAATATTAATTCTTTTGAAACTTTGATACTGGGTCTAAGATGACTTGGCAACCTAAATTTGTTAATTTCCTGCAAAAGATGCTGATCTCTTCAAAACTTGATTGGATAGTGTTTCATAGATAGCAGAGCTTAAAGGGGTTTTTTTTATTGCAAATGAATATTTTTATCTAAATGTCACATTTTTCTAGGAAGAGAATGTTCATTTTCAGAGTAATCTCCAATCTAGAGTCCTCTACCAGTTCTGCAAAATTATCAGTTTTGTTTTATATATTTTCTTGATTACGCATTTCTACAGACTAAGTATTAGCATACTAACTACTCCGTAATATGAAGCTCTAATCAGCTTATATTCAACTAAAATTGTCATGAAAATATAAGTGGAATTTTAGATTCATGTTACACCTTTCCTTAAGGTCTACAATGTCTATGTAAACACTTTCAACTGTAATTTTTTTTAAAAAGACAACAAGCTACTCAATATTATATTTTCTGATTTTTTTACTGATATATTCAACAATGATATACTCTGTCTCAAAAACCTGGCAGTAAATAAAACATGCATTTGTTTTTTGTATTAGTACCATCATTAATACTTATGCAACTCTAAATCAAAAGGAAAATATAAACATATTTACATATGCATAGAAATGAGTCTTGATCTTAAATCTTATATACAAAGCTTAGAGAAGCTAAAAGAATATCTTTACTAAACTTAAATATACACTATTACGCCTAAAATAATTTTCATTAATAGCAACCTGTTAGATACTTCATTGAATTGAGAAATATCAACAAAGAAAAAAGCATTTATCCTTTAGCATATTGTCAAAGCTACTATTGACGCAAATGCCACAGTATACTATAGTTATCAGTCAATATTTATTCAAAATCTGAAGGTAAAAGCCTTAAAAGAAAGTTATGATATTGCAAGACCAGTAGTTAATAAAATTGTTGGGGGCTTCATTTCATTAAAGACACAATCATTTTCACTAGTAGACAAATTATGTTGCCTCCTGGTTTGATCAAATGATTAATCATTAGGAAAATTGTCTAACGTGTTTAAGAAACTGAAAAGATCACTTATCTTTCTGCAAAATGGGAAACAAAAACACAAATAACTCAAAAAGAGGTTATGATCTGGACAAGTTAACATTTACAAATGAAAGCTCTATAGATACATTTTAATAAGAATCTATTCACAGAAAAGACAAGGTTGAGTAACTATGCACATTAGTTTAACACAACAAATAATTAGAGCAAGAAACATTTGATAAGTCAGCCTAAAAAATTAGCATTAGCACTGTCTACAGCAGAACGTTAAATGAGTAAGCTGCTGAAATATGCTTTTTTTTTTTCAAGTTTTAGTCAACATACTTGCTTTAACTTGTTTTTCACTTGGAGCTGTTAAGGACAAGAAATAATAAGGTTCAAATCAGTTACAAGTCTCCTTGGGTCTCTCTAAAATAGTTCTAAGGTTATTTTCATTTTTTAAAAGACTATATTATAACCTTGGAAACTAAAGAAAAAAGTAGGCCTGAGAAAGAGAAAATACAACGCTGTGCCATTTTCTTTGATAAACTTCAAATATGTGCCACAAACCATAGATTTCTCTTCTGATATTCATATACCTTCTCCCAATGCAGAATACTCATTCGTGACGTTCATTTTGCTTTCCATTTTAAATTAGTTAAGAATCTGATTGGTTTTATATATAAGACAATGCAGTTTCCTTAAAGTCTACAAAATGGTATGAAAAGAAGGAAGTGACTTGATAAATTATCCAATGGTTTCAATTCTAAAAATATAGAGAATTACAGCTAAGTTGCTACACTGTAACCACATCCTGAAACGAACAGATAGTGATTTTAAGAAATTTAAATTATTGTATTCTGTCAAAGTTATTATTGGATAATAATGTTTAGTTATTAAAACTCTTAAAACTGATTATACTCATAGTCATTCTTTATGTCTTTCCATGTTTATATGTTTCTCTGCTGTACTCTCTACTTCAGTTTTCTGCATAGGTATGTAAGTGAGAATATGTGTTACGACCCAGTTGTGGGAATGTTACTCCCAGAACATAATCTGTTCTCTGTAAGGTAGACAAAAACATTCATTCCTTCGCAAAGATAAGTAATATCCATGTTAATGTGAAGTGGTGAAATGTGTGATTATTTCATATTGTAAATTATTTAAAAATCATTCATATTTATATTTTTTAAAAATATGATTATCCTATTTGATATTTCTCTTTTCATCCAATCAAACATTATCAAGTGCCCAAAATGTTCCTGACATCATGTTGAGCACTCTGGGGATAAAGACATAAAAAACAATCTTCATCTCCTAATTTCTGACTATTTAAAGTGGAAAAAAGAAAAGGTAATATGATTATAAGAGTATGTTGAGTGTTTTTACATAGAAAAGAAAATGATGTTATGGGAACTAGTTGGAGAAACACCTAAGTGGATTTGGGTTTTCTGAGGAAGTTTTACAAACCTGGAAGGAGAGTGAGAAATGTGGTTTCAAATCTATGGTTTTCTGTGGTCTGTGACAGGGGTGGGAGTATAGTTGAGCCACATTTGCATGGTTATTTACATAATATTGTAATTGCTATTTTAATGTATTGCCAATGTAAATGCTATTTCCATTTAAATATAATATGATGGGAGGAGCAACTAATGGACATTATATGAGGCTATGACTGCACACACACACACACACACACACTCACACAATCAGTAAAGTTCCTTGAGCAGGAGTTGCATTTATTTTCATTTGAAACAACAAATAGGACAAGTTGAATGCCAGAAACCTTTAAGAAAATCATTTGGTATCTACCGCTACTGCATTCTTAGTTTTCGTTTGTTTGTATGTGTGTTTTTCTGCTTGTCTGATTCTTAGTTCAGTTTTTTCCCCTCATTTGAATGTAAATAGACTGAAGACAAAATCTACCTCTACTCTCATTGCAATTCCCCTGAGTACTCAAGATGTGTCATTAAATAACATTTTGAACAGAAAGAGAATACTTGCTGGAATTGAATATATCTTATTTTAAAAACAAAGCAATGTCAGATGCATTCATTATAGAAGGGTTTTGTTTTTATTTTTGTTTTCTACACTAAACAGTAAAACACTGCTTCTCAAACACTGCTTTGACAAATCCACTGGGGATCTTAGGAAGTTGCAGACACTGATTCAGTAGGTCTGGGGTGGGACCAGAGATTTTGTATTTCTAACAACCTCAGGCGACCCCAATGCTGCTGGTTCACAGAACACACATTGAGTAGCGAGAGTGTATTTGGCTTCCATTTTCTAATATGGCATCGGTATTAACTCTATGTCCAGAACTTGGATTGAAAAAAAGACATATCATAAGATGGAAGGACTTCCTGCCCTTTCCAGGCATGGCCCTTGCCCCCTGTCTGAGGGAGCAGCATTAATAAACCTCGGACATCAGGTAGAAAAACCCCAACAACCCCAGTCTGACTCACCTGAATGTTCCTTCTTTGGTGACTTTGCTGTATCAAACAAGAAAAGAAAAAAATCAACATTCTCTGCCATTTGATTGCATTACAGTATTCAATCGCAAGTTAATATCTCAAAATTAAGAGGATAGAGGAATTTAAAAAGTTACCTGGTTCCACATGTTTTTCTTTCTTTTCCTGTTCTGAAACATATTATTTTTGTTATTATTACTATTATTCTCATTCAAATTTTATATGTCACAACTTAATTGTTCTAACACAAAGAAACATATATATGCTAGTGCTGTATTGCACCAATAACAGCTGTCATGAAAAGACTGATACAGGACGTATATTTAATACAAGTTTTTCCATTTCTCCTCAGTTTTCCCTCACAGAACAGCAATAAAAAATATTCTGAATATTAGAGGAATTTAAATTTTTCATGGATAATAAACTAGAAAGATAAAGTACGGTCTATGAAGGATAGAAAAATTTAAATTTCCTTTCTTACTAGATCAACATGAAATAAATTTGGGATAAAGAGTAAGCATAAAGGATAATTATTGCAGCAATTTAAAAATAATTCTCAGATAAGGATGAACAGGTTTCCTCTGGACTTTCTCTTTTAATGTAAAATTTTCTTATATTGAAAAGGTGTTTGTTTAGCTAAGACATAGGCTTTGCTGAAGCAGATTTAAGACACTAAAAATAGACTAAGAAATCTCAGGGAGAAGCAAACACACTTCCCTTGTTTTTAAGACAAATGTTCCTTATAGAGTCCTTTTCAGAGAGTGTTTCTTTTAAGAAGCCACTTTTGCCAATATTATATGAGATGAAGCGTTATACTGGCCTCAAAATTAAGCTGACATTTATATTATAATAAGCACTAATTTTTTATGAAGTGCAGGTACTAATTTTATATGAAGTGCTATTATCTACATTTCTATTCTTACTTACTTTGCCTTGACAAGCTTGTCAAATTAATTTAAATGATTTTCAAGAAAAGCTTTAATATAGACACATTAATATCTGATTTTTTAAAGAAAAATAATAAAGAGATTTTTTCAACTTTCATTTAACGAATATATTTTGGAGACTAGAAGATGTTTACACTGAAAGAATTCTAAGAACTATGTTTTAGAAGCATAGAGTGTCATCGAATCTCCTATGGTCATCTCATCAGTCTCTCAAGTGTACAGTTTTGTTCACCAGGCTTGTAGTTGTGAAGGCATAATGAGCAATTTTATTCACTCCCAGGAGAGCAGGCAGGCAATAAAACAAATAAAACAAATGGCCTGACCAAGTGTTACAAGTCAGAAGGAAGAAGCATAGGTGACTCAGCTAAAATCAAACACAGTTACCAAAAATTGTCTGGAAAACATGGAGTAATTAAATGCATTACTTAATTTATTGCTGAGCTGAATCACCAATTATTAAAACATTTCTAAAAACTCTGTAAAGTGATAACAATCAAAAAACACTGGAAGTAGATTTGGGTACGCATCAAAATTGATTACCAGCTATCTGCGAGATTTCAAAATTAAAATAAGGGTCTTTCAATCATATCAGAAAGTTATTACATAAGCAGAAAAATACCCATGCTAATTTGGGATGATATGCAGGAAAAGGCTGTCAAGAGCATTTATTATATATGATAATTCAATATGTAATTATTGAATTGTCTTAACAAAAACAAATTAATGTACCCTTATATCTACAGGAACTGCCAAAACATATTCAGGATGGATTTAAAAAATTTTTTTTACTTTTTATTTTGAAAGATTATAGATCACTAGAATTGGCAAAAATACATACAGGAAGGTCCCACGTACTCTTCGCCCTGTTCCCCCTACCATGTTTTGTCTTAAACTGCAAACAAACAAACAGACAAACAAAAACAACCAGCTTCTAAGTTGTAGTAACTAGAAAAGAAAAAGCAAAATAAAATATAGGGTTGGAGATGTATAACTGAATAAAGCAATCTTAAAGTAAAAAAAGCAACAACAACTACATCCAACAAATTCAAAGATACGGCAAAAACAACAAAAGCAGGTCCAGATGGTAAACTAGAACAAATAAGTTAATTTGAAAAGAATTAGTAGTTGTTTAGAGAAAATTATTTTTCTTGTCCTTATTACTGCCCAAGTCACAATCTGCAGAACTTCCCAAGGAGGGAAGCAGTTGGGATGTTAAATGAATGTTTGGGAAGGCATGTTTATTTATTAAATATATGAATACTCTGAAGATTGTCAAGGAGGTGCAGTGTGTCTGTGGGAACTTTTAAATCATATAGACTGTAATAAAGTAAGGGCCTTAAGGTTATGTATATATTATTTAATACCATTTTCCAAATCTCGTTTCCTCCATTTCCCTGCTGGTACAATGGTTTATAGAGTGGTTTCTGTATCGGTGTGCCAGTGCCCATCGGCAGCTGAGGACACACATAAATCTGGGACTGAAGGATCACATACTTCTCTATAGATAGATTGCTCCCCCTGGCTGAGTTGTAGTATAATTTCATGATTCTCTCTATAGGACATTTTAAAGCACTTTTATGACATAAAACATCTCAATGTCCTAACCTTTGCAGGACCAAAATGCATGTAAATCTTTTTTTAAAATTGGTTTATATTTTAAAACATGTCTTTAATTTCACTAGGATTTTTCAAAGCTCTACACACCAGGAAATGGAATGATTTTTAATGGCTATTTGAATAAGATTAAGTTGATTTTTTTTGTTTCTGTTTGTTCAAAGTATCCCATTTCTTCAGAGAAGAGAATACATTTGCAAAATATACAACCTCAAAGCATCAAAGTTTACTGAATCGTTAGCAAGTTTTAATAACACATGTTAAAACAACAGTGGTTGCTACCTAAGTTATGCATCCCAAGCAATGCAATTTCACAGAGCTCATAGTGCTTGTAGGGAAATAGAATCATGTTATGGACAAAATGTCATATATCATGTGAACATGCCAAAATATTTATGGATTACAAGAAGAAAGAAAACAGAAAAGTGATTGTAAACCTAGCCCAAAAAAGAACTTCTATTCTATTTTCTAAGTACAGAACTAACCAGACTACAGAAACTAAACTTATACTAACATAATACAGTTTTGACTAATGGAATGAAGTTATATTTTTTGGTTATGACTGTGGATAATATTATTAGATGACTGCATGAATTTGAAAAAGAAAAACTCTAAGAGAGTGCTATGCTTTTCAGTCCACTCTGAACACCCCCTTCCCAGGTTGTATATTCTTTCATTCTGACCAAAAAAAAAAAATAGAGTTCACATGTATAAAACATTGAAAAGGGAGATTCAAAACCACAAGTTTAAATATATTAGCAGGCCAATAGTAGTAGTAAATAGAAAAAAATATATACTTTGCATGCATTTCCTTACTTTTTCCCTTGGGTAGTTCTGTTGAAAGAATTATAAACAGAAAACCATTGCTTATGAAACCTCCAAAGATAAAATATACCCCCCAGCACACTGATTAAACCATAATTTTTCCAACCCCTCCCCATCCTCTCCCCTTAAATTTCACAGTAAGTGTTTCTCTGAGGTATAGCTGATTACCATAGGTGTTTCCATAAGTTGATTGTAAAACATTATTTGACAATGAACCTAGGATTATACTGTTTAACCATTTGAAATGATTTATATCTTGTAGTCCTCTTAAATGCACGTGAACACATAAACACACTGTACACATAAACACATATGAACAAATACAGAAGACACAGGTATACTTGTCACATGATTTATGATTCTATTCGACTTAAAGGAACGATTCAGTTCCATCAATGCTGGTATAACCAAGGTTAATTAAATTTATGCTTTCAAGCATAATAAATGCTTGATACTGAACATCAATTTCTTGTCCAGCAAACATTTCTTTGAAAATAATTACTGTGAAATGTAAACACATGCAGTATTTATTTTTCTCACTGTCAAATATTTCTCATAGCATTATTGCCAGAAAAGATTCAACTCTCTCTTTCTCTCTCTTTCTTTCTCAATATTTTTCTCTCTTTCTTTTATCCCATATGTAGTTTTTCCTTCTATGTGAATTCTTTAAAAAGGAATACTGCTCAGAGGTTCATTAAATATAAGACAGAAAAATGAAATATTCCCAATACCTTCGGCAGGTGTTTTTATTTTCTTGGAATCTGAAAACACAAATATAAATTATTGATAAAGCAGATATGAAAAATCAAGAACTGATAAGCTCACAACAAAATGTCCATACACTCTGAAACCATTTTCAATGAAATGGATTGATTGCATGATGTATTTCTAGAATATGGGGCTTAAAGAGAAACACTGTTTTTGAGAGGATGAATATTAGATTGAGGCAGGAAGTGAGAAAATTTTGATGTATAAAATATAGAAAAATATGAAAGAAAATATCCACATCTAGTTAGCACAAAAATTACACTGTGTCTATCGAAGCTAATGACCTTTTAATAAAATGTCAAACTGAGTAGGTATACTGTTTCCTTAGAGATGGGTTGGAATCCATTAGTTTATTTGGCAATTTCTTCATTTGTTCAATCTACAGCAATCCAGGTGAAATGCAATGTACTCTCCTTGAATAACTGATGTATTCCAATACAAACATTAAATCATGCCTATTGTAATGAAAAAGAAACAGGTCATGATGGCTGATGAGTTACTGATAAACGTATCATTACTTAGTAACTGCTAGGTAGTAACATGTACTCAGTGGTCAAAAGCCATCTATTTCATTTTTCATCTTTTGGGTGTTCAGTTTATATCCAAGAAATTTTTATTTCCAATGTTTATACAATGAAACTGTCTGTTCCTATCATTTGAAATTAAAAGCAAGTGTTTTTTTAAACTTTATTTTAGGATGGAGGCATCTCAACTTAAGTTTTTGCTTAGAATATTTCATTCTGTATATTCTGTTTTCTTTCTTTTACCTCTTCTGTAACTTAACTTTGAAATTGTCTTAATATTACTGAAAGTAGAATCGTAATAATGAACTACAAATCAGAACTTGCAAAAAATAGATAAACTTGTCTCTGGCTGACAATTACATGGCTTAGAACCTAAAGCAATAGACATTCATTAACAATTTGGAAGTTACTGGATTTGTGTGCCTTACAGTGATATAGATGGATCATGATTACATTTCCACAATGAAGTAATGGACCTAAAATGTCTGAAGATGACAGTGAGTAGGAGACTGTTCACAAAATCTAGGTAGATGGTCAAGTGAATTGTTTTATGAGAAAATGATAATCAGTAACAGTAATAGTGTGGTGAAAGTAATAACCTACTTCCATAGAAGTAGAAGCAACTTGAGGAAAAAAATCTAGAGTTTTTTTAGGAGGGCAACTTGGGGAAAAAATTTAGAAAGTCACTAAAATGAGCATACTTTTTGATGTAGTTCCACTTCTAGATTTCCAAGGGAAAAATGAAAAACTGTCATAAGAAAATCTGATAGGAAGATGCTTTGTGACATTGTTTTATACCTCTAAATAATGGTTGTATAATCAGTACCCTCCATACAGTAGGGAAATGGTTCAGGGGATTCATAGTATATCCACATAATAGAAAAACACAATCATTAAAATGATGTTTTACAACCTCTTCTCTCTGAATTTCTATTTTTTCTGTAATAGGGTTATGTTTCATGTATAAGAGAAAAACAAATCTTAATTTTTAAAACACTATATCCTTGAAACAAAACATTTATTGAGTAAACATTTATTAAACACTATTGTGTCCAGCATGGCTTAGTAAAAAGAATTTTTGACTAAATTTTTCTTAATACCTGCCACCTCACCGCTCAAAAACAATATTTTTCTTGCTACTTATTTTCTCATCAGGAAGTATAATGAAGTGGACCAAATTTGTGATCTAAAAAAATGTGCTTTGCAAGCAATTTCTCATTCATTTCCCTCATGAGTAATTATTCTAACTGGGTAAGCAGGCAATTCAAATATTAGAAAAAATATTAAATAAAACAATTCCTTATAAGAACATGATAAATGTCATCTATCATCTTACTTGTATGTCTAGCTATTTATTAATAACATGAAGTGGTCACTTCTATTTGGAGACAGGTTCTCCTACCACAGCAGCTGAAAGTGTGAAGTGGATAATTCAATGGCAAGCATGAGTTATCAATTAGTCTGGCTCCAGTATACTGGGATAGGATTTATGCCTGTCCAAGAGGTCCTGTGATCCTCACTGAGCAATCTTTTGAGCCTAGAGTACAGCCAATATGCAAAACACAGAAAGATTATGGTGGGCACATGTCATTCATGAATACAATTGAAAATAAAGCTTGGGAAGAATGGTAGAGCAGACAAGAGGCTAAAATGTGGCATATTAGGACAAGATTACTTCCAGCCCCTCTACTTTTCAGCTAGATGCTGTCATGGGGTAGGGGTGAAATGCTTAATATGATATGTGTAAGTCTAGAATGTCTGTTGTCCTTAATCTGTTTTTCTTTTCCCTGGTAATAAAAATTGATAAAATATTGTATTAGATATCAATTGTTCTGTAATAAAAGAACAAAAATAATATGAAGTCCAGGGTCAGGGGCAGTACATCACTTACTGAGATAAAGAAAAACATTTCATGAAGTAGAAATGTAAAAAAAATGTCATGATCTAATTAAGTAGGTCTTTAAATTTCAATATATTTGCTGTAAGAACTGGGAGCTATTGAGAAATGTACTTAAAATGTCATCATAATTTCATGTCTTTGGGTTAGGAGTCAACAGAGCAACAGACTTATATAAGTAAACACCTGAGCAACCAAAAAAACAAAATGCTTAAAATTGAAAGATCACATACTGACCCTGACAAGCTATTAGTACCAGCACTTAATACTCATGCTATTAAACTTCATTATGCCTTCTCAGAACTCTGCTGAAATGGCTTAAAAATATTATAAAGGCTTCCTTGGTGAACATACCTCCTTAAAGACTATCAGCCCAATAATTTGAACAACAGTCTTCTGTTAAGAACATTGAGACCCACAGCAGCTGTGATTTAAAAGCAGTGATGTGTTTGCAGTCTGTTCAATTATCACTCATGCAACTTTAGCAATGCATCAGGTATGGTCTATTGTTCATAAATGATGCCAGAGGAAAATGAAATATCAACCGATATTGAAGGGGAAAATTAACTCTCTGATAATCTAATAAATCAGGTAATGAAGTATGCCATTTGTATTTTTGTGTGTGTGGAACTTGCCAATTGACATCCTTATTCAAATTATAATAACAGACACTTTGCCATGTTTTTCAGCAAGATTCCTCTTCAGATCTCAATGACGAAGCCCTAGAATTTAGGACTAAATCTCACATGCATTCAACTCTACTCAGTCTTGCCCTAGTTACCGTAAATAATAAATCTCATCTGACTAGTTCTCAATGGAGCTGTATTCTTCAGGAGATAGTCTGTGTTGAAAAACCCCTTTCCAGCCTCTAGGATTTCATCAGTGAAGCTGAGGTTAGATGAATGAGATCTACCTAGATCTGCTAGTGCAATTAGCACTAGTGATCATATACACTTAAGATAAAATTGTTAATAATTGACTATAAATTCCCAGACCTAAAAAGCTCACTGTAATTTAACTCCCAATTGAAAAAAAAATCCTTTCTTGCTGGGGATATGAAAATTTGAGTGCCTATGCATATTTCTGTGGCTATAGTATTTAAGTCCTAGATATTACTGATTCATTCACATAATAAATATGTATTGTGGAGCCTCCTAGATAGCCTCCTCCACAAGAGGGCAGACAGCAGTATCAAGCAGTATCAGCAGTATTTCATCTTGTGGAACTGAAAACCACTGCCACAGAAAGATAGAGAAAATGAAAAAGCGGAGGACTTTGTACCAGATGAAAGGACAGGATAAAACCCCAGAAAAACAACTAAATGAAGAGGAGATAGGCACCCTTCCAGAAAAAGAAGTCAGAATAATGATAGTGAAGATGATCCAGGACTTTGAAAAAAGACTGGATGCAAAGATCCAAAAGTTTACCAAAGACCTAGAAGAATTAAAGAGCAAACAAACAGAGATATGCAACACAATAACTGAAATGAAAAATACCCTAGAAGGATCCAATAGCAGATTAACTGAGGCAGAAGGGTGAATAAGTGAGCTGGAAGACAGAATGGTGATAATCACTGATGCAGAAAAGAATAAAGAAAAAAGAATGAAAAGAACTGAAGACAGCCTAAGATACCTCTGGGACAATGTTAAATGCACCAACATTTGCATTATAGGGGTCTCAGAAGGAGAAGAGAGAGAAAGGATCTGAGAAAATATTGGAAGAGATTATAGTTGAAAACTTCCCTAACATGGGAAAGGAAATAGCTACCCAAGTCCAGGAAGCACAGAGAGTCCCAGGCAGGATAAACCCAAGGAGAAATATGTCAAGACACATAGTAGTCAAACTGACAAAAATTAAAGACAGAGAAAAGTTATTAAAAGCAACAAGGAAAAAACAACCAATAACACACAAGGGAACTCCCATAAGGTTAATAGCTGATTTCTCAGCAGAAACTCTGCAAGCTAGAAGGGAGTGGCATGATATATTTAAAGTGATGAAAGGGAAGAACCAAGAATACTCTACCCAGCAAGGATCTCATTCAGATTCGACGGAGACATCAAAAGCTTTACAGACAAGCAACAGCTAAGAGAATTCAGCACCACCAAACCAGCCCTACAACAAATGCTAAAGGAACTTCTCTAAGCCAGAAACATAAGAGAAGAAAAAGACCTACAAAAACAAAAACAAAACAATTAAGAAAATGGTAATAGGAACATACATCTTGATAATTACCTTGAATGTAAATGGACTAAATGCACCAACCAAAAGACACAGACTGGCTGAATGGATACAAAAACAAGATATATGCTGTCTACAAGAGACCCACTTCAGACCTAGGGACACATACAGACTGAAAGTGAGGGGATGGAAAAAGATATTCCATGCAAATGGAAATCAAAAGAAAGCTGGAGTAGCAATACTCATATCAGATAAAATAGACTTTAAAATAAAAAATGTTACAAGAGACAAGAAAGGACATTACATAAAGATCAAGGGATCAATCCAAGAAGAGGAGAGAACAATTATAAATATATATGCACCCAATATAGGAACACCTCAATACACAAGGCAAATGCTAACAACTATGAAAGAGAAAATGCGAGGCAGAAATAGAGACACAGATGTAGAGAACAAACATATGGACAGCAAGTGGGGAAAGCGGAGAGGGTTAGGGGGGAATGAATTGGGAGATTGGGATACCAAATTGTACACTCTAAATATATGCTGTTTATTGTCTGTTAACTGTATCTCAGTAAAAGTTCTTAAATAAATAAATAAATAAATAAATAAATAAATAAATAAATATTTTTTGAGTAATGTACAAACTAAGGATATGCGTTAGTCCCTGTAGGCAATAAAAGTGAATTAGACATGGTTCCTTTAGTCAAAGTCCTAAAGTCAATCAGAATAGAAGGAAAACGATGCAAGTAATATGAAGTACAAGGGTCATGAAATAAACTCTGAAGGCAGATTACAAATGAAAGAGAAAAAATATTTAATTAGGAGGGTCAGACATCCTAGAGGAGAGACAATTTATCTTAAGCCCTAAAAACACTGAGTATTCATAGAAGGAAAAGGAAAGGGTAAGATCTATTATGATAGTAGCAAGAACAATGGCTAGACAGCACATTGTACATGTAAATTTGAAAGTGGCTTAGTATAGATGAAATATATAATACACAAAGGGAGAAACTGGGTGGGAATAGAGGGTACAGGCTCCACCACGTGCCCTTGTGGCTTTGCACTAGCCATATATGCCATTCAGGCAAAGGTTTGAACCACAGCTAATTCTGAGTCTGACAGGATGCCTTGTGATCCTTCTAGAACATAAGGGGATAGGAAGGCTATGAAGGCTTGCTATGAAGCCGTCTTCCACATGCCTCTCTGTTTGTCCTGGGAGGTTGTCATGAGACAACTTCTCATCACCTCCTGGGTTCTCCTGCCTAGAACCCTTTGAAAATAGACCTGTAGCCCATAAAACCATTTGGCTGTAGATTTGAGTACTCAGCAAAAAAAATCCCTAACTTGTGTCACATTATCTGGTCTTCATTTTTGGTGTGTGGGACAAGAACCATGAAGAGCTGGCACCTTTAGATACCCTTGCTTTTGCTGATCATGAAAAGAATAAACTGTTTCAGTCTCAAAAGCGATCACTGTATTTTTACTGATGGAATTTGTCAGGCCTTGGCTTTGACTTTGCCTTGATGTGTGCTTGACAGAAGGTCAAGAAAAACTCCATGGGGATTTAAATCACAGATTAAGCCTTGTTGACTACATTCTGTGGTCAGTGGAGAGCCACTATTTTAATTAGGTAATGATATGAAGCATTTCATAAAGTCAGCTCAATATTTTGGAAGAAAATATTTAGAGAAAACATTACAGGCAGAATAATTATTCAGGTCACAGATGCTCAAACTTTTTATCTCAGGACTCCTTTAAAATCTTAATAATTAGCCAAAGCAATCTTGAGAAGGAAAAATGGAGTTGGTGGAATCAGGCTTCCTGACTTCAAACTATACTACAAGGCCATAGTGATCAAGACAGTATGGTACTGGCACAAAAATAGAAAGGAAGATCAATGGAATAGAATAGAGAACTCAGAAGTAAGCCCAAACACATACAGGCACCTTATCTTCAACAGAGGAGGCAAGAATATACAATGGAAAAAAGACAGCCTCTTCAATAAGTGGTGCTGGGAAAATTGGACAGCTACATGTCAAAGAATGAAATTAGAACACTTCCTAACACCATACACAAAAATAAACTCCAAATGGATTAAAGACCTACATGTAAGGCCAGACACTATAAAACTCCTCAAGGAAAACATAGGCAAAACACTCTATGACATACATCAAAGCAAGATCCTTTTGGACCCACCTCCTAGAATCATGAAAATAAAATCAAGAATAAACAAATGGGACCTCATGAAACTTCAAAGCTTTTGCACAGCCAAAGAAACCATAAACAAGACTAGAAGGCAACCCTCAGAATGGGAAAAAATAGTTGCCTATGAAACAACGGACAAAGGATTAACCTCCAAAATATACAAGCAGTTCATGCAGCTTAATACCAAAAAAGCAAATAACCCAATCCACAAATGGCAGGAAGATCTAAATAGACATTTCTCCAAAGAAGACATACAGATGGCCAACAAACACATGAAAAGATGCTCAACATCACTCATCATCAGAGAAATGCAAGTCAAAGCCACGAGGTATCACCTCACACCGATCAGAATGGCCATCATCACAAAATCTGGAAACAGCAAATGCTGGAGAGGGTGTGGAGAAAAGGGAACTCTCCTGCACTGTTGGTGGGACTGTAAGTTGGTACAGCCACTATGGAAAACAATTTGGAGGTTCCTTAAAAAACTACAAATAGAACTACCATATCATCCAGTCATCCCACTCCTGGGCATATACCCAGAGAAAACCATAATCCGAAAAGAAACATGTACCATAATGTTTATTGCAGCACTATTTACAATAGCCAGGACATGGAAGCAACCTAAATGCCCATCAACAAATGAATGGATACAGAAGATGTGGCACATATATACAATGGAATATTACTCAGCTATAAAAAGGGATGAGATGGAGCTATATGTCATGAGGTGGATAGACCTAGAGTCTGTCATACAGAGTGAAGTAAGTCAGAAAGAGAAAGACAAATATTGTATGCTAACTCACATATACGGAATCTAAAAATGGTACTGATGAACTCAGTGACAAGAATAAGGACGCAGATGCAGAGAATGGACTGGAGAACTCGAGGTTTGGGGGTGGCGGGGGGTGAAGGGGAAGCTGAGACGAAGTGAGAGAGTAGCACAGACATATATATACTACCAATTGTAAAATAGATAGCCAGTGGGAAGTTGTTGTATAACAAAGGGAGTTCAACTCGAGGATGGAAGACGTCTTAGAGGACTGGGATGGGGAGTGTGGGGGGGACTCAAGGGAGGGTTTGGGGGAGTCAAGGGAGGGAGGGAATACAGGGATATGTGTATAAAAACAGATGATTGAACTTGGTGTACCCCGCAAAGTAATAAATAAATAAATAAAATTAAAAAAATAATAATAAAAAAATAAAAGCAGGGAAAAAAAAACCTTAATAATTGTTAAGGACCCCAAACAGCCTTTATTTATGTAGGTTCTATATTATAACTTTAAAAAATAAAACTGAGAATATTTTAAAATATGTGAATAAATATTTATTTATTTATTAAAAAAATTTTAAACCTGTTATGTTACCATAAATATATTTTTAGGACAAATACATTTTCCAATACCAAAAAAAATGATGAAATGAGGGACTTTGTTTTACACTTCTGTGAATCTCCTTACTGTGTGGCGAAGATAGGTGGATTCGCATATCTGCTAATCATTCAATCTGCTGCAATATCGCATATTACGTAGCTTCTGGAAAATTCCAGTGCACACTCATGAGAGAATGACAGTGAAAATGAAATGATAAATTCATATTTTTATAAAAATATTTTTGATCTTGCAGAACCACTGAAAGGGTCTCAGATACTTCCAGGACTCCTTGGGCACATCCTGAGAACATCTGATTTTCAAGATCATTTCCCTGGTTCATGCAAAAGGTTAGTAAGACGAATGGGAGGTCACAAATGAGGATGTGAGGTTGCAGCTGAAGGAATGGAGGCTGGGAGTGAAGGTTAGCTTTTCTAATTACTTTAGGAAGGATTAGACAAAGAGCGTTCAGTCAAATTAAATATCCTGAAGGACTAAATTTTAGGGGCAAGGGAAAAACAGAAGTCAAATTTTGCACTAGAATTTGAGTCCTGGTGTCTGCAAAGAGA
Source organism: Hippopotamus amphibius kiboko (assembly GCF_030028045.1). Taxonomy (NCBI): domain Eukaryota; kingdom Metazoa; phylum Chordata; class Mammalia; order Artiodactyla; family Hippopotamidae; genus Hippopotamus; species Hippopotamus amphibius. The sequence goes on from NC_080191.1 coordinate 31,175,022, forward strand.
GTGGGATGATTCCATAAGAAGAAATAAAAGAATAGGCACATTTTTATAGAAAAAAGTATAATTTGATTAGGACTTTGACTTTGAAAGCCTGATGGACAGTCAGAATGTGTGTTAATTAATCATAAGGTAAGTGTTTGCAGAGAGGGAAAGGGTGGCAACTTCAGTAGAAAAAGTCTTGTCATAGAAGGACCTCAGTTGAACATTTATTCAAAAATGTTATTCTTCTTAGATTAAGATATGATTACTCTGACACCACAGATCCTAACAACAGGAAACTTGGTAGAAAAAGCTCAGCGGAGTCAAGGGTCTCTCTTGCTAAGGTTTCTGAAAGAGATTTGATGAGACATGCTGGAATAAGATCTTATTATGAACAGCAAATCTTTAGAGTTCACTAATGAAAGAAGCTCTTTGTAGTCTGGTGTCTGCTTATCATAAGGAAGTTCATATGCACTTTTATTTCTGTACTTTAAAATTCACCAACAAAGACTTCTCAAGAGCATTCTAATTAAATCCGTAACACCCTCCTGATTCGCCTTTTTTCCAAGAAAGTTGTCAACCATTAGTGTTTTTGAACTGTATCTAAAAAGGTTGAATGTGAATAAAAATAAACTTTGTGTAAAATAAAATGTTGAAAATCCAAATTATATGTCCCCTGGTGATTTGTATTAAACTTGCCTCATTTGAAGAAACAGGTGCTTCCTGCACTATGGAAGAGATTTCTATGATCTTTATTCAGATCATAGAAAATAAGAAACAAGAGGTGAGAAGCTTATGTCTATATACCTCTCTGCCCTGCTTAACAGGAGATACAGAAAGCGAAATAGGAACTCATGAAATGTAAAATCAAACAACTAACAACTGCCTAGAACACCTGGCCATTAAACCTATTCTCCTGCTATACGTTGAGAGCAATGAAAATTATTCTAGATAGTTTTTTCTTAAATATCATCATCTTAGCAATTAAAAAAATTTCCAAGCAAGAGATGAGAGATAATCTATGAAACTCTTTGGAAATAATAATTTAATAACAACAATGATGATGATATTAATAATAATATTAAGAAATAGGAGTATATGTTTTACATATATCACTGTGTTACTGAACCTTCATGGGCAAAGTCCTGCTCAGCCTCCCCAAGCTCTTCCAAAAATTGTACATCAAATACGGACAATTTTGCAAGAAAAGTGAAAAAGGCCACAAAATTCAAGAAAAATGGAACCAAACATAGCAATGAGGGGAAAAAAACACACATAAAGCTTATAGCTGTAAATTGTAATTTGACTGCTATTTCATATACCCAAAAGTCTTCTAATACTTGGATTGTATGCCAATGAATGGAAAAATAACTGTTCATATTACTCCTTTACCTAAATCAAAGGTAAATTATTCTTTATTCAGAAGAAAGAAAGTGGAAAGAATATACACATTTTTGAGGGCTTACTGTCTGTCAAAACTGTGTCAGAAACTTACTACCTCTTTTTTCTTGTAAGGTCTCTGTATACACAACACAACGTTGATTATATAAATTTTATAATTTCCAAAATGCACTGAAATATTTGCTATGTGTATATGGGGAATTAACACTGATTTCTATGCCTTGATAATAAACACATTGATATGTATTAGTTGACTTTATTATGATTACTATGGTGTTTTTCTCTCTAGATAAGTAATAATCAACTAAAATATTTTCCCCTTCTCAGATCTACTGACTTTTAGATTCTTGTTTAACAGAAGAAGAATGTGACTCCCAAGCTATTATGACTACGTAAAATGCTGATGATACTAAATATAAAATATAACATTTGTTTTCTTATTTTTTTCACATCATATGAACATTAATTAGAATATAATTTTCAAAGTCAGAAGTGATTGCTTATATCTATATGCTATTTTTACTGAGAAAATAAGCCTCGATTAATAAACTTTGGTGATATCTAGAGACCCTGTCTAAGAGTAGTCAGGATGTGCATTAGAAAGATCTCTAAATAGAATCACAGTGACTTAGAGGGCCTTAACATTCCCCTCAGCTTGAATAAAGTTTAGACAGTTTTTTTCTTGACTATAGGTTCCTGACCTCCCTTTTATCAGAGCATTTACTTTAGAAAACTTGCAATTGTAAATTCTTTCTCTGTCCCTTTGAAACATAAATTTCTACAACTAGAAATATCTTTCTCAAGATCTGTAAGACATCACTTTGAAATGTAATCATCAAAGGAGAGAGCATTCCTATTATCCCAGTCTCTGTGGAAGGTTAGGAGCCTAATTTCAGAGGAAATTAAAAAACCCCAGATGGCCTCATCACACTGACCAGTTCCCATTCCAAACCCACCAACATCCTCCAGTACTTTTCTACTAGCTCACACCAGAACTTTAAAACTCCCATTTTTGGTTCAGTGGAGTTGACAGTTCGATATCTCCCACTGTGAACAGATTTGGCCCCTATTGCAATAGTCTTGAATAAAGTCTCCCTTGCCTATTTACATCCATCAGGTGCAGGTTCTCTTCCACAGCAGGGGATAAATGTATACATATCATCCTGACAAAGGGAGGTAGAATGCAAGGGACAGACTATGACTTATTTGTAACTTAATAGAAAAAAGTAACATCAGTTGCTTGTCAGTGTCAAGATATAAGTAGTTAACGTGAGAAAATTGTTCTGTATCTTGCATATTTTTGAAATATGATAAAATTGCTAATGAAATAGGAGGACTGAGATTTTGAGAGATTGTGTTTTACCCCTTATATATTGAGAAAGATTAGATTAAAATTACTTTTTAAAAAAGCAGTTCACCCTTTAGTGTGAAGTGATGCAGAAAAAACAGATTCACACAAAATGTATGCACTTAACAGATTCTAAGTAAATACAGACAAGCCGACAGTCAGCATTCAATTCTGATTATTGGTAAGTTGTTCGCACAAAAAGCATAATGGAACTTTGCATAGAACATACCTTCCTTCTTTTCATCTTTTTTAGTTGCTGCTGAAATAAGGGGAAAAAATAGTCTTAAAACATATTAAATAACCATTCCTCAGAAAATTGGGAATATGAGGATGCAGTGCATATATCCATAAATTTAGTGGTTATCAATGCACAACTTAATTCATACAAATTTGAAATAAGAAAATAAATTGAAAATATTATTTCATAAAAAGCTTTTTTTAATTCAGATATAAACATAAAACAAAAAGAGAGAGAATAAAAATATATTGTCACACAGATACAAAGTTAAAATAAGTATGTATTTAGCACAATTTCATTTTTTAGGCTTGAAATTGGTATATCTGAGCCCACCATAAATTATCCATGCCTAGTTACTGAAGAATTATATACCAGTTTATTATACACAGTTACAATAGCAGTGTATAAAAGGTATTACTTCAGAAAGAGTTAATGAAAATCCCACCCTCCTTTTAGCAAATATATACAATTATTTACATAGAGAAAAGGCACAGCACAGTTTAATTACCTTTGGATTCTGACTTCCTCTGTGGTGGAATTCATCTAATCCTAGATCACAAGTCTAAACCAGGTCCAAGTTGTAGTTTACGTGTGTTACTGGAAGCATTTGGGGAGGTATTCAGTCAGTTTGGAATTATTCCAAGCATGGTGACCCTTGGCTCTGTGTAAAGTTCATTCAGGAGACGAACCTATGATGTCCTAAGCCACAGTAACTGAATCAGAGATTGTGCACTTCCCTTAAGGTAATTCCTCCTGAATGGATTAGAATTTGGGGGACCACTTTCAACCAACATCCAGAACTACATTGGATTTATACTCTATGCTACAATTGCCAAAACTCTTTCATGTACGTTCTCTCTTTGGCCATCATAACAATGTTTTAAGAAAGGCAGTCCAGAGCAAGAAATTAAGCCTTAGAGACATCAGATGATTTACACATATTCACACAGTGAGCAAGTAGAAGAAGAATTGGGTATAAAAATCAGGAACAAAAGACTGAAAGGGAATATATTTAAATTTATTATTTTAATGTATTACAGGTCATTTTTAATCTATTTTCTAAACGTTATTAATAATGAATTACTTTTGTAGTAAAAAGTAAATTTACGAGCAAATTAATTCTACTTTGCCATATTTGTTTCTTTTCAATGGAGTTTTAATTGATAGCATACAAAATGTAGAGAGGATCTATATCTATAATGTTTTTAAGAAATTTGCCTATTCCAATGATATAATGAGGAAAGTAATAAAGATAACTAAAATGAATTAAAGGGTATGAACACTGCTGGATAGATTTCAAAGCCACCAGGCATTATTTCAGCAAACCCTTTGGGTTTGATTCAGTAGACTTATTTGTAGTTAGTTCTTTGCTTTAGAAATGAGAATTTCCTTCAAGAAGCGTCATAATTTTCAAAATCACCCACCACGTATACGTTTGATTCTGGAATTCACTTGAATTTTCGCATTTTACCTGGAGCTTGTACAATAAAGACAAGAATTGAAATGGTGCTGTTCTTTAGATATTGCAAAAGAGGATTTTACTGTTTTCCTCCTATAATTATCTCCATCATATATCCCATAATTTAAGTCATAACCTCTCTCAAGTTGGATCAAAGGGTGAAGGTAGAGGGCTCTTTAAGGAAAAACAAAATAAAACAACACAAAATCACAAATTAAAGATTGCTGTGAAGGGAGTCCAACTCGAGGATGGACGATGCCTTAGAGGACTGGGGCAGGGAGGGTGGGGGGGACTCGAGGTGGGGGGAGTCAAGGAAGGGAGGGAATACGGGGATATGTGTATAAAAACAGATGATTGAACCTGGTGTACCCCCAAAAAAATAAAAAAAATAAAAAAAAATAAAAAAAAAAATGATTGCTGTGATCCTTCCCAGGGTCCTGGGAGGGTCTCTGGCAAGCAAGTGGCCCTAATGCCTAAATTTCATCAGCTGAGCAATAAACCCACTCCTTCTGAGGGGCTACCAATGCCAGAAAGAGGACTAAGAACATAAATACACTTTGAAGAACCATCATCCCCTATGAATTCTACAGGGAGGAAAAACTCTGAAACTTACATTTCTCAAGAAAGTGGCAAAATCTTTTGCAGCTACTTTGTATTTTTTAAATTTCTAAATAATCCAAGAAGAGCAATGTCCACGTGTACACGTGGGTATGCAGGTATATGGGTACTACACATTTTCCTCTTCCCCATTCTAACATTCTTCAATTCCAGCCCTCAACTTTACAGTAACAGGGAGAAGAGTTGAACCAAGGAGTTTGACCTATTCCTTCATAACTGACACTGGCTTTGCTCCTTGCCCTGCATCCCTTGAAAGTGGGTTTTGTTCACTGTCATCTGCAAAGCTGTGTGATCTGTCAAGCTGGATTCTGGCCCAGAAGTTAATCAAAACCAGGGTTTCAGCGTCCAACGGTTTTTTTCCAGAATGGTTTTGTAACTTTTGTTCATGTCTCCCACTGCTGGCACTCAATTCAGCTTACCTGACTAATCAATTTAACTGGATTACAGCAGCTGAATGACTGACTTACTGAGTGGGCATGATTCTTAACTATTGGGACCCTGTTTTTCACATTGTAATGAGGCTGTTATGAACCCTAAAGTCTCCACTAAAAAACTATTAGAACTAACAAATGAATTTAGTAAATTTGCAGGATACAGGATTAATATACAGAAATCTGTTGCTTTTCTATGCACTAACAATGAACTATCAGAAAGAGAAAACAAGAAAACAATCCTATTTAAAATAGCATTGAAAAGAATATAATACCCAGGAATAAGCTTAACCAAGGAGGTGAAAGACCTATGCTCTGAAAACTATAACACTGATGAAACAATATGAAAACGATACATAGAAATGGAAAGATATCTCATGTTCTTGAATTGGAAGAATTAATATTGTTAAAATGTCCATACTACCCAAAGCAACATACAGATATGATGTAAACGCTATCAAAATACCCATGACATTTTTCACAGAACTAGAACAAATAATCCTAAAATTTATATGGAACTACAAAAGACCACAAATTGCCAAAGCAATCTTGAGACTGCAATGGCTAATATTTTAGGTAAAAGTTTAAAAATAGCATTATAGGAAAATTATTTTAAAGAAGTACTTTTTCCAAACTGATGACTTAGAGAATCAACATATTTTCTAAAGGTCTCACAAAGAAAACCAGTTTTGATGCCCCAAAGATATTAGTGGGTGATAAAACAAATTTTCTCAGATGGCTCATAAAAGCTAGGATGATTGCAGTCATACCTGATTTTTGCAGTCTTGATATACAGATGAAGTAGTACTAACAATAATATTCTGACTGAATTTTCTAGTATGACTCAAATTAAAATGTATAACTGAAAACATTGGAAAATCTGTGCATCTATATTTCTCTATCCATTATACTATCTTCTGCCTTTCAATTTATAGTTTACTTTTGGAAGCACAAGTAAAATCTCAATGACAAACTTGGAGGCAAGATATGAATTCTTGGGTGGTTCAGTGTCTCCTCTGCAAATGTGGCATTACTCTCAGTTACATTTCCTCCAGTTGCTAAATGAATACTTGAAATGTGTATCTTCATGCAACAAAATGTTTTCTATCATAACCCAGCAGATGGTGCTATTCTGCAATAAACAGCTTTGGCCTTTGTCAATAAAGTGCTATGTAAGTTTTTAAAAAAGCAATAGAATTTTTAAGGGTTTTATTGCCTACCTTGTGGTGCATCTTTTATTGTCCCTTGTTTGGTTTCTGGGGTTTTGCCAGGCTCTTATGAAGAAAAAAAAAAAGAGAGAGAGATAAATAAATTACCATGAAGTACTATTTCAGAAAGGTATATAACAACAAAAAAGGAAAAATTGTAAAAACAAAAACAAACATAAAAAACATTGTCCTTGACACTCAGAAATTTTGTTAAGACATGAACACGGTTATTAAGAGAACTACTGAGAATTAGGCTTACTGAGACAAAAATAATATAACTGAACCAAATAAAATAAAATAAAGTTTCCCAAAACTATTTTGCTTCACTGTTAACTGACCATGGAATACTTTGTGTTTGTTTAGCACCTGAATTTGAAAATCTCAGAATTCTTTGTATATTATTTCTGTATGGTTAGCCCTTTGAAATGCATGGAGCATTTACAGGTAAATAAAGTGGCTCATTGAAGGTCACTGAGTGACTAATAAGAGAACAAAGCCCAGAACAACCAAATTCCAGCACCAGCCTCTGACTTAAGATGTCATTCCCTGTACTGCTGTAGTGCCCATCAACTATAACCATGGCCCTGGGCAACAATATGTGTTGTGAGAGAATGAGCAAGTTTCATTTTGAATCTTTCTTCCCTCTTGCCTTATGGGTTTTTTGGTTTTTGGTTTTTTCCTCTTTTTTTTTTTTTTTGTTCAGAATGTTCTCTTTAAAGAAACAGGGTATCAAAAATTAAAAAAAAAAAAACCCACACACCATAAACACTTAAGTATATTATTTGATTAATTAGCATGAAAAATAAAGAAGAAATAAAGATTTTAAAAAGCAATGGATCCTTTCACATTTCACTATGTAACTGTCTTTACTAAATTTTCATAATTGAATTATCATTTAACAACACAGAAAAGAAGATTTGGTCCTTTCTTTTAGATATTAGTCTTTATTTGTTCATTTATCACATATTTATTTAGGGCCTATAATTTTATGTACTAACTAGGTGTAAATGTAGTAGTTGATATACTCATATCTTGTCTTTAATTATCATCAAATGTTGATTATAGATTGTTTACTATCACAATTCTAGTCAGACTGGGCTTCCTAGGTGGCGCAGTGGTTAAGAATCCACCTGCCAATGCAGAGGTCACGGGTTCGATCCCAGCTCCAGGAAGATCCCACATGCCGCAGAACAACTAAGCCCGTGTGCCAAAAAAACAAAAACAAAAACAAAAAACAATTCTAGTCAGACTTATAAAATAATGAGAGTGAGTCAGAATAACTTAGCCAAGAATCATAAACAAAGAATCCATGTTTCTTTGGCCAAATAAAAGAGGTTTAATTTCTAATTCAAGCTTTACCTCTTGTTGGTGAGATAATTATTCATTTGTATTATAATCATGCTTATGAAAATGGTAAATTTTCATTCTGTTTTTATAGAAAAGAAATACTATTTGATCCACATATATGGTTTACATTATTCCTAACTTTATTTTTAAAGACAAAATATCCTTTGCCAAAATTAGAGTCCATTCTACCTATGATCTCTTTATTATTAATTTCTTTTTTACCAGAGGAAAATTCCGTGCAACTATCATGTTAGTGCTACCTTTGTCACATCTAGAATAGATGGTCTCAAATCAGAATTAATCAAGATTTACACATAGATAGTGAATTCTTAAGGAATATATTTCTAAGTATTACTCTATCCTATAACTAGCATTTAGTGGGCATTTAATAAACAATTGGTGAATGAAAAGTTGGATGAAAGGATAAAAGAATTACATAGGAAAGATCATCAAAAGTACCCTAGACTGCCCAGGTGTTTTTCTACCTAAAGATCTCAACATATCAGAGAATTGTAGAATAGTTTTTGACTTAGAAAAAAAAAAGATTTTAAAAATCACTGTCAGTAAAATACCTTAGCATTTTTATAGTCAAATTTCTACCGATCTTTTCTCTTTTTTTAAAATGTCTTCTAAGATCACGGATCCACATCTAAGATTTTATTGGAGTACTCTGTATACCCAATTGTGAATTATGGAGAGCTTTTTTGAAGGCCTTATTAATAACTTCTCCCATTGATCATTCGGTTCCTCTGTCAGTTTCTAATCTATTGAGGACACATGAGGAGATGATCATTTGACATCTGCTTGTGTACAGCATTTCAGTTTTCAAAACCAAGGCTTTAGGAAGGAAGTAACTCTTGAGACCTCAAATGTACACTAAGAAGACCAGACCAAAAACTGCACAAGAGCAAAAACACATCAAATCCTAACAGACAAGTTTTCATCATACATAATTTTTATCTCTCCATTTGATTACTGCCAAATGCAAGTGAAACTAACCTTTAGTAGGAAAAATTTCAAATATATACAAAAAGAAAGAAGGTATAATAAGCTCCATTCTCATTGGTGTTCTCAACACCCATTGAAAAATTATCAAGTGATGGCCAGTCTTAGTTCCTCAGAATTACTCACTACCTCCACTACAGGCAGCCCAAATGAAAATTTTATTATATGAAATGATTTTATCTTTTCCAAGGTTTTATTTGATAACTTTTGTAGTTATATGTTTGAAATAAAATAGTAATTTAAATAAAAACACAGGACAATAAGAAAATTCAACTGAAGTTTATAATAATTCTGAAATCCATAAGTAATATTTTGGAGCTTAAGTTCAGAGACAGGATGGACCTAGGTTTAAGTGTCAGTATAAGTCTCCTGGGAGTGTTTTAGCAGGAAATTATCAGAATAGTGAGTATTCCTAGCTTCCTGAAACATGTTGTATTTATATAAACAAATTGTCATGATTCAGATTAACCAAATGTTTTAGTGTCTTTTGATTCCTTAGGCATGAAACATTCTGATTTAAGAAACTGAAAAAATATTGTCAGTCTGCAAATATTTTGTTAAGAAATCAATCTTTGCATACAGGTTAAATATTAGTTTAATATCATGAACTTTTCATCTATAGGACTCTATTTATACTCTGACTTCTTTTAATATGAAGTGTGAATCCATCGAGTTTTCAAACGTAGGGTTCACATAACTTTAACAGCAAGTGGATTGCTACACTGTGAGTCCAGTATTGGTCTTTGACTAATGGACAGCAGGTGAACAATAATAGCATTGCAGGGAGCCATATGTACATTTTAAGTATTTTCTAAGCAATCCTCCATTTCTCCAAGCCCCAAATCACTGACTTTGTAATATTTTTATTTTTCAAAGTAAGTTGAGGGAAAACCATTTGCTCCTTAAAAAGTAGCAATGAACAAACCCTGAATAATATATAAGTCCCTTCATTTCAGCAAATAACAGCAAAATAAATAAGAAATACGCCCCCCAAATGAAGGAAGCGTCCATTAGAGACAGGAGAATCTCACAGACCACAGATGCCAGAGGCAGGAGAATGAGGACCAGCAGATGGTAAACTGGTGATGGGTTCTGATGACAGAGTCTTCACCCTGGTCATTTCTCAATATCCAGCCCCCTAGACTAAGCAGAACAGGTTTCTATTTCAAGGTGCCGTCATATTCTAATTATTCACCTACACAGCTCTACTGTTATTTATTCAACTTCATAACCCTAGCACCTAGCAAAATGCTGGGAAAATTGTCTCTAACAAACATGTAAGGAATTGACTGCATAAAAAAATCTAATTATAAAAGTGACAAAAATTGTTTAAAATGAGAAATTAAATTTAAGAAACTTTCATTTTTAAGATAACACAAACTTAATTTGAACTCCCTTTTTCTCTTTTCACAGATTCTGTATTATGTTTTAAATTTCAGAATTTTATTTTCGCTAGGATATACTGTGACCCTGATTACATTTGGAATTTGCAGAATTTCACTATTTCAAACAAATTTCTAATTAATTTACATGGATTAGGAAATATGGAAATTCTTTTCTAAGAGTATGGGAACTTTCTTTTGGACTTCTTTAGGATTCAAATTAAGACTCAATTTTTTATTAATTTTCTAAAAAGGACCAGAAACATTTTTTTAAAAGCCATCTGTTGCTAATTCTGCAATAGTACAAGTCATTTAGACTGTTCTTAGGTGAGAAAACTAAATATAGAAAAGTTGGATGACTTTTACACAGGCCAGATGAAAAATTAATATTCACTGATTCAGCAGCTAAACTTTGAATCAGCAATATAAAATCCTCCTTGATTATTCAAAAGTACACATCCTTTTTAAATAAGGTACTAGAAACTAATGACAAATTATCCTGCAATCCAACGAGCTGCTAAATCAAGCTCTAAATGATTGTTTCCTAGTCTTGTAAAATCCAGTATTATTTTTAGGTGCAGATAATTCCCCAAATAGAGGAAGTTTAACAGTTCTAAAGCAAACTTACTCTATGCTTACATAAAACTTACTATATGCTTAAAAGCTCTTAAGCCAACTAAGCCTCTTGTGCTTGTAGCTCCAGGAAAGCATATTTCAGGGGCATTGCTCATTTCAGTATGATAATAACCCCATTGAGATGAAATTAATTATGAAGCAGCCTTCAGCCATCCTGTCTGACCAAGGGGACTGAAGCCTGAAAGGAGGGCCTATTTGCTGCCAGATATGCAAATTGTAAAAGGTGCACAATGCAGAAATATGAATAATTTATCAAAATAATCTGTTATTGCTAGAGGTTAAAAATCTAAATAAGCTGGCGGCATTGCTTACAATAGGTAGCATAATTTAGCTAGACTATTTTTTTCCAGAAAATCTTCATCTGATCAAGCAGTGTATTTTGTACATTGTATTTGCTTTAGAATCTAAATAGCCTTGAACTTAGTATCATAGCATTATACAGTTTAATTCAGAAAAAGATTCTTCAAGCTTTGTTAAAATATTCTCCTGATTTTTTCTTGATCTTTAAGAACACAGACTATATTTTCTATAAAAATGATTCTAAGTATTTAATGTGAAAAAAAAATTTGATGTTTTAATTAAATAAGTCAAAATCTACCTACAGTTTCTACACATGGAATCAGATGTTTCCTACATTATGTGAAGAGAAGTAAGCTTAGGGAGAAAAGAAACTGGAGAACATCAGTAAGAATATTTACAGTTAGAGTAAGAGGCATTTCCCCTCATGGCATCAGCTAGCTCTCTGACTGTGTAAGAATGGCAGGTTTCTTAAACATTTAACCACTTAGAATTTAGAGAAGATCAAGGTATAGATTTATTTAAACAATTAAAAGAAGGAAACTTTTTTTAATAAAAAGAGAAGCTATGAATCATTTGGTCTTTCACTTTAGAAAATATTTGGCATGTTAGGGGGAAGGTTGATTCCATTTAGATTAAGAAAAAGTCTTCTGCCATACAGCTAATAAAACAACAGAATGTGATACCATGGAAAGATGTGAGGTCCTATTCCTGGGTATGCCAGATAGGTATCTGTTTTAGAGGGGTCCTCGATGTATCTGCTTAAAGCAAAGAGACAGCCCCAGATGATTACTTCCAGGTCCCTTTCTGCTTCTTTAACACCTATCTAAAATCAGTGATTATGAACAATTTGAAAAAATTACCTATATTATGTTTCGATGGCAAATTTCTTATTTATTTTTATTATTGAGGCTTATCTTGGTAGTCCTCCCTTACAATAAAATAATTATCCCCCTTTCTTTGATCACATTTTAAAAGCAAGCATTCTGACCACCAAACTGGACTGATTCTCTTAGAACAATTAGGAATCAAGTAGAAACCTGACTCTTTTATTGAAATAAATGTTATGATTTGGCAAAATTATTGCATTTGCAATATGAGTGATTTATTTCCTTACCTAAGATTGATTTGGGCTCCTTAAGCAAAATAAAACATAACAAAATTTATAAAGAGTCAAGAAGGATTTCTCTGGTAGTCCAGTGGGTAAAACTCCACACTCCCAATGCAGGGCGCCTGGGTTCAATCCCTGGTCAGGGAACTAGATCTCATATTCATGCCACAACTAAGAGTCTGCATGCCACAACTAAAAGATCCCACATGCCGCAACCAAGACCCTGTGCAGCCAAAATAAATATAAATAAATAAAATAAAATATTTAAAAAATTAAAATTAAAAAATAGAGTTATTTAGAAAACAACTATTTTATTACATATATATAATATATACGTACCAAGAAAACAAAATTTTAACTATTCAGCCATATTTTTCAGGTAAAATTTTAGTCTTAAAAATTAAGTGACATGCTGTTGGTAGGTCCCCTAACTCACAACTTATACATAGAATGGGGAGTGATTTCCTCACAAAATGACATCATAGAACATCATGATCTAATTCAGCCCTTAAAAACCACCAGCCCCCATTATTCTAACATTAACAAGCAGTGTCTGTGAGTATTACCATTCTGTTTTTCACTTTTCTAGACAATAGGAAACACACACATACCCCTTTTATCTCATTATCCAATTTTGGAATGTTATCAACAAACAGAATTGTTAAGTGTAAGTGTAAATGTATGAAAATGTAAAAATAAAAAAAATGAGGATAGTGGAAGCAAAAACTGAGAGCAAAGACTGGTGTATTTTTGTCTCTAACACAGTTCTTGGCACTAAGAAGGCAATCAGTCAATGTTTTTGCATGGATACATGAATAATGATTAGGAGACAAGGTGTTTAAAAAAGTCATTCTTATATGCCTGAAATTCTAAACTAAAAGGGTAGCAATTATCCTCATAAAACTGCTCAGACTCACTGAATCCTTTTTCTCTATAATACTGCACATGTCAAAATCTGAAGATGTTATAATCAGCTTCAAAGAGAATCTACATTTCTTGTAAAAATGGCAAGGTTTATAAAATGCAGATCTATTACACTGGAAAATTAGCATGATTTCCAAAAAGAAGGAATCCTTAACAGAGTCCTAAATCAAACAATCTAAGGAAGAATTCAGAGTTATATTTTTAAGAAACACTTTCACCTAAACTTTGTCCTCAGGTTTAACAGACAGTTTAAGGCTGAACAACTCCCAATTTGATATTAAAAAAGAAAATACCTCTCCAAATAATTACTGAGTTCCACCACTCACTCTTGCTTCAGTACTTATTGCATTCAGGTTACTGGAGGCAGGCACCATACGTAAATGTAAGGATTAGTTCCACCCACAGTCTGGTTAGGGACACTACATGAAAAATGCTAAATGAAGGGTATAGAAATCTGAGTTTTGTATACTGGCAATTTTTAAGGAGGCAGAAAATAGGTAAGGCTTGAAGGAGTGTATAGAGCCACAAAGGGGTGAGGGAAAGAAAGTTACAAAGTGAGTGACTGATTAAGTATTCGCATGGATTATGGATCAATCTGGCTGGGGCAGAAGAGTCTCCTTTGTGTTAATGAGAGATAAAAATGAAAATTTAAAATTTGTTTAAAAGTAAATTGTGGTCAAAATAATTAACCTTGAAATCTCAGTGAATGAGATGTACTTCTTTCTTAGAACATTAAGAACCATTACACTTTTGAGCAAGGGAGTTACACAGCAATGTTTTGAAGAGATAAAACTTTATGTGATTGTCAGGAGAAAGGGCTTATTCTGGTAGCATAGAAACCAGGTAAATTGTCACTGAAATACTCTAGTTGTAAGATGATAATGTCTAAGACTAGGCAAGTGTTCATGGAAATGGAAAGAAAATAATGTTAGACTTTTAACAGCCTTCTTTTTCCTCCTCTGTGGATGTGTTTGACATGTACAGAGGTGGGAAAGGAAGGCTGTTTATTCAAATATGACAGGTTTGGGACCTGATAAACAAAATTGGTTTTAACATAATTAATTGAAGTTTATAACACAAAAACATACTGTGTTTGAGACAATGGTGTAACTTCAAGTGAAAATATTAAGTAGACATTGGGAAAAATATATGGCCTTTGAAGAGATATGGGGATTCTCATATCATCCACATAAAAGTTAAATTAACATTATGAGAGTAAGAGTGAACAGTTTTTCCAAGGGACAAACAGAAGGCCCCAAATTGCCTTGAGAAAAATATTGGTTTTAAAAAGGTATAAGAACAATTCAGGTGTTAATTTCAACGAGGTCAAGGAAAGGGGATGTTCAAAAAATGAGGAAATAATCCTCAGGATTAAATAAAAAGAGTTTGTTTTTATATCTAGAGAGTCCCTGGCAACATTTTTGAACATGATTTTGAAATTGGGATGTAAACAGTAGGAAACCTATTGCTTTGTGCTGGTCTCAGTCTATCAATAACCTATGTTGTGTCTGGACAGGCCTTTGTATTCTTATTATGATTGCAAGACACCCTCAGCAATTTAAAAAAAAAAAAGGTTACTTACAGGTCCTAGAAATTACATGGCACACCTGGGGCCACAAAACAAGTTCTTGACGGGAGAGAGAAGTGGGGAAAGAGAGAGGGAGAGATTGAGAGAGAGAGAGAGAGAGAGAGCTAGCAGGCCTGGAGTTCTGCCTTTGCTAGAGTCAAGGGTTGGGCCTAGGGTTTGTAGGCCCACTTAAAACATGTAAGTGGAAATTTAAAGCCTGGGAAGAGAAAAAACAAGTGGCCCAAATGGTCGGTTATCAAAATAAACCAAGATCTCTTAAAAAAAAAAAAAGAAGCCTGGAGTATGGAAGCTTGGGGCCCCGGGCAAGGTCTCTATCTGAGATAGCCATTTAGGAAGTGGTCGCCTGTTTGAAGTGGATGACTCTGAAACCAAAGCTTAAACCAGGCACTTGAATTAAACAAAGAAAGGACAACTGTCAGGGTTTACACTACATCTGTCTTTAGGGGCTTAAGGTGGGCGGTGACTATATCGAGATGGAGAGTGTAAGTCATTTATTTGACAAATGTGGCAAAAGGCACCAGAAAAAAAGTGGCTTGAAGGTAGCGGGAGAACCAAGCAAATGCTGTTTTCAAAATAGGAGACTCCTATTCTATTTAAGAGAGCAGAAAAACACCTGATGGAGAGAAAAATATTAAAAAGTCTGTGAAGTGGGAAAGCTATTATGGTAGCGAGATTCCAGGATGTGAGAGAGGGACTAGTAAAAAGCAGAGGTGGAGAGAAAGGCACCACTTGCTCTGGAAATCGAAACTACCCTGTTGAGATGTCAGCAACACCCAACTATTTCCTGTAAGGGCAATATTGTGATCAATGACGAGTACAAGGAAGAGGTCCGAATTCAAAATACATACAATTCAACTGAAAATGGAATTTTATTAAAGGAAAAACTTGAGAGAGAGAAGGATAAAGAGAAAAAACTATTAGAGAGAAGAATTATAAAAAAAATGTAAATACAAGCAGTAGAGATATAAAAGATGACAGTTGAGTGAAAAAATGGGAAGCAATATTTGATATCCAATTTATTATTGAGATGACTCAGGTTTTCTCATGCATAAAATTGTGTTTTTAAACATTATATGAAGATATTCTGATATATCAAGATTATAGGGCAGGCTTCCCTGGTGGCCGCAGTGGTTAAGAATCCGCCTGCCAATGCAAAGGACACAGGTTTGATCCCTGGTCTGGGAAGATCCCACATGCCACAGAGCAACTACTTCCGTGGGCCACAACTACTGAGCCTGCGCTCTAGAGCCTGTGAACCACAACTATTGAGCCCACATGCCACAACTACTGAAGCCCACATGCCTAGAGCCTGTGCTCTGCAACAAGAGAAGCCACTGCAAAGAGAAGCCTGAACACCGCAACGAAGAGTAGCCCCCACTCACCACAACTAGAGAAAGCCTGCACGCAGCAATGACAACCCAGTGCAGCCAATAAATAAATAAATGGATAAATAAATTTATAAAAAAAAAAGATAACAGGGCAACCTTTTTTTTTCTCTCAAACTAAAGAGGACCATTTGGCAAATAGTTAACAGATCTAATAAAGACAGAAAGCAATATTTATTTATTTTCTTCTATCTGATATCAAGATCTCAATCTTCTCCTTGGGCCTTTACTAACACTCATGAAGAATAAAATACCCAGAGGAGTGACATCTAATTTTTGAAGTTATGTACTATGATAGATGCCACATGTTTGCAGTTTTTTCCCCTAATCGAATATGTAAAGTATGCAATTATTTGTTTAGACATGAAGAAGATTTTATTTGCTGTTTGTTATCTCTGGGACTTATGGGAAAATATGCACTACACATTTAAGATGAAATGTCACTGAATGAGTCATAGATAACAGTCCATATTTATTCCTAATTTTAGAAATTGTGGACTTCCTGTAATGTGTGATGATCTGTTTAGCACACATTTGTGTCACAGTTCTAAGAGTTCAAATGCTTTAACTGTCAGTTCACACATGATCAATCTAGGGAAATAAATAGGCTTCACAACGTTGTCCTCCCAAGAAGGATATTTCACCACATCGTGCTCTCGTTTCCGTCAACATTAAAGGGAATTGTGTACACCGCTCGGGAACAGTAGTCCCCAATGTCAAGCATGCAGATTTAAACTTAAATTAATATTTAGCAGGAAGCCTAGAGGTTCTCTTAACAGCAAAATGACATGCTGAGGTTACTGAGGATTGACATTGCTCTGAAGCCCACATTTTCACATATTGCAACAACTGTACTGCTTTCCCTGGGGACCATCCAATGAAGCATAATAGGTTACTTTAGCAGCCGGTCTCTACCTTTGAATATTCAAAATCCATGCTCATATGCACAAATAAGGGAGTTAATATTCAATTACTGGAGCAATGTGCACAGAAGCACTTGAGAGCAAGTAAGTGAGTGCTAGTACCTGAAAACACCTTCCCACATACTTTGGTAAAAGGCAAGGTATTAATCTTCTTCTAACAAATGACTGAACTGCAATCCACTCTTAGAGCTATAAGGCTTCCAAGTAGCCCATCCCTAGCATCCAACAGATGGACTGGATTCCACAGGACCCATTTGAATGTAGTAGAAATTTTACAAATATGAACTACTGTACATATCTGAGTTCAGAAACCACAGAAAAGTTTGAAAAATTTATGTTAAGAACGAAATTACAATTGACTCTTTGTGGAGCATGAAATATTTGTGAGGACTTTACCATTGACGAGAAATCTCAAAAGCAAATAGAATGAATTCCTGTACCGTATGATGAGGCTGGAGTGAGGAGGCCAAAAGTAAGGATGCAATAGAGGTTACCATGTTAAATCCTCAGACCAGGAACTTAGTAAATAATCAAATCTCTCAGACAAGCTCACATGATGATGGGAAATTTTAGAAGTCAATTTATTTTCAAAAATAAACTGGTATCACCTGGTGTACCCCCCCCCCCAAAAAAAATAATTAAAAAAAAATAAACTGGTATCACGGTAGACAAATTACTGCAAAACACTATTACAGGAGGGTTGGACCAATGGTCCCATACTAACTGCAGTCCTCATATATATCTAACTCAAGATTACAAGCACTAGAACCAGAGAACACTTATTAGATGACTAATACCAAGTAGGATGTTCTAGCTCTTAAATAGTAAGCATAAAGTTAGTGGTGGTGCCTCAGTATTTTGTGCTAAAATGTTTAAAATACTGATTTATCTTGTGACCATACTTGACTCTTTACACCAGTATTTGAAATATATGTCTACTCAAATTTCTAAAAATTTTATTGATTCCTCATCCTTCATTTATTGAATTTTCTAGAAAATCAGATAACCACAAATTTACAGATTAAAATTTTAATCAGAAACTTTTAAAAACCAAGCAAAAAGCCAGAATAGAATAATGGAAGACCAAAAAAAAAAAATTCAAAACCTATGAATATTCTGCATATTGTATTCAACAAAAGTGGATTTCACAGACATCAAGATTGTATAACACATTAAGTTCCAGAAGATGATCACCAACATACTGAAAATCTTACTCTGAACTATTCTGTATTTGAATAAAATTTTTTAATTTGTATGCATTTCTGAAGTCCTGTGCATAAATTATTTCACTTGATCTGTGTCATAACCCTATCAGACAGGCAGGTAAGCCTAGGCTAAGTCATAAATATTCTGATTCCTAGTCCAGCATGTTTCCTATATAGAAAGCCTTATCAACTCTTTTCAAAATAATGTCATTTTTTTCTTGGAGCTTTAAACTATAAAAATTAATATAAAGTTTAAAATGTTACAGTATATGTTGTATATTGTTTTATATTACATGCATGTATAATGAAGAGAAAAATAATTTCTAAAAGGCTTGCTATGAATCAACTTGATAGCTATATATAAACATAGGCAAATCTTTAAAACAAATGGTTCTGGCTTGAAAAAAATAATGACAATGGCAATATTAACAGCTAATTTCTATAGAGTAATTTACAGAAAATCCTATATTATTTAACTTAAACAAGAAAGAAATGCATTATTGCATATAACAAGAAGACCAAAACAGAAGAGTTCCAAGGTTGCCCTTTAATTACTTATCTCGTTGGTCACAGAAATAGTGTTAACGTAGCAGTATCATGGTAAATTAGTGTATCGTATTACAAGAATATTAATTATAAACAAAAACAATGATATTGATAGAGGATAAATATATTTACCACAAGATGTTTTAAATATTTAAAGTATCGACCCTTATAAAAATATTCAAATAATGGTAGTAAGTATATTAACCAAAATAGGAGACTAAAATCTAGTTCTACTCTTTTTTTTAGTTAACTTTGGATTTATAATTTATTTACTTTTATTGAGTTTGATTGCCTTTAAGTGAATTTAATCTTTGAATTGTTCTCAGAATTTTTCTTTTTAATCATTTAAAATCTATAATGTGTTTTAGTAATTTTGGAATCAGATCGTTTAAAGACAAATTTTTTTAAAAACTCGATTTTGTTATATGTTAGAATATTGTCAAAATAGTAAAACAAATTAATTTGGTCTATGAAAAATCATTTCATGTGATTTACATTTAGTGTTATAAACCACTGTCTCAGTTAAAAGGAACTTTCTGGGCTCAAAAACAGAAACAGAATCTTTCAGAGTCTCTCCTGAGATCTAACACTTTAGGAATATCTGAAAACAGAGCATGAGTTTCTCTTATGTATTGATAAAGACGATGGTATCTTTGAATTCAGTACATGACAAATAGCAAATAACTGCATGAAGAACACAGCATGCTATGCCCACAAATGTTCATAAGTTACCCTACAATTGGGACCATATAGTTGATTTTAAATTAAGATCTTAAAGAAGCAGTTTAGATATGAAACAGATCTGAAGGTAGTAATACATATATTTGATGTTTGGAGAATTTAAACTGTGGCATTCCCTATCCCATTCAAGCAGGCACTGGCATTCTTTTCTAAAAATTAAATTACATGGTGGTTTCAGATGGTAGTTAACTCCTATGTCCCAGATTATTCCTAAAGTTAAAAATCTGTATATTCCATTACACAAAAAAGATGAAATGAAAAAGGCACAATCCTAAAAATAACATGCATCTGTGTCAATTAAATGAAAATTTTATACTAAGAATTTTAATGCTTGAGTTATTTAGCTAACTTGATGGTCAATGGTATAACTTATTTTTGGGGTACAAACCTAATATTTAAATATTCTACACACGAATACTGATAATATTTTGAAAAATAATCCAAACAAAGGTTTTTGATACTAATGATAGAAAACAGTGAATACGTCTCAGTTTTGGATCAAAGAAACTGGAGCCTGTGATCAAAATCTGTTAACACTACTCCAGATGTTACTAGTACTGCTAGCACCAATTCTACATGTCCTACCACCCTCAGTGGACACATTCCTGTTGTTTTATTTCAACACACTGAAAAAAAAATGAATGGTGGTATAACAGGGTTGATTCTAGAGTAACTGTCTTCAATGACTGTGGGGAGAAACAGTCTTGTTTATTGAGAAGCACAAATACACTTATATTAAATAATAATCAAGGCTTTTTATTTCCTTTTATAGTTTATCTCATTTGGAACTAAAAAGAGCTTTTCTCTTCTCAAAATAGCAAAATTTGGAATTGTAAGGTTCATCTAAAGAGTCTTGGGGACAGGTAAAATTTTTCTAAATCATCTACTAACACATATAACTTAAATAAACAAAACTGAAAGTAATAAAAGATCTATTTTATAATCTAAATGAGGAATTTCTAAATTTTTAAAATTTATAGATAAAATGCATTTTAAATTTATTGATATATTTGAAATATGATATGTATCATATATATAGAAAAGGGTATAGTGTTCTTTTACTACAGAAATACATTTTAAATTAATGGCATATAACTTTTTATATACAACTATATAATAATAAAGTCACACAGAATATATTTTTAATTAAATAAGACAGGCTAATGACATCAAAACTGATATAAGATTCTCAATAAATAGATTTTCACTTTTTTCTAGCTGACAAGAGGTGACATAGATTTATCGATTTATAGATTTTAGTCACCAGTTGATGACAGCTATTATTTTAGTCAATATTTAGACATTATTCCTTTCCTTGATGAATCTGCATTATTACATGTTCCTTAAATAGGATTAAACTTCTGTATAAATAATATATAATTTGTATTTGTATGTCTTAATGAACAAGATACCAGAGATACATTTTTAAAAGCAGATTTACCTGAGAAACTAAATATGCACATTAGATAGTCACAGCAGACAGGTTAATCTTCAAAAATGATTCACCCAACCAAAGGAGATACTGTATTTAGTAGTATGAAAGGGCACTTATGACACATACCATATTATATATGGATTTAAGAAACTTTTGGGCATTGTATTCAAGGTTTTGAAAAATCATATTTTCTACTCAACAAACATTAACCATAAAACTATTCACTATTATAAGTGAATCCTTCACTGGAAAGATGAAAACATTTGGAGTTATCACTAGGCTATATTCTGCACACTTAGAGAGAGAGAGAGAGAGAGAGAATGGTGGTATTTCTCCTTTACCTTAAATTATGTTGGATAGCTTTGGAAAGCTTAGTATATGTCCCTTAAAATAAGGACAGAGGGGATAGAGATTCATGCACTGGTATCTGTCTGGCACCTGGAAAAGTCTAAGGTGAGAGGTTGTCCTTTGAGTTGTCCATAGCAGCAAAGCAAAGATGGCAGTAAGGTAATGGGAGCAGGTTGAGGAAACTGAAGGTTCTTAAGCAGCTAGCTACAAGAGGCTACCCCACAATCACAGAACAACAATCAGGTTGCTCCAGTGCAGGGATTTCAAAGAATCCAAAATAGTGCCTCATGAGAGAACGAATCAATCAGTTTTGGACATCTGACACTAAGACAGAAGGCACCAAACTCACATAACACTTGAGGCAGTCCAGTAAGAGTGTATCCCTCATCCCTGCCCCTCCTGTTTGCTCTGACCCCGGGGTGGGGAGGAAGGCTGGGTGTTGTGGCAATCAGCTGCCTGCGAACAGAGTGAGGAAAAGGGACAGGAAGCCCAGGGCACCCTGACCACTTAGAGGCTTCCAAGCTCTAGTCAAGTTCAAGATGAGCAAAGGAAGCCTTTTAAACGGGGTGGATGTTGGGAGCTTTGATATTAGACTGGATTTAGAAATTTTAAATGCTTGGGGGGAAAGACCATTGGTTTTTTTTCTAAGCTAGATCAGGAAAAATATAGGGTCTTTTCCAGATTTTATCCAAGGGGTGAAGAAAAGCAAGTTTAGAGAGAAGGGTCTACAGTAGTAGTCATTGAAAGAACAAAGTTGCTTTCTACTTACACCCAACTGAATACACCATGTTTTAGTAACTCTGGACATACAAAAATAGCACTGGGGCTCTTCTCCATGCCCTTATTTGTGCTTGTCTACTTCTCTGTTTATCTTCATATTTAACTACTCTTTTTCATCCAACCTCAAATACCATCATTTCCTGAAAACTTTCTCGATCCCCAAAGTGCAAGTCCTCTCTCCTTCCTTTGAGCCTGCATGGCACCTCACCAAGACTTTTCTTAATACATCTATACCTTCCATGCATGCTTTTGTTGTTCACATACGTTTCTATCTTTCTCCCTAATCGACACACATCATGAGGAGAGACTTGCCAAATGCATCATTTTTCTTCCCTCATACCGTCCCCTCTCAATGGATATGCACAATATTCTCTCCCACCACCATCAATCTAAACGATGGAAGAAAATAGTAAGTCTGTTGAATAAAAATTTTGTTACTTTAAAGGATGAAAGAACATGGGAGAAGCATGGTAAAGTATTCTTTGGTAAAAATGAATCTTAAGGAGTGTAAAATAAGACTGGTGCCTTTTGTAATCACTTCATTCAAAATTGCTGTAAATCTTGAAAAGTATAGCAATGCAAGAAACACTTTTGTAAAAAATTATTTTTTTCCACAAAGACTTCACCATCAGAAATCAGTAAGGAATATTGTATCACATAGGAGTTAATAACATATGCCCTAGAGGCACACAGCCTGATTTTAAATCCCATCCGAACCTATTTTTAGTCTTATAACATTGGGAAATAATTCAATAGCTCTCTTGCTCGGTTTCCTCATCTTTAAAATGTATTAACAATGGTACCTGGTTTCACATTAAGACATGAGTTAATACTTTCAATAGGCCATGGCAGATTGTTAGTGTTTAATACCCTAGTGCTCTGTGCTATTCACCTGGTTCATCACAACACTGTATGTGCAATATTCAATCATCAAAGTCTCTGAATTTAACTGAAGCATCCCAGTGTGCAAAATACTAATTAAGCACTTGAATAAGAAATCATATTTTATATCCTCTAATATAAAGTGGGAAACTCTCCTATCTATTTCTTGGAGGAGTAACTTAATGAGTTATTTTGCAACCCACATATATAAATTAATTTCCATACTTTACAAGCTCAGAAGTAGCCATCCACATTCCTTGTTTGAATTTACATGGCAGAACACAATTTTAAGAGTAATATTCTCTGATGAGTAACTTTACGACTAATTTACAAGTGGGATCCATAGAATACTAGTTCTGACACGCTCTTCTCTACAAAAAGAGTTCAAGGTCAAAGAACTCTGAAAAACACGTAGACAAGATGCTACCTTTCTAGGGTTTTAAAATGACTTAACATATTCCACACTGAAATTCTACAATAGAGAAACCAATTTAAGCGAACTCATTGTTTCCTAATCGTATTTGATGATAGAACTCGTCTCGAACATCCATTAATGAGGAACACACATTTGGGTGATGTTACTTCTAGAAACAAAAATAATAAATATTTTTTGCTTCTCCCTAGCACTAATGATGTAATTAATACTATATCATCACTTATTTATTCAATAGATGCTTACTGAACACCCATAGCTCCCTGTACCTGTGTAGAATATTTACAGTTTACAAAGCTCTTTAATATAGATTCCTCAATTTCAGCCAACAAGATGGATAGTAGTTGGCAATTCAGCTTTCATAGACCCTCAAAAGCAATGTGAATTGGTGAAAAGGACATAAATATTGTATCCAAAAAGGTCAAGCTTTGAATCCTAGCTTTGCCATTTAGTATTTTATATCCTTGAGCATGCTCAGGTTTTCAAAGGCTCAAATTGCTGTGAGGATTAAATGAGGTGACATATGTAAAGTACTGAGCACAACACTTTGAACATAATAGACATTTGCAAATGTATGCTTTCTTCCTAGTCACTTTTGAATGCCAGCAGAGAAACAAAATCTCCAGGTTATGGATATCATTTACTAAGTCTCCTTAATTTTGAACAGAGGCATGATATTCATTTTATATTGTAGCCAGCTCTGTCAGTTAAAACAGAGAGAGTAATTTAAGAAAGTAAGACTCAGATCTAGTGAGAGACAGTTAACTACCCAGTGTTGTACACTATGTTCCACTATAGGAGATAGATACTTAGTGGGGACTCTTGGAACAGAACACCTATCTATCCAAAGGGGCAGGAAGGGATGATATTTTATGGAAATAACTGGATCCTTTAATACGAATAAAAGTTATTTGAAACAGAAGAGATAGAGAGGTGAAGATAAAGGTTCAAACAGAGAAAGAAGCCTCTGAAAGAACCGAAAGTGTAAGAGAGGATGGAATGGCTTTAAATGATTGGAGAGAATTTTGTGTGGAGAAGCAGTTATCAAGAGATAAAACTAGAGCCAGAGCCAGAGAGTCACTGAAACCCTTAAATTTGAACTTTATCCAAACAAAGTACAGTAAAGCTTCATCAGGTTTAAAGTGGAGAGTAAAATAACCAGATAATGTAAGCTATGAATCCACATACTGCAAAATATGCGGTGCAAATTATGGGCTGTGCAGAGCCCGTCAAGAAGAATACAACAGTATTCCAGAATAAAGGTAACGACAGCCTGGACTAGAACAGAGGCTGTGGAGACCCAGAGCAGTGGGAGGTGTGAGAGACAGACTCGATGAGCCACAGCTATGAAGTAACACAGACACTGTACATTCCCTCTCCTGCCACAAGCACCTAGCATCAGGGCAACAAAATATTGTCCACTGTACTTGCAAAATTACTAACTAATATTACAGTAAAAGCTGAAAAAATGATCAAAGAAACAAAATAAACCAAAATATATTATTAAACATAACTACAACTTTTACTGTATTTTTCACTTATTGTAGTTTTTCATTCATTGAAACCAAAAGTGTTTTCAGTGCATATTTACTGTGTACACACAATGTACAGCTAGGGAATTTATAGCAGAAGCAACAACAACAAATAAATATAGGTCAATGGAAAGGTATGCTTGTATTAATTAAAAATGCATAATTTTACAAAAATGAAAGTGGATTACATGATTGTCTATATATATCTGAGGCTAATAAATACCACGATCAAAAGGCTTTGGGGTGGAATAGGATGTGTAATTAGGAGGAATAGATGAAATAAAGAAATAAAAACTTATTTCTGAAGATCACATCTTTTATTTCTTTCCCTTAATGTTTCTAAATAATTCTAAATTTTGTTTAAAATATGTATAGTAAAATGACACCCGTTGAATGCCAACATATTTCAGCACTGTGCTAGGCATTTTGGCAATTATTACACTCACCACTAATGTAATAGAAAGCCAGACTTGATATTTTCAACCAGAAGAGTACCTAGCACGTAATCGGTATTTAATAAATATTGTTGAATTTATGAATAACTGTTTTATAAGGAAGGTTGATCCTGGTAAATAAAGGGCCCTTTAAGCAAAGTGATGAGTTTGGATACTGAAAGGAGAGTCTAGGAGTAGAGACTAGAAAGAACTGAATTGCTTTAATGACTTAATGAGAACTTTTAGAATACCTCGGAGCAATCCAAAAGTGAGGAGATGAGAACAAGTGAGGGAAAAAGAAAGTCAGAGAGGAGCCAAAGAGATGACCTAAGGCTGGAGACTAGCTGGGAAAAGACAACAGACAATATCCAGAGGACATTATATGGCAGAGATAACCAACATGTCACCTGTATTTGTTACCATTGCTTGGAGTGATCACACACACACACACACACACACACACACACTGTAACATCTATAAACCTCCTTTTATTAAAATTCAGCTCTTCACATAGTTTGTGTGAATGGATTTTGCAGAAATTAAAGACAAGTGCCGGAGAAAAAAAAGGACAGGATCAAGAGGATTAACAAGCCAACCTACTAACTGA
Source organism: Hippopotamus amphibius kiboko (assembly GCF_030028045.1). NCBI lineage: Eukaryota > Metazoa > Chordata > Mammalia > Artiodactyla > Hippopotamidae > Hippopotamus > Hippopotamus amphibius. The sequence continues at coordinate 31,201,243 of NC_080191.1, forward strand.
ACCAATTAAATAAGAGCAGGGCTCACAGCCAGAGCTGATCTTGAGCATACAAAGCTCAAGGATTTTGAAGCAAACATGGGAAGGCTTTGGACTTTCACAGGGCATAGGTACATTAAAGCCAGTTTAAACAAGCTTGTGAGAGCCGCTAGTCAAATTTTCCGAAATTTCTCCAGCTGGTTGATTTCACGTTGGTAGCTTCAAAATGGCTGTGGTGGGATTGTTTACACCACGGAAATGAACAAATACTAACTCAGTGCTATACTTTTCTCCCCAAGAGCGAGATTACCAGCACGCCGTGGAAACTTACCCAGCTCTTAGGAAGTATAGGAATCCTAACTGACCCGTGTGTTAATTAATTTTATTTTCTGTGTCTGTGTCCTCAGATAAAGGAGTTGGGAGGGAGCAGAAGAAGGACCTAGTAAATTTACAGGGTACTCTGTGCTGGCCAACAGGGCACCATTAGCCACATCCAACTATTCAAATATAAAACTAAGTGAAACTTAAAATTCAGCTTCTCAGTAGCGCCAGTCATACTTCAAGAGCTAAAAAGCACATGTGGCCAGTAGCTACCACTTTCAACAATGTGGATTTGGAACATTTCTGTCAATACAGAATGTTTAGCTGAACAGCGCTCATAGATCATCTAATTTGAGAAACGTCACATTTCGCTTTCTAGGTTTAAAATCCGCCAGTCATTGTGGTAAGGCTGCTTGGTGAGGTTGTAAACATCCTTCTTGGTCTCCTAATATTATTTAAGCAAAATATCTATTCATATTTTATTACATCTCTTTACCAACAGATTATGTACAGTTTTTAAGAGGGTTCAGCCAGAAACCAAAAAAACTAACATAAAGCTTTTAATAACTTCCATGAATGGAAATTTCGCAGTAAAAATTTTAGGAATTTAAGTAAAATAATATCATTTTTTAAAAAAATTAAATTATAATGATAAATCAGAAAAATTTTAGAAGTTTATACAACGTGAAAAACCATAAGAAGAAATAAAGAAAAAAATGATTGTGATATTAGTAACTAGCTAATTTAAAATGTGACTGCTTCCAGTAGACAAGAATGCAAAAAATGTCTAAAATGTTTAATAATTCTCTGAGTTCAAATGTATCATTACTTATGTTTATTTGATGGCGGATAGAGTTGGGAAAGAAAAAAAATCACATTACATGGAAAGTAGCACAAAAAAAAAAAGAGTAAAAGAGATACGAAATCAAGAAATAATAAATAGTATTTCATGGAGGAACATGATTTAAAAAACAAAAATCTTCACAAAGTTTAGAACCTATGCAATGAGACTCTGAAAACATCATTTTGAGGGTTTCATCACATAGTGCTCAATAAATTCTCAGTGCTAAGGGTGCTGGTGGAAGTAATGACAATCACATAAGCATCCCTGGCTCCTAGATCGAAGGTCTTGGAGTAAGAGCTAAGGGAGGGAGCAGTATGCTGAGCTGATGCTTGGACACACCATCCTGCCTTTGTTCCTAAAGGGATTATCAGAAATGCTTCAAGTGCAGAGACCTGTATATACCTGTACTTTCTGACATCAAACCATCAAATTAGGGGTACCACTCTAATTGGGACTAATAATGACTTGGTGAAGTACCAGACAATATTGATTACAAAAAAAAAAAATTAAGAGAACTTTTGTTTAAGAGTACAATGCTGTGACTTGAGAGTACTTAGGAGTAACTAAAGCACTCAGAAAGAAGCATTAATTCTTTCTGGAAAGACTGAACTGATGACTTCACAGCCTTGAAAAAAGTAAATTCTGCAAGAATAACTAGGGCATTGTATGGAAAGCACTCAACAACAGGCAGAGTGGTGTTTGATATAGCCAGCTGGCAAGTGAATACAGGTCCCAGCAAGCATTCTTCCACATAAAATTTTTACAAATATTATTGACTTTGAAGATGTGCTGACCTATTATCACAGCAAATGTGTCATAAACCATTGATGAGTCATGAATGAGCCTCCTACAAATAAAGAAATACTTAATAATACCACGATTCAATCTTTTTATCAAGGATAACTAAATCCAGAAACTCTCAAGAAATGGTATAGTTCTCTACAGGTCACTAGAGATCTCTGCCAGGTTGAGAGTTGTTTATTATTGAGTTGGTAAGTAGAAGTCCAAAGGATCACTAGCTGTCCCTTGTATTCAGTCCGTTCTCTCCCTTTTAATCACATATCACAAGGCACCTTTTCAAAAGCTTTGCTACACATTCACCAAGTGTACATAATCTCTCTAATCTTCCAGTTCAGTATCAGATAGAGAATTAAGGTTAATTCTACATGTCTTATTTGATTTTGGTGAACCCATGCTGGGTCTTTGTGATTAGCACTTCCCCTAGGTCTCAATAAATAATCCTTTCCTAATACTTTCTGAAATATTGATCAAGGTTAACATTAAGGCTACAAGGTCCTTTTTATTCAGAGTTTTCAAAAATTCCACAGACTACTGAAGCATGATTGAAATGCAAAATAAGTGGTATATAAGAAAGCACTCTACAGGATCTGCAGGAGTACTTGGAAAATATGTGAGTTAGAGAATACAAACTTTCACATTATTCTGATATTCTTAAATTTGTTGTTTAAGGGGGGACTTCTATGGACATATATTGAATATTAGCAAGTACTTGATGCTCTCCTGAGATTATTTAATAGATAGTAAATGTATATGCAAATATAAGCTTTTCTTAAGTCTCAGAAAAATGAATCCTTGAGCCCATATGTTGTGAACATGAGTTTTAGCTGAATAGGAAATAAGAAAGTATACATGTTAGTTACACTTTAATACACATGTACATATTAGGGGAAAAGCCAATATAAACAATTTTAATTATTTACATAATAATTGTGCCAAAATTCCTCTCTTTAAGGATCCTGCACCCAATTAGTAATGCAAGAATCCTTTGATTATTGCTGAAAAATCACTACCTCAGGATAGCATTAATACTGATATCATTCTCCTAGGGAAAAATATGACAATAATATAATTTTGCATACATTCCAGTTTTGCATACATCTACATACAAGAAAATTTAATTTATATGAAGTTCCTTTTTTTAACAGTTACATGACTAAGGTAAAACTAGACAGTTTTAATGTTTATGGAGTTCTTTTTCATTCACTTATTCATTCAACAAGTATTTATTGAGCATCTACTCTGTGCCAGATGCCACTCTGAAAACACAATGATTAAACCCCCGGAAGCTTGCCCTCATGGAGTTTTCAATTCCTCTTAGTAAAGCACGTTTGTTGGACATGCCAGAACAGTGCTTACCACAAAGAAGGTATTCAATCAAATGCTTATTGAATGATCAGACTAAATCATTTTTAGGATCTACTTATTTTTTTCATATGTAACTTTTCCATGAGACATAATTTGACCTTCAGAATAAATAAAGCTCATAATAATGATAAATATAGGAACAAGGTATTGACTGCTTATAATATGCCAGATACTGCACTAGGCATCTGACCTATGTTTCCTCATTTAACCTTCACAAAAACCTCATGAGGTGAGAACTGTTAGTGTCTTTCCAGTGAGGAAACCAAGTTTTATCCACAAGGTCACAGGCAACTGAGCCAAGACTCAAAACCAAGCAGCTTGAGTCCACAGCCCTTGAGATAAACTTCCATGTAACATTAAAACAAAGTTATTTCTTCCCTATGAATTTATTTATGTTTATTAGGTGAACACTATGTAAAACAAGTCAGTGTGCTAGCCAAATAATCACATTCCAACAATAACTACTACAATAAATAGAATACGATGTAGTCTCTCTCTGGATTCAAGGGGATTATAGTCATATACTTAGGAAAGGTAGATAGTATGTCACTGATGAATGTCCATTAGAGTCATTTCAACTGAATAAGAATTTGTCTAATACCCACTATGTGAATGAAATTACATATATAGACAAAAAAAAACTATCTGTCGGACTCAACTAAAAGATTGGACGTAGCACAGAATAGCATCAGCCAGTATTTTAGCAGAGTTTTCTAAATTCGCTCTAGTTTTATATGTACTCAATAGATACATTTACCTAGGGTGATGAGTATTATTGAAAGCTTCATTACCCCTAGGACTGAATGCTTTCATTTTTGCAAATACTCTAAGACAGAGACTGAAGTTCACAAGTGTCGCCATCAGATGGCACTAGCCTTTTCCTTTTCTAAAGGGAAGAATTTTGTATGCAAACTTCATAGAATACAGTGTCACTGGAGGCAAGGGGAGAGAGCAAGAGGCAAATTAAACAACTTTTCTAGCCAACAGAGGACATAGCTAATATGTTTATCATTTCTTCTCATTTTTTTCCACTTTTGTAATTGCTTAGACTGATCTGTACTCCGACCTTTTGAAAGCTCCCCATTTGACTTGGGATTTAAAGCCTTTATGATCCAGATCTCAACAACCTGGTGATCTTACCTCTTACCACTCCCTCCTTGCCCATGCCATTCCAGCCACACTGATTCTTTTACTGTCCCCTGATCTCTGGGAAATTTTCATTTACTCTGTCTTTCACATGGAACTTTTTCCACTGCCTTGTGCTCAGCTCACTCTTTCACTTCATACATATCTCTGCTCTGATAGCAGCTCCTTAGAGAGGCCTTCCCAGACCACCCTGTGGAAATAGCACCTTCCTTACTCTCTATTCCCTTACCCTTATAAATCTTCCTAGCGCTTATCACCTATGGAAGATAACACATACTATTTATTGTCTGTTTCCTTCGCTAGACTAGGAAGTCCTACAAGGGCAAGAGCTTGCTCTTTTCACCATTATTTCCTAGCACCTAGAAGATTGACTCTCATGGTAAGACTCAATAAGCTAACACAAAAAAGAATGAATGAAAGAGTGAACGAACATCTAGGAAGAATTAGAGAATTACTACATCAACAGAAATCATTTGTCAAGAGCGCAGATTTGCCTTGCACCAATGCCATCCACAGATTTACATTTCCTTTTACACCTGTTTCATAAGATTATTACATTATGACTTCGTAAAATTTGAAAATTTCTAAATTAACCTGAGGTAAGCGTGTTAAGCACATGTTTCAGATGCAAGTATTGTTGGTCTAAACTCCTATGTATGAAATTGTGGTTTTATTTTTATACATTTTTTCAGATATTAATTTTTTGACCTCATCACCAGTATCAAAGAATGCAATTTGCTTTTACTTTCAGCTGAGACAGGAATGGCTATCTTTAGGGATGAAAATTATTCTTTATATTCTAATGCATGAAGGTTAGGAAGAGCAGTGTATATAAATAACATCGTATGAGGAGTTATTTTTGTGATTGTTTTGAAGATCAGAAATATGGTCATAGGGGCTCTTTTAATGTCTATATAAAGCAGAACCAAAAGGTCAACCAATGGGAAGAGAGAAGATTTTTTTCCCTCATTCCCCCACGTATCTTTGCCCTTTTGTACTGTAAATTGCATAGGCTGGCATTTAAATGCACAATGTCAAAGGCAAAGCACTTGCCTTCAACCTATGCTAAAGGACAGCTGGCAAGGGGCAGAAAGAAAAATACTGCCAAATGCTTTCAATGCCAAACTGCCTGTTGCACATACCACCTCTCCAGTTTCTCATATTACAGTATTTGCCCTCTGGGCGAAGAAGAAGTTGCCAGAGGAGTGACTTTTCTTCCAACAGAGCAACAGCTATATTCCACCTCTGAGACCAATAACCCCTCCTAGCTGCCTCTGTTAACCAAAGACACCAGGGATGATGTTCTGAACCATTTCAGCCCTTAAATCACGTTTGTAACAGCAGCTATTTTTGTCCGAGGCTATTTCTACATTTTGCTTATTTGGCTCTCACAAGTAAAATTACTCATCCAGGACTGGGTAGGTGTAATGCACAAATGCAAGTGGAATTCAGACACTAATAAGGACATGCTGTAATAATTTCGACCAGAGGCAACTTGTCATAAGGGGTAGGGGAAGTGTGACAGTTCTTTCCCTGGTTTAGGAATACAAGCCAGCTGGCAAGGAAGGGTGGATGTTCACACTATTGTCCTCCAGTAACTCAGTAGGAAAGAGACTAAAAAAAATCAGTGTATGCCCACATCATCAGATATGTCTTCAGCTATTGTTCCACATCTTGTGTGTGTTGTTTGTGTGTGGGTAGTCAGACCAAGAGGCTGACAGACAAGTTATTTAATCAAGAAGTTGCTAAATCCAATCATAAAGTTTTAAAAAACTATTTAGATTTAGAAAGAGAAAATAACAATCATCTACCCAAGTTTTCAACTTCTCCTTTTTCCTGCTCCAAAGTAAGCAATGATGATAACATTCTTCCATCAACAACACTGGCACTCCAAAAGCAGTGACGGTCAAAGAGAACACCGCTTCATGCATCCCAGCTCCCACAGAGGTGCCTGCTGGAATCTCATGCCGTTTGACAGAGTTTCCTCTCCCAAGATACTCCTTTCCCAAGGCCTGACACCCAGCCTCAACAGAGAGCCACAGATGCTATTCCAACTCCTTGCTTTGAAAAGAAAAAGCAGAAGCCTGGAACGATGAGGGACTTGTTCAAGGTCATGCAGCCAGTGGCAGGAGTAGACCTCACATTCAGGCTTCCAACTCACAGCAGAGTATTCCGTTTCATTGCTCATGGCTACTTCCTTTATGGGCCTTCATAAGTGTTTTCTTTCTTTGGTGTTATGGACTGATGCGTATGCCTCCCCTCATGCCCAAATTCATATGTTGATGCTCTAACACTCAAAGGTGTTGATATTTGGAAATGGGGCCTTTGGGAGGTAACTGGGGTTAGATGAGGTTACGAGGTTAGGGCCCTGATCTGAAGGGATTAGTGCCCTTATGAGAAGAGCCACCAGAGGGCTTTCTCTCTCCATGCACCAAGGAAAGGCCATGTGAGCACTCAGTGAGATGGTGGCTGCCTGCAAGCCCGGAGAAGACTCAGTATAAAATCTACATTGCTGGCATCTTGATCTTACCTCATCAACTCCAGAACTGTGAGAAATAAATTTCTATTGCTAAAGCCATCCAGTCTATGTTATTTTGTTCTGGTAGCCCAAGCAGACTAATAGATCTGGCAGCCCAGAATCACCCTAGGATCACCTATGGGCCCCGTACCAAGCCAGCTGAATCATAATCTCTGAGGGGGTGGTAGAGTCTGGGGCTCAACATACCTAAATCTCTGGGAAAGTATGATTTAAAAAGTTGCCAAGATGGTGCTAAGGGTGCACTTGTCTATATTGAATATTTCTGAGAATGAAAGGGAGTGTGATTAGTAACCGTACCAGTACAGCAGATGCAAACTGACGTGTGTGTGTAACCTTGATCCCTAGTGATCCTGAAGCAGCCCCTGCCTCCCAGTTGCTGTCAATCATTGAAGATTTGACCCTGGTTTTGGACTCAGAGAGAACAGAGTTCACGTGCTCATCCCTTCTTGTACAAGCAGTGGGATCGTTTACTACTGAAAATAAAAATAAAAATGTGATCCTCTTTGCTCGTCTGTGAAATGTGGGTAGTAACTTTCATCAGGTTGTCTTTAATACCTGAGTGGTTAAAACATTATAAGTAGAAATGAATGTTGACGTGAATGGGCCAATCTCATTTAAAGGCGAATCCTCTCGTTTTAAGGCAAGCAATAATAATGGGTGGAGATAAATGTTAGTTTCTTTTCCCTTTTGGCTTTAATGTATAAAATTACAACTATCTCAAGCAACCTAATTTCTGTTGTGCTGCTTTTGTATAGAAATCATTTTTAAAGGCAGTTTTTATAGTTGTAAGAAAACAGTTTCTGTAAAGTTTAGAAGTGACTCTCCTTCTGTCATGGAATGATGCCAAAGGATGGCCATTCAGATACAAGCATCCTTTCATGTCTTCTTTCTGGTTCTACTGTTTTACTAGAGGAGATGCCATGACTTTTCTAATAGCAAAACTGTCTATTATTCTCTCAAAACAATTAACACAAAAACTTTTGAATTCAGTGAAGGTCAGAGGATTAATAGGTTTTATCTGCAATGTGTTTGAAAAGCTAATTAAGACTCCACATACAGCAGAGGAGACTGGGAATACAATATTTAGCTTTTCTCTACATGACCACAGTGAGCAAAAGTGAATAGAGAAAGACAAAGTGGATGTGGAAACTTCACCGACAGGAGGTAAATCCTTTTTAAAGGAAATAAAACTAAAAATATTTCTCCTTTGACAGAAGATTTTTCCTTTATTCAACAAATGTATTCAGCATCTGCTTTATACTGGCATTATTCTAGGTGCTGGGTATTCAGTATTGAACAAAACAACAGATATGGTCTTTTTTTTTTTTTTAGCTTAGAGACAAACTGATTAAGAAAGAAACCACATTAAAAATTAGTAAAGAGAAATTTTAATTGTTGTTAACAGAAAAGGGAAATATTCTTTGATTCCCCAAAACATTATTTAACGAAACTGACTTAACCAGCCAACTTAAATAATGACAGGAAAATAAGTATGTTATTTAAAGTCATCATAACAAGAAGAAATCCATTTCCCTATAATTCTTTTATATTCATTTTACTAAAACCTTTTTCCAGTTAAAAGAAGGGAAATAACAGAAATCTCAAAATTCTCTGGGGAACATTATCTGCTAAAATAATAATAATAATATGTGTCATTTTCCTTTATAATGTTTTGAATGGTACCTTCTCAGAATACATCATGTTGGGTCAGGCTCTCCTTATCTCTCATCAGCACTATTTTAATATATTTGAACTCTACAGTATTTATTAAGATCATTTTCCAGCTGGTATTTCTCTTGATCTTTCCCACCCTGAAAAATCTTTGCAGGTTAATATTTACATGTTGTATATGCACACATTTATACACACACATACACACACACACACATATATATGAGTGCATCAATCCCTTGCTCTTACACTTTCAGTGGCTCTCTGTTACCTGCCAAATGAAGTGTAAATTAGTTAGGTATTCCCTCAAAGCTAATAATCAGCTTCTGTTTTAATCAGTACCTGCCCTCCCAATTTTGCTTCCCATTCTTCCCCATCCTACTGTTTCTCCATGCTTCACATGGAATTTTCTCCATCCTCTTTGCACCTAATCTATATTGCCCCTCTCAAGGGAACTCAGCCACAGGAGGGAAACACAAAACCCAGTTCTGCCCACATATCTAGCATGTGATCCAAGTTTTGCCAATCAGTATATTCCCTGGGAATTTTGAGTTACATGATTTTCCTTGGGATTCAGTATTTAAAGGTAATATAAGCCTGAAGCTTACAAAAATAATCTTGCTACAAGGTGTAGAAAGATTAAATGAGACTCTAGGTAAGCAATAAAATTGATAAGAGATGGGAAAAAAGAGATCAAAAGAGAAAGCCATGATAATATCCTTTATTCCCCCCCTTGGACTCCCAAGGAAAGTAATCCAATAAATCTTTTTTATAAACTAATTTGAATTGAACGCATCATGATGAGTCAAAATTTAAATGTTCCCCACAATATAGTGGGCTCACCAAATATCAATATTTTTAAAATAACTGATGAACTCCCCATGATCTTAATGTGAAGATTGCAATGGCAAATCATTACTGCTCACAGTTTACACAAAGAATAATTTAAGATAAAATAGTTGAATAAAATTGTGTAAGGTTATGTAACAAAACTTAGACCTAACAAAAGAAGCATTTGATATTTTCAATACTTACTACCCAAGGCTAAATTCTAGATTACAAACCCCTCTAATTTCCTCTGTTTATCTCAATAATGACAATTATCATAGGCTTTAAAACCTCCTTGATCTATAATAGACACTGCAGATTATAATAGAGAAGATACATGTTTTCAAGGGGCTGTTAGGAAAAAAAGTAGCCAAAAGGTGTATCAAGAATAAAGTATGGATTACTATGTAGCAGAAAGGATAGTGAGCTCTTTCTAACTACAGTTACTAGAGAAGCTAATAAATGTAATAACATTATGGAATGTTGTATTATCTCTAATTTGTCTTGGGCTGACTCACTGTGTTTATTAATAGTTTGGAGAGATAAACATGTAGTTAATTTTATACTCCAGCAACAAAAGGACATCTTTTCAAACCGAAAGTCAAAAAGAAAGGGAAGTTTAAACTCAGAATAAAATTAAAAGAATCATTTGGGTTTTGTTTTCTATTTTATTTATAAAATAAAACAAATGAGAGTCACCCCTACTTATAATAATAAAAAAAATTAATTACATTAACATAATGTTCTCTGGCAAGCAAGTGCTGAATTGACAAATATAGTTTGCTTTCTAAGTCTGATTAAATATATATATGTAATTTTCCACTCTCTAAAGCAGACTACTACATAATAAGCACCTGTGAACAAATATCAGAGAATCAATTTCCTCTTATAAGAATTCATGCAGTAACATGAGAGCCATCAAACACAAACTCCTCGACACAACTTATCTACCTGCATGATTTGATAGTTTTTAAAATGCTATCACTATTCTAAACCTGTATGGAAATTTCATTTGGTAATGAACATTTAGGTTGGGAATGACAGAATTCCAGCATAAACTAACTTGGACAAACAGAGGAATTAACTAAATGATGTAACCTAATGGCAGGAGGTTAGGGGATGGTAGTTTCCAGGAATACCTGGATCATAGGTTTAAAATACCATTAAAATTCTACCTTCATCCTTTGCTTCTATGTGTCAGCAGTATTTTCAAGATTGGCTCTCACAACAAGGGTGTAAATGTAACCAATGACATTTCCTGGACTCATATTACCTAATTTCACCACCTTAAAAGAAGAGACCATCTTTCTTTTGTCATTTGTAAAATGTCCATGGACAAAATTCTGGTCCAGCTTGGGTCGCGCATCCACACTCTTGGGTAGAGTGGCAGGTACATCAGTGATGATGATTTGAACCCTCATTTGAGCTCTGTGATCAGAGTTAGAGAGGAGAACCATTCACCAAATGAGCAGGATGAGAAGAGAAGTATCAGAGGGAAAATTTTTAACTGCCTACTTCCAGTTTTTGTTGCTATTTCATGAGGCAATAATATAAGAGCTTTTCTGTGCTTTGTGATGACTTAGAGGGGTGGGAGAGGGAGGGTGGGAGGGAGACTCAAGAGGGAGTGATAGGGATTGAGTAGGATAATCAAATAGTCAGCTTAGAAACCACATTAGGGGACTGTAGATAGAAGGGGAATTTTAGGGGGCTTTGGGATACCACAGTAAGATTAACGATCACTCAAGAAACTAATGGGAAAATCCTGCAACAATATGGGCTTGCTTGGCTCATAAAGCAGAACGAGTAGCTTAGCATCAAAGCCAGGTTGGCTTGCTTAACAACAAAACCAAGGTAACTTCATTAGTTGTTACTTCATTAGTTGCATGTTACAAAATCATGCAACAGAAGCATGAGACATGCCCCAAAACAATAAAACAATGGTGGCATGAGACCTACATCCTGCCCAGTGAACTCAGTAAGTTAATGACCCCCAAAATATGCTCTTTGACCACTAGGACGTGCTCTTTGCACAATGCCCTAAAAACAATAAAACATTAGTGGAGAATAAGTCCTATAACCTGCCCAGTGGTATCATCAAGTTGATGGCCCCCAGCACATGTGCTGTGCATACACCAAAAAAACAATCATTTATGGAAACATGACGTCGACTCAAGAAAGACAAAGAAGGTCTTCTCCCCCTCCCCTGTCTTCCTTTGATTATAAAAACGTCACCCACTAAGCACTCTGGGCAGCGTGTTACTTGCCTGCCTGCTCGTAAGCCTCACAAGCATCCTGTCCTAATATATCACTTCTTATCTACCACTTTGCCTCTCACTGAATTCTTTCTGCACTGAGACATAAAGGACCAGACTCCTTGGAGCCCCCGAAACCACACCTATTTCAGCAGGGGATATGGGGATATATGTATACATATAGCTGATTCACTTTGTTGTACAGCAGAAACTAACACAACAGTTATACTCCAATAAAGATGTATTTTTAAAATAAATAAAATGGAAAAAAAAAGAATGTAAGAGCTTTTAATTCATCATATTTACATACTCTACCTAAAATGGATTCAATGGCCCGCAAGTATACTTTATGCCTAGTGTTACCAGTGCACCAAACTGAATGAAAAACTCTCTCAATCTGCAGTCTTTAACTCCTTCCTGCATTAATGCCCCTTCCCATTCCTAATTGGTTATTCTGGCCTACTTCTTTCATGCTGACTTTCACACATTTATGCCTTCTTACTAAGACTAAATCCTTTCATAGCAACCATTTTATAACAAAGTTGAAATTGTGGCTTTTTTCATCTGCATTGTATTTTTAGAGGCTCTCTACAAGTAAGGAGGAATAACTCACACATTAATTAGCTTTCTGCCTGTGATTTCATTAAAACCACTTGCTAGCTAAAAGACCTTACACGTTGATTATAGCTGTCTTTTTGACAAAAACTTGAGTGAAGCTAAAATTCAATTGAAATAGCAAATTAAAATTTGCGCATGTTTGTGAAACCCAAATGCTGAAACCATTGGAAATGAAAGAAATTTATTCAAAAAAACAAATGATTAGAAATGGCAAGAACTTGTGGTTAGAACCTCAAGTTAATGACCTTGGTGCACAAAAGTGCCCCCGTGGCATTATCTGCAGCCATTGGTTCATGAAGCCTTTTGCAGCACTGTAAAGACTTTAGCTTTTACTCTGAGTAAGATGGAAGCCTCAGTAAAGGCAGAAGCAGATGGAGGTAGGACCTCCACTGGGCTGGGTGCATCCGCAGCTATGAGTAGAGCCCCTTTTTACACATAGTATGAACAAGAAATAAACTTTGTCAAAGTTGCTGAAATTTTTAGGTTTTCTATTGTTGTTATTATTGTTACAGTATGACCTTGCCTATAGAAGTAAGAGATGATGGTACCTGCATGAGGGTAGTTTTTAAAGATAGTGAGAAAGGGTCCTCTATGTCAAAGGTAAAGGTGACAGGATTTAATAATGGGTTAGGGAAGAGAAATAAAGGAGTCACTGGTGACTCTAGAGATTCGGGCCTAAGCAGAACAAAGAATGATATGATAATTTACTGGTAAGAGGAAGAGAGCTGAGTGTAGAGAACACATTCTAGGGTATATGTATATGCAGATTTGAGTTTGTTTTTTATAAACCATGTTAATTTGGGGATGTCTACTAGATATTTAAATGGAGATGTGGAATAGGAAAGTTCACAGAAGTGTAGAGTTTAGCGAGATATCAGAGCTGGAGACATACATTGGGGACTCATTATTCTGAAGATGGTATTACAACCATGGGACTGTACGAGGTCACATAGGAAGCTATTACAGAGAAAGAGACATACGATTGAGCCCTGGGTTGTTTCCATTTTTAGACGCCAGAAAGAAAGGCAGGAAATCAGCAAAAAAGACCAAGAAAGAGTGACCAGAATGTTAAAAGGAGAAAGTATTGTCCAAGAGGCTGAGTAAAGAAAGAGTGGTCAGCTGTCAAATGCTCTTGAGTACTGAGAATTCACATTTGAACGTGGTAATGTGGAGGTCAAGGGTGCCCTTCACAAGAATTGTGTGGGTTCAAAAGCCTAAGTACAGTGAGTACATGAGAGATTGGAAGAAGAGTGTAGACATCCCATAAAGAGTTTGACTCTGAAGGGGATTTAAGAAATGGGACAATAATCTGAGAGAAATTGCCATCAACAACAGGACATATGTTTTAATGTATAAGAGATGTTATAACACATTGTAGGTTGCTGAGAATGACCAGTAGAAGTCAAAATTAATTTGCAGAGGAAAGAATTGCTGGAGAAACATTCCTGAGTTAGCAGACAGAAATACCATATTGTGCACAAGTGCAAAAATTTTTCCTATAAGTATGAACATTTTAATGTAATGTATTGTATTGTATTGTATTGTACTGTATTGTATTGTGTTCAGTCAAGAAGGCAGAGGCTATAAGAAGATGGACGAAGTATGTTAGTGGATTCCATGGTCAGAGCTCATGAGATCTGTCTTCTAATTTTTATTTTCTAAGGGAACTAGGAAGCAAGATTTTCAGCTGATAGAGAAGAAGGGTGAAAAGGTGAAGAACAATTGAAAAAAACGGGAACAGCTTGGAAAGAGTAGCCTCAGAAAGGAGAGAGTGAACACTTAAGTTTCCATTCCTAAAAGGTAATAGAATCACTTGGCAGCACTATTTCAAAAGGCTCAGCATTTACTTGAAAAATGTCCACCAAGGCACTGCATGTGAGGCATAGTGGAGCAATAATAACAAGTAATATAAATTCCTAGTAATATAAATGTAAATGTAAATTTAGTGAATATACCTATTTTTAGGAGGAAGAGGGCCCAAGTATTCATCTATTCTTTCGATAGACTTATTTCACATGTTCAAAGCCATTTGTTTTTTTGTTTGTTTTTTGTCTTTTTGTTTTTGTCCTTTGATTTGTATAACTTGAGTTTGCACCCACCTCTACAGCAGCGCAGTATCTTTCAGGACAATTATTTTTATCTACCTCTGCTTCTGATGTATTTCAGCATTAGCTTTTTCATTTGTTCATCTTTTTGACTTTATGTTCTAAGATTAATATAGCTAACAGGACTATAATTGACTAAGATAATTGCTACACTTTTTTCCTGGAGCTGAAATTATTTCTGGAAAAAAAAAGGTTTCTTTTGATTACAGAAGTATTATATATGCTCCTCCATGCCTCCTTCATAAGTAACAGACAAACTTCCTAAAACATAATCACAATTCTTATTTTCCAGCTTGAAAACTTTTGTTGTCTGAAAGCTTTCTTCCCTGTCTTTTGCATCATAAGTAATTGCTATACTGTCCCTTCTACTTTGAGCTCATTGCCATTGAAGTTTTCCTTCTGAGATGTTTCAAGATATTTCTTTACCCTGAGAGCACTTAATCATTTTTCCATATATGTTATGTATTTTATTTCCTTTTCTCATAGTGTCCTGGGTTTATTCAGACATTAGTAAAACATGCTCTGATTACATTCAGAGTAATGTTTTATGTTACAGTAGACACACAGGAGAAAAAGTGTGAATTTAGGTTATACAAAGTGAATGACAGTGAACATTTACTATGACCTCACTTTCTAGAATCAACTCTTGACAAGACTTTTTTTTTTTTTTAATAATAATTGGCTAGGAGTTTGATAAATGGCCAAATTAAAATCACAATAATAAAAATACTTCCCTTTAAAAGTTAATCCAGACATCAGTTTCATTTAGCCTGATATTTAATTTTGGATAATTACAGTCTTATAAGTCTCCTTAAATTTAATATAATCATTCTTCTTATAGGATTAACCTCCACGAATCCCAGAGAGGTACCCACTCTTCTGCTTGAACACTTGGAATGGCAGACTTCACTGACTGAAAAGATTCCCTGTATAATCTTGAACATCCTATAATGTCTTCTTTTAATTTCAACCGTTGAGTCCTAACCCTCAGGGGTAATAAAAAGTACACCTAAATAAGAGAGCAAATCAAAGTTATAAACATGTTAATAACCAGCCCACCCTCGTTTCCCATTTCCATATTAAATATCTACATTTCCAAAGTACTCCCTTCTGAATATAATCTGGTTTATTTTTTTAAAATTTTTGCTAAAATTAAACACTCTTATCCAAGTGAGATTCTAATACTGCTAGGTACAGTGGGAAGATTTCACTCTTTACTCTAGACCATAATGTTTTGATTAATGAAATCTGCAATTTTATTTGCTTTTGGGGGACCTACATTATATTACATTATCCTATGTTGAGTTGCTTTTCTAAAATACTTAAGTATTTGCACCACGGATGGTAGCAAAAAAGTTGTCCCTTATACTATTCTGTAAATAAATTAAAAAAAATAAAACCAACCATATTTCTACTATGTAGAAATAACTTCTTGAAGAGAACTCTTATGTTGTTGGGCTTTCCCCCATGTAGCAACTATTCTATTTTACTGTGGTTTTATTATACTAATTTAGCTTTGAAGGAATCAACTTCAACTTTCCAATTTCAGTCCAAATATCTTGGACAAAGTTTATTTAATTGTTCTGCTTAAGGGATAAGACCTATGGCCTAAGCCAAGACAATCAGATTATTCCTTCACTCTTACCACAAAGATTAGCTCAGGAATGGGTCCAGAAGGACCAATATGACTCAATTCAGGTTTTCTATTTGAGCTCTCAGGAAGCCAATCTACCCCTTTCCTCACAGGACGTGAATAAGAGAGGATGTAGGGCAGGCAGTATCTTATGTGGCCAATTTGCAATCACATGGGCCAATATCAAGGAAACAGTCTAAAAATGAGGAGAGATAAACCTCATCCTAATGATATCATTTGACCCCTTGTTCAAGAAGAACTCAAAGACACTTTGCTCTGGAACTATACTTGGATAAACCAATAAATTCTTTATTTTGGATGATCTGCCACTTGTGAGAGCAAGTATCTTCAATGATAAAGCACTGTTAAAATTTTATAAGTTACAGCCTCCAGCCTGTTTAAAAATATGTTAAATGCCTTTAGGTCAAGTGCCTTATTACATAAGTCTATAACATCCCTGTTCTAAATCTCTAACGAATACCAGCCTACCAAGTTTCTATACTCATGCCGTGATCTTAGTGTGAGCTCTTGTATCTGCTCTATTGTGATAGTGCTCACATTATATTATAAATGTCTCTCTATTTGCCTCTTTTCTAAGGTCTTTGAGAACAAATACCATGTCTGTTATACTGATCTATCCCCAGCATTTAGCAGATTTCCCAGCAGATGTTATGCACTTATTAAATATTTGTTGAGTGAAAGAAGGAAGGAAAGCACAATTTTTACAAGGAAAAAGAGAACAAGACTTATAGTATATCTTCTTTCTTTATGTCCTCCTTTCTTAGGCCTGTCTGCAATATGATCTCGAAGGAATTAGGAAAAAAAGAAAAAAAGAAAGAAAGAAAAGAAAAACACACCAAGGCAATCTACAATCAGCATTTCCTAGAGTTGGAAAAAAATGTTTGCAGGTTGCTAAAGACAGCAAGCTTTATTTGGTGAACTTCTTACTGCCTTTGCTCCATTACTAACTGGTAAACATGGCCAAGACACTTAACTACTCTAATCCTGAGCTTCCCTTTGTATAAAATGGGCATTATAATACCTACCTCAAGAGGTGTTGTAAGGATTAAATTAGAACACAGTGAATAAATTTAACTGTGATTACTATTACTTTAGAATGCCTTGATTAAAAAAATTCATATTGGCACAATTTGCTAACTTATTTTTAAAATATGCTTTTGGAATCCTAGGAGAGGTGGAATTGAGGGAGATATCATTTTGAAATTTTTTAAGCTTTTCTTTTATGGAAAGAAAAATCTTGTAGACTTTTAGGATACACAATGCAAAAAATTACTGTATAATTTTGCAGCTATATGCTTAAATGTATATCTCAGATCACAAGGGAAACTCAGGCTATGTAATTCCCCAACAAATTGGTCAAAATCCTCCCTTATTTTAAAATTTAAAAAAAAAAAGAAAAATTTGTATCTAATATCTCACTTCCTGTGAGATCTTCTCATTAAAATTTAATTTATGGTGTTTGCAAGAGAGCTCTTTGTTTTAATGTTAAATTATTTTTTCTCATTTTTTTCAGAATAATTCATTCTGAATATAAACTGCAATTAAAATAATTTATCTAATATGGGTACAGGAAATACTTAAATATCATTATGTGGATGCATACAGGAAGGAAATAGTCATAGTCTACTTACTCATTCTTCCTCAAATGTATTTCAGTCCTCCTTGTTGAAAAAAACTTCTCAAATCATAACAAGTTTAGGACTGATTTTGTTTCTGTCTTCAGTGAGAAGACAGTCTGGATTCTCCATAATAAGCATTAAAAAGATTTAAAATAGTCACTTTGTTTACTAGTTTACTTTCCCAAGGCCTGAATAATTTTTAATATGAAAGTTTTCCCTTTCTGAATTTTAAAATGTATTTTAAAATTCTTTTTTAAACCAAAACGCCCTCATGTCCTTTCTGCATTGAGCCTAAACACACTTTTGTGTCGTTCAAACCCAAAGCTAGAACATGGGGGATTAGCTCAGAGATCCCACAGCATGTTATGACATTAAGTCCCTCTTACCATCTCTGAAGCATTTTAGCTTCTATCTGGCTAATCCCGATGTGTTATAAGAGGTAATCAAGAATCATAGTAGGTAACAAGTCAGACAACTTTCCTGTGTTATTTCATTACAAAATCTCTTACCCTTAAAAGAATATTGCCTCACATGACTTCTGTGATTACAAAACGCTTGAAAATAGATTCTCTTGCCTTCAAAGCAAATCAAGCACTGTAAATGTTTTTAATATAGTCAAGCTGCCATCATCTGTACTCAGACTTGCAACCTAATCTATGTGGGAACTAAAAGCTAACTTGAAAGTAATCTACTGTTGCCCTGTAATTTTGGAGCACTGAAAAATCAAGGCTTGAAATTACTAATTAGATTAGGTCCTATTTGTGCCAGATTCCCAATTATTTACTTGTCTGAACAATTTTTTAAATAATTTCATCAGGACATACATTAATATAATTGCCCCAATACCACTCAAAAGTGTGTGAAGTATCTGTATATTATAATTGATATTAAGTGGAAGATCACCACAGAATATGTACAATCCCCCCCAAAAAAATTATTCTAGATTTCAAAGGGTCTGACAAATAATGACAAGCTGATGCATTTGCCAAATCTTGCCCAAGTGGGTACGTACAAAATACAAAATTCAAATACAAGGTAACTTTCTACAATCAAGTGCTTTTCAAATAGAAAAAGATGGAGTGAGCATAAATAGCTATAATCTCAAAATACAAGCTTGGAAAATAGAAGGTTGCTCTTTGAAACTTAACAGTGAACACCTATGAAAGATACTATATATTATCTTGCCAGTCATATCTGTATATATAAATATTTCCAAAAGTTACTTTTAAATACAAATAAATATATTTTCATGGTCTGTAATCTGCCATGTGAATTATTTTCAGCTCCAGTAGATAGAACAATTTATTACAAAAGTTTCGTAAAGTAACAGGTAATAGTCTATGTCTGGTAGGCATAGAATTTAATGATATGTTCAAAGCTAGAAGCCTCTATAAAGGATTTTTTTGCAATTTCTCAATGACAAAAGAAGATCCTATATAGAGAAATCAAATACCTAAAGGTTTTAGTTTGTTCAGAATTTAATAGTATCTGCCCCATACAGTAATTGAAAATATTCTATGGAAATAGATATGATTATATCATTTAAATAGCACAAGCTTTATGAACTTTATACTGGATTAATATGATCAGGTTAATTTATGACCACAAAGATATTTTATTGTAAAGTTCTAATGGGGTATTTTAACTGAATGAATGATTCTTTAAACACATTGCTACAATGCATTTCACAAACTTACCTTCTGCCATTCAGTGAGCATCAAGGACACTTAGATATACCTTTTTCTAAAACTGAGGCTTTCGATTCAAAACGTATTTAGTATTGGAGTTTTGGTTTTATCACAACAGCCTCCTAATCTCATATTGTATATCTTGCAAATGTGTACCTTCCTTTCTAAGGCAATCGAGATGAACTCCTCTTCATAACTGGAAAACACCAACTTTTTATTATTGGAGTGTCTGTGGTGTGATCTCAGGATTATTTTTTTTCACCTATGAGCTCATCAAACAATGAATTCTAAATTAATTCTCTCATATTTTCGCTATACCCCATCCCCTTGAGCATCACTATCTCACATTGTGTTTATGTTTATCAGGCACTAAATTTACCTCCCAAAGCAAAACTAAACAAAAATTAAAAAGACACACTCTAAAAAAGAAAGAAATTCACTACTTACTTCTCATTTTTGGATCTCCATTCCAATCTGGCTTTATCCCTTCTCTGCACTTGTCTTTTCTGCCTTCACATCACAGCTTCTAAGTAACATTCATCAGATTGATAACTTCTTGCTTCTTGAAACATCCATTTCTCAAATATCTCTATTACCAAACTCCTTTGCTTTTCCTTTAAACCACTCCAGCAATTCCTTTTATCCCCTCTTACTTTATTTTCCATTATCTAATGTCTAGATGTTGGAATCCCCCAGGCCTTGATTCTGTATTCTTTCTCTCTTTCTTCTCTTTGGATGATCTCATCTATTCCCAGGACAATAACTGTTTTTATAGCTTCACTTCAGAATCTCCCTGAGTTCCAGACCCATATCTCTAACTGACTGTTCAGAGTATGTGGCTATGGAGCCACACTATCGGGTTGACGTCCTGGTCCTGACATTTACTAACTGTGTGATCTTGAGCAAGTTACTTAACCTCTCTGTGTCTTGGGTTCCTCAATTTTATAAGGAGGATTATAATAGCTCATTTCTTGATTTATCATAAAGATTGAATGAGTTAGTATGTGTAAAGCACCTAAAATAGTCCCTGATACAAAATGTGGGTGTATGCATCACATACACCTGAAACAACACACTCAGAAGGAAACTCTAGATTTTTTGCCATCACATCTGTTCCCATAGAGGCTTCCCCATTTCAATAAATGACACCATCTTTTCATTGGTGTACCTCTTCTCTTTTCTCCCTCTAACCCATTATCTAAAGGAGAATATACTTGTATTAAACATGAATCAAAATATTTTCTCCACTGCCAATTCCCTTCAAGAGTTTCCCATTACACTTTTAATAAATTCAAACACCTATGTGTCCCTGCATATCTTGACCCCTTGTATGTCATCTCCTACAAATCACACAAATACCCATATCCTACACACACACACATGCACACACCATATTCACATATCACACAAAGATGTCCTCATCAATGGCTGGACCCTTCCAATACATCGGATTCCAATTTAAATATCTCTGAGAGAGGTCTGCTGTAACCAGCTTTCTATCCAAATGACTCCATATCCCCACCCATTGTTCCCATTGTCATTGCCCAAAATTTGCTTCCTCCATGTCCCTTACCCCAAGTTATACTTGTGGACATTATGTCTTCTTAGTCACTGTGTGCCTCCCGTATCAAACTGTAAGCTCTATTAGGCCAGGGCTTATGCCTGTTTATCCACCTTTAGGTGTACTCAGCCCTCTTACACTTATATTAAGTATTCAGTGACTATTTCCCAGAGGAATGTATGCAAGAACAAATAAGCTCCTTTTCTAGCAGCTTATTTCAGAAAAGCTAATTTGGTTTTCCAGGATCCTTCTTTTCACTTGTACTTTTATTCAGATAATTTTTGGAAAAAATCATGTTGCTACAGTTTAAGTAAAGAACAATGTAAACTACATTTGTATGTCTTGTGAGCACTTTAAATTGCCAAATGGTATCACATTGCTTGATTGTGCCATCTTTTCAGCTTTTAGGGGAACTCAAAGATAGGTTTAGTCACTGTACAATTTAGGCCTTCAAAACCATCTCATATATGACTTTTATCTTCTAAAACATTTCTGAAAGTATCTTTTTTATAGATACCTTGGATAACCTCTTTCAACTTCCATTCTACCCTCCTTCCAAGTTGGAAAAATTGGAATGCCAAAAACCTGTCTTCTAGACTCCCTTGCAGCATATTTAATTTCATCATTTAGATGCACCTACAGGAGACTGAAAAGCAGGAATCTTTGGCAAACAAGATCACTTTGATGTGGGTAAGTGGCTGAGGTTGGCCTCAACATTTTCAGTATTCAGTCTGTGGGTGTGAAAAGGCAGGTGTGGAGGCAGCTTTGAAGAACAAAGCAGATTCCTGGCCAAATGAGAGTCCTCAGTGCTTGATAATCCAATGTAGTCTCTTGATATCAGTTCTTCCAGTCCTTCCAACAATTTTGTGTACATCCAGTTCCCTCTACAGAAGCTCCTCTTCTTATATTAACTAGAGTGGTTTGTATATCTAGTCTAATACAAACATAGGAAAATGTCTTTAAAAAAGTTTTTATTTCCTTTCTTGTTTGCTTTCTTTTCAGAGCATTTCTTCAGGGTAAAACATATCTCACAACATTGTAAAAAATATCTTGGTGATTTTTTTTTCGTTTCACTCAATGCTTTT
Source organism: Hippopotamus amphibius kiboko (assembly GCF_030028045.1). Lineage (NCBI taxonomy): Eukaryota > Metazoa > Chordata > Mammalia > Artiodactyla > Hippopotamidae > Hippopotamus > Hippopotamus amphibius. The sequence goes on from NC_080191.1 coordinate 31,223,316, forward strand.
TAAATGACATATTTGGTGTGTTTTTGTTTTACCATGAACAATTTCAAATATATACAAACAGGAATTTATTATAATGAATCCCAATGTACCAGTTACCCAATTTCAATTCATGGACTGGCAATTATTTTATATCCTATAAAACCCCACCCACATTTTCCCTAACAGATCACTAACAAAATGTGATTTACCAGTTTCATGCAGTAAAGGCTCTTTTATCAAACAACAGAACTTAAGTCTTAGATTCATTTGCATCTATATAATAATAAAATACAAATGTAATAAATAAAATAACACTATAACATATAAATATGTTATATAATTATAAATAATGTGAAAGTTCATATAAGTGTAATAAAATACCATGAAAAAACACATATTAAATAAGCATCTAGGCATATTTTACGCATTGTAAATTTGCTACAGTTTGGGACTAGTGTAATAATATCACATGTTCTGCCATATTCCTCTGACTATTTTAGGAAGAAATAACATATGTATCACAGCTCTTTAAGATTTCAGGTTATTCTCAATTTCTCTCATTATCTCTAGAAATTTTTACTACTTTCATAATGTTTCAAACTGGCTGTTTCTAAAGCATATTTCTCGCACATGAAAATATAGTTGGAGAATTATTAAACTCTAAAAAGAAATGAGTTAGAAATCAACACTAATTGAATCTGTCTATCTGCGTCTCTCTCTCACGTGTGCGCGTGCACACACACATGATTTTGAGTATTTGGAAGTTAAGAGCTTGCAAACAAATAATTTATGCATATTTTAATCAGGAATTTGAACTGATTTGTAACAGCCAATGGTATTTTGTGTAATTAAAAGTAAAAATGACATCTAAACAAACTGAAAACTGACTCTAAGAATCAGGTTTTTCACACTTGCTGAGCAGCCCTCCCCAGATGTGCTATGCAATCACCCAGTGCAGTCTCTGCTTCAGTGGATGAGCACTGGCCTTGCAGGAAGGGATACTTGCATAATCAGTTCTCTTGCCAGTGGTGCACAATCTCACTCTGACATGACTGCTGGGATAATAACACAGGTCTCCCAGTAGCAGAGAAGTATCAGATTTTCCCATCACACTCTGAACAGAAAAGTGTGGTGCCTTTCCCCTCAAAAACAAAATTCAAATCAAAACAACCATGACACACACACCATTGAGTGCTGCCAAAAGCATTTTTCAAGATTTTGCATTTTCACACCTATGATAAATACTTTGATGATTATAATTCAAAACTTTTCTCTGCAAATACTTTAGTAAAACTGATGGTCCAGGAAAAACCTTGTTTTCTTTAGTACTCAATCATATAGCTGTCACAGATATAATGACCCAAACAACCAGTTGATCACGTGGTCAGAATTGTGTTTTCCCTATCTTATGACAAGATATATATTTCACCAGGAGAATAAAGAATGTTTAAATAAAACAAAATAAATGAATGTTCAATAACAAAATTAATAATAATAATAATAATTCGAATGCAAAGTAATTGTCAATCAGTTCCCAAACTCAGAGAACACATGGCTGTCTCTTCCTGGATATTCTATGAGCCATGCAATCATGTAACTCTTAGTATTTTATAATATTTTTACCCCCCTTATAGCATGAGGTAGGGATTTCCTGTAATTCCTATTTGCTACTTACTAAGAGTGATCAATGTCTAGTTTGTCATCCTATGATCTCCTTTTTTCAGGGTGCTTCACTGCATTTTCTTTCCAACCTACGCTGTTACTTCTAAGGAAGAGAAGTTTTCACAAATGGCATCCAGCCCATTCTGCTCTCCCCACACCATGTACTACCTTGAAGCTCTCTTCAACTTCACCTTCACTTAAGCTTACCTACTGACTCATTTTCTATGGCATTGTTTTCAGCTTATTATCACACAGGGAAGATCTGCTAATCTCATTCACTTCAAGTGTTAATATCTGAGAGGTATTCCTTTGTTACCCCATGCACACAGGCCCTACAAGATTTGCATTTTAATACAGGACAATTCTTTCATAACTCAAAGGAATGGACTATCTCTAATGGTGGAATTTCAAGCATCACTGACACTAGTAGAAGAGATATTTGGGGTGAAAATACTTATCACCAAACCATAATACTTGAGACAACTAAATATATTTTTCACCTAGATTAAACTTAACTTGAATAAAAGCAGATATTCATGTTTGAACAAGAATAAAAGCAGAAATAAATTTATAGCAAAAATCTAAGCAGTTGAACACTATTTCTTAATGGAATGCATTATTATCTTTGCATTCTTTGCTTCTTATCTTTGCAAAGTGAAGTTATACCATGTAGCTCTTCTCAATTTCATTTTGTCTTGAAAAGATGGCCTTAAAGTTCTCCTCAGCTTCACTAAACTTAGGCATCTTGCTGTTCTTCAGCTCCCGACCTCCCTTTTCTTAGAGTATTTACTTTAGAAAACTTGTAATTGTAAATTCTTTCTCTGCTCTTTCAAGATATAAATTTTCTTAAAAGCCTCCTTACAGTGTTACAACCTATGAATGCCTTTCTCAGAGACCTGGGAGCCACCCCTTTGAAATGTAATCCTGAAGAAAGATACCTCCCAGTTTCTATCTCCCAGTTTCTGTGGGAGGATAGGAACCTAACTCCTTTGGATGCCTTGCTCCAAATTCTAAAACTACACTCTTGACATGAAAATAAGAGAGTTTACTCTTCTTTTGAGTAAGGCCTAGCAGCAAACACAGATGGCCTACAATCCTACCACCACTTTTCAGTTCTTAAAAACTCTCCTGCTTTTTGTTTCAGTGAAATTGAGTTCACAATGAGTTCTGGTCTCTCTCCCCTGTTGCAATAGCCTTGAATGAAGTCTTCCTTGCCTGTTTAACCTTGTGAAGTGCAATTTTTGCTTTGACGGCCTGTATATGGACAGATTTAAATACCTATATTCAACTTGTTTACATTGCCCCAAGATTCCTTCATTAACAAACATCCTGAATATAATCTGACTAAGGAAGCAAAGAAAGTATAATACCTTTTTTTTTCACATCCGTGGCAGTTTCCTTCTCAGTTTTCATTTTGACATCTTCTTTTTCTGGTAGTAAAATGAGAAAATTATAAACATCTATTTAATTATCATGTATTTCAGAGCACGTTTTACTGCCGTTAACATCCAATTCATCTTGTACAGAGTAATTCTAAATAAGGGTCATAGTCATGTAAAATATGAATGAACTAGCACCCTTGTAACAGAACAGTGGTTTTGGTGTGCTTTCCCTTCAGGGAAGGAGCAAATTTTTGCTAAAGTCAAAAAAAAAATTTCTCATGAAAGTGCAAACATTAGATGGCATTGTTAATTATGACACAATTCAATAGTTTTTCTAAAGGACATTAAAAGGAATATATTGAATGTTCCCTGGGCTATCAGGCCACTGCAAGCATGTCAGAAGCTCACTTGGGACTTCAGATGCTCTATTTGAAAATAACTATTCAAAAATAGCAAAGCATAGCAAACCAATCAAGAAGTTTCTTTCTCATACACTCAATAATTCGCTCTTTTGATAGACAATTGTATTAAACTAAATTAATTGGATTCATATAAATGTGAATTAATATGAACACTTCATATTCATATGAGTAATCAAGCAAAGTAATGAAGTAGAATTGAGCCCCACTCCTAAGAAAGAAAAAAAAAAATCAGTAACAAATTTTAAAAGTGTTTAAGCCTGAATTTTCTTTTAAAAATTTATCAATCTCCACTTTATTTGGAATATTTATATTTGTTTTAATAAAATTGTTAAGGGGATTTTTTCCTAGAAAACAATAGCTTTACCAGTAGTATTACAAATGGATACTAATTAATTTATATGTTAGCTTTTAAATTCCTTACCTTTCTTTTTTGTTTCAGAAGTCACTTTCTTCTCATCTTTCTTCTTTTCTTCCTCTTTTTCTAGAGAAGAAATTTAAAATTTCCTTTAGGAAAATTTAATACAAAAGGAAAATGAAGTTTAGAATGAAGGATTACTGTTAAAGTCAGTTCTGCCTCCAGATAGTTTTGTGACTTTGAGCAAGTGATTTAATCTCACTAAGCCTTATTTTCTCATTTGTAAAGTAATAGTACTTCCTTCAAAGTTAGATAATGTTTTCAAAGCATTCGGCACAGTGCCTGCCTCACAGTAAGTAAAACTGTGGGCTGCTAATATCGTTTAAAAAAATGAATAAGATATTTTGAGCTTTCTGAACCAAACAATTTTTTGTCTAGTGCCTAAAGTAAGATGCTAATATGGAAAATTAAAATATAATTTCAGAGCAACAATGCTACAGGTAAGCTAGAAGAATTTTTTTTGTTTTCATATGTTCAGTTTCATTAGAAATAATACATTAGGCCATTAACAATATCTATTTTGATTTAACTGTTTTTCAAATCTGCCTCTTGTCAACAGACATTTGGAGTCTGGTGACATTTGTCTGGCATCATATTGGGGACATAACTTCCACTGCTCTTTCTGAGTGGCTGTATCAACCAGCGTGCTCAGACTATCTTTCCACCCAGAGGTTGCAGTAAGTCTGGGTGACACATAGAAGAATTTGACAGTTTGTGGTGACTCTAGACTTCTTTATGGAAGATTTCTGTTTCAGAGATCTAAGAAAACCTTGGTCTGAGAGGCAAAGGGAACCTCAAATGCTGCCCAGCAATAGCCATGTGACAACTAAACATCCCTGGACATTTTTCTGGTAAGTGTTCTCATTTTAAATAACAAAGTCATGTAGAAGTACACAGTTGTTGAAATGGAATAGTCAGTACTTTTAGGTTTGAGGCAACTATAAGCACAGTTAATGTTGGAAATTGACTGCTTTTTATCTTCAAATAATAGTGTGACTTACCTTATATTTGAAATACCTTTCTCTTTGTCATTTGTCTCTCCAACTCAAGTATAAATGCCAGGCATTCAAAGATGTTCATTACGCAGAACTATTATGTGTTACTATGCCAAAGAAATTCCATGTGTAGTTCTAGTATGAATGCTTAAGTTGCCTACTAATGACTGCATCTTATTAAGTATAGGAATTAATTCATTCCCTTAGGTATAGAGATTTTTTACCTACAAGATCAAAGACAACACTTTCTTTCAGTGTCAGAAGTATAATTTATAAAGAACCTCTTTTCATGACTCCTAGAGATAAGTTAGAGTTGTAGGGAGAAATATATTCACACTCTGTCTACAGTGTACCATTACAGCTCATCCAATCAGAAGTAGAAAGTCAAAAAGTCAGATTTTGATAGCTCTAGAGTTAGAAATAAACCAGCTGAATTCTACTTTGCCGTCTCCTAAAGGTTTATACATATTAAATATGCAAATCATGTTTAAAATTTTGAATAAAGATACTTTTGATTTAAGTATCATTACTTTCAGCTTCTCTGAAAGAAATTTTATGTAGCAAGGAATTTTCCATCTTATCTAAATAAATGCATATGCCAGACAATTGAATTGGCATTTGCTAAACATCACCATCTGATGTCATGTGCCAGGAAAGGAGTTAATTAAAATACAGATTAATTGTAAACATTTCTTAGCCTATATTAAAAATAAGTGGCATAGTCATGATAAGATCACAACTTAGTATCCAACTTATTATGAGTCTCTAAGTTTCATAATGTAGATGAATAAATATTTCATTTAAAAGTTCGTGCCAATTAGTTAATTTTATATTAAACTTCAGAATGCAAGTAGATATTCGAGGCCATAAGATAGAAGACATTCTTTTCATTTTTTTTAAGGATAATTGTCTTGTGCAATAAATTCTACCCTTTATATTAATATACTGGGATTTTATTGTGGTGCTACAGTATCCTTTCCTTAGTTCAGATTGATTAATGCTTCCATTATACAGTCTGCCTGTGATTATGGCCATACACCAAAAGAGTCATGAATAAGAACAGAAATCCACAAAAAGCAGATATAAATAATGTACTTTAATAACATTTTTATGAATTAGACCTTTAAGCTGTCATTATGGGACTTACTTTATTCATGGTTAATTCATTTAAAACATCAACTTCTGAAGATTCCTGCATTTCTTCAAGCACTACTGTCTATTCTATAGGCGATTTGGCAGCAGTGAAATTAAATTTTTCATTTATAAAAGGCACAACAATTTAATTATATCCTACCTAGATATAAAAGTAACCCATGTTTCTTATATGAAAACTCTCCTTTCCTGGACTTTTTTTCTCCTTCAACAGTCAACAATACTCCTACCTTTCCATCTGACTATGCACTCACATATCCAATTTCTTCCTCATCCTCTCTTTCAATTTATTTGCTATTTTTGTTAGTAACAGCTAGAGAAGAGTTAGGACATTTTATACCATTGGTTTTCAGAGCGTTCGCAATTACGTGTGTCTATAGAGTGTGAACTTCTCAGTATATTGCCTTTCTCTGAGAAAAGTGTCATCAGCCCGGAAATGATGGCTCTGTCTGGCAGAGATCACAGGAAAGACCAGCTGAGAGAGAAATCCTCTCCACAATGAGCAGCTCTGAGCCACAAATATGTTATTAGCTTCTGCATAAATTAACATCAGATGAAAGAAAAATTAAATGACTTACTTTTTACTTTCTAAGCCCTTACAATGGGCTTTTCTCTTGCTTTTAAATGTTTTCATGTCATCTCAAAGCCAGAGAATGCACAATAGTTAATTATAATTGTAAAGCTTTTGAAGATGACTGTTCCTAGCAAAAACGAGCAAACAAATGCAAATGCTTCATTTTCATCTTATGTTTTGTTCCTCCCCCTTTCTGCCTTTCTAGTGTAGAGATTATCCAAAATTTACATGCTTTTCTTCTAACTCTCTGTGGCCAGGAATGATGTATTCTTGGTCCCAGTAAGGTTTCTTTCGTAACAATGCATTCCAACACACCTTGTCACTGTCGTCTTGTTTTTGTAGAGTGGCAGAGGCTGGACTGGAACCCCAGTCACAGTATGATCATGGAAAATTTCACATAAACAGATAAGTTCAATTACAATGACTATCAGAGTTCTCCATTATTATCTACAGAGGGGAATGGGGCAAGAGAGAAACATGGGTGCTAGCATGGATGACCTTGATCTGAATTCTGTCTCTGACCCCTTCTGGTTGTGACACTGGCAGTGTACTGTGACACACTGAATTTCATTTCCCTCATTTGAAAAATGGGAGTAGTAAAATCTACCTTGCCAGCTTATTGTGAAGAAACTGAGCTAAAGTGCCTGGACCAGAGTGAATGTTCAAAAAAATAATGATAGCAATAACTAGCTATTACTATATTCTAGAAACAATCAAAATCTGACTACATATAATCTTCAGTAATTTTTCTGAGTGTGACATTTATTGATCTGAGTAAATGCACACTAATTCTTATTTTTCTACGTCGAGTGAGGCTATATCAGAAATATTTTACACTGTGAAACTTTAAGAAAAAAAATACTCAAGTGGGAATTATGTTATGAAGGGGCCCTGTGCTGGAAAGATGAAGTGGATTCCAGTTTCAGTTTTGCTATAATTAGTAGTTTCTGCCTAATGCAAATTTAAGTGAATCTTCTGTCTTCAACCACAAAAGGCAGGGGACCCAGAGTAGAAGGTATTTAAGTCCCTCTTCACTTGTCTATTTCTTTATTCCCCAAATGAAGTATGTGTCATCTTGCTTTACATTTGTAAATAGCTGCCTATGTTCTCTGGCTTTAATATGGCTTAAAAAAAATTTAAAGCTGGAGAAAAGTCCATTTTTAAGTTTTAAAAATGAATATGTTTATATGTACATGTATGCATTATATGTGAATACATATATATATATATGTATATAATGTCAGCTGATAATCAGGGTCAGAAAAAAATAAACCTTGTTTTAGAGGATTAGAGTATGGGGGAACGGGAAGTGGCTTTTTTTTTTAAGGTGGAACAGGGGTATACCTTTTTGAATGAATACCATTTGAAAAGATTCTTGAAAAAAAGTAGAAGAGCTTTAGGCTACTGAGGAGAAGAATTTTCCTGCAGAGGAAAAATATGTGCCAAGACCTTGAAACAGGAGCATTCTAGCTATACTCAAATAAGAGCATGGAGACCAGAGTGGCTGGAGCGGAGGATGCAGGAAGAGAGTAGGAAGAGAAGTGGCGAGAGATGTAGCAGGGCCTGATCACATAGAAAGTTGTCCATGATATGAATTTTCCATTTTATTGTGAGTAAGGTAGGCAGCTACTGAGAGGTTTCAAGCAGAGTAATTATATTATGATAAGTTATGCTTTAAGAGGAACTTTAGCTGTTGCTTAGTGGTTGGTGTCAAGTACCCCACTGGATTTTGAGATCATACTGCAATGAAAAAGACTAAGAAAGTGAAAGGATTCAGAATAAATATTCTTCTTCATGTTTTCCTTTTTTTTCTTTTTCCCAAAAATTTCCTCTAAATTTTATTTGGGACTCTTTTTTTTTTTTTAAATAAATTTATTTATTTATTTATTTTATTGGCTGTGTTGGGTCTTTTTTTTTTTTTTGCTGTGCACGGGCTTTCTTTATAGTTGCAGTGAGTGGGGGCTACTCTTTGTTGCGGTGCACGGGCTCCTCATTGCTGTGGCTTCTCTTGTTGCGGAGCACAGGCTCTAGGAGCATGAGCTTCAGTAGTTGCAGCACATAGGCTCAATAGTTGTGGCTCACAGGCTCTAAAGCTCAGGCTCAATATTTGCAGTGCACAGGCTTAGTTGCTCCGCGGCATGTGGGATCTTCCTGGAGCAGGGATCAAACCTGTGTCCCCTGCATTGGCAGGTGGATTCTTAACCACTGCGCCACCTAGGAAGCCCTATTTGGGACTCTTGAAGGAATTCAACATTATAGAAACATGGTGGGAGTACCTCACTTTATATTGTAATTAGGTTGCTACAACAGCAAAACTCTTTAAATTAAGGACTTCACTTGAGTTATCTGGCATAACTAAACTGGCTTTTCAGAACCTGAATCCAATCTTTGCCTTGACTTTCCCTTTAGTGAATGCTGAATTATTCTTAGAAGCCTGCTCTTCTCATTATCAGATACTAACAGCAAACAATTCACAACCAGAAATTCCATAGCACCTTCCGGTGTCTACACAGTGACTTTTACATAATTTATTCACTTAATCAACACATGTTTATTTAACCTTATGTCAAACCCTTTCCCAGGGTCTAGAGTTTTAAACCATTCCTTCCAGGAATGTTAGGTATGAGTCTAAGAAGGGATAAAGTTTACGATTACAGTATGGACTTAGGGACATTAAAGTTGGAATCTAAGGGAGACAGCAGAGGCCCAAACCCAAGGGCATCAAGTGAAAGTGTGAAAGCTGCTCCTGGGAACAATGGTATGTGAATTCTGAGCTGAGTATGACAAGTGTTACTATCAGTGCCAGCTGAAGCAACGGAGGTACTGTTCAGTGCCTGATCCTCTCCTGCAGATAAAGGCTGACAACTCTAGTGAGACAATACCATTCAGAAGTAAACATCCCAAAATTACTCCAGAGCTAATCAGTGTAAATCCAAACGTTTTCAAGATACCAGACTACCTACAGTTCTTTAAGCTTCAAAAAAAATTGTGAAGTAAGTGATCTCAATAGTTATTTTACATCATCAGAGCAAGGCCAAAAAAAGTGTATTAGTTTTGGTTTAACCACACTGATTTTAAGGTGATAAGAAATTATACTGCGGTAGAATGTTGTAATAGAATACAGCACATGACCTTACATGCATTAGCACAGGGGTCCCCACTACTGGTCCGCGGTCTGTTAAGAACTGTGCTGCATAGCAGGAGGTGAGCAACAGGAGAGCTAGTGAAGCTTTATCTGCCTCTTCCCATCACTCCCCATTGCTCCCCATCACTGGCATTACCGCCTGAACCATCCCCCACCCCTACCCTATCCGTGGCAAAAACGGTCCCTGCTGCCAAAATGGTTGGGGACCGCTGCATTAGCATATACTTAGTTCTCAGATAAAGGTCTCCCCATCCTTAACCTGTGAGAAAATGGGCTCAGGAAAGATGAGTAACTTGCCCAACTTCACAAATCACATAAGTGACATAACAAGGATTGAAAACTAAGGATCACTGCAAACTCTGTTCTTTCCTCTACAATATGGAATATGAAGTTTGAGGTAGACTTATTCTATCAAAAAATTGCAAATGAACCGAGGCATGGACAGAAAAGAAGTGCCAACTTCTACCCCAACTTTGGGAAACTTATCTTTCAGTTCTCTCACAGCCAAAGTTCTCTGACGTAATGACAATTATTTTTTTCTGTTTCTGAACTTAGTATGTAAAAGGGAATGCAAAGAGAGAGATTATTTGGTAGATTTCATATTGCAAAAAGTTTCTTATGTTAATTAAACTTCATATTTAAAATGGATAGGGTAGATTTCACCCAAACCTTATATGCTAACTCACATATATGGAATCTAAAAATGGTACTGATGAACTCAGTGACAAGAACAAGGATGCAGGTTCAGAGAATGGACTGGAGAACTCGAGGTTTGGGGGGGCGGGGGGTGAAGGGGAAGCTGAGATGAAGCGAGAGAGTAGCACAGACATATATATACTACCAACTGTAAAATAGATAGCTAGTGGGAAGTTGTTGTATAACAAAGGAAGTTCAACTTGAGGATGGAAGATGCCTTAGAGGACTGGGATGGGGACGGTGGGGGGGACTCAAGGGAGGGTAGGGGGGGAGTCAAGGGAGGGAGGGAATACAGGGATATGTGTATAAAAACAGATGATTGAGCTTGGTGTACCCCCCCCCCAAAATAATAAATAAAACAAAAATAAAAAAAATTCATCAAGAAAAAAAATGATAAAAGCTTTTTAGATAAGTGATTGCATTACTTTTGAATGGATTACGTTTATATAGATGAAGATTGCCACATCTGTTCTTTTTCCTTCCGGTATTTATTTTTCCTATCAATGCTTTTACATTTCAGAAAGCAAATGCTCAATTAAAGTTAACTGACTTTCACACTCAAGTGAGAAGCTTTCTATCCACACAACTCATCTCTGGATAGCTACAAAGAGAGCATTTTCTTTTTTGTTTTTCTTGAGATTTTTGGTTTTGGGGTTTTTTTTAATCTGTTTTTTGGTTTTTGTTTGTTTTTGTGCTGCAGCAATTTGGAGATTTTCTAAAAACTCTTTTAACTCTTTTAAAATTTAATTTTTATGCAGAATCATTGCTTGCTCAAGATCTTTTATTGCAGACTTTTCTATTGCATCTTTCTATAAAGGTAAAGAAAATATAAATATAAGATTCATCTGTAGTAACTGCCATTTTCAAAATCATATTATTGACATATAATTACTTTTTCCATATTTTAATCTATATGCTTTTTCTACATTTGTCTGTAGTTGGAAATGAATTGCAAAAGTACTTTGTTACATTAAAATATCAAGAACACTTAGAAACATCAGAAAATTGAGACTTTTTTTGTGATTAAATTATTGATATTTAGAGAAAACGTTGGTTATTCAAAATCAAAATATACATTACTCTAAAGTATCATTTCAAACATACGGCTATTTTTACAACAGGTCCTTGAGAATTTAAGGTTTGATTTACTAAATAAATTAAAAATACTCAATAGTTATTTTCAAATATAATTTGACTTTAAAAGTACCAAAAGTTACTGGTATATTGGGCACATTTATAAGTCTGATTCTTCATTGAAGCCTTTTAATTCTTAAAAATATGCCTAATGGATATCAATATTACAAAAGAAATGTGCCCATTCAAAGAGTACAATTTTCTAGTTATTATTTTAATATATTGAAGTCAGGTTTATTTCAAAAGATGGATTACATAAATTTCAACATCTTTCATGGATTATACTAAACCATTAACACAATTTTTGTCTTCTTATTATAAGGTCTATTCTACTAGATTAAAATTTTTTATACAAAATTCTCGCATAATTGAAGCAAGTATTCCTCACCGTTTATTATGCGAACAATTGCAAAGACTACTTGCTCCATTTGGGTAAAACAGACCTGGCTTTAAAGATGCAGCAACTTTTGTCTTCAGTTTCAGAAAGGATGAATAATTTCATTGGGAATTCTAATAAGCTTATATAATAGAAAGAAACATTTAGGTCAAGCTGACACAAATAGCAAAGAAATGTTTTATAAAGAAAAACTGGTACTTGTAAACTAGAGCTCTGGAGGGACCTGGTTCTTTCTTTTAAAATGCTTTATGAGAAAAGTGTACTGGCACTGTTGCAGAACTTGATCCCATGAGAGACCAAGCACCACACTCAGAGAGTTGGAGAACTCAGGTTTATTGAGCCAGCGGCACCAGACGAGCTAACGCTCCAAAATTCTGGGCACTGTTTCGGGCCAATTTTCTCCTTTTATAGATTAAGACACATAGCTACAGTTGGTACTAACTGATTGGTTACACAGTTTCTACAAATTACAGGTGGTTACAGAACGTGGGGGTTGCTAAGGGCTACAGGACGCGCGGGAATTGCTAGGGGTTACAGGACGCGGGAGTTCAGACAAAAGCGAGCAGAGGCAGGAACAGTACATTTTATACTTATAGCAATCATTCCTATGCAATTATTAACAGGCAGGGTTCACACAGCAGGCCTCAAACTATAGATTTCACATCTTCCTCATCAGCACAAGAGGGTCCCAATTAGAATTTCATGGTAAGAAAGCTATTAAAAATTACTTTCACTCTTATTCACAAAAACTTCTCATCCCGAACTTTCTCTTTGGTCAAAATATAGGGGAAAAAAACCTAATTCTTGATATCAGCATGAAAGTTATGAAAGATCACTGAGGCAGGAAGCTGGCCCTGATCAACAGGAAGTTCCTTACTCTTCCCTGATTGTTGGATGTCATCCCTTGATCTCCAGAATAAAAACTTACTGCTACTGGACAGTCAAATCAGACAGCTATCCCTTGCTATATTGTCAGATTTATAGGGGAAAAAACAGAACTTCCTTCTCTTATTACGGGAAGATGTCAATGATTCTCACAAAAAGAATTTTTAATCAATAATGGAAAATCAAGAGAGAAAATTTCTAAGTTTGGAGATGCAAGTGTCTTATGAAATACATTTAGTGTCTACTAAAATATATTTACGTTTCATAATCTATGGGATATATTTCTTTACATTCTCCTTTTTCTTGAAACTTTTCCACCCATTTATTTTTGTGTTTCTTTTCTTTCCTCAATTTACTCAATTGCCAGTTGTTAAGACTTACCTACTTTTCCCTGATACTAAGCTGAATTACACTTGTTCTAACATATTAACTCCAATACAGCTGTGTTACCTCATGCCCAGCCCTGCACAGCACTACAATCAAAAGAAATGACAGCCTAAAATTCCAGGAAAGTTTGAAGATAAATTTAAATCTTTTTTGAAGTTTCTCAAATAGCTAATGTCCTATGACCCAAAGCAAAAGGTTCTAAAGGGTCTCTCCTAACTGGAGCTTCCCCATTCTTTCTCATTGCAGCAGCTCCTCCAGAAAGCTCCTCTTTCTAGAGAGCACACTAAAAACTTACTCCAGCCCATGCTGACTCTCCTATTCCCTTCTCTTGACCTCTTTTCTCACTGTTTAAAGCATATATTTTCTCCTGGGGAATCACCTTTCCTAGTCAAACATGAATTAATTTCATTATTTGAGCCCCTTCCAATTTTTTTGCTCACCCAGCATATCCTGAGTCCTAAGCAGAACATAAACACTCAGGAGCTGACCAGGCATACCTAGAATATCCCTTAGGCATTAAGGTGGAGGAGAAAAGCTGTGAATACTTGTGTTAACATTCGTGTCCTCATCACACATGTAAATGATAATTAAAAAACACTTTCACAAATCATTGAAAGGTAAAAGTTGAATGCAGTCTGTAGTTTAGTTACTAGCGTACCAAAGTTAATTTCTTAGTCTTGGTAGGTGAATCATGGTTATATAAAATGCTAGCATTAGAGGAAGCTTGCTGAAGAGTGTATTAGAACTCTGTATATTATCTTTACAACTCTTCTGTAAATCTATGATTATTTGAAAATAGAAAATTTAAAAACAACAAAATATTGGAAAAATTTTAAGACTGAAATAGAGGATTCGTTTTTCCCGTAGAAGTAGTGATTAGCGCCTGTGTAACACAAAGGAAATGAACTAAATGTGTAGAGGGGAAAACAAGTGAAATAAAAGCCTTAAGCATGATAAAATTGCAGAGATGGAACAGACTTGAGATCATTTATTTCAAAAATACCACTTTACAGATAAAGAAGCTGAGTTTCAGAGAGGTTAAGAAATTAATATAAATAACAAGATCCTCAGTTCAGACTCCTGATTGCTATACCCTCATTTATGTGGCAGAGAGAAAATTTAGAGGCAGAAGTAGGTCACTATGATCTTCTAATTGACAAACTTATCCATCTCTCTGGGGCTCTTGGCTCTGTTATACCCTTTCCTCCCTCATTTTCTTTTCATCCCTTTCTGTCTTCTGATGATATTTTTGATGGTTTATTTTATGTGATGATGTTTGTGATGGTTAATTTTGACTAGGCCATAGTAACAGTCACTGGGTCAAAGAACAGTCCAGATGTTGCTACAAGGTATTTTTTAGATGTGATTAACATTTAAATCAGCACACTTTGAGCAAGGTAGATTGCTAATCAGTTGAAGGCATTAGGATAAAAGCCTGAGGTCCTCTAAGGAAGAAGGAATTCTGCCTCCAGCCTGCCTTTGGATTGAGAATACAATGTCAACTCTTCCCTGGGTCTCCAGCCTCTGGAATGCCCTACAGATTTCAGACTTGCCAGGCCCCAAAATCCCATGATCACATGAACCAATTCCTTAAAATAACTCTCTCTCTGCCCCCTCCTCTCCTCCCTGCTGTGTGTGTGTGTGTGTGTGTGTGTGTGTGTGTGTGTACACATCCTATTGGTTCTGTTCCTCTGGAGAACCTTGACTAAAACAATGTCCACATTTTCCTTCTTGAATGCACTAAACCTCACTCACACTTATGACTGACCTGCCATTCAGTTATATTCCAAACTAAGATCGAAGATCTAAGTTCACTAAGATTCCAAGCTATGACACAGGGTATTTTTAAGATCTCTTGTTCCTTGGGAGCTCAGTTAAGTATTACTGGGTAAAGAAGTGTTTCTGTGACCGCTGAGTTTAAAAAGAATTAAACAGTTTTCTAATAAGAATTTCATGGCTCTTTTAATATACTTGTGTACATTGTGACTGTCCAAAAAGGAAACAATATATTATGCGACCCAGAGTATTGTTATGAATTTTTTTCACCAAGAATATCATAGAATTAGAATTCCCCATAACATACTTCAGGAAATGCCATGCTTAGAGTAAGCTTACAGCTTCAGCCTCTATCTCTCTCTCATTTATGAATGCCACACTCCTACCTTCAGTTGTCTGCTGCAGATGACCACTTGTGTGAATCCCATTCAACATGCTGCCCCACATGGGGCAGAGCCTTCATTTTCTCTCCAGGTCCAATATCCTCCCTGACCTTTAAGGACTGTGTTAACCAAGGATTAACACAGCCTCTGGATTCAGGTTAATTTGGACAGTGGGAGCAACATCAAGAGATAATAGAGCAAGAAAAAAAAGAGAGAGAGTTGGGCATTTATTCTCCAACTACCCCTCTGGGTCACTGAGGATATTACATACGTCATTTTACAGATTGTTGACGATGTGTTCTACGAAATGGCATAGTTTTGATTGGGTGTCTCTCTCCCAGAGTTACAAGGTTTGGGGGTTTGTAAAACACTCCATTCCCCTGCCTCCTCGGGCCTGGAGCTGATAAAGGCTTCCTGTGTTGGCTAGCTTTGGGACACTTCACCACAACTCTGCTCAAGCCTTTATAAAGTCTACATTCATTATGCATTCTTAATCACCCATTTTGAAAGTTCCAGGGACCCTGATGCACTTAGCAAGTCTGAACTCATTACCATCTCCCCGAACCTGTTCTTATTCCTAAATGCCATTCATTTACCCAGGTGAGATAAGGCTTTAGCAATTATGTTCAGCCCTAACTTTTAATTGCTAGTCAAAGATCATGGAATAGACTGATCCTGGGCATGAGATACCTGGATTTCAATTCCAATTCTACCCCTGTTGGGACTGTGCTATCTTGGGCAATTTACTTGATTCCTCTGATCGTCTCTGTAAAATGATATAAATCATATTCACTGCTTGGAATAGTTTTGAGGGTTAAATATGGACTGTTTAAAAGAAAAGTAGCATAATTTTCCCCCATGAGCAGCAGCCTCCTAGATTTTTCTTATCTCCAAACCCCCAAGCCCCACCCTTCACCATCTACCCTTTCCGTAGCTGACACAGTGATCTAAAATGCACATCTAATCAGACTTCTCCCCTGCTCAGTTGTTTTAGCAGGCTCATGCATTCTTGAGGAGGTGTAAGTGATTCAGTTGTGTGTACAAAATTCTATACGATATGACTGGAGCCCTATATTAAGAAATTATATAGAGTTTCCTGTTTACTGACTACTGTCATTAATGCGATTATCATATTATCTTCTACAGATACCAATAAAAAACTACCATAAAAATTAATGATTTACTATACATACAAGAGAAATTTCCTGACTTAGAAAACGATAATGATAATAGTAGCTGCTGGCCGAGTACCTAATTGTGCTGAATTGCTATATGCATTACTTCACACAGTCCTGATAGCAACTTTCTAAGTAAAATAGGCACTGGAAGTAGTACAGTTGACCTATATTACCAAAATGTATAACTAAAGGGCAATCCCATTAAAAATCATCCAAAGGTACAAGTTTATTTCATCTCAAAACAAAGAAAAATACTGCATTATCCTAAAGTTCGATAAGATTTACTGTGTCATAGGGTTAATGGAGTAAGACCCCAGGCCAAATTTCTATTTTATTATTTTATGCTTTTTGCTTTTCGGGATATATCTCAATGAAGAGCTAAGATGATAAAGTTCTCGGTTTAATAGAATTGTAAATAAAACGTCATTAGCTCCTGTACAACATTGTCCTCAAATGCATCCCATGGTAAAAAATTATCTTATAACAAGTTTCTTATATTGCTCTTCTCTTCTACACAAACCCTACCAACTTACTGTTTATGGTCCAATGCAAGTCTTGTGATTTCACTGCATAGCCTTGCCTCACTCATATCTCATCTTCTTCCTAACTTTTACAGCCTTTATGATCTGTACAACTCACTTTTGAACTTCAGAAAATAATGCTTCATAGTATTATCTATTTCATAGGGACATGCCTGACTGCCCCAAGTGTGACATCTCTATCTAGGCCATGGCCTTACCTTACATATCTACAGTAGCTATTTAAACACTATACCAAGCCATGGAGTCTTTACTCTGCTCTTAATGCAGCTTAATACCAACCCACCAGCCTGAAAAAAATAAGCTTAGAATATCCGGGTGTTAAAGCAGAAAAGATCTCTGAGGCCTTTTAAGTTCAGTCCCCACAGCTGACAGGTAAAGAAATGGAGGCCCGAAAAAATCAATCAATTTGTCAAAGATAATACAACTGATTAGTGTCAAAGCTGCAACTGGAAGCTAGGACTTTAGTCTTCTCTCTAGAATTCTCTTGCCCATTTTTTCCTGATGGCATTTATAATATTATTCACAACTGTAATACTAAGTTAGTACCAGTTACATGTTTATTCGAGAAGATGATAGGGTATACAGTATTCATTCACCTTACTTTATTTGGCTCCATTAATGCAAATTATATGTTTGTAATGCAGCATTAAAAGTAATTTAAGTATAAGATATATACCTAACAAGAGATCACATAACATCTTCCTTCCATATCTTTGCCACAATAGACAAGGTGTGACCACTTTATTGATACATTAAATGTCCAGTAATCAATCACATGTGGATGGAAGTCTTTAATTCTTTAGGGATCAATGATAACATAAAATGTGGTGTTTGGTAGTGGGGGAGAGCGTTGTATTGAATAGCAGGAAAGAAAAAAAAATTTCCAGCATTGTTGATTACAGAATAACAGGATGATATCCAGTAATTGTACTTATACAAAGATTTAATGAAGCAGCTTTTTTGATGATTGGAGAGGGGATGGAAAATGTTGCCTGAATCTGTCTTGTTTAATCACTGAGGACTATCTCTGAGAGCAGTCAGGGACAAATCTTTCTTAAGAAATACAGTTCTGACAAACATTTGATAACAAAGAGGCTCTCACACTAAGGGTTAAAACCACCTGTGATGTTCATATAACAAGGCACCATTTGATGAAGGGGGTGAGGTACTCACATAAATCTGTCCCATTGTGGAATATATGGATAACTACAGTAGCCTTTTGAACTTACAAGCCTTTCAGCACTAGTGAGAGCTCAAAACAGATAGAATTAACTCCTCACAGAATTTAACACTGTTTTGAAAGATCGTAAGAAGTAATATTTTATTGAAGGTGGCTTTCTATTTGTTAGCTCCAGTTATGTCCATAATTAAATGCAAATTGACAACAATGGCCAAAAGGATTGCCTGAGGTGGTCATTATACAAGATCTCTTCAATTCTATTGTAGCCAACTCCCCTGGCCAAAGGCCAAACATATTCTAAAACATACAGCAGTAGGAGTCAAATAAAACAACTGATTTAATACACAATTAGTCTTTATATCCAAAGATTCACAGCAATAGAATTTCATTATGGTGTACAAAGTGTGTAGTGTGAGGAGAGGAGTGAAGTTCTAGTAAGACCAGGCACAACTTCCAGGCATTAGATAAGTGACCCAAGATAAGAAATGCATAGATACTTCACAGAATGAAGCAAGAGTTGTGAGAAACTTATTATTTTAAGGGCTATGAAAGCACAAAGGAAGCTTTTAAGGCCTTCACGGATATGTAGAATGCTTTCACCCATAACAAGGTCCAAGATTTTTTAGATTTCTACTGATAAAATACTAAATTGTTTCCAATCTCCTGTGAGCAAACTTAATAATCTAGTCCATATATAAGCCCTCCTTTTTTTTTAAACATTAAAATGCAAAATATGTTTAAGCTCCTACATTTTAACCTGTTATAACTGTATTCCTCAAATCAAAGAGCATACGTTAGTGTCACATGTAAGTTCCTTTTTACATAATGCCAGTTTCTTGCAACTTGGTCCTAAGGAAGTTCCAGACTAAAATAGTGCATCAAGGACTGTGCATAATCAGCCTCACTAAAAACAGCCTGATTAATACTAAATATGTCCTAGCTCCTAATCAATTATGTTAATGAAGGCACAGGCAGCACATCTGCAAGCCCTGACAAAGCCTATGATCTCAGCGTAGCCTGATAACGTGGACGCCTTGAGAAGCTGCTCAGTGCCAGCATGCTCAAGGCAAAGACTGTGCCTTTCTGCAGATAAAAAGTGGATTTTTTTAATCCACCATTCGTCTACTAACAAAAGCCTTGTAACCCTGCAACATTGTTAAGTTATGCGCTTAAACTGTAGTATTGGGCTCCAGGATGAAATGTTAAATAAAATTTCTCTTTAAGGATAACAATAGAACCTAAGTGTCCCACTTAACAAATGACACATTCTTTTCCAAGTGACAGACTGATAGGAAAACATATGCTACAGGGTGGTTTATGAACCTCTTCCAGGAGGTAAACTGGAGTCAAACATTTGAATAATGTGACTATCAAAATATGCCACAGATTGGGGAATGGCAGCCCCCTGAGTTATGTCCATCTCACAGCAACAACAGGATTAGAAGCTGATGAAACCTGAAGGTGACACTATCATTTATAAGTTGTCTCTTGTTTTGTGAACATTTGGGCAACGAGATGGTCACTGGTCAGTTTTTTGTCCAATTATCTCAAGTCACATAAGCTATTATAGTCCAAATGCCAAAAGAAATTTAACTCTGACCTCTCTCTTTCTCTGACTATAATTCCTTTCTGTCATTTACTTACTAGCTAGGTAAATGATACACATCAATAGCCAATAATGAGAGTACTTAGAGTTTTTGTTGTTTTATTAACTTCAGCATAAACTCAGTTATATTTGAGTTCAGTTATGGTGTTGGAAACTCATATATGATAGAAATGAAAAAGGCAAAATCATTGATTACTGAGAAAAGAAATCATTAAACAACTTACTAAACAACTTAGATTATATGAGGTAAACATTTAAGCTGCTTTACTTATACATTAACTAAGCTTAGAGATTACCAAGTGCTATGGACTTCCAAAATTCATATGTTGAAGCCCTAACCCCCATGTAACTGCACTGGAGACAGGCCTTCAGAAGATGATTAAACTTAAATGAGATCGTAAGGGTGGAGTCCTGATCCAATAACTGGTGCTCTGCTAAGAAGAGGAAGAGACACCAGAGCACTCTCTCTGCCGTGTGAGGACACAGCAAGAAGGTGGCCATGTACAAGCCAGGAAATGGGCTCTCACTAGAACCAGAACCCAATCATTTTGGCACCCGGAGCTGAGAACCCCAGCTGCCAGAACTGTGAGAAAATAAATTTCTGTTGTGTAAGCCATCCAGTCTGTGGCATTTTGCTATGGTAGCCCTTGCAGGCTAAGATTCCAAGGATGATTAGGAATTTAAAAAATTACTATATCAAGAAGAAACTGTCTTCACATAATTGTCACACACAAAGGAAGTCTGGACCCAAGTGAGTAAATGGGAGAAAGAGGGGTGAAAGTCCATGGAGACAGTGGGAAGCTCACCATACTCCAAGATGATCACATTCAAAAATCAGTAAATAAAAGACCAGCGTGGGCCTTAAAATAAATGAGTTTTTAGCTGAGTTCAAAAGTTTCAAACCTTGGACTATACCTGGACTGTTCTCTAAATATTCAAGAAGCATTGTTGATTTGAACTCTTGGAGGGAGACTTTACATGAACTTTTCATTAAATCATGGTCTCTAATAACCAAACAAATTTTTTACTTCAGACTGGTTTTGACACAGTACTGACTTGCAGATTGTATGGGATTTTTATTTGAAATTTGCAACTGTTAATTCATTCAATTTGTAGCTGACCAAATCAAAATATTTTACATATTATATAATAGGTTGTTATAATTTACAAGCATAATGTAACCTTTCCCCGTTCCCAGTGGCATTTCTCTTGCTCTCTTTTGAGCCTTTCTACAATGCTTAGGTATGTGGCTTGAAACCTTTTGCTTTTTCCCAGACAACTAGCAGTCAAAATTGCTCCATGTGTATCATTCTAAGTCATTCGGAAAGACATTTGGCCAATAATAGGTCATTTAGGTAACTAATACTAAATTAAAAGCATTTTTAGAAACATTCAATTGCTCTCCACCTTCCTCCTAAATCACCTAGGGATTTACTACTCAGATTGATGAGGAAATTGAAACTTCCATACTTGTAATTGTTTACTCTCCTCTACCTTGCAAAGGCCTGCTTGCCACTCTCAGTTAAACAGTAAAATGAATTACCAAGAGTGATCAGATAAGGGAAGACTGTCTCGCTCTCAGGCACCCACCCCAAGCCTTTGTTTGAGACCCTTTGCACGTAGACTTGTTAAGTGACCATTAACTTCAACCTGCAACCAATGTGAGAATGCAAATTGTGACCTTAGTCCTGATAGGAATGGAATGTCCGGCTCCTACAAGTTCCTGTTAGGATCCCCTACTATGTGTGTAACCCATGGCAACTCCCGTGCTCTGTAACTGCCCGTGACCTATAGTAATTTGTAGCCAATCAGTTTGTACCTGTTATAGCTGTATGTTTTAACCTATATAAGGAGAAGACTCCCCTGAAACGGGGCCCCCGAATTTTGGAGCGTTAGCTCGTCTGGGTCCGCCGGCCCAATAAACCTGAGTTCTCCAACTCTGCGAGTGTTGTGCTTGGTTTCTCGTGGGATCAGTTTTTTTCTGCAACAAGATGAGGTCCTGGACTAGTAGCAGCAATATTTAGGAGGTTGGTAAAAATGCAGAATCTCAGGCCCCACCCTTGACCTATCTGATCAGAATTTGCATTGTCAAAGATCCCCAGGTGATTTGTGTGCACATTAAATTTTGATAAACATTACTAGGGTACTCTTGACTGACATCAGAACATGACACTTCCATCACAGAACTGCATGGAATCTAAAGCACACAACGTTATGCCCTCATTTATCAAAGTTGTTGAGTCTCGGAAGACGTGAAGTTAGAATCCTCAAACTCCAAATTCTGCATAGTAATATGACAGAAGGATCTCTGCGTATAGAACTAGAAATCTAAGGCTAGAATCCAAGCCCTGCTATCTACTAATTTAGCAAAAATAAACTGCGAGCTTAGATTTGTTAAACATTAATAATAATGGCTACTTCACAGGGTTTTGAAATGTCAAATGTGAAATGCATGTAAGTAAAGCCAACATAATAATATTCTAAATAAATGTGAGTTGAAGAGAGCATAGCCACAGGCATGATTTGGTCAGGATCTGGGAGAAGAGTACATAGAAAATGCTGGTATTATAATATAAACTTAGTAAAACTTCACTTGCTCGGCTGTTAAAATCCTTCCCTGGTTACTGACTGTACTATAAATAAATGTATTGACTAAAATACAAATGTATAGCCAAACAATTTTTGGGTCTGTGATCAATTGGACAATGCATCTCTTACCAAGGCATTCAGATTTAATTTAAAAATAAATAAATAAATAAATAAATAAATAAATAAATAAACTCTTTGAAGCAGGCTACCAAATTCAGACATTTGGTGTAAAACAATTGGTTGGATTTGTAATAATTTTTACACATAAACATAAACCAAAGTTTTTCAACATTTAATGTGTACAAGATTCAAATGAAGAGTTTGTTAAAAATAAAGATCTTCCTTTCTGAATTGCCAGTTCAATATCAAATACAATAATAAAAATTGCAATTGTTACAGTTTTATTCTATATTTATAACACCTCTCTGTGGTAGTATTTTATCTATAACAGAGACGATCTTTGGAAAAATAAAATACTTGCCTTCAAGAGTAGGTGATGCCAGAGTGGGTCTGGAAGCTTGTTCTGTTGGTAACGGAGGTGGTATGGCTGGGCTTTGTCCTGTGCACACAATGCAGGAGTAAGCATTGAAAAAAAAAGTATTAATAAATTTAATATCCACAACTAAAATAGCTAGATCTGTCCCCAACATGCATAATTCATAATCCAAAGTATAAATTCATATTATTATGCAATAAGAAAATTGTTATTAGGTGAGATCTTTAAGTGGATACATATAAAGATTCAGCTATCTTCAGAGCTATTTCTGAAAATATTTTTCTTAGATGTATTTACAATGTCAAATATATCTACTGCACTTCATTAATGGAAAACCTACATGAAATCAAAAAGAGCAATTTATTTTCAATATGCACTTCAAATTATGGAAACTAAAATCACAGAAGCTAAGAGGAATCCTAATATATAGAAAAATCACCATTTTTTTCATTTAACTAAAAATTCTCAGGTGATATAATAAGGCAATAAAAGAAGGTTAAAATTCATAGGCCTTTTGATATTGAACAGGTACATTTTCTCCTGCCAAAATAAATGACCTGCAGTTAAGTAAATAATGAGCCAAAGGGAAAATATATTCAGTTCTATAGAAACTTGAAAGCCTCCCTCAAGTCTCTGGGCTTATTATGAACTGTAAAATCCCACAATCGTTTCTGAGTACTTCCTTATCCCAAGTGATTTCTTTAATTAACCAAAACCATCCCGGCCACGAACTGTAAACATTAACTAACATCATATGATCCCATATGTAATGCCTGCAAAATGTTTTATCATTCATTTTCATTCCATAAACTCCTGCTGTGTGTTTCTTTTAAATCCAAGAATCAACGCAGGCACCTGCACCTTCTAAAATCTCACTGACAACTAGATATTATCAAATGTCAGCAGACCTGCCTGCTTACTGGAAGTCTTCCTTTTTTATATTGTCAAAATTAGTTTGCTTTGGTGAATTGTGGATTAGCAACCGGAGTTGCATACACACCACCTTCTGTGGTGGCCAGAAGGGAGGAATTCCAGGCCCTCAAGCTGAGTAGAAGAGGTTAGTCTCCACTCATCATACGACTTTCTTCTAGCTGTTAGACCCATCCAGGTTGACTCCTGAGTGTGTTCAAGTATGCAGAAAAGCAAAGCATATTGTTTCATAACATGCAGGCCATATACCTAGAAAAGTATCCATCCATATTAGTATTAATTATTTTCCTCATGAAAGCAAAGATTTGATGGAAATATAATACAACATGGAATTTCCTTTTCCAGTTAGCAAAAAAAAAAAAGGTAAGGATGGGCACACTAAAAAAGGAGTTTGATTGACATTGTTTTTCCCTGGCTAACATTTATATAGTGCTTATTATGTGCCTAGAATGATCCCAAACATTTTTGATGTATTGTCATTTAATCTTCACAAGTGTCTTAGGATGTAAGTATAAGTTTCACTTTGCAGTTTGAAATTGAAGTGAACAGGGATTCAGGTGCTCAGCTCCTAAGAAGTGGATTTGAGGTGCTAAAAGCTCCTCCAGACTGCCCAAGGCAGGCAAAGGGTCATCACATATAAGGGGTCATCACATGTAAGGGGGTTCTGCAGCTGGAGAGAGACAGAGAAGTGGAGCTTCCACCCTGATTCCACCAGCTTTGTAAGTCAAAGGGATGTATACTTGAGAAGATTCACTCCCAAATCCTTCTTGAGAGCTGTTCTTGAGAAACTCTCTAAAATAGATGATATTTTGTAGTTTTTAAAATCTAGAGAGAATCTATTAATAGATTGAGGCAGGAGTAAATTAAATAACTAAAGCTTAAAATACAAGTGACCATGAATATACATCAATCAATTGTTTCTAAACACTAAGGCTTTCAAAAACACCCTCATGGAATCCTGCCTGTTTAAACTGCTTTCTCTCCTGTCAAATACTTTCTTGAACAGCAGTGATGTATAATCATAGTCTTGATAAGCAGTTTAGGAATTTATTTTTAAATGTATTCAATTATTTCCCCAGGGAATAATTCATAATTTAAACTATCAAAATATTCTCATATTTTCCTGGAGGAACTATGAGGTCATTATTTTATTTTAAAAAAAAATTTAGTGAGCACTTATTATGTCCCAGCACTGAAGAACCATTAAACCCCAAACCGGCCTATAAGAAGTTCCCAATATAATGACTGAAATAGACTTACAGACAGATCATTATAATACAGTGTGATGATGGGAAATTATACATACAGAGGGAATGTCACAGAAAGATTCTTAAATCTTAGGTCCAAAATGAGTTTCAAAAGTAAAGAATGGAGGAAGAGAGGGAGGGATTCCGGACAGAGAGTATCCGGTGAAAAAAAGCCCTGGATGCCAAAATACGTAGAACTATTAAAACAATCAAACTGGTGCTTCTGCAACATAATGTACAATATCCAGTTTATACCAGAAATTCTCTACCACTGTAATCAACAATATTACACTCTCTAAAATGGTGAACTGCATGACAGAGAGCCAGTGGACGCAGTCAGGAAGCAGCACCACAAGAAAAAGACAAAACCAGATATTCTTTTGCCTCTATGTGACAGTGCTAGGCAGCCCTGGCAGGGGAATTATTAGCTCCGGACAAGTTTTTGTTTTGCTAGGGGTCACCAAAACAAATCAGACATGTCATACTTGAGAACGACACATGACTCTTTAGTACTGACTTATAGAAAAGTCTTCTTTTATGTTCAAATGTCAGAATATGCTACTGAAATCAGAGACCATTTTGCTATATGAATGACTATATTACATAGAGTATTATAAAAAATATATGAATATAATAATTTATGACTTTATATGAATATGTTATATTAATAACAAATTTTATAATGAAAGCAATGTTGTTTAATATAAAGACTACATGGTTATAGTCAAATAGATAAATATGAGAGTTTCAGCTCCATCACTTACAATCTGTGTGAATTTGAAAGTTTCATGAGGTACCCAAGCCTCATGGCCTTTATAAAATAAGGAAAATTTTCAGGGCTGTTGTGAGGATTAAGTGATGAAGCAGCTAACACATAGTAAATACTCAAAATATTCTTTTTTCCTACAATGTATTTACAATATACATCCCATCTAATTACACAAGAGGACTTGAAACAGACTTTTGAAGTAAGAAAACAAAGACATAACAACAGATAAAATTAAACATGACAGAAATAGCAGAACTCATTTACAGGAAAGAAGCTTATCATTTTATTAGGAATATATTTCTTTAGAATTCCTGAGTATTGTTACTCTCTGAAGAAAAAAATTCGGGCTGCTGAAATTTACATTGGAACTCTAAAGGTGCCCTTCATTTTACAAGCTATTACCTGAACATTCCTCTGACATTCAAACATAGTGAATTGGCCATATTTTTGTTCCTTGAGTTTTTTTGGCTGGCTTATTTCCATAATACCTGAATTGCATGTTTGTAAGCTGCCAATATTTTATTGTTTGGGGTTTTTTCTCACCCAAGTCGATATGATTGTTCAGTCAAATTCCACTGGGGACAGTATACAGTGTGCATTCCTTCCAATGATCTAAGTTACAGATGTTTACTTTTCTAGAAACGAGGAATGGAATTACCCAGAATCTCAAGTCAAGAAGGAGGCTGTGAGCAGAATTCAGGAATGTGAAGGAAAAAGCAATTCACTACACTAAGGTTTAATTTACCTAGTTTTTTATCAAAGGAGATTTCCTACTTCTAAACCATTTCTAGACACTAAATTCTAGCCCCTAAATCTTGAAACAAATGTTGAGGATTTTTTTATGCTAATGTCTGATAGCTACTTTTTCCTTGGGCCCTCATTGCATTTTCCTGGAGGTACCAAGTACACCCAGAAGACTACAAACTCTTCAGAAGGCCTCCTGTGCTGAAAACAATGAATGGCTATAAATCTTTGGAGAAGGTGTAACTCTAGTAAATGACTGCTGAGTTAAAACTCAATTACATCTTGAAAAAGTACCAAATGTGCATAATTACAAATCCCTATCCCAGTTCATTCTGTCAGCATCGTTAAAAGTACTTATGAACCTGTGACTGAACATAAAATGGGAAGATCTGAATTTAGTAAGAAAATGATTGTCAAGTGTACTTTTATTTATTGGCACAAGGTTCCTAGACTGACTTTTTTTGTAACATGTAGAATAATATTTTCAAAGTTTAGAACTGAACAAATACTAAAATAAAATGAAACTGCAGTTTCTATTTTAGGCTGATACATGTAATTTTACTAGTGTCCTTTATTAAAATAGGGACATGCTGACCTTTGAGTTTCCTTACTGAGTGTCTCTTTCTCTGCCTTGTACTTTCGGACCACTTAGAAAATGGAGAGAAGGGATGAGAGGGATATAGAGTGTTAACCACTCCTCCCTTTCCCACTCTATTTATTAAAAAAAAAAAAATTGACACCACTCATATAATAATCCCAGACTTGTAAATTTGCCTATGAAATGAGGAATAAGGAATCTGAAGTTCAGGAGTTTGTATGAGGTGGATGGATCAAGGTTTTTACTCCAAGTCATAGGCATCTTTATACCTCCCACTTGTGTATTCCTAAATTCTACACATGTACTTTGCATCCCTTGTACTCAATCTTGTGAAGGGTACATGTAAACAGTCAATTATCACTTAACTGAGGTCTCAGTTGTTTCAGAGTAAAATAAGAACAGTAATATCTCTTCCAGCTGGGTTGTTGTGAGTGTTCCTGGGCATAACAGTACAAAGGAAATCAGTGAGGGACCACAGGGAAGACAGAGAAGGACCCTATTGCTATGGAGCTTACATTAAAGATGGAGGGAGACAGGCAATAAACAAGCAAGACAGATAACTTCAGGTCTCAGAAATGAAGGGACATCAGAACAGAGTAGGGAGGCAGACAATGACTGTGGGAAAGAGATGACACTAAATTGGTTAGAAAAGGAAGGATGGGGTCAGCACTGAGCAGGACCCCACTAACCATGAAGCTTTGTGCAAATTAGAAAAATGTCTCTTTTCTGGGTGTGTGCTGTCCGGGGTGGCAAAGTTTGACCAGGAGGGCTTGCTTAGTGCAAAATTAAGAAGTAGCTCTTCCCCTGGTTAGTTGCAGCTCCAGTCCAAGTTTTGAGGATGAGAGAAAAGCAGGGGGCCTTTGTGTAAATGCACAAACTGCAGCACAAGTGCATAATGTATGAAGTGGCTCTGTCTCCAAGGGGGAGATGCTTGATTTCTCACTTGAATACAAAGGAGCAAACCTCAGAAGAGGTCTGATAAAAAGATTCCTGGCAGGGAAAGGCAAGACAAAATGCCTAAGCTTGGAACCAGCCTGGCTTGCTTAAAGGTCATTGGTGCTGGAAAGCAGAGGCAGGCTTATATCAGAGCATTCTTGGCTGTTCCAGTGAGTTTGGATTTGTTCTAAGGGCAATAGTAAGCTTTTGAAGTGTTTCAGCATGACATGTAGGTTTTTAAAAGATCACTGGCTGTTGTGTGAACAAAAACAATGTTTGCAGAGGAAAGGATATGAGAGGCAGCAGATCAGTTGGAGACTATTGAAATAACCCAGGTGAGAGATGACATGAGCTTGGTCTAGGTGGTTGCAGTGGAGATTCAGTCATTCGTGCAAAAAATGTACCTGAGTGTCTACTCAGCACAGGCACTTTCCTAGGATATGGAGGTACAGCAGCGACCAATACAGACAAAATCACCTATTTCATGGAGCTGAGATTCTACTGGGCAGAGGGAAACAATATCAACTAAATAAATAAAATGGAAATAAGTACCCTATTAAAAATGTATCAAGCAAAGGTAATAAGGAACGCTATTTAGAGTAATGGGTGGCAATTTTAAAGATATGGTCAATGAAAACATAGAAATTGTAGATAAGTGGATGGATTCAGAGTACATTTTGACACAAACCCAATAGGATTTTTAAGTGAATTTGATATGGTAAGTGAGGGAAAGAAATCAAGGATGTCTGACAATTTGTCTTGAGCATCTGGGAATGAATGAGAAATATAATACTCAGATAAGGGCAGGAAATTTCCTGTTTACTCAGCTAGATGCTGATAATGAGCTAACTGCTTAGTTGTTGTTGTCATCTGAATTATGTAGTTTTCAATTTTGCCAGAGGACACATATAGAAGACATTGAAGTAGAAGCCATAGTTACTTTGTTGGATTATTCCAAAAATATATCATATTGGTGATTAATTTTCAAGATTTTTTTCATGATTTTAGAAAAATTTTAAGCAAATGGATTATTTAGTATAAATTGGCTGTGCAACCCTACTATAAGGGTGTTTAAAACACCAAAAGCTTCAAGTTCTTAGATCAAAGAGCATCCTCCAGGCCAAAATGTTTCTACTGGAAAGGTTTCTTTGCATCCTGATAAAAAGCTTCCCTAGTATTTCCATGTGTTATTATCTATTTGCATATTCGCTTTGATGGAAAGCAAGGAATAGTAGCCAAATACATATTTCATACATTCTTTTGATTAAAAATGATAAAGGTAATATTACTATGTTTTCTTCTGCATCTCCAATTTATAAGGTAGAAATAATTCTTCCATGGAAAAGCCAACTAAAGAAAGGAAATATGATTGATTTAAGATCACATCATTGTTCCATTTATCCTTGCACCTCGATTATGACAGAATACCTGATGTCTGGGACTTAACAAAAATAGATGCAGAGAATCATAATCATAGAGTTTTGGGGTGTGGAAGAGATCTCTGAAATAAGCTATTCCAACATCCTAATGTTTCAGGTGGACAAAAATGGTCTCTAGAAGGATAAGTGCCCTAACCAAGGTGATGCTTCAAGAGCATTTAAGATAAAGGTTTTTCACCTCACTTTATTTTTCTATTGACTGAATATTTATTTGGAAGGTCAAGATAAAGCCAATTATTTTACCTATTGTCATAAATGACTCATAATTCTTAGAAGATCTTTAAATATTGACTTCCTAAGATTAAAAGTCTCATAGTTTTCTTCAGTGGTCATGTTCTATTTAACCTTAATTAGATACTAAATTGACTTCAAGTAGCCCATCTTGTTACCTGACCTCATTGTGACAATTCTAGATAGACTGTCAAGTGGGAGGTTTTCAAAACTTTCAGAATTAGTATTTCTTCACTTTTCCTAAATAATTCCTTATAGCTATCCAAATTATATTTCTGTCAACCCCAGAGCAAATCCTATTTATACAAAAGGTGAGACAATAGGCAGACAGTAAAGATGGAAGAAACAAACAAATAGGTAATATGAACTGAATGTTATTCTTTTAGCACAAAGGCCAAAACTAATACGAAAAGAGATTAATGAGGTATTTTAGATGGATTGCAGTCTCAATTTACAAAAATAAAAACTCTCTCATGTACTTCGGTTGCAAATATCCTACTTGCCATGGAGTCATCCAATGAAATGTCTTTTATCTCTTCTTTGATTCCCTTCTACCCACTCCCTTCACCACCTTTATGTTTCCAGAGTACCCAGTGTACACTCTATTGTTTGATTCTCAATACATTTGTTTATTTACAAGTCTGTGCCAGGATTTTTTGTTATTGTTGTTATTTTTGTTTTTTTAATCCTCAAATGAGGATTTGACTATGAGCAACTTGAGAACAGAATCTGGACTATCAGTACATATTTGGTAAAGGAAAATGAATAACCACAGGAGAAAAATGAATGATGACATGAATGAACACATAAATGAATGTTGCTAAATGCTGCTCTGTTACACTGATTCTGGAGTGTTTGAATATGAACAGAGCAAATTACAGTATTTTTAGTTCTTGGTAGAGTACAAACTACTTCCAACAAAATATTAAAACTAATAAAATTTTATTTATTTATTTTTTGGTTTTCTATTTTTCAATTATTTATAGTTCCAGACCAAAGTATTTATTTTCTTTCTGTGAGAATCTTTACCAATTTGTTTATGAGTATCAATCTTTCCATGAAACTGAAACATTAACACCTTTATCCATGATTACTGGGAAAAACTGAGCTGAAAGTTCAAAGATGAAGAAAGGTAGCTTCATCAGTCAAACAGCTCAGTCAAGATATAACACTTGCAATATATTCTGAATCTACAGTTACCCTCAAGTGGAAAGACTATGTAAATTACCCATTGTGGTATGTTTCAAGCCTAAAGAATTATGCACCTACATGTATAACTTGAATAGGATTTTAGTGCTAGAGGAAACAAGAATTTACTGAGAACACTGAAACCCAAAGAAGCTGAAGAACTTGCTAAATTCACCTATGTGACACATAAGGAGGATCCATGAAGGCAGATTCCCAGTGCAGTGCTCTGCCCAGCAGCATGTGGTCTTTCTGTTCACATTTATTTTAGAGATAGCAAAGAGGGACAAGCAGTGAACAAAATATACGATGAAATCCAGAATAATGCTAAACAATTTCAATTCAGTACAAATGTTATGTTGTTATATAAGCTTTAGAATTCTATACTCAGTGATATTCATAATAATTAAAAGAAAATAGATCTTAAGTGCATTATCCTATATTATGGCGTAATGATATTTTTAATGGATGTTTTAATCCTTGTTTCATTTGAAGATGATTTGAAATACAAATAACATGTTTTTGACCATCAATTATGTCAATTCAATTTTCGAAGTTATAATTAATTCAAATTAGGTCTCTGAGATGCTGTTCTCCAATGTCAAACATTTTTAACATTCTTTATCAAAATGGAGATGCCTATCCTCTGAGGAGTTGAGTGATAGAAGTATAACAATGGCTAATCTTATTAGAAATCAATTTTTTCCATGACAAATATTTAAAATAGTATACTTATGCTTAAAATTTTAAGGACATAATTGAATAGAATTAAAAATGGATAATTTTTAAGAAAAACTACAAAATTTCAATAAAATTTTAAGTTAAAAATTTCAAGTTTTATTTATATCCCTAGGCGTGCCCCTCCCCCCACCACATGCTAACTTACTAAGTAATGAATAATGAGCTATTATTCATTTAATTTAATTGATCATTGCTATCGAAGCAGAAGTATCAGTTCTAATAAGGTTGCTGTTTACCAACCAGGTCATTATAACATGGCATATCCCTAAATATGAGTACATTTAATATATCACAGCTTTCAAGTCAAAATTTAATACTTCAGTTTTTACATTCAGTTTTACTTTTCAGAGATCCAACACACTTTATTGATTTCTTTAGAGACTGAAAATAAAGTCACAACAAACTACTGATCTTTGGGAATGTGAGTAGCAAACAGAAAGTTGAGAAAATAAGAGAAAAGATGGCTCCCAAGACAAAATCATTACATTTACAAAATGTGTTAAAATAACTTTCAAGTAGAATAACAAATTCACTTCTTAAGAGGTGGGGGCTTGACATTTTTGTAAACTATCTAAACATGGAGGATAAATAATGTCTCCTTCTGTCACTTCTTTTCCGATTGTTTAACTTGAGGATTCTACCAAAGAGGTTATTGACAGAGAACAACTGGCACAGTTAATTGATAAATCAATTCCTAAACTACTAGAATCTGTAGTTTTTATTCTCAATAACTTCAGGACCTACCAACAACCTTAGAGATAAATCTACTCTATGTTCTCTTTCATCTCAATTTGCTGTCACTCTAACCACTAAGAATCAAATTTGCCTAAAAATCTAATAATGAAACTGGGTGATATCTTATACCCAGGAAATTTAAAAGTAAACCACAGTACAAGATTTCTGCAGTAATTTTGGTGAGAAGCCATTTGTGCTTTTGAGTATGGAATCACAGTCCACTCTGCTTGCACTTTCTATACCAGATTCCTTTCACTGACAAACCAACCAAGGCAGCTAAAAGTTATCAGCAGATTGCCTGCTTTCTCTGGCAGTTGTATGGGCAAGACTTAAGTGTACATGTCAATTTTACATTATCATGGAAATAGAGATTGTGAGTTTGTTTTAAATTACACCACTCAAAACAGAGTGAAGAAAAGGAAGGGAAAAAGAAAACCTAAGAGGCAGTGACCCCCTTTTCAAAAAATATTTATAATTCTCCCTACAGCGCTGGAGACAATATCCATCTATCTGAACAAATTCTGCAACTTCCTCTAGGTTCAATTTCCTAACCTATGAGGTGGAGAACTGACAACCCACCTCCTAGGGTTTGGTGAGAACTCAGTGAGATGATCCATGTGCAGCACTTAGCACAGTTCCTGGTTCACGGTTAGGCCTCAGTGAGTGGTAAATCTTTTCATCATCAGTGTGGTCATCAACATCTCTGATAGTCCTCAAAAATCTTTTAAGGGTAGATACAGAATAATGTTTGGGAGACTTCCTGAGTTTTTCTTCAGCTCTAGGCAAGCCATGTTTTTCAAGGTTCATTGTGTATTTCCTTTATCCTTATACTCAAATACAGGAAGGTACTTTTTTAAGCTATTGTATGGCATTTAAAAAACAGTGTTGCTTCTCTTTTATACAGGGATCTCATTCATACAAAATAGAATCAGTCTGGTACCTTTCAACCACCTGCTAGAGCTATTTCCACACCATGCAGGACTTGGCAAAGGGAAAGGATGCTGCCATTGTCCTATCCTTTACATACAATTTCTTTCCTTTTTTTCCCCCATATTGTCTCTGACACATGAAAGTATTCCTTGTTTACAAGCATTTCAAAGAGATATGAAAAGACTAAAGAAGAACCATAGAGTAAATTAATAAAGAATCTTCTGGTTTTGGAATTTACCTCAGAAAGAGAAAAAAGGGGTTGACATTTTGTTTTAGTGGAGAATCTTCTACTGCGTGCTTTAATAAAGATGATAAAATTCCATATTTTTCAACTATAGGCAGGTAACATAAATTTAAATATTTCAATGCTGGTGCTTAATAGGTAAAGGATAAAATGGGAACATGTTAATAATCATTATGTAATAGGCTTAACACCACAATTAAATTCACAAATATATTCTCACTTAAATGATATTTGGAAATCATCCAACTTCTTTTCCTGTTTTAAATTGTGTATAATTGATATTATTTTGTCGTTTAAAACAGTACACACTGCCTATCCAGAGTCTGCCAGGAGGCTATTTATAATTTACACAAAAAAAATTCCTCTGGGAAAAAAACATTATTAATGTAATCGTTGTTGTGAATAATAGAAAATAGAAAAGGTTCATATCTTATGCAACCTCCATATAAGAGAAGATTAAATCATCAGTTTGTTTCTCACCAGATGTTTTAATATGACAATGTTGGTGCTTTCTCTATGTCTGTTTTCCTCACTTTGCATAAGAGATTTCAATTGCTACAAACCTTGTCTACTAAACACGTGCTTGTAATCTAAAAAATGTGAGTGGTTGCAAAAAAAAATTGGTTTATAGGTGACAGTTTTTTCTTCAGGAAGCCAGCATATCAACCACAAAGCAGAAATATTGCATAAAATAAAGAGTAGTGGAGAATTTGAGAAATATAATATAAATAATTAAGCATGCATGACAGAACAGACACTAAAGTATAATGGGTTCTAATTTGGAAGGACACTGTGTGGTATAGATAACAGCAGCTACATGGTGTGATACTACTTTGTTCAGTTTTTCTCCTGCATTGATTTCTCACTTGCTATTGCAAATAAAAAAGTACGTCTAATTATATCACTACTTTTTTCCACTTAAAAAATTGGTCATCTAAATAAGGATAAATACTAAACTCATTGTAAGAAACTCATAATACAATCAGAATAAAGCTGAAGATAAACACTGACAAAATACTAGGATCTCACCTTTATCAAGCCTGTCCCAGCCTCTGTGGCTCTTTCCTCTCTAGGTCTTTATAGTGAGTATAATCAGCATCATATGGTTTAGTCCTTAATTAGAACCTGCTACCATTTTTCTCCCAGAAGCTTCTTTATACTTTCATTGTTTTATAGGTAATAATTTCTGACGAGATTGTTACCTCCTTCTGCTTTGAAATTCATGTTACGACCACCAGCACTGAGTACATACAAGGGGTTCAGTAACTGCTGGGAGACTGACTGATAGGACGGCTTTGAGCATATCAACCTGGATGTTGAGGAGGAGATAAACAGGCAAAACATATTATCTTCAAATGTGGAATAATTATTACTACTATGTGGGAATAACTATTATTGCCTCAACATCGAATATTTTAGAAAACCAAAATATAAAATACATTAAGCTAGAATAGCAGTCATAGAATTGACCAAAATATCCTGAGTGACTGGCTGCACAGTCTACAACCTGTACCATTAGTGTGACTATTGCAAAATTCACTATTGTGTTCATCTTGCACAAACATCCTATATAGCAATAAATGTTATGGACAGGGGATATTTGGTTCCCAAATTAGGTCTCTCTGAAAGGAGCTATATCAAACTACTTAGTTTATAATTAGTTATATCAAAAGGTATGGGGCATACTTATTTCTAAGTTTAAAATGACTGCTTTTAAAAATAATAAAATAAAATAAGACCTGCTTAAGAAAAGGGTTAAGAGCTATGCATTTATTTGAATGGTTAAAAAGCCCTAGATTCCCTATTCTTTATCTGCTGGGCCACCCAAATGAACCTGAGAATAGCACTAGGGGAATATATTCACATAATCACTAGAATGCTTTTTTAATCTGCGCTCTTGCATATAAACGACAGATAAGATTATTACAAGACATGACACATTAATAAATAACACCTAATTAGTTTGATAATTCTTTGATTAAACCCTAATTTTCCTTGCTTCTCATGCAGCAATTCAAATTACTCTGTATTATTTGTTCCTTTTCAGACTATTTTAGAACATGCTTTGAATAGTCCCAGTAGGCTACCTGAGAAGGAATTTATTCTTATCTGACAGCAGGTCCATGCCATTAATAGTGACAAGGCTAGACCAAAACGACACTGTAATGAAAGTTCCGTCACAGCAAAGACATCCTTCTAGAATCTGACACCTCTTTCAAAAGGATAGGAGATAAAAAAAAAAAAAAAAAGGGTAGGAGACAAAATTCTGAGAATGTGAGAAAAATGAAATGTTAGGTCTTCAGTTTGTTCTCCTTACGTGTACAAAGAGAAAGTAAAGTAATATGAACATTATATCGTGGGGAGAGAAGTCTTCTTATATACTGGCCTTCTCCCCAAACCTAACGCCCTTTATCACAATGAAGCTGACTGAGAGAGTAGTAGCAGCAGCAGAGGAATCATGGCCACTCAGAAGTGTTTGGATCTATTTCTGCACATTCTAGCTATTTATAATGACTAGAATGTTTAATGGATTGATAGAGAAAACTATGAAAACTGGACACATTTATCTTTAGCAAATTCCCCATGCTTCAAATCAGAAGGCAGCTCTCATGGGGCCAAGTCCAGGAATTACGAACGCCCATAATGAAGTATAGGCTCTCTTTTTTTCTCACTTCCATCTAATTCTATATGCTGCCTGCAGTTGACTGACACAGACAGCAAACCCAGCTTTGTTAATTCTGAGCCTCCATCTCTAGAGATACTACCAATAACTTCTTTAAGAATCTTTATCCAAGGCGTACCTGCAATGCTTAGAAACCTGTCATTTTTCTAAATAACAAGATTATTTTCAGGGATGAATAAAGTGGGCTGCTCTGGGATGATCATCAATAATTTTTCTCAGTGAGATAAATATTATACATCATGAATTCAATTCAATAAACACAGCATGTATCTGGCAAGGTATGGGGCAACAGGGACTTAAAGGCAAATGTTTCTTAAAGGTGTATACAAGGCAGTAAAGGAAGACTTACTAGGGAGAGAATGATAATAACATGCGATAATTAAATCTGAACGATAATAAGAAGTGGTGCGTATATATAGCAGGGCAAGAATAAAGATGCAGACATAGAGAACAGACTTGAGGACACGGGGGCTGGGGCTGGGAGGGATAAGGGAAAGATGGAATGAAGTGAGGAAAGTAGCGCTGAGATATAGACACTACCAAATGTAAAATAGATAGCTAATGGGAAGCTGCTGCATAGCACAGGGAGATCAGCTCAATGCTTGGTAATGACCTAGGGGGTGGGATAGAGAAGGTGGGAGGGAGGCTCAAGCGGAAGGGGATATGGGGATATATGTATAAATACAGCTGATTCACTTTGTTACAGTGGAAACTGGCACAACATTGTAAAGCAATTATACTCCAATATAGATCTGAAAAAAAATAAAATAAAAGAGAAAAAAGAAAGTTGTGGGTAGAAAACCATAATTTTACTATATTTGGGCACCTCTGCTACCACTATACATCTATAAATGGTACATATTATATAGGCAGGTAGTATTCTAAGTACATGTGTCTATGCATGAATTATTCCATACCTTAACCCTATAAAGTAATATCCGTTATCCTATTTTAAAGGAGAAGTAGGCACCATGTATATTTGTTCACTGCTATATCTACAGAATCTAACATGGTTTGTAGAACTCATCGGGAAGACACTGAAACCAAACTCATTAATGCATATAATGCACGATTTTTTCATATGAACTTCAATATAACACTATAAATTATGTATTATTACCCGCAACATATAGATAGTAGAACCAAGGATAGAAGACATCAGATGACTAGAATGGGCAAAATTCGTCTAGCATGCTATCTGTTGATGTGGTTCTAAACAAATAAGCACTTGGAAAGCTTTGGGCTTTTAGTGCACTTTGACCATCTGCTCATGTTTTCTGCAACAATCCCATTATCAGCTTCATTTGAGAGGGGAGGAAATGGAGGCTTAAAGAGATTGATTAACATGACTAAAGTTATAATTTCAAGCAAGGGGCAAGGCCTAGATTTGAAACTATGCAGTCTGGCTCTGGAGTCTGTGTGCCTAACCACCTGTTCTCACTGCCTGTAATGTCCATGAATTAAATGGCTGCTTCTGAAGAATCCAAATAAATCAATGCAAAGCAACAAAAACCAGCCAAAGAAGAAAAGGAAGCTATTACTCTCTTTTAGGTTATGAACAGGTCTGGTTCTAGCACTTTCCTTAGTGCACTGTGGTTTTGGCCAATTGTCACACATACTTCATTTTTTTTTATTTATATCTAGACCTCATTTAAGTTTCCAGGTCTTGTGTGAACTTAAATTGTCAAGATAGCTTGTAGCATTTTGAGTTGCGATATTGATTTCTTAAGTCACTTTACGCAGTTCCCACCACCACCCTCATGAAAAAAGGCTTGTGAAATGTTCCCCAACTTCCTTCCAACCCATGTTTTAGGCCCAACAGCTTTAGTACTATTCCATAAATTTTCTTGCTTCCAATACTTCAAGCAGAGGGCTGCCTGATCACACTCTCTGACACGCTGCTTTCGTGTCATTGATCTACTTTAAATCTTTCAAAGATTCTCTTCCATTCCAAATATCAGCTGTGCCTGATTGACCAAGTGTCTGTAATCTGCCACCACAAAGATCACTTCTTATGCCCCAATGTTTTCTAATCTTAATTTATCCTCTTGCCATTCTGATATTATCATTGTCATGTAAAACATCAATTTCACATACATCTCCATGTCCTCATTCATTTTCTTTTTCATTCATGTGCAACGCAAGCCCTATGTATTCTTCAGCAATTAGTCAAATAGTATCCCTCTTTCAAGTTCTAGGTGCACATTATCTCCCCTGACACCAGAAATCATAGACGTCTCTCCTCTGAAACTTGTAACTTTAGTGTCTGTATTATGCAATCTCTCAAGTTTAAACTTTTTTCTATTACTTATTAGTTCCTTTTTTCTCTTTCAAATAATCATCCACTCCACTTGTAAAAGAGAGATCATCTTTTAGTATTCTTATGTCCTTTATTGTGCTCAGTTTGGGACTGCTTGAGCACACAGAAGATGCTGTGTTGGTATTCTGACTTATTTCACTTACTCTCCTGGCAACCCCATCTCCATCACTGACCCCTTCCTGAAACTCCACACTTGATACCCTAACTGCCTACTTCAGAGCTTGCTGTGAGAATTAAATAAGTAAAGTACGTGAAAATACCCCGAAGGAACATTAGTATTTAGCAGGTGCTTATCAAATGACACTTGGATTGGAATTTTCACTTATTCCCCTTTTGCAACTGAATACCATCTGTGGCTTTAAGAATAAGTGAATTTAAAAAAAAAAAAAAAAAAGAAGTGAATTCAAAGTCTCCTACTTCTCCAGCTCTGCCCCCTCCAGTGGGCACTCTCTTCTTTTACTTTCTATTTAGGGCATCATTTTGGGTTTTCAGGCCAACCATCGCTGAATAAGCTTTTACTTCCCTTTTCTATAGTATCAGTATTAATAAATCTCATGAGTCTACCTTTGTGATATTTCTAAAATCAACTTAGTTATCATCATACCACCTCCCAAGGTCAAGCTTTACTTCCTCTCCCAGGACTTACCCTAACTGGTCCTTCCAATTTCATTCTCTCTGAACCATCCTGCACAATGTTTCCAATCTTCTTTCTCTTTCTCTGATTCCTGAGTGCCAATCAAAGTGAAACACTGACAGTTCCCTGTCTATGTCCGGGAAGCTGAGAGATTTGGTCTTAATCCTGAGGGCTTTAGAATTAGGCAGACCTGGGTTTAAATTCTCTGTCCATATAGTGTGTGACTTGGACAGAACACTTGAACCCTCTGTGCCTCAGTTCTCTCATCTATAAAACAGGGATGATAAAACTACTCTCAAAGTTTTTTAAGGATTAAATAAGATTATTTTAAGAGCCTAGCAAAAAGTAAATACTCAAGAATTGATAGTCAAAAAAGAACATTTCAAGATATTGCTATTCTGTGCCTTAATTATTATCCCTTTGGCCTTAAATCTCTTTATCCTTAACTTGATATAGGCATATATTACCAATTTCTCAAGGTCCATTTCAATTTTTACCTCTTCTATAAGATTTTCTCTGAACTTTCACACTAGAAGCATTATCTTTTTGCAGTAAATTTCCATTAGTAAAAGAGAAAGCAAAAAAATTTGGGGCAGGACCTGTACATATATTATTTTATTTTATCATTTTAACAATCTTAAGAAATGAATTTTATAAAGAAATTCTCGACTAAAGACTCAAAAAAAAAAATAAGCAAAGTATTTAAATCCTAGCTTCTGTGTCCCCACCTTTATATTTTCTCCATTGGTTCCCAGTGTACTATCTGGGTTCACCAAAGCCAATCTTAGCTTTTTGTTTCTTGTTTGAGCTACTCTCACTATGCGCAGAGACTGATGTTCCTTGCCTTAGTTTTTTCTTATAGATCTTCCAAGGAACAAAGAAAAAATTAATTATTTTTAAACAATAAAACACATTCTGTCTTATAATTATCATGTGGCTCCATAGGACAGTTTTAAAAATCCAGCACACATTATAGGATATTCATGATCTTATTTTTCTTATGTCTTGAACATTTTCCAGTTCATCAACTTAGGAATTATTTCATCATCACTCATCAATTATTCCCAACAATGTTAAAAAGAAAAAAAGTTAAGAAAGTAGAATAATGATGAAATTGCCCAGAAGGATGGTATAACTATAAAATGAATCATCATTATCTCATCTTTCGGTTTTGTCATTGTGTTGACTAAAGTTTTGCATCACCATTCAAGAAAGTATAAAAGCCTGGAGACATTTTTATGGTCTACTTTCAGTTTCATTTAATACAGTTTAGAATTTAGAATTTTTATTTTCCACGCATTACTGAAAAGGGAAGAATACTGACACAGGAAGATATTTAAGTTATTGGGTGAATCAGAAGATGAATGCCAAAAGACAGACAGCAGTACACCAAAACTTAATAATTAGGGTGAAATTGAAATTGATTGTTTACGTGAAATTTTACACTATGAATCTTCACATGACAATGAATTTTCTCAAACTGAAGAATCAATGAGTGAACAGTACATTTCAAATGATGAAAAGGGAATATGCTATTCTCATCCAGTTAATTCTTCAACTGGGACTTTTTCATGCAAGATTTTATGGCAAGAATGTGAAACATCTCATTATGTTAAAAGGTTATGTTATAGCACTCTTTCCCCTTTTATAAAATCTGTGTGCCAAAATTTATGTTTTTTAAGTGTACAAATACTGAGGAGGTCAGGAGGATTAATAATGTATAAATTTAAAAATTACTGGATTTATCATTCTAATTAATGTTTATAAATCTAAAAATAAAACTGTCTTACAATTATGGAATCAAGATGGTATCTTCTTTTCAACAAAATTATGAGCCATGAAAAATTTCAAAAATTCAATTGTTGCATTTTAATGATACAAGTTCTGAAAGAATGTGAAGTAATAACATCCTAGAGTCTATTAAAGATGTGTTTGAAACCTGGAACTAGTATCTACAAGGTGGATACATTGTAAGTTTATGCATGCTAGTTGATGAGCAGTTTAGTTCCTTTTGGAAGATGTTTCCAATTTGGAGTGTACATACCTTCAAAACCAGGGAATTGATGAAATAAACATTTAACTTTGCTATGTTTGTTTTTATCACAATTTTCACCATTCCTTTAATCTTACTTTTGTAAACAAATTTCAAATGATTTAAACTATTAAAAAACATTCAGGTCCAGATGATGAGTGGAGATAACTATTTATTCCTAGTATCCTGAGATTAGCATGTACATTTTCTGAACCTCTATTCATACCGATCAAGTTTTCCTTAGTTATAAAATTATTTGTACTATGTCTTATCTCTTCTCTGGATTATCAGCTTATAGAGGGGATTCAACAAATGCTTACTGTGTAAACATCAAAACTCCTAAAGCTTTTGTTTTGTGAAAATAATTAGATGTTTGGAACTAAAGTGAGTATGATTTTTAGGAGCAGGATTTTTTGAAGAAGAGTAGAGCAAAGCTAAATTTTACATAGTATTCTTCAATACAGCCAATTGAGTTTTGAAATACATTAGATTAAACCATTAAATAACAGTGACTATAACGCAATTACATTCGACCTCTTCTCAGCAGGATCAAACCAAAAATGCACTTAAGCACCACTGAAGTTCAAGAAAAGGATCTTAATAAAATGAAAGTACTAACTTATTCCTTGAGGCTCTTTCTAGCTATGGACTTAAAACCCATAGAATTGGAATACGAGCTGCCAAAGAATACCTTATTATTCAGAAAAGATTTTGATAGGTGAATACCTTCAATTTTAAGAGAATAAATGACACAGAAAGTAGAATAAATTACCTTGACATAAATTCTTGGCTCAAGTAAAAGTCAGACAGCAGCTGGAATTTCAATGGTGGGATAACTTCTAAGGGATAAACTTTAACTTGTATTGAACTTTAATCATAATGGCTACAGAGATGAAGAGCTGAAAAAAAGTGTTAAAATTACTAAGTAAAAGCACACTAGCCCTGGTCCTTGTACTGGACATTTAAATTGATTTCTTTATCTACAATGAATATAAAAGGGTCTGTGAGCCATGTGATTTCTTACTCATAGAAATGTGTCTCTTGCTTAACTTGGTTGACTCTGTCCATCAATGCATGCAATTTATTTGGCCCAAGTGGAAGTTGATGAAGAGGAAGTATGAAAATGCCAGCAAGATCATGATGTTTCTTTTAAAGAGTCTACCTAAATGAATGAAACTATCAGTAGGCTGTCGCTTAAGAAAAATGTGCTTAGTCCAAAGTATGGAAAAGAGTTACTGGAAGGTTAATAAAGATTAATAAATCTAAAGGCTTCTATCTTGACCACCTGTACTATCAATTTCTAAAAACAAACAAACAAAAAAAAGACAAAAGACACTGTAAATTGAGTCTCAGCGTTGTAACCAATGTCTGCTTTGACCAGTTTTAATAGTTCCCTTATGAGACTATTAATTTGTTTACTACAGCACTGTTTACAATAGCCAAGATATGAAAGCAACCTAAGTGTCCATCAATAGATGAATGGATAAAAAAGATGTGTATACATATATGTACATATATATGTGTATATATATATATATATATATATGTATTCAATGGAACATTACCCAGCCATTAACAAAAGTATGAAATCTTTTCATTTGAGGCAACATGGCCTGGAGGTTATTATACTAAGTGAAATAAATCAAAAGGAGAAAAACAAATACCACATGATTTCACTTATATGTGGAATATAAAAAACAAAACAAATGAACAAACAAAATAAAACAGAAACAAACATAGATACAGAGAATAAATTGGTTGCTGAGAGGATGGGGTCAGGTATGGACAAAAAAGGTGAAGGGGATTAAGAGGGAAAAATTTCCAGCTATAAAATAAATGTCATGGGGATATAATGTACACATACGGAATATAGTCAATAGTGTAGCAAAAACTTTGTACGGGGATGGATGGTAACTGGACTTATTGTGGTTATCATTTCACAATGTAGAAAAATATCAGATCACTATGTTGTGCACCTGAAACTAATATAATAATATTGTGTGTTAATTATAATTCAATACAAATTTAAAAATAAAAAGTAAAATAAAAAAAAAAGAAAGAAAATGACCACTACACATTTTAGCCCTAGAGGAAAAGTGGGGGACATCAGTTTCAGGACAGCCCCCATGGGAGGATGGGATCTCTCTCTTGCTCTTTCTCGCTCAGTCTTTTCCTCTCTTCCTCTTCCTCTTCCTCCTCCCTAAAGCAGGTTAGGGGCTGCTATTAAAATGCATCTTATTACATTGAACAGCTACACATTCAGGACATCTAATGGTGGGGTTGTTAGGTTATCAAAGGGCAGCAGAGAAAATATTTCTTGAAGAAAGGCGTTCTTCAATGTTCGTAATATCCCTAAAATTACACATTGTAGACATATGTCTACTCCAGTTGCTCATAGCTTCAGACTTAGTAGCATACACTAATTTTCCAGGTTTAAATAGAATTTTCTTAATTTTTCAACTTAATCTAGAGTGAGTCAGCATAAAAGAATTTTAACTGGATACAACAAAATGATCTGATCCTTACAGTTCATTCTGCCTTATTAAGATAGTCCCTGTAATTGAGGTAAGGATTGTTTCTGACCATAGGATACTGCATATTCACTGTAGAGAAAGAGCAATTCCATTCATCTTCAGATAGCTAAAAAATTTTAAGATTATATTAGTAAGAATTATTTTATTTGATGAGATAAAAAGGCAAAACATGAGACTTACATCATGGCATAACCACATTTAACAAGGTTATTCAAATTTGAATTGTAATTTGGGCTATTTTTGAAGGTGAGACAATATACTAGAAAAAAAAACAACTTTATCCCAGAGGGAAAAATCAAGTTGTAGTTTTAAAAACTCATTACCAATAATTAATAATGAACTCTAACTAAACAATAACAGGTGTTCCACTAATCCCAAACAGAAACAGATGGAAGCACAATGTTTTATAAATACTGGATACATGCAGAGCAATAAACTTGGCAGCAATTGTTTTATTCTGTAATTGTCAGTCAAAGTCTTATCACTTGCATTTTCTCTAAATTAATATGCCCAGATTAAATCTTGTTTCTCATTCCTTATTTTTCAAAATGCAAGCCATATTTAGTGCTTTCTCACTTCATC
The DNA here is from genome assembly GCF_030028045.1 of Hippopotamus amphibius kiboko. Lineage (NCBI taxonomy): Eukaryota > Metazoa > Chordata > Mammalia > Artiodactyla > Hippopotamidae > Hippopotamus > Hippopotamus amphibius. Next base: position 31,267,805 of record NC_080191.1, read on the forward strand.
TTCTATATTGTCTCACCAACAAAAATAATATTAATTTTCCTTCTGTACACTTATGAAGCTCTATATGAGGGTGAGTCAAAAATTATGCACACTCTGGCTGTACTTCATTTTAATTAACTTTTAGAAATGACAAATACATCATTTTTCAACATAATCTCCTTGCTTTTCAATATACTTTGTCCATCTGTCAACAAGCTTTCATATTCCCTCATTAAAAAATGTTTCAGGCTGAGTTGCAAGCCACAAATACACCGCTGTCTTCACTTCTTCATCAGAAGTGAATCTCCATCCTCATAGAGTTGCTTTCAGGGGAAAGTCCGATGGAGCAGGATCAGCACTATAGGGAGGATGCTTTAACACCTCAAAACAAAGTTTCTGCAGAGTGTCGACAGTGTGGGCGAAAGTGTGTGGACCCGTACACCCTCAGACCACAAAAAACGAATCACTGCACGCTGCTCTTCTTTCATGCAAAGCACAAGCGGGGCATCCATTTTTGCTCACACCAGTTACAAATGAACTGATGTAACACAGTTCACACCTGCACAGCAGTGACTAGGGAAACAGTAGCCTTGAATGGAAAGTGCTGATAAGACAGTGCAGCCAACAGAATTTTTAATATAACCAGAGTGCAGATAATTTTTGACTCACCCCCATACAATTTTTATATGAAACAACGGGCATATCATAAAGCTTCCATTCTCCAACTTCTTCCATTCCACCCCCCAGACCAAAAGAACAAATACTGATCTACATATTCTTTAACTTCTTATACCTTATAGCAACAAACCTTCAAAATTATGAATGTAGGTAGATGAAATAAATTATGAAGGCAACTAGAAAGTCAATAATTTGTATTAAGAAATCTAATCCTTGAGCACTTAGAAATTATTTTCAAGAGTTTGAATATTACATAGTGGTAGAGATTTGAACTCATGGCTGTTTAGGAACATTCACATATGACTTTAGAAGGGATCTTTCTGTATGGCTAATTGTGTGGGGGCTCAGAACAGCCTTCCCCAAGATATGCCACTTTGGCATGTGGATTATTTTGAGCTAAAGGCAATCAAGATCCTACAGGCTCAAGAGAAACTACTGCCCCTCCCTTAACTACCTACAAGGATTTAAATTGGGGATTTTTCTCAGAAAAAGAGTTATTACAGGAGATAATTTTTATCTAAGGGTCCTCATCTGTGTGGCAGAACAAACATCTAATTACCTAATACCTGCTTTTCTTTTTATTGTCCTGTGAATTACCCTCCTGTCCCTGAGAGCCTCAGGCTCCTATCCCATTCCTTAGCTCAGGATGGCAATATAGAGCTCATTTCACCTTTCTGTCTGTGAATCTCTCTAGTATGTGAGGTCTCTGAGCCTCTTGTTTGTGTGTGTGTGTTGAGGGGGGAGGGTAATTCCTGCATGTAAGAAGTTAAATTTGATTTTTCACTGTTAATGTTTCATGTCAATTTAATTTTTAGAATCTAGTAGAGTAGAGGGAAGTTTTCTTCCTCTCAGATAGTTGGTTTAGTTGGTGACATAAACTTCCCTGGCTGGACTCTGCTCTCTTCAAGGCTGCTACAGCCGAGATCCTGGGACATCTGACAAGTGGTAAGAGTCTTTTTTTTCTTTTTTTTTTAATAAAAAATTTAGGATTGGAAAAAAGATGGCAGCAAAGTAGAGGGACGTGGAATGCATCCCTCTCCACAGATGCATTGGGAATGCACAAAAAGAAGCAATAATTCCCACAGAGAACCAACTGAACACCAGCAGAAGGCCTCGGACACCAGAAAGGTCTGCAAGGAGCCCGACATAACCGGTAGGGAGGCAACTACGATGGCTCAAAGAGGGTGAAGCGGCGGAGCTGTGGCAGACGGGAGGGAGTGAGAAACACACGGAGGGTCTGCACCGCAGCTCAGCGTTCCCGGACCGAGACATCGATCCACAGCTGAAGAGAGGGTCCGGGAGCGGGAGCATGGGAACCGGAGAGCTGGTTCAGGGTGAGAAACATTGTTGCCAGTAAGGTGACAGACCGAGAGGACAGGAGGGAAGAGGTCCAAGGCGAGGAGTGCCTGCCCCTGAGAGCTGCCCGGCCATGATGGCGGCTGGATGCTGCAGGCTCACGGGCGGGGGGTAGGAGCCATGGGCATAGCCTCTCTCTCTCTTTCGAAGCCTGCAGAGGGCAGTGGAGGGACCCCCTGTGGGCCACCTAAGGCGCTCAGGGATAACAAGTACCCTCAGGCCCTTGGGCAGGGCTAGATTAAAACCCCTTGGGACACCGGCAGTAGGGAGGCTGCCAAGAAAAAAAAAAACCCTAGAGAGGCCCAACTCTAAGACTTTCTGTTTACACCTGAGCCACCGGAGTCCCTCTGCAACAGGCACCTCCAAGCCCGACTGAAACAACAGTGCTCCACTGCTCACTCACTCCCAGGGGAAGGAGCCACTATTGTACACTCTCTCTCCCCACACACCGACGCTTACAGATGAACAATAAAGGAAACTCTGCTGGTCACAGAATAATGCAAAAAAATCCAAGGCGATTAGAAGGACACTTACAGCTGAGACACTAAGGAAACAGAAATATTAGTATCAATCGTATTGAACTGGTCCATTCTGGGATCAGTTCTGGATTTTTTTTTTCTTTCTTCTTTTTCTCTCTCTTTTTTTTTATTTTCTTTATTAATTACGATCTTAGTCCTAAGGGATCTACAAGTTTCATAACAATTTTTTAATGATATTTTTTATTCTATTTTTATTTTTTTGCCTTTTTATAAACTTCTATATCTAGCTAAGTTTTTGGTAGTATGGACAATATATCTCTCATACTTTCCTTTCATCCCTATCTTTTATACATTTCTATTCCTTTCTTTTTATTTGCATATTTCCAACCACACTATGCTCTTCTGTTCCCCTTTCTTCCAGCCATTTTAAGTTTATTTTATCTTAACATACTTATAAGCAACACTATCGATCTGCTCAGACTCCTTGCTCTATTCTCCAGATGATGCACTGCCTTGGTATTTAATATTACATTTTTGTCTTTATCTTAGTTCTTAGTACAATTGTCTAATTTCATTCTGAGAATCTCCATTCTCTCTGGTAGTACTCTAGCTCTTTTCTATATTTGATCCTAGCTTACAAAATCTCCCTGGATTAGTGTTTGTATGTGTAAGGTGTTATTTGTTTGTTTGTTTGCTTTTGCTTTTGTCTCTGATTTGTTCTGTTTCAGTTGTCAATTTCTGTTGGGTTTCTCGTTGAATATCTGATAGCACACTGGGGTTCTGTCAGGTCTTTCCAGAGCCTTATGTCCTAATGGATTCAGTAATTGTGAGTTTTATACATGTATGTGTTTCCTAGACTTAGTATTTGTTTAATTCAATACTTGGACATTAGTCTGAGGCTTGGACAGTCTTCTATAAACATCTCTATCACCAGGACAAGCAACCCCAAAAGTTTGCACAACCATGAGGAAACAAGGAAACACCATGCAGGCAAAGGAGCAGGAAAAAACCCCACAAGACCAAATAAATGACGAGGAAATAGGAAAAATGCCTGAAAAAGAATTCAGAGAAATGATAGTAAAAATGATACAAAATCTCGATAACAAAATAGAGAAAGTACAAGAAACAGTTCATAAGAACTCAGAAAAACAAACAGTAATGGATAACAAAATAACTGAAATTAAAAATACTCTAGATGCTATAACCAGCAGAATGATGGAGGCAGAAGAACGAATAAGTGCGTTGGAAGATAGAATGGGGGAAATAAACGCCACAGAGCAGGAAAAAGAAAAAAGAATAAAAAGAATAGAAGACAGTCTCAGAGACCTCAGTGATAACATTAAGCATACCAACATTCGAATTATAGGCATCCCAGAAGAAGAAGAAAAAAAGAAAGGGTCTGAGAAAGTATTTGAAGAGGTTATAGTGGAAAACTTCCCCAACATGGGAAAGGAAATAACTAACCAAGTCCAAGAAGCACAGAGAGTCCCATACAGAATAAACCCAAGGAGAAATACACCAAGGCACATATTAATCAACTAACAAAAAAGAAACACAAAGAAAAAATATTAAAAGCAGCAAGAGAAAAGCAACAAATAACATATAAAGGAAAACCCATCAGGATAACAGCTGACCTTTCTACAGAAACTCTGCAGGCCAGAAGGGAATGGCAGGATATCCTGAAAGTCCTGAAAGAGAGAAACCTACAGCCAAGAAGACTCTACCCAGCAAGAATCTCATTCAGATTTGAGGGAGAAATCAAAAGCTTTCCAGACAAGCAAAAGTTAAGAGAATTCAGCACCACCAAACCAGCCTTACAACAAGTGCTAAAGGAACTTCTCTAAGTAGGAAACACAAGAAAAGGAAAAGACCTACAAAAACAAACCCAAAACAATTAAGAAAATGGGAATTGGAACACACATGTCAATAATCACTTTAAATGTCAATGGATTAAATGCTCCAACCAAAAGACACAGACTGGCTGAATGGATACAAAAACAAGACCCTTCTATATGCTGCCTACAAGAAACCCACTTCAGACCAAGGGATACATATAGACTGAAAGTAAAGGGATGGAAAAAGATATTCCATGCAAATGGAAGTCAAAAGAAAGCTGGAGTAGCAATACTCATATCAGACAAATTAGACTTGAAAGTAAAGACTATTACAAGAGACAAGGAAGGACACTACATAATGATCAAAGGATCCATTCAAGAAGAACATATCACAATGGTAAATATCTATGCCCCCAACATAGGAGCACCTCAATACATAAGACAAATGCTAACAGTTATAAAAGGGGACATCGACAGTAACACAGTAATAGTGGGAGACTTGAACACCCCACTTACATCAATGGACAGATCATCCAAACAGAAAATAAAGACACGCAAGCTTTAAATGACACATTAGACCATCTCGACTTAATTGATATTTATAGGACATTCCATCCAAAAACGACAGACTACATTTTCTTCTCAAGTGCACACGGAACATTTTCCAGGATAGATCACATCTTGGGTCACTAATCAAACCTCAGCAAATTCAAGAAAATTGAAATCATATCAAGCATCTTCTCAGACCACAACGCCATGAGACTAGATATCAATTACAGGAAAAAAACTGCAAAAAATACAAACACATGGAGACTAAACAATTCACTATTAAACAACCAAGAAGTCACTAAAGAAATCAAAGAGGAAATCAAAAAATATCTAGAAACAAATGACAATGAAAACACAACAACCCAAAACCTATGGGACGCAGCAAAAGCAGGTCTAAGAGGGAAGTTTATAGCAATACAGTCCTACCTTAAGAAACAAGAACAATATCGAATAAACAACCTAACCTTACACCTAAAATAATTAGAAAAAGAACAAAGAAACCCCAAAGTGAGCAGAAGGAAAGAAATCATAAAGATCAGAGAAGAAATAAATAAATAAATAATTTAATTAGCAGGAGAAAATATTTGTAGAGCTAGTTCCTTGGACTTAGTGACTCATAAATTTGGCAGAGTACTCTTGGCTTTATTGATCCATTTCCTCCCAGAGATGGTCACTGTTTTTCTTTGCATGTGTCTCCTTTTGTCTTGTTCTCTGTCCTGAGAGCTTGTTTGGCTTTATGACCAGTGAGAATATTCTCTCTGGTGTTTGCCATCTAGAAGGTTGATGTACCTATATGCATTTGCCAATCAGCCAAACAGACTAGGATTTAGAGCAGCTGTAGCCAGTTGGCCCTAAGTACAGGTATCAACCTTGGCTTTGACTAGCATTTTTTGTCCAGGCATGGCAGTTCTCAGGGGAGTTTATCCTAAGGATCCCAGTCCATAAGGAACCTTTTTCATCTCAGCCTTTGTTACTTTGTTAGTGCAGGCACTATATCATCCTTACTGCCTGTGCAATAAAGGTCTTTGCTTTCCTAGACTATTTTTGGGAGTGAACTTTTGGATCTTATGAGGGCTGCATCTCTTTGCACTCTCCTTCGGGGACACCTCTTGCATCTATGGTTAAGCCACAGAAAGGCTTATTGGTTTGAATCACTATTAAGGTCCTACTTGCCAATTACAGGTCCTCTGAATTGGAAAAACTTCCAAATTGGTAAATTTTTAGAGAACTGTCATCATAAACAGATGTTTTATTGGTACCTAGGAAAAGACCAAATTAAAAGTGAATACAAAGAATTATAATGGCTAGCCTTAAAAACTCACCTATTTAAAAAAAAAAAAAGTGTCAAGAGGCAGTCTCAGCTTTCCCTCATGGGTCTTACAGATGCTAATAAAAATATTAGGTTAATTAAGAAGCTAATGAAAAGAAGTTGAGGGGAGAGTCAAGGGACTCTTCCCAACAAGGTGAATTTTTTTAAAGGGTTATTAAGAAATAAGGTAAATAAAGCAAGTATTGAAAGAGATGGAACAAAGAGAAATTAGAAAGGGTACAGTCCCGGGATTCATCCCTGCAGGGTAGAAATTTTTAAGTAATCCCAGGTTATTAAAAATGGGATTAATGCAGGAAAGACAGGACTGGGCTCAAGGACAGCCTCCTCATGTTAGAGAAGGCAGATAGCTAGATATGAATATAGAAATGGCAGGAAACCATACATCTTGTAAGCAATAAACAACGGGAGTCCTTGGGCAGACAAAGAAAAACAGGAACCTCCAGACTGACAGGAAACCACACATTTTGGGGTGATAAGTTTCCTGAAGGTACACAAAGAAAGGTGGGAAAAGGTGGGAATCTCTTGCATCCCAAAGTATCCTTATGCTCATAATGTTCTCACTGCAATAAAATTAACCTTGCAGGTAAGAAGTTCCCATCCTACACCGATGCCATGACACTCTGGACCAAGACTAAACAAGGACAAAAAACCCTCCTCCCCTCAGGAAGGTGGAGCTGGAATGAGAACCAAGGAATAAGACCCCCAAACCCTCCCTCCTGAATGAATATTCTGCCGCTTCACTTCCACACCGCACATAACCGGCTCAGCCAAAGAAGCTCAGCCCAGCTACATAGCTGTTACTGCCTGCTCTCCTTTTGAGAGCATCCTATCACTTAAATTAATCCTTGCTTTGCTTTCTTGGCACCCCACCCCCATCTCTGAATTCCTTCTGTGATGAGACAAAACCTATCCTCCGTTTGGCGAGCAACAGTCAGGATAATTCGGTAAGCCTCAGCCTCATCACCTCCCTTGCACCTGAGAGGCGCTGCCTGACTTCCCGCCATCTCTCTCTCTCTCTCTCTCTCTCTCTCTCTCTCTCTCTCTCTCGCTCATCTGTCGCATTTTCAGACCTATTGCTGCAATGATGTAGGCGTGGGTTGAGCTGTAAAAGCCACTAGGACCCTCACCACGAGAGATCTCCCGCAAGAGGATGAGTCAGACGTGGGATGCACTGGAGAGAGGGGAGGTCTGTCCGCCCACCTCAAGGCTTTTCGGCACACAGGTGAGAGCACACCACCGCCCCCTCCCCGCGGCTCCCCTTGCAGCATTATTATTGGCCTACGATCCGACTCTTTGCATTCTTATTTCTGCGCCTTACTCAGCTGGAAATGGGGGGAAAGAAATCTGCCAGGCATTTTCCAACCTTACCGCTAGGTCTTGCACTTCTCGTTGTGCAGGACACGTCAGGAAAACTCTCCAGCCCTTCTCCCAGGCAGCCAGCCACGGAACCAGAGGAGCTGTGCCCCCTGGGTTTGCCTTACCCACCGTTTAATTAACTGTCCTCAGGTTCAGTTGTGTGCACACATGAAACGCCGCCTTACTTCGACTGTAAGCGTTCTCACAGAGGTGGGGCCGCAGTCCTTGCAGGATCTCCTCGGCGCCCCAAGCGGGCTGGGTGTCGGGAAGGGGGCCCGTCCCGCAGCACGCAGCTGGCGCCCATGGGGGCGGGCCTGCGTCCAGGCCGCCAGCGTTCGCTGCCCGCCGTCGTGCGCCCTCGCGGTGTCCCGCCCCCTCACCTAGCGACCCCGTCCATCCCGGCCCCCACTGCCCGCCTCGCAGGGGTGCGTAGCGCACATGGCCACGCCCAGGGAATGCAAACCCCAGCCTGTGCCCACTGCACTTGCCTCCTCGAGGTCGCTGGATTGGGAGGGTCCTCACAGCGCCGCCGGGCCCTCTGTCCCCCTAAGTGCAGACATAGTGCCTCTGCCTGGAGCTGCCACATCCCACCCGGCACCACTCCGCCATAGCCCGCTGGATGGGCGGGGGGAGGACTGAGACCCAGGGGCACTGCCCACAAAAGGGAAGGGAAAAGAGAAGCTTTTTCACAAACCACCTCCCTTAATGGTCAGTGCCTATTTTCAGAAACCTACCACCCTTTTAGAGAAAGGATGCTTCCCTGATTAAATACGTCCTAGAACTAAGCGGATGTCCGTTCCAGGGCCACATACCCTGGAACACACGGATTAATTATTGGACTTAAAATGTATAGAGAAGCCTTCAAGGAAGGTCACTCATCCATGGATACCAGGATAAAACATAGGCCCCAGGACGCTGGGGCCAGCAGGACTGCCATAAGGGAGGGAGGGGTAGCTAACCCCCATTTTGGCTAGGGTTGATGGACTAGGTGCACAGGGAAGCCTGGAACCAGTCCTGTCGTAGGGAGGCCCCATGGGACCTCCTAAGGCTAGTGCTCCTCTCTGTTACAGGAGCACTCTTTTCCTGAAGGAACAATGGGAAGCACCTTCTCCATCCTCGAGGACTCACCCCTCGGGTGCATTCTGAGTCACTGGGACAAATTTTCTCCAGATTCTTTAAAGCGTAAAAAAGCTCATTTTCTTTTGTAACCCAGGTTTGCTCCAATATAAACTTGAGGACGATGAGGCCTGGCCAGAGAATGGAAGCCTCAAATATAATACCATCCTACAGTTAGACATTTTTGGCAAAAGTAAGGGAAACTGGATTGAAATCCTTATGTTCAGGTTTTTATGGCCCTAAGAGAACACTTGGAGCTATGCAACTCCTATGTTAGGGAACCTTACCAGCTGGGACCCTTTCAGGCTATACAAATGCCCTCTCTACTGGCACTCCTGGAGGAACACAACCCCCCACAGGCGACCCAAGCCCCAACACTCTTTCACCATCTTCAGCCCCTCCCCCTTACCATAAGCCTCTTTACGCTTCTGTACCAGAAGTGCAGCCAGAGCTTCTTTGCCCACTTTAGGAAGTAGTAGGAGAGCCTCAGGGAATTACCAGATTCCACAACCTTTTTTCTTTGTCTGACCTTAACCAGTGCCTCACTTTCTTGGGCAGATTCTAGGAGGACCCTAGCCAGTTGCCTGAAGAATTCCAGGGACTGACTCTCTCCTTTGACCTTACCTGGAAGGACCTAAACATTGTCCTTTCCCACTGCTGCCCCACTGAGGAAAAGACCCCTTTTTGGGCACAGGGTCAAACATATGCTGATGGATTGCACGTTGCCCAACCTCATTGACACCCTATGGGCATGATATCAGTGCCTCTAATGTATCCCAATTGGGATCCCAATTGGGACTATCAACCAGGTCATCCTGTTATCACCGGAAGGGACTGCATGATCCTTTGTCTCATTGAAGGGATGAAACCATGCATAAACCTGTTAACTATTGTAAGGTTAAGCAGATCACCTAAGGCCAAGATGAAAATACAGCCCTATCTTAGACCTGATTGGTAGGTGCCCTCAGAGAGTATACAAATGTAGACCCAAATGCTTTCAAGGGACACACTGTATTTGCAACCCACTTCATCAGCCAATCAGCCCCTGACATCCATTAGAAGCTTCAAAAGCTTGTCATGGGGCTCCAGACTCTTTCAACTGTCTTATTGATAAAGCCTTCAGTGTCTTGAAGGAACTATGGCAAGCCAGGCTTTTGGCAGCCATCATGACAAGATGTAACCCACCTCCTGGTTACCCCAAAAGTACTTCCAGAAGACCCCCGCCAGGAAAGGGAACCTGTTTTAGCTATGGAAGCCCCAAACACTGGAGCAAGGAATGCCCAGGAAACAGGTCCCAGCCTCCACCCAAGACACCACACCCACTCTGTAAGAGATGGGCCACTGTGGGAGGGAATGCCCCCAGCTCTGAAGGGAGTGAGGAAATGCCCCGATGCTGGTCATGGCAGTTGATTGACAGGACCTGGGACCTCCAAAGGCTCCCAAGGAGACAGTCATCATCACACGGGAGGAACCACAGCTGACCACTGACATGGCAGGTAAGCCTGTCCATTTTCTAGTGGACACGGAAGCCACTCACTCTGTCCTGACTTCTCACACTGGGCCCCTTGCCCCTGAAACCTGCTCTACTGTTGGGGTAAAGGAAGGCCAAAGCTAAAACATTTCACCACCCCTCTAACTTGCACCTGGGGAAAGACCCTTAAAACTCACAAGTTTCTTGTCATGCCTAAATGCCCCAGCCCATTTATAGGGAAAGGGTATTCTCTCAGCCTTGGGGGCAACTCGTACTCTCCCTAAAAACTAAAACCAAGGCCTGTTTTTGTCTGGACAAACTGTCCCTTATGGACAGTCCAGCCCAAAATGTTCCCCAAAATTAAAAAAACAAAACAAAAAAACTTACAGATCCATGGGTCTGGGATCAGGGAATCCCAAGGAAAACAGTTTGTCACTCCTGTAAAAATCACCTTAAAGGAAGCTAACAACTTCCCTTCACAAAAGCACAGCTCCAGCTTACAGACATCCACTATCCAACACCATGAATGCCATTGTTAAAGTTGCTAACTCATCTAAATGTTTGATCTGCCCCTCAGCCACACCTCCCCAGAGGACCTGTGTCTTTTAGGACTCCCTGCCTCCTTGAGGGACCTGACTGGGCTAACAGCAAAATATGCTGGGTTCTCATTTACCACCCAGTGTAGTAAGAAAGAAAGGACTGGGGCAGGAACCAACTGGAAGCCAGACTCTCTGGAACAGATACCCTCCTTTAAATCAGAGGGAAGGATATTTCAGCTTTTAGGAAAAGCTAGCCTCTGTTTTACTGGTATTAGCATTCAGGGACAAGAATTATGATGGCTTAATGAAACATACTACAGTTACACTCTAATTTTCAGTAATCACAGTTGGGTAACAGACACCAGCCAGACTGCCAATATCCAATATGTGGGGAATGTCACTCTCTGGTGGAAGAACCTAGTAACTGGAATAAAGAAAACTAAAACTCACAATTAAAGCATAATATAAATAATAATTAACAGTACACAAGAGAAGGCCAGCATAGGCACTAGACAATATTCCAGACTAATGTTTCATATAACTAATAACTATACTCAGATATATTCCAATTTCTTCCTGTAACAGCTGCTGTATTGAAACCTGAAGTGCCAAGGGGTAAAAATCCCATGGCTTCAGAAAACCCCAACTTCAAATGATGATGAGACAGGGATTTCAACTCATCTCACCTGACGATGAGGACTGTCAACATCCACTGGACAAGGCTGCTGCCTCCTTCTACTCCCTGCTTTCCATCTCCATCACCATAAATATCCCCAAGACCCCTCTCTCTGACAGACAGCAAGGAGATTTGCAACCCAAGTAGGGACAATGCCCATGCTCAGCTTGAAGCAGTTACAGAAGATGGACCATCCACCCTTTGCCCCTTAAAAGATTTTAAGGGTACAGACTCCTTGGAGGGTAAATGTTGGAGCAGGCAGATAGCTAGCTGTATGAACAGAGAAAGGGGACATGGGCCAAATGGCAGGAAACCATACATCTTGTAAACAGCACAGCTACTCAACTGATATGGTCTGCTTTCCCTTTGAGAGCGTCCTATCACTTAAGTAAATCCTAGCTTTGCTTTCTTGACCTCCCTGTCTCATCGCTGAATTCCTTCTGCAATGAGATAAGGACCTGTTCTCCAGTAACACTCATGTATAGGCATTAGGCAAAAGGGCAAAGCCACCTCCTTGTTTTGCATTTAATGAGGTTATGAAACATGGAGGAATAGCATCAGCAACAAGAACATAAATTAGACTTTGATTAAGCTTTGTGATATCTGAATAGGGAATCCTGATCATAAAACCCACAAAGCATGGCTGAGCATGCGCAATAAAAATGTCCAGGCTTCAAATGACCACCATACAACGTTCCAGATGTGGCTCTCAACTGGTAAGGGAAAACTTAAGGGAAAATAGCTTTCAGGATACATGTGTGATGGCCTCAGGAGCCCAGCACTCAAGAACAGAAGCTGATGTAAATGGATGAGATAATCACCTCCACCTTGACTTTCTTATCAATGAATATTCTGCACCTAATAGAAAAAATTCATGCCTATTCAAAGATTAAGATGAAGTAAAAATGGAAATAAGAAAACTCGTGGGGCACTCTCACTCACGAAGGTACCCAAATACTTCTGAGTGCATACTTTCACTTCTTAATAAACTGCTTCTTTGTTTCTCTTTACTTTACGCTTCAGTTTCTGTGTGTTTTCCTTTGCACTCCTTGTCCAAAATTCTTTTTTTTGGACAGGTAGAACATGACCCTGAACCTTTAATAAAGCCATCTGGCATCCGGATGAAGAAAACAGACATCGATGGAGTTACCATAAAGGTTTTAATATAGCACTACCAAAGGCTGAGTGGACCAAAGTGGCCCTCTGTTCATCCACCAACATTAAAGAAATCCAAACAAGTTCGTCTATGTATCCCAGTTTGGAGATATTTGAAAAGCTGAAAGGCAAAGATTACTATGAGAAATCTGATCCACAATCACTAGGGGCAGCAGGCCAATTAATCAAGCTAAAGATTGACAAAGGAGCCAGGATTCCTTGGCTTGACGCCTCACTGAGGGCCCAAAGGCTTCTGCAGAAGAGTGATTAAAATGGTCTGGGGATAGGAAATAGAAGTTTCCAGGAACCCCTTGATATGGGAACCCCACAAACTGGTAACAATACCCACTAGTGAAGCTCTGACAGGCTACAATTAGATTGAAAGAATATAGAAATATGAGTTGATAAGATTATAAAAATTTGAATGTTTAAACAAGCTTTATGTAAAGAAGTAATGCCAACTTTACTTGAATGTTTTAAGGGAATAGATATTATATCTGGCTGGGAAAATTTGCCCCACCTAATATTGTAAAACCAAAACTTATTCATGAACTCTTAATATAGGTTATAATTAGTAACATTATAGTTAATGGAATTAAGATAAAAACTTATAGGAGAATTGATATATTTGAACAGGCTTTATACAAAATGATTGCATCTCTTTTACCTGATTGTATTGTGGGGATGGACACTGTCTCTCATTGGGGAATGTTTCCCCTACCTAGTTTTGTAAAACAGAAAGCATGGAAATCTGCCCTTAAAGCAATATTAATTGGACATGCCAACAAAATTGCCCAAGCAGAAAATAAAATTCTTTGATTTCAATCACAGTCAGAAGTCTCCCTGATATAAAGAAGCAAATTGAGGATGATGTTGTTGGATGGTTGATTAGCCTACAATCTTACAAATCTTTGCAAAACTGGAAATTCAGTTCTAGAGGAAGTCCACATTCCACCCGTTCCTTTTCATAGATCCCAAAACCTCCCCTGTTCAACTCAAAAATGGCTTGTAATCGCTCTAGGAACTCTTCTCTAGACCATCTCCAATTCTTAATATTGAATTTTTAAAAAACCGAAAGAGGGCTTTTAAAATAGAAATTGCTATATAAGCACCCTTGCCCAAAAATTATGATTCAAAAAATATTTTAACAAAAACTATAAGGTCTCTCTTTTATGTCTATCTATATGTTTATGTATGTACATTATAGATACAGTATTTTTCTACCTCTGAGTGGTATTACCAAAATTAACTATAAAAGAGCTCAGTATAACTAGCTTAAAAACACACAAGCACTATTTAAATTAAGTATACTCTCAAAGATATAAGAGAAACTAACCCAAATGTTTTTCAGGTTCATGAGAGCTACCATGATTTTTGGTAAATAAAAGCTGGTTTAAGTTTGTTCCTTTAATTAATACAGACATGTCTTTAGAGTTACCAGCATTAAGGACAGTATTATATGTTTGTTCTATTGGGGTTTACAAAAAGTCAAATAAGGTCCTGTTATCTCTGTACTAAAATTGTCAGACAAATATCAACAAAAACAACTTAAGATGATGGCTAATTGCTTTAATGTTTCCCAAAAATTTCATGAGTAATCTTAAGTATGATTGTTAAGAACAAGTGAATTGAATGGAAATAAATGAGTAAGAATTTTTAGATAACTTTTAAATAATGATTGTTTTCTGAAACATCTACTTAAAACAGTTTCCCAAATCTCTTTGGTGACTTGAAATTTTAGTTTTGCTAAATTAAGTTAAATAATGGAAATTCACTGAATACCTAGATCATTTCCAAATAAGATAAAACATTAATTACTAAACATAGTTTTATCTATTTTTGTCTTTTCATAACATAGAAACTAAAGATGTTTGGGTTTACTAGTAAACATGTCTTCTGCTTTATCAAAGGATTGTACTATAACGTAGCATATGTTTTTAGAAATTATGCAATATATTCATAAATTTGCCAATCCACCGAATGCTAACGTAAAAGAAAAAGACCTCTTTTTGCTAGAGTTTTGCCATCCCAGTGTCCTGGTACATGCTAATAGTTGCTCCTGAATCAGAGAAATAAAAATCGGTAAACAGTAGTTGTAAATTATACAAACATTTAGAGCTATGGGAAACTCAAGATGGCTACTTGGTTCTTTGTGGCTCTATGGAAAACCCCATTTTTTGGTTTCTGTATTCCTTCACCCACCATAGTGCATTTAATACTACTCAAATTGTAAATAGACATTGGTAGGGAAGACCTCTGTAAAATTTTGAAAATGGTCTCCCAGCAGTGTCTGACCTGTCAGAGGCCTCAGACCTCCCTTTGGACCCTTTAAACATCTGCAGCTGAACTTCACTTAACTGCAACGTAGTATGGGTTATCAGTGTATTATCATTATTGTATTATGTTTTCAGGATGGGTTGAACCCTTCCCTTGATACAAGCTGATGCCCTCACAGTGACAAAGAAACTATTAGAAAATGTGTTTCCCACTTGGGGTATACCTTCCACAGTCTCTGGTGATCAAGTGATTTGCCCACTTCACTGGGCAAGTCATTTGAGCCTTAGTGAAAACCTTGTAAAATTCTTGGAATTATCACTGTCCCTTTCACCCTCAATCATCAAGCAAGGTTGACAGAACTAATGGAACAACTAGACTCAAGCAGAACATGAATTAATGATATAGGACTGAATGAACTGATGGATATGATTACAGTGAGATTTTGTCTAAAAATTTTACTTTTTTTATCATTTGTTTTCCTGATATAAAGAGTTTTTTAAATTAGCTACCTATGACTTACAGGTAAACAGAATGGGAACATTTATCTTTTTCTCCCCACCCAATCCCTCCAGAAATTGGAAACCCTTAGTATTTTAAGTATTTTTTAATGGCAATATAGTTATTTGCATAAGTTCAATAAGAATCTTTTCTCTTTATAACAGGACAAAATTGAAAACATTGGTTATATTACAAAGGCTTTGATTGGAATGTCATATTTGAGAGAGATGTAAAAAGATTCAAATATGACCGGACCACTTTAAGGAACTAAGGTTTACTTTATGGGACCAATAAAGCTCCTTGGAAAAACAGCCTGGTGCTTTACTTACAGGGTTGTCAGCAGACTCACCAGGTGAGTAAGGAAGGTCACTTCCTGGCAAGTGCAGGAAATCTCAAGATATTTTGGGGACTTTGAGAAGAGAGGAGTTCACCCAAATCTATATTTGATTTCAGGCAAAGTCTGATGACAGTTTACTGGCTTGACTTTCCTGGATTCAAGAGGCCTTTAGAAGTTCAGTCTGGAGATTTCTCATGAAAAGTTCCAACAAAGCACTTTAAAAGTGTCTATATGATCAACCAATATTCTTACTGTACTTATGTAAATAATCAGACCAGTTTTATTGAAACTAGACTTATTTTGCAAATTAGTCTTAATTTGATGATATTTGATAGATATGGAGTGATTTTAGAAAGAAAAATTATGTTTCAGTAAAATACTTTTGTGAATATTAGATTCTACTGCTGTTCATTGTCTTTTAAAGTTTTGTTTTCTACCTGTAAACTTGACTGTTCTTGAATTCTAGTTTTCACCAATACTTGGCTATGATTCTCCAAACTAAGGTTATCAATTTTTCTCCCAGCCTTTTGACTTGGCATCACTGAGAACTAAAACTGCCATTTTTCTAGAGCCATGCAAGCTAAAGTTGGACGACTTGATATAAACTTCAGAGAAATCACCCTAACAGCTCATGTATAGACAATCTTTTTGCCTGTTGCTATGGCCAATCAGAAAGATCATTAGATATATTCTAACTGCAAACCTGAAAAATCTATCAGATTGTCACTGCCTGCCCCCACTCCATCTGAAGATGCTTCAAGTTGGATGGCTAGAAACTTTCTCAACTGTTTGCATTCAGAAACTGGATCTATAGTCTACTCCAATCACTAATCATTATTTTTCTTTTGCTTCCATACACATATCTCTTATTAAATATCTGATTGCTAGCACAATAGGCCTAATTTTGGGAGCCCACCTGTATCACTGCCTCATGAAATGAGACACAACTGTTTAACTGAGATGACCTATTCTTAGGACTAAGAGACTGGTTCAGCAAGATAGAGCAGTCTAGCAACTCAAATTCTGAACTGTGAAACTTCTTGGGGAAGTTCCAAAGGAGGGAACCCTGGGAGTTCAGAACAAACCTCCCCACGATGTGCCATTTTGGCACGGGGATTATTCTGCGCTAGCGCAATAGAGATCTGACAGCCTCAAGAGAAACTACTTCCCCTCCCTTAACTATCTACAAGGACTTAAATAGGGGATTTTTCCCAGAAAAAAAAGTTATTACCAGAATTTTATGTAAGTGGCTCCATCTATATGGCAGGGCAAACATCTAATTGCCCAATATGTACTCTTTTTTAAACTGTCCTGTGAGTTACCTTCCTGACCTTGAGAGACTTGGGCCCCTATCCCATTTCTTAGCTCAGGATAGCAATATATAGTGCACTGTACCTTTCTGTCTCCGACCCTCTCATGTATGTAGGGTTCCTATGCTTATGAAACTAAATTTGATTTTCTCCTCTTAAGCTCTCTCATGTCAATTAAATTCTTATAGCAGCTAGAAGAACCCAGGAGGGGAAAGGAAAGTTTTATTCCTTCCCAACAACAGCAAAATTCTCCCTAACTCATGCAGAGATGGTTTTACTGCTCCTTCTGACCTTTATTCATTGTTGAATTTTCAGAAAGAAACGAATGGCATTATGACTACAAAATGGTTAACATCTTTCACTGACTGTGATAATGCATGGTTATCTGTGCCCTGTGATTTTCTTAGAAATTATATTTTATAATCCATGAGTAGCTACTACGAATAATTTAAGTGGAACAAAGAACACACTATTTTCTTCAGATGATGGAATTTAAAAACTCATGCTCATCAGTAATATAGATTCATCTTGTATATAAGTAAACAGTTAATTGATATCTTCAATATTTGGTCTCTTAAAAAAGCAAAATATGTGTAGAGTGTAAGTTTCTTAAACAATCACAGCTGAATAAAATGGGTAAGAACCTGCTACCTAAAATTGAGTTAATGGTGTATAGAGACAAGTAATTGTCAGTGTTGATATGTTCCTTTTATGTGGGATGCTTGCCCAGACAGGCTGTGGTGAAATAAATGAATTAGACAATAAAACTATAATAGCACTTTGTTGTGCATTTACTAGAGGCATTATCAACAACTTTTAAGTTTGTTACTGTGATCCCAATATTAAACATAAGAACACTGAAGATCAGATGGAGTTTAATGATTTGTTGAGGGTCTGATGTTAGAAAGGGATGGAGTCAAGAATTATATCCGTATTTGTGTCCAAAATCCTCTCTTTTTACTATATTAGACTATCTTCCTCAATACTGCCATCTAATTTTATTATGATACTATATACATATGTTAAGATTAATCATTTTTACCAAATGAGTAATTGTGTTTTTCTCCTCATTTCAGTTTCTAACCCAATAAGAAAGTTAAAAAAGAAGGATAAGAAAATAAAAAAAGGAGGAGGAGGAAATTAAATGTTACTAAAATTAACTAAGTTTTCCTGAGAACCAAAGTTCTCATGACCTTCTAATTTTCTAGGATCTAGATGTGTCATGTATATATTTTAGATATAACATGCCCATTTGGCATTATATGCCTGAATTATAATTGTACATTTTATTTAGAAAGATTTCCATAAAAATAGTTAAGAAAACAAAATATAGTTTGCTTTAAACAATCAGCTTCAATTATTCTAATGTAAATTAGTTCCTTCCTTAACAATACCATCTTCCTAGAAATGTTTCCCCATACATGAACATAGTACTGTCAGTTTTTAAATCTGAAAAAGGCAGAGTACAAGAAATCAAGTTACTATTTCTTAATTAAGATGTTAGTAAAGAATCCCCTGTTACACTCTGGGCAACATTTAAAGACAGGAGAGATAAAGTCCTTTAAGTAAAAATACTTCCCCATTGTGTTGACTATTGGTTGACTATCTCCATCAATAGTAGTTCTCTGGAGTGGTTAACCCAAGATCATATGCAAGTGAGAAAATCAAGAAGTTTTGAAAAAAGATTAAATATTTGAAATATGATGTATTTTAATATGAATTTCGTTCACTTAAAAAAAGAAGAATGCTTTCTTTGTCACAGGTCTTTTATTCTAAGTTTACCAAGAATAAAATAAGATAGATGATTCACCTCTTTACTCCAAGATATTATTAAAGATATTAGCATTTTTTGTATATAAAGATATTAGCACTCTTTTGCTTTCAACTGACTTCATTTGCAACAGGCCATGCAGTCATAGCAAGTAAAATTAAAGGCCCTAATGCCAGTTATTATTTTGGTATTTATTGGTTTTGTTCTAGATTTACACATGCATTATGCAATTTTTTTAATGAAAATAACGGTTTAGTAAGTACATAAAAAGCAGACAATCTTAGAAACAAAGACTATTAAAACAGATAAATACAAGGATTGTTTGGAATACCTGGTTTTAAATCCCCATGGACAAATATGTCAATCATATATCGACAGAATGCATACTGATCTGACAAAAGTAGAAAGAAAAAAAGCAATGAAAAAAATGTCATCAACACTTTTCTTTTTTTTCTAGGGAAATATGGCTTAACAAAACAAACGCATAATTCTATTTTAGTTACTACAATATTTTCTGTGAAGGAATAATTTGCACATATATGAACACGTAGGAAATATAATAAACATAAGTTTCCATTTATTCCATACAAAAAGAATAACCTTAAAAATTGAAACAGACTAGTTCAGAGCAATATTATAGTGGTTGTTTTTAAAAATCAAAACCTTTTTCATCAAATTTATGAGTCATATTTAAGCAATTTTTCTCATTGTCCGTATACATACTTCCAATAATGAAACACAAGTTTCACAAGAGGAAACTGTTTACTGCTTGGAATGCTTTACCAAATAGTCACTCCCAACCCTTTACCTGATTGTCTAAATGAAGCTGCAGAATGTTTCTTGAAAAGGTAAGTAGCCTTAGCAACCTGTCAGGGGTCTTCTACATAGAGATTCTCTTCAATTAGAAGAGTATATCTAGGAGAACAGCTTACAGCACCAAATAACATCATTCTTAAGGTAATTAATTGATTGGGTAATCTTCATTAGAAGATCATCTTATGATCTTGATTGGTCTAAGGTCCATGGAAAAAGTTTTAAAAAAAAGTGTAGGATTTGAGCTTTTGGGGCAGATTTTGTCAAAGATGATTTCAGGAGTTCTTTGTTTTTTCATTTCCTTCTAAATTAAAGACATTGCACTGAACTTTAATTTTCATAACTTTAGATTCTGCTGAGCCCATTCCAATCCAAATTTCAGTTGATGAATCATTCTATAAGCTTTACCATATATTCTTTAATTAAAGCTTGTAGATTACTAAATGAATCTTGTTCAAAATGATTTACACTTCAATGTTTCTAAATAGGCATCTTATTAATTCAATAACTCCAAAGGCAGCTTTAGGACCAAGAGAGTTTATTGAATATATATAATCTGACATACCCTTAAGTGCTTTAAATTATGTATATGAAACCTATGAAACAACAAAACTTGTTACTATACAAACACAGACACAAGGATTTTTGTAAACCTCATTGTTTTTAGAGTATTTACACTATTTTTAGAGTAATCCAAAGACCTCTACAAGGTCTTTGAAAAAGATAAATGTACTTATTGCAGAAAATGTAAAAACTCATAAAGTTTCAAAAATCTGCATGGATTTTGATTGTTGAATAGGGGCACACTTTCCCACAGGTGAGGTGGGGAGTGGGAAGGAATTAGCTCTCAGATCAGTCCAAGAACCTATTTGCTTCTGTATGTAATGGCAGTAAAACAGGGGTTTCTGATCCCATGATCTGGGAATCCTATGATATAGGAGAGAAGATTAAGGTAGAAAATATTTTCTCTTTTCTGAGCACAACCCTTTTCCTTAGCAAAATTGTAGAAGGAGCCATTTGACTCTAAGATGAAAAAGTACATTTCCCTTAAATGGCAAACTTGAGATTGGGAAGTGAGGACTTCCTAAAATTGGCAGGCTTTCCCCTCTGTTTCAGTAGCTAATGTGACATCATTTTAGATGTGCCCTGCTTACAACTCAAGAAGTAGTTCTCAAAGGGCAATTTAAATATCAAAAAGGTGAGGAATTTGTTACAATGCAGATTTCTTGGCCCTGTCTCCGGAAAACAACAGCAACAACAAAACTACAATTCCCTGGGTCTGGACTCTAGGAATATGCATTTTTAACTAACTCCCCAGAGGAATCAGACTAGACCACACTTTCAGAATCACTGATCTAAAATCGCTCAAGAATTCTCTTTTCACAATCATTTCTAGTGGTACTATACCCCTCAGCAACAGCAATGGAGAAAGTATGTACCTTAGAAGTTTAGAATGCAGGGACTTCTTGAAATTTGAAGGATTTGGACAGTTCCCCAAAATGAAATATTGTGCTCTGCCCCAAGTTGTGATAGGATGTTTATATATATAACATGTGGAATAGTTTATTGAATTAACTAAAATCTTCATGCTTCAGAGATTCTTCTTTGACTGAATGCTGACAGTGTAATGAAGCTATATATTAAATTATTACCAAAGTAAAATGCTTATCTTTCTTACACCAATATTTTCTGGATCCAAAAGTCATTTATTTAATTAATGCACCAGTAATCCTATAAGTTCCCAATTTAGAAAAGAAAACCTCTTATGAACGCAAAGAAGGTTAATTTTTTTCATCTAGAAAATTATTTGAGTTATACCACGTAGGAAGTTTCTATTATATTTAAATGATGCTGTGATGTTGCATTCCAATGGCACCAACATATCAATAGGAAGATAAGAGAGTATTTTTACAATCTTTAAAGTTAAGAATTTTCTTTTTTCTTTTCTTTTCTTTTTTTTTTTTTTTGGAGGCATCAGGTAACATGTGGGATCTTAGTTCCTCTGCCAGGGATGGAACCCATGCCCCCTGCAGTGGAAGCACAGAGTCCTAACCACTGGACTGCTAGGGAAGTCCTAAAGTAAAGAATCTTTAAATATTTTAAATTAGGATGCCCATTTCCACCTGTCCTGTGTGTTGACCTTAACAATGTGTAAGAATTCTAGGCAGGTATATGTTGGGCAGTCCCCAGTGTGTCTGCTTCACTTGTCTAAGGATAAAGCAAAACCAAGTCTTCCTGATTTTAGAAAATTCACTTTACAGAAATGCTTCTTTAAATCCAACTCAAATAATGAAAACAGGATATTTTTTCCTAAAGAAAATCTGAACTGCTCTACCATTCTTTAATTGTTATATGACAATAATTCACATAACGTAATTTTATATCTTGTCACCACCTCTTAGTATTTTTTTCCCAAATGAACATCGTTCTAGGAATACCACATGCTGTCCATTTCTCCCCTTCCTGATCCTCAGGGAGCAGTGATGGATGTCATTCAGCTGCTGCCTTACTGGTGTTCCCTGTGGAGTAGCAGCTGAGAGAAAATGCATTCAGGGTGCAGAATGTTAAGAGAAAATAAATTTTAAAAAACCTCTAATGAGAATGGGGCATATGTGGTCTGGTGCTCTACGGCAGATTCAAATTAGCTACAATTTCTTTGCCTGCCACAAATAGTCGTTAAAAAAAAATAAGAAGGAAGAAAAGAAAGAATGAGCATAGCAGTCAGGCGGTTTGATTTTTCTTTCTTCATGAATTTGCCATAAACCATCAGAAAATCAGACAGCAAAGCTTAAGCATGCTGACCCTTCTTACCCTACTTTAAACAGATTAAGTTTGGTCCATAAAAGCCAGATTATATAATATATGAGCGTGTTTAAGTTTACAGTAGGCATGTACATATATATGAATCTTATTCCTGATGCTTTAGTAGAAATACAGTGTTCATATATACAATGTTAAAAATAACCATATATGAATATATATGCATGTATACTGTATAATAATTGCTAAGTGTTTGTGCTACATGTAAAAATCTGTTTCCAGTGAATAAAAGACCTTTAGAACCTATTTATTTAAAAAGAGCTACTAGAAATCTATACAAAAAGAATGAATCAAATTCATTAAGTCTAACTTAAGCTAAGCAAATAAATAATCCCTTGCCTAAAGAGAACTAATTCGACAATTTTACTAAATCGTCAATACGAGAGTCTCAAAATCAAAGCCACCTCACAAATAGATTATTTAGAAAGCACTATGTCTTTATCATGTTTGAGTTAAAACTTTAATGTGACTAGGTTTTTTATAAACAAATGCTCTTAAATCATTGCTTAATTTTTTTAAATGACATTTATGTGTATGATTAGCTATTAGATAAATAATACATTTATCTAATTGATGGAAGCTCTTCTCAATAGAGAGCCTTAATTTAGCAAATGCATTTGTTTAGCTGATAAAATCACATTTGTGCTTTTATTTTTAACTCTAAGTACTATCTGAATGTCCTTTTAATAGATAAATAGCTCTTGATTTGAAAATGAAAACAGTAGATTGAAAATGGAAAGGTAATATAATGCTACCTTCAATAATTCTGATTACTGATAGGAATAAAATACAGTATATGTGACCCAGAAAATAGATATATTTGGAAATATTTTAGTGATGTAGACTAAAATATGGCCCTCAAATAACTAAGATACTAAAAATGAAAAGTGTATCCATAGTCCTAGTTACTAGATAACTATTTTGGTACTCCCATGTATAACTGGAATGAATTTTTACGTATTGTACGTATGGACAAAAAATAAAAATGTGCTTCGTACGTTTAATCTGGTTTCATGTGATTATTTTCTTTTTGTGTGTGATCATTTTCTCTTTTAAAAGGCAATCTAAAATGCAAAGGATATTAAAATATTGACAATTTTAAATAAGTATATCAGTGAGTGGAAAATTCATTTTCCTGTCTTCTATCACAATAAAATAGTCCATTAAAAATATTTTCTCTTTATTTACTATATTTTATCCTAGCCAAAATATTGCATAAGTAACATACAGCTTTATTAGAGATGATAATATTTTTAATTGATTCAAGGCAAAATAATCTTTAAAATTGAAGAAGGGTTTTTGGGCTCCAAAGATTTAATTCCACTCATATCTTTAAAAATTACTTTGAAATAAGAGAAAATTACTTAAATTTTTTGTGAATTACTAAAAGAAAATTTTTTCCTTTCTTTTTCCTTTCCTTCTTTTCCTTTTTAAAATACATATTCCAAAAAATATACCTTTTGCCTCATATAGATAAATGCTTCCAAGTACTATTTGTGAATTCAGGGGAAAAAGTAATTCAAAGATAAAATATAAGAGTGGATTGCAAAAACAAATACATATGATTTCACTTGTATGTAGAATCTAAAACAAAAAAAAAGCGTGGTTTGCAAATTTCATATCTTGTACCTTACAGAGGGGAAAATTTTCAGTTTCACTGTCCAAATAGCTTACCCAGTAACAATGTTTTTAACTTTTTTCACGTAAATCTCATAGAAACCATTTAATTTTAGTCCTCAAATAAAATTATTAAAACTATCAGAATAAGGAAAAATTTTATTTTGCAATACTCCTAAAAAAGATTTAAAGGAATAGTCCATACAGAGCAGATTCCACATTCTTTGTGGGGAAGCTCAGGACTGTGTAGCAACCTGGAGCTAGAAGTGGATTTTAGGGAAGGAAAGATTCAACAAGGGCTGGAGGTATGGGACAATAAGGCCCTCAGATGACTTCTTAAAACTCTACCCTTCTGTATGACAGACTCTAGGTCTATCCACGTCGTTACATATAGTTTCATTTCATTCCTTTTTATGGCTGAGTAATATTCCATTGTATATATATGCCACTTCTTCTTTACCCATTCATCTGTTGATGGGCATTTAGGTTGCTTCCATGTCCTGGCTATTGTAAATAGTGCTGCAATGAACATTATGGTACATGTTTCTTTTTGGATTATGGTTTTCTCTGGGTATATGCCCAGTAGTGGGATTACGGATCATATGGTAGTTCTATTTTTAGTTTTTTAAGGAACCTCCATACTGTTTTCCATAGTGGCTGTACCAGCTTACATTCCCACCAACAGTGCAGGAGAGTTCCCTTTCCTCAACACCATCTCCAGCATTTATTGAAGTAAACCAGAAAGAGAAAAACAAATACGGTATGCTAACTCATATATACGGAATTAAAAAAAAAAAATGATACTGATGAACCCAGTGACAGGGCAAGAATAAGGATGCAGATGCAGAGAATGGACTGGAGGACATGGGGTTGGGGGGTGTGTGGGGTGAAGGGGAAGTGGGGGCAAAGGGGAAGCGGGGGACGAAGTGAGAGAGTAGCATAGACATATTTACACTACCAACTGTAAAATAGATAGCCAGTGGGAAGCTGCTGTATAACAAAGAGAGATCAACATGATGATGGGTGCTGCCTTAGAGGGCCAGGACAGGAAGAGCAGGAGGGAGAGCAGGAGGGAGTCACAGGAGGGAGGGGATATGGGGATATGTGTATAAATACAGCTGATTAACTTTGGTGTACCTTAAAAGCTGGTACACGAGTGTAAAGCAATTATATTCCAATAAAGAGCTTAAAAAAAAAATCCTCCACCCTTTTACGTTTAGGAGCACCTTTCCTTAAAGAATGTCAGGTTTACATTCCATCTCCATTTAAATGCTCTATTTCTGTGAAGTACAGATGTAAGTTTGACATCACTCATTGAAAAGCAGCACAATATGTAAGATACAAAGCTTTCTAAGATTATAAATTTAGTCACTGGACAAACTGGATCTAATAATTCAATGTATATTCTAAATTATGTGTTCTTGCAGAGCTACAGGAATGTATGGAATAGTTTTTAGGATACTTATTCTATATGATTTGAACATACACCCCTTAATAAATTCCTTGAGAACTATTGTCATTTTCTTGGATTGCTGTTCTTCAAAGAATACACAAAAGACAAAGAGTATGTGTCCTTTAAATAACTTCAGATACTAACTCAAATCCTCTTTTAAAAAATGCTTCAAAATGCATCTTTAGATATGTGAACACAGTTTAGTATTTCTATAAATAAAATTTAATTCCCAAATCATTGTATTTCCTTTCAGTTACATTCACTTATACAAGTCTTTTACTTCCATTTGAAATCTGATCTTGGTCTCTTTCAATTTTTAATTTCACTGTGTCTGCTTCTTGCCCGATACTCTCTTAAGACCTCTGGCCACCTCCTTTGAATGTTTACCTTTCTGTTCATGCTTGGACACAGCTGCAGCATCTTTCTCATCCTTCTCTTTGGGTTTAGGTGATGGCTTCTGTGCTTCTTTTACTTTTGCAGCTGTTTGCTTCACCTTCTCCTGTTTCGCACCTTTCACTTCCTTTTTAATCTTTTCTTCAGTCTTTTCTCTAGTCTTAGCTTTCTTCTCCTCTGTATGGAGTTAAAGAAAAGTTGAATTACATATTATATCTATTTTTATGTAAATATGTATTTATTATATATTTATTTATTGTATATATATTTATTATAGATATATTTTAAAAATAAAAATATATATATATACTTTTTTACTGATGCAGCATTTCATCTTTCATTGGTTGTTCAGAACAATTTTAAAAGAAAGAAAAATGAAACTGTTGCTAACATAAATATTTTTGACTATTTTTTAATTTTTACATAGTTTATAAAGTGGCACGTTAGGGTACAAAAAAATGTAGCTAACCTGAAAGTTGGGCTCGTTCTTAATTTGTACATGAAAACACTATTTTTTAGGCAGTCAGGAACTGAGTATATCAACAAGGAGGCATTTGGATTGTGCAGGGGAAGTATATTAGGCATATTCAGTGAAAAGGCATGTCCACACCAAAGAGCCCAATAAAAGAGGCCTTTTAAAAGGATATGAGCATTTTGTTCTATAACTGAGATATCTTAAAAGTTATTCAAGAAACTGTTTAGTCTTGATGAACTGTTTTAGGTTTTGCTTTCCTGAGAAGTGCTTTATCTTCTTTCAATTCTAAATGATAATCTTGCTGGATAGAATATCTCAGGTTGTAGGTTCTTTGCTTTCAGCACTTCAAACATATCAGGCCATTTTCTTCTGCCCTGCAAAGTTTCTGCAGAAAAATCCAGAGCTCTAGCAGCTGGCTCTGAGCCCAGGCCATGATGGGCTCTCTGGAAGGGTTTGTTAGGTGAACATATGTGAATTGTGTGATTCTGAGGTGCTGTTGGCCACCTCAGAGGAACTTTCTCTCCAGGCAAAACTAATACATATTTTGGTGTGGGGTCCTGGAATGATGTTGATTTAAAGTCATTTGCACAGAGCTGATGGTTTCAGTCATAGAAAGGTATGCATCTGCTGTAGGAAGGAGCAGAAAGCAGTAAAGGAGACTTACAAGTCTTAAAGGGAGTAGAAGAAAATCCCTAGTTGATCGTAGTCACAGAAGCCACAAAGATGTTGGAAGTTTGTGGAGTAATTAGCTGATTCTTCTTTTAGAGTTTTATGGTCAGTAACGTTCGGAAACAATGGGTAGCATTATCTCCCTCCTTGAAGATTCTTAAAACACTTTAGCTTTGAGAAATGCCATAGTGGAGAAACCAGTTTAGCCTAGTGTTTCCAAATTTATTTGATAGACATATCCCCTACCCCTAACACAGCATTAAGATTTCCCTGCACAGTTTCTGAGAAACAGTGCTTTGGGAGGCATTAGTCCATTCAATTAAATGCAGTACCACAGAGGATTTTGCTTTCACAAGCATCAAGCATTACCATTTTCATTCTTCTCTTTGCAGGACTTTCATAATATCATCTTGTCTTAGTCTCAAATTATTGCTTGTGTACTGAAGTCAAGAAATTTGATTATAATATTTTCATCAAATTCTTCAACATGAGTGATAATAAAGCTACCCATTACATGGGCAAATTGAATGAGAGGGTCCAACACTATAGCAGACCTACTATGAAGTCTAGTGATTATGTGTGACTCCATAGAATAAATAATGCCCAACATGCAGCATCTTTCCACAAATGTATACTATATTATTATTGCTTTTTTAAAGTAATTGAAAGATTTGCAGACTGAATAGTTTACATTCACAATTCCCTTCCCCCAAATACATGTAATAATATCAAATTAAGAATATGAATGGTAGCTTTATGGGGATTTCCTTGTACATGACTCTTTGTTTTTTTCTTACTGCTTTTAGAACTCTCTCTTGTCTTTAACATTTTCCATTTTAATTATGATATGTCTTGGTGTGGGTCTGTTTGGGTTCATCTTGCTTGGGACCCTCTGTGCTTCCTGTAACTGGATATCTGTTTCTTTCTTCAGGTTCAGGAAGTTTTCAGCCATAATGTCCTTAAAATTTTCAACCCTTTTCTCTCTTCTTCTCAGACCTCTATGATATGCATGTTTGTATGCTTGATGTTGTCTGAGAGGTCCCTTAAACTATTTTCATTTTTTAAAATTGTTTTTCTTTTTGCTGTTCTGATTGGGTAATTTCCATAATTTTATTTTCCAGATCACTTACACATTCTTCAGTATCACCTAGTCAGCTGTTGATTCCTTCTAGTGTGTTTTTCATTTCAGCTATTGTATTCTTCAGTACTGACTGGTTCTTTTTTTATATTTTCTAGTTCCTCTGTTAAAATTATCGTGGTGTCCATCTATTCTTTTCACAATTCAGTCAGCATTCTTATTACTAATGCTTTGAAATCTTTATCTGGTACTATTTATCTCCGATTCATTTGTTGTTTTTTTTAGAGTTTTTTTCTTGTTCTTTCATTGAAAACAAATTCTGGTTTCTGTGGTTCAAAAGTCTTGCCATAATGTGGCTCAAACAGGTTTTCTGCTTAGGGTCCACAATGCTAAAATCAAATTGTCAACAGGGCTCCATTTCTTACTGGATGCTCTGGGGAAGAGTTGGCTTCCACACTTATTCAACATGTAGGCAGAATTCATTCCCTTCTCACACCTTCCATGTACTTCCCTCAGTTTTCAAGCCAGTAGTGGGGGGCAAGTCCTTCTCACAGTTCCAGTCTTTCCCTTCTGCCATATTTCTATGCTTTTAAAGGTTAGCAAGATTACACTGAGCCCACCTGGATAATGCAGGATAATGTCCGTACTTTAGATCCACCTTAACTACTTCTGCAAACTCCTTTTGCCACGTAATGTAACCTAGCCAAGGGGATGACACCAAGGGGTGAAGGTCATGGGGGCCAAAATTCTGCCTCTCACATATGGGAAGGCTCTTCATTTTCTTCTCACATTTGGAGATGCTCTATTATTTTAAGTATTCAGTTGTATTATTCTTTCAGATATTAAATTTTAAATGTAAGGCCAAATTAAATTTTATGTAAAGGAAATGCTAAATGTTTACAATCATCCAACTACCTGTTACTGAAAATGTTATCTTTTAAAGCAAAAAGTATAATTTACCTTTTGCCACTGTCTTTGTTTCTGGTTTTTCTTTTTTCTCAATTTTTTCCTTGTGAGTTGCTTAAACAGAAAATTTTATATTAGTACACACTTTTATTAGATTTCAAGACTAAGCTTTTTCTTTACCTCAGTATTAAAGCCACCAAAATCATAAGCTAGTTTGAAGACTGATGACATTAATAAGTCTAACTCCAGAATAAAAAATTACCAATTTAATAAAAACTGTATAAAACTATTTAAAAGACTTGGCAGTAAGAATTAGAAAGCATTTTGAAAGCTAGTCTCACCCTGCTATTTAAAGTTATCATTCTAAATAGAATTTTAGAATAATAGTTTTCAGGAAAGACAAACTGAGAAAGTAATTTTATAAAAATTTTTCAAAAGATGCATCATTTTATCAGGAGGAAGCACTGTCTTTACAAGTAAAAGAAATAATTAAATCAGGACTAGAGCTTTAAGAACAGTGTGTCTCAACAAGGACACAATTGACTTTTAGGGAGGAACAATTTCTCAGTACAAGGGATTGTCTTATGCACTGAAAATTGCTTAGCTTCCGTGGTCCCCACTTACCAAATGCCCTCTACTCCAATGACATTTTAACAACCAAATTTTTCCAAATACTTCCTAAGGGAAGCACCCATGGTTGAGAACCACCAATGGGATATAAGGTAACCATCAAAGATTACCAATTGAGTGCAGCATCTTAATTAAAGAGTATTTTACATGACTCCTGAAGCATTATACATGCTAGTTGTCTACATAATAGATTAATAGAACAATATGAATTTATTTTATCAACGTCTATTTTACTTACATAGGCTAGTAAATTCTTGTGTCTCAATGGTTTAGGTAAAGGAGTTCTGAGAAGTACAACAGCATGTGCAGGTTATTCTTATATTTCAAATGTATTAAACTGTGCAGTTTAGTAGTTTCCCCAATCACCACACATATTTCAACATTTATATACTATTTATTAGAGAATAATAGAGTTAAAGAAATTGTAGAAAGCTAAATGATTAAATAAGAGATTTTAATTAAAACAGTTGAGTTAAGGAAGGAGCCAAATTATTAGAGTAAAAAAATTGGAGCCCTAATTATTTTCATTTCTCTAACTGTTGTTAGAGACTATTAATGTCCATCAGTTTTACTTGTATTATAAAAGGAAAAAGATGTGCTTAAAATATGTATTTAAATAATTATTCTTTAAAAATATAGTCTGTGAATGGTTTCCCAGAATTTTGGAGAGATGATGCAAGCCTCATAGAAAGCTTAGAGCACAATGTCCAGTTAAGTCCATGAGATCAGGGCACCTGCAGTTACCAAGAGAGAGCAGGTGCCTTCCGCTCCAGGGTTTCAGCCTTTCCACCTCTCAGCCTGCCCCACAGTCATCTCCACTAATACATGGGATTATGGGCAAGAGCTTGGACAATGTTAGCTGAAGGAGGGCACAATTCACTCAAGGTCATTGGGCTACAGTATAATAATTCCTTTAACTGGTATACAGTAAATAAAAAGATACAGTGTTCCATTTTTCAATTTTGACAAATTTCCCTCAATAATTTAGGTGCAACAAATTGTGAATTACTTTTCAATGAAAAGTATTTAGCCATTTTAAATATGGAAAGAAATCACAAGATCAGATTATTTGATTTAGTCAGAGTACACAGAACCTGATGCCAATAATTCTGTGTCAATAAGAGGTAGGAAATGGACACATGTTTCTAGAAAAAAGAATATGGCTGTATTGAAATTCATGGATATTATCACAAAATAAACATTAATTAAAAAACAACTATTTAATTCAAATTTTCAAATGTGAGTCTAGAATAAAGAAGAATGAAGCATCTTTCAACTGATCTGATTCCAAGCATTGTAAAACATTCTAGGTAAGTGGAATGTTTCACAGAACAAAGTTGCTCAGTAGCCTACGTGTATTATGGATACATAAATCAGCTGAAATTTAGCCTAAATATCCTAGACATGATCCATTCTAAAGCAAAAGCAAAAAAAATTAAATTAGAATTTTATTTTACATCATGTGTTAAAATGGATTTTTGATGAATTAAAGTTAAATGTGAAATATGAACCTAATTTTTTAAACTTGAGGAAGACTCAAGAGCAGAAATACCAAAAGAAAATATCAACATATCTAGCCACATAAAAATTTAAGAATCTAAACACACACATGCGTATCACACATATGCACTCACACGTCTATTCACACAGACAGAAACCTTTACATTAAGTACAAAACTGAGAAATATATTTGTAAATGTAATAGACCAGTGAGGTATACTCAAATGACACATACATATGTCATCAGGAGAAATGGACAGTGGGTGTGAAGAGTTACACAAGAAATGTGTATCACTAAAAATCACATTTAAATCCTTCAATCTACAAATAACAAGCAGTTAAAAGATTCCGTGGAAGAAAATATCTCCATTTAAATACTACACCGCTTTTCAAAAAGAATGAGGAAAATATCTATTTACTGATATGGAATAATCTCTAAGATATATTGTTAAATTATAAAGCCAGAATATAGGATATGCTAAATTTTGTGTAAAAATAGGGAGAGACAATAATATACGTTGTCTTATAAATGCATAATGAATTTCTGAAAAGACGCACATAGAGCTCACAAAAGTGGTTTACTGTGTGTATGTGTGGGTAGATGAGGCATGGGCTCAGAGGGCAGGGGCAAGGCAGGAGAAAGCTTTTCATAAGATATCTTTACGTGTTAAACAATGAGTGTGCATTTCCTATTCTAAACAAATGAAAGCGAAAAAGATGAAAAATTAAAAAATCCAGTCTAATATATAATCACAGAATGCAAGTTAAAGTGATGAAGTACACTTTCTTACCTATCAAATTGGTAATTATTTTCTGAAATAATATTCTCATTGTTGGCTAAAGCAGTCTCAGAACTGCTGGGGGAAAAATTTATTCATTTCTGGAAAGTAAATTGGTAAGAGTTCAAGAGAGTCTAAAGTATTTTATTTCCTTCAACCCAGAAATTGTTCTTTTCACATTCAATTCTAAGGAAAATTATCAAAATATAATTAAAAAAAATAAATTCATGGTCATCTAAAATCTAACATAAAGAAAAAAAGGTCAAACAATGAGAGACCAACATGTAAAAACGGCAATAACTCCATACCTTTTTTTTCAGGTTTTTCTTTTTCTTTTACTTTCACTTTTTCTTTGTCTTTTTCTTTCTCTCTGTGTGTAACTGAAAAGAAACAGACAATATTTTTCATTTAAATAAAGAGAATAAAAGATGAGATGATTACATGGCAGTCTTTGATGTCAAAAACTTATCTACTGCCTTTGGAAATCCTTCTTTAACCAGCATGAGGTTTTACACAGGTTTAAATGTTATGATAATTACAGATATTTTAAATTTCTACATTTGTTTCATAATGAAAGGTAAACCCATAACAAAATCAGGTCTGATTGCAAAGAATACCCCTCAGCTTTTCCAAATCTTTAAATTCAATTTAATGAATTGGAAAATTTTTCATAATGTATCATGCTGTATGCCAAAGAAGTTCAGCTCAGTACGGGAACCATAAATATGAAGATAAAAATACAGAGACAATCTTCCGAACCTGAAGCAAAGAACACTCAACCTGGATAGTGTATGTTAATCTTCTACAGAAAATTTCCATACTAAAAGTTTTTGAAAATATGCTGGGATAAGACTAGGATGACTCTAAACCCTTTCAAAGAAATCAAAATTGAATTCAAAATGAGCTACTATTCAATTAATTTATATAGTAGGGCTCAAATTTAAGTTATAATCCTCCCCCAAAATTTACTCATAACTCATATTAATGGCACCTCCAATTATCCAAGCTAGAAATTTGGGACTCATCCACGAATCACCTTTTATTTTTCATTTCTGTTCATTTGGCTAGCTTTTTCAATCTTCTCTTTTAAATATTCCTCTTAGAGGGGATATATGTATACATATAGTGCTGATTCACTTTGCTGTATAGCAGAAATGTAACAACATTGTAAAGTAACTACACCCCCGTAAAAAAAAAAAAGTTGGCACTCAACAAACATGACTGATCATGGTGATGATGACAAAGACAGCAACTCTGGTGGACAGCTTCTTAGGTGCCAGCACCTTTTTATTTAATAATCATCATTATAATAATAAAAATACTGGTAGTGTTTAAGAAACCAAGGGGAGGGGAAAAGTATCTTATCCAAATTAACACAGCCAGCATGTGAAAACAGACAGTTTGTCCTCAAACCCTGTGTCCTTAATACAGCAGCCAAATGATAAAACAAAATTACTTTCAAGAACCAAGACTCCAATATTACAAGATTCTTAGCTGCAAACAATCTAGTTTCAATAGAAAAGGGGAGTTACTGAAGACTTTTAGACAGCTCATGGAATCTCCTGCAGGACCAGAAAGCCAGGGTCAGAGGCCTCATAATCGAGAACAATGCCTAAACCACACCACAGGAGAGCTTCCATCAGCCAGCACTGCCACCTCTGTGATCCCGCCCAGAGCACTGAGAGTTCCACCAGTAGGGACTCCAACAATTAAGTGGTCAGTCCTACTGCAACACTGGCTAAAAGAATGGATCCTGCATATAAAAGGTTTCCACCTTTTCACCAAGAAAGTTCAACTCGGCAGATCTGAATTCATCACCCAGTAAAGTTCATGTGCAGCTACTGACTGTATATGAATACAGTTTTAGCCATAATTTGAAGCTTGTATTTATACTATGTTTATAAGTACAGATTTAAGTAAGCACATGTTCAAGGTCTATAAAAGAAGACATAATTGTAAAAAAAAATGTGTAAAAATTTGGGGTTATATCTGATAAAATTTCAGAAGGGAAAAATATTCCTCTTACCCACCTTCTTCTATTCAATATTACATTTCCTACCCATCATTTATTTACATGAAAATATAGAAAGAGCACCGGCTATATGCTGAAGACTTGGCTAGGCAAGACAGACTTCATCTCTGTCATCATGATGTCAACAAGCTAATGGATGATGGACGCTAAACAAATAATTACAAAGTAGTTAATTGCAGTGAGAATAATTGCTGTGAAGAAAATATTCAGGGTGGCATATCAATGTATAAAATGAAACAATCTAGTCTGTGTTCTTGGGAAAGGTCTGTTGGTAGAAATGACGCTTAAGGATGTGGAAGGAGGAGAAATTAACCTAGTAAGGGAGTGGGAAGGAGAAAGGGGAAAGAGACCATTTCAAAATTTGGACTATGATGTCCTTCTTTAGCATATCATTATTATAAATATTATTACAATAATATTCCGAAGAGTGTCATAAACACTTAGATTTAGCTTTCTCTGAGTCTCAGAGTAGCCTTTCTAACGTGAAAATCTGATCATACCATTGATCTGATACAAGTATCTCCCTCTCCGCTTAGCATGATAATCTGTCACATGGTAGGTGCTATATCAAATATAAAAATATTTTATTGTTCTAGTGATCTGACATTTGCTTATCAATCCAATCTCATCTACCAGGAATTTCCCCTAAAACTTTACATTCTAGTTACAACAAAATGCTTGGAGTTCCATAAACATACCATGTGCCCTCCTAATGCCTTTGCATCTCTGCCTGCTTGTGCCTTCACCTAGGTTTCCCACAACTACAATTCCTCTGTTCCATGTACCCTTGCAGCCCTAGCTCAAATGCCTCTTCCTCGGCAGAGTGTTCTTTGACCTCTACTTATTCCATATGCCAACTGCATCATGTGCATAATTCCATCTTATCAATTAAGTAATTATACAGCAACTGTTCATAAATCTGACTCACAAGAGGGTGAACTCTAAGAATTATACAATAGTATTTTATTTTTGTATCCTGACTCATCACATGGTGTCTTTCATATAGGGGACTCTTCATGGATATTCTTGAACAAACAAAATTCTAAAATATTATAAGAAGAGCTATTTTCATCTTCTAGTACAATTCAATTTATTGATAATGTTGTATAGATATAATCTTGCTTCCAATCATTTAAATTTTGTATACATTGCTAAAATTTCTTAAATAATTAAATCCCATTGAGAAACAGAAGAGAAAAAAAAACACAGATCATCTAGACATTATTTTTCCTTTCCACAGTCAATGTTTCATTAGGGTTTTCTAAGTTTCTCAGCTCAATATAAAAATCTCACAAAATAAGAGGAGGACATCAGCACTCACACATGACCACAGATCGCTTATTTTGGTTCCTTTGGATCACTCTTAATTAAGCTGAAAACCCAAAGAAAATCTTGGCAAAAACAAAGCCTCTTTTAAAGTTTCTCTAGGGGAAAGGAAGTTTGCATGAGATAAGCTGTGCTTCGGAACCCTGATTGGCAACACCCCCAGGAGAAAACCTAATCTGTGTCTCTGCCTCTGTGAAGGATCAGACCTCAGCCACCTCGTACAGCTGGTTGTCCACTCCACTAAAGGATGTTCTGAGTGACGTGTGTGGGGGCATAAATGGGAGAATTAATATGAAATCAAAAGAGCAAGGGGGCTGAATTCAGGCTTAAGTTAGCATATTAATGCCTTATTCCTGTTACCCTGGGGAAATATCCGGTTCCTCACAGTCTAAGTTTTGATTTGCAGACACAGTCCTGTATGCTGGAATTTCATTATCCTCCTCAGAAATGGTACCATAATACTGCTTAGTGAAGCAGCTGGAACCACATGCTGTAGGGAGCTGCTGAGCATGGAGATAGCCACTGAAGCTTCTTGGATGGAAACTCCAAACTTTGGCAAGACTGAGCTCAAACACTAAGTTTTTAAACTGCTTTTATCAAAACAGTGCCACCATCAATAACTGCCTTAATAATTCGCCTAAAGTAAAAATAATTTGCTGCAACAATTACATTTGCTAGTGCATCTCTTTGCTTAGAACTCACAGAAGTTTTCACATGAAAGAAGAAAAGTACCTTCCTAGTCACCAGCTCTGTTTGGCAAGTTACATCTTAGCTAGGACAGTTTTAGCTTAGGACAAAATAAACTTGTTGCACCTGTTAGAGCTTAATTTGTTTGTCATTCTTATTTACAAGAAACAAAAGTCCCTTCGGCATGCTGATAATTAAAAACAAATGGAATACACTAGTTGGAATGGCCCTGATGTTTGGCATCTGAGTTGGCATGGCCCTGCTGTTCCTGCACTTGCCCAGACTCTGACCTTTCCCTGACCAGAACATTCAGCTCAGCTCAACTCTGAAGCGCGTCTCTCGCCCTCCCCATATGTTCCCTCTCCAGCACTCTGCCAGCTGTGCTCTGTGCTTTCACAGCTCTTGGCCCTGGCAACCTGCCAGGCAGGCTCTGCATCCTTTTCTGAAGTGTATCAGAGCTCACAGTGTGCCTGAACCTGGGCTCTTAACGGGCAAAACACTCCTGAGAGCACAAGCAGTAAGCATTAGGGGTCAGGTTGTCAGAATCCTTTGCAGATCTTTCTGCTCTTAGTTCAAAACTCAAAAGTTTTGCCATCGAAAGTTTTAAAGTACTAATTTGTATAGGCCACTCTATTCGGCAATTGATGGTTAGCAAGAAAATGTAAGGAAAATCCTGGAACTTATACTTGAATTCAGAGCTACTGGACAGGACTAATCTTGAGTGTCTAAAGCAAAAGGAATCAGATAGATAAGTACGTAACCACTATTCCTTTGCATTAAAAAGATTTGGGGGAGCACGGTTACCTGTAATAGATTTTGCTTTTAATTAATTTCTCTATTTCTCAGATATCTGGCACTTTTTTGGGGAGATATTAGCACTGAGGTGGTCTATAAATTTTAAGCAGGTCAACATTTTAAACAGCTTCACAAAATTCACACACATCCATGTTTCAATTCATCATTTTTTATGAAAGCACAAAATGCACATTCATTTTAAACCATTTTTTAAAATTCTGCTTTAGCCACCACGAAACAAAAATGCCAGATGTTCTCTTGGTTAGTGTATATTTCTGTGTGTGTTTCCTTTTTCTTTTTTTGTAATTTTAATTTGTCAAATTTCCATTCTGTGCTGAGACAAAATGATCTACACTCTTTAAATGAGAATGATGAACTCAATAGAAAAGCGTTCTTGAGTAGAGAAACTTCTCAAAGATTGTATTATTCATTCTTCTTAAAGGAAGAATTTATCATTTTTATTTTAATATAAGCACACAATTTTAGAGCTGGTAGGAACCTAAGAGATCAATTAGCCTGAACTTCTTTGTCCATGGATAAGAAAATACAGCCTCAGAAGTGTCCATGGCAGAGTATAATAAGAATATAGTTATTATGCTGCTGAACTAGTACTCTCCCCACAAGATAATGCTGCCTTGCCCAACCCAGGTCCTGTGCACACTTGTTCTTATGAACCCAAGTGTGCTGATTAGATTCTCCAAGCATGTTATCTACAATCTATCCTACAAGAATGCACACATTTCTTTTTCATAAATAAAATTACATTTATTTATGTATTAAAGTGAAGATTCGGCAACTTACCTAAAGTTACAAAGCTCATCTGATACATATGCTTTCAATCACAAAGTAAAATTCGTAATTCTAAAGGATTAGTTTTACTCTCAAATCTGATTTAATGGTATGGGTAATTTCTCCTTCACCTAGGGCAACATGGCCACCGTCAGAACCATCATCATTTCCTCATAAGCGAACAATTGCAATGGAGGAGGAGATATATAGCTTTGTACAGGGCCTTTGTTCTCATTTTCCAGGTTTATCATTCACAGCAGCCAAAGAAGAAAATAAAATGTATTTTGTACTTTAAGGAGTCAATTAAGTACAGCTGAGAGAAGGCAAAAGTAAGTTTATACAACACAGGCTGACTAAATTAATCTGTGGGCTTGGAGAGCATTTTCATAAAGGGCTCCAGGATATTTAGATACATTTTAATGTCATGTCCTCTTTGGCTTTTGAGTCTCATCTTCAGCCAAATCCTTTGCCACCCTATGATTCCAGTCCTATAACTGTTTCTCAGAAACAATCCTAAACCGGTCAATCAGGATGGTTGTTCTCTATTAACCCTTTTTTAAAAATATTCCACTGACTTTGTGCATGTGATACTTTTTAATTATGTTACCAAGAAAAGATATGCTGATGTCCTAACCTCCTGTACCTCAGAATGTGACCTTATTTGGAAATAGGCTCTTTACTGATGTAATCAAGTTAAAACAAGGTCTGTAGGGTAGATCCTAATCCAAAATGACTGGTGTCCTTTTGAAAAGGGGAAATGTGGACACAGAAATAAATATGCACAGCAAGAAGGGACAGAGATGCAGGGGCAGAGATGGACAGATGCCATTTGAAGATAAAGGCAGAGACTAGAGTGATTCATCTACAAGCCAATAAATGCCAGCAACCCCCTCCCCCTCCCCCCCCCCCACGCCAAAGCTGGGAAAGGCCTGCAGATTCTCCCTCACAGACCTCTGAAGAACCAATCCTGCTGAAACCTTGACTTGAACTTCTAGCCTCTATAACCGTGAGACAATAAATTTCTGTTATTTTAAACCACCCAGTTTTTGGTACTGTGTTATGACGGCCCTAGGAAATACTAACATTAATCCCTGGACTTCACTTGTGCTCCTTTAAGCAAGTTCCCACCTGATCCTTGAGGACTGACCCCCGACCTAGCTGTTATGTCTTCCATTTTAGGTTCCACAGTGCACACCTAAACTCCCAATTAAGGCCGTATAAGAAAACTAAGGTCAGACCTGCTCAGCGACGCAGGCATCCAGTTGTCTCCTCAAACAGCCTCTCCTCCAGGACATCTCTTTGTGGAGTATGCACCATATGATGGTATGACTGTGTACTTGGTGTTTTACATCTCTCATTGGACTGAGTCTTATTCTTCTTTGTACTCTTAGTGCCCAGGACAGCGTTTGGCACAAAGTAAGTGCAGTGAATAAATTAATGTGTATTATTGCCTAATGGTTATAGCCAGTTTTTCTGTTTACACCATCTGCCTGCCAGGACACTTCCTCATTCCCACCAGCTGGCCCACTCCGATGTTACTTACATGACATTCATCAGCACACACTCTGGCATGCCAATTTCTTCCCTATTCTTGAGGTCAGTTCTTCACCCAAACACCTGATAACCCAGGTGGATATAGCAGACACCTATTGCTCTGGATGTCTAAAAGGCCCTCCTTTTGTCTAGGAGCCATCCTAGAGAGACAAAATTCTCTCATCCAGTTACATGTTTATCACTGGGTTCTAGTCTTTTTCTGGTTTACTCTGTTCTATGAGTATATTGACATGTTTAGTAATTAAATAGAAGCTTACATGGTATCTGAAACCAACAATAAAATTTGCAATTTAAAAAGGAACAAGACAATATGCAATAAAAGAGTAACCACGTGGATAATAAAAGAGGAAAATCGTGGAAGAAAGTAAAAAAATAAATTGCTGTTTTTCTCTAGCGAATTGAGTTTTGCTTGTTTCTTTTTTTGCACTTTCCAAATTGTCCAAATTAATCTGTATTACTTTAACCTATATAATTATACATTTGTTGTGGGTATTTCTGATTACATGTTACCAATAGTTTTTGTTTTAATATGGAGTTCACTGTCAAATTCTTCAATTGCCTCTGACCAAATAAATTTGACATTACAATGGCCCAATTAAAGCTGTATAATTACATATATTTGAAAACAAACGCAGAAATGTCAAAGGAAAAAGTTCTCCATAGGAATCAAGTAGATATTAACAAAATGGAGAAAATGAATGCTTTATTAATTAATTCATCAATCATTTCAACAGGCATTGAGAGTGTTTCATGTGTTGGGCACTTTGCTAGATATTAGAATGATTTTTAATTTAATATAAGCACACAAATTCAGAGCTGATAGGAACCTGGTAGACCACTGTGCCTGAATCTCTTTGTTCACCGGTAAGGAAATAATCATAAATGTCAACGCCAACCTAGAACATATAAGAAGACAAACACACTTCCTGCCCTCAGTGAGTTAGATCTATATACCCACAATTAAAATTTGGTGTCAAAATGCTTTAAAGGCTGAAGGCAAGGATGTAACAGTAGCATGGAGGGAGTACCTGAATGCCCAGAGAGTGAGGGATGGCAAAGGAGGCCTGTTGAAGGAACGGCCATTCCATCTGAGAATCAAAGAAACGAGCAGAAGCCTGCCAAGTGGCTGATGGTCAGAGAGAGCAAGTATATAAAAGCACAGAGTTATGAGACAGCAGCAGTGCTGCCTTAGGAACTGCCCGACAGTTCAGTCTGCCTATGGCACGGGGGTTATTGGTAGGATCTGGAGTGCGGTGGTGAGGGGGGAGC
Organism: Hippopotamus amphibius kiboko; assembly: GCF_030028045.1. NCBI lineage: Eukaryota > Metazoa > Chordata > Mammalia > Artiodactyla > Hippopotamidae > Hippopotamus > Hippopotamus amphibius. The sequence continues at coordinate 31,308,102 of NC_080191.1, forward strand.
AGGGGGAGAGTTGGAAATGAAGGGGCTGAGGAGGAGGTTGCAGAGTAGGGAAGGTAAGTAGTAAAGTGGACAAAGCTGGAAATTCGTAGAGCTATCTATCAGTGATCATATGATGAGGGCCTTTCATCTCATGACAGACAGTGTGACTTTTATCTCTAAAGCATTGTGAGGACAACAGATGGATTTAATCCCATGAGCATGATTAGCACGGAGGATTTGAGGGGTTAATGCAGGGAAATCAGTTAAGAAGGGACTGTCATAACCTAATTGGGAGATGACTGTAGAGGGGATAGTAATGAGAGAGGAGAGGAGAGAATAGACTAAATTATAGGGAAGAGAAAGGATGAAAAGGGGCCAAGCAGGACTGAGCTTTGGTATTGAAAGAGACCAACAAGTGTGTGGCAGGGATTGTAACTCAAATGCCGTCAGAGATAAAGCAGATAAATAAACGTCTACTCCAGCAGTGATAAGGGATAATGGAAGAGACTGGTAAACAGTGGGTGCAGGTCCCACCTAAAGACATCCAGGTATAAGTTATGTCAACATACTGGCTGGCCAAAGAAAACCTCTCTGCGATATACTTGAACTCTAGGCCAGGAGTTTAATTTACAATATTCTAACTATGGCTACTCATCTGAAGAGGTTGACTCGAATTCCAGCCTCACCTCCCAAACATTAATGGCACCAAGATGGAGTCTGCACATGAATATATTTTTTAAAACCTATCCAGATGATTCTAAAGTCCAGTCAGGACTGAGTACTACTACTGGCCAAAATGACCCCTAGCTTTTTAGCTTGAATAACTTGGGTAAATCATGATGTTAATTTTTAGGACAAAAATATGGAGCGATGAAGACATTTATTGCAAGAGAAGTTAATACACCAGCTTTTGCATAATAGATCTCTTTAGACTCAGATATTTGCTGGCTTATCTATAATCACTGCAGGCTTCTATTACCTTGGATCTATTGTATCTTTTCTTATAAGAGTACAAAATGCTTTGATAATTTAAATTCTTAACTATCCATCATACATAACCATAACTGATATGGAATGTGGCATAGAGAAAATATGTATTTATCTAGACATATGAACCATTATAAAACCACATTTATTTTCACTGAACTACTCGGGAATACAAAGTAGGCATTATTCTATTCCACCTGGATGAGGAAACTAAACAGTAAAGTGAAATCATTTGTTCAGATTCATACAAAAAAATTGTGGAAAAAAGTATCTCTGAAGCCCATTTCACTGTTGAACAGCTGAAGCTCCATTTTCTCTTTCTTAAGAAACATTTGCTTTCCCCAAATATATTTGATCTATTCAGGAAATATATTCAGGTACTAATCTCTAGTCCAGCCTTTGAGAAATTTATTTTAAACTTCAGCCAAATTCACTGTTTTAATTATGCAAGTCTCACTAGTTTAATAAACCCACTCTACAGCCCACTGCTCAAAGTCTTTAACAGCAGGATTCTAATAGAGCCAGGTCCAAAACGCAAATGGTACCATCTGCATCACCACATCCACTCCAGCAGCACTGCTATTAAATTAGTAGTACAGTCTGCAAGATAAAACGGCAGACACCCTAATCATGTGGAACCAGTTGAGTTTCTGTTTAACCTCCAGCAGATAGAAACACATAACCAGTTCAGTGATGGCTAGCTTTGTCAATCCGTACCCAAGAGCTGTGTCCAATTTCCCTGACCAAAGGAATTAAGAAACAAAAAGGGAAAGGGAACAGAAAGAAGACATTAGTTCCAAACGTACAAATATAAGTAGGTTTCAAATGAGTAAACTTCATTGTCCCTGGTTGTATGAGGATTGGCTGACCAATCTGGAACTAATTCAAACATTAGGATTAAAGACATAATATTTGCAAATTATTTGAGCTCTTCACAAAAAATGAAGTTCATAAAGTATATTAAAAAAGAAAACATGGCATTTTAATGTAGATTCACATATTGGTATAACTCAGGTTAATTAGAACTTCTATTATTTGAAACTACTACTTGAAACTTTGATATCTGTGCAGGTAATTTTGTACTAGTCAGTTTTTGACATCATAAATATTAGATAACATTCAATTTTTATCCCAGGAAAATTCTTTCATTTTCAGTCTGTATCACACAAATACAGTAAGAATGAGATTCTTATTTTTGCCCTGGCTCACCCAATATCATGTGACATTGACACTGGGGAAACTTGGGCATATTTAAAACATGTCCTTTATTGTATGTCAATTATATCTCAATAAAAGTCCTTTAAAAATGTCCTTTTGAATGTTTCTGCTTCCTTATAAGTTTTTTTTTTTTTTAAGTTTTATGACTACATGGGTCCCTTCTAGAAAAGTGATGCTTGTAAGATGAGCAAGACAATGCTGCCCATTATTAATATGCCTCTAATGCAAGATTTCAGTTACTAGATTCAGTTGAGTTGAACAGGATATTAATCATCATGTTGTCATTGTCCGTCTATCCTTTCAGGCTGTGTAAGCAAGCTCTGGGGTCTTAGCAGTCTTCAGTGAGATAGCATAGTAACTGCATTTCTATGCAAGAGATTTTAAAGGTGTTGCATGGCATAAAATATTCAAGTTAAAAAAATTGAACTCTGATTTATTATATTAACTGATTAAAGAAGGAAAAATGTTTGCTAATAACTCAAAAATATGTTTGTGGTGCTATCTTAATAAGCAAAAGCCAATTGTAAATAACTGAAAGACTGTCACACAGTTTGAAGTCACTTTGATTCCAATAACTAAATATTATATATTTATACCTGGAGTTTACTTAGAAGTAAACTTACATAAACACTATCAAAAATTAAAACAAAAGAGCACTAAACATGAAAACTTTTCATTCACTTATATAAATATACAAAATATATACCCTAAAAAAAAAATAAGAATAAACACAAAATTCAACACTTACCTTTAGTTTGTATTTTCCTTTCAGGTTTCTCCTGCTTTTCAGTCTTTTCTTTGTGTATTTCTAGGAAAAAATAGTATTTACTGTTAAAAACTCTTTTTGAAAATGTGCAAAATATAAATCATAGCTATGATCTAAATGTTATGATTCTACCATGAAGTCTAAATTATTTTATCCAACATATTTATAGGTATCTAAAAGGAAAGAGTCATTGTAACATATTGCCACATAAATCCTTCATTTATTGAAATAAGGAAAAAATTGGAGTTACCTAAAAATTAGAGTTATTGAAAAAGCTTAAAAACTGACATTAATAAATGTTGCCACTGTTTTCATTGCTAAATCTGATCACAAATTATAATTATGTTTTATTTCAATTACTCTCAATACAATTTAAGACTCCTTAGTAAAAATGTCATTTAGATTTAGGAAGACTTAGTTTTTACATATTAAATTAAGAATTTGTGAAATGACCTGTAACAACTATCTAATAGGAAATATATCTCAGAAGTATTGACTCTAAGCTATGTTTATAATCAGAATTTGGCATTGCATTTAACCAATAATTACTACATATAGATATAACATATTTCATAGAATAAGCTAGTTCTTACATTTTTTCAAATATCAGGTTTTAACAAATATATTCAATTTGCTGCTAGTTTCAGTATACGTACATTGCCAAGACTTGGAAAATAGTTAATTCTGAATTTGCAATTAATTTGGATAGAAGTAAATTTGAGATTAGCGTTTACAAATATGATTACTACCTCTGAAAAGTGACTCAATCTTAAATACGATGGTTTTTCTTAGAAAAATGCTAATGAGTTTTACTTATTTATTTATCACAACTTTATTCCACAGATGGTCTGAGATGGTGCTAATTACTGTATATATTCTAAATTCTCCATTTGTAGATTTGAATTTGCATTTTTATAATTTTTCTATAAGTCTAAAATCAAGACCGACTATAGGAAAACCCTAAATATGTTCAGAAAAGACAGTTACTGACTTTCATTCACCAATTAAAGAGATAATCACCACTGTGAAGATTTCCTCCCCTCATTTTCCCCATTAATCAGTCTTACTATTTGTAAGGACACTCCTCTAGCCTTATCTCATCCTTGACCTTGAAAATGGCAATGGAGATACAAAAGAGTTAAGATATGCAATTAAATTTCTGGAAAAAATTCTTCAAAGTGCAAGGAAAGATATCCCAAGGGCATAGGAAACATCCATCTTCCAGCTTCTCTTAGTATTATTATTATTATTAATCTCCTCCTTATGTCTCCAAATCCTACTCCAAAGCATGGTTTTTCATTGTAGCATTGCTGATTTTTTGGATTGGGGAAGTTGTTATTTGGAGGCGGAGTGAGGTATTCTGTGCACTGTATTCAGCAGCATCCCTATCTACTCATAGCCCCCAGGCCCATTCCCAGTCATGACTATAAAAATGGGTTTAGATATTGTCAAACGACTCCTGTTGAGAACTTGTATCTTTAGGGCAACTGCCTAATCACTCTTTGTCACTGTCTAGACCTATTCTGTCCAACGCAGTGGCCACTAGACATGTGTACATATTAAAGACATATGTGGTTAGTCCAAATTGAAGTGTGCTGTAAGTACATAATGAATTATGAAGACTTAACATTAAAAAGAGTGTCAAGTATCTCATTGATAATTTTTATATTAATTACATATCACAATGATATTATTTTGGACATATTGAGTGTGATGGTTTTATTTGTGTCAACTTGGCTATGCTACTACCCCAAATCATTCAAATAAACGAAGCTGCTGTTAAGGTATTTTGCAGAAGTAATTAAAGTGCCTAGTTTATTGACTTTAAGATGATTCTGGATCATCTGGGTGGGCCTGTCTGATTCCATTGGAAGTTCTCAAAAACAGGTTTGAGGTTTCCCAGGAAAGGGAAGAATTTCTTTGGGTGGATGACAGTGTCAGGCCATGCCCATGGGCTCAAGCTTGCCCATGATCTTCACTTCCTGACTGCCTGTCCTACGGGTTCTGATTTGCTCAGCCAGTCCCCACAATCAGATAGGCCAATTCCTTACAATAAATGTCTTAATATATAAATATGCATGCATAATTTCCAGCTGGTTTTGCTTCTTTGGTTGAGCGCTGACTAATACTTTGGTTTAAATAAGACATTATTAAAATTAATTTCATATTTTTCTTTCTATATTTTTTCATTGTGCCTACTCAAAAATTTTTAAATACACATGTGGTTCACATTATACTAGTTTTGGACAGTACTTGTCTGTTAGGGGTGGGCAAATGACCTTTTCAGGTTATCTACAGGGTTAAATCTTCTACAAGTGAATTGAAAACCAAACTCAAAATTCTCCCCTGCCAATACCACTCTGTTTCCTCCCTCCTATTTAAACCAACAGAAGCTATGGAGAAGATTGGTGCCATGTATAACTCAGCCTAATAAAGTACTTAAACTACCAACGATTTAGAGTGGTTTTTGCATGTGCTAAGGGAATCATCCTTAAGAAATAATTTCTTATTCCCTACAGGAATTAATCTGAATATAGAAATGGGATGAAACTTTCTAAATTAAAAATTTATATGAAATGTTACATGCATTGTGATTGAAAAAGGCCTTAAATCTGTCATTCAGAATAATATTTTTCCTTTGGGGGGGGTGTGTATGTATGTATGTGTATGTGTGTGTGTGTGTGTGTGTTTGTATTCCACAGATATCCACTAATCTGGGCAGATCCACTCATATCTTTTTTAAGTGGTAGTCATGGATTAAAACACACGCACGTGCACACGGGTGCACTCATGTATATACACAGACACAAATCTCTGCAGCTCACAATGAAATATAATGACTTACATAAACATTGTTTTGAAGGAACTTAATCACCTATTTTCTAACTGATGATCCCTTGAAGACTGTTAGTATTTCTGTTCAGACAAGTGCTGAAAAGCACAGCTAACCTTGTAAAGTCATACACACATACATTTCTTTGCTTACAGAAGACAAAAGAAATTTATTTCTGATTCTGAGAGGGAGAAGATTTTGCTACCCCAAAATATGTCACTTTGGCAGAGGATTATTTTTGAGCTAAACGCAACCAAAGCCCAGCAGATTCAGGAAAAGCTCTTAACCTTCCCAACTACCTAAATTTACATTGGAAAAGGCACCTGCTCCAAGGAGAGAGCTATTACCAGAGATACCAAGAAACTTATCCTCATAACGCTGGACAATCTTTGTTTTCCAAACATCTACTCCTCCCCCCCCACCCCGTGAATGGCCTTCTTTCCCTTTGTATCCTCAGACCCCTCCCCCCTTCCTTATATAAGTTGCCCTTTGGGTTTTATATAAGTTGCCCTTTGGGTCTCCTGTTTTTACAGGGCTCCCATATGTATGAATTTTGCTTATTTTTCTCCTGTTACTCCATCTTATATCAACTTAATTATTAGGCCAGCCAAGGAACCTAGAAGGGAAGAAGGAAATTTTTTCTGCCCCTACAGTCCAAACTTAAAGATAAATTAAATGTCTCTGCATGTTTTATTGCAACATTACATTTTCTTTGGGGATTGCATTACATCACTATTGTCACTGTCTGTGACTATCAAATGTCCAAACAATCCAATGTAGCCTCTACACAGCATGCCAACTCTATCTCGTTGCACTTTAGCCAGGAAATGATGACCATTCAGGCTCCTGCCGAACTGAGTAACAGTGTGCTACCAATTTAGACTTCAGAAGGATATTTTTCACATCAACAGATGATGCCTAATTTCTTACTCTTACTCTTGCCAGCTAAAAACCATTTGTGTAAGAATGGAAAGTTAAATTTAAAAGATTCAAGTCAGTAAAGTAGAAATTTATTGCCCTGTGGTTTTTGGCAAACTTCAAAGAAAAATAAAATTTCTTATATAAATACTAGCTTCTAGTTATTCAACAATTTCTATAGACAAATGAATACCTCTACTTTATGCAACATAACAGTAATGTATAGCAGCACAAAATTCCATTTAACCTTTTGACACTTTAAGAACAGTTGACTTAAACCTGAACCAATTCTGGATACAAGGGACAAAGAAGAAGGTCAAAGCAGTCATTATTTATTTCCAAATGTGTGTGCTTTGCCAACAGGTTAGAGTCCAATGTCTCTGAGAACATGACAAGTCTCAGCATCAGATTCTAGTTGGAATGATAAGCCATTCTGATAACAGTAAACCTCAAAGATTGTTGTGTGGCTTAGAAAGCACTGAGGTCAAAGTATCTCAATCCAGGTATGAGACTGTCCACAGGTCCTTAAAGGTACAAGTGTCAACTTGAACTTTGATAATTGGAGAAGGAAAAAATAAATGGAGAAAGAGTGACAGTTATCTCAATGTATCAGGAAGCAATGCAAGGGATCCCTTTGTTTTCCTGAGTTATTGGTAACCTTACCAATTGTGAATCAGCTCTCCACTAGTGTCTACTGTGTCCATAATGATATGAGGGGAACTCAAGAGAAGAGCATGTTACTTCCACAGAAGATGGGAAGTGTATTCCAACTTCTTTCACTAGTCCTGATTTTTCCCTCCCCCTTAATGCTAGGCTTTAAATGCACTTAGAAATTTTTTTAATTAAAGGAACTCAAAGAATTAAACTCTGGCTTTCATGCTTTATAACTCAATGACAAAAACAAAAAAATATACCCTCCTAGGTCAGGCTATTTTTCTAAAGTCCAATGCCAAATAAGCAATTGGGTTAGGGTCCAATATCTCTGAAGAGGTATTAGTCTCAGCACCAGACTTATGAAGTTCTGGGAAACCAGAGAAGCAGATATAAGAATTTACTACATTGCTGAGAAAAAAATTAAAAAAATTAGTATTACAGTATGCATTATTTCTGTATTGCAATCGTCATCAAACAATTATTTAAATAATTGTCATACAAAAGATGGCATAAATCAATAGTATTCTAGTGTAAATGAAAATGCATTTTGTTAGGAAAATCTAGACACACATAAGCTATTAAAAGATCTATACAAAAATATTGTCATCATTTGCATGTATTAAAATGCAGCTTAGTGCTTAAGGTAACTAATGCTTGAGTCAATCTGCTCCATTCACATCTAATTCTCATACCTACTAGCTGTGTGAACTTCACTTCCTCATCTGTAAAATGAGGTTAATAATAGTACCTACCACACAGATTTACATGAGGATTAAAACAAATTAAAATGTAAAGGATTTAGAGCAGTGCCTGAAATCTAATAAGCATCATGTAAATATTGGCTATTATTATTATCACTTGTCTCCCTCACTAAATTCTAAACTTGATGAGGGCAAAAACTGTGTATTTTGTTCCACATTAAATTTTCAATAATAATTGTCATATACTAACCACTTGATAAATATATACTGAATTAAAAAATAAATATTTAAGCACGATTATAAGCTATTAACTTCTGTACAATAAAAAAGTTGTGGTGGATAGTATCTCACCTGTTCTTTATGACAGAACACTTCAATGCTTTAAATACTAAAATGAGTGTGGTTGAAAATCCTGAGACAGTAAAATGTTGCATTTCTTAACCTTTTTTAGTTTCTATTAGAAATGCTGGAGAAAGTAGCATAATTTTACTATTTGTGGAAATTATAAAACGTATGTGAAATATTTTTCAGTGTCGTAAACTGCAACACTTGTACGAAAGGTAGTAGGGTTTGTTTTTTTTTTTAATTTGTTTTTTTGTTTATAGGAACTTTATTCATAATTGCCAAAACTGGGAAGTAACCAAGGTGTCCTTCAGTAGGTGAATGAAGAAATATATTGTGGTACCTCCAGACAATGGAATATTATTCAGCACGAAAAAGAGATACACTATCAAGCCATGAAAAGACATGGAGGAAACAAAAGCATATTACCAATGCATTTTTAAAGCATTTCTTCCCACAGTGATCAGCATGGGTGACAATAGTTAGGGTTTTTTAATACTGTTTTTCTGGAACACTGCAAAGCTAAATAATAATCAAATTAAAAACATTGAGCATTTTTTTAATGCTTTGCCTTAACTTATCCACAGATGTTTATATAAAATATGTCAACTATGAATTAACATACATAATTGACAATTATGCCTACAGTAAAATATTGACAGTCAAATATCATGTTCAAGAGAAAAAAATTGAGACAGGATTTAAAAGTGGGATATGCTATTCCACCTAACTTGAAGGGGTTCAAAATTTCTATTTCTTTTGTTCTACATTTTAGGTACTATTACAGTTCAACTTTTCCTATTTGTGATTATGGTATTTCAGTGATAATCTGCATTCTTTTTGGTCTAATAACACTGCTTATATTTATGGTATTTTTATATGTATAATAGAATAATGACATTTTGGCATTTGTTGTATATATTTATGCTGGATATCTGAGAGGACAAATATAAATTTTAGTGATCTTCCAGGTGGCTCAAATTGGAATTTCTAGGTAGAATGGGGAATTTTTTGGTTCTCAATAGGAACATACAGCACAGAATAGACAAAATCTTTAAAACTTCTCCAAATTAGAAGTGAAGATTTGTTTCACAGGCGTGGTTCTCCCTCATCTTCAAGCTTAATTCTATCAAAATGTATTCATCTAAGCTCTACGTCTCGCAGGGTGCCAGTGTTAATCACGGACCAACCAATTTTCCCAAGACTCTCTGAGCTTGACTTCTGGGAGTAACTTGGGAACGGAGGCCATAGGTACAAAAAACAAATGGGAAGGTTGATAGCAGCAGCAACCAATGAGATCAGAATTAGTGAAAATAGATTGTGCTGAGTCCTGAGAATGAGCTTATTACAGTAAAGTCTTTCTGAGTTATTTTGTTATATTACATTTATTTTACTTATAATAAACTGTTTTCATATACTTACAATCATAACATAGCTTATTGTTGAGTAGTTCATAATTTTGTTTGTCTTAGATGGCTCGTTTAAAGCACACAAATTTTCTCTATATGGCATACTGTTAGAAAATTTAAAATATTATCTATTCAAGATTTTAAAATGACAGACTCAAGAAATTAAAAGGATAATCTCTGTCACCTAGGCAACTATCCTAATTCTTTTAGATGACAACCCAGTTTATTAAATTATTATGAGGGTTGTGGATTTCAAAGAATGCCTTTTATCAAAATGTTTTCTCAACGTATCTTACAAGTGCTAGACACTATAAAATATCTTCTTACAATTTCTTTTATTTTTATATTAAAAATTCAAATTATTTATTCACTTGAACAAAGGAGCTATATTTGTAAGATTTTGCCAATTGTTACTAGGACACAAAAGTTTAATTATGATGAATAACTGAACAAATCTAGTTATCTATTTAGTGGCTAGTTAACAAATGCTAAGGGAAAATATTTTACTAAATTCTCAATATTTTATATAAATATACCAAATGATGTATAAGTATTTGTATTTTCATGATTCTCATAATTTTTCTGGTACATTGATAAACAAAAATTTTGAGGAAAGTGAACTACTATCCATTAATGAAGGGTAAAGAAGAATATCTTTTCCTCCTCAATGCATCTAGGGTGAGCATACACTCCAGATATAGTGATAGGCAAATATTGAGGACAGTTTCCTTCAGGGATATTGAAGCCCATATACATAAAAATATTCTGAACCCAATTTTTTCATATTTGAGTTAGTTGGTAAAATTTTATAAAATAAGCAAAACCTTACAAAAACTGCAAAATAAATATATTTATCCAGGCTCCCCTGGTGGCGCAGTGGCTAATGCAGGGGACATGGGTTCAATCCCTGGTCTGGGAAGATCCCGCATGCCACAGAACAAAGCCCATGCACCACAACTACTGAGCCTGCGCTCCAGAGCCTGCAAGCCACAACTACTGAGCCTGAGTACCACAACTACTGAAGTCCGCGTGCGTAGAGACTGTGCTCCACAACAAGAGAAGCCACCATAGTGAGATGCCCCCCGCAATGAGAAGTCCGTGCACCACAATGAAGAGACGCCCCCACTCGCTGCAACTAGAGAAAGCTCGCACACAGCGAAGACCCAATGTAGCCAATAAATAAATAAATAAATATATTTAAAAATATATATATTTGTCCAATCTCATTTTTGCCATAAACCCAGTAGTTTCTGATTAATTCATTTTTCCTCTTTGTATTTTATTTTCTCCAACTATAAATTGAGATACTATTTCCTACGTGCTCATAAACCAGACAGAGGTAGAAATTATTACAAATAATATCTTTTTTTAAAATAACTACTGGTGGAGTTTACAAATTTGGATGAAGTTTTGGCTCTCTTAATATGTGTGTTTCATATCTGATGATATACTAGACAAGATCAACGTGGCTGTACATCAGAATCATCTGGGGAAATTTTAAAATATATTCCCAGCTGCAGCCTAAACTTAATCAATTTGTTTCTCATGGTGAGAAACCCTTTAGGAATCACCAATTTAAATAAACTCTCAGGTAGTTTCAGAACCACAGGCAGAAGTAGAACCTATCATCTAGACTGATGTTCCTTAAATTTTAATTGGACTATGAGTTGCCTAGGGAATGGTCTCAAAATGCAGATTCTGATTCATTTGGTCTAGATGGAGACTGGTTCTGCAGTTCTAAATCACTCCCAGATGATGCTAAAGTTGCTGTTTCATGAAGCACACTTTGAATTGCAAGGCTCTAGTCCAGATGAAACTCTTGGCAAAACTATTAATATGTGACAGCAGAATTCAATCATAGAATCATAAAAAATTACAGATGTAAGAACTGAGAGCCACTGCGATTAAGTGACTTAACCATAGTATGTTAATAGCAGAAAGGGAACTAACACAAACATCTCCTCAATGTGTTCACTCGAGTCTATCTCAGTTGTGTTCAAAATATTGATGTGTCCAGATAATGGGCATCAATTATCAATAGTTATTCCAATGATCTAGCTCAATGTGACAATGATATTAAATTAGTTTGTATTTTATCCTTCATGGTTTAGTATTTTCTTAACAGTAAATTCATATACAAGTACTGTGACAATGCATAAACAAAATATGCAATTATCCACTTAACCTTAGCTGTCTCCCTTACTGGCATTGCGATGAAAATTTTTCTTGGCTGCACCTCACGGCTTGTGGGATATTAGTTTCCCAACCAGGGATGGAACCCGGCATTGGGCCCTAACCACTGGACCACCAGGGAATTCCTCAAATCTCTTATTTTCAGAACTAATCCTTGGGTTGCAATGGTTCTCACCCTCATTGTGAGTTAGAAGCACATTTTGGAGATTTTAAAAATAGAACTGCTTAAGGCTCAAACCCTGGAGATTCTGATTTAATAAATCAGAGGTGGGAAGTGATCTGAATTAAAAATAAAAGCCAAAATTAGATGTTGTGGACATTTGTAGCTTTCCTGCTAGAATCCATTATTATAACAGCGACCTTCTTTTAGTTTTGGGAACTAATCTTTTCCAATATCAATACAAGTAGTTGGGTGATACTCATCCTACTTTTTAGTTTCAAGGGTGGGTCTGTTCTCTAGGTCTTGACAAAGTGCTTGTTGCATGTCCCTGGCCAACTGATTGGTTCTAATAACACTTTGTTACTCAATACAGATAAATGAGACTCAAAATGCTTTTGCTGAAATAGTTGGGGAATAGCATAAACTCCTCTCTAGATTTGTTAAAGTAAATAATTTTGGCCTCAAGCTTCTGGTAAGCATAATTGCCACCAGGACAGGGAAGCTTGCCAGAGAATTAAGCAAATGAAGCATACAAAGGAAATCAGGATCAGGAAGTGAAAAAAAAGGGATTTACTAATAACATTATATAAAAAACTGTATCTAGCCATCCCTAAAGCCAATTCTACTTTTGTTAAATTTCAGCCACCTGAACCAATAAAGTATCTTTTCTATTAAGCCAATCTGAAATGGGATTTTGGTCTCTTGAGAAAAAAAAAAGTCTAATTAAGACAACATTTGAATCTGATGCACAGAGTTGAACATCACTGCTAATTTTTCTGTTCTGCTTTTTTTTTTTATCATTTGTTGTATTTTTCAAGAAACCTTTCTAAATGAAAATGCATAATCTGGAATAGGTAAAACTTCTAGCAATCTATATTCAACTAGCACCTTCGTGTCTCATGATTTTGAAAAGGAAACACACAGAATTGAAGAGAAGAGAATCTGGAATACATACAAACCTAACAGCTTCTCACTTAAGGCTTCTCAATTACATGTCCAATCTTATTTCCAGATAGGAATGCAGCAACCTCGAGATTATTCTTGCTCCAACAGGAACTGCTTAAAATGGTTGGACCAGAGTTGAGTTGTCTCAACCTTTTTATTCTCCATGATGTTGGCTCCAAAATTTAATCCCTTGCTTTCACTGGCTTGCTCCTTCAGGCTCCAGTGTTATCAGTATTATTTCTATCACCCTGGCTTCAGTTTGTTTGCCTTGATAGAAAGAAGCTCTTTTGGACCCACAGTTCGCTACAGCTGCAACTCCTTAGAGAAGTGAGTCTCTGGATCTCCAGGTCCACTGTCTGTACTCTCTGAGAGAACAGGTTTTGCCTCCTGTCCTCACAGGTCTGATCAATATTGGGAAAGACACCCAGAAGATAAAGCAGTGAGCTCCTTGTGCAGCCGGAGGGCAATATGCCGCAGTGCAGTTACAGAGCTGAGTTTTGATCTAGACTTATTTAGAGGAGCGGTCCAAGATACATGTATCTACTTAACAGTGTTACTAGGGCCAACCTGGTAACCAATATTCTGAGGCTATGAATTTTAACAAGTTTAGTCACCTTTCCATTCTCTCTCCTTTTTTCACTCTCAGTATTTTTCAGACACTTAATGTTCAGCCTGGTGTAAGGCACCGAAGCTGCCAGCAAAGATGGATGCAGTGAGGTCTCTGGCACAGAAACATGTCCATCTGTCTTACTCCCAGTGACGTGATACAACCTTCTGAATGGCCTAATCCTAAAGTCTTGAATATTTATCATGCTCCAATTTCCTGGCTCTTCCTTATTCACTCTGACTGCAAAGAGCTATTGCAGATTTCAATAAAGTGAGAAAAATACACAATGAAAGAACTGACTTTAAATTTACTGGGCTCTTTTCAGCCCCAGGAGCTTTAGGGAAATTTTAAAGCATGGTTATAAGGAGAATGTAATTTTTTTTGCTCTAAGTAAAGAAGAGCCTCTTTCTCTGCCATTGACATGCATCAGGAACAATCTCACAGAATATCAGCCTTCATATTTGGGTCCTGTTCAAACTTCAAGACAGTTCCTTAATTCAAAGAGCAAGCAGTTGGAAAGCAAGGAAAGTCAACATAATGTAAAGTGGATTTTGGTTCTTTTCACAAAGACAAGTGATGGTTTACCTCATAAGGCCACCATGTCCCTAAAATTGAAGACCAATTTTTCCTTTCCCAAGAAATGAGTGTATATAGGTCTGAAGGACTTAAAGTACTCTTTCTTAACTTTAAAGCTAGATGTCAGGAAAAGACATTATAAAATGTAATTTTTTGTTGAGACAATTATTGTCTTCTAAAATTACATATTTTAAGAACATATATGCTGTAATGATTATTCTTACATATAGACTTATAGACTAAGGTTTAAATAAGAATAAACTGCAAAAAGAGATAAGTATATTCATAATGTTTCACTTAGAAATGTTAGTACAAAAAATTTAAAAAGCTTTATACACAGCAAAAATTACACTTTCTTTGAATGTTTACGTAATCGGAAAAGTCAGCATTACATGAATGTTAATATAGAAAAATGAAAGAAAAATCATATTAGGTTCATGAGAAACCAGTATTTTATTTTTGAAAAAGAAATAGAAAATTGCCAAGATGCCTATGCTGAATAGACATAAATTTTTAACTTTGTTTTAAAAATACTGTTCATTTAGCTCCACTGCCCATTTTTAAATTGGGTTGCTTGTTTTCTGTTGTTTCTGCTTTGTTTGTTTGTTTTGTCTTTTAGATTTCAATAGATACAGAGAACAAACTGGTGATTGCCAGAGGGGGAGAGGGAGAGGGCCAGATGAAATAGATGAAAGGGATTAAGAGGTACAAACTTCCAGCTATAAAATAATCACAGGAATGTAATATACTCATAGGGTATATAGTCTATAGAACTGTAACAACTTTGTACAGTGATGGATGGAACTGGTTTTACTGCAGTGATCATTTCATAATGCATGAAAATATTGAATCACTATATTGTACACCTGAAACTAATACAATATTGTATGTTATCACTCAAAAAATTGTAAAATGTAATAATATGGGATAAAACAATATTATTTTATGTTTAAAATGTAATTAATGCTTTAGGATATTTCATCTAAACTCTGGTGCTGCTGCTCGCTTAATTCATGGAAAATGTTTGCCATGTTAACTAATGGGCAAAGCTAGCTTTCATTTTCAAATTTCTTATTCAAATCAAACTTACTGTTTGTCAAAAAAATACAATTTTGGTTTTCAGTTAAAAAACAATTTAGTGTGTATTTTGAGGAAATTATTATGAAACAATAAATTTTGCAGCATATTAAAATTAGATGAAAATACTTAAATTATTTGGATTTAATATAATAAATATTTTATAATAAGTCATAAAACAAGACAAACCAATATTCTACTGCACATTATTTTATTGAAACTAATGTTATGTAACACAGATAAAATTTTTAGTTTATGAAGCTGAGAGTATTTTCAAAAGTTTGATATTCCTGAAATATATGTGTGAGGGGGATACCAAATTCTGATGTTTTATTTTTTGGAACAATTTTTAAAGTTTCAAATATAAAAGAAATAACTCCAATAATTTTGTTCGATATCATGATAAAATTTTATAATTTATTGGCAAAAGAGTATATGTATTAAATCTATATATTTATATATAGATTTATCGGGCAGCTAGCTAGCATATAATGGTTTTTTGTTAATAGGAGGAAAACAATACATACAATAAAACATGTAATGAATAAATGTTACATAATATATTATGCATCTATACATTCACACATTTATATATATTTATATATACATATATAGTGAATTGGCTCTGCAAATAGTTTATATTTTAATTTTTTGTCAATAGGAGGTACAAAATATTAAACATTTTATATTAAATGAAATATGATAGGTTTTGACTTCAATTAGATTAAATATTTCATAATATAATTACATAAAATAGGTTTTAAATTTCTTTTTGAACAGTACAGAATTAGTCTGAAATGAATCACAGAAATCTGACACCCACGAGTTTATTCAATGCATCTTTAACAGTTTGGTTGCCTTAGAAAATACCCCAGTTATGTTTAAAAGACTTAGTGTCACACTGCTTTGTTTGTTTCAAAGTACTTTCTTTCAAACCAGTGACACTTCCTAGGAACAAATATTGAGAATAACTGAAAAGAATTGCTGACATTTAAATTTTTAAAAGCCATTTTTAGCTTTCAGTGTTTCCTATGGATTTGTTTTGTTTTGTTTTGCTTTGCTCTCAAGCGACTCTCCCTGAAGAGCAATGCAGACTTTCACA
Source organism: Hippopotamus amphibius kiboko (assembly GCF_030028045.1). Classification (NCBI taxonomy): domain Eukaryota; kingdom Metazoa; phylum Chordata; class Mammalia; order Artiodactyla; family Hippopotamidae; genus Hippopotamus; species Hippopotamus amphibius. The sequence continues at coordinate 31,324,569 of NC_080191.1, forward strand.
TTATTCATCTAAATAAAAAGCAAAATCATTAAATGAAATTTGCCATTGCTCCCATCTCCGCATTCTACCTTATCTCTGACTTCAGAACATCCAGTCATGACAGAGAACACCTGAGTATCAGCACCATGCCTCTCCTTTAGCAGATACATGCAAGACAGGACAGGAAGGCCTATTGGTCTCTTTGGTTGGCATTCTAGCAATTTGAAAGACACTTCTTTTTTTGCCTCATCACGTGGCTTGTGGGATCTTAGCTCCCCAACCAGGGATTGATCCCACACCCTCAGCAGTGAAAGAGCAGAGTCCTAACTACTAGACAGCCAGGGAATTCCCTAAAGACTCTTTATCTCGTAACAGAAGAAGTACTATGATAACCTTGGATGTGTTCTTACGCAGATCAATTTTAGGAAAGCATACAAATTAATTTGATTCCTTTGATGCTATCTGCACACTTGGAAAGTGTGGTGTTAACATGTCCATGATGTGTACCCTGGTGTGAAGAATGCTACTCAACAGGATGATTCCAGGTAAACAAAGCACACCCACCATGCATAGCACGGAATTGTTCCAGAATATGTGATTTACAGTGATACTGATTTTCATAGCTATGTTTTAAATAATTATACAGTAAAATATAATATTTTATAATGATTCAGAGCCTTCGACACTCATCACAGAGTGTTTGGTAATAGAATTCAATATTTAAAAATTTTGACAAGCTGAAAAGTAAATATGCATAAAGACTATAAAGACACTAGGTACTACATTTAATATCCTAAAGCTATATTTATATATAACAACATAAGCCACAGAGGGGCAGATTCCAACACTTCATCCATATTAATAATATGTTTAATAATCAATCCTGCAACCCTGAGATTATTCCATATCAAATTAGAACTGCAGACTCCACCCATAAATAACAAGGTGATTGAATTTTCATTCTGGTAAAAATAGCAACAGCTGGACAAATGAAACCAACATTTTAAGCACATGTAAATAAAATGCTTCATATAGACACAGGGCATTTGAATAAACAAGGCCACATTCTGATAATTTAGGTAATATAAAATGGCTAAATATTATTGAATATATATGAATGGGAAAAAAGTGCTAAGGGAAGAAACTAATAAAGACTGATTTAGATGAGTGAAAATCAAATATTTTAAGAGACTATAATTCTAGATTATCAAAACAACCCTAAAAAATTTCTTAAGCCACAATTTTAAAATATGAAATTTATAAAGTAATGTATCATAAGATAGAAATAAGCCCATAGAATCTCTTCCCTAATAATAATATTAAAAACATGCTTTTAAAAGCAGACTATGTATTAGAAATGTTTTATAAAACATTACATACCAATTTGAAACTCATGATTTCTATGATTCTAGAAAAGAAAAGTTTCTAAATAAAAAAATAATAATTGTAATGAAATATATTTCTTTTAGTCTACTTCAGTTAAGGTTTTTCATTACATAGCTTCTGTACCCAAGGTAGGGTGTATAAAATGTTTCTCTAAATGTACATTTTCTCATCTAACTCTGTAAATAATAATATTAAGAAAATATATTCAGGTGGTTTTAGTCAATTGTCTTTCTAGTAATCCTTCAAAGCATTAGTGTACATGGTTTTAAATATATATATCCCTTAGAACGTTTTAACTAATGATCATTACTGATATTTTTTTTAAAAAGCATCCTAAACAAATATTTAATAGTTTTTCTGTTGATTTGACAAAGCAAGGCAATAATATAAGAAACAACAATTAAATAGCATTGCATGCATTTGCAATTTATGCTAATCATTTCATAAAGCTTAATTTTAAAATAGTCCCATTAGAAAATTCAAACCAAAAGTAATGAACAGATTCTATGTTAAATACTAGATATTGATTTATGAAAAATGTGATCTTATATGATATCCCTGTAGAATTTAATTTACAAGTAAGAAAACATTTGTTCCTCCCTCTTTCATATCCAAATAGAATAAGTATATACACAAGCTGTGATTTCCAGACTATGACTAGTAACTCATTATATTAAACTTTGACTATGTTCTGGGCACTATCCATTGGAGATCAGCTATAAAAAGACTCTGCTTTTTACCTCAAGAAGTTTATAAACTAATCTAGATTCTCTAAACCTGGATTTGATGACTTAAGAATGTCTTGAGTTCTTGGGTTCTCATCATAGATTTGTGAGTAGGGAAACCCATCCTTTCTCCTCTCAGTAGCTTCATAAACACTTTCATTTCTGGATGGCATTCCCACATTTCAGTTTCACTACTACTTTATCTTTTATTGGACAAGTTACAAATTCAAATTTTTCAAATTAACATACACTAAGTAGATTTTTATCCCAAGCAGTGAGGCGATCATCATCTGTCAGGCAAGGCCGAAGCTCCAAATTTGGGTCCTACTGTTTGTGTTCACAACAAGTCAAGGAAAATAGCAACAGAAGCCAGCAAGTTCTCCTCTGCAATAAATACTCCCAACAGCTATGGCCCAACATGTGCAACTAATTGTATTAAGTTTGGCTTTTATGTTTCTCTCTCATATCAAATATACCTCAGGATGGTATCCTTTACTCCCTATTATTCCTTCTAAACATATAATTCCTACTCCTTCCTGTAAAAATCTCTGAGGCTTTTGCCCCACAGTTATAATCCCTTTTTCCCAGTTGTATTGCTCCCATCTCTTTTGGATTTGGGACCATTCCATTCAGTGACTGAAGACCTTGGTAACTCATTCAGTGAATGCCTGTAAACCACAGCCAAGTGCACCCAGGCGACTCTAATGCTTTGGGATGACACATAATACATACTGACTGCACATGCTTGTGCCACCAAGATTATTATCCTCCACAAAACAATATTATTATTAGATCTCAGCTACCCTGTCCCACAGTTATCACCTAAAATTGAAAAATAATATTCACAATAACATAAGAAAAAGAAAAAAAAATTAAAATCAATAAATCTGGCCACAGTGAGAATAATAAAGATCATGGGCATCCTCATCTTCTGAGCCATTTAGAAAACTGTAGAATTCACCTCTCATTCCTGCAGTTCCAATTCACATTGATCAGTGTGTAAACAGATTCACACATCTACTGAAGAAGGCATTAATTAAAGAGTCAACTGAAAAATAGTGGGATTAGCTTCATTGGAAAGAATCAAGTATTTCTTTTCCTAACTATAAACTTCAATCTAACCATTAAACAAAAACTCTACATTAAAAATAAAGTCTACAACAAAGTAAAATCTATTTGAGTCATAGTGAAAATCAACATTACCACAAAAGAAACATACTTTTTTTTTCAAAGGTGAACACAACTAACCTTTTTTTTTCAAGGGAGGCTCCTCTATTTCTCCTAAACCAAGAAAAAACAGTAAATTAGGAAAAGTTTCAGCAGAGCATAACATTGCTTCTCTATTTTCCTATTTTCTTTTGTTCATTTTACAAAAAACATCTATTAGTTTTGATAATAGTAGTCTGTATATTACTTTGCCTTCCAAATTCCAATTTTTAAGTACAAACTTTGCCTATGTACATTTATTTGAGATAGTTTCACTTTTACGAGTTCAATAAAAGTGTGGCAGTGATCCAAATTATACATTATAGTTCATATATCATGTTCATTTCAGTTCTCTATTGTTCATCTCAACCTCTCACAGGGGCCAAACAAATACAAATTCAGACAAAGTCATGGAAAGGGATAAAATAATAAGAGCTTTCCTGGTACTCAAGGCTGAATATGTAATTTCTGATGAGTAAGGCTGACCTTAAAAATGTCATCCAAAAGTTAGGATCACAATGCTTTGTTCTTTTCACATCCACTCAATAGCAGTTTACGTGTGGTTTAAGTTTGTTATTTTCTTTTGTTCATTAATATATACTAGAGAGTAAATAGGTTAGTTGCATAATTGTTGTGACATTTAGAATGTGTCCTTCCATTCTACACCTGCATTTGATTCAATAAATTTACTTCCATTGTGATTTTAGTAGGATTGTTTTCTCTATTTGGCTGTGAATATGAATTATATGTATAACATATTTATAATGTATATTTAGTTTTACTGTTGTTATTTCAAACTTGGGAAATAGCAGCCATTTTTTTTTTTCTGAAGAAGTATATAAATGTGAGTTTCTATTGTGGTTTTGTAGGATTGTAAAATAAGTCCCTCTCTACTATAATGCTACTCTAATGTAGCATTTAATTTTGACATCTTTGCCATAATGGCAGATAAGCTATAAGATGAAAGCCATACAGAGACCAATTTACTGAGTTTGGCAGCCTGTTGATAGGCTATTTGCATCCAGAAGTGTATTCATTTTGGTTTAGCCTGACCCAAGTGCTCATTTGTGCTTAAACTTGAGCAAACTATTGTAATGCATGTTGAATATCGGTCCTAGCAGTTAGAATGGCTCTATGCTCTATGTACCTTTATCAGTGTCCTCGGCTCCATCATCATCATCTTCTTCACCATCCTCAGACGAGATGATGTCAGACAACAAAGAAAAGAAGCCATAGACCCAGTCCGTGGTTTTCTCCACAGCATCATGTACAAGTTTTAGAGGATCTGAGCCAATCTTGGAAATAGAGCTTGCTAAAAGTAATTAAAAACAAAAGTTTTGCAATTATTCCCAAAGAAACCAAGAAAAGCTGTTTTTCCTGATTTATTCTTTTAACACAATGAATATGCCAATTTCATGAATTTAAATATCTCTTGGCTACAATTCTTCTGCTCAAAAATAGAAATTATATTTTGTTGTAGTGTGCATGTGTGTTCAATTAAAAAGAAAAGTTATTGGGTACATCTGGTACCAAATACTATAGGGCTACCCTTGAGAAGTTCACAATCTGAATAAGAGCTCAGCACAGGGAAAAATTAAGAATGAGTTAAAGTAATTTGTATTATGTTATCCAAGTTGTGGTAAACCTGAGTTATGGATGTTCTGGAACAGACAAAATCATTGTTGGTCTATATTGTACTGGAAAGCATCATGGAAAGATGGCGCTGCAAATTTTTAGACAAACAGTTAAGTTCCAAGCTGACATAGGTAGCTGTGACTAAAGTAAAACTGATAGATCCATTTATTATAATTTGAGATACATCAGGAAAAATCTGGAATTGTCAAGGTAGTAATCATATCAAATTCCAGCTGGATTCAATTGTTTTATCTTCCTTAGACATCTCAGTAACTGGAAATTAAAAAAGTATTTGAACTTCTAGTAACTTCAATAGATAGAATTAGGAAAAACTGAAGTCTATAAATCTTCCCTTTCTTATGTTCTAGGAGATATAAACTGCTTGTGAAATAAAAGATTAAATAATAAAAACACAAGCAGGCAAACAGACAAATTAGGGATTTCCAACATGTTGTTATTCTCATCATAGTCACATGAAAATTGCTCTGAATGGTTAAGGGTAGCCTTTAAGATCTGATTGAAGAGGTGATCTATCTAGAAATATGGTTTAAGTTGCACCTGATTTTTCATCAATGTGTAATTAATTTTTAGATTTATGTTTTCTTTAATTTTAAAAACTAAACTTTTCAGGGATTCTTCTCCCTTTGACATCCTAAGAGACTAGAATTATATCAACATATTATACTATCTAAGGGTTAAGTATGCCAAAATTGGGCTTTTATTCTGATTGAGATAGGAAGTCACTGGAAGGTCTGAGCAGAGGAAAAAGTGATTTCATTTATGTAACTTCATTTGCCATGTTGAGGATTGAAAGAATGCTAGGTTGGAAACAGGGAGATCAGTAAGGAGCCAAATGAAATAATCCATAATCCAAAGGAAAGAAGATGGTGATTTCTATATGGGTGGTAACAGTGTGTGTGGTGAGGTGTGATCAGGTTCTGAATGTATTTAAAAGATAGACTTAATGGTATAGGCTGACAGTATGGCTACTGGATGTGAGAGAAAGATAGGGGTATGGAATAACTTCAAGGTTTTTGGTTTGAGAAGCTAGAAGGATGGAAATAGTATTTACTGAAATGGGGAGGACTGGAGAGGAACAGGGTTTATTGGGCAGAGTATTTAAGTAGCTGAATTTTAAACTTAAACTTGAGTTGTTTATTAGATCTCTATGTGGAGATGTAGACATCTGTATAGCTCAATATGTTCTACAAAAATGAAGTTCTAGCTGAAGATGGAAACTTGGAAATTCAATAAAGAATAGAAAGCATTCATAGCTATGATACCTAATGTGATCACTAAGGGAGTGGACCTAGGAACACTCCAACATTCAGAAGATAGAGAGATAAGTCAGAGAGATGAGGAAGAACCAGCAATGGATTCTAAGGAGAGATGAGAGACAGATGGAGACAAAGAGACAGAGAGATTCAATGAGAGGCAGAAAAAAAAGAGAGTATAATGTACTAGATATCAAGTCAAGAAATTGTTTCTGTGAGGATAAAGTGAGCAGTTGGCAAATGTTGCTGATAGGTCAAGAAAGATGAAGACTGAGAATAAACCTTTAGATTTAATGATGAGGATGTCACTGGTGACCTTCAAAGGGCAATTTCAGTGAGATATATTCAAGACCAAATGGGGAGAATTTACAGGCAGTAAGTATATTTAACTGTAAAGTAAATGACAGAGATTGGGCAACAGTTGAAGGACGAATCAGTGGGGTTTGCATTATTTATATTGTTCAAGTGGGAAGAACATTCCATTTTTATGCTAATGGGTAAGATCTCATTGGGAGGGACAAATAATATGAGAGATAAGATTTCTGGGGAAATTTTTAATTTCGGAGGATTCACAACCCATCACAAGGATGCCAAGTTACAAGTGGTCTCAGGGAAACCTACCTCCATGATTCAGTGACAATATAACTTTACTCTTTGGACTTTATTTCACTGCCTTCTGGAGAGTTTCGTGTGAACAAGATATGGTACTCTGAAAGGTGAGATTAAACCTTAGAGAAAGGAAATTAAATGAAATTTTATAATTGCAATTGATAATTTTAAAAGAATTATATGTAAGGAAGTGGACTGTACTGGCACCATTAAAGGCATTTTTAGCACTGGTATATTTTATATGTAATGGAAGAATATTGCAAATGGGATTTTTATGATCTGAATAGATTGAGACCATTTCCCTGTTCCTCTTCTTTCTAAGTGCCCACTGAGGAACTTAACAATAAAATCCAACAAAATAGATATCGGTTTAATTATCCTTATGCTTAAATGCACTATATATATACTTTGCAGACATGTATATTGCCTGGTTCTAAAATAGTCAAACCAGGTTATTTTCATGAAAAAAAAATTTTGCTGGCTTGAGACCAGCTTCTGATTTTCAGTCTTGTGGACAACAACTTTAAAAACATATAGATATATGTATGGATATAGATATAAATATAGATATAGATATATCTTTAAAAAGATAGTAGTCCTCAAATTAATTCTTATTCCCTCTCTCAGACATCACATCCAAATTATATCAGTGGGAATAATATTATACAATGCAACTAAACCTTTTATAGATGTCTTCGTTTTTAATCGTCCTTTACTACCTCTCATGCTTCCATGAGTTAAATTACATACATTAAGAAGAGGATCATCATAAAAATGGTAGTAGCTAACACTTTTAGAGTGTACATTACCTGCCAGGTACATTCTAAGAACTTTATGTATATTAACTCACTTTTTCCTTTCAAAAACCCAATGAGGTAGGCATCTCTATTTTCAATACAAGAAAACTGAGACAGAGGGAATTTAAATAAGATGCCCAAGAACACATAGCTAGTAAGCAATGGAGCCAGATTTTGCACCATCCAGAGTATGACTCAACTACTAGGCAATACTGCTAGCAAACAAACAAACAAAAACATGAATTCACAATTGGTTCTAGAGTAAGATGTTGGATGAGAGATTCTGGGAGAGGTTTTTTTTTTTGCTGTTAAAAGGGGGAACAAGGACTTTGCTGCATAAGAATATAAATCCTGGAGCTGCTATAGTGTCTGAAGACAGTAGTTGACTCACTGAGGAAGGCAAAGGCTAAAAAGTGAAAGAACTTGAGTGCATGAAGACATTGCTGAGGTATTGAACTATCCAATCTTGGAATTATCTCCCTACTTTTAGAGCTTCTGTTATATGAAATATTTCTCAATATTCAAGCCACTCTTGTCTCTTATGCTTCTTAAAGAAAAATATACCACCAGATGCAAAGCTTCTTATAATCAGTAATTGGATTCCTGGCACTGATAAAAGAGTGCCAAGGGATGCAAGAGAGGCAAGGAAAGGTCTAAAGTTAAATAAGATTTTTATTCTTCCTATGCATTTGAAGCCAAACTATACAGATACTTAATTTCTAAATGAGAACGTACACAGGAAAATTAATTAATCATTTTCTCTGCTTTATTCCTAAAGAACAAAGTTCATGGTGTAACCGTTATCTTTGACCATCAGTCTTACATATAGTTGGCTCTTATTTAGCTTTCAAATCTTGAGAAACATTAGCAAATGACGACATTTACAAGTATGGGTTCTGAGCTCAGAATGATAGCTCTCCTGCCCAGTGCTGAACCACACTACAACGAAGCCGGAGACAAAAGGAAAAATCAGTAATAATGCTTCTGTCTGTATTTAAAATTTTGATATTTTGTTCATTCCAGATTTTTGCATTAGTTTTTAAATGTTAGAGATTGTATTAAAATATTATGTATCTTAACTACTGAGTTTTTTGGAACCTCTTAAATTTGGCACCCAGGGTGAGTGCTTTATTCGCCTCACTGAGTCCCAGTGCTTAGCCCACCTAAATGTTGTGTGATGTTGAGAAGATTAACTTTCGCCATGTCTATAAAATTCACTGACATCTCTGCTTTTCCAAAGTCACTATTCTAAACTAAGACCTCAACCCCCTTACACCTGTTATCTCTATTTTCAGCCTTCTCAGATCTCAATTTATAATACGACCAGTTCTGGCAAACAGTATTATATAGTGTGATACAAAACCAAAGTACTCTGTGCTTCAGACTTCCAGTATCCCCTTGGGTGTTTGGGACCTTACTTCTGACCGCATGGTATCCATTCCCAAAGGAGTTACCTCCCAACTATAAGGCTGCCTTAACAAAGGCATTCTTGCATTCCTTAACAAAGGAAAGAGCAGCTCAGATGTGGCACCTCTAGACTGGCCCATATGCGTCTATCTGAGTCACTCCACAGGATGGCCAGAGAACAGGGGTCCCAGGCATCTTCTGACCCTTATGCCCATGAGTCTCTGCCAAATGGCACTTATTGAGCTTCATTCAACTTCATTGTACATAAATTTTTTGGTGTAAAGCACCTAAAGCAGAGTAGAGGATATGGTAAATGTTAGGTAATTACTAGTTCAATTTTCAGAATCATTTAATTCAAACTTATGGTAGTGCTCCATAAATGTAGGCTGCTTTAAATATTACCCTTAGTCACCATGTCCTCACAGGCAACACTGGCAAGGTCTGTGAAATCCAAACACTGCTTTCATCAGGCCTCATAAAACAACTAGTGCTTGCCCATTACCTCCCAGAAAATATGCACATCAAAATATTTAGATCTAAACTGAGCTAAGGATTTTTTTAAGTGTCACAAGAGCAACCTAAGTTAGAAAAAATTCAACTTGTATATATGTTGATGTGTGTATCTTACACATAGTGGTACTCAATATGAAGCTGACTAAAAATATAAAATTCTTCGTTCAAGACAATTATTTTGCATTTATTGTATGCAATATCATACCTTAAGTGTAAATACAATTAACATAGTGCTGCTATGTATGGGCTTGCTATTTAGGTCCTTCCAATTTTGATATGTGAAGGATGCTGTTTCAGAATATACAGTAGTGATTTTCCAGACCTAAAGAAATTACTATTTTAAGTGACTAGCTTCTCCCTCTTATTGCAGAGAAATTCAAGAAATGTTTGATGCAGCAACATTATTCCTCCATATTTAACCTCTAAGCTGTATTTACATCCTTCCAATTGAAGTTTGTAAAAGGCACACTAATTGGACTTACAAAATCTTCCCATTATTTTCTCTTGAAAAATTCGGAAGATAGCCATATTTCTGTGAGACTGCTTCAGTTCCAGAGACAACACCTGATATTTTGGTATCTGATAAGCCACTTTTGATGTAACCAGAGCAGTGAAAAATTGTGGCCCTAAAATAGCTTTCCTAAAAAGATTTTCCACCCAAGAAATATTTTGAGAGGCTCATTTTTAACAGCCTCTCTTTAAAACCACTTATAGTAGGCCTTTTAAATGATTTACAGTAAAGAGTTAATAGGAATGGACCTGGCTAACTGATAGGGATTTGGGAGAAGCAAAGGTTAAAATAATAATGAAACAAAATGGAGGCCAATGAAAATTAAATTCAACTGCTGTAGTATATGCTTTGCATTAAATAACTTTATATGCAGTGTGTAATATTATTTCAAGGATTCTCCCATGCACAAACATACGAAATTTAATCTATGTTGCAAAATTTCTTTGACATTGATTCTATAGGTTAAATCATTTTTACATTAATTTAATTTACATTTTGTAATTTAGCAAGAAATATAAATATTAGGTCAGTTCATTTCAGATGAGGTAATTAAGTCATGGGTAATTTGTGAGATGATTCTAAAGGGCATCTTTCAGATGCTTCTATAGAGAAAACAGTATGATGAAATCTCATTTTGTTATGTTTAAATGTCTTCTTTTACAAATGAGTGAATACCATGGTATTTCTACACTCAGTAACAGATGTTATATTTTAAAAGTATAAAAACTTTTAAAAAGTTGTATGTAATCACCTGCCCTGAATTACATAAATGATTTAACTTCAAAATCCAGTGTCTCTACACAGATTTTCCTTCCACTAGATTTTTAACATAGACTATACACAGAGGTTAAAATTCCTGTAGTCTTTTATCCTTACCCTCAATGAACACTCCCCAGAATATAGTGAAATAAAAAGCTGGATTCATAAAATTCCCATGGTACTTCTAATATTCATCACACCATGCAAGATTTTTACTTATGCCTTGGTGTTGGGGCCAGAAGGCAGAATAAGTGGCACTCAGGAAGAAAAAAATGGGTGAACAGTAAAGGAAGCAGTGGAATCTGGAGTCTGTGAGGGTTGAGAAAATACACCAGAAACGGCACCAGTCCTACCACCTCCAAACCTCTCTCTTTAAAGAGGAGAAGCTGTCACCCTTCTCATGGAGCTAAATATGTACCTAGGCTAGGAGTGAAGAAGCCAAAGGAGACGCTGGCAGGTGCTGGGGTTGCTGCAGGAGCAGCTGCTGTCCCATGCCAACCAGCTGAGCCAAGGGATCAGTGACAACAGGCGTGTGCAAATGCACCTGGTCCCCTGCAATGACCTTCACGGTCCTGCTTGCCTCTGCCTCTCAAATCTCACACACGATGGTTCTTCTGGCTCACACAAACCCACAACTCTGCAGAGGACGGAATTCTGGAAAACACAGTTTTACCTTAGCCAAAGTGACACAATACAAATCTACCATACCAAGCTTCGAAAATTATCAACACTTTAGCAGTTTTATTTATGTTTCTTCTCTCCCACATTTATCTTTTCTTTTTTCTAGTTTACTAAATATTTTAAAGCAAATCCTAGATACTTAAATTCTTAATCCCAAATCCATAAATACTATGACATGCATGTCTGTTCCATAACTTGTCTGATACTTTCTTGTTTGAGGCACAAAAAATGTCTAAAGTAAGTTTTGTATCTTTCTTTTGCTAAGTATGGAATCAGCCACTTCTTGAAGGAATCATGATTCCTTTTATTGGGTAATGGTATTTTGAGGCTAAAATTTGGTCAGCAGGAGTGCTCACTGAGTTGGATTTGGCCAAGAAATATGAAATCTCAAAAAGATGTGTTTACACCAATATTTCCAAATAAATTCTGGAATTTTCACACATCTTTTTTTGCTATTAAAGTCATATTTCTTCTCTTTTGTTGAAAATCTTATTTCTTAATGATATCAATTGAGTTAATTACTTCATTTTTTCTACATTATACCAATAACAATTTCAAATAAAATGACAGCAATACTACTAATAAAATAAAAGCAATGAAGAGTTTTAGGTCTCTTTTCATTTCTTTTCCTCCTTGAACTATACCACACTAAGGACAGAGAGTCAGAATTGTATGTTTTAAAGTTATCTGAAGTAATTATTTTCTCTGGTTTTGCCAATAACTTGATATAGAGTTAGGTTCATTTGCTTCAGTGTGTTTTCAAATCTTAGTGATTAATTTTAATTATTTAAATTTTTTTAAATTATAAAAAGGCATTTACAAGTTCCCTAAGCCAAAACCATTTAAAAGCACATATTAAGAAAAGTTTTGTTGCCATCCTAATCCCTTGCTATAGTTTCCTCTTCTTTTGAGAGCCACCTAATTTTGTTAATTTTGGCTTATCCTTTCATTATTTCATATATATATTTCATATATATATTTATATTTAAGGAAGACATCTAAAATTTTAAATAGGGGAATAATAAAATGAGGTTTGCAATTTATAGTAATCTGGCCACAGAATGAGAAAGGAGACAGAGGCAAGATTAGAGGCAAAGAGAAAATATATGGCTAGAGTTAACAATTTTTGGGAAACCAAGGCAAGAGTCCTAGTAACAAGGTACAGAGTACAGAACAGAATCAACAAATGTTTAGAAAGTAGAATGAGTTCTTTTGGATCACTGAATGTTCATGGGTATTGGAGAAAGAGGAAAGCATGTGAGGAGTCCCACATTTCTGATTTAAGAAACGGGAAACTGAATTGGGAATCTAGGAGGCAGACCTAGAAAGAAATATAACCAGCTCAGTTATGATTTTTTAAAAATTTATTTATTTATTTACTTATTTATTCATTTATTTATTGGCTGAGTTGAGCTTTCTCTAGTTGCAGTGAGCGGGGGCTACTCTTTGTTTCGGTGCACGGGCTTCTCATTGCGGTGGCTTCTCTTGTTGTGGAGCACAGGCTCTAGGCACACGGGCTTCAGTAGCTGCGGCATGTGGGCTCAACTGCTGTGGCTCGTGGGCTCTAGAGTGCAGGCTCAGTAATTGTGGTGCACGGGCTTAGTTGCTCTGTGCCATGTGGGATCTTCCCAGACCAGGGCTCAAATCCGTGTCCCGTGCATTGGCAGGCAGATTCTTAACCACTGCACCACCAGAGAAGTCCCTCAGTTAGGAATTCTGAGTTTGATGCTCCAACTGAATGTCTTTGTGCAATTGGGGAGATTAGGGTTAAAGATGTGGACTGGGAAGTCATTATTTGTGAAGGTCAGTTATAAGCAAACTTCTGGGTGAGTAGGTCAATTAAGGGGAAGATAAAACTACTGATGAGCTAATTTCTTTTTTCAAAATAAAAATAACTCACTGACTCCCATGGTGGGAAAAATGCATCTTCCTAAAACTTACCTTGCATGTTTTGATTGTCTAGAACTGTGTCATTGCTTTTAGCCTCTGAATCTAACTATCTGGCCATTTTAGAGAAGGGTTGATCCTGTTATTAGATTGAGAGCCATATATTAAAGATAAGCAGCCTAAACATGACGGCAGCCTACTCATCACTTGTATGGGCAACACGAAGTCATAGCAGCTAAAGCAACGGGACAAGGTGATGTTGTCTAACAGGGGCAAGAAGCTAACGGTGCCAAAAGAAAAGTTATAAAAGTCATAAGAGGACAGGGTTTTAATACCCAAATGCCAATCAACAGTTCCATTGCTGAAAAGTTTAGTACAAAGATGAAGATGTTAAGTATACAATTTGCTGTTTTGTTCAATGTTTTCATTAGGAAGTCAAGTGTGTATTTGAGACATTTCAGCAGAGTAATAGAATAGTGTCAGATTGTCTCTTAGAGGGGCTTGGCTAGAGGAATAGAAACAAAAAGGTTTGTAGCTAAATTGAGACATAGGGAGGTGAGCGAAATTTGTTGGTTTTTCCAAGTTAGAAAACACATAAACATGTAGAAAGGAAAGAGGGAATAGAGGGGAGATTGTGAAGATACAGGAAGGAGATGGCATTTAAACCCAGCAACATTTAAATGTAGCCACGTTGAAAACATAACTTCATGAGGCCCTTTCCTCTCATACACACCCACACACACACATTTCTTTAAGAGTAATAAGCCCTTTTAAAAAGCAAAATCTTCCTGAAGCAATAACTTCTACTTCTCTGTTAAATTAATTAAACAAGGAGACCATTAGACTGAGGTGGCTCTAATACCTCAGCAGCCTTTGCAAGCAAACAAAACCTAAGCCTTTAAGTGACTCAAGGTCAAGAAATCAAACCTAAGGACAACCAGTCACAAAGGGCCAGCTAGCCTTTCCCAAATAAGGAATGCTTAGGCAGCCAATCAAATGATTTCCTTGCTTTGCTTCCGCCTCTTCTCTATAAAAATTTTTCCTGAACTCCTGTCAGTGGAGTGCTCCTAACCATTTGTGGTTTGGTGCTGCTCAATACAAATCAATTTTTGTGCATATTCTTAAAATGTTGAATATGCCTCAGTGTATCTTTTAACATCCCAGATAAACATATATTCCCAAAACACTGTCATTTTCTCTTTCTCTCCCTTTCTCTCTGCATCCCTCTTCTCATCTTCTTCTTCTTTCTTTCGCACCTCTGATCTCTGGATACTGCCCATATCAGATCGCAATGATCAGGCTTCTCCATCCACTAGGGAGAGTCATGCAAAAAATAACATAAAATGAAGGGTCAAGAAAAAGCTCTTGAAATGCATCAGATTCTAAAAGATAAAACCCATTTGAATTACAGTTTTGAAAAAGATAAAATACTTGCAGATGTTAGATATTTAGATGAATTTAAAGCAGAGAAAAACTAGGATTCTGATTTAAAAGCAATTATGGTGAGCTAATTGTTTTACTGACTGAACAAGAAAATGACTGTCACTTTTCTAATCTACATTTGAATAGTCACAGTGTAGCTACAATCCTTGCCATTCAACATATGAGGCATGGGCATTTTCCTTCTGATTTTTAACATTTTCTCAACTGAAATTTTCCCATACTCATCTTTACTATTAATTAATGTCAATATTTTAGAAACGTGCGCTTGTGTGGAACCCTAATGAAATTAAGCACAAGCATCTTTAGTTTAAATTGTGTCACTATGTCAATATTTAACAGTTTCAAAATATCTTTTTAAGTTGTCCTTTGCTGTTCCTCAACTGTTACTTTTTGAGGCAATAAGAAGCATTAATGCAAATAAATGTACAGCTCACCTCTCTTTCTCTATATGACCCCAGTCAACCAATTATTTTGCTGGCAAAATTGTGTTGCAGATGTTTAAGCCTGGAATATTTCCAGCTAGCTGGAGCTAGACCCACGTCAAATAAAGGGCATTTTATATTCTGAAACAAAAATCAAAAACAACTTTTGGCTTCTTTTATTCATGTCAAGCATCTACATAAAAATTGAAGTGTGTCATTATACTTTTACTAATAAGTATGGTGTCGATGTATCTAATCGAAAAATTAACTTTCTTTCCTCCTCTTAAAAAAGTATATCTTAAGTATAAATACAATTCCGATGTTATATGTATTAACAAGGAATGAGAAAGCAAGTTTTCTGTAGATTTATAGATTTCTATGGATTTGTTTCCAAGCTAATAGAATTAATTCTCTGGTAGCATAAGAACAGTCAAAATATCATAGTACTCCAGTTAGATGACTTACTTGGATCATTATGTTATAAACTTAGCAGACCAGTGAAGAAGAAAAATATTAGATTTGGGATTAATACAGCAATTAGCATATCCTGACTAATTATTTAATAAACATGTGTTTCATCAAGTCAAGGTCTGATTTTGGAAACTCTTGACTATATTATATATTCTTTGTAGCTATCCTATTGCTCAGCATTAGCCAAAGAAATAATTTTAAAGTTCTTTTAACCACATTAAAATGTAGCGTGTAGGGCCATGAATTATGTGCTTACTGTATCATATAAAAACAACAAACCATTTCAGAATGGCTTGAACATTCCCTCCACGTGAAAATAAAATAGAATACTTTAATCATTGGATTTCTATTGTGTAATTGGTAGAATTTATGTATATTCAAATGATATTTAGAATTGGAAATGATGTAGTCAATTCATCTTTTTGAAATATGCCTATTCATCTTTCTGAAACACTGAATATGCTTAAAGTCATGAAGAATAAATTAAAATGATACTAACTACAATTTATCTAACAATTATTATGTGCCATTCAAAATTCCAAATGTTTTGTATATATTAACTCATTCAATGCTCACAGAACCATAGGAAGCAGATACTATTATTGCCTATAGGGAATTAAACTGAGGCACAGAGATGTCCCAAGGTTACACAGCTACTAAATGGAGTCAAGACTTCAACCCAGCACTCTAGCCCCCAGAGCCTGTATTCAGCTACTTCACTCAGGTCTCGAAGTCCATGTTTTCTTTTATTATTATTGTTGTGTGGTTTTGCTTGTTTGCTTGCTATATATGCTTAGCTAATAACTCCTGTTAAGCTCATGCAAATTTTACTGAACAATATGTGTCAAGCAGTAAGCAGGTTAACAGGAATATTAAGATACATGTGACAACCCTTACCTTTGAGATGCTTAAGTTTCAATCAAGGAAACAGAAGTTTAAAAAGTGAATCCTAACACTACAAAAATCATCATAAATTATAAAGAATGACTGTGTTCATTACTTAACATTCAGAATGTAAAAAACACTGCCACCTTTTCCTTTATTTACTTATTTTTTCATTCTTTCATCTCAACATTCATTCAAATGTTTATTGAGCTCACAGTGCTAAACACTTCTAAGCATTAGAAAAACCAAGCAAATAAAATAGACAAAATCATTTTCCTTGCAAACTTAGATCAGTGGAGAAGAGAGATATTAAATAAATAATCACATACAATGAAATGTATACAAGTTGCAGTAAGTGCTGTCAGTAAAGAGTAAATGATATAATGGAGAACTGATATAGAGTGACTTGATTCACACTGAAAGGTCAGGAAAGGTTTCTCTAAGGAAGTGAATCCAAGCACAGCACTAAAATGTATTTAATAGCTGGACCATCAAAAAGTGGAGTATTAACATACGGTATGATTTATAATTGTATCCATCTAGATACATCTATAAATATAAAGTCTCATTTGCTGAAGTTCAAATGAGTGGTATAGAGAATTGTATCAAACTTGGATTTTTTTGACCTTGAAATTTGCCACCGGGAAAAACCTGGAGCCCAACATCAAATTGCCAACTTTTTATTTTGTAAGAAAATGTCATTTAAAAACTGTAACAGAAACACTATCTGTCATTATCATCATTTCAAAAGAGAATTTTAAGACCAAAAATGTAGGAACAATAGAATTATGGACACATCTTTAAAATGGATACATTTTTCTTTATCTTTTTCTTCATTTCATGAAGAATCAACAAATTTTGATTAGAATCTGGGGACCAATGGACCATAAAAACTTCTGTTTCCTTGAGGTGTTTATAAGCAGATCTGAGTTAGGTAATGAAATGCATCCTTTTAGATGTAGTGACCCAGAGGACTAAACAGGCCTGGGACATTGAACAGAAAACGTGGGATTTGAGATAAGATTTGAATCAGAATAAGAAGCACACAAAATGTCAACTATTCTTGAAAACTCAGTAGACATGAGAATTGATAAAGTCTAAAACACTGCGTTTAGTGTCCCAGTTTTCCAAGTCTCCTAAAATGTAATAACATATTCATATATATGCAGTCACACCGGCATTTCTATACACACCCCCACACACACTCACAGACACACATACACATATACATATACATATATACATAGCTATTAAATGTTAAATTTAAACATTCTGATTGACTTTGGGTCTTCCCTGAATCATTTTGCTCCTCTAAACTCAGCCCGACAAACAGTGCACCTGTTTTACTGGGCTAAGTGCCAGGGGAAAAAAAAACCAGGGAAATTAATTTTCAAGAGCAGTAGATAAATGGCACACCTCATTAGAAAATCTATTTAAAAGGCACATCAGGAGATGTCTGCAAGACTTTCATAAGAAATTGATGCTTCCTACCATCATATTCTTGCTGGTTCTCTTCTCAGATTACTGATCTTACTTCCTGGTAATAAGATTCAAATTCAAGTTACATTTAATGAGTGCCTCCCATGTGCCAGGCAGGTATGTTTTACATAGATTATCTTATCTTATTCTTTCAAAATTGTTTTGAAGTAAGTATATTTTGTGGAATGCCTGCAAGAATTACTAAATGGGCTTTGAGACCCCCTGGTACAGCCATATAATGGTTTTCCCTTCTTATGGATGAAGATGCTAATAAATTATGACCCTTGTTCTTAAGGTAAGAAAAGCCACAAATTACTACAATTTATTCCTGAACATTCTGACCTAGGGGAGACTTTTTAACATCCACTAATGCCTAAGTTTGTAGTCATTTCTTTAGAAATCCTACTTGCTTGCATTTATTGTTTAGAGACAGAGTTGTCTCTCTGTAAATAAGGCAAAGAAGTCTGCAAGCAATGTCACAAAAGACCACAAATTCTGATCCTGAAAAAGTCATTAAATTATCAGGGCACCCCTCTGTTTTCTGGAAGGACCTCCTGGCTGAGTCTACAGAAGCTTGGGGGCAAGGCCTCTAACAGTTTTTGTGACCCCCTAGGCTCAGTTATTAAGAAAGCAAATTTACCCTGCCCCACCCCCACCCCCTCCCAACTTGGGGTTTCTGAAGACATAATATCCCGGTGATCATACACCTTGGTTTGTGCCTATTGTCCTAAGGTAAATATTAACAGCTTTCCATTTCACTCTCACAAGTGTCCTGTTTTGGATGATAAATCATATAGTCATCCTATGGGGTGGCTTTGTTTGCTGTCAAATCGCTAAACTGGAAGTACATTTCCCAGAATTCCCTTATATGAATGTTCCAGGTAACAGTTGGGTATAAGAGAAATTCAAACAAGCTTTGGAAGACAACATAGAAGTAATAGCCATTGTTTATCCTCTGAAGGTTGGTGGAGGGCAGGCACTGTCACCTCTCATGCACACTACAGCAGATATGCCAGCTGATCTTGACATGTGACAGCAGTAGGCTGCATCCCTTCCAGTTCCCACCAGACCACCTCCTTTAGCATCTCCAAACCCTGGCCTGGTGCTTGTATGCTCCTGAGGTGGAAGGCACTGGCTTATATTGCAGCTCTCCCATGTCACTGTAATTTGAGGTGGTGAGAGCCAAATGAGGGTTCCAGTTTGTCCTTAGTCTCCCCTATTGTATTTCCATCTGCCCTTTTCAGTGATGGGGTTCAGGACATGCTACCTCAAAATGTGGCACCTTAGCATATTGAATATTTTCAGCTGAAGCAATTGGAGAAATAGCATGTGCAAGAAAGACTTTCTGACCTTCCCCTGAAACAGGTCATAAAACCCTCCTGTGAGAGGGTCCCTCCCTATGCCCAGAGGAAAGGAATGTCCTAATCCCTAAATACTCAGAGGAATCTGAATGAACAGGCCTTACTGTGAACCCCAACTTACTACACTTAGCTCAGACCCTTTTTTGTTCTGTCACATTTCTTCATCATTTTCCACTTTTCATCAAATCTAGCATTAAAATGCTCAAGTTTAACTACCTCTTAAGGTCTTCATTTCCTTAGGAAGTCTCCTATGTCACATAAAACTTATATTAAATAAATCTGAATGCTTTTCTCTTATTAATGTGTCTTTTGTTAGAGGGGCTCCAGCCAAGAATTTAGAAAGGTAGGGGAAAAAGATTTTTCTCCTCTACACCATCTTCAACCCTGCTGACTCCTGACCCTGTACCAGATAAATTGTAACAGCCTCACCTAGATTGTTTAATCAGCTCCCATGAATACATAAGCCATATAAAATAAATTCCCTATTTTACATCACTTATACTGACTCCACTCTAATCAAAGTCTAACAGATAGACCATAGTATTGTTTGAATAATATTTCAAAATCATATTTAGTAAGAAATGAAAGGTAGGTAAAATCTCATTTCTAATATCTGATTTTTGTGTCCTAAGATTTGTCTTATTTGAAAAGATGAAGCAAAGTCACAAATTCTGCAGACCAAGAACCAAGGTGCCATCCCCATTTTACAAAGGAAATATAACTTGCTAGTCATGTTAACTTGCAGGTTATAGAGCCATGAGTGAACCCAAGTCTTTTGAAATAAGCACATATTAAAAACCAACTCTACTAGTGCTTCACGAGTAGATTATATACAGATCAACCAGATCAAATTCATAAATAGGGAATTATGAAGATTGTCCAGAAAAGAATCATTCTTCTCAATCCAGTAAAGTATTTGCTTATGAAAATAGATTTTCATTTCTCTGTAAACATTTTTTACTATCTTGTAAGCATTTACCTACTTTTCTCAAGTGCCAGAGAGTAATTTAGAGCCCAAGGACAGTTGCCCTGTCTGGCCTTCAGAACTATTTCTAGTATGCTTCCTTCTACCACCAACCTTGTTTTTTAAACATTAGCAATACATATTTCAAAGACTACTATGTGGTACAAAAGGCTCATCATGGTAATAATATTAATCCCTAGCCAATGTTTGAAATGTATCAACTAAAAATAGCATTAGAAACACAAGAGAATTATTTACATTTTGAAATGCTAAATGAAGCAAATGATTTTTTTTCTGTGAACAAACAACATTAAAAAGGCAGGTTAAAACTTAATAAATGGAGAAAAGAAATCAGAATTTTCACATAAGTGGATGTATCTCACCCAATCAGTGGTCAATATGAGTTACAGGTTTTATGCTATAATTATACAATGTCCTTGAACTTATACTCTTTTGGTTCTAGAAACAGATCATTCAAATTTTAATTAGCAAAAACTATATGAATTTCTTTTTTTTTAATAAATTTATTTATTTATTTATTTATTGGCTGCATTGGGTCTTCGTTGCTGCACATGGGCTTTCTCTAGTTGCAGAGACCGAAGGCTACTCTTCGTTGAGGTGCACGGGCTTCTCAGTATAGTGGCCTCTCTTGTTGCGGAGCATGGGCTCTAGGCTCACAAGCTTCCATAGTTGTGGCATGCGGGCTCAGTAGTTGTGGCAAACAGGCTTAGTTGCTCCGTGGCATGTGGGATCTTTCTGGGGCAGGGATCAAACCTGTGTACTCTGCATTGGCTGGCGGATTCTTAACCACTGAGCCACCAGGGAAGCCCAAGTATATGAACTTCTTTTTTGAAGAACTTATATATATATATGTTCTTGAGAATTTCAGCTTTGAGATTTTTTACAATTTCAAATCCATTGGAGAATATTTATCTTCCTAGATATGGCCTCATGATGCCAGCCATCCCAATATGCCATCTTCTTCTCTACTCCTGCCTTTTTGTCAACTAGAGTATTGAATGGTACTTCCTTAGACCTAAGCATTTATCTTAAGATACATAACTTGGCAATATACCTTTCTGAGAGTATAATATGTGGTAGCCAGCAACCACATTGGCCCTCAATGATTTTTGCCTTCCGGCACTCATACCATTGTGTAGTCTCTTCCAACACTGAGTAAGGTTGACCTGTGTGACCAGAAGGATTTTCCAGAAATGACAGTGTGTGATTTGCAAGTGTCAGTCCTAAGGGGCATTGTGGCTTTTACTTTGCTCTTTCTTGGATCACTCAGTCTAGGGGACACCAGGTGCCTTGTTGTGAGGACGCACCAGCATTAACTTGACAGCCAAGTGAGTGAGACATCTTGCCAATGGTTCTGCAACCCCAGAAAAATTTTCAGATGTCTGCAGCCCCAGCCAGCATTTTCACTGCAACCTCAAGATGTTAATCCCTAGTAAATGAACCACCCACCTAAGCCATCCCCAAATTCCTGACCCACAGAAACTGTGTGGAGTAATAGATGTTTATTTTTTTTAAATCTCTTACTTTTGATGTAATTTGTTATGCAGCAATAGATGACCATTAAAAATTTGACAAATCATTTCATCTTATAAACATCTTTTATTTTCTCATTCTAAATTAAATTAAAGCTACTTAAAAATTGAATTACTTATTAATTTTTAAAGTTGGTCAAAAACTGACTGGAAGAAATAAAAATTTTATGATAAATATTTGTTTCTTCATAATTAAGGAACTGTTTTAAAATCAAAATATCAAGATTATTCATTCTTTTAAGCATATATAGCAGAAAACTTGCTATGTGACAGACACGTGTATAGAGACGAATAAGAGAGTTTCTTCCTCGAATAAGTTTTTTTGAGTGTGATGGACAAGTAAACAGATACTAATTATACAATATGTTAACTGCTGATAATACAAGTGTCCATAAGGGACTAAGAAAATGCAAGCGTGGTGCAGTGAATTTTTCTTAGGAAATCTGGAAATGTTTAGCAAAAAAGGGATGAGTTCATCCTTCAAGAAAATTGAGGAATGATTATCTTACTAGTGCTATTAAAATGTATACAGTACTTGTGATAAACCAGATTCTGTTCTAAACAGTCCAAATATATTCATTTATAAAATTCTCTTAACAATCTTATTACATAGGTACTATTCTTATACCCACTATTTAGATAATGAAACTGAAGCAAAGAGAGGCTAAGCGACTTTTCTCATATCACAACAGCTAGAAAGTCATAAGACCTGGATTTAATAGTGAGGAAATCCAGCACCAGAGTTCACATTCTTAACTACCTTCCTACATTTTCTGCCATACTGGATTAAGGATTAGGGGAAGGATGGTATGAGCAAAAGTAGGGAAGAGTGAGAGTGTATGTTTTCCTACAGAAAGAAAACAGGTGAGGGCAGTAGGAAGTATGGCTGGAAAACAGGATGCATGAGTGGAATTACAAGATGAAAATAAAGAGCTAAGCCAAGGACTTGAATTTCATGCCAAGGAATTTGCACTTGGCAAAAATACTTGATGAAATTTATGTTTTATGAAGATACCTTGGGAGCAATGTTAAAAGGGAGAGATTGGATGAGGCAGACAAGAAGAAATGCATTAGCCCCCTCAAAAGAGAATCAAGGTCTGAAGTGTAGTAATGGAGACAGTGGTGATATGAGGAGGGAGCAAATTTATGAGGCATATGAGGGTTGGCTGGCATATGGTAACTGATCAGGTGCCCAGCAGATTTAAAAGATGACTTGCAGGTTTCTTTTTGCAGGGAATGGATAGATGGTTAGGTCATTAATAAATATAGAGAACTGGAGCAGGAGACTTCACAAAGAAGATGTACTTAATAAGCACTTTTTGAAAGAAGAAATGAAGTAGTAGTAATACAGAGGTTATTTTTTCCCTATCAAAGGAAATGCCGGTAACATAGGCATTATCCATAGTACTTAATTACAACGGTCCAAGGAAGCTCTACTGTGGACTGTGCGTCTTACATTTAAGTAATCTAATCTGAAAGTTTAATTATAGGTAGCTGCTCCTTTTATCAAATAATTAAGAACAAATTCAACAGTAATTTATTTAGTACGCTTATTAAAATATTTGCTTTACAAATATTAGATTTACATGCAATTCTTAAAATATACCTACCGTAAAAACTGAAGAACTAACATTTTATGACCATATTAGGTTCTAAAATTTGAATGAATGAAATTTTAAAAAAGAACAGATGAAATATCACAGTCAATACAGGCTCAAGGGAAATGATATTTCATAGAGTAATGTAACCAACTGTTTTTCACTTAAAATTCTAGGTCATATTTTATACTATAAGCATTTCAACTGTGTCTTCTTTTAAGAGCCTGCATTACACGATATGCCAAAACTATTGCCTATTTAAAGCAGAGGTTTATGGCTCCAGGTAAATAGCCCTTTTGTTCTGGTTGACATCATGAGACCTCTACTTGTTAGATGATGCTTACTTTAGCCCAGCTTCCAATGGGGAGGGGGCAGAGTCATCTCATTCACACCTCCATATCGATACAGCTTTATGACTTTGTGTTACTCATATCTGTATTTCTTTTAACATAGCCATTTCCTGGTATATATAGGAGATCCTAAATAATAATTGTTGAATGAGTAAAATATCATAATAAGGAGAGGATCCCTTAGGATATAGAATGCAACATATAGTATCTACAGTTTCTGGGTTCTACCAATTCCACTCCTATAAAGAAAGAACAGGCGGGTTGCGGGGTGCACAGTGCAAATATGAATGAGCACATTAAGAGGTTAATGAAATGTTTTTGCTTATGATACAAAGGCATAAGCATAAACTCAGTCATCTATTCATTGAATACTTATTGAGCACCTGACTGATTCCTTCCCTCAAGAAACTCACAGTCCATAGAGCATGTCAGATGTGGAAATAGACAAATATAACTCTAAAAGTACAAAAAGACCTTGAACAAAGAGATGAACAATATACTCAGAGATTGAATAGGCTATAAGGAAAATCTAAATTTCCTCACTTGTGATATTCTTATTCATTCCAAATCTATAAGAACACATGGCTGGCCATAGCATCTCATTACAAGTAATCCCTGCAAAATCCTTTTAACACTCTTTATTTTCAGGAGCTCAAAATAGGATGTTTTAATGGCAGGAACAAAGAGAATGACTAAGAAGGAAGCTTGGAGCCAGATGATGGAGGGACTTAAAAATAATTTACACAATTTTCTGTTTGTCCAGAAGTGTTTTATTTGGTTTGGCTTGCTTTTATATTGCCAAGTGTAAAATCTACAAATTATCCTTTATTAATGGTTGATAAAGTCCCTATTCCCAAACCGCATAGCCACCAAGCTTTGGAATCATTATCCTCATGAAACTGTAACATCCAGCTCTTGTTCAGCTCTTGAAATAAGGTTGCATTTGAAGTCTATGAGCACAATAGGCAAAGAACAGAAGGAAAGTTGAAGATGGGAACTAGCCATCAGTGGCCCACAAGCATGTTTGTGGGATGCTTTGTTTATTTGCAGCGTGAAGAGAAACAAAGCCAGAGCTGGAAAGAACACTGTTTCTTTTCATTTAAAAGCTAAATGTCATGGATCTTACCTGAAAAGTTTCTGTAATCCACTAGGTCAAACATAACAATGGCCACAGCTGACCACGTGATGATCAGAGCGATGACCAGAAGCCAGGCTGCTGGGGAGCTGAATGTTGTCACTATGTCTTCTGTGACGGTCCTCTTCAGCACTTTTCCAGGGGATTTGGGCACAGATCCATTCTTGCTGTCTATCACAGTTGTGGTCGTAGATGTATTTCCTAATCCAACATTGAGAAAGGAGAATTACAATTTGGAATTTCATGTCAAATATTGATGATAAAAAAACACCCACAGAACACTCTATGTATATAAGTACATATAACTCTTTTATAGCATATTCTATGGCAGAATACACCTCTTTAGTGGCAGGGCCAAACTCCCTGCCCGCTGGCAGATTTTTACTTCCTCAGTATTTACCCTCCACCCTGATACTCACAGGCTCTCATAATTGGCATTCCTAGTCTCCTTAGTTCCATAAATACTGCCATCCAGGTCACAAACTTTGTCATCATCTTCAATCATTTTTACATCTCCCTCACCACCTCCTATATCCATTACCATCAAGGGCAATGACTTTTTTTGGTCAAGTTGCTTTTTAACACCTTTTTCCTTTATTTAGGCTCATATGTCAGATCTAAATGCAAGCAAAAATATCCCCTCTGGGAGGGAAGCAAAATCAGTTATAAAATAGTTCAAATGGATGAAATTCCTTTTGGATATCCTGGTTTAACAGCGTAATTGACCCTCTATTGAAGCCATTCATTTTTATTTGTGAAAGGGGCACAGAAGATCTAAGAGATTAATGTTGGAAAATCTTATTATATCCAGAAACTTTTTATTCCTGCTTTCAAAAGTCTACACTTTCAGTTCATGACTGAAAATTCAAAAAATATAAAAAATAGCAAAATAGATAGATAAATAGATAATTATTTGGGTTTTTCATTAAACAATAGTTGATTTACCATAGAAAATTATTTGTATTCTCACCACCCAAAAACAACTGTAGACATATTGTTCTATTTATACCTACTTTTCTGTACATGCAAATAAATACACAAATATGTTTTATTTGTTTCTGACAAGTCATCATCACACCCTCCGTTATGTTTTTTTACTAGGAAATATATAATAAACATGCTTTCTTGCTGTACGTATTCCATAAAATATCACTTAAGTGGCCACATGGCATGTCATTCCGTGGCTATGCATAATTTAGTCAAACAGCTTTCTACCCTGGGACATGGCAAGTGTCTCAGCACATAGTAATGATTTTTGTATTAGAAGAATTTCCTAAATATAGAATTTCTGGGAAAATAATATAATCATTTTATATCTTTTGAGAATATATGTATATGTTTGAAAATTAGCCTATTTTTGAAAACTGTATATACCAGCAGTCTCTGTTTCCTTATCCTTGACGACCCTGGGTATTACCAGTGTTCAACATATGCACAATCACATAGGAGGAAAATTCAACTTCATTTGCAATTCTTTCATTACTAGAGATAAGCTTTTTATATGATTATTTTTCATTTATATCTCTTATCCTGTTAAGTTTTTTGTTCATTTTTCTATAAACATCCTTTTGGTGATTTATAAAATTGTGTGCACATATTTTGTATATGAATATGTACATATACATATATGCATATGTCTACATGTATATGTACTTACATGTATGCATGTGTATACATGCGTTTATAAATAAACACACACGTAGGATAGTACTACTTTATTTAACTTTATGTTACAATTTTTTCCAACTGTTTACTTTTTCTTATGATATTTTTTATGTATACAGTAAACATTTAAAAATTTTGTAACTCTGATTTTTCTTCTGTAAAGTTGCTGCCTTTGCATGGCTAGAAAGCTCCCCCTCAATGGAGAACAGGCATATATGATCATACTGATAAGCCTTGACTTATAGAAAGTTATCTCTAGAGGAAAAAAGAGATTATTTGAAACAAATATATCATGTTTCATTTAAGACCAATTGAAGACCAACCAGAAATTACACAGATGTGTAGTAAATAATTGAGTACTAAAGAGAAAAAATAACCCTAACAATCCAAATATTTTTGCCAAAATCACACCTTGACAACATATTTCGTATACTTCAAATATGAGCTACATTGCCTACAATAATTTAAAAACTGCATATCAGGAAAGAGAAAATTTTGATTAATCATATTCTAATATATATATGTAAATATTTTCAATTTTATCCCTAAATTACATTCCCAAAATTTTTTAAAAAGCAAACTTTCAAACTTCTTTGACATTAAAAATTAAAAAAAAATTTTCCACTCCCAACCAGAAACTTTGACATTTTTTATAAAATAAATTTCAACTACTGGAGTTACTCTTAGAATAATCTTTGCCATTATCATCATCCGTATCATCATTATTTTGACCACCCCTTCCACAGGGAGGCCTGCAGCCACTGCTATCATCATAAGGAAGGGCTAGAAGTGCAAGGTTAACCTTAGAAACAAAGGTTGAGGGACTAACTCCTCAATAAATGCAGACGTTTATTTCCACTTAATAAGCACATACATTAGGCTAAGATATTTCCAGGGAACCAAAAAAAGAATGCTATGACTTCCTCAATGTCTTTCTTAATCAATTAATTTATTTCCTGTAATAGAGGAAAAGAGGGCACATACCGTAACTTATTCATATTAATGGATGCTGTTTTGCCCCATTAACAAAATTGAGACATGATCGATAAAGTTATTTTGTTATAGTACAAATGTAACCAGTGTGACTGAATTTTTTTTTTAAGCTCTTTATTGGAATATAATTGCTTTACACTCTTGTACCAGCTTTTGAGGTACACCAAAGGGAATCAGCTGTATTTATACATATATCCCCATATCCCCTCCCTCCTGAGACTCCCTCTCACCCTCCCTGTCCTGGCCCTCTAAGGCATCACCCATCATTAAGTTGATCTCCCTTTGTCATACAGCAACTCCCCACTAGCTATCTATTTTACAGTTGGTAGTGTATCTATGTCTATGCTACTCTCTCACTTCGTCCCAGCTTCCCCTTCACCCCCCCAGCCCTGTGTCTTCAATTCCATTCGCTGCATCTGCATCTTTATTCTTGTCCTGTCACTGGGTTCATCAGCACCATTTTTTTAGATTCCACATATATGAGTTAGCATACAGTATTTGTTTTTCTCTTTCTGGCTTACTTCGTTCTGTATGACAGTCTCTAGGTCTATCCACCTCATTACATATAGTTCACTTTCATTCCTTTTTATGGCTGAGTAATATTCCATTGTATATATGTGCCACATCTTCTTTATCCATTCATCTGTTGATGGGCATTTAGGTTGCTTCCATGTCCTGGCTATTGTAAATAGTGCTGCAATGAACATTATGGTACATGTTTCTTTTTGGATTATGGTTTTCTCTGGGTATATGCCCAGTAGTGGGATTACTGGGTCATATGGTAGTTCCATTTTTAGTTTTTTAAGGAACCTCCCTACTGTTTTCCATAGTAGCTGTACTAGCTTCCATTCTCACCAATAATGCAGGAGAGTTCCCTTTTCTCCACACCCTCTCCAACATTTATTGTTTCTAGATTTTTTGATGATGGCCATTCTGACCAGTGTGAGGTGATACAAACATAAAGTCTGAACCCTCAAACAGATGTGTACACTGGGTACTTAAAGTATAAGTCCAGTTCATAAGACAATTTTTAGTTGTTGACAGAAGAAATGAAAATACTACATGCAAAATTAAGTACTCTACTTAATAAAGTTTTACTTTTTGTTTCTTTACCCATAAAATGGTACTTTCCTGTCCTATATAATAATAAAATAAATCACATAAAATTCTAGACTGACTAGGGAAAAGAAAATAAAATACATTCGAGTGTACAGACTAGTAGGTATTAATAATAACCAAACATAACTAATGCAACTATTTTTAGATGACACTGGTAAATCTAGCCACATATTTTTAAGAGTGAAAAGCTGATGACAAACATCAGTGGCAAAATGATTTAATTAAAATTTTAAAACAACTTTAGGTATTAATTAATAATAGTGCTAATGAATCTCCTTTCTTTGAAAAACTATGTAACATCCCAAGCTCAAGAACTCAATTTACATGAAATGATACCGATGGAAAAATAACTTTAGAAAACATATTTCACAGATTGTACTAGAGATGGTGCTCAAAGAAGGAAAAATTAGAAAGAACTCATATCATATCCCCTCATTGATTTTGGTGCCAAATTCCCATTACCTTTAATGGTGGTTCTGAAAATGGATGAATGATAGAAATGCTTTGAAATGTGATTTAAGACTCAGGTGAGGCTACAAGTGAATCAAGTCTTTGGAATAGTGATTTGCAGGAGAGTAAGTGAATTATAAGTGTTTAGGAGAGGCCCACCTGAAAGCTGATATGTTGCTAATCTCCAATTTTTTAACCTCTGGAAGGCTTCCTACTACCACTATATAGAGAACATGGGAAGAATTGCTTTTGCTCTTCAGATTCACTTCAGTGAACTGTGTATTAGAGAGTATTTCTGCAGACAATATCATACACACCTGCTTGGTATCTTGAAACTGAATGAATAAACTTACTGAGATTTGATACAAAATTAGCTGAATCCTGATCACATTTTTAAAAGACAGAAAATTTTTTATGGAACAAGAATTTCTATATTTTTTCCCTTTTTTATTAGAAAAATGAGAATATGTAAATTCAGGATGAATGCAAGTTCAGAGTTAAAATATGACTTTTAATTTTTTAAAGAACTGATTTTAATATAAATTCCAAATTTTATTTCACTTTACAGTCCTGTCAAAAGAATTTATGGTACAATATTTTAAACGAATAAAAATGACAAAGTTAATGCTAAACAATTTTTAATCTTTTCTATTGTTTTTCATCTTCACATCCTCAAAAATTCCACTTAAGAATTAATCAAGATTCAAAGGTGCTGAAAATGTATTCTGAGTATCCAACAGCAAAACCATAAGCAATTTGAAAGTAATCTGAAGGTTATCCTGCTTAAGGAAAATTAGGTGTTGCTTTTGTTATAGAAACACATTAGGCTGTACCTTTCAATTTCCATTCAAATTTACTTACAGAAGCCACATACAGCCAAGAGGAATAAAACTGAGGGGAAATAAATTGCCTTCTCTGACAGCTGGTCAAGATAAATGCAAAGGACAGAGTGTGTAATCTGAGATTATTTAATATTTGA
The DNA here is from genome assembly GCF_030028045.1 of Hippopotamus amphibius kiboko. Classification (NCBI taxonomy): domain Eukaryota; kingdom Metazoa; phylum Chordata; class Mammalia; order Artiodactyla; family Hippopotamidae; genus Hippopotamus; species Hippopotamus amphibius. The sequence continues at coordinate 31,354,805 of NC_080191.1, forward strand.
GAAGCACTTTGAAGATGACAAAAGCTAGTTATTGATATAACGGAAAAAATGAGAGGTAAATTTTACTGAGCAATTTGACATGGGTGATGCTTCTTGGAAGTTGGCGTCTCGCAATTGGAGCAGAGCAGCAAGGATATGTGACAGTTCTTTCCATGCCTACATTTTAACCCCATTCCTTTTGATTTCATACAAATTATTTTGATTGCCAGATAGCCATAATCAGCTTCAAAAGAAGTGGGGATCTGGCTGAAGGGCCAAGAGACTCTGTTCCATTAAATAAAATTAGGGGCTGCTTGTGTAGTGGTTCCAAAGATCAGCTTCACAGCCAGGTTATGCACTGAAGAATAAATCATAAGCCTCCTGAAAGAATTCACTTGACCTCATCATACGTTATTAATCAGATGAGGAAACTTCCATGCACACTTGCCCATTATTATTCCTATGGAACACTAGCAATACAGTCTCTTCTAGGATGCTCATGGAAGACAACTATATTTTAGAATGGTATAAATAAAATATTGCATATTCACTTCATAAAAGCATTAATTATGAATTTCACATTTAACTGTGCGATGTGGTTTGTGGAATACTCTAACACTGAATTTTTTTCTTCAAAAATTAGAGAGCGGTGGGGTGGAGTATATAGTATCAATGAAAATATGTTATTTCAAAATTATATTAAGAATGTAATTTCCAATCTCAAGAATGTCCTTTGCTATATTTTAAATGTTCCAGAAAACATACATATAACTAAGAATTTTGGAGAAACTCCACTGAAAAGATCTTTAAGCAAATAAAGTTGAAAAGTGAAGAATCCATCTTTTAACTTGCATATTTTATTAATCCTAGTGTTTGAAGAATGTCTATGTATTGATATCAAAAACAAATTTATGGTTACCAAAAGGGAAATGTGGCAGGGAGGGATAAATCAGAAGCTTGGGATGAACACACACATACTACTATGTATAAGATAGATAACCAACAAGGACCTACTGTATAGCACAGGGAACTCTACTCAATATTATGTGATAACCTATATGAGAAAAGAATCTGAAAAAAATAATGCATGTATATGTATAACTGAATCACTTTGCTGTGCACCTGAAACTAACACAACATTGTAAATCAACTACACTACAATAAAAAAAAGAATGTCTATGTATCATATACATAGAAATCTGTGACGACTAAATTATGCTTTTCTAGTGTATATAAACTGAATGAAAATATATTTTGAGAGGCAAGATAAATCATGACAATTCACAAAAATAATATTTATCAAAATAATCTTAGACATTCTAATGGATATATATGTAATACTGGTAAACCATAAGAGGTAACCCTAGAGAAATTTTTAGAGGAACCCAGATTCTAAGCACTTAAAAAAAAACTATTCACTCTCTTTCAAGGTAAAAATTGCTTTTGTCTTAAATTAGAAACTGACCCTCTGCTAATTTCAGTGAAAGCCCTAAACTTCCATCTTTTTCCCCAGATTTGGGGTATATGATTATTGTAATATTTCAGGGGATGATTTGACCACCTAATCTACCTGTGGAGATGAAGAGATATACACCTATATTTTACATTATCTATCTACCCATCCGCTCCCTCTACCCTTCCAGCAAGTGAATTTCTTTTCCCAGTAGTGTTATTAGAAAGTGAACCCTCCCCTAACCCCCAGCCATAGGAATGGGACTTTAAGACAAGCCTGACCATTCAGAACATTTCCTTTTGCCTAGGACTATGAAGGGATGGGACAGTCAGAGTCCTCCTCATTTTTCCTGGAACTATTGGAGGATACTCTCTTTCTGCTGGGGTTGCCAAGCTGGTGGGGTCTACCAGTGGCCCTCTAGCCCAACAGTTGAAGAATCTGCTGCAAGAGGGAAAGATGTAGAGTCCAGATACCACTGTGTGGGTTCATGGAGCTAGCTGTGTTTAGACTCAGATTTATCTCTAGACTTTCCAGGGATAATGGAATATATAAACCCCTTTAATTTGGTTGTATTTGCATTACCAGCCATCAGAAGTTCTGACTGATGCTCTTGCTTCTGCTAGGAATGTAAACAATTGTTTTCCTTCATCTCTGTCATAAGGAGTCAGAATGATCTAAATATCCAGCTTCTTTTTTTAAAAAAATTTTCATTTTTGAAAGAAAATCTCAAATATCACTCTTAGTTTATGAGTGGTTGTGTTGTCATGGTCCTAAATGAAATGAGGTCTTTGGGGTTTTCAAGGTCAAATTCTAATATTGAAATGCTCTTTCTGGGAAGAACTCGCTGTGTTCTGGGTGAGTGAGAGGCAGGATCTCCCTCCCTGGGCAGTGGCCCCTCACTGTGACCTGCTAACTCACTTCCCAGTACCCCTTACTGCCAAGAAATAGATGTCTCTTCTTGTATTAGCCCTGGTAAGCCTAGTTTTCCCCTACCTTTTGAACTTTTCATTTTCAGCTTAGCAGTTACTCTTCATTCAGAATACTTGTTTTCCTACAAATAATAAACTCAATTTAAAGGTGAAAAGCAATGATAAATGCGTAACTAGAATTCACAAAATGTATTGAATTCTTAACACATTACAGGTAAAATACATTGTGTTTTACCAATCTAACGTGGGCAAGGATTTCTAATGAAATCTTTTTTATTCTATTTTTAAAAAATGAACTTACCATAACTCCATTCTTAAAAGTCAACTTCTCTTTCAAGAATTGCCTCAAATGTCAACTCCATAATAATATTTCCTTATTCTTTTGAAGTGAACACTACTGTTCTTACCTGATTCTATAACATTTTTTGATTAATGCAATGACATGGATGAAATTATACCAACTCTTGCATAGTTCTTTTGTTTCCAACGAAGCTCCAGGTTGGGAGCATATACCCTTTCATAGAACTTAGCACAGCACTTTTTTACATAGTGAAGCCTCAATAAACACTTATTAAATGTGAAAAACTTCATAAGTTTTGCTAAGGGAATTAGCTAAAGAAAGTGTCCTGTTAAATAACATCTATTTCTGCATATAGAAGGATGTGCGGTACACAGTGATTTCTATACAGAGAAATAAATACAAACCAAAATATATTTTTATAACATGAGAAAATATGAATTGAGATATATGTTTGCTGATAGAAGTAAAAGCATATCTGTTCATAAATTTTGCCATTTGCAGCAACATGGATGGACTTGGAAGGCATTATGTTAAGTGAAATAAGTCAGAGCAATTCTGTATGATGTAACATATGTGGAATCTAAAAAATACAACAAACTAATGAATATAACATAAAAGAAGAAGAATCACAGATATAGAAGACAAAATAGTGGTTACCAGTGGGAAGAGGGAGGAGAGGGGTAATTAGGGGTAGGGAAGTGGGAGGCACAAACTATTGGGTATAAGATAGACTCAAGGTTGTTTTGTGCAACACAGCAAATGTAGCCAATATTTTGTAACAACTATAAATGGAAAGTAACCGTTAAAACTGTATAAAAATTAAAAACAATAAAGTTAAAAAAAAGCATATCTGCTCAGGTGCATCTCATAAGAAGTGGGAAGTTTAGCTGGTCAAAATAATTAAGGCTTCCACAGAGAAGGAAAGACTAGTGGGGCAGAGAAAAAGATGTGCAATCTCTTCGACTAAAAAAAGCATAGGTTTACTAAATAATGTTAATAATTAAGCAGAGACACTCCTTTGTAATGAGGCAATTAAAACTAGCATCTCGAACATTATTAAAGTGGTTAAATCTCCAAAAGGTGCAACATCTGGGAGAGGCTTCTACAACTAGATTAGGCAGAATAAATGTGCAGATGAATAAACGTGCTGAGGATCAATTTACAAATGTGTGATGGTGCATTTTCTTAGCTGGGCTGCCATCACAAAATACCACGGGCCATAAACAAGGGTCTTAAACGACAGAAATTTATTTTCTCACAGTTTTGGAGGCTTGGAAGTCTTAGATGAAGGTGCCAACATGGTCAGATTCTGGTAAGGACTCCCTTCCTGGCTTGCAGATGGCTGCCTTCTCACTGTGTCCTCACGTGGAAGAGAGAGCACAGCAAGCTCCTACTGGCTTATGGTACAAGGGAACTAATTCCATCATGAAGGCTCTATCCCCATTAGCTAACCTAAACCAAATTACCTCCCTAAGACCCCATCTCCAAATAGCATCATACTGAGGAACAGGGCTTCCACATGTGAATTTGGGGGGACAAAATTCAGTCCATAGGATGTATGTTTCTGTTTGATTATTTAAAAACTACTCAAAAGAATAGTAATTTCTTTAAGCTTAATAAGCATAGTTATTTTAATAGAGCTATATCTTTCATAATAAAGGAAATCATGGCCATGGTCCCTTACTACCAGTACATGCCCAAGTAGCCCAAATCAAGATGTCTATATGTACTACATATAGTGGTTTGGTTTAGGGGTGGAAACTAATCAACAAGACCGATGATGTGACTTTCTTATGACAATGATTTTGACCGATTCGTTGGATTCATTTTAGGAAAATAATCCATCCTGACCTCATGACCCAGGAAGTCTCAGTCTCATGCAAGAAGATGAGTCATTTTAGGGTCTGTTTGATTTTCTGAGTTTGAAGTTTGGGGATGGAATCCACAGAAAATCTCCCAAATTCTGTGGATTCAGATTTAAGTAAACAAAAGTGAGACACTGGTTCCTAGAAAATATGATTTGAATAGGACAGACATGAAATCCATGAACTATATTCAGTTCTTTTAAGAAATTAATTTTCTAGTATTTTATGTTTGGGCTGACACATTTTCTTCCTGTGCCAAATATACATAATTGAAATTCTTTACTTAGCCCCAGCAGTCTTCCTGCTAAATTTTTCCATTGTCATTGAATAACAAACCCATTGAAATAAAAAGGACTGAGTAATGACCTATTTCAATTTTGGAAAAAAATTCTAAATTCAGTGCTTCAAAATCATTAGCGTTCCATGATTTGTTGACTCTAACGTGTTTTTTACTTTCTTTTTTGTTACAGACATTTTCATGGAAATCAATTCTTCCTTAAGAATTAATCATCTCCTGCTGCTTTTACCCCACGAGGAGTCATCCTGCCATTGTGGTATCACAATAGCTTTTAATTTATTTCCATTAAGAGAGTGTGACAGTCCCCCTACAACCCCAAAAGAGCACACATCACATTCATACTCTTTTCATATAAATGTACTTGGTAATAATAATAAGGACTTCATGTAATGCTTCTGCTTAAAACTATAGTTACATAAAATGACTGGTTTCTCATGTTGCATCAGCTACTTTCAGGAAATTCAAGGAAATGCAAGAACTAAGGCCTAAATTTCTTTCAAGTTTACTTCTCTGGGTGAGTTTTTAGGCAATTGTTTCATGAATCAACCTGGTTTATTTTTATATACTTAAATATAAATAAAACTAGACGTGTGTTTTCTATTTATAAGGAAATATGTATCGATTTGTTAGAAAAGTAGTGATAATTCAATAATGTAATATTTTCATATGTACACATATATGAACAAGGATATTTTAGAGTATATAACCATTAGGTAGGGATATAACTGATTTTATTGAGTCCCCCGGGGCCTTTAAAATAAATAAAAATTACAATGAAGTAACTTTATTTTCATGCATCTTTCACTATTAGTAATATAAACTGACACTTTCTATAGTCACTCCAGAATTAATACTATTGCCATAATTAGGTTAAAAGCAGACACATAGATTTTTAAAAAATCTTTATCGGAGGATAGTTGATTTAAAATGTTGTGTTAGTTTCTGCTGTACAGCAAAGTGAATCACTATTACACATACACATATCCACTCCTTTTTAGATTCTTTTCCCACATAGGTCATTACAGAAGATTGAGTAGAGCTCCCTCTGCTATACAGTAGGTTCTTATTAGTCATCTATTTTACATATGGTAGTGTGTATATGTCAATCCCAATCTCCCAATTTATCCCTCCCCTCGCCCTTTCCCCTATGGTAACCATAAGTTTGTTTTCTACATCTGTGACTCTATTTCTGTTCATTTCCACCATTTTTTTAGATTACACATATAAGCGATATCATATGATATTTCTGTCTGACTTATTTCTCTCAGTATGGTCCACCCATGTTGCTGCAAATGGCATTATTTCATTCTTTTTTATGGCTACTATTCCATTGTATATATGTACCACATTTCTTTATCCATTCCTATGTCTAGAATTTTTAAATATCTAATGAAGTAAAATACTTAAGAATTTTTGTGAGAAAAATATATGCTTAGAATTGGGCACCATCATAAAAGGATATTATTATATCCAAAACTTCATTAAGCTATTGGAGAGGTTTAGAACAGATCAAAATAATCTAGCCCAAACCCTCATCTTTCTAAACTGAGTCCATATATCCCATGAAGAAAATACACATATTGCATGAAGAAGATGCAGCCTGAAAATTGAGAGAGAGAAAAGATTTGCTGTGTGTATGTGTTTTTTTTTTAAATCATCTAGTCTATGGGAAAAAAAAAAGCATCTTCCTGTGCCTTCCAAAGGACTTCCAAATGAAGCTCTTTTATGTATTTCTGAAAAGAACATTAAGGTATCCATGCCCATATTTCAAAAATGCAAGCAATTATGTAAACACAAATAATACTTTATACAAATCTTTCTCCTAAGGTGCTCATAGGGTTTTAGAAACAGCTGATAAAGCTGCACACATGATATGAAAGGAAAGTGAGACAGAGGAGTTAAAGAGAACCAGTTTTCTGAAGTCTACTCATTATCGGAGTTTTCAAAGTACTATGTATTACTTAGTTCCTAACATTTTCATCCTATGTATTGCTTGTCCAAATAGACCTAAAATTGATCTTAAATTGTATGTGAGGAAGATGCCACTCATTGGCAACTAATACAAGACTTTTTCTCTGGGCAATTAAAGTTCTGATGCAAAACAATTTGAAAAAGCAAAGAGATAAACCAAATGATGAATGGTTGAACTTATTCCTTCTAGCCCCTTCACACCCATCAACATTTCAGTTTTTATTGAGCAGAAGAGCAGTCATTTTACTGAGTATTCTGGAGATAAAATTATAGCCTCAGCACCTCAAGGAGTAAGAAATAAATGGAAAACTAGGTCATTGTCCTCTAAGAACCTACTTGGTATTTACTGTCAGGTGGACTTGACTTTGGTATTGGTGCTAAGGACTGGGAGAGAGGAGCCACTTTCCTCAGAGTCAATCCAGGGTCAACTCTAGGTGTTGGGACTGTCAGTATTACATGGAACAGTGAAATTTCCTAACCTATCATTTGAAAAGCTTATCCGAATAGGATTTTACTATTGACAGACCCATATTTCTGACATTAGATCACTCAGAGCAGTTATTTCTATGGAGTGAGCACTTTTATAGGCTTTATTTGACTAAGCTTATTCAAGCATTACAGCTGCATTAGTATTACCAAGCCATAGCGAATTCAGTAAAATAAGCTTTATAAAATTGTGGTTGCCCTATAGCATGCGTTTTTAGAAACTACTAAGCAGCTTTCCCTTGAGTAACATAACTCTACAGTTATGCTCTACAAGATGCTTGCCATCCAGTGTCTCTCTCCATCTTAGAAGAGAAGAGAAATGAGAAACAATTTAGGGATCATTTTTCTTGCATAAAAAATCACTTTCCTTTTTAATTTTATAACAAAAGGGAAATGCATTAAATATTCAAATATGAATATTAAACCCTCTGATTCAATATTAGAGGAGGTTCTTCAAAGATGCCATCAATTCTTTTCTGCATCTTACTTCTGAGGAAATGTGCCTCCTATAAAAGACTCCACAGACTGTAAAAAGAATCAGATCATAAAAAGATTTTTGCTAAGGCAATTTTCAGGAGAAAATCATAATGGTTAATACCCTAAAACTGATCATAATTATGTTGCTTTTAGGCTTATATAGCATCTCTGCTTTAGGGAAACTAAGGATAATCACACAAGCCAGATTTTCCGGATATATACACATGTGTGTATGTGTGTATAATTTATATGTATATAAATTATATATACATAATTTCCTGGGAAAAACTCAGTCATTTCAGAAGCCACAGTGACTCATAAAGAGCACTTGGGTTCCAAAGTTCCATGGGTAACTGTGAAATTGTTCAAGTGATGGCTTCTGGTAGTAATGTTCTTGATTATTTTCCTCCTGTTGTAGAAATTTTAAATTAAAAACTATATGTATGTTTGTGTAATTTAAAATATGTATGCACTATTAAACACACACTGTAGGTTCACACACAGACACACACAAATGCACACACACACACACACACACACACTGTAGGTTAGGCAGGCATATGCCATCAACACATTTTAATGAAATCATAGGCTATCAAAACCCAAAGTAACTGCAATTAGGTCAGATACGTAATGCCATTATTTGTCTAAATTATTCACTTTTCACTAAATTGAAATATTAGATCCTTTTAACCAGATATTTAACAGTTAAATAATTCTATCCTTTATGCCTTAATCCATAAACAAAGACCACACATTTTATTTTTTGCCAAAGGAATCAACATTTATGGATTTTATGCTTTCAGAGAAAATTTTATTATAGCTTATAGCCTTTGTATGATTTAATTATAATGTCATAAAAAACTTAATGATTGCTAAATTAAAATGTTTACAGTAAAAAATGTTTCTTCAAAGAATACTCGCTTCCTTCACTAATCCCAGAAAAAGAAAAAAATTCTCTCTAATAATTAAAAAAATGCCTAAAGCATAGAAGCAATTAAGCAGAGTAAATTCCTGACTATAATATTTGCTGATTGATCCTAAGAAAATGTACTCAATAAAACCTACTACACTCAATACTCACAATGCAAGGATCCTTTTAGGTTGCTAAATAACTTAAAAGTCATAATGTGAATTGTCAAAAAATAGAGTTGAACTTTTTTTAGAAAACATCTTGAGTATTAAAAAAACAAGCTTTCCAATTTATCACTCAATTGTAAGGAATTCTCAGTTGCCAAATGATCTGATCTCATTCTCTAACAAGAAGGCCTAAAAATTGCAAAATCCAAAACAAACAAACAAGAAAAATAAGTCTAGAATACAATCCCAGCCCAAAATATGCCTCTGTAACACAAAAACACTGTTAAGTTTCACAGTCTGTGAAACCTTACTCATAAAAATGATAATTTTTGAATCCATAGACCCCACAGTACTATCAAAATGTTCATAGCAAAATAGCAGCATTTCCTGGTGTCCTACAAATTGTTTCTCATGAAACTGAAACCGAAAATAATCTATAAAATTTGTCTTAATTATGTAAAGCAGAACATTTTAATGAAATCACTTATTAATTTATTCCATTGTTCATTTGTACTTCTCATAGACCTTATGAATAAAAGTCTTTTTTAAAACTCATTATTCTGGTGCCTTTTATTAAATAGTATTTTATTATTTTTCATATGGCACTTTCTATAGTCACATATGCCTCAGATTCTATGACCTATAAAGCAAGCCATTAGTGAATGGGACAAAATCAATTTGCCCTGCAATGGATCCTGATGAAAGACTGAATAGCTGCTAAGTGGACTTTCCATAAATAGATTTGCAAACCTAAATGAGAAATTAAAAAGCACTCAAGTATTCTTTTCATCCTCTTTTATAGATGGTTTTGGTTCTTCTGAAAAGAGAGATTAATCAGAAAAGGGCTTGTCAGGTTTGTTTGTTTTTTTTAAGACATAAAGAATACGCGACAAGTCAATAGCAAAGTTTGGGGATGGAGCAGTGAACTGGGTGCTGCAGCAGAGGTGACTAAGGGATCCCTTGGGGGTCACTAGACCTGTCTACAAGGCAGTTAGTCTCTGCAAATGTAAATCAGGGACTGCCCTTTCCTTCCTACAATGACCAAGACCCGTTGAGAGTGACAAAGTGATACTCTTCAAGACAAACCGTAGTGCTTAGTAAGTGCCATGAAGAGAATGTGATCTATAGCAAAGTCCTAACTGCAATAAAAGGGCTTTTATGTGGGTGACACGAAACCAACAGATCATATCACTGTCATCTCTACCTTTGAGACTCTTATCTACTGAGACCTAACCCTAACAATGACAAAAAGCATGAGTACAAAGAATTGCACAAACCAAGTCTCAGGCAACCCTGGCTCCCATCACTCATCCCTTCCATGTATACACTCTGGCCAACCCAACATTTCTGTGACTCCTGGGACACACTGTGTCCTCTCTCTTCTCTGTTAATGCGAGTAGCCTGCAGCCAAAGACTGAAATGACTTCATCCAGTTGTCCACCTTACCCCTTATTCCCTCTTTAGGAATCAATTTTATTCGAGCACAACCACCTCCATTTGTTTATGTATTGTCTTTTGTTTATTTCTAAGATTTCCTGCTAAGGTAGCAGAGTTGCAACCTAGAACATCTGGCCCACGAAATCTAAAATATTTACTATCCGGCCCTTTATAGAAAAAGTTAGTCAATCCCTGCTCTGTGAGGAGAGTAACTGACAAAGGAAGAACTTAAAAGTATAAGTTATTTGGTTTTAAAATCAGGACGTAACTTAAGCTAGCATTTTAAAAATGCCAGTCAGGCGTAGGGGAGGCATCTGACACAGTGACATACAAACAGAGTTTAGATGGAACCCTACTGGGTTTGAATCCTGGCTTTGCTCTTTACTAGCAACTGTATCTCAGTGTTCACCTATAAAACAGAGATCATTAAAACTGCCTCACAGGACTGTCATGAAGAATAGAGGTTTTAGTACAGTGTCAGGCACAATAGCTGACTCCTTTCCCTCTATAACTAACCTTCCCTGCATTAATGTACTGTTGATAATGGTGATAAATATGTGTCATAAAAATATGGCTTCTTAAAATGTCTCTCTTAGGAAGAAAATTACTTCTGCTCCATCCATTCATTCTTTTAGCTCTGTACATGGCATTCTGAAGTACTGATAGTAAACTGCTTTTTCATGTATATGATAATCGGGGTTATATAACTGAGAATGTAAGCCCTGGAGGCTTAGAGGTTCATTTCCTTGAAGAGACTTTACATTGCAAAGTATACAACTGATGTTCAACTCATTCATAAGTACCATTACAATCAAGCCAAGAGATGTAAACAATTCAGAAATGTATTTTTCCAATGAATGTTCAGAATGCATAATGGGTAAAATCGTGCATTTTCATTCATATGAAAAACGCATAATGTTTTTAATGCCTTTGCCACCAATTACAAAAAGCACAGTATTGCAGTTTTTGTTAATCTCTGCCACAATTTGGTGCTATTTTTTATTCTAAACAGGCATTAGGTCCCCAAAGGATTTTTTCATAAGGTGGTTATTTGGAGCACAATGTATTTCCCCATTTTAATTAAAGAATGTTATGAAGGTTGGTTATGGTCTCAGTATGCCCATCAAAACCTTTTTAATATTATGCAGCTGAATTGTTAAACAAATAAAACTGTAGACATCCTCATGCTTTTTAATGTGTTTGTATGTTATCTACGTGAGGGACGGGAGCAAGTCCTAGTCAGCTTAAGCCTCAGATCTTTCGGGAAGCCTTAGATTTCAACATCCTGGGTGACTTAAATGTCCCTCCTGGATGCTTTCAGACCATCCTCTTTGTGCATTTATCTAAGACCTACCATGGTATATTGCAGTTGCCTGTTTATGTTTCTGAGTCTCCAACTAGAAGGTAAGCTCCTTGCAGTTTCTCATATTCATTTGTCTACTTCTGGTGCCCAGAGTCATGACGGGCCCTGGGTGTTAGTAAATTTGTGTGCTGACCTGAATATCGAATGCCTCCCGCTGCTTTTGATGTAGGAGATGCTCAAAACTCATGTTCTATGTCAGAGAATGAACCCTCTGTGCCCTTTGTGTTCTCAGTCCCAGGCCACTGCTCCAAGGGCACATTCTGCATCTGCTCCTTTATCACCAGATTATCACAGTGTCTGAAGCCTCGCTGCCACATCAAGAAACAATCCTTCCCCTAAACCCACAGAGGGTCTGCAGGAGGAACACAGATGAATCTCAGCCATTGCCTGCAGTCTCTCTGGGAGGAGGGAACCCAGAATGGTGGAGTGCTCCTCCGGGAAGGGCACCTGGGTTGGGGGTGGGGGAAGGGATTTAGGATCAGAGAAAGAGGGCCAAGAGTGGGTCAATTGTGGAGTGAATGGGTGTAGAGTCCTGGCAGTGGGGGCTAAGGAGAGGGCAAGGAGGCTTTGTTATGGGAAAATGAGGGAGCGGTGGAAACAAAGTTTAGGGGGACAGGAGGGTGGTAGCTGTTCTCAGCTCCTTTGCGTTCTGAATCTTGTTTAGGTGGAGACATACATACAGGGATGGAAAGACAATTCAGAGTTTTGTGTAAAAAATATTAACAACTCTGGTGGTGAAGAAGATGAATGAGGAAAGAGAGCAACTACCATCATGTTCACAGATAATTGTAAGTATTGTTGGGAGTTGCTCCTAAGCACAGAACTAACTCTAGTGCTCCTTTTCTTGCTTTCTAAATATAAACTCTGGGGAGCAGAATTTTTAGTTCAGCACAGTTGTATCTATTGAATATTATTACATGCATTTATGGTTCTTTATAAATTTTTAAAAGACTAAAATAATTTATTATTTGTATTGTACTTATCAGCAGAATAACTGAACACACTGAAAAATTCTGAATATGAAAATGTTTTCTAAAAACTGTGCTACATCCATTGATTCCTTATCCTTCCCTCACTCTCTGTGCTAACCATACTTAACAAGTTTGTTTGCTTTAGTATACAAGGCTGGCTAAGAAAGGCTATTTGAAGTATAGCATGATCAATTTTGAGATGCTGAATATTAAATATCTGCATACAGATTTTTAATAAACACCTTAGCACTAAAATTATATATTTCCTGGATGTACAGTGGAGACAGAATTCTCATTTTGTAAGTAACAAAATGTGTTGCCATTGGCAATTCTGACTTCTAAGGGCCAAAACTGATCAGCTCTTTAAGAACAACATAACGCTTTGTTACACCATCACTGACATCTATTGCTCGCCCTTGCTGCACGCCTGGCCACAAGGATTTAAGCATAAAATTGCAGCTCTTTCTGTACGTTCAAAAGCACGTTTCATCACGGCAGGGACTACGTTTCTTCGACACTGAATCAAGTGTAACAGAATCAAAGAATAGTGGTCTTGGCCAGGGCCCCAGCTTCTCTAAATGACTCATTTGTGCTAATCAATAGAAGTGTTCCTTCTAAGCATTCACAACTGCTACACCAGAGCTTAGGGCTCGCTGAATAGAGAACATGCTAGATTTATACTGTGAAAGGAAAATCTAAATGGAGTTGGTATTGGTAAGAGAGCTCTCTTAAAAAGGAGCCAGGGGACTACTGAGAAAGTGTGTGACTTATGCACTTCTCAGCCTGGATGCAATCTGAACTTTGTCCACTTACGGTCTTAAAGCAGGCATCCAGACACCTGCCCAGTATTCCAGATACTTATGGACACTTACCCTAAATCACTCATGACAATCTGTCCCTTAAGAACAAATATTTCCCTTCTTGCATCAGAGTCGATCGTAATTCTTGTCGGACAACTCTCACAGCCTCGTGGCTTTTGCCTTTATAAGCCCCTGACTCTTTCACTTCCTCAGAACACTCTTGGTTTTACCCGATCTGTATCTCCTAAATTGCAATTCCTAAGACCCCCCAAATAAAGTCTTTTCTTATTTGCAACCTTCTGTGTTTCTTGGTTGATGACACCCTTTCTTGCTCCTTCGATCAGGTATTCTGCAGGGTACAACCTGTGGCAGTCCCAGTCTTGGTCAATATGGACAGAGTAATTGTAGGTCAGCAGGTAATAACAATATCAGATTTTGCGCAACATTTCAGAATTTGTAATGCCAAATTCACATGTATTATTATCAACTGATCTTCCTCAGAGAGACTGGGAAGCTAATCCCATTCTCACCTGAGAGAAGAGAAAACTGATGCTCAGAGGGATTATGTGTTAAGTACTGGAAAATAGTGGTGTCAAGTCTAGAACCCAGATTGTTAGACTTAGTCAATTCTATGAGCTTGAACTATAGAGCATCAACAACAACAGCAAATATCTACTGAGGTAACTATATGTCAGGCACTGGTTCTAAGACTGGGAATAAAGTCCCTATTCTCATGCTGTCTATATTCTCGTGAAGGGAAAGTATATTTGAATATGTTTTCAAGGTGAGTTTGAATAAAAAGAAGAGGTTCAAGTTTAATAACCAATTGCCTTCCCCAACGCAACTAACTCCAGGAGTTACCCTATCTCAATCTTTTGCCAAATGAAGGAAAATGAATGAAGATGCTTCTGGCAACAAAGAGAAACTGAGCTCTATAAAAATAATGACACTTATCATAAACTTCCCCCATCCAGCACTTATGAAGGTAGACTTTGGAAAGGGCAGCTTTCAAAACAAGACTCTCATGATTTCCATATACCAGGCAACCACAGTCCAGAATAAAAATCTCAAAACAGCAGCAAAGGCAAAACTTAGTTATTATGCTATTTCTCCCATAACAATGACTTCATACTATTACTTTAGCCAAAGGACAGTGATTATATTTAAAATAAGCATGCAATTTAGATTTATAAAATTATACAGCAATACAAAATTAAATTTTGGCTTTAGGATGTATTATTCAATTTAGCATCAGTTCTTATTTAAATTTCAGATATCTAGAACTCAGATCTTTGTTACTCCAATGGCTAATATACAACAAAATGGATCGATTATGGGGCTATTGAAATCCAGTCACAACCATAATCCTATGCATTTTGACTTTTTTTCCTGTATCGTGGTTTTTAAACACAATCAGCACAAAAGAAAATAGAACAGCATGATAGAAAAGAAGCATGTTTGTGTTTCTGTCCAAGTTTGATTTTTCATGAATTGTAAGCATAATCTAAACTAAGATCACAGACACACAATTGGAATTAGAAATGAACAGCCTGATTTACTCTTATCTGCAAGACCATTAGGAAAAATGTAACCACTTGATTTTGTCTTTCCGATCAAACTCAATCCACATCTTATCTTTTACTAAAATTTTAGTATAATAAACTATGTTTAAAGCTATTTCCCTTCCTTCCAAAATGTCCTTGTTTGTTTTTAAATTTGTTTTCATTATGTCTTAAGGTCTGTCATGATTTGTCAAGCCATCTTACGTTGATACTATATTTGGTGTATTTTACCTCATGGATTAATATAATATGAGCTCCGTTCACTCATTTATTCAATTATGCCCCCAATATTCTGTTTATTTATTCGTACATTCATCCATCAAATGTCTGTTTAGCACTTAACTTTGTTCCAGGCATTATTCTATGTTACGAGAATGAAAAAGGTGGACCTTGTCTCTGCTCTCCCTAATTTTTAAAGATTTGAGATTCTTTACACTTTTCTTATTGCCATTGTCCCTCTCCCACAGATTCTGAACTCTTTGCTGAGATGGCAGATGGAAACTCCCTTGTATATCTACTTTGCAACACTGTTTAAAAATTTGGATCTTTCCAGAAATCTTTACCTTGAAGCACACATTTCTGGAAGTACCATTGGGAATGAACTGAAGTTATCAATTCAAATGTATCCAATATTACTTTTCTTAAATTCACCAACTGCAATAATGTATCCACCCTACTGATATTCTTCTACATCTTACTAAAAAAATGAGACTAGAGTTAATACTTTTATCAAAAGAAGTAAACACTGCATCTATCTGAAACAAATTGCTGAGTTCTCAGAACATCACTAAGACAAAGTTAACTGTTGAGTGGTTATCATAATTTCCCCCTTTCTTTCATTTGATAAATATATATTGAGCATTTATCATGAGAATCAAATGTTAGAGATAAAATCAGACAAGACCCAGTCCTGTCCTCCAGTTGCTTAGAGAGTGTTGAGGAAAACAGACAAGGAACTACAACCACAGCTCTGTTTTCTAATTGTGTGAAGGCGTCATGCACAGGCCACTGTGAGAACTTAGTGTGAGAAGCACACCTAAGCCAGGAAAGACAGCATGTATAAAGCTTAGAGGATGAAAGGAGGCTATATTTAAGAAACGCAGCTTTTTTCTTGTAGCTGGAGGCAAAGGCACTCATAGCAATATGAAGAAAAAAAAGGATAGAGATAGGGAGACAAAAGATACGTCTACAATGTCTATGACTGCCCAAATAAGGAAGCTGTACTTTATAACAAATAACACTGTAGGCCGGAGCTGAATTTTACACAAAAGATTCTTGATCATTTTTGCATTTTGCAAAGTTTATGTTAGCAGGGCATGGGATTTGAGAGGCAAGACCCAGAAACTGAATGAAACGTTTTGCAGAAATCCAGGTTTCTTTGATAAGAGGCTGAACTCTGGGGATGACATGAGTAATGGAAAGGGAAGGAATTCAGAAATATTCAGGAAAGAGTATCTGCATGATTTGAATGCTTTGGTGATTAGAGTTGTGGGGAGGGGAGGGTTAGAGGGTAGGGAAGGATAATGATTTGATTACTAAAGTTCTAGCTCTAAAAAGTAGGTAGATGGTGTCAGTCACCAAGACAGAATGTTGAAGAAAAGAAGCAGGTTTGCTGGGGGAAATGATGCATTTACAGTCACTAGAATAGCTTGATAACTCTTTGGAGAAAATAATGGTCACATCTTAGTTTTTAGCATTTTATAATTATTAATAAATACGTCAAACATTTACACACACATACACTTATATTTCAGTGCTCATATAAGGAGATACAATGTATATATCATTGTTGACTAGATTTATGAAGATTTATTTGTTTACAAAGTTTTTAATTTGAGTGATGATGTCATCATTGTGACTCATAACTAAGTAGCCAGATAGTATGCTGCTTTCTATTCCAGTTTTATTTTAAATGACCCTTTATCAAAATAAATATTGTAATCATTATTTCTATTAAAGTCATGCAAAAATATGTATATATATATATATATATGTATTTATATACAGCCTTTTCTCAAGGCTGGACAAAACTCCTTTGAACATATTGGAGAGGAATAAGCTGATATTTTAGAAAAGAGCATGAAATGACTGACATAATACTTTATACATATAGGACTATTAACATGCTTCAAAACCATTTAACTTTGACAGTAAAAATAAAACCTATTTAATAAAAAAGAAAAAAGATTGCACTCTAAAGAAATAATTGTAAGTTTTGACCTTAGTTTCAATAAATTTTTATGCCATAACATGTTTTAAGCCTCTTATTTTATTTTTGATGATTAATGTCATTGAGTAAAACTTTCAATTTTAACTTTCAGCGACACAGGGAGAATGGGTTAATTATCACTGTGAAAAACAAAGCCCAGTAGAAGTTCATTAACAGAAAATAGGTCCTTTCAAAGGTCATGGTCATTGGTCAATGTGACTAAACTGAAGTTTATGCCCAAGTTGTCTGTGAATAAGCAATTTGCTGAATATGTTTATAGTGTAAGCAAGATAAAAAGGGGACATTTAAAAAAGAAATAGTTTACTGTAATAGAAAAAGAAGTATTTTAATAATTTAAATATAAACTTTATTTTAAACATAATCAAATACTATTTATATTATAATATATCTGAAAAATCTTTTAATTTTATAACCCATCCACACATAAACATGAGTTTTACATAAACGCATACATACATCTGACCAAATCTACACTTTTATTAAATATTGTATGTTTTTCTCTTTGCTTTTGTTTTCCTTTTTACTTTGTTTGTGATATTATTTACTGTCTCATAGATTTATATATATATACATGAATATGACTATGTCCATCTTTTAAAAAAATAAATTTTAGATTTTCAGTCTTAGTTAGGAAGTTCCTCACCACTAGGCATCACATGTAGTTTTCTAGGTTTTCAATCAAGACTTTTTTTGTTTTATTTTTTATATTTGTCTTTAGTTATTCTGAAATTTACTCTTGCATATTAATATAAACAGAGGGTCCACTGCTATTCTCCTGGATATATAACGATCTCCATGTACTATGTATTAAATAATATATTTTATCTTAATTGAAATATTATCTTTGTAATATGTATAACCTATAATATTATTTACAAATATTTTTATTTGTAGAGCCCAAGTTTTCAAAAAATATAGCTTCATCTAGCCAATCAAGTCTATAAAAGATGAGTTAGATGTACTAGCCACATTAGTTCTAATAAGTATTTAATAAACATATGAGTATTAAAATAGAAATGTTAATCTTTGTGTAATGTAAAATCATCTTGTGTACCATTAGGGGTACATGTGCCACTGGGAAATATTAGACCAGATACTAAGATGCACTGGAACCCTGGGGCCTCTGGGAGTACCCCAGGCAGCACTGGGTAAGCTTGTGCTCTGCCTCTGTCTCTACTGAAAGGGTCTGGAGAATTCTTTTCTAATAAAATAATTTCAAATAACACAAAGTTTTTAGAAACAGTCACCAGTGGTCTCTTAAAAACAAATTTCAGTTACAGTACTATTGGATTATTGTATTAATTAGGGATTACTTTACTGATTCACTTTCATAAATTATTCTTAAGGAATTTCTGCTTCCATTGTAAGGTATGTGGTTCCCTATCCTGCTAATTTGGAAATCAGGAAGTAAATATGGTCAATAGACTAACTCAACTGGACTTATGAAAGGAGCATCCCTGCTAGATGGATATAAATTCCCTATTGTTGGTAAAAGCTAACTCAGGTTGTAAACATTCATATATGCCTATGGAGAAACTCAGAAGGAACCTCAGAAAAGACCCAAAAACTGCTATCATATTCTTGCTCTCTACACACAAATTATATTAATTTATAAGAATACTATGTCTTAACATATACGGAATGTATTTTCAGGATAAGGCCACCTGCTATGTCAAGCAAGCATCAGTTGTCTCCCACAGAGCATGCAATCTCTCTATACATGAATTGTGTTTGAATTCACAAACATGCTATTTTTCTTGTTTCAGCAGATTTTCAAAAATATACACATGCTTCCAATATAGAAATAAGACATCTTATGAACAATGTTTGTTTGCCAGTATTGTAAGTTCTGATTTACAATTTGAAATTATTTTTATTTTTTAAGAAAATACTGAATCCTCCTTCTTCTTTTCTAGTAAGTTGCTCCACAACTTCACAGCCTATTATTGGGTTGGCCAAAAAGTTAGTTTGGGTTTTTCCATAAGATGTTACAGAAAAGCCTGTATGAACTTTTTGGCCAACCCAATACATTCCAAACATCTAACTTCATGAGGGACATATTCAGGTCCATGCTTTCAAAATAGCTTTTACTATAAAAAGGTAAGTGCCAATAAGACGCCAAAATATACCCCAAAATTTATTGACTGTTAGTGAAAATAATGATGTTGAATTTAGAAGCCTGGGATAAATGTAGTGCTTAAGAGCACAAGCTTTTATCACTTAGGCAAGTCATTACACCCTCTGCAACATTCATGCTTCTGGTGTGTAAATGATGATAATAATGTTGCAGGAAGGGAGAACACTTCCAGGGCCCAAGAGGAGCTCTTGTCTAACATTTGGAAATGAATTGTCTGAGGAGACACTGGTGCTCACAAAGCAAGAGACTTTATTGGGAAGGGGCGCCTGGGTGGACAGCAGGAGGGTAAGGGAACCCATGAGGACTGCTCTGCCACGCGCCTCGCAGTCTCGGGTTTTATGGTGATGGGATGGGTTTCCGGGTTGTCTCTGGCCAATCACTCCGACTTAGGGTCCTTTCTGGTGGCATGCAGATCTCTCAGCCAAGATGGACTCTAGCGAGGAGAATTCTGGGAGGTGATTAGGACACGTGGACTGGTGTTTTCTTTTGACCTTTCCTGTATTCTTCCAGTTGGTGGTGGCTTGTTAGTTCTGTGTTGTAAAATAACTTATGCAAGTTGCTATTGTCTGCCTGGCCAGGGTGGGTGGTTACAATCTGTGTTTCCCCTAACAATAATAATAGCTATCTTATGTTGTTGTTACAAGGATTAAATGAGACAATATCCAGCAAGTTGTTAGCACTGCATTAGGTACATCATAAATGCTCAAAATATGATTATTATTATTATGAACATTATTTACTGTCAGACATTTCACTAACCTGAGTTTCAGTTTTCTTGTCTGTAAAAAAGTCAAGATAAAAATACCCATTTTACCTTACTAGTTCACTGCAAGTACTATCAAAAAGGGCCTTATATGAAAATGTCAGGGAAAGCCCTGAAGTGACATATAAATACATTCACCATTAGATTATCGTCACTAAATACCAATGAATCCATGGGAGAGCATCGCCCAGTGGTGTGTCACTAGATCTGGCCTTCAAGACTTCATTGTTTTCGTGTTTCAAGCATTTAGTGGATGGTCATTTTCCTATACTTATATTTTTTCCAATTCTAACTGGTGTAAACATTATCTGTGGACTGGTGTTCAGAAATACGTGAAGAGTTATTTCTTATGTTCTGTCTTCCTTAACACAACTTATATTTAGTGTACTTGATTATTATAGAAAAATGAAGAATCAAAGTATGATTTTTAAAACATGCAAATTTGAACAGCTTTAGAAAACTTCTCATAAAAAGCTCCAGGGTAGCAAGCTTACAGAAAAAAAATATATTTTAAAAATTGTTCTTTTAAAGACTTAAATATAAGACCTGAAACTGTAAAACTCATAGAAGAGAACATTGGCAGAACATTCTTTGACATAAGTTGTAGCAATATTTTTTTGGCTCTGTCTCCTAAGGCAAAAGAAATATAAGCAAAAATAAACAAATGGGGCTTAACTAAACTTAAAATCTTACATGGCAAGGAAAACCATTGACAAAACAAAAAGGCAACCTACAGAATGGGAAAAAATACTTGCAAGTGATATGACTGACAAGCAGTTAATATCCAAAATATATAAACAGCTCGTACAACTCAACATCAAAAAAAATACAACTTAATCAAAAAATCGGCAGAAGACCTGGATAAACATGTTTCAAAGAAGACATACAGATGACTAACAGGCACATGAAATGATGGAAATCGAAACAATGAGATATCACTTCACACGTGTCAGAATGGATAGCATCAAAAAGTCTACAAATATTAAATGTTGGAGTGGATGTGGAGAAAAAGGAACGCTTGTGCACTGCTGATGGGAATGTAAGTTGGTACAGCCACTACAGAAAACAGTATGGAGGTTCCTCAAAAAACTAAAAATAAAACTACCACATGATCTAGCAATTCCACTCCTGGGTATATGTATCTGGAAAAAATGAAAACACCAATTTGAAAAGATACATGCACCCTAATGTTCACAGCAGCACTATTCACAACAGCCAAGACATGGAAGCAACCCACGTGCCTGTCAAGATATGAATAGATAAGGCAGATGTGGTATATATACTCAATGGAATATTACTCAGCCATAAAAATGAAATTCTGCCATGTGCAACAACAAGGATGGACCTAGAGGGTATTATGTTTAGTGAAATAATTAAGGCAGAGAAAGATACTGTATGTTATCGCTCATATGTGACATCTAAAAAATAAAACAAAAAATGATCATAACAAAACAGAAATGGATTCACATATATAGAAAACAAACTAGTGGTTACCAGAAGGGCGAGGGAAGGAGGTGCAACCTAGGGGTATGGGATTAAGAGGTACAAATTACTATGTTTAAAATAGGTAAGCAACAAGGATATATTTTATAGCACAGAGAATTATAGCCATTATCTGGTAATAACTTTTAATGGAGTATAATCTGTAAAAATACTGAGTTACTGTGCTATATACCTGAAACTAATAAAATATTGTAAATCAACTATACTTTAATAAATAAAACTGGAAAATATTAGAACTAATAAAGTGGGATAAGAAATAAACCTATAAAAAAATAGTTTCCTTCAAAAATTAAAATAAAGTTGGGTTAAGTTTTCTGAGGAAAATGTGTCAATATATCTCAAAAGCCTAAAATCACATACCTTTGAATCAGTACTTTAAATTTTTACAAAGAAATTAATTATGAATTATGCTGAGCAAAGATATGACTATTTCCATTGTTTATAATAATGAAAAAAAGTAAGCAATTTAAATACCCAACATAAAAGGACTGGCTAAATAAATAATATAATGAAACACAATACAGCCAAGCAAATGCTGATGAAAATATATATTTACTGTATGAAAAGGATGCTCAATAAATTTTTATGGAAGAAATCAAATTATAAAACATTACTCAAAATATTATCCATATTTTCTTACTTTTGTGCCTAAAAATATATTAGTTGCATATTTTAAAAAGAAGAAATTTACCCTGCCAATTTCAAAGTAACTGTTTGATTGATACTTTAATTATTAATTACATTAGAGGAGTAAAAAATTGATAAGACACAGATGAGGCAAAATTGGGAAATCAATCACTTCCCATTTTGTTTTTCTCCCAGCTGACTTGTAATTGGTTCTTTAAGATTTTCCTCAAGTATCTCCTTTAAATGGAATCCTTTCCTGGGAATGTTCCCACTTTGGTCTCTGGCTATGCAATAGGCTGTTATCTCATTTATATGTTATCATGGTATTAGCATAAATCTTAATCATTCTCATATAAAGTTCACAGTTATTATAATCCATTAAAATTCCTGTTTGTTCTCCCCATTAGTCTCTATTACTATCACATTCTACATTATCTAGTTTTAAAAGAGGTGCTCAAAACATGATTGTTCAAAGGATGGATGAAATAGAAACTTTCAGAAAAAAAGAACAAAATTCATGTTAGAAACCATGAAAATAACTTCTTTCAATAAATTAAAGTTGCAAAATCAGTCGATTAATTAATTAATGTTGCAAACTGGAGAATAAAGTATTAAGTGATTACTATAAATGCTTTTACACACAGCTTTAATTTTTATGAGTTGTCTAGTTGATTTTGGTAAATGCCATATTGGTAAATGCCAAGTTATTTAAAATGTTAAATAAGAAAGAGTTGAAAATGAGTATGTCAAAGAGCACCACAGCTAAGTCATAGTCAATAGCCCATCCTCATGGTAAATTCTTTTTTTCCTTAACACAGCTTTCAGCTTCAAAGCAGGTCGGCTCTGTTGCTTCCTGCAGCTTGATAACATCACTTATGTGGTGTAGGGCAAGCTTTGAGCCTGATAACTCTTGTTCCAGATGCCCACATATGCAATCACTCTGCAATATAATTTATTGAGTGCCTACCATGTGCCAAGCATTTTGCTAGGTACTTGGGATCAAAAGGTTAGCAAACTTCCTTTAGGTCTCTATCTTCATTGGGCCAAGACTAGTATGCAACAGAGGCATCTATTAAATAATCATACAAATGGACAATTTCAACTGTGATAACTGCTATAGAGGAGATATATAAATGCTGTAAGACCCTATAATGGAGGCTTAATCACAGACAAGGACAGCTGAGATAAAATCTGAGGAATGAGTAGAAGTTAATTCACAATAAGGACACAAAATCCTACTTTTTCTTTTTACCCAAGAATGGGAACTTTCTGGGAACAAGGTTAAAAGTCTAGTCCCTAAGGCTTTTCATAGTATATGACAAAAGGAAAACTCTATTAAGCTCCCCTGAGCACCCAAGTGGGACTCCTAGAGTCCAAATGCACTTAGGAAATCAGATTTCATCTTGAAAATGTGTTGAAATAAAAATGTTGATGAAATGATCCATGAAAGATTTGATATGTGGTAACCAGAAAAGGTAGAGCAAGAAAAAAATTCTCCTACTTAATTCAGCCCTACCTAATGGTACAGAACTGGCCAATCCTCACAATTAGGTCACTGCAGACGCTGTATTTTAGTGGTAGAAGTCCTAATCCATAAGAATCTCCCATTTTCAGCGTGATACATCCCTCAGGACCGTGAAAATTCCTTTGTCCTATTTCTAGCACTAAAGTTTCTTTTAATTAAATTACCCATGTACCTAAATGCTGAAGGGGACTGAAATGAACTGAATCCAAATATTTTGGTCCCTGGAAAAGCAAAACCCTTTATAAATAATTAAATAAAAGCATATTTCATGTCTTAAGTCAGCCTCATAAGATTTGTCTTTCGACTAAGCCTAGTTAATAAACAGTTTTCTGAATTATTCAACTGAAGAACAGATCTTGAACTGTACAGGCCCTGGCAGACAGATTCTAAGATGGCCTCTGTAATATCCACCTCCTGATAATGGAGACATGACCTGGGACTAACTTCTAACCAACAGGATGCAGCAAAGCGAAGGGATGTGTCCATTATTAACTTACATAAGATTGTAACACCTGACTTGCCTAGGAGACTCTTTCTTGTTGGTGGTCATTTTGGGAGTCCTATGTGGAAAGGAATTAAAACAGCTCCTAGGAACTGACAGCAACTTCCAACCAACAGGGTCTTCCAGGAACCAGCAAGAAATTGAGGCCAGTCCTGCAGTCATAAGGAAGGAATTCTGCCAATAACCTTGTAAGTCTGGAAATAGATCCTCCCCCCATTTAACCCACAAATGAGACCTCAGCCATTGTTGACAGTTTTATTGCATGTTTCAGAGACCTTGAAGAAGACCCAAATAAGTCATACCCAGACTCCCAACACAGAAACTGCGAGATAATAAATATATGATAATTTAAGCTACTTTGTGGTAATATTGTTACACAGCAACAGAAAAGCAATACAAGGGCCTGCTAAGCTGAATTAAACTGGACAGATGCAATTTACCTTAGTTATTTGTACATGTTCTTAAAGCTGGAAGAATTACATTATTTTAGGAATTTCATAATTACTGTGAAATACTAAAATGAGATTAGTATGTGAAAGAAAATTGAAATGTAAAATCTTTTTGTATAATTATAAGGTTTTACCATAAATTTTAAATCTGAAAAACGCAAATGCCAATAATTTTAGAATAATCAAGAGAACCAAGACTGAGAAGAACAAAAGTTATACTATACTCACAAAATGTGAGAGAGGGAAAAAAAGAACAATGAAACAACTGTTCCTACTGTAATCTGTATAAGTTAGAGGGATATTATAATATTTATTATCTGAGTAAATAGAAATAAAATAATTTCTATATAATTGATTGCATGTGTGTATGATTCAAACAGACACCAACACCGATGTATGATTCTTCAGAGCTTTCATAAAGTTGCCTGATCAATATAAGCCAAAAAAATTAATGTTTATATTGTCCATGTGTCAAGCAGTATTGGGCACTTTCATATACAGGCATACCTCAGAGATATTGCAGGTTCACTTCCAGACCACTGCAATAAAGAAGGTCACATGAATTTTTTGGTTTCCCAATGTATATAAAAGTTGTGTTTACACTATACTTAGTCTATTAAGTGTGCAACAGAATTATGTCTAAAAAACAATGTACATACCTTAATTTAAAAATACTTTATGGCTGAAAAGTGCTAACCATCAACTGATCCTTCAGAGAGTCATAATCTTTTTGACAATGGAGGGTCTTGGCTCACTGTTGACGGCTGCTGATTGATCAGGGTGATAGTTGCTGAGGATCGGAGTGGCTAGTGGCAAATCCTTAAAATATACAACAATGAAATTTGCCCAATCTATTAGCACTATCTTTCACAAACAATTTCTCTGTAGCATGCAATGCTATTTGATAAATTTACCTGCACTAGAACTTCTTTCAAAATTGGAGTTAATTCTCTCAAAGCCTGTCACTGCTTTATCAACTAAGCTTATGTAATATTCTAAATCCTCTATTGTCATTTCAAGAATCTTCACAGCATCTTCACCAGGAGCAGATTCTATCTCAAAAGATTACTTTGTTTGCTCATGCATAAGAAGAAACTCCTTTCATTCAAGTTTTATCACGAGATTGTAGCAACTCAGTCCCATCTTCAGGCTCTATTTCTAATTCCAGTTCTCTGGCTGTTCTCACCACATTTGCAGTTACTTCCTCCACTCAAGTCTTGAACTCAAAGTTATTCATGAAGGTTGAAATCAATTCTTCCAAACTCCTATTAATGTTGACATCTTGACCTCTTTCCATGAAGCACAAATGTTCTTAATGGCATTTATATATTTATTTATTTTAAAAATTAATTAATTTATTTATTTAGTGGCTGCATTGGGCTTTCGTTGCTGCACATGGGCTTTCTCTAGTTGCAGCAAGCGGGGGCTACTCTTCATTTTGGTGTGCAGGCTTCTCATTGCGGTGGCTTCTCTTATTGCGGAGCACGGGCTCTAGGCACGTGGGCTTCAGTAGTTGCGGCACACAGGCTCAATAGTTGTGGGTTATGGGCTCTAGAGCACAGGCTCAGTAGTTGTGGTACACAGGTTTAGTTGCTCCGTGGCATGTGGAATCTTCCTGGAGCAGGGATCAAACTCATGTCCCCTGCATTGGCAGGCAGATTCTTAACCACTGCACCACCTAGGAATTCCCCTTAATGACATTTAGAATGGTGAATTCTTTCCAGAAAGTTTTCAATTTACTTTGCCCAGATCCATCTAAGGCATCACTATCTAGGGCAGCTATAGCCTTACAAAATATATTTCTTAAATCATAAGATTTGAAAGTTGAAATGATTCCTTGACTCATGGACTTCAGAAATGGATGCTGCATCAGCAGGTATGGAAACAACATTAATCTCCTTTTACATCTCTATCAGCATTCTTGGGTGACCATGAGCATTGTCAATGAACAATAATTTTTGAAAGGAATCATTTTTTTTCTGAGCAGTAGGTCTCAAAAGTGGGCTTAACCTATCCAGTAAATCATGTTGTAACAGATATGCTGTCATCCAGGCTTTGTTGTTTCAGAGCACAGGTAGAGTAGATTTAACGTAATTATTAAGGGACCTAGGGTTTTGGAAATGGTAAATGACCATTGGCTTCAACTTAAAGTTACCAGCTGCATTAGCCCTTAATAAGAGAATTAGTCAGTCCTTTGAAGATTTGAAGCTAGGCATTAACTTATCCTCTCTAGCTATGAAAGTGCTAGATGGCATCTTTTTCCAATAGAAGGCTTCTTAGTCTACAGTGAGAATCTGTTGTTTAGTGTAGCCACCTTCATGAATTTATCTTAGCTAGATCTTCTGGACAACTTGCAGCAGCTTATACACTTGCTGCTTCACCTTGTACTTTTGTGTTATGAAGATGGTTTCTTCCCTTAAACCTCAGGAATAACCTTTGCTAGTTTCAGACTTCTTCTGCAGCTTCCTCACCTCTCTCAGCCTTCATAGAATTGAAGAAAGTTCGGGCCTTGCTCTGACTAGGCTTCGGCTTAAGGGAATGCTGTGGCTGGTTTGATCTTCTATCCAGACCACTAAAACTTTCTCCATATCAGCAATAAAGCCATTTTTCTTTCCAATCATTCATGTGTTCACTGGAGTAGCACTTTTAGTTTCCTTCCAGAACTTCTCCTTTTGCATTCACAACTTGGCTGTTTGGTGTAAGAGGCCTAGCTTTCCACCTGTCTTGCCCTTTAATGTGCCTTCCTCACTGAGCTTAATCATTTCTAGCTTTTGATTTAAAGTGACAGACATGCAACTCTTCCTTTCACTTGATCACTTAAAGTCCACTGTAGCATTATTAACTGGCCTAATTTCAATATTGTTGTCTCAGGGCATAGGGAGGCCTAAGGAGAGGGAGGGAGACTGGGGAATAGCTGATCAATGAAGCAGTCAGAACACACATATTTATCAATTAAGTTCAACATCTTAAATGGGTGCTGTTTGTGGTGCCCCAAAATAATTACAATAGTAACATCAAAGATTACTGATCACAGATCACCATAACAAATATAGTAACAATGAAAAAGTGTGAAATATTGTGAGAATTACCAAAATATGACATAGAGATAAGATATATGCAAGTGCTGATTGACTTGCTTGGTGCAGGGTTGCCAGAAACCTTCAATTTGTAAAAAATGCAAATTTGTAAAGGGCAATAAAGTGAGGCTCAATAAAATGAGGTATGCTTGTATTCACCCTATGAACTGTCATTATAAATTTTCTGTTGCAGATAAGAAAACTGCATTTCAGAAAGATAGCATGAGTCACATTGTGAGTACAAGGGAGGGCAAGAATTTAAATCTATGACTGTCTGATCTTATACAGGTTTTTCACCAAACATTCTCAATACACAGTGTTGGTAGTCAGTAAGAACAAAAACAGCATCAAGGCTGGCACTCCTTCTGATTGGCATGGGGGGTTCATTTTTATGTCAGTTCCTTTGCTTTATCTGTAAATAAATGTTTGAAATAGCACATCTACACCTTCTCAAAAAATCCTTTTATTTGAAATTTACAAGTTAGAAATGAATAAAAGGCTGGAAAATAATGTACATCATATGGAGAAACATCTTTTTTTTCTTCCTGGCTCTTTCAACTTGTTAAGCAAAAAGCCAAGAACAATGTAAAATTAGTGTTCTAAAGGACAATGGGTCACTATAAAGAGAATGGTGACCTGCTATTTTCAAGTTCAAAAATAGAAGAGGAAATTGTGTTAAATCTTAACAGGAGAGATTTAGGTGAGCACATCTTGACACAAGTATTATTATAAAAATAGCTTTCTAAGGAAAATGTTGAGTACCCTTGCATGGAAATATTTAACCACAAGATAGATATTCATTTTCTCTGACATTTCTTATAGTGTAAGTATATTTCTGCTTAGGGACAGGAGAAAGACTAGAAGTAGTTTCCAGGTGCATAATTTTACAACATGAATAACTCTTGCATTTTATCATGAAATTGCTTGAAATGACCTTGAAACCTGTTTCAACTCTACTTTCTTACAATT
The DNA here is from genome assembly GCF_030028045.1 of Hippopotamus amphibius kiboko. Lineage (NCBI taxonomy): Eukaryota > Metazoa > Chordata > Mammalia > Artiodactyla > Hippopotamidae > Hippopotamus > Hippopotamus amphibius. The sequence continues at coordinate 31,383,559 of NC_080191.1, forward strand.
CTATTTTATCATTATGACATTTCTTTCTCATCACAGAATTAAAATCAATAACTGAATCCAGAATAAAGGTAAAATTAGATGCACTAAATAACATGGAAAAGTGGTACATTTGGTGAATAATGACCTAAAATAAGTATGAAAGGCAACTGCATCATCCTTCACTTACGGAGATATTAGAAAATGTCAGACACTGAACAAATCTAAGGCTCATATGGTGCCAACACATGTGTGCTAGAAAAAAGACTTATGATTTGGGGATGGTTAAGTGATACCAGAATTTACACAAAGAAAGTCCCGATCTGTATGTATATCAGGAATCATTTCTAGTACCCATTGAAATAAACTTAGAGATTTCCTAGCAGTTTAATAATGTGTTTAAATATTTATTTGCAAGTTTTACGTTTCCTAATTATGATAAGGAATTCAAAACCTATCATCTTAAAGAGAAAACAGTCTCTTTCATCACTAATCAATTAATGTCATCAACATTATTAATCAACTATTTTATCTGCGTAATAACCTCATTTATTCAGTTTGATAGAAACTCTCTTAAAAAAGGTAAGCGTAGAGAGAGCTCACAGTGTGTTATAAAGAGATATGTGTCCAATCATTTTAAAAGTGTGACACCTAAAACCAAACACTCAGTGATATTCAGTAAATATGAATTGGTAGTAATTATTAATTTTTAAGTGTTAAAAAGCACCTAAATAAAAGTTCATGCAATTTGTGTCTCTTTGTAAAATCTAAGTCATCATAAACAACGTAGAAATATCATTAAAGGGTGAAAAAATTGTTTTTAAGTTTTGTCAGGATTGAAACTACTTGGCACGATATACAGATAATAAATATGAGTTGGATGGCACACAAGCAACCCAGCATTATGAACCTTTCCTCTTATAAAGACTCATATACATTCTTTAAATAAAGCACCAAATAAAAAATAAATTAAAAAAATACTTCCTCCTTCTGGTCTTCTCTCACAGGATATCCACTGGTTTATTCACTTCAGCTGAAAATTAGATACTAAAACCCAAAGCATAGTTTTTCTCTAATCACCCCTTAAAATAGATATTACACAAAGTGAGGTCCATGTACAAGCAGCATCCTCATATCCTGGAGCATGTTAGAAATCCAGATTGGTAGGCTTCACCCCAGCCCCACTGAGTCAGAATTAGCCCTTTGACAAGATCCTCAAGTGATTCATACACACATCAAAGTTTGGGAGGCACTGGCTTAGGTGTGTATAAATTACTGCAAACTCTCCACCATTCAAAGAACATACGAATGTCACCATGGGACAATACTTAGCTATTTTTTCTAAATAACCTCAAGTTGACCCTTTTAATATTGATTCAAAGATAAATAAAAAATTTAGAAAAATAAGATGTACTTAAAAATTATTCTAAAGTAAAAATATTACTTGATGCTGACCTTAAGCTACTATTATATTTTAAATTAATGTTTTAAATACATTTATCAAAGAATATCACTCATAATTTTTTATGATATGGTTATCAAATACTTTCTCTTAGTGCTTCATATACAGTGCCTCATGGTCTAGGAACTCAATATCAATTAAAATTAAAACTTTAAATTCACATTTTATTCTCTGCATCACAAGATAAATACATGTATACTTTGTATTTATTCATATGAATTTATACTGTACAAATTCTGTATAAATATTATGTATTTATGGTTTCTCACCACTTACAATTTTGCTTTGCTGTTGCTTTCTTTCCTTTCTAAAAACTGTCCTTTAATATTTATCAACAAAGACACATCCACCAGCATTCTGCCCTTTAATGGGCATTCAATGTCTTCAGGTCAAACTAAGGAAACTTTGTTTTCCTGAAAATCTAACTTTATGTTTACCTAGTTCCAAGTTTTACTTTTCTAACTTTTATTCCTTCAAGAATTTTAATTACTTCATTTTTCATATCTTCTTGAATCCTACCACATGATCACCTTTTTTCTTTAATGAGTTTTATTTGGAAGCTGTTTCAGTACAAAGATTGGGTCAGTAGTTTAACATCTGCAGGAACTTTATGCAAGGATACATTAGAAGTCTCAAACAAAAAAAGGAAAATTTTAAAATCTGAATATAAGAGGAAGAAATATTTATTTTAATTTGAACAGCAAGCAGAGTAATCCCACATCTTTCGCCTATCTCGAACAGATCATGTTTAGCTGACATGACTGTGGGTTCCATGAAATTAATCTCTGACCTGATTTTTTTTTTAAATTGCAGCAGTGTCAGCTTTCTATTAATAGGCTCTTATCCAGCGGAAAATGTACATAGCTTCCTGGTGTGTGCAAACCTGGAAAGGTGAAGGATCCCCATTCCAAAGAAGGGCAAAGTGTCCTGATTTAAGAACCAAGAGAACCTTTTAAAGACATTTACTTTATAATTTTCAAGGCTGTGTGGACAATATGTATTACATATTGTGCGTAGGTGACTAAATATACATATGTGCAAATGCTATTGATTTTAGAAAAAGTCACAGTTCGTGTTTCATAAATGGCATAGAATTGAATGGAAGCAGACTAACTGTAGAGATTTTAAGAAGAAATAAATATTGCACAAATTATAACCCTCTTTCCTAAGATTTTCAATTATCCATTTCTGAAAAATATGAACCAAAATGAAGTGCTTCTCTAAATTTGCTGATTATTAGAGGGAAAATACCATTTACTAGAAAACTCCATTTATTGGAAGGAAAGTCAGCATACATTTCTACAGAAAGAATAACCCAGTTAATCATTAATCTATTGCTAATTGTCCCAATAATGAGCTCTGCAACCTTGAAAAGAGGGCTATTTTTTAGTCTCAGGTTTCTTATACAAAAGGGAGACCTATTTATTATTTAAAAAGTGACTTTAGTAAAAAATTTTGGTGGAAGAAATTTGTAGTTATTCTACGTCAATTTTTATGAGCCCTCTGAAAATTTGTCTCAGTGCATAAGAGATTGTTTCAGTAATCAGATAAACACGGGTATATTAGGTTTCTACTGCTGCCATAACAAATTACCACAAATTCAGTGGCTTAAAATAACACAACTTTATTATCTTAGGGGTCTGTGGCACAGAAATCCATCATGAGTCTCCAGGGAATAAAATCCAGGTATTTGCAGGGCTAAATTCCTTTCTGGAGGCTCTAAGGAAGAATTCATCTCCTTATACTTTCTGGCTTCTACAGGCTACCACATTCCTTGGCTCACGGCCTCTTCTTCCATCTTGAAAGCCAACAGTGGTTGGTCAAGTACTGATATCACATAGCCCTCTGACCGCAGCAAGGAAAGATTCCCCACTTTTAATTTGACTCATATGATTAGATTTAATCCACCCAGATAACACAGGATAATCTCTTTATCTCCAGGTCTCTAATTTAATCACACCTGAATATTCCCTTTTGCCAGGTAAAATAACATGTTCACAGGTTCTGGGGATTAGGGCATGGATGTCTTTGAGGGCCACTGTTTTGCATACCACAACTAATATTCTCTTTGCTATTTATGAATAGACATTTTCTGAGCTTAGGCCTGCTGAATACAGCAAAGTGTTGTGTGGGGATCTTAGACATTGAAAGTTGCTTAAATTTCCTGGCCCACAACCAGGACATCTTTTAAGCACTCTAACCAAAAAAAAATGCCCACTCCCATTTGCAAAATCTCCAAATAGGATGACAATTGAAAATCTGCTTCAGTGAGTGTATTAACAGCAGGAATTTCTTCTCCTTCTCCTCCTTCACATTCTTCTTCCTTTTTCCCATGAACATATCTCCAATAACCAGAACATATTATTGTAATAGTTAACATTCCTTAAATATTTTTGAATAAAAGAATGAATATGTACATAAATGAATGATAAACTTGGAGAGGTATAACAATTATATAATTGCTGAACATCATGTTAAATCTGGCTGAAGGAACTGCACACTGACTATGTTATCTTTATTCAATAGATAGTATAATATAGATTTAATTTTGTAGTCATGTGTAAGATGTATTAGAGATCAGATCACATAGATGTTTATATAGTGTATCTGTTGCTGCATAACAAAATAATTGTTAATTTTGCCCTGAAATCTGCAATTTGGTTAGGGTTCAGCAGGTATGGCATGCCTCTCTTCCACAAGCATCACCTAGGGTGGTTCATCTTTCAAGGCTGGAAAGTTAGTGCTGGTTGTTATCTGAAAGCTCAGCAGGGTTTATTGGCCAAAGGCCTTGTCCCTCTCATTACAGGCCTCTCTTAGGGTGCTTGAACTTTTTTTATAACATGACTTCAAAAGGAAATATCCCAAGAAAGCAAGATGGACATGCCTGGCACTTTTAGGATCTATCATTGGAAATCATATAGCATCACTTTCATTGTATTTTATTTGTTGAGGCTGTCATATAGGTTTGTTTATGTTCAATAGGCATGAAAGTAGACCTAACTTTTCAGTGGAAGAAGAGTCAAGATCACAATATAAGAAAAGCATGTATGGTGGGAAATACTGCTGCTGCCACTTGTGAAAAATACAATGGGACACATATAGAGGTCCAAGTATAAAATGATGGGAGCTTAAATCAAAGCAAGAACAATGGGAATAAAGAAGAAAAGATGGAATCAAGAAATGAAGAATCCAAAGGTTAGAGACTGAGCATATGGGAAAAGACAAAATCCTGTAGGGTCAGAAGAAGAGCTGGTTATGAAAAAGTTCATAAGTTTCATTATGCATATGTTGAACTCTTAGCCTCCATACAGCTTTATTCTCTTCCAGGAAAATAGCTCTAACTTTCTTTGATTTTTTTTTCTCCATCTCCATTCTTCAGATTTCCATAATCGATGAAAAGAATCTTATTATTGCACATAAACATAAATTTATTATAAGAATCCTCAGCTATAGAGTATTAATTTTAAGCCTCTACACTATATGCATGATTTAGATATTTATTTCTAACATAATTATAAGTAATGAGGAACTTGTTTAAAAGTCTATATGTAATTAACTAGTTCTCAAGCTTTAGCATGTGTCAGAATCACCTGAAAGGATTATTAGAACGCAGGTTGCAAGGCCCTGCTCCCACAGTTTATGATTCAGAAAATCTGGGGTGTATATTAGTTAGTAACCTAATTAGAAAGTAGACCTTTATAATGAGTTCTTAGATGATGCTGATGCTGATGCTCTGGTGACCACACTTTGAAAACCACTGATTTAGGATATTGCAACTCATTTGGAATTTTTCCAAAGTTATGTCCACAAAACTTATATGCATTCTTATATTTCGATTCAAAGTAAACAAATTGAAAACTGTGTTGAAAAACAGAAAAGAATTGTATACATAGTACCCATGAATGACCTTCATAATTTTTCACAGAATTTTTTCTCACTTTCGTTTTTAGAGGTAATAAAATATTAGTTATGAGGGTATAAATTCTCTCTTAATCCTTCTTTTGTCACCCATTGAGGCAGAGTTTGGCTTTCTACACCGGTAAAATCTGCTTCCATTAAATTGGAACTAGGATCATTTTTGAGAGTTTCAGCTGACAAAATGAACATGAAATGGATAAAATTAAATTTTATTTATTTATTTATTTATTTATTTAATATTTGGCTGCATTGGGTCTTCATCATTGCGCATGGGCTTTCTCTAGTTGTGGCGAGAGGGAGCTATTCCTCTTATGGTGTATGGGCTTCTCATTGAAGTGGCCTCTCTTGTTGCGGAGCACCAGCTCTAGGCATGCGGGCTTCAGTAGTTGTGGTGCATGGGCTCAGTAGTTGTGGCTCACGGGCTCTAGAGCACAGGCTCAGTACTTGTGCATGGGCTTAGTTGCTCTGGGGCATGTGGGATCTTCCTGGTCCAGGTATTGAACCTGTGTCCCTTGCACTGGCAGGCAGATTCTTAACCACTGCGCCACCAGGAAGCCCCTAAAATTAAATTTCTGAAGCAGACTCCCTTTAAAGACAGGAGGTCCTGATTGAAAAGCAGGAAGAGTAGAAATGGACACTTAAGTCTTGCTTGAATGTGAACAGTAGCAATATCCGAATAAACATCATTAAAGACTAATTAAAGCTTGTGTCCATTGAATAGGAATGTACTAGGAATCTTAGAAAAAGGGAGCCCAACCAGCAAGAATCTGGTCATACTCACCAGTGCCAGTGAGGAGATCAACATGCAGAACCTGGTGAGAATGAGTATTCTAGACAGATGTTTTCTACACCAGCATAAACTGTGAAAACAGGGACTAGTTTTTGTTGTTATTGGCCCAGCTCCAAGCACAATTATTGGCAATGAAGAAGCATAATATCCAATAGACATTTGTAGAATAATCTATTTTTATGCCAGGTTATGCCAGGTCTAAATGTCAATTCTTGAGTTGCTGCTTGTACATTCTCAGATACACTAGGGATTAGTTCTTTTTTTCATTTTAATTTATTTTTTATTGAAGTATATTTGAATTACAATGTTAATTGCTGCTGTACAGCAAAGCGACTCAGTTATACATATATATATATATATGCATTCTTTTTCATATTCTTTTCCATTATGGTTTACCACAGGATATTGAATATAGTTCCTTCCGCTATACAGTAGGACCTTGTTGTTTATCCATTCTATATATACCAGTTTGTATTTGCTAACCCCAAACTCCCAACCCAACCCTCTCCCATTCCCCTTCCCCTGGGCAACCACCAGTCTATTCTCGATGTCCCTGATTCTATTTCTGTTTCATAGATAGGTTCATTTCTGCCATTTTTTAGATTCCACATATAGGTGATATCATATGGTATTTGTCTTTCTCTTTCTGACTTTCTTCACTTTGGTTGATAATCCCTAGTTGCATCCATGTTGCTGCAAATGGCATTATTTCATTCTTTTTTTATGGCTGAGTAGTATTCCATTGTACATATGTACAACATCTTCTTTAGGGGATTACTTCTTTATCTCTGAGAAGTCCTTATATTCTGTTTCTTCTCTCCCTGCTTCTCCAAATACCCATCTTATTTATCTCATAGCACTAGGTTGATTTCTTCTGAAAAACAAGCTGGAGCATTTTTAGCAGATGCCCACTGAGGTCATCCTTTCTCCATGTTTTTCAATTAGATATTTGAATTTGATAAGTTAAATGATAGTATACATGCTACCCAATTTGAGTGAACAAGGTATCTTCTTCATGCCTAATGTACCTTTTTATCACAGAGCATAGCGCCATGAAATAAATATATATTGATAGTAGAAGCATAGAATAACAAAACTAAAAAGAAGAAATGATCATAGTAGTAATGCTCATAATAGCCCCCAATTTAAAAAATTCCAGTAGATCAATAAATTATGACACTCATACCATGGAATATTGTGCAGCAAGAAGAATAACATAAAGTACAGCTACAGACAACAAAACAGATGAGTCATACAAACAGTGTTGAATTAAGGCAGCAAGACAGCATAATACATGTTGTGTGGTTTCATTTATACAAAGAACAAACGTGGCAGAACTAAACTATATTGTTTATAGATGTGGAGGTTATAAAACTATAAAGCGAAGCAAGAAGATTGTTACTTAAAGAGTAAGAATAGTTGTTTCTTACAGGAGAAGGGCTGGAGAAATATGTCTTGATTGGGAAGGAAAGCCAGTGAGAGTCAGTCTGTCAGTGGGCTGATGGGAATATGCTTCAGAGGTGATGGAAGTCTTGTTTTCCGATCTCGGTGTTGGGTTTGTTGATGTTAACTCCATTAATGTTTAGTAATATTATATAAATATGTATGATTTATGCAGCTTTCCGTGTCTATATTTTACAAAAGAATTTTAAAGAAAAAATTAGAAAATTTTAAAAACTATGATGACTCATATTATTTCTTTTAGCACTGAACTGATGAGATGGCTGGTCTTTTGAAAACCAAGTGGAACAGTATTATTCAAAAATTGCCATAGCTATCTAATTGTTTGTTCACCTGTAGATAGTGTTCTTGCGCATTTTGGCTTCTAGATCAGTGTTATGTTACAACATAACTTTAAGTGAGTCCTACATGATTAGAAAACACATTTGCCCTTTTGGTAGTGTAGCAAAGGTTAAGAAAAATATTGGAGGTCCCTAAGCAGACTTAGAATTCAATATGCCACAATGTAGGGTGACTATCACATAAAGAAATGTAATCCACCCTTAAGTTTATAATTTAGCTTCTGTAAAACTATATAAGGCAATTTTGCAAAGTACTGACTTTCAGTTTACCCATCAGAGCTGCTTCCACCTGTGCCTCTCCTCAAATTATGCTGTCACTTCTCAACTCATTAGCTCAAGGACACAGAAAATAAGCCATCACCTTTCACTAATTTTTTTCAAGGGGAAATTGTATTATTCCATTTAGCTGGTGAATCTCTTTGCCCCACACTTCCTTAAAATTACTGTGTTTTTGTCTTTCTACTATAGAATTACAAATAGTAAGTCATGGCAACCAAACATAATTCCTTTTCAGTAAGGATTTCATTCTATTCCAAACAACTTTCTAATCATTGAACTAGATGGCTATCTTTAATATAATAACTCTTAGTTTGTAACTGACTAAAGACTATTAAGAAAATCTTCCTACCAATCCAAATCCTCTATATGGACCTAAAAAGAATCTTCTGTATAAAATTGGAAGATAACTAAGCCAGGAATTTCAAATAATTGAGTACTTTGATGCTAGCTCCTTCACAACTATTAGCACTTTTGCTCATTTTTGTCTTAGATTCTTATTGGTTGTTAAATGGGCTGTGATTTAGCATCTCTATTGCAAAATGTTTGGGATTGTTTGTGCAGTCAAAATTATGGTGAGGGGTGCTACTGTATGTTAATTGTCCAGCAATGTCTGGGAAAGACTTTTTCTGCCCCAAATATCTGTAGAGTGTGTCTTCTCCAGCTTTCATTCCCCAGCATAGATCATGAGGACAAGATATTAATTTAATGAAAATATACCAAATAATTGTTTGCTAAATAAATTAACCTGGACCTTTTAGCATGTAGGTGTTGGTGAAAAACTTATTTGCTTTTCTTTTATGTTCTTGTCCCTTCAGTTAGAAAGGTCTTTCAAGTTTTAAGTTAAGTTCTCCTCCTTTTTAACAGTCCCTGGTCAACCAAGTCCATCTATTCTCCTGCTTCTCAAATTTCCCTGATAATCATATCTCATAACCCTAATTTGTTTATTTGTTATATATTAATTTATTCTCTAGTTGTTTCATATATAAGTATTGTCTACTTTAAATTTGAATAAGAAACCAAAAAAAAACTCTCACAATTTTTATATTTATAATTTTATCTGCATGTTCTTTAAGCAACTTAGAACTTCCAAACTTGTATCATACAGTTATTTACACAATTATTTCATCTTTCCCTGAGTGCTAGATTTATACATATTTCACATTTCACCCTCAGACCTAACAAAGTTACTGACAAAAGAAAATACCCAAAATACATACAAGTAAGTGCTTATTAAGTGAATGAATATCTTTCAGGATGTCAGAAGTTTTGCCTCTCCACATACACAGGTGAATAATAGAGTGATGGGATGAAGATAAGATATCCTGTTCCAAAATACCTGGGTACTGAGAGCCTGTGTCACTTAGAGATAGGGACCCATGCTAGAATCATTCTAGCCAAGACCTACAAGACATTTCAAATCTAGAGAGACTGGGCAGAGACTGAATAGTTAAACCTGTCTACCTAATTCAAGAGATGGCTGAAATGATCTAGCAACTTTCAAAACTGTTATTTCTACTATAACTGTTCCAGTCACTATGAACAAAGTCTCTAGAGGGTTCTGCTAACTTATTGGTTTAACCTAGTCATATCTAGATTAAAGATTCCTGGTCACATCTTCTGAACCTTGGACTAAGGATCATGTCTCTTTATCTTTTCCTTGAAAAAGGCCTTTCCCTAGCATCCTTAAAACCCTCTTGCCTTGCTTCAGTGTTTAAGTCTTGCCTTTACAGGACACCTTGACAAGACCACCGGCCAATAACACTAGTTCTCATAGTACTTAAAACAAAACTGACTATAGAATTAATTCTGTACAGCCGATTTCTCATTATTAACCTGAAGAAACTTAGTGAGTACCTGTCTCACAGTTAGCATTATCGTATTATTTCTTCATGAATTGGAAGTAGTGCTCCACAAATACAAATTAAGCTCAAAGTAGAGTATTTGAGGATCAAAAGCAGCAATGGAAATATAAACAGTGAGAGAACACTTAAATAGGAGGGGAAAAAAAACAGGGATCAGAATAAATAACTAGTTTAAAATAAATCAGGCCCATGAGACATCCAATCTTTTCAATATTATAGCAATAGGGTACCTTAAGAAAAACAGAGGATTTTTACCAAATTTCTTAGCCAGGTAACTCTGTACCTTGGTCATCCTAGGGTTTCATCCCATAGACCACTCATCCTTACCTACCACCCATTTCTTTTTTCTTCATCTCTACATTGATCAAAACTACCCTTGATCTCCTTACCCCCAGCCAGCTACTTCACCTTCCCAACAAAGGCATGTGCACTGCAAATGATCAGAGTCAAGAACAGGACACTATCACTCTAAAGTTATTTGCAGCAAGTTTCAATATGCTCACTAATCATAAGATATATGAACAATAACATGACTTTGTTCAGCCATATTAAACATTCATCACTCATAAATCTCAACTGAAGTCAAATGTTTTTAAATCTGTCCAGTCTTAGTTTTTCTCTTTCCTGCTTGTTTTTATTTTTATTTTTTTAATTTTTTTTATTATTATTATTTTTTTGGGGGGGTACACCAGGTTCAATCATCTGTTTTTATACACATATCCCCGTATTCCCTCCCTTCCTTGACTCCCCGCCCCAGTCCTCTAAGGCATCTTCCATCCTCCAGTTGGACTCCCTTTGTTATACAACAACTTCCCACTGACTATTTTACAGTTGGTAGTATGTATATTTCTGTGCTACTCCCTCGCTTCGTCCCAGTTTCCCCTTCACCCCCTGCCCCCTCCCATACCTCGAGTTCTCCAGTCCATTCTCTGTATCTGCTTCCTTGTTCTTGTCACTGAGTTCAGCAGTACCATTTTTAGATTCCATATATGTGAGTTAGCATACAATATTTATCCTTCTCTTTCTGACTTACTTCACTATGTATGACAGATTATAGTTCTATCTACCTCATTACATATAGCTCCATCTCATCCCTTTTTATAGCTGAGTAATATTCCATTGTATATATATGCCACATCTTCTTTATCTATTCATTTGTTGATGGGCATTTAGGTTGCTTCCATGTCCTGGCTATTGTAAATAGTGCTGCAATAAACATTATGGTACAAGTTTCTTTTGGGATTATGGTTTTCTTTGGGTATATGCCCAGGAGTGGGATTACTGGATCATATGGTAGTTCTATTTGTAGTTTTTTAAGGAACCTCCAAATTGTTTTCCATAGTGGCTGTACCAGCTTCCATTCCCACCAACAGTGCAGGAGAGTTCCCTTTTCTCCACACCCTCTCCAACATTTGTGGTTTCCAGACTTTGTGATGATGGCCATTCTGATTGGTGTGAGGTGATACCTCATTGTGGCTTTGACTTGCATTTCTCTGATGATGAGTGATGTTGAGCATCTTTTCATGTGTTTGTTGGCCATCTGTATGTCTTCTTTGGAGAAATGTCTATTTAGGTCTTCCGCCCATTTGTGGATTGGGTTATTTGCTTTTTTGGTATTAAGCTTCGTGAGCTGCTTGTATATTTTGGAGGTTAATCCTTTGTCCGTTGTTTCATAGGCAATTATTTTTTCCCATTCTGAGGGTTGCCTTTTCCTGCTTGTTTTTAAATCTACTAAATTTGAGTCAGGGACCTTGTGTTATTCTTCTTCACGCCCCCACTGTCTGGCATTCAGCCTCGTATGTAATATGTGCTAAAATATCAATTACAACTGAGCTTTTGACATGACTTATTGCTTTATAAATCAATGCATAGGTTGGTAATTAATACATAGAGTCTAAAACTGTGTTATATTTCAAATGAATGCATTTTGTTTGCTTTTCTCGAAATGCAACACCTAATACTTCTGCAGATTTAAATTCACAAGCTTGGAGTTTTACCATCCTATGGTAACTTATAGATTTTACACTACACTCTTTCTCCCCCAGGCAATTATACATAAGTTAAATAAGAATAACCACAGACAAAAATAATATCTCTAGCACTGAATGTCAAAGAGTGTCACTTAATATTTGCCATTTTTGTCTTGACATTGTATCAAATGTCTACCACAAACAAAAAATTCTCTTAATCACATGATGATTTTATTTTAAAAGGCATCAATAAATCTTCCAGGGAAATCTTGCTAAAAATGTATTTTGAAAGTGTTATAAATAAGTGGAAACGGATTCTTTCACATCCACATGCGTACCAATGCTGCAAACATTTTTAAAACAAAATTTTAAATATTAAGAGCTCTTTATTCCTTTAGTTTTTCTCAACATTTCAGTAACCTGTGTCACAGAGAGGAAAATGATACAACAAATGATAGCAAGGATGAAACAGGTCTATCACAGTGAGTTCCAGCCTCATGCCCTGTGGAAAACACCCGAGTTGCCCCTGTACAATGCCGGTTGCTGAACAGGAATGATCTTTATTCTTCTAGGTTAAAAGATTGTATCTTTAACTTGTTTAAGGAAAGACCGCATGCCCCAGCCCCTGCCACAGAAACTAAGTTAGGAACTATCTAAATGATATAAATTTAAATGTAATATTTAAGTACTGTATAAGGGGGACGAACTCTGTGGTTTATGAGGAAACAGCTCATTTACATACCAAAGGATCTCTCAAAATCGTAAATTCCATGAGCCTTTGACAGCTTGACTCCAGGCATGGAGATGTGGAGATGTTTGATGTTTAGAGAGCATAACTTGTACAGAGAGAAGCAGGACTTTATTCATTACACATTTGCCAAGGATATTCTTTTTAACTTCCTTTGAAGATGGAAAATACTATCTTTTTGGACCAGGAAGTTCATCTATCTCTGCATAACCCTCACTTGGGGCAATACATGTTTATGTGACATTCAAATAAGCACTTCCTATCAGAAATTATGCATGGCACTCATATTACCCAGAGAAATAAGAAATGGGGACAGCAAAAAACTTAACTTTGCTGGATCTTCCTAGAACTTTAAGTTGAACAAAACCTGAACTCCATAAACTTGGAATTATTGTATGATGTTAATACATAGTTACCAGATGAAGTTTTTTCCCTAATTTGCTCTTTTTAAATGTGTTACTTTAAATAATATGCATTTTTAAAATATATTAAGCATGTCCCCAAAGGGTCTCTTTTTATTTGAAGGAAGAAAAGAAAATAATAATGCTTTAAACTCTATAACTGTAAAACTAAAAGCTTAGCTGGAAAATCTAAACTGACTATGGGTTGTCTTTCAAATTGATATATTCAACCCAAAGGTCAATGTGGATGATTTTAAAATTGCTTAGTTGCACCATTTTAGGTTTCTCTCATATTAAACATTGTTAACTGATTAAAAATTAATGCAAACAGCATTGGAGGCTTTAACTCTCTAAGGATTCCTAAGCCTTTAGAATAATAGCTGGAGTAGCCTCAATTCATTTTTGCATTGTAAAAGTGGCATGCTTTTTAAATTATAGTCACAATGATGACCAAAAATAAATAGGAAAAAACAAGAACATATTTAAGCTGACAAACAGAACTGAGTACTGCGTGCTTAGGGGTGGGCAGGGGCAAACAGCCAGTATTACAAATAATAACACAAGCTGCAAGGAAAAGCTTCTCAATGAAACCCAACTAGAGCGAACCCTGCAAAGATATATTTTCTGTCTACTTTCACTACCAATTTTGCATCATGGATGCTTTGAACGACTAAAAAATACATAATTTGCCAATTAGCACAATAGTGTAAAAGTTGGAAAATTTCCTCTGGTCCTATTATTCACTATTAACCAAGGTTAACCAACTAGTTCACGGCCCCTCCCACATCACCTATGGTTAAGTAGGGAAGCTAGTGCTTAAACAGGAGTTCTGACTTGAAACTCCACACACTTTCTACTCTATCACACTGTCTTTAATTGTTTTAAGGCTGCCCTCCCTCAGCTCTGCACTACTTTTTCTCTCTGATTTTTAATAAACTATATAGGCTACTGGTTTTCACACTCTGTTTTTCTTCTCTTTTCTAAATTCAACTTGAGCAGTGAAGAAGAGGTTGTTTTGTGTCGGACTGATCAAGTTTATGTGAAATCTGCCTTTCAGCCTTTCAGAATTTCTGTGATATTTAAAAGACATTCATGCAAGACTATGGCACTTAATATCCTGACAATAAGGGGACTTCCTAGGTGGCGCAGTGGTAAAGAATCCGCCTGCCAATGCAGGGGACACGAGTTCGAGCCCTGCCCTGGGAAGATTCCACACATGCCACGGAGCAACTAAGCCCGTGTGCCGCAACTATTGAGCCTGTCCTCTAGAGCCCGTGAGCCACAACTACTGAGCCCATGTGCTGCAACTATTGAAGCCCACACGCCTAGGGCCCGTGCTCCATAACAAGAGAAGCCACTACAGTGAGGAGCACCACAATGAAGAGTAGCCCCTACTCTCCTCAACTAGAGAAAGCCCGTGCGCAGCAACGAAGACCCAACGCAGCCAATGAATAAATAAATTTATAAAAAAAAAGAAAAAAAAATCCTGACAATAAACATGATGTCCCTGACCATAGCAATTTTTTAGGACTATTTTCCTTGCATCATATTGATTCCTTAGGTTTTTAATTTCTCCTTAGGTTTTCACATGGACCATCTCAAAAATGATCTGTTGCTCACTAATGTCTCCAATTAATGTCACTAATAATACTGAGAAATGTTACAAAACTAAGCAAAAGATTCCTACCATTATAATGAACATATTTGAAAATCATTATTTCTTTGTCTGTCGTTACAAATGTAAAGTAGATTTCTGGACCCCTCTGTCTAATATGAGCATTTTTGGTTTCCATTTCAGTAACTACAGGCTGTTCAATTAGGGGGTAATTTGCACTTATGAATAAATTTGGTAGCCAGTAGAGTCACTGACCTTATATGTATTACAAAAATTTTTTTCTTAAAATTATTTACTTTACTGAAAACATCAGCTCTGTTCTTTTTTTTTTTCCCTAACTCTTTATTATGGAGCAGCTTGAATATTTACAAAAGTAGACAGAAAATTATAATGAAACTCCACGTACCCATCATCAGTCCCAATGTAATCAATTTGTGGCCAGTGCTACCCCACTCACACCTCATCTATTTTCTTCACTGGCATACTATGTAGAAGCAAATCTCAAGCATCATATCATCTCATCCATATTTGAGTGCGTGTATCTTGAAATAATAATTAGTTTTAAAACATAACCACAATATTATTATCCCACTATAAATATCATCTAACATCCAGAATCTATCAAATTTCCAATTATTTTACAGATTTTTTTAAAGTTTGTTGAATTATGATCTAACTATTCTACACTTTGTAACGGGTTGCTCTGTTTTCACATTTCTTTTAATCTATAGGATTCCTTGGCATCTCTTTATGTTCCTAGTAACTTATTTGAAGGAACTGGGTGGTTTGTGCTGTAGAGGTTACCATAGCCTGGATTTTGCTGACTGCATAGTATGGTGTAGTTTGTAACATATTCCTCACCCTTCTATTTCTTGAAAATTCAAGCCTGTGTTATTTTTCTTTCATTGGTTTTCTTTTCTATTTTTCTTTTGCTTTTTACCCCTTTTTTGTTTTTGAGTCAGAAGTGTCAGTTCTAGATATAGTGTTTGTTTGTTTGTTTGTTTTTCTGCTTATCGCATTCTTAGATATCATCTTAATGGTTGGTTATGTTTTGCCTTATATTTCACCAACATTTTGCCTTTTTGTGGCTTCCAAACTTTTATCCATGGGTCTTTGCCCTCTAGTGCTACATAATGAAAAATTCCAATCTTAAAGGACCTGAGCACAAGTCTTTTCATTTCACTGTGCCTCTTACAATCGTGGTCCTCCTCCTCTGAATGCACTGGCTTGTCAATGTCAATTTTAAAATGCGTTCTTGGAGCTAAAAAACGATATTCTGTATGTGGTCGTTGCTTCTCTTGATTAGGAGAACATAACCCAGATTAAGCTTTGAACCTAGTGCTTCATCCTTTTCCTCCTCCCCCACCCCCAAGTCATCTCCACTGAGGCCAGAGTAGCCACTCTTGGTTTTGGCAAGATAAACACAGATATGTAGACTGTATCTTCTCCTTGTCTTAATTTCATCATCTGTTGCTCTGGGTAATTTAACTCGTGCATAGTTGTTAAACATTCTGGCTGTGAATTTTTAAAATCTTTTTTTCAAGAGAGAAAAAATGGGTACTCTTATGCAAAGCAGTGCAGTGCATAAAATAAATGACAGTTTTTGCTCTAAAATCTGAACATCAAATCCTCTCAAATGTTTGTTACAGAAGCAGTAAGATGTGGATAAAGTAATAGGAAAGAATTCTGTACATAGTACAATAACCCTTCTGAACGCTGAGGTTGTGTAACAGTTTAGAAGCTGAGAGTTTGACTCCCTCCTCCAACTTGAAGGAAAAAAAAAGAATTTCCTTTAACTAAGTGTTCTAGTAAATGCTAATTTAATTGTACATAGGATCTCTTCCAATTTGAATCTATTGCATAAAAATTTGTATTTTCCTATATTCTGGAGGTGTTTGGACCCAGAGAACACAATTATATGAATGTTACTATAAAGCATAATTTGACTGTGTGTTAGTTTATTGGTGATTTACCCAACATTACCTATTTTACCAACTTTTTAAAAATTCTCCATGTTTTCAACAAAGCTATTAAGAATTAACTAAACTTTATACTTTGTCATCAAAATTACTCAAAAGTTATTTTTACATAGTGATATATGCTGTCAAATAGATGCTGAAATTGGTAGTTGAAAGTTCATATGAACCTCAGAAGGGGGAGCTAACTTTGGCACCTGTCTAGGAATAACTGGGCCTCTGGAAAGAAGGCAGAAGGCTATTTATAACTCTAAACTTTAGCAGTATTTGAGTCAGATTCAGTCTGGGGCTTGATCTAACCTACCCGATGTAGCAGGGGCCAAACCAGAATAGGGGTCTAGTATAGGTCCCTTCAACCTCGGAGTTAACACCAGGCTAACGATTAGTCTCACACAACAAAAGGAAGAATTCAACATGACTCTGCAGTAAGAGATCTGGGTGTGAATCCTAGCTACACTATATACAGCTGTGGGAATTCAGGCAAATTTCTAACCTGTCTAAATCTCAGCTTCCTATCCTCAAAATCGCAATAATAACAGTACTGATCTCATTTTGCTGTCCTGAGGATTAAATGGTCATATTACAAGCTTAGCATTTGACACAGAGTGTCTTCTGAATACATGTGAGCTGTTATTACCATCATCTTTATTAACATATCATAGCTAGAACCAAGGATATTGTTTCCCTAAAGTCCTTTGGGCTTTAACGTTGTTCTAATTTTAGTTCATCGGCTGCTCTGTACCTGAAACACAATTCCACATCTAACATGACTTCCTTTCTTCTGTCAGATGAAGTAATCCAGCTTGGAACATGCAGTGAAAATCTACGTGAGGAACTCAGTAAGGTGTACAGATAAGCTGTGCAGTATAGTTGAGTAAGCGCCACAACAAACATGAACTCTATCCTCAGACCTCCCCCAATTATCAGTGATCACAAGAGAGTCATAGAATCTCCATGACCTTCAGTTTTATAAAAATTGAGGTGAAGACAGTGGACTTAAGCTTTCTAAGGGGTTATTCCAGCTCTATCTTAAGTACTACAAGCTGTTTGCTTGCTTTGTGACCAATGGATGAGAAGAATAATCAGTATATGTCTAAGGTTACTGATGCAGGGCTTACATTTCAATAATGTGTCCAACTGGTGGCAAAAGAAATATAAAAGATGAAAGAATATTCCAGATTGATGGAACAACTTGTACCAAGGCCCTGCACAAGAGTACACCCCTTATAAAAGACGGAAAGAAGGCTATTGTAGCTGGGGCACAAAAAGTGAGAATCATGAAGACAAAATGAAAAGCGTGTAGTAGAGCCACATGCAAGAAATTTTGGATGACTGCAGAGAATGACTATGGTACTAACCTTAAAAGGTAAGCTCATCTGAGTTACTCTAATTATCATTTGAGAAATATGATTAATAAAGCATTCCAGAAAAGGAAAAAAGTACGTAACTAATGTAATGTTCAGATGACACAGATCCTATGAACTATTAAGGCCAGGGAATAGGAAACGCCCATCACCTAGGAACTAGGTGGAGTTTTTACATTTTTAATTCATTACTAATTCAATGATTTTTTTTCAATAGTTGACAACAAGAGGTCTTCCAAGAACCCTTTAAACTCTTCATGGGGAGAAGACAGAAACATAAGTTCTATTCTGTAATCGGGAATTTTCCGGTAAAAACATGTATGAAACAAGTGTGAATGTCTACAGAGCATAATCCACAGGCAAGTGAAAAATGTTTTGGCCAAGTGACCCAAATCAGCTAGAAGTTCACGCCCCATGCAGAGGTAAGGAAACATGTTCACAGGTATCTTAATAATCTGTGCAGGGCTAAGTGAGACATTTTTGTAGACCACTACGTTTAAGAGAATCTAAAGGTCACATGATGCAGAATATCTAAGATCTAAGAAAAAATGCTATTTATATTTAGTTAGCAAATTCTGAACTAAAATTGGTAAAGAGTAAACCTGATATCCTCTTAGAGAAATGAAAAAACACAAACTAGATTTAAGAGATCTGGCTTCTAATCTTAGCAATGCTGTGGTTTTGAGCAAGTCTCCAGACATCTGAGTTATAGTTCCTATTTCTGCAAAATGGAGATAATAATGCTAACTTAATTGAATTGTGTGAGGTTTAAATAAGTACACACACATGAAATCCTGAGCAAAATACTTGATACCTAGAAATCTCTCAGTAATTATTTCTATTAATTTGGGGTGCTAGGCTAAATTTCTTAGTGGAAGGTCCAAATAAGACAATTCTTTTCATAAATAGTGACTGAAAATCTTAAACTCTGAAATGCTCATGTGCCCATGCTAATGTCTACCCAAAAAGCCAAAACCACACATCCTCTTTTTCAGTTGTCTGGTTAAAAACAAACCAGCTCAGCATTAGACTTGGAAGCTGTGGAGAGTACCACCTGTCTGATTTGCTTATAGCTGTCAGAAGCAAATTTTAGATCCACCTCCCAAATTTTTACCCCAACTAGAACTGGATTGTGTCTGTATTCAAAATGCTTTAGTTGTTTTAAAGAATCTTTTTATTCTAACAACAACAAAATATATATTATTACCTATGTACATATATTTTGCATATAGTATATTTGGGTGGATTGATTACAATCATGGTCGAATAATAAAAATGTTTTAAGTTGTGGTATATACCTTTTCCAAATAAGCATTAAAACAGAAAATGTTTAATATAGATTCATCATGTAGAGGTAAAAAACATGAGTGTGTGAAAAGAATCAGAATCAAACCCTTAATTACTCTATTTTTAAAATCATACTGATTTACAGTGATTTTGTGCAATTCCAAACCTTGTCTCTGAATACCCACCAACGTACATACAAATTTTTTAGGCATATAAATCTTATATATATATGTGTGTGTGTGTGTGTGTGTGTGTGTGTGTGCATATTTATATACTCGAGTTAGAAAGGAAAACAAATTTAAGATCTCCAATATGATATATCATAAAGCAAAAATGCTCAAAATTAGTTCTCTAAGTTTAAACATTAAATGCGACATTTTGAGTTCATCCTGGTCTCCAGCCTTGCATGCAAACCTTGTAATTTTTGCTAGGTAAGATATCAGCCCTAACATTACATGACCATAGCTATTTATAGAGGTGTGGGTGACAACTGTGTACTAGTGGGGCCTTTGGTGTCGCAAAGAGCTGTTTCTACATGCAAAATTTCAGAGAAACCACTTTTCACTCCCCAACGCACAGATCTGCCAGCCTCTCAAGCTCCCAAACCCACTTCTCTGATCCCATATAGAATCACTGATCAAGATAACTACCTAAAAGCAGCGTTTTAAGAGGACACATTGACCATCAATGGGACTGTCAATTTCCACCTTCGTTTTTCTTAGTTGATACTATTGGAAAATTCTAGCAATACCTTCAGCCGTGATCTCAGTCATGGTGGTTGGAAAGGCAGGCAAAAATTCCGGTCAAGTGGCACTTTGCAGAATACTTTAGGATTGGAGAACTCTGATAGGGGGCTCTGTGTGAAAGCGTGAGGGCTCTTCGTTTTCCTGGCTGTTTCTGCTGCTCCTTTGTTGTCCTGTTGAACTTCCTCTCTTCTCTGCAGAGTTCTCCCCCTGGAAACAACCTGAGCCCTTTCCAAGCAGCACTTGTGGCTCAGGCAGAAGTATCAGCTTCGAACAAAAATAGCTTCATCTCCCTAGGACTCCTCAGCACTTTTTTTTTTTTTTCTGGCACTCTAAGGGGAACACACACACACACACACACACACACACACACACACACACGCACGCCAACTCTCCAGCCCCAAAGAGAGATAGGCCAGGAAAAAAAAAAAAGGCAAAGGAACCAAAAAGTACTGTCTAAGCCCTCACAGTTTCCCTAAGATAATTATAGATTTGGGGGTCTATGTCAGAAAACATGAAATAAAGTGTTGAACGTAATCTTATCCGTGATAGCTCAGATTTATTCTTAGTGCCCTTAATGCTCAGAACATTCCTCATCCCCTTATTTGGTGTGGGGAGGGTCCTGTAATCTCTACCAGAGGCAAAGGGGAGGAGATCCTTGTCATTTTCTCCAAGTTGATTCCCCATTGGTCTAAATCTACTTAGCAAGTGCAGTTATTTATACAGGGCTACACTTAAAGTTGCAACTATTAAATCCTGAAGATTTCTTGTAGGAGATTAAGATTTTCCAAACACTGTCCAATAAGAAATATGTAATGTGAAGTTATATTGACACTTGAGAACTGGTGAATTATTGTATTTTTCATTCTTTTTAATGTCTTCATGAAAACAAAATACCTTGATTTATCTATGCAATAAAAGAAAGAAAGGTGGTATAAAGTTTAGAAGTCCACAGCTCATACTGTAATATAAGATTTCAACTTTCCTCTACCTCAACTTCAAAAAAATAAAATAAAAAAAGATCACAGCAGCTAACAATTAGCCAAATTGGCTGATTAGCATTTCACCTTCCCACTACTAGACAGGTGTTAATGAGCAGAGAAATATTCAATAGTTGGCAGTTAGAAGGAGAAGGAGAATCAAAGGGCATTGATAATCACAAACTCTAGGCAATCTGTGAATGATCAGGGAGGGGTTGACTACTCTTATCTTTTATTTTATTCTCATATGCAACCTAACAAATGTTTGCGGTTTAAACTTTTAGCCTTAACTTGCTGCCTTTGGTTGCCAGAACCTCTTGAATTTGCATGGTACTTCAGAGATCAGAAAGCAAAGTCGCGCATGTGGTTTTAATATTTGAGACACAGAAGCGTGCTACAACTATTTCCGCTGCCTCTGTGTTGGCAGCTCTGTATTTATTTGCTACCCCTGTTCCTACAATAGGAAGTGTTCATACACCAGCTGAATAAATGGGTTAGGAAGTAAGCAATCTTAATTCAAAAAAGAGGAAATAATTCTAGGTAACACTCATGATTTATACAAGATCCTACACCTAAGGCTGGGCTTGAGACTTCTGACTACAAGTCTGACATTTTTCCCAAGAGGTGAGACTTTGTTGCAGACACTGCCATTTGCAGATAAAGGGGATAAAAACAAATTAGGTCCACCAATGCATGAAAAGATGTGAACTCCTTGCAGCATCCCCTGGAGCACAGGGTTGGTGCCTACTTTTTAAGGTGGAGAGGAGGTAGCCTAAAAGCAGAGCTCTCCTCACTTTGCCCCCAAAGGCATTTCCATTCAGTATCACCACAGTGTTTCCAATTTGAAGAAAACGTGCTTTGAATCTCCATTTGCCAGTCACTTTCATAGTCTTTCACTATAGTTAACTGATGAAATAGTAATTCCTTATGTAACTCATTAAGAACTTATATTAAAAGGTTGAAACAAGACTGGAGAGCAAGACCAGTGACTGATGTTACTCTTAAATCCCCAATCACTAATTTCATGTCATTCATACTAGAAGGAAAAATATTCCAGCTAAACATGTTTACAGGATAAGTTTTTAACCCATTTATTGGATGAATTGGTGAATTTCCTTAGACAGTAAGAAATCAGTATGTTTCTCATTTTGAAAAGTTACTAGAACTCTTTCAAATCACTTGAAACCCAATTCATAAAATACGTCTTTGAATTTCAAATGGAACTCTGAGACACTTTCCAAAATGAAGCAACTGACATTCTTCTAAGGCTACACATCTTTCTTCAGGACATTCAAAGAACCAATTATTATAAACAATAAATATGCCTTTCCTCATTTTTTTGGTCTTCTTCATTTTATTTTTTTTATTATTTTTGGGGGGTACACCAAGTTCAATCATCTGTTTTTATACACATATCCCCATATTCCCTCCCTTTCTTGACTCCCCCCCCCCCGAGTCCCCCCCACCCTCCCCACCCCAGTCCTCTAAGGCTTCTTCCATCCTCCAGTTGGACTCCCTTTGTTATACAACAACTTCCCACTGACTATCTATTTTACAGTTGGTAGTATGGTCTTCTTCATTTTTAACAGGTACTCACTTTAAAAGGACCTCATCAATTCATTGAGATCCTTCAATATGACCAAAAAGCGGTGGTTCTCTCTTCTCAGTCACAGCTTCTGATGTACTTTCACATTTTCCATTGCTGTAGGATCAGCACAGACAGGCTTATTCTGGTTTTGCATATGGAAACATTTGCTCCTGTATGCATTATTAACTGACCTGGTCTTTATAAGTCAATGGCAAACCATGAAAGTTTGTTCTCCTAGTAAATGTTCCATTTAGTCCGAGCTGCTTATTCAACCTGATTATACTGATCATTACGCCTTGTGATTTTCACTAGATATTCTAAATATTCAAGTTAGCAGCCAAAAACATTCATTCTTAGAGCATTTAAAAAAAATCTGGCTGCTCTGTCAGCTATTATCAAAACTAACAATCAGTAAGACATATTCTGTATTTGACTATGAACAAGATATTTTCATCCACACTGAATTTCAGAATGTAAAAAGATTCAGGAGGCAAGGAGAGAAGTTTTTTGATGATTTTTGGTTTCCACCAAAATTAATCATAAAATAAAACAAATATTTTTTAAAATTTAATTATTTTAAGACCATACTACATTGTTTTCTTCAGTGCCAATTTATGTTTTTTAATAGAGTAGTGAGTACAGATATAAATGGAAGTAAATAGCTTATCATCAATCATTTATTTCTCAAGGGCTAGGGATATTTGAAAGAAAGTGAAGTTTTAGGGTTACTTATCAAGATCTTCTGTTTCTTAATTTACAGACATGAGTAGCTTAAACTTGAAAAGCCTATACCTAAATTGGGGTTAAAGAGAAATAAAATAATTAAATATGTGTATAATATTACATGTTTAAACAGAGTGGGAGTAAATTTATGGGTATTTAATCAGGATAGAAAGTGCTCATTACTTAGATCTTAAAATAAGTGTAATTTTTATGTGTGCCCACGTTTTCAGGTTCATTTTAATAGAAGACAAAAATAAATAAGCAGCTAGAATGCTTTGGAAAAAACAGGGGAGGTTGGGACAGTGTCACAATATAAGCTATATATGAGCTAACAAAATGTAAACTACTGTTACACTGCCTTGGTTGAAATAGCTTATGGGGGAATATACAAAAGAGAAATACTTTACTTTTAGCTTTGTAGGTGAAGAAAAATGACAAAAACAAACTAGGTATGGAAAGAACAAATACTGGTTTATTAAACTTTAGAATGAAGAAATAGAGAAGAAACTAGAAATGCTGAATGTGAACCTGGGGACCATTTGATTGTATTGGCTTTCATCTGACCTTGATATCTCATCACATGACCTAGAAATTCCTCTGAAGCTCACTTGATAAACAGTCTTCAGAATCACAAGAAAAGCCTCCATTGAACTATTAGTTCATTAATCTTACTTCATCTCAACATTGCTGCTTTTATTTTAAATTCTTTTCTGTTCTATTTGTGTCATGGAAAATCTCATTTTGTCCTCATTATATTCTCTAAACGACCTGTGCTCATTTCTTTAACCAAAAGTTGAAAGTCATTCCAGAGGTTTGGCTTACCAACTGATTATTTAGAAACAGTGTAATCCAGCTCGTTTCAAGTGACAGAAGGCATTCCAGTGCAATTAAAAACTTTCCTCTCTTTAACTCTGACTCATGAATAGCTGAGTCTCCAATATCAGGCTTCACACACATTTGACACTGTCAAACATTTCTCTCAGAAATTTGCCTATGTCAATCCAGTCTTCAATTAAGAAAGGCAATGGATGTGCCTATCCTCTTAAAGATCCCTTCTCTGAAGAGCTGGCTTCTGTCTGCTACCACTGTCCTCTTTATGAAGACTGGCAACATCCTGTAGTAGCTGGCTCCCGTGGAGTCCATAATTCAGATTACTGCTCTCTGTTCTGTAGTCTATGACCTTCACTCTGTGTTCCTGGTTGCTATTCAGAAGCAATTTATGATTTATGGTTTTTTGTTTTCTTATAAAAGCATAAATAACCTTTCTTAGAAAAGATAAATTATTTGCTGACCAGTTCTTAAATACAAATTTTTCTCTAAAAATAACATAAATGGATATTTCTATTCACTAATTTTGAAAAAATTCACATCATCATCTTGTTCTTTACATTTTGATGCTTTGCATTATCAATGATATAATCTGTTATACCTGTTTATCACAACTGAATATCGACTAGAGTCACTAACTTTGTGAGCTTAGTTATAAGTAAGGAAATAACATATTCATTAATTCCATTGTGTGCTCTCTCTCTTTCTCTCTCTCTCTCTGTATATATATATATGTATATACTCTTTACTCTGCCCTCCTGCCCTCAGCGCTAGGCCAGGTTCTAGTGATATCAAGATACATAAGACAAGGTTTTGTCTTCAAGGAACTCATAGTTTAGTAGGAGAGTAAAAAAGGTATGTCAAAAATTATAATGCAGACTGGTAAGTTCTAAGTACAGTAAACACTATGCATTGGATGGCAGAAAAGGAGTTTCAATGCAACAGGAAAGCCTTTAAGAGTAAGAAGTACTTGAATTGGGTCTTAAAGTGTAAGAAATTATTTAAATAAATGATCAATTGAGGACATACTTTCCAAGTAGAGGAAACAACTCTGACAAAATTATAAAGGTTTAAACGTAATGAACTTTAAATAGTTCAGTAAGATTTGGTCACAGGGTACTTGGAAGGGAGCTCCACAAAAAGAAACAAGAGAATAAAAAAGAGCCAGAGGGACTGCCTCGGTGGCTCAGTGGTTAAGAATCTGCCTGCCAATGCAGGGGACACTGGTTTGATCCCCGCTCCGGGAGGATCCCACATACATACCACTGAGCAGCTGGGCCCATGTGCCGCAACTGCTGAGCCTGCACTCTGGAGCCCATGAGCCACAATTATTGAGCCCCCGTGTCACAACTACTGAAGCCCTTCTGCCTAAAGCCCGTGCTCCACACTACAGTGAGAGGCCCACGTACCACAATGAAGAGTGGCTCCTGCTCGCCGCAGCTAGAGAAAGCCTGCACGCAGCAGCAAAGACCCAATGCAGCCAAAAAATAAAATTGTTAAAAAAAAAAAAGAATTTATGAAAAAAAAAAACAAAACAGACACTTAAGTGTCTTATAAGCCATACTAAGATTTTCGGGCTTTAATTTAGGAAGACACTGAAGTGTTTTAAGCAAGAATATGAAATAATCAAATTTACCTTTTAGATATACTGGATTCAACAACAGTGATGATTACAGTTTCCTTAAGACAATTTCAACGGAGCCTTAGAAATAGAAGCCAGATTACAGAATGTGAGGCAAATGAGAGATCATAAAGTCCAGAGAGAATCTGGAATATACTTCATGGACGCTTATATGAATAGCAAAGGAGTGAGATGGATTAGGAATTAGAGGGGCACACTAGGTACAGTAGGGGATTTTTTTTAAGATCAAAAAGCCTTGATCATGTTTTCCTTTAAAGCAAGGAGTACAGGAATGAGGGAGGGGTAATTAATGATCTAGGAGAGAGGAAAGATTGGGAATATAGAGAAGTTTTCAAGCAAATGGAAGGGTAAAGTTAGAGCTCACGTGGACAGTACTTTTGAAGAGAAATAAAATTCTTAGTAAAGTAAAAAGAATTAAGATGGGACAAACATGGATAATCTTTGACTTGTCAAGGGGAACATGAAAGGAACTCATGCCTCACGGCATTATTTTCTGAGTCATGTCGTCCACTGGGAAACAGAGGGTTAGAGGTTAGAATGACATCTTGAAGAAAGTTCTAAAGGTTTCAAAAAGCTGCAGAAGTAAAGAGCGAGGCAGCTTAAATGCAGCGTTCTACTGAGAGGCCAGTCAAGTTTACAGACCATAAGTCTGAAGCAACAAATCCACTTAGTTAGTATAATCAAAGAGGCAAAAGCAAAAAGAGCTCCAAACACACCTCTGCAAAATAAAAATAAAAATGTATCCCTCTTGGGTTAACAGCTCCAGGTTAGTGGGCAGCTATTCTCCATGGGGTCATTTAGAGACCCAGGCTAACAGCAGCTCTGTCATCTTTACAAGGATTCCATAATTAATTGTTCTGGTTATTACCACTCCAGCTGGCAAAGAGAGGAAAGGCTTGCATGGCTGTGTGTGTCAAGCCTGGAAGTAGCACGGAGCAATGCTGCTCCTACTCCATAGTAAGAACCTAATTCTTGGTCATACCTAACTGCAAGGGGGTGGAATTGGGGCTGGCTGTGACATCCTTCTAAAACCCTATTACTCGGATTGGATCTCCACCACAGGACTATTTTTGAGTTCTCCATAGCAATGTTAATAGATTGAACACTGGAGCAGAGAAGCAGGTAGATGGACTGAAATCTCTGGGCAAGGGTGGCCTTTAAGAAAAAATTTAACTAAAGTTAAGCCAAGGCAAAGACATGGGAAGAGCAGCACAGAGATGACAGTTTGGGAGAAAATACATGATTGAAAAGGCTTTTATTTTAAGTAGTGTCTAAGGATTACAGTCAGTACATATTTATAAATCAATCTTTTTGCATTCAGAATGTGGATTACCCTTAACTGCTAAACACATGAAGTGCTGTGACATACTATGAATATTCATGTGAATGAATTACAGAGACATACCTACCAAGAATTAAATCATTTCAAATGATTGGATATCAGTGCATTTGACTTCCATTTTTATAAGCAGTTTTTAAGCATTTGTTTTTCTGAATCTCTTCTCTCTCTCTCACTTTGTATTTGGGGAAGGGAGAGTACTACCATCTGAATGTGCCCCTGCAGAGTATTTCATCAATTCAAATTAAAGATGTATTTTACAGCTGTCACTGATATATGACTTTGAGAATATGAACTGCTGTATAAATGTTATATGTTCCCATCCTCATGAAAATCACATTTCACCTCAGAGCCGTGTCTGGTTTTGCTATTCATTATTCATTTGAAGTCAGAGTTTTCCATTTCCAATATTATAATTAATTTGAATGTTATTAAATGTTGTCACAAATAGCAGATCGTCAGCTTTCCTTGACCTCCTGATGTGTATTCACTCTCATTTTAAATACTTTATTTTTATTCTTAATCTCCTTCAAAACAAAACAGACCATTTGTTCTGTCTCTAAAAATTCCATTTAACAAAATAGATCTGTTCCTCTTTCTTCACTCCATACCCTTTTATTTAACAGAAGTTATTTTCTGTCCTACACACCCCCAACAGTGTCAGCCTGACTACCTGAAAGCCAACACATGTAGGATTTGCATTAGGGAAAAAGTACGTGTTTTCTCAACTTTACATCCCACACAGAAACTGTGGGCTCTAAGTTTAGAACAGAATTTCAAACCAATATAAGTGGTATTTCATGCTGGGAACAAATTGGAGTTGTGAAAGACACTGGGGGTATAAATTCATGCTGTCTCGGCATAGTCAGTAAGTTGAATATATGGTTGGATGTAAAGAATGACATAGAAAGTAGCCTGGTCCCAAAATGTATCACCCAGTAGGGAAGCCTGTAACATACAAATCAAAGGTTCAATCCTATCATTTAAAATTGAATTTGAAAGTTTTCTATTAAAAGGCAGATAGCATTTGGAATACGAAATTAAGTTGGCAAGTGGAAGGCACATATCCATCATTGTCAGAAAAGCCACATTTCTGGACAATTGTGCCATTTTGTAGCACTGCTTATTTACCAGAGCATCCTCTCCCACAAGCCTGGATGCAGTCTTGTAACCCTCTCCAATACAGCATTCCATCCAGCCATATCCTAGTTGGATCTGATTATGAACTTAATAACCATGCCATGAGCTTGGGAAGGGATTCAAAGGGATGGGCGGAGAGGGTTGAGACCCCACTGGAAGGGCAAATAGGGGCATTTCCAATGCCAAACTTCAAGAGTCAAGAACCTGTAAATTCGGTTTAGGGGCTGCTGTACATAAGTGCTCAGCATTATAATCTGCAGAGACAATCAATTCTGACAATTCACTCTTTCATTGGAACTATAAAAATCAGCAGTTACTTCAGCTGGTTCAAATTAGAAGGATATATAATTTTGTTTTTGCTTTGGAAATGTTGTGGACTACTGACACGTTTGATTTAGTCACTGATTGCATTTTCATTCCACTGGATTAATCTCGTAGCACCATACTATCCATTTTTAAAAGAAAGCTTAAAAGCAAAGGAATGAAAAGGAAAAAATGTTATTATAAGAAAAAATTATTAAGCACCTATTCACAGGTGGGCCACTTATTTCAACGTGTGATTAGTTTAGAGCTTCTAGGACATGTAAGTTTATAATTTTAAGGATCTCAGAAATAGTTGAAGCTAATTTTATCATTTTACATAGGAGAGAACTGTGTGTTGGAAAGACTAAGTAACTTGTTCATATTCACATATATTGATATTATTATTGAAAATCTGAACTAGAATACAGTTGTCCTCTCAGCCCAGAGCAACTTACATTATTTCTTATCCAGGTTTTTTCCATATCTAGTCTTTTGGGATTTGAACTATTGATAGAATCTCACTTACCATAAATCCCAATTTCTTCAGTCTATTCTGAATCCTAGAAAGAGGTGGTTGGTTTTACATATCTTTGAATCCAGGAATGTGATAGTATCACCAATACTTTCTCCATTTTTCAGTCCTGTTCTTATCTACATATTTACTTCATTCTATCTTAGTTTGTAAAGATATTTTCCATGTGATCAAATGGGCATTTTCCACATGGGCAGGGCTAAAGGTAGCCCCCACTTCACTCAGGTCAATCAAGATTATGACCCCAGAAGAAAGAGACAGTTGTCTTTTCCCAATGTGTGTATATAAATATTATAGGGAAGGAATCTTATTGGTCTGGCTTAATCACATCCTCAATTAATTTCTGTGACCAGGAGAATGGGACACTTTGATTGCCCCAAGCCAATCTTTTGTGGCTGAGGTGGTTCAGTACAATAATTGGCAGCCTCATCAGAAATCTCCAAGATAAGGGAGGGGAGGGGACAGAGAGAAGCAGTTGCCCAGGGAGGAGGATGTTATTGTCAGAAGAAGGGGAGGAGTACTAAGCTGACCAAAATAGATATCTCCTCTTGATTGTGACTATGAATGAAAACACACACACACACAACACACGCACACACACACACATGGAGTCATACATACTTCTTCCCAGATATGTATACGAATACAATTATCCCATATACAAGTATAACTATACCCACTTCTTCCTCTAAAAAAAAAAAAAATCATCACTTGATTCATCTCTGGGTGAAGAGAAATATCTTGACCTGGTCTAGTTTTTTAATAATTATGAATCTAAAGTTAAATAATAAATTTAAATAATCTATACTCAACATATGATGGGAAGACAATTCTCTCCCTGAAATGAAAAAGAAGTAACATATGATCTGTCCCTGGTCCAGAATATCTTGCATAGTTTGGAAAGGAAAAAGGACTAATTTGTTGTTTCCATTTTCCTCGAAAAAAACACACTAATGGTGCCATCATACCATCTTAAAATTGTAGTCTCTCCTTAGCAAAATCCTCAACCTCTTCTCTTTATTCCCTTTACCTTTGTGCTTTCCTGAGGATTGGTTTTCCTTTGAAGACACATTTTCTAGCACAGTCTGTCATGTAGGGGCAGTATTTTCTCTTGGATCTCAAGGCCTGGGGGAGTTTTGGGTGTCCTTCTTATTTCTCATTATTTTTTCCAAAAGGTTTCTCCTCCTTTCTCCAAAATGCATGCTTTTACTACCGTTCTTCTTGTCATCACCATCATTTTATGTCCCAGTAAGCCTCCTCAAAAAAACATAACTATCTATAAAGCCCCTACTGCACACCATTGCCTATGTCCACAAATCCACCCAGTAGGAGATGCACGCCCACAGAGGCCTAGGGACTGCAGGCTGTTGGGAAATGACTGTGTGTATTAATAGAAATAGTATTTGAACATGTATTATATAGCAAGAACTGTGCTGAGTACTTTTCACAGATTACCTGATTTAATCCTTGGTGTCTTCTCCACTTTTCTCTAAAATTCATTAGAGCAAGGGCTCTGTCTATCTTGCTCACATAGTCATATTGTATCTCTAATACCTTGCATAGTGCCAGGGACTTGATATGAGTAATAATGGAAATAATATAAATATTGAAATAGAACTGAAAATGAACTTGGGTTAAAAATATAAAATATCTCTTTCTTTCCCAATATTTACTTGAACCTTTTAAGACTGGATTATTTTGAATGGTTTTATGTTTGTCAAAAGGCTTTCCTAATTGAATTAGAATATTACTGTTAAACAAACATGCCTCAAGAAATTGGATTCAGTTTCAGTGGTTTTTTCCTTATCTGGTATAATAGGTTTATATGTGAAAAGTAATTCCACTTCTAGTAATGTCAGATGAGGCAGTTTGTACCAATTCTCCCACTAAGAGAACAGGAAAAGCTGGACAAAATGTTCTTAGAAGCTTATATTTTAGAACAAATAAAACAAGGAAGACTGGTATGACCAGTGAGGATGGAGGCTCAGCTTATGAGCTTCTCTTTCCTTGAGGTTATTTGTTATTCCAGAAGAGGCAACTGAAGATTAGGCTGAGCTCCACTTTTGACAGTCTTTATGAACTAGGAAAATGGAGATTTGGGGCACAGGCTCTCACGAAAGAAAACAGATTTGATGAACACCCCTCACTGAAAGGCAGTACCTGTGAATACAAAATTCACCAAAGGGTAAATCCAAAATAGGCTTCCACAGGGACTGCAGCTCAGCCTCATATAATAGTAAATCTAAAAATTATATTAAGATAATTCTGAAAAGCTATTTCCCCAAGATACTGGGCCAAAGCAATAATAATAATAATAATAGTAACAATAACAATAATAAATAGATAAATCCTCTCTAGAGGAAAGGAAAGTAATATCCTAGGGCATACATTACTTCTACTGAATGTTTGTAAAGGCAGACTGAAGACACAGTTAAAAATATCCAGGCAAAAACACAGAAGACAACATGAATCAGCAGAAGCAGAAACAACAGGCATTAGAAAAAGACTTCAAAATCCTCTGATATTAGAGACATCAGATATTGACTTTAAGATAATTGTGTTTACTATGTTCAAGGATATAAAACACAAGATGGAGAATTTTGAAGAACAAATAAGTATAAAAAATGGGAATCATAGAACTGAAAAAACACAATAACTGAAATTAGGGACTCATTTGATAGGTTTTAGAGCAGATTAGGCACAGCCAAAGACTGAAGTCTGGAGAAAGGGCTGGAAAACACAAACAATGGTGTACAAGACAAAGATGATTGAGAGAATGTCTATTAGGCGTACAACTGGAATTCTCCAATGATAGGCGATATAAGAGATAATGGTCGATAACTTTCCAAATTTGAAGAATGTCATCAAGTCATAAATTCAAGAAGCTTGAAGAACCTCAGGCAGAATGTATGCAAATAAACCACTCTCTTTAATGGCTGAGTAACAGGACATACTATATAGCACAGGGAATTCTGCTCAATATTATATAACAACTTAAATAGGAAAAGAATTTGAAAAAGGATACATGTATATGTAACTGAATCACTTTGTTGTACACCTGAAACTAACACAACACTGTTAATGAATTATACTTCAATATAAAATAAAAAGTTATTTCCTGAAAAAAAAAATAAACCACTCTGAGGCACATCAGTAAAACCAGAGATAAAAAGAGAAAAAAGTTTTAAACATAGCAAGAGTAAACTAGAAAGTTTACCTTAAAAGATGCGTCAGCTGAAACTAACAGGTGATTTTTATGCAGGAAAAAGTTCATAACCATGATATCAAACCAGACATGAACATTACAAGAAAGAAAAATTATATTAGGCAATTTCTTTATAAACACACATGCGAAAATTCTAAACAAAAATTAGTAAGCATTCCTCTCCAATCTGCTTTGGTTCCAGGAATATAAATTTGGTTTAACATTCAAAAATAATTAGTATAATTTATAATCAAATAAAGGAGAAAAAGTATATGACCATCTCAATAAATATAAAAAAATATTTTATATAATACAATACTTTTTGATGTTTGTGTGAGTGTTTATAATATTAAGAATTTTCTTTAATCTATCAAATGACCATTACATAAAACCTAGAGCAACTAACTCATCTAATCTTGAAATATTGAATGTTTTCCTTGCAAAAGTGGGAATAAAACACAGGCATTTTAATTTAATATTGTACTGGAGCTTACGATAAATAATAAGGAAACAAAGAGTAAAATGTTAAAAGATTTGAAAGGAAGAAATACAGTTGTCATTAATCATTGACATGATGATTGTGCACATAGAAAATGCAAAATAATCTCCAGACAGACTATTAGAATTAACAAGTTAGTTTAATAGGTAAAAACCAGTAAAATCATTTTGGCAAACCAGTATTATCACTAATTCTACTTTGAAGCACATATGCAATATAATTGCAAGCATATGTACCATATGTGCCCCAAGAGAGTTCTATAAAAGTGGTCCTAGCAGTATTGTTAGTAATAGCCACTAACACTGAAAATGAACCCAATACTCATGAATGGTAGAATGGAAAAAAAATTTATGCAGTGGGTTACTATTCAGTAAAATTGAAATTGAAATTGAACAAACTACAACTACGTGCAATAACATGGATAAATTTCACAGCCTAATGTTGAGTAAAAGAAACCAGACAGAAAAGACTACACAGCATATGGGCATCATTCTAATATAAATTTTAAAAACAGGCAAGTGTAAATTATTACACTTGAGAATGCCTGCTTAGATGGACAACTATCACATAAATCCAGGAAACAATTACCATTCGGAGGAGTCAATCTTTTAGAAAGAGGAAAGGATTACTATGGACAGGGGGAGGCTGGGGTATGAGATGCTAGCTGTATGCTATTTTTTGATCTCGGTGATCACTGCATGAGCATTTATTTGCTTTGTGTCAAATCAAATATATATCTTTTAAAATATGTTCTCCACATGTACTATATATTTCATAATTGTAATATTTAAAACAAAATAAATGAGAATTTTTCAAAGTGGACTGGGGCATCAAGAAAGCTAGTAATGGTAATGATTGAAGGACAGGGCCAGGATTAGGATGAGATGAGCAAAGCACTCACCTTGGGTGCAGACTTTAAGAGAGGGCAAAAAACTGACTAACCAGAAGTAAATAATCTTTTACTGTAATAAAGAATTAATATTAATGCAAAAAATTCAGGATGAATGAAATATCAAACGGATCGATAACAAATACTAAGACAGGATCAGTACGTACCAGGCACTGTTTTGAGCTTTTACCTATATTAACTGATTTAATCCACATAGAATGCAATGAGGTAGAGTCTATAATTATCCCTTATTTTACTAAGAAGGACCCTGTGGCACAGAGGAAAGTATTTATTTTCCCAAGGTCATCCAGCCAACCCATTTCAAAGCCTGAGTTCAAACACAGTTCAAACTCAGAAGCCCAGCTCTTAGAGACAGAACTTCGCTCCACCTGCAATTGCAGTGAAGGCAGTCAGATAGTGACAGCCAGTGATCTCCCGTGGGTGATATTAGCTCTAACTCCTTCTACTAAGCATATGCCTTCCACATCATATGTTTGTGATTATTGTGTTCAGAGGACAGATATAATTAAAGGAAGACGATTAGGGAAATCAGTATAATTATGGACCTTACAAAATTGTCATCAAATCTCTCTTTTCTTAAGTTTGATTCCCATGGTGTGGAGTACGCCAACCAGGGAATAAAATCTCCTAGAATTCTCCCAATCAAATGATTCTGTCTCACTACTGTAATTCATGCTACTGTAGGACTCCTGTGAAAGTTAGAGTAAACTTAATATCTGACATGCATAGTTGAATAAAAAATACAGACTAATATTAATTAATTTGACAATTATACCACAGTACTTTGCTACATTTTAAAAGCAGCTTAGAACTATACAATTTTTCATGACCTCTTTTGTAAAGATGAGGGCCAGGGTACAGAGTATATGACCACAGGTTTTATTTACCTTCTGAAATGTTAACTCATTAACCAAATGTCATCATTTAGACTGTTGTCTTCTGTTGAAGTAAGTTCAGTTTGAGCCAAAACAAAAACAAAAACAACAAAAAACCAAGTCACAGATCAGTTTGGTAAAAGTGCACAAAGCAGCTTAAATTTCAAAGGTAGCTCAAAAATTAATGACTCTTAGTTTCCTCAAGGTGCAACAGTATGCTTTGAGAATAGAGAAAGAAACAGGAAAAAAAAATTAGGGAACTAAATAATTCCAATGAATATTAATGAAAGATGGGTACTTTTCAGGCAGAGCTTCTTAGGTAGAAAGGAAATAGAATTTGTAAGAGGGTAAATTTCAATAAACAGTTATTTATAGATATGGGGAAATGAGTTCTGCTGAATTTCAATTCTTAAGCTGTGATAATGTCCATTTTTTTCAAACAAGTCAAATTTTTTGAGAAATAAAGCTTGCTACAGGCTGCCAATATATCTCACTTAGAACATAAAAAATTCCATTAAATAACCACTTTTTAAAATCTTTTCTAAATAGTCAGTTTGATGGTTTCACAGAACTATAACTCTGAGCCTACCTCCAGAATCTTAAAAATTGCCATTAAGTCTTTAGCCATCCTGCTTTCTGTTTTAATCGAACTATGACATAAAGTATGACTGCAAAAAGGAAAATGAGAGTTCTGGTGCAAGAATACTCTCTATATGACAATGATGGGAGTGGAATTGAGAAAGTGAAACTGAAAAGCTGAGATGAAACTCTCAACACTTCATCTAGAAAGGTGGTGATACAGTTAAAGTAAGACTCAGGGTATCAATCACAGCAGGAAAAATTAGAATTAAATGTTTCAAAGTGCCATTGTGAGAAAGTCACAGTTCTCTATTCTAAACTTAAATTAGCAACCTGTGAAGCAAATTTCTCTGAGGCTCATTTTGAAAAATTTTAGAATGAAAATTAATAGACAAAATGTCAGGTCCAAAATTTCAGAAAAATCTTTGTGATACTCAGTTGGGCCTCAAAGCCTTTCAATTCATCTCCTCCTCATTATTTTTTTTGTAACAAAAGAAGTTATTTTTGACTGTTAGTGTTTCCATGCAACCATCTTTGACTGTTAAAGCCAGAGATGGATCTGTCAGAGCTGTCAATATCTTTCTGTGTTTGGGATTTCAGCCTTTCATCCATCTGAACATATAAATGTAGAGCTTTTGTGCTTTGCAGTTTTGTTTCTCCATGAGCATGAATGCAAAAGAGACTGAGCTAAGAATGGCAGCTACAACTCTTCTGACGAAAAAAGATAATGCAAAAAGGGCCAGTTTTTAAAAGAGGGAAAATGTTTGGGGCATAAGAGGTTTTGTGACTCTAGCAATATGTTTCTCTTTTCCGAATTGTTACTCATTACTGTCAATCACCATCCTATCCTAGAATGCTAGATCCTGTCACTCGCTTTTCCAAATGCAAATGAAAAAAACATATGTCATTTCAATCCAATTTTCAAGTTTATTTTAATTAGTTCTGGTTTGGTATTTTTTCCCCTGCATTGAAATCCAACTACACACAAGCAAAAGCAAGTAGTCGCCTAGTTGTGGTTCAGAAAATGAAAGCACAAATCTTCCAAGGAGATATGGTAATTTGTCCTGAATGCTGGGAGATGGCAATGAGCTGTGGACCACTCTTTCCAGGAAATGGGTGATGGTCACTGGGGCGTACAAATATGAACCATCATGAAGATCCAACCTTCCTATGGAGAGACGTTAAAATTTTCTATTCTACCTCCATAGCTTCTCCTTCCTTCAACAAACAGTAGTGGAGTCCTATTCAGGTACTGTGCTAGGCCTGGGGATAAAATGGAACAAGTCACAGCTCAGTTTCAAAAAGATGAGCATCTGTGAAGAAGCACTAGACTAACACTGGTGAAACCCAGTGAGGTTCTCTGCGCCATTACCCCATGTTCACTCCTAGAGGGCAGGAATCTATTAACATAATAACAAAAAGGGTCTGTTTTTGAGAAGCAATCAGAAATTCCAAGAAGCTTTGTCTTAGCTGTTTCATTTTGAAGGCTCTTAGAGCTTTATCCACCCATTGACTGTATGGGAGAGGTTAGTGTATGAGAACATGGGAGTCCCCTTACCCTCAGAGAAACCAATAAACTAGATCAAAATAGATCACTGTCCAGCCCGAACCCCTCAACAGTTTCTCAATGCAACTGGAATAAGTTCCCTGCCTACAAGGCACTGCATGACATGGCCTGAATACCTCTCTGCACTCCTCGTTTTTATTCCTCTAACTAATACTGCTGTCATGATAGTCTCATTTCTGCCTTCAAATACGCCTGCCTTGTCCTCATGCCAAGATACTAGTGTGTTCTTTTGGCTTGGAATTCTCTTCCTCCAGATCATTGCACGGCTGCCCTCTCCTCACCATTCAGGCTTCAATTCACAATTCTCTAAACTAAAATAACACCCTCTCTTCTCCCCTCCTCAGACTCCAGCTAATCTGCCAGATTTTCTTGTTTGCCTGCTTTTAGCAATCAGCTGAAGTTATGTACATATTTGTGTGTTTACTGAGTGTCTCATAATCCTGTAGGCATTCCATCTTCTTCACTTCTCCATTCCTAGAGCCTCAAGTATTGCCTGTCCTCATAGTGGGACTTCCCAAAAATATTTGCTGATGGATGCGCTGACTCATTTATGATAGGAGAATGAGCAGGAGAGTTTCTATGGGTACAAGTGTTGGGCAGAAACAAGAAATGTATATTAATGTCACTATAACTTCATTGTAAACAGACTAAAAAAACTCATTATATGAGTTATGCAATTCAGTATGATGTGTGCTACAAAGGGAATAAATTCTACAAAGGGAATACATTCAAATTTTGAGAGGTGAGAAATACCTAGGAAATAATGACATCTTTCCTGAAATTTCAAAGATAAGTAAGATATAGCCAGATTCTGGAAGAATAAGAGATTAAGGGGAAAGGGCAATCCCTCCCAAATTAAATTGAATGTACAAAGCCCAAAGAGGGTTGACATTTACCAAGAAAAAAAGGAAAGACAGTGAAACATAGAGTAACAGCATCATTTTTTGCATGACATAAATGGAAGAGTTGAGACTGAAAGAAGGGAACTGAGAGAGCCATTGAAGAAATCCAGGAGAGAGACAATAGCATTCCTCAGCTGGGGTAGATCCACAGGGGGTGGATGGAATTGGATAAACCGAGAGATTTAAAGGTGTTATAGAATCAATAGGACTTGGTTGATTAGGTGTGAGAATGAACAAAGGGAATATTTTCTATCCAATTTTTCTTACTAAGCATTTGGATGCATCGTGGCTCCAGTAACTGACATAGAGGGCCTCTCCTTAGTGGACAAGATAATGTTCTTGAGCTTAAGTTGTCAGAGGAACAGCCAAGTGGAGATATCTAGGAGGATATTGGATGTACATGTCTGAGAAGATGCATCTGTGAGTTATCCTAGAAATGATAATTAAAATCACGGAAGCTAAGGAGGTCAAATAGCAATAGTGACCAAAGGGATAAAAGAATGCAAACTCAGGTGGGACCCTATAAAACACTAATATGTAATATATTTTTTTCAAAAAACGAAAAAGGGCGAGCTATGATGTTTACTTAGAGCAGCCAGTAAGATAGGTGGAAAACAAACTGTGTGAATTACAAATCCAATGAAGGAGAACATTTCATTGAGAGTGACTATTCAACAGTGTCAAGTGATAGGGAAAATCTCAAATTAGATTAGGTTTCCAAAGTGTCCATGGGATTTAGTAAAGTTGCTGGTTACAATCACAAGAAAGTTTTAATGGAGTGGTGAAAATGAAAGTGGGTTCCAGAAAGCATTTCCAGAAACCTGAATAGAAAAGGGGAGGCAAAATACAGCCATAATGAGTGGAGAAAATACTTTAAAGAAATTTGGCCACTGTT
Organism: Hippopotamus amphibius kiboko; assembly: GCF_030028045.1. NCBI lineage: Eukaryota > Metazoa > Chordata > Mammalia > Artiodactyla > Hippopotamidae > Hippopotamus > Hippopotamus amphibius. The sequence continues at coordinate 31,422,259 of NC_080191.1, forward strand.
GAGAGGAAAGTGAAAGATTAGAGTAGAAAGAGAGATGGTGAAATATTGTGTTTATGATGGAAAGTAACTTAAAATATTTAAATGCTGATGGGAAAGCTGGTGAGGAGAGTGTTTTTGAAGATATAGGGAAATGATAATTAATGGGCAAGATTACTGAGGAGGTGGAACGAAAGGCTATGTAAGACTGAAACAGATAAATTGTAAGGGACACTTCTTTCTCATGAGCGGATCATAAAAGGAAAGAATATGAGTAGATCAAGTAAATTATACAAGTGTAGAATAGGAGAGGCAAATAACTAGAACACAGGGAGAGGGACAGATGGTATTGATGATATGAATTTTTGAAGTCACCAGCCTATGTAAGTCTATGCTTTCCTTCAGTAGGGCTCATCTGCCTGAATACAGAAATAAAAAGATGGTAGTTATATTGGACAAGATTTGGGGGTTTTTGAGTATTCAAATGAAAAAGCAAGATAGCAAGCTAATTAAAACTGGTTGGAAACTGTGATCATATGATGGACTGGAAATAAAGTAAGGAATAAAGTAAATGTTAATGTGAAGTAGAAGGCAGTTAACAGGCTGGCAACATTCCAAGGAGCTGAATATTCTGACTTATCTTCCTTCTCATTCTCTCTTTTTAATTCCTTCCAATAAGGTTTCATCCCCACCACTCCACAAAAATTTTCCCTGTGAAATCACTCATGATTTACACCTGGCCAAGTATCAGTGAGTAATTCTCAGTCCTCATTTTCCTTGATCCCTCAGCAGCAGCTGACACATGTTGATCATTTTTTCCTTCTCGAAATTCTTTTTTGTACTTGCATTCCAGAACTCCACACACCTTTCAATTTGCTCCTACATTATCAGCCACTTCTCAGTATTACTTTCCCACTCTATCACCTCTATCTGATTGAGAATTTTGGAAGCACCCAGAGCTGAATCATTAAACTTCTCTTTTCTTTTTCCTTAAGTGATGTCATCAAATATTAAGGCTTATTTTCTGATAGCTCCCAAATTTACATTTTTTTGCATTTTCTAAACTTTATTTAATATTTAAAGGTACCATCTTGAAATTACAAATTAGAAAACAAAACATCATATAGCTATTGCACTTACACATTTTTCATTTTATCCAATTTTTTCCCTAATAACCTTTTATACCATTTTCCTAAGCAAATCAAAAACCAGCAAATAAAAATCTAATGATTTTAACACTCAAAAATTGGTAACTTTTTTGAGACATAATATGTGCTTATCTGTACAAGACTGAAAAGTGAAATACATATCTTAGGTACTCTTGATGAGACACTTCCAAAGTGGATTACGTGCACATCTACAATATTAAAGCAACAAAATATCTTTCACCTGATGGTCAAACTGGTTCACTGACCCCATTGCAAAATTATCGGGTGGGCCACCAAAGTTGTGATTGTTCTGGTTAAATATATGCCTGTTGTCAGGGGCAAATTCCCCACTGTCCTGACTGTTGCTGTCTTCAGAAGGAGGAACAATGTCCATTGGGCCTGGTGTTGGTGGCATCCATGGCTGATCTAGAGGTGGGGTGTGGGGGTTACTGATGCATTCCCCATTCTATTTAGGATTTAGGCATAAAAACATTCAACACGGGGTTATAACAAAATCAACACAAACTTCTAAAATCTCAAGAAAGCTAGATTTTTCAGTAAAAAAACAGATTAAAAAATTTATGACCTTGGTCAAACTCCTTTTGTGTATCTTAAAAATAAGCAATGAATTAATCTAATAAATACTTCAAATGAGCTAACTTCCACTCTAATTCATATCTTAAATAAATGGAAACCAAATGCCCAAAATTATTTTTAATGAACATAATAAAATCCAAAGCAATTTTCTGTTGAACTTTTCTATTTCTGTTCAGTAACAGTACCATAAAAATACTACCTTGAGATTTTTATATAGTATCTTTCTTCCATGAACACATTTATCCTCACAACATCCCTGTGAGGCAGGGAGAAATCAGGTACTATTTTTTGCCAATTTCAGGAAGGGAAACTGAGGCACACAGAGGTTAAATCACTTGCCTGGGACATAAAGAAAGTCAGCAGAGTAAAGCTGGGGAAGTGGGAATGCCAGGGTGAATCACTGATGAACTTAGGAACCAAAACATTTTCAAATATGGGACAATTTGGCACAGACTCAAAAGAACTAGAAATGAACCACCTCCCAGTATTAAAGATTAGAATATTCGTTATTCTTTTAAAAGTGATAGTAGAAGATGACTTCCTGAGGTTTCCATTCTTACACTGAGAAACAATAATGAGTACTAATAAGGAAAAAGAGCTATGACTTCACCATTAGCATACTCAAATGTAAGACTCATCTATAAATAATTTGAAGTAACTGTTAAAAATAATTAATAATGCAAGTCATAGAAAACTGAATTAGCATCAAAGAACCTAATCATACTGTGAAGTAAAAAAAGCAAACAACAAAAAAATAAACAGATAAAAACTTATGGAAGATCTTCACTATCAGGTAAAAAGGGAAGAAAAGATGGGTGGATGGTAGGGGCAGAGTATATCTGACAGACTAATTTGTCACATAGTGACACAATTTTTCTTTAATTAGAGACTAGACATGTTTTGCTCTGCCAGTGCTGCTGCTGAAAAGGCCAGAGGTTGCAACAGAGAGACATAGAATGCTCTCTTCCCTAGATGCCAAGTGAGGTTTCCAGTGTTCCCAGCCCCTGTCAGCCTAGGAATGAAGAACCAAGAAAAGAATCAAACTGAGTGCCACAATGCTAGCAGAATGAGTAGAGAATAATTTTAACCACAAAATTTCAAGGTCATCTATTTGCAACTGCCTAGTCTTTAAGAAGCATTAATTTCAAGAAGTCATAAAACTAAACAAATTAAACAATTTAATTTTAATCCTCATTTTACTTTAAAGATAGTCCTAAAATTTGGAAAACATAAACAACAAACCTGGTTGCCACATTCTTTAAAGTTTGAGTCCCCTTGGAAATTCCCATGATTGTTTGGACCAGACTCCATTGTAGACATATCTTGTCCATTTGGCATCATTCCTGGTGGTTGTTCTACCACGCTTTGCTGTCCTGAAGCTTCTCTTTGGGCAATCCAAGCTTGAGCCAATGCAGCCCAGTCAGTCTGGCTTGGATCCTGCTGGTGCTGGAATGACTGCATCCATTGTTGTTGGTTCAAGGGCCATTGCTGCCAAAGCTGTCCTCCTTGATCCCACATCCTGACTTTTAAAATATATCTGATTTTCTCAGAGGTTCACCTTCTGTTTAAAATTTAGGTTGATTCAGAACTACAGCTTGGAAGCATAGCAGCAAGGTTACTTATGCCCCACTCTGGTTTCGGAACACCGTTGTCACCACCGTTCCTGTAATACCTCTCCAACACTTTCGATGCTTCTACTTCTTCACGAACAAGACAAGATCCCAAATTTACATCTTTAGCACCAATTTATTTTGCTCTCACTCTCCCAACACTTGAACCTATTTAGATGTCCAAAAAGCATCTCATACTTAAGGCGTGTAAAACAAATTCTCAGTCCTTGAGGGAAGGTGACATCAGCAGTATCAGTCTTTAAAATTTGTAAAAAATAAGTTGGGCTTTCAGTGTAGCCTTGAGGTGTAACAGCCCAAGTGAATTGTTGGTTTTCCCAGGTAAAGGCAAACAAGTATTGAATCTTGGGGTCAACAGGGATGCTAAAGAAGGCACTACGGAGGTCTGTCACTGTAAAGGTTGTGTTCTTTGGAGGTATGGCTGAAAGTATGGGAATCTAACACAACTGTGCATCAGGGGATAACTGTGTTAATGGCCGTTAAGTCTTGGACAAACTTAAGAGAGGATGATACAATGGCTTGCACATGGAACAATCAAACCTTGTTTAATATATTCTTCAATTATGGGTTTGATTCCTTGAATAGCTTCTGCATTCAGGGAATATTGGTGAATATTTAGCAGACGCTTTCTTTCATCTACCTGAATCTTCACGGATGGTATAGAGTAAATGCAACCAATGTTAATAGCATTCTTAGACCAGAGTTCATCAAGGATGGTATCTAAGAGAGGGTTAGAATCAGCCATAGAGACTAAGAAAACTGGAATTATGATAGCTGAGTCTCCTGGAGAATTGTGAGAATCAGGGTCTCCCTCAAGATGTAAAAAGATTTCCCCGTTTTGAAAGAAGGAAACATGGGCTTTATGAGCCTTTAAGAAATCTCTCTCCAATAGGTGGATGTGAGCAGAAGGGACTAAGAGGAATGGATGAGTCCTTTCAATAGGCCCTAATTGAAAAGGGACTAGAAGACACTTGAAAACAGTCTTTGGTTTGTTAGATATTGCCACCATTTGCATGGTTTCAGTGCTCCAAGGAAGAGGAACAGACAGGTTGATGGAGTTAAGAGCTGACAAGGTGGCCTTTGTATCTATTAGGGTCTTAGTAACCTCATTCCCAATGGTTAAGTCAATTTTTTCCACAGAATTTGGTAGGAGCATGGGGAAAATCCCCCTTGTCCTGGGAGAAGCCCTATTGTTGAGACTAGCCAGGTTGGAACTTACGAGAATGCCTGTCATTTTTAGGCTATTGATTTTCCAGTAATTGTTTAAGCTTAAAACAATCTATTTTCCAGTGGCTGAGACTTTTACAGTAATTGTAAACCTTCTTTATTTGCCATTTTTCTTGGGGACCATGAGGGTTTCATTTAGCAAAAAGCTGTAGTTGTAAATGTATTATTTGGGTTGCCCAAACCCGAGTATTTCCAGCTTTCTCGGCTTTCCTTTTCTGTATCTTTCTGAATAGCTCAGGAGAGTAGTTCAACATAGTTTGCTAAATCATGAGGTTGCATCATGGCCCAGTTCTTCCTGTAACCCTTCAAGGGCAGAATTTAAAAGTGTCGAGGTTTTATCATTAATTTTATCTATGCCAGAATAGTGTTTAAAGGGGCTTCTCATATTTATCATAATAATCAAAGACAGATTCATCAGGTTTCTGAATACAGTTTTGGATTTTTTTCAGTCAATACTTTGAAAGAAGGCCTCAGAAATTTTATCATGAAGCATTTTACTAATTTAGAGGCTCATGCATAGCTGTTTGCCCCTTTTAGGTAAAATATTTATTTGGTTCATCCCAACCACCTAACATCATCCATTCTTTAGCAAGACCTTCCCTAACATGTGGATAAATTGATAAAGATCAGAAAATCCTGGCTCATGAGTCTGAACTGAGAAGGAATTCCTGTGCAAAAACCCATTGGAACTTTCTCGGGGTTTGTGAAGTCCTTAGCAATTGCAAGGAGTTCAGCTTTAGTCCAGGCAATGTAAAAAACAAGTTGGTGACTCTGGTTAGGGTTATAGACTGTCTTGGTTAGGGCAGGAGAGTCTAGAGTGGCTTCAGAATAATCTGGAAAGGAGTCATAAAAGGGAAGTTAGGCAAGAAAGGTTAGAGGGGGGAGGGGCTGAGAGGAGCAAGGCCGGTGCAGCGCTGGCAGGAGTAGAAAGTAGCAGCAGGGGAGCATTAGGAGAACATTTAGAAGTTTCTTTTAGTTTAGTCAATCACTGAGACAATTCAGAATTAGCCTCAGATAATTTGGAATTAATATCCTGGAGGGAAGCAATTTTGGAATTGCTACTTGTTTTGAGGGCTCAAAATGCCAATTGAAATAAGCTTCCCATTTAGGCTGCTTCATCTTACACCTTTTTTCTAATTGTCTGTGCAGATAAACTAATTAAGGAATTTCAAGGAGGCCTAACTTGGCCAATTTAATTGTAAATCATTCTGGGTAACTATAGTCCAGAGAGACAAGTACTTGTAGGAGGAGGGCCCATAGTTCTTATACATAAAACCAGCAGGAGTTCCAGAAGGAGGCTGCTCCACAGCCTGAGAGAGTGAACTTTCCTTTTTCCAAGAGTAATTAATCACCAGACCAAAATGGGAAACAAAGATCCAAAAACAGAAGCCACCACAGAGGGCACCCAAATAAAGTAGAACCTCTACCAAGACAGAGGGTCAATTCCACAATCGGGACCACCAAGGAAAGGACAGGGAACAACAGATTATTGTAGATACCTTTTTGAATCCATGGAGCTGCCAGAAGTTAGCGGTTGGAGGGGGAGGGTAGAGACTACACAGGTTGCTTTGTATCCCACTTCTGACACCATGTATTGTTACCTAAAAAATACAGAAAACTGCTAATAAGAAAAAAGAATTTATCTGCAGCCTTAAGACTTGCAATTTGGGAGGGACCATTCAAGAAGCAACTCAGATGTGCTCTGAAGGGAGAAGAAAATAGCAGAGGTTTATAAAGACAACAGACAGAAACATTCCAGAGAAATTACATAGGAGGTTACAATCACAGAACTACAATTGGTGCTGACAGGCATACTGTCACTTGCAGTAGCAGATGGGTTGCTAAGCTGAGGTTTCTATGGAGTAAATAAAATGAGTTCTAGATGGCCTAAGGATGACCAGATCAAAAGTTTATATTGTATCCACTTAAGGACCTGCGTAAGTTCCATCTCCCTAATGGTCTTCTAGCTTCCTTTGACATAAGTGACTCCATTTTGTTGTTCACTGTCCACAACAGGCAGAAAAATTGTTTCCAAAGTATTAAAGACACCAAAAATAGCTAGCTAACATAAAAGATAAGTTAGGGAATTATTTTAGAAGAGAAACGGGGCACTTGAACCTATAAGAATCATAGTAAAATTATTTGAATCTGTCCATTAATGTTAACAAGTTATTTGAGTGAGTAAAACTTTCTCTTCTTACCTATTAACTTTTTACAAAGTTACTACCTCAGAACATCTGTTTGCATAATGGGTCTTTCCAATGTTCTTGAATTAAAATGTCAATTGGAAGGAAATATTTAACATTTATAAATGCTTTGAAACTAGGGATTTGTTAACTACGTTTCCATTTTTCTGTTTTGTTACTATTTTCTTCTTTGAGTAGGTCATTTTCCTGAAGGCTATTTAATTAATGGTGAGGCATTGAATACATGCTTAGTATTAGAGTGATATAAAATCTATAATTGTGACAGTAACTCCTTAACATGTTTATGCCACTGCTGTTGAAAGTCAGTTCCCTGAACTCTGGCTGTGGTTAGAGTGAATGTGCTCTGACATTTTTTCATATGCTTGTGTCTCTCCAATCAAGAGCTGAAGTCACAGAACACAAGAGCCAATTGTCCAGGCTTTGGTTAGTTGTCCACCATGCTCAAGAAAAACAGGGCACAGACTGCTCACAATGAATTAAAGACCCCAAAATTATATGGGGATGCAGCTCCTGAAAAAAGGGAGATGGCCACTTCATGATCAAACACAATGTATGTTCACCATTTTCATGGAACTCACAGTTCTTGTTAATGAGTCAATTGCCATAATATAGCACTCTTTGCAGCATGCAGTGTAACAAGTATTACTCATTCTGGCCATCAGAGTCTTGATTTTCTCACTAAGGTGGGTTTCAAGCAGTTCAACTCTCAGATATAACAAAGCTTGGAATATTTCCTTAACTTGTAGTGTTTATGAAAATGGCAAAGGAATGTCTTGATAATGAGTGAAACAAAACTCTAGCTTTATACATTCTACCTTTTTTTAGCAAAGAAAATTATGGACCTCTGTGTGTGTGTGTGTGTGTGTGTATTACACATGCACACATATAATTCAGTATATAAATATTTTACAAAATTATGTATCTATAAATCAGCATAAATATTCTTTAATGGAATTCTGACATAAATTTCTATTCTCTTTCACTGATAACCAGATGATAGTTCTTAACCAGAGGGCATCAGAGTTCTCTACTTTGGTTCAATTTGGACTTCTGGTCCTTTTTCTTTGCCTTTGTTTGCTGGTCATTTTCAGTGTATTACCAACATTGAGCACCCTTTTGTTTTGCAATCAGATATCATCCTCTTCTGAGGTCAGTTGCTAAGATCATACTCTTTCACCACAATTTATTTTAAATACTGGATCATTACGAATTGAAGTGCATGGAAAGATTTTCTTCTTTGCAGTCCATTATGAATTGCCAGGTACTTACTTTATTTCTTAACAAAAATGGATCTGCGATGCTACAGCTCTGTATTTTTTTCTAGCCTGAGCAACCTATGGTCAATAATTTAGAATGCCCCGTAGTATGAATAAATCATTTAACAATCTTTGTTTCAGTAGAACATTCATTTCCATTTGAGTTCCAGGTTTAAAAGTAAATGTATCACTTGGCAATACCATAGCACTTCCAACAAATGCCATCAAATACTTTCCTGATCAAAGTACTCAGTGGTAGCGTTGGTTACTTAATTCATTCCCAGTATTGAATGTCCTATACATTGTCTATTATCATCAAATACTACTTAAATTCTTTTAAACATAAAGGTATGTTAGGCACTTCTCAGATTTTCTCCAATTTTGCTCATGCAACTTTCGTTTTGATAGTCCATAAGACTGTCAAAGCTAACCAACATAGCAATTAAACTCAAGACATTCAGTTTATAACTACACAATAAAACCTATCTGATTGAATCATCTTTTCCAAGAAACAAAAAAGAAGGTGTAAGCCATACTTAGACACTAGGATCCTAATATCAATTTAATTTTCCATGTGCAATAGTTTATTTTGTTGTCATATACAGTCTCAATGTTTCATGTATAAAATGCAACATCATCAAAAAATCTAAAGAAAATAAAAGCTGGAGAGGGTGTGGAGAAAAGGGAACCCTCCTGCACTGTTGGTGGGAATATAAATTGATACAGCCACTACGGAGAACAGTAAGGAGGTTCCTTAAAAAAAATAAAAATAGAACTACCATACGACCCAGCAATCCCACTACTGGGCATACACCCTGAGAAAACCATAATTCAAAAAGATACATGTACCACAATGTTCTCTGTAGCACTATTTACAATAGCCAGGACATGGAAGCAACCTAAATGTCCATCAACAGATGAATGGATAAAGAAGAGTGGCACATATATACAATGGAATATTACTCAGCCATAAAAAGGAATGAAATTGAGTTATCTGTAGTGAGGTGGATGGACCTAGAGTCTGTCATACAGAGTGAAGAAAGTCAGAAAGAGAAAAATAAATACCGTATGCTAATGGTAATGGAATCTAGAAAAATGGTACCTAGTGGCAGGGTAAGAATAAAGATGGAGACATAGAGAATGGACTTGAGGAGGTAGGAAAGCAGGGACGTAGTGAGAGAGTAGCACTGACATATATACACTACCAAATGTAAAATAGATAGCTAGTGGTAAGCTGCTGCATAGCACAGGAAGATTAGCTTGGTACTTTGTGACCACCTAGAGGGGTGGGTAGGGAGGGTCGGAAGGAGACTCAAGAGGGAGGGGACATGGGGATATATGTACACATATAGCTGATTCACTTTGTTGTACAACAGAAACTAACACAACATTGTAAAGTAGTTATACTCCAATAAAGATGTATCTAAAAATGCAACTGGCTGGATTAGATGTGTTGTGATTTACCATAAATTTTAGCCTATTTTTTAAAGTAATCTGATACTTATAAAAGATTCATTTTAATTGTAGACAATGGCTAATCTTATCTTTTCACCTTGCAAACATTAGGGTATCTAGTCAGTAGGATCTTAAAGCCTACCGTAAATTGTACCAGATGACAGCGTTTGACACTTACTGGTAAGGGAATAAACATATTTTTAAATATAAAAATAAGTAGAAACCCATGCCAAATTTTGCAAATGTTCAGTATGGCATGGTTTTCAGGAAGCTATTAAACATAACAGTGGTCTAAAATAGATATTAATTTTCCTAGGATTAGATTATATAAAACAAAGGATTGTGATAGACACATTCCCAATTTTTAGTAAAACAAAAGCTTGCCAAAAACAGCAACAAAAACTACAGCAGAAGCAGTCAAAGCAAAGTATCTTATGTTCATGTTTCTTCACATATAGTGCTGTAAATTGCAGCATTAATACCAGTTTTGGATCAGATAAATGTTCAAAACTATATCCATTTGTAGAATTGAATGTTTAGGAACTTATAATAACATGTGGTTTAGAAAAAATAATGAGAAAACATTCACAATTATATTAAGTGAAAAAATCATGATTAAAACCATTTCTACACCACCAATATTTATTACATAGATTACACATTTACATAGAAATAAAGGCTGATGGGCAATACATTAAATAACTAAAATAATAAGTATTTAAAATAAACACATCTTTCTGTGAATGGGATGTATATGACTTTCATTTTATTTCTAATATTTTCCTGTATTTTCCTAATTTTCTATATGAATGTAATCTGCCTGTGTGAAAACTATGGAGGACATTATAAAGCAAATAAATTCTTTCAATTTTAATTCCTAAATGTTATACCTGTATAATAAGGTTTATACATAATACATAAAAATGTACTAAATTACTTTTCAAATAAACTTAGGTCTAAAAAAAAAATCTATTTTTTTAAATCAGATTTTCCTTGTGACACAAAACCTTTCATTACACTCAAAAATAACATCAACCTAAGCACTTCTAAATCTACTCCCTCTCAAAAACTTGGGTGAGTATACCATTCATTATCTGCTTTATACATGTTAAAATGTACCATAAACAAAACATATACCTGTGACTTTCCTTAATAATGCCTAGCCAACAGAAAACCCCTCTAAGGTATCTTTAGGCATATTACTTAATTTTTTGTTAAAACAGTTTAAAACAGAATGTAGAATTCTCAAGATTGCTGGCAAGAGGGAATTATTTCAAATGCTTTTTATAGGTCTTTAAAATAAACATTTCTTCTCCAAAATATAATTGTTTCAATCTGGGATCATTTGGATACAAGAAAAGAAGGAACCCCACACAGCTTGAAAGAGTGGTATTTACCAGAAAGATTTTAAGTCACTTTCTGAGAGTCTAGAGCAGAAAGCAGAGGCCTGTTTAAGATGAAGGGAGAGGTCAAGTTGGGAGGAGTTGGGAGTACAGAACTCTCAGCCCATTTGCTTCTCCAAAGCCTTTGATCTCCGGTTCCTCTGCACAACCACCTCTTGATTCTTCCTCTGCAAAGCAGATTGATGGTATCTGGTTTTCTGAGTACGGTAGCCTCAAAGGGCCTAACAGGTTCTTAGATTTTAAAGTCTCATGTATACTGAGTTCCAATCTCAAATTCTTGGACTAAGAAACTGATTTGTTCTGCATGGGTAAGGTTGCCCCAAGGACACACTCATGTGCAAAATTAGTTCTTCACAAAACAGGTGTAGATTCTATCTCTGCAGAATATTTGTGCATGCAGGATATTTTTATGACATTTGCTATGAAACGAGGACCAATAGCCAAAAGCAGATACAATAAATGTATTATGTGTATGTATGTGTGTGTACATATAAAACAGGTATATATAATTTATACAATTTATCATTGAAAAGAACAAACCAACTCGTACAATTCTTATATACCTTATATGCAAACAAGAACTCCAAAAATTATCATACACCATAAAATTTCATAATTGAGAAAAAAATTTATTTTTCTAAATTTTTACTCTAAAATTGTACTTGGAAAGATTTTAGAGTTAAGAAGGGCAGTTAAAAGCATCTCTAGAGTTACACTGCCAGAGTTTGAATCCTGATTCTACCATTAACGTGATGTATAAACTTTCAATAAATTACTTAACCTCTCTGCCCTTCAATTTCCTCATTCGCTAAATGAGGGTAGTGATAGTCACAGAACTATCCTGAGGAGTAACTATATGAAATGCTTAGACTCTCCCATCTGGCACACGGGATTTAGTATGTTTTTTATTAAAATTTTGCTGTATACTTTCTTTTCAGACGCCTGAGATCTCAACTTTCTTTATATATGAACTACTAAAATATCCATTGTTTGTGGCTATAAAGTTGATTTCATGGAAATTGTTTAATAAAATAAATTCTATACTTATCTTCAGTCTCAATATAAATATTAATTGTAAAGCAAGTATATTTATAGAAATTATCAACACAAATATAACTAAATTATTAATTAAATGCTTTACTGATTCATAATTTCTGACTCTACAACACACTAATTTTAGATAATTTGAGGAATAGCATATAATGAGGAAGCAAAGCAGGTCACTGATAATCCTCAGAGAGAATTATTGTTACATTTTCCATTTAGTCTTTCATCTATACACGTTTATAATTTAGTTGAGATCATTTGCACATATAATTTTCTCTTACATTTTCATTTAATGTTAATAATGATTTAATAAAATAAAGATGATTTATATAATTACTTTACAATCATATTTTTCATCGATTTGTAAACAGTCTAATTTATGAATTGTTTAGTATCTAGGCACTTTTAGGCTATTTGATGGTTCATGAAAGTAATGAAAATATTTATATACTTTAAGCAGTTATTGATTCAATACCTAATCCAAAGAGTTTACAAGAGTACCCTATGCTACCAGACTTAGCTTATTCGCATTCTCAGAGGTTCCCCAAGGACTTCGCTACAAAATATCCCTCACCCTTCCTACTGCTTCTAAAACATTATTACACATATTCTGCAAACAGAACACTGATTATCTCCTCCAATGAATTCCTGCACAAATATTAATTTTGTGCATGCAGTAATCCTAGGATATTCCTGTGTGAGAGGAGAGTTGATTAGAAGAGGAGAAATCTTCGTATTTAAGACTTCATTGACATGTTTGTATATACGTTGTAGTAGTTTCTGTTATTGCTATAACAAGTTACTACAAACTTGGAGGCTTAAAACAACAAAAATTATTTTTCTACAGTTCTGAGGGACAGAATTCCAAAATCAGTTCTTAGGGGTTAAAGTCAAGAAGTCAGTAAAGCTGGTTCCTTCCGGAAGTTTTGAGAGGAGAATTTGTTTCCTCGTCTTTTTCAGTTTTTAGTGGCTGCCTGTATTCCTGGACTTGGGGGTCCTCCTCCGTCTCCAAAGGACATCATTCTAATCATTGTTTCTGTTATCCTATATCTTCTTCCTTGACTGTGACTCCTTTCACATTCCTCTTATGATGGCCTCTGTGATTAGATTGGTCCTTCTGCATAATTCAAGATAATTCCCCACCTCAAGATCCTTAATCACATCTACAAAGAACCTTTTGCCATAAAGCTAACTTTCACATGTTCTGGGAATTAGGAATTGGACCTATTAGGGAGAGGGCCTTTATTTAACCAATCACATATGTTTAGTGACTTATTCTCTTAGCTAATCCCTATAGTACACTTATGGACACTTTCTGATATTAATATACCCGTTTCTCTTTTGGTAAAATCCATGTCTTTACCCCAACTATTCATTTTGTTCTACCAAATGCAAATTTTAATTCATATACCACATCCAACAACTACCAAAAACAGAAAAAAAAAAAAAAAAAGAATGTAACATACCATACCTAACTATTGCCCTGTTTTGGAACACATAAAGTTATTTCCAAAGTTCAAATATTTCAAATAATGTTGTGATGAATGTCTCTGAGTAAAAAGCATCTGCATTTTAAACTATTCTCTTAGGAGAGATTTCTAGAAGTAGAATCAGTGGGTCAAAGCATATAAATATTTTATTACTCTTAAGACCTATTGCCAAATAACTTTCCAAATATGTTGTTCTAAATGATATTCCCATAAGTCGAGTATGAGAGAGCTTATCTCATGACACACTTGCTGTCACTGAGTCTTTGCAATTAAAAGGCAAAAATTGTAGCTAACTTGCTAGGATAAATTAGAAGAGATGTTATTTTAGTTGATATTTTCTTGGAGAATAATTATAGTGATTATTCCTTTCATTTTTTAACTGTTTCCTTTTCCCCCCAGGTTATATATTTATAGTTTTTAACTGTTATTGATTTCTTAACATTTTTTCTCATTTAGAATAAAATCATCTGAGAATCCCTAGCAAAATATTTTGTTCATGTATAATTATTCTTGTAATAAACCAATTAATCCTATTTAATAGCATTTAATTTTGAAGTCTCTGTATTCGTGAATGCAGTAAATATAATGGTATGATATTCAATTTTTGTATTTCTTTTCTCACCCCATCATTTCATATCAATCAACTCTTCATCAATATATTAAAACATGGTCTGAGCCAATTTTGGATTGGCTACTAAAGGTTAGTTTTGATAAAAGCTGAATGGAATTTTACTCTAGTGTTATTCAGTTTCACAATTCTACTCTGATATTTTTTCTTTAAATATTTTAATAATTATTTTCAACTTACCTCACCAAATATTATTTTGTGTAACATCTTTCAAAAAGTGCTATATTCTCTATAAATGTTTTTAAATTTTTGTACATTTATAAATAAAAATTTTATTATCTTTCTGCTAAATCTCTTTTAAAGAAACTATAAAGTTATTTTTTAAAAGTATTTGGAAATCTGATTTATTTCAGATTTTTTTTGAGAATACATATTGGAAGAGATGAATTATACTATTTTTTATTGTTTTGAAGATTATGTCCAAAATTACAAACTTGAATACATACATTTTATGCTATAAAAAGATAAAACTTTTTTTCTATGTAATCTAAGAATTTATGATGAATGATAAGTTAAATTAGTCTGGATGATATGATATTTATGTAATTTTATAGTAGACTCTAGTAGTAGCCTGGACTATATTTATTTTGAGACAGTTATTCCTATATTGCTAATGTAACATTCTAAATGAATCACATTTTGATATACTTTAATCATGTAACATTTTATTTTCTTGTTCATTTCTCTGAGTGGCAAAGAGAGTTTCAAAACAAATTCTAAATAATAGTAGATTGCTTTCAGAACTTTGATTAGTAAAATATGAGATCATGGTGTTTATTATACCATATTTTGATAGACGACAAGTATATTGGTTTCCTGAGACTGCAGTAACAAATTGCCACAAACTCGATGACCCTGAAACAGCAGAAATTTATTCTTTCACCATTCTGGAGGATAAAAGCCCCAAATCAGTTCCACTAGGCTAAAACAAACGTTGGCAGGACAGGCTCCTTCTGGAGGCTCTTCCAGTTGCTGGTGGAAACCCAAATTCTTTGATTTACGGTTGCACACTCCATTCACTGCCTCCACCTTCATATCATCTTTCCTTCCATGTACGTATCAATCTCTGCCTGCTTCACTTTTATGAAACATGTGATTACATTTAGGGCCTAGCTGGAAAATCCATAATTACTTATCTCAAAATCCTTAATTTAATCATACCTGTGAAAGCAACATTAACATAAAAAGAGATAGTCACAGGTTCCAGGGATTAGAATCTGATATCCATGGAGGCCATCTTCCAAGGCACTACAACCATATCGCAATTGGCCTTTCAGTAGATTCAAATCTCCAATTATCCCTGTGTCAAGGGAGAATGAATTCAGGAAAAACTCTCTGAAGGTCTTATGTTTTGGCAGGTAGGTCTGGTGTAAGACCCTTAGGTGCTACACAGAAAAAGAGAATGAGAAAAAGCAATAGGGACAGTTTCCTTTTATCTTGAACTATTGGTAGCTAATAAAATTTACTGCTTTCTGGAATTAGGATAAGATAGGAATAGAAAACATTAGTACTAAAGAACATTATATTTCACATGTAAATGTGAAATGTTTATTTCTGAAAAGGGAATGTTTTCTCCAATATGAAATAATACCTTCAACAGCCAGCCTGGAATTGTGATCATCTGACAAAAGATTTAAATAAAAACTGAGAAAATCCAACATTATATAGTTTATATATAATAATCATTCATTTCACAATAAAAAATAAGTATAATTATCTCAAAATGCTTTACTATGCTTGAAAATAAAAGCAAACTATTTTCATCTAGATATTCAATTATTTTGCATCATAAAATATGAAAATTTCTAAAACTAGCTTATCCTCCATGTCTATAATCTCATATTTTTTCTTATTTTATTATTTTTAAAGCTTATGAAGGAATATTTATCCTTTTTTGCATATATGTGTAATACTTTCCATATCTTTATTTAACTTATAGAGCTGTAGTGTTTTTTATTAAAAGAAATTCAAGTACCTCTGGGACTTCCCTGGTGGCGCAGTGGTTAAGAATCTGCCTGCCAATGCAGGAGACACAGGCTCAATCCCTGGTCCAGGAAGATTCCACATGCCATGGAGCAACTAAGCCAGTGCACTACAACTACTGAGCCTGCGCTCTAGAGCCTGTGAGCCACAACTACTGAGCCTGTGTGCTGCAACTACTGAAGCCCACTCACCTAGAGCCTATGCTCTGCTACAAGAGAGGGCACCACAATGAGAAGCCTGCGCACCACAACGAAGAGTAGCTCCCACTCACCACAACTAGAGAAAGCCTGTGCACAGCAACGAAGACCTAACACAGCCAAATAAATAAATAAATAAATAAATAAATAAATAAATAAATAAAATCTTAAAAAAAATAAAGCATTCCTCTTCAAAAAAAAGAAATTCAAGTACCTCTGTCTCAAAGGCCTATCCTTTGGGTATCTCATGGGTATCTCAGTAGCCCATAATAGTTACAAAAGAGCTTGTCAAAATGTGTCAAGACCACATTCTCCAATACTACAGTAGTTTTCTTCTACAGAAACTATGCCAAAAATTGGCATTTTAGACACATAATAGACTGTGTCTGAGATAATAAGATTGTGACATACTGACAAAGCCAGGGCAATTTGAAGAAGTGAGTATTTCTCTTCTAGGTTTTCCTGCTTCTTCCTGATATCCTGGTGTCTCAAGGAGTATGCTGGGAACTCTATGGAGCATATGTGATGTAATATTTGGACAAGGAAAAATTTTTCAGAGTAGTACCACACTTAAAATATTCTTGGGGATGCTTTGGATTTGGGACTTTGTGCCGAAATCTCTAACATCTTTGCATGGTTTTAATCCTAATAAAAGAATAACAATCATAAGTCTTTCTTGATACAGCTCTGGCAATTAATATTCATATTCAACTTAGAGACATTTTCTCCACCACAGGCAGCCATTCGCTGACATTTCAACTTACAGATTTGCAATTGCAGACAATTGGTATCTAAATGAGTTGTGACAGCTAGAAGAAAAACTACTGTTTTAAAATTTTCTTTCATATGTCAAATCATTTCATTACTTAATTTTCAATGACACATTTAATGGCATTTTTCATCATGATAAAAGTAACACAATCCAGTAGCTGGTCTTTTGACATGCAATGTATTTTGACATAAATAAAAAAAGTATTAAAATTTTAAATCACATCACACTGTAGGTCTCTAGTTCACTATTTCTTTATCATTGGATATCTACAATGTATAATGTCTATTCAAAATATTGGAAAACACTCTGACCTTTCTAAGACAACATGTTCGATGGTTATTTATTTTGTAAAGAGATTGAGAAACGTTTACTCACTAGAATTCCCTGGAGATGAGTGAAGAATGTGGACATTTGAAAAATCCTTCTGGTTGCCAACTTGTCTCTAGGGGAAATCATTGCAGTGCATAGCTTGACTACAAATTCTAGAATTATTTATACAGTAAGGAGGGTTCCATATTAGAAGTGGGGCTTTTGAATGGTTATGGAACTATCTAAACCTTGAGGAAGAGACCTGCCACAACAGAGAGAGGAAGCAAAGCTGAAGTCAACTGCAGGAAGGGATCAACACACCTTTTAAAATGCTACATAACAAAGAATATTGCCTACCAGTGGGTCCTACAGACCCACTGCTGTCTCTAACCTACAGTACACCCTGAAAGGAATTCAGGATAAATAGGATGAGGTACTCTGTGCTTTGGGAAAACAGGCAAAATACGCTCCTTAGATAGTTAAATACATTTACATTTAGAATACATTCTAAAATTTAGTGAACCTGAATTTCTTGCATCTTCTTATACATAGAAAACTACTAAAATCAGGAACCAATATACTGCTCCTTGTGACCAGCAGTAACTTTCTACCGAGATGTATGCTTGACTGCACATATTCCTTAGCCAAAATCATACATTATTTTTAAATTTCAGTCCACATGATCTACCTGCTGTTTCTCGCAAATATTCTATGAAACCTCAAAAATCACAATGTGCTTGAGACAGAGTTTCTGCCAAGTTCAGCAAGAGGCAGATCTAGTCAGTCTATTTAAACTCAGGGATGGAGACACTTGGGAAGCTAAGAAAGTAAAATGAAACTAGGGGTTTAAGTAAGTCACCACATATCCTTTCCTCAGTGGAGAAATCAAACCATATCTGATTGGCAACTAATCTGCCTTTAAAACCATATAAATCTACTGCAATTAAGAATCATGGAATGCAAAAACCATCAAAAGAAACAAAGATTTACATTTCAGAACATTTTTTACCAAAAAAATTCATGCAGTATTTGGAAGTGGAGAGGAAAAAATCATCGACATGCCCAAAACTATCGTATGCTTATGAGTAATAAATTTTTAGATTAAAAATAGTACTTTAATACACTATTTAGGAGGAAAAAACATAGTGAAGATTGAAAATACATCTCTAATCATACCTGAACATACATAAATAATAACTTGAGATGCCCAGTAGTTCAGGCATCAAATATCCCTTTCATGATGGGTTTGGAGCATTTCACCCATGTTATAATGGTATTCCTGTCATTCTGTTGTTTTTAGAAAATTACGACGGTAAATAACAAATTGGAATGAGCTTCATTCACTAGAGGACCTTCAGAAATTTTACTTAATATCACTAGATTAAGGTCTTTTGAAAAAGAACAGAGAGTTACTAAGTTTATTGTTTGCTGATAAGAAAAGAGGACTGCATTTCATTTGCTCTATTTGCATTTTTCTTAACTGGTGCACTTGAAATACCCACAACTGAAAATGTGTTGCTTTCATATTCAAATAAGAGGATGAACCATATCTTCCTCATCCAATATTCGTTCTATTCCTTTATTGACTCCTCTTTCTAAAAAGCAGGTCACATTAGTATCTTTTGCCCTCACACAAAAGAAAGGCATTCAAGTGTCAGACATTCACTGCTGATTCATAACCCCAGTGATCAGAAAACAAGAGACCTAGTAACTCTCAGGGGTTTTACACCTGCCTCTAACTTAATCACCTACTGTGACTGTTGCTCAACACCAAAATAACTCAAGTAGTCTTCATCTGCCAGGAAAAAAAGAGGAATTTTTTAAAAGGAAGCTTACTAAGAGAATTTCAACTACTTTGACACATCTCTAAGGGAAAAAAAAAGAACTTAAAAGCTATTTTTCAAGTGATTAACATTGATTAATTCACAACTAAAAAGATCATTTGCATAATTTTAGAATATATAATTAACTCCATGATTTGTCTGAATACTTCAGACATAAAGAGTTTAGATTTTCAAGGCTTTCCCCCCCTTGAATCAATTTACTATTTATACCCATACTTAATGTAGCTGAAGCAAGGTGCTAGTGGTCTGAGCAATGCTGGGCAGAGGGAACCTGAAGAGAGCAGAGGTTAGATCAAGGGCTTTGGAGCCATAGATCTTGAGTTACAGTCTTGACTCTACCATCCGCTTTGCGACTGTGGACAAGCCATTTAATCTCTCTAAGACATTGTTTCCATAGCTGTAAATTGGGAATAAAATTCCAAACTCACAAGGTTTTATAAATATAAAATGACATAACGTAGGTTATACACTAAGCCTATGACAGCAGCATTCATCCATTTCTGGTATAATTATTGTCATGATAATGATGTTCAATGTTTTTATCATGGAAATTATATAGATTTCAAGGTCATGTTAAATTCATAGACACTAAGTAGTTTATTTAGTATCACAAATGGTAGACTGTAGAAGCAGTGAGGGGTGAAATAAGAAAGGCAACTAGAGGACCTATTTCTCCAGAATGTCTGCTCACTTCTCAAAAGCATGTGCCTACTGATAGCAGGGATAAAAATTCATACATGTTTTGCAGTTCGCATGTGACAAAGCCTTTCCTCTGTTTAAGTTAGCATATAGCTAGGAGAGCATTATGGAGAATACTTGGTGAGCAAAGGATCAACAGAAGGTACATGGAGCTGGCAAACAAGAAGCAGAAAAGAGATGAGTATCTGGGAAGTTGCGACATCAGCACAAACTCCATGAATATTATAATAAATAGTAAGGGGGATTATTATAATAGTAACTGAATGCTTACAATAATAAGAGCTAACATTTATTGAATGCCTAGCTAAGGCAAATCACTTACATGATTCGTGGGGCGATTTGTAAGAAAATAAATGCAAAAGTATAAATACAGGTTTAGGGACAGAGCTTTAAAAGGAGTCCATGCAACTGAGGGGTCCTGAAGCTTAGCTTTCGTAGCTTCTTGGTAAATCCATTTCTGCCTGCTTACTACATGCCCAAGTCAAGGAAGAAGAAGCTATAGCAAATCATATGAAACCAATCAGCCTCAGCCCATATCCTGGTTCTGTCCATGAACCAGGGCAATCCATCAATCTGGGCAAACTTCTTTCTTTCTTTTCTTTTCCTCTTGAACCTAATTTTTTTCTTTCACAGTGATGTGCAGGTAACTGTGCTGTAGTGAGGTTGAAAATAAAATTTATAAATATAATAATAATATATATGCAGTAATTGATAAGTAAGCTTAACCATCATGACTATTATTAATAGTTTTTATCATTTTACTTACAAGCAGAGAAAATTATGAAATTTGACCACCATCCATATAAAGAGTAAGTAAAATCAAAATTTATTTTATAAATTTTTGAAATCTAGTGCAATTATAATAATTACAAAGCTAAAAAAAAAAGTAAAAGCAGATGCAGTCCCAAATTTGACTGCAAATTCCATGCTCTTATGCCGAGACCAGCTCGGCGACTCGAGGTGAGTGACGAGTGCCGCAAGCTTGAAGAAGACACAGACAGACTGAAGAGAAAAGTGGGACCGGGGGGCTCAAGACCTCTCGGATCAAGAGCCCTGCTGACTCATCCCACGTTGCTTTTATTGAGTTCTTCGGCTAACATTCTCAGGTTACACCCATAAACAATCAAAGGCCTCACATGACTGAGGCAATTATCTTTGTTTGCTTCCTGGGTCCAAGTTGAGCAGGTGTGGATTTGAGCTGGGGGTGGAGAGCAAAACAGCCCTGGGGGCAGGAGACCTCTCTCAGATATTGGGGGTCTGTGCCCCACCCCTGTTGGCCCCTCTGCGACTGTGCCTGTCTTAGGTTGTTCCTCCCTTGAGGAATCTTACCCGTCTCTGGCTAACCAGTCATCCTTCAGGGCCAAACAGGGTGATATAAGGAAGGCTCTATGCACCACCCCTGTTGGCCCCTCTGTGGCTGTGCCTGTCTTAGGTTGTTCCTCCTCTGAGGAATCTTACCCGTCTTTGGCTAACCAGCCGTCTCCTTCAGGGCCAAACAGGGTGATATTAGTCTCCACGCCCCACACCCTCAGCTCCTCCACTGCTCAAGCAGGACATTCTGAATCCCATCGCTCGGCCCACATACTTTAACATTTTCAAGGTTTCAAAAAGGTTCCTGAATGTCTTCCCACACTCTTAACCACAAAACAATACTCTACTCTGAGCAGAACTGAGTGGAAGCGGATCTTCTGAAATATCTAAAACTTTAAAGAGGAACCAAAAAACTGTGGTTTTTTTAGCACTCTCCTTTGTTTCTGTGTAAACAGTTTCAAAGAGCTAAACCCTGAAGAAGATACTGCCAATTTGCATTCCCAATTCATGAACCAAAGCAATTCTAAATACCAAGAAAATATGGCTGTAGACATGCTTAGTGAAAATTCAGATACTGCACAACTACTGAAGAGGATTTCTTGAATCTCTTTGTATTCATAAATTTCAATGAGGTCCAGGGCACTTCTTTCCCAGCATTCTTCCATTAAGGAAGATCACTTCAGCTCTAAATAAGCTTTCTTAGAAAACTGGCATAAAATACTTTTAAAATACTAAAACTTTAAGATGTCTCCAGCTTAGGAGTAATGCAGAGAAAGTGTAAGAATATATATGGCTGTTGTATAATGAAAGACACCTTACCCAGGCCAAATCCAATATAGAATTTTGTATTTCCAAGCTTCGATATCATGAAAAGGGCCAAAGGTAAATATATGCTCATAAAACTTATGAGACCTCTTAGAAAGAAAAGAGTGAGATTCACAAAGCATGGAGGGTTTCACACAGCTTGTGTTACTTGTAACAGATAACCTGGAGCTTACCTTGAAGTCTATAGGTTAAAACAGTTCAGAACCATACATTTTATGTGCTTAGGGCAGCATCTGGCATGTGGAGTGAGCACTCAATAACTAGAAGCTATAGTACCTGTCTTGCTATTTTAAATGTACTGTTCCTTACATGTACTACCCTAAAAGCAAAAAGTAGTTCCATGACCAGTATTGCAGGTATTTTCTTTGGATGGTTCTCTGCTTATTCTCTCTCTGTTGTGTCTTACTAAACTTTCTTCTTGTTTCCCAGGGCCTATATCCCACTTCCATCTTCTTTGGTGGGACATTTAACTCCTGTTCCTGACTTCCAACAACTCTAGTTGTACACTTTGTCCAATACTGTTTTTCCCCAAAGTTTTTTAAGAAATGCTGAGCACAGATCACAAAGTGATGTCCAAGATGTTCTAACTCTTCTCAAGTCTCTGTCCATCAATTGTACTCATTATCACTAACCAGGAGAAGAACTTTAGTGTGTTTCCCATTGGAGAAAATCCAAGAACTATAAAGATCTCTTACTGGAAAAGCTCAATTTAAGGGTATCTAAGGAAGAGAAAAAAATGTTCCTTCCCCAAGTGCAGATCATGTTATAGGAGAGGAAAAATCTCCTTAGACATATAGTTCAAAATATTTTGAGCTCTACAATTATGAATAACAGCCACTCTAGAGCATAATACCTTCTAATAAGGAGAACACAGAACACAAACCTCAAAGCACATAGAGGATTAGTGAAAACATATGCCCAAAGAAGAAAAAATTTGAGGATTTACCATTCGTGGTTTTGAGATAGTATAAAGCTACCATAGTCAAAACAATTGTCCATTGGCAAAAAGATAAATGTATTAATCAATTGAACAGAATAGAGAATGTAGAAATAGATCCATATATAGCGATCAATTAGATTATGGCAAAAGTGTCAGGGCAATTTAATGGGGGAAAAGGAAGGTCTTTTCAACAAATTGTGTTTGATCAACTGCATGTGTGAATAGAAAAAAAAAAAAAGAACATCAATCCAACTTCAAATAATATTTAGACCTAAAAAAATTTTCTCAAAGAAAACATAGAAGAAAATTGTTCTGACCTTAGGATAAGAAAAGTTTTTTGGATAGAACAAAGGAGGCTTGAGCCATGCAAGAAAAAATATATATTGGATTTTATCAATATTGAAAGCTTTTACTCTTCAAAAAAAACCATTAAGAAAACAACAATAATACACACTGCAAGAAAGTATTCACAACAAATATATCACACAAATTACTTACATGCAAAATACACAAAGAACTCATAAATCAATAATAACAAAAATACGTTAGAAAATGGGCAAAAGATTTGAGAATAGACTTTACAACAGAAGATATACAACAAGCACATAAAAAACTTCAAGATTATTAGTCACAGAAATTCAAGTTAAAACCACAATGAAATACCACTAACCTACCCTTAGAATGGCCAAAATTAAAAGAACTGACATACCAAGTATTGGCAAGAATATGAAGACCGAAACTCTTATGCACTTGTGGTCAGAATGCAAACTGTCATAGGCACTTTGGAAAATAGTGTGTCAGTTTCTTGAAAAGTTAAAAGATAAACCTACTGTATAAATGTAGGTTCATACAAAAACTTGTACATCAATGTTCACAGAAGCTTTATTTGAAATAGTCCCAAATGACCCAGATATCCATCAATAGGTAAGTGGATAAACAAACTGTGGTATATACATTCAATGGAATACTACTCAGAAATAGAAGAACTAACTATACTGACACATGCAACAATGTGAATGAATCTCAGAATCATCATGCTGAGTGAAAGAAGTCAGACAAAAAAAAGAGTATACGGTGCATGATTAAATTTCTTAAGATACCAGAAAATGTAAACCACCTATAGTGACAGAAATTAGATCAGTAGTTCCCTGGGAATTGGAAGTAGAGGAAAGTTTGGGGAGGGTGACAGAAACGTTCACTTGATTGTGGTAATGAATTCATGGATGCCTGTATTTGTCAAAACTCATCAAATTGTATAACTTAAATATGTGCAATTTATTATATGACAATTCTACCATAAACTTCATGTTATATGACAATTATTTGACAATTCCACAAGAGCTACCAGATAAATGTATTAAAAAATGTCTTTCGGAAAACTTGGCCCATGTTTTATTATCTCTTTCTGATGATGAATTAGAAATTAAGACTAACACTACTAAAATAAATAATTCATGTATATGAAGCAGAAAACCTTGCAGAGGTTTTTCCCTTTCTTCTTTAAGGCATAAAGAGGGTTCTTGGAGAAGCTGGTTAGGGCTTGGAAGGTTGGAGCAGAACTGAGAGAGTAATGTGATTTAAAGTGGCTCTTTGAGAAACCATTAGAACTCCATTTCTGCAGAGAAGGCTGGGACACATTTGTTGTGCGAAGACCTGCAACAGAAGGAATCCAGAAGAGATCTGGGTAAAGAGGAGAGGAAAAATTGTAGGATTTTGATAGTTTGGCCCCAACTCTGAAAGTCATC
This sequence comes from Hippopotamus amphibius kiboko, assembly GCF_030028045.1. Classification (NCBI taxonomy): domain Eukaryota; kingdom Metazoa; phylum Chordata; class Mammalia; order Artiodactyla; family Hippopotamidae; genus Hippopotamus; species Hippopotamus amphibius. The sequence goes on from NC_080191.1 coordinate 31,446,946, forward strand.
CTAAATTTGGTCTGTGGCTGGCAAAGTGCCAGAGATCATAGATCAGGAGAATTCTGTGAGGAGACAGTGTTCAAGTTCCCAGGAGCTGTGTGTGTGCATCCAGAGAAACCACTTAAGTCCCCAAACACGGAAACAACTAGTCTGATCCAGCTGCCTGTCACACGGTGGAACCAGGGAGCTTCTAGAGCCTTGAAATTTCACTTAGCTATAGTGTGAGTAAATAACCTCCCGATTGGTTCTCTGGGTCTAAGATATCATTATCTTTCACCCACATCCCAGGATGCTTAGAAATACGATGGGAATCACCAGGCACATATCAGGGTAGTGGCAGAGAAAATATGAATTACCTATATATTAGGACCAAACTAGGACAAGCTAGAGCATTCCAAACTTGGAACAAGGGGTCCTATATAAAATTAATATTTGAAACAAATTACATATAAACTATACATAGTTTTTCAATCTAAAGTGTTACTTTATTTCTAATTGTTATTTTTATTTTATAAAATACTGATTTATGTTGATGTCTGGATCTGATGGACTTAACCCAACTGGCCAACTGAAATTAAGAATCTAATGGTCAAAATGGTGAGACCAGATAAACAGCACACCCCACAGAGTCCCATCTGAAGTCAACTTACTCCTGTCGAGTTCTGGTTCAGCTTCACATTTCACCACTGAATGATTTTTCTTTGTCTTCAGCTACGGAGCACTCATTCTTTTGGGTTAAAGTTATTTTCCAAGTCTTTGGAGAATTCCATTTTCAGTAGGATTAAACTACATTTATCAGTTTATTATTACTGCAGGGTTTACCTTTGCAGTGAAAACACACATACACAAAAGTCACTCAATCAAAGAAAATTCCACAGAACAAAATTATGGGATGAAATATAGAAAAATCAGTCATGTGGAAAGAAAACATACACATCAGAGTGGATGAAAAGGTAAGAAGAAAAATAGAATTCTTGATTAATGAATCATGAAAAAAGGTAGAACATATATTGTTTCTGTGGTTTTCCTTCTTCAGAACAATGATTTCATGCTTTTATATCATTTTATGTTACTGTGGTTTTGTTTTGAAAGAACCATTCAAGTTTCTTATGAGTTAATATAAATGGGAAAAAAACATAAAAGAATAACCCTATTCTCACAGATGATTTTACATCAAAGTTATTGGCTTCAAAGTATTACTGAAGTATTATTTTACAGTTAAATACACTATCGTTTAATTATGCTATTTGAAATTGGGTGAAAGTGTTTTGGCTCTTGCAATTAACTCTTAATACAGCACATTGTTTTGGAAAGTGCATGCGAACTTAGATGTATACAAAGCAGTCATTTTAACTCAAGTTAATTGTTCGATGACTCAAGGCAAGTTCATACTTTTTGAATCCCATTTATAATCCTAGCATAATACTACTTACGAGATTTGTTGTGAAATTTCAATGTGATAACATACCAAAAGTCTACCAGTGTCACTTCCTGCACCCAGAACTCAGATTTAAGTTTTTAGAATATTCGTTGAGGAGTTTTTTTATGCTAGAGAATTAGAATAAACTCATTTTTAGAGACACTAGGAGGGCCAGCATGTACAGTTACCTATATTATCTATCATGAGAGGTCAATGAGCATTTGGGTTTTTTTCTCTTGTCTGAAAGATTAAGAGGCTGTGTTGCTTGTCTCTTTTTCATTAGAGAGGGTGTAGAAATAGCAGCCATTCTTCCATGATTTCTAAAACTGCACCAAGATGAGAAGGAACATCAGTACAGAGTGGTAAAGTACACAGCCTCTAGAGTTGGCTGCCTGGAACTGATTACCAGCTCTATCTTGTGTTAACTCTGTGACCTTGGACAAGTTTCTCCACCTCTGTGCCTCAGTTTCTCATCTCTAAAATACCTCATAGGATTGTTTGGGGTTAAATTAGTTAACATACATAAAGCATGAATAACCATGCCAGGCACAATGAAGCACACAAAATATAATCATTATTTCTCTTGTAGTTTTCTTAGCCTCGAGCCAACAATTAGCTTTCACTTGAAAAACGAATGTAATATCCTCTCTCCAATCTTAATATTAGAAATGTCAATGTAGATAGGAGATGCTAAGTGTGCAACTGTTCTGTCCTCAAGCTTCATTATTCATTCTTTGCAGAAGAGAAGAGCCAAAATAAGCTTTCAAGGAGAAAACATCGATAAACACAAATGGTTTTCTTTGCCAATAGTACAAAAAGCATATTTTTTAATCTGCTTTTTAAAAAAAAGTTTGAATTCTTGTACTGTGATGTCCAAATACAAAGCTAAAGACACTGGTCATAGTACCAGTTAGAGAAGAATTGAAAAGTGGGGAGAGGGAAGGTAAAACTACTTCTCTATATTTATAACAATATATTTCTGAAAAAAAAAGGTGAGGAAAGAGTGAGGTGAATAGTCGTGATTCTTTTCTTGTACACTCTATTTTCTACCCATCAGTATGTCCTGTCAGCTCTTCCTCTGAATATATTCCATATGCAGCTTCCCACTATCTTTGTTACTGTTTCTCTGGTCCAAACCTTCATCACTTCTCCTGTATTTCAGTAGCACCACTTAACTGATCTTGACTACCCTTGCCCCCAGAGTATATCCACCACACAGCAGCCTGAATGATCCTTCTAAAGTGTAAATTACATCTTTTCACTACTCTTTCTAAACTGCAGTGGCTACCGGTTACTATTAAGAAAAATCTGAACTTTGTGTCATGTACTACCAGGTCCTCTGGGATCTTTTCATTGCCATTTTTCTCACCTCATGCCTTTCCACAGTCTCCCTTACCTACTTCTCTACAGCCACTAACCCTTTCCCTCATCTTTGGAACACATCATGCTGTTTCCTGGATCAGGGCTTTTGCATTTGCTGTTCTTCCTACCTGGAATTGTCTCCCCCAGATCTTCTGCCTATGTCCCATTATTCAATTCTTAGTTATTGGACCTTGCTGGAGAAGCCATTCCTGATCATCCTAGCTAAAGTGTCACTCCCTATTATATTATTATTTATCTTTTTCATAACACTTTTCAGTACCTAAAATCATCTTATTTATTTTCAGGTTCATTATCTCTTCCCTTAAATTAGTTAAGCAACTTGGAAAGAGAGCTCAGTCTATTTCATTTCTGTATCTCCAACACCTAGAAACAATACATATTTGTAGCCTGACTGGTTGACCCCAGGTACCAAGATATTGAGACTAATGGCCTGATGGCTGCTCACTACTGGTGCTATTCCATCATTGAGGCCCAGGCTCCTTCTGACCTTTACCACCGCTTCTGCCCTTACACCTATTTTTTAACCTAATAATTACTTTAAAATGTATGTGGTCTCACTTTTAGTAGGAGAAGTAAAAATATTGTATGTTCTCTTAAACATTACACAGAAGTCTGCAACACAAACCAGATGGATCTCAGTGATCCTGTGTCCCTGACCTAGTTGCTTCCATTCCTGGCTAAAAGCTTATGTCAAAGGTATGCAACTAAGTGTTAAAATTAAAACTCAAGAATTGATTGTACAAAAATAATTTAGACTGTGTGGGAAAATACACTGTTAGAAAACAAGAAATTTCTCTGGGAAAAAGGATAACAGAGGACCAACGGGAGGAAATTGATTTGAAGCAAAGCAGCTGCATCTTCCATCTGCACTCTCACAAGAGAAAACTGTAAACACTACATTGCAGCAGATTTTTTTACCTCTCAATTATGAACACAAGAAAAGCAAATCCTGCTTCTGTAGTTGGTTTATAAGAATCATTCTTTCTGATTTTAATAAAAGGATTTTAGGAAGGAAGGATCAGATATTCAATACAATTTAGCATACTGAAGCAAGGATCCCAAGGGTGGAGGGGTCTTCTGCAAGTATACAGTGATGTCAGCACCAGAGAACAGAGACCCTTCAATAATAAAGATCCCAGAATTTTAGATACAGTTATTAGAACACAGCAATGGAAGATGGATATTCCAATAATGATATGAAGAAAACACAAGTAAAATCGTCTGTAATCTGTTTTGAGATATAAATATATTTGTTATGCAAATATAATTTAATGGACTTGTGAGTTAAATTGTAGGATTTATTGAAATTAAAAATAAATGAATAAAGTGATTAGGTAGCCCGGATTACTTAGATTTTTATGCTTATTCCAGGGATTGTATCATATCTTGAGTGGTGAATTAGTGCACAAAACAAGGTTCTTAGCTTTTGCTTCGTAGTACCAAACGGACGGGACAGAATATTTTGCCCTTGGTCAAAGTGCTGTGTAAGGAAAGATATTTAAAAATATCATGATATAAGTTTCATGGGAATGAAACAACAAGGTGATGTAATACCAAAGAATTTCTCTTAACTAACCAGTATTGCCCTAAGTCATGAAGAAGAGAAGTTTTGGTAGAAAACGAGGTGGCTTGTTATAGATAATTTTAGTTTGAGGTGTCAGTGGAGATTTCAAACTGTTTGTCCAGGAAGAGCTGAAAATGAACATCAACAGAACAAAATCAGCAAGTAAATATTTTTAATAAATATTTTTGGATTGCTTTGCATATTAAGCATATCATAGCTACCATATGTGAGCATAGTGTAGATTGGAAGCTGATTTCAATATTTCTTTTAATCATCACAAGCATCCTATAATTTATTATCCCCATGATACAAAACTGGGACAGAGGGAAATGAAGAGCCCTTCCCTAAATCACACAACTAATAACTAACAGAACCTAAAGTTAAAATCAGGCTTCCCATTCCAGTTTCCTGCTCCTTCATTTTTACTACAGCTGATGGGGACAAAGAATGAAGAGAAAGAAAGAAAAGTCAAGGAGAAAACGTGGACAAATTCATGACTCGGAATTAAGTTAGCATGAATTTTCAGTCAGCATAATTTTGAGAGTTTATCCAGCAAAGTCTGGCAACCTGGGAATAAAATCTGAAAAACAGACAGTGGAGTGATTCACTGTTGAAGATCAGCAAGTTGCCACAAAACACGGTTAAGTATGCAAGGATTTTTTAAGGTGGTAATGAGTGCACCCCTGGAAAGTTAGTCTACGTTTGCACTGAGGAAGGTTAATCTACAAGGTGATAGGCTAAGAGTTTGAAAAAGCTTTGACTGCCGTCCTGCCACTATCAAAGCTCAAAATATCCAATTTTCATTTTCTTAGCCTCTTTGGATTCTAGAGCACAAGATCAATGGAGATTTCCGAAACTGGTTCTGCAGGATTTAGGGCAATTGTGCAAGCTTCCTAACATCTTCTCAATAGGTTTCACTTCAGCTTAAGTTAATCAGAGCTTTGTGGTTTTGTTTCCTTTTTCGTATTGACTAATACAATATTTGATCAATTTTGGTTTTATTTTTTCTGCCCTTTCTCTCATCCTAATCCCTTAGAATTACAGAAAGTGTTTACAATCAATAAAGAATATACCCAACATCAAATAAATTAGGAAATATTCTTAGAAGAGAGAAAATTAAATTGCATTGGGTTGATAAAAGTAGAAGAACCCGTAAACTTAAAGGATGCTCAGGAGGAAATCAATAGAAACATTCACAGTAAGAGCAGATTCAAAGATGTTCATAGTTAAGAGTACAAATGGAAGGAGAACTGCTTTCTGAGTACAATCATCTGAGCAATTAATAGCTGCATTACCCACAGCAAAACTGGTAGGCGAAGCAGTATTCTCTCTTATTCCTCATACACGAAACACTAGCTATTAGGAGTTGCGTTCATCCCAACGCTAAACAATCAAACCCGCAATCTAAAGAAAGTGAACTCCTGTCTGGAGAGGGCTTCTTAGGCATGTTCGGGGCTGGGAGAGGACCAGAGGAGGGGTTGGTAGAATGCTGGGCCTCCATGGAGGGAAATACATTGCAGACTCAAGCTGAAAGCATGGCAAGAAGATAGCCTTTCTGCTTCCTCCATACAGTCCCCTGAAAGTGAAGTTGGACCGTCAATATTCCCCATCCAATTACCCAAAGCCCATGGTCAGTTCTTCACCTCACCCAGATCATCGATCTGGCTGTATAAGCTAATTCATTTAGCCAAAACACAAGTCCAGAAAAAGCATAACGTGTCTTTGTAGTGTTTGTATGTCCTTACTCCATCATTTACTTTATACTAAATCATTCCAAAAATAATCTGATACCAGTTATCTATACTTTATATCTAACTATTGAATGAATCATATTTTATAGAATAATTTCTGGCATCAAAAAACAGGTTTAAATCTATTTAATGTTCAGAGGGATCTTCCCAATTCTTCTGAAATTGCCCAAGATCAATGTTTTCTAGATTTCCCTTATCAGAGCAATCACCTATGGAACTTGCAGGGACACACACAGACACACACAGAGGCACACACTTCTGGAGCCCCCTCCAGACCTACCAAATCAAAAATCTTCATTTTGAGCCCATTGAGGGGCTCAGAAATCTAAATTTTAAATAAGAGGTCCAGGTAATCCTGTGATTTTACAAATTTGGGGAATACTGCAAAATATGGTACTATGTACAACCAGAAGCAAACCCATTCACCTGCCTCTCACATACCTACACACAGCATTTCTGCTTTATAGAAACCATCCTTCAATGAATTCTTTCATGTCTGCAGTTTATTAATGGTATAAAGTGTTTAAAACATAGGAGTGATAACTTCTAGTGAGATTTGTCAGTTCTTTTGTTAACCAGTATTATTGTTCTCAAACTTCAGGAAGCATAGAATCATCTCAAAATGATTAAAGTAGAGGTGCCCAGGCCCGCCGGAGTCTCTGATCTTGTCTGCTAGGAACAGACAGGAATCTACATATGTAACAAGCAATCCTGGGTGATGTCACTTTCAGGCACACTTGCATCCTCCTCTTATTTTCTATGTGTCTCCTAGCCTACTCCTCCTACCACTTATTTATTCTTTTTCACCTTATTTTCTTCTCTGCTTTTCGTACCTTATCTAGTCCTAATTAAGTGACAGAAAGTATGATGTAATTCCTAAGTATCATATATCTTTGGGTGGAGATTATCAGTAGTTTGCAAATGCTGTATGGTTTTATCACCAGCAAAATAAAAAGTATTACAAGGATATCCTCAATGACTTCCCTTACTTGAAACAGGAAGGCAAGTGAAAATAAACTGGCTGAGAACAGTATATCAAAGGCTCTCATTCCTAGCTGCACATTAAAATCATCTGAGAAGCTTTTAAATCTACCCCCAGAGATTCAGATCTATTTGATTGGGAATGGTACCAGAAATTGGTGGGGTCTTTTAAGTTCCCAGGTAATTCCAACATGTAGGAAGAGTTTAGAACTCCCAAATTAGTGGAAGCCTATGCAAAGGTAATAACAAGGAAAGATATACCTCTGAGATCTAAAAACAATGGAGGGAGAAAGGGACCATCTTGAAGAGAAGGAAGGAAAAGAGATAATTATATATAACTGATAGAGGGGAAAATAGAGAGAGAGAAGGATTGTCAGGGCAAAGAGAGAGAGAAATCAATGAAAATGAGCAATCCTTCCTTAATACCTGCTGAAAAATAGAGTTTAAGTGCAATTGAGGGTAAAGTATTTTAGATGGATTACAGAGGAGGTAAAAGGAACATTGCTTCCCACTCTAAAAATAATGGGAAGATTAGAGTCCATTTCTCCTTCCAGACTAAGACCCAGAGAGAAAAAAGAGCAAAAGTCAGAGCATAACCAGACATGTTTTTATTAATGCCTTCGCAAATAATGCCTTCCCAAAGAGTGAAGGAAACCAACCGGCAGACGGATAAATACTTTGCAATAATAAACCTTGAAGCTTGGAGCAGAGCAGGACAAACTAAACCAAAGTCAAGAGCACAATTAAGGGTAAGAAAAATCACTGCCAATAGTATTAAGCCTGAGAGGCCTCTAGAAAAGGTCATAGCAGGTTTACATTAAACATAATCAGAAACAAAACAAAAGGAGAAAATGAATAGAAAGGTTTGCATTGCTAGAGTAATGAGAGATTAGAGACTATTGCTTTGGAAGGACATACAGAAAGGACATTGCACAAATATCCTTTGTTTCAACAAAAAAGATATTTCTAAATTGGTGCACATCATTAAGTATAAAAAGATGGAGAAAGGACAAATATTGTTTAAAATCTGCAACAACAAAAAAAAAAAACACAGGAAAGCAAACCTCATTGCTGGAAAAAGGGCAGCTAAGAGAATCCATGAATCCAGATAAATCAAATTATTTTGCCTTATGCAAATAATTTTAAATTCACTCATAAGAGAGGACACTGCTGACAAATATTGACACTTCAACTCTGAAAAATCAACTCTTCTGAACGAGTCAATCTGAGATGACTCTCCCAGAATAGAACTTTTAAAATTCTAAATTAATTATACTCTTTAATGCAATGAAACAGTAGTGTGTATGCACACAGACACACACACACACATACACACACCTTTGCCCATCCACTAAAATACGCACACAGACACACACACATAGACACACACAGACACACACACACACACACACACACACACACACGCACCTTTGCCCATCCACTAAAACCTTTTATTTTCCTGCTCTTCACCACCCTGTAGCCTTATATTCACAGTCTGACATTTTGAAAAGAGAGTATTTGTAACAGTATGAAATATAATAAAACATAAAATTTGATAATGCATCAAATTGCTGAATAAATTGTTATACATGAGTTACAGCTCCATTTATTAGGTGGCTTTGTAAAAATTTTTCATCAAGCTAAAAATGTAAGAAAAAAGAAATAAAAAATGAAGAAACATACTATTACCGACCACATACAGTTTTATTCTTTCAGTTTATTCTTTATATATTTGAGATGTCAAACATATGGAATGAGTAGAGCAAATGTATGTGGAAAAGTACGTGTTCTGAATTCCTTAGTGTGTCTAATATGCCTTCTGGGGCTTTGTTTTCCATTTCCTCTCTCATCTGGATTTGGAAAATCCACTGGGTCATTTTAAATTCACCTTTTACTTCACGCAGTGACTATCTGACACTACTGAACACTCCATACTTAAACTTTTTACTTTCGTCTTTCATGGCAATTCTCTAAACTGATACCCATTTTTCTTCTTTGGCCATTGTCTATCAATCTCCTTCTTGATTTTCCTACCTTTGCCTTTTGTGGGCAATCTCATTTATATCAATAAATTCAATACCACTAATAATCATCAAATCTATATCTCCACTCTAGACCCATATATCCAGCTCTCGGTTGAACATTAGCACCTGACTTGGAATTCAGTAATATTTCTTTGAGTACATCCTCTTTCCTCCAATATCGGCTCCTCTTAAAACATATCTCAATCATATTAATGACTGTAATCCAGTTTCCCAAGGTGAAAATCCTGGAGTCACCGTATGCCGAAGTTGACCATATAATTTAATTTTTCATTCAAACTAGGATATGTTTGATAATGAAATAGGAACTCAATAAATATGCTGGTCAATTAGGATGTGCAGTTACACTAGGATTATCCTCCCTTTACTTTAATTGGTCACTGAGTCTAAAAACTTCTTCAGGACCATTTCCTCTTATTCAGGTCCTCATTTTCTCATCTCTAGACTATTTCAGGCCTAATTCATCTTTCTGCTTGTAACAATAAGTGCTTTTAACACTGCTGTTGAAGTTAGTTTTCTAGATTCCAAATCTGATTATGTTATTCCCTTGCTTAAAATCCTTTGCTGTCTCCTATCTGCCTTTCAGGATAATAGTGTACTTCTTTAATATAATATACACATGTAAGTCCTAAATTATCTAATTCCCAGCTATTTTGGAAGAAAAGTTTGTGTAATGTTTAAAAACATAGCCAGGTCTCTGCCTAGGTTGCAGAAAGCTGGAAAGAGCTCTGTTCTCTCTCGACAGTTAGAAAAATCTGGATTAACTACAAAGTCATAGCTTTCATTGAATCCATCAGATTGCTGAAGTTATAAGGCAATGAAGTAGGCTGAATCCCAAGAAGAGGAAAGAAGAAATCCAAGAAGAGATGGAACATAATGACTTTCTCACCTGAGGAATAGCACAGGAGGAAGAAGCATTATCCACCATATAAGAAGATAAGAAGAAATCAGGTAAAAAAAAAAAATCAATGAGTTCCTAAAATCAGGTGTGGACTAGTATGACAATATAGAACCTCTGGAAGTTCTAGACCCAAGTGGAATTTGCACACATCATAGTTTCTTTTCCATGGACCTTCACTCATTGCGTGTGACAAAGATTGGGACACCAAAAAGAGCCCTCCAAGGTAGTGCAGACACGAAGAAGGAGATTGGCCATCGCTGAAGGAAAGCTGTATACCCCTGCCCTCATCCTTCTCACATATGGAGCAAAAGTCTAAAGCCACTGGGGAAGGCCAGCAAACCCTGTCATCTTTAGGGAACACCCACTGATGTTATAGGAAGGATAGAAGAAAAAAAATCCCTCTACCCCAGAAAAAGCAGCAGAAGATAGTCTGAGACCCAGCATCCTATTGCAATACCACTAGCAAAGGGGCAGAAAACACTCCCAACAGATACAAGTTAGACTTTGGCTGCTGTGGGGAGAAAGGGCATAAAATCCGACCCTGAGGCCCAGGCACACAGGATCTGCTTATGATCGAGGCTGAACTGGAACAACAGAGAATCAGTCTATTCCCACCAGAAGCCTAAAATATACCAAGTAAGAGGCTACGGAAAGTCTGTTGCTGCAGTAGGGGAAGAGTATGTGGAGAGAGAGAGTACACGCACTCTCTTTGCTGTACGGGCATTCAGAGATAGCTGAAAACTGAGAGTAGAGCAAAGTCACTAAGGGAGGAAATAAAACCACGTTGTACTCTAGCCCCCACCCCAAGCACAAGGCGATGCTAGAGGAAACTGAGGCATCTGACACAATGACAATAATCAAAGCCAAAACAAAATCCAAATTTGGCTCAGCTCCTGACTGAATTGACTCAATACCCCACACTAACGGTCTGAGAGAAGAAGCATGCCCATTTTTTCTTTACATATAACATCTCATGTATAAATGTTATTTACTTGAATCTCTATTGCTTTACACATAATTATGAGACACATGAAAAAGGGGGAAAAACATAGTCATTGCCAAGAGACATAGCAACCAAAAGAACCAGACTTAAAATGACCCAGATGTTGGAACTATGAGACAGAAGCTTTAACATAATATTATTCATAATCATCAAAAAGTAAAATTATAAGAAAAATGTCTACCAACTAATGAACGGATAAAGTGATTATGGAACTCACAGAAGCTATTGAGCAATAGAAAAGAAGGAACTTCTGATATATGCCACTATATGGATGAATATCAAATACATTTGTCAAAATTCCTAGACTGTCAACACGAAAAGTTGAATTTTATAATATGTACATTTTACCTTAAAAATAAACTGAATTAAAAAATAAAGCTGAATTTGAAAATAAAAGCAGGGAAAAAATGCTGTCTGCCTGGTTTTGAATCTGGCTCTACAATTTTTAACTATACAACATTGATCAACTTATGTAGCCTGTCTCTGCCTGCATTCCTACATCTATAAAATTGGGAAAACAATGAAGACAGGACACCTACCTCACAGAGTTTTTGTAAAGAGTTAAAACATGTAGTATACATAGAACAAACTATCACTTAAATATTTGCTATTATTATTAATTTCCAACCTCATCTCCCACCAGTGCCATGCAGTAGCATGAATCTAGACATTCTGAACTATTTAAGATTCCTCTAATCCACGCTATAGTTTCATACCATGTTTTTGTACTTAACTTCTTGGAATGTCCTTTAGCATCTTACAATTCCCAGCAGTACAAACTTCTCATTGTTAAAGACAGAATTTATATATCTTCTCTGTAGGCCTTCTCTACCATTCTCCACTGCCATCCAAGTGAAGGAGATTAATTCCCACTCTTCTTTAATAGTCTCCATTTTTGCTCCAATCACACAATGTTGTAATTATTTCCTGCATATTCTTCTTCTCTCATATTATGTCGTTGAACAGAAGCCAAATTGTATTTAACATTATGTCCCAGATCTTAGTTCAGGGCATGACGTAGATAGATGCTCAATAAATATTTGAATGACTGAATGGATAAAGGAATCTATTATGGTTCACTCCAATCCTGGCTACCTGATAGCACTGAAAAATGCTCTTGGCTGGTAACTATTAAAACACCAAGACTTAAGAAGTACCATAGAAAGAACTTATTTGGAATATTAGAGGACGTAAAGTCAATCAGTACAATAGAACATGCTCCTCTTAGAAGCTGGAATCTGCAGGAGGTCAGGAATTTAAATGATGGATTAGTAATCATGTAAGTGTCAGATATCACAGCAGGTAGAAGGAAAGACCCATAACAGAAGACTGTAGCCACTAAACCGAATCCAGTACATCAGAATCAGGCCACAAAAAAGTTTTGTGGGCCTCTGTTTCTATAAGCCTGCTGAGTAACCCAAACTCTCAGCCTTACTAGCTTTATTGCCTTACTAGCTTTATTAACTTAGTTTAAGTTAGACTTGGTCAACCTAAGGCTTAACAGCTTCATTTGCCTCTTTCTTGGAAAAGTTTGGTTGGTTCTTATTATGAATGTGTATAGTGCCAAGATATGCCTTCACCCTTTTTTCATTCTCTAGGCATGACCTTGTTTTATATTTCTGAACATCTGCAGGAGGCTTAAGCAGGTTACTGCCAGTAGAAGCCAGTGATGGTTGGGATTGCCATATATGCATTACTAATGAGAAAAAAAATACCAAATTGTACACTCTAAATACATGCAGTTTATTGTCTTTTAACTGTATCGCAATAAAAGTTCTTAAAAAAAAAAGAAAAAAAGCCAGTGATGGGTCACCTGAGGGCATGACACAATGCTATGATGCAAAACTGTGAAATAGTGAGAATGTGATATAGTGAGGAGGCAGAGCACTTTAGGAGCTGAGTAATTGCATCATAAATGATTCTGAAAACATGAAAATAGTGTATTTTAGTTCATGTGCTTAAGAAAATCCAGAAGTGACTCTCAGGAGGTGTTTGTACAGTGACGCTTCTGCTAAGGACATGTCAAGAAAAGCTGGGATGAAGGAAGCGGCTCTCATGGAAGACATACCAAGACATACCAAGAGTCTGTTTCTTTCTGCCATCATTTGATCCTTTCCTGTCAAATAAACTGTAGTCCACAGAAATTTGGAATTGCATTTTTATCCTGCAGCAGCTCTGCTATCCTTCAGTCGGAGAATACATTCATTTTCTCATAAGATTCTCTTCCCTATTTAATAGGCTGACAAACCACTCTAGACCAGTATTTTGCACATACTCTCATCTGGGTTAGCCTTTGATTCCCTGATCTATATTAGAGGTCAAAATAAGTAAAAAAAAAAAAAAATTAAGTATTTGGACAGGTGGAATATGAATTCAGGAACTAAGGAGCATACAGATTTTGGGGGGAAAATATATATATATATACACTGTGGCCTAAAATCTCTTGCTATCTGATCTTGGGAACTAAAATTATCTGGAAAGCAAACTATACAGTAAAACCTTGGTTTGCAAGCATAATTTGTTCTGGAAATACGCTTGTAATCCAAAGCATTTCATATCAAAGCGAATTTCCCCATAAGAAATAATGGAAACTCAGATGATTCATTCCACAACCCAAAAATATTCATATAAAAATGATTACAATGCAGTAATATAATACAAAACAATGAAGAAAATGCAAAATATAAAGAAAAATAAGCAAATTAACCTGCACTTACCTTTTAAAACCTTAGTGGCTGGTGTGAGGGAGACAAGAGAGAGGCAGGTTATTGCGTAGGACAATTTCACTATCACTAACGGAATCACTGCTATCTATTGGCTCAATGGAATCTTTCTTTTCGTGCAACTTTAACAAGGAACCTATCCAATGACACTGCTTTTGCCTCCTTTTGAGGATTTCGCAGAAATGTGACATTGCATTGTCGTTAAACAGATTCATCGCTCGCACTGCTACAGCCTTATTCAGGTGGTGCTTTTCTACAAAATTTTGCACTGTGTGTCCCGCATTTTACACATCTCCCTAGTCTCATCTGAAGTGAGGGATTCCTCCTCCTTTTTCTCCTCCTCCTCTGCAGAGATCTCCTCCATAACCTCTTGCTGTTGCTCGCGATGCAGATCCATCAGTTCGTCGATGGTCAGCTCCACTGGCTCAGTTGTGATCATGTGACATTTGGCATCACGTACTAATATTGCAAGACACTGCTCGTTTATCAAGTTAAAATTTATTAGAAATGTTTGCTCATCTTGTGGAACACTCACAGAATAAATTACTCGCAATCCGAGGTTTTACTGTACTTGTATACATCATCAGTTTGGACAGATTTCTTGTGTAGATCAATAGGCAACTTCTGTTTATTATTAAAGTATAAAATATTTATTTATCTCTTCTCAAATGTTTGGAATTAAAGATGAGTGAGATTTTTTCTGTCAATGTTGAGCTCATAGTCTGGAGTAAGAAGGGGGTTGACTGCCATCTGGAAGGGCAAATGACAATACTACACAGTCATATATAGTTAGGGCTAGCCATCAAGATGTCATAAGGTGACCCTGGTTTTAAGCCAAGTTTATCTCCCAATAAGGTGTTTTCTTGCCCCAGCTAAATTCAATCATATGTCAATGTGTCTGTGAGCTATGAGCTGTTAGCCACTAGAAGTTTAAGAAAGAAATACGTCCATAGGGATTTGGGTTACAGAGGTCAAAACATTTGTCAAAATTTTCCTGGAATAAAACACTGACGATCTAAGCATTTCCTTGTATATAAATTTTACCTCTAAAGAATTAAATAGAACAATAATTACTGAACTCTAGTTAATGATAAGCATGCTGAAGTGTCAGGTTTGCAACTAACTTTGAAACGTATCCCAAAATAAGATGAATTGTAGGATGGGTAGAGAGACATGTATGTGGTAAATCCAGTATAATAAAAGAGTAACTGTAGAATCAATGGTAGAATGTTGCTGTACGTTATACACTTTAATAATTTAATTTTGAAAAAAAAAAAAAAAGAGGACCAGCCAGGTCAAGAGTGGGAGCTAAGGAGAGCTATCACAAAATAAAGCTCAATAAAGTATAACAAATACACTGAAGTCAGGTACCAACTGGCAAAGAAGAATTATCCTATCTATAAGATGAATGTGAAAATCAGATTCTAAGATAAAATCTGTGTTTGAAGCCAATAAAAGTTGATCAAAAAGCAAAGGAGAAGTTCACAGGTTCACAGGAAAATTGATGGACAGTGTTACTTTTTTCTTTTTGCCTGAGACCTTGTCCCCGAGAGCATGTCTTTCTCAATTTTGAATGCAAGGTCTTCTAAACCAAGCATCTCATAAACATAATTGAACAAAATTTCCTAATTAACATATATTTTCTGATTGTATGTAATGCATTAAGATAGGCAATCATGCTTCATGATAAACTTCCAATTGGATAAAACTCAAAATCACACTCTGTCCTTAAAAGAAATCATTTCAATTGGGTAATAAGTGCTCACAATAAGCAGTTTTCCATGATTACAGCCCCCCCCCAAAAAAAAGTTCTGATTGGGAAAATATGCTTACTATAGCAAGCCCTATGTAGTTACATAAATTGTCTTTCATTTTTCATCCGATAATATACAACATTGTTAGCTTTCTATAGTTCTCATGTGGTTGCACGTCCTTTTCTGAAGGGTCACATGATCTGGATAACACAGCATAGACAAACGAAGGCAGAAACAGGAGCCATGATGAAAAACGGGCGGAATTACTCTCCTTAAGTCTCCCCTAGCTATTAAAAAGCTCTAGAATGTTTGGGATTAAAATCCACCTGATATTCATTTCTTCTTCCCCCTTCCTTGCCTGGTATGAGGTTGACTTTTCAGTAAATGCAGTTAAATGAATGACTGATATAACTGGCAGTCAGAAAGTAAAAGGGGGAGAAAAGTCCAAACTGAGGGAAGAATAGTACTAATATTAATAAACATATATTTGGTAATAGAAATGAAAGAAAAAATATAACAAGCATGTGTAAAAAATGGTTATGGTAAGTCAAGAAGAGAAACAATTAAAATTGAGCCAAGTTTAACTCACTGCTGGAACTAATGGTAAAGATTTTAAAAAGCAGCGTTCAGTTTCAACATGCTATTACCTCTTCTTTCCTCCCCAAATGCTGTTACCTACTTTTTCCTCTCAACGTCACATTGAACTGAACAAAGAAGTAAGCCAGAATTTAAGACAATTATCTGCAGGAGCACCAAAAACTAGAAAGGTCTCATCAACAAGCCTGAAATGTTGACTAACTTCTGGGAGATGTGAGGCTTGTCAGCCTTACAAGATAGGGTTGTTGTGCTGTCAGCTTGTTACGCAACGTGAGCAAAAGCTGCTCAGTGAGGAAGGGGGCAGTTTTCACTGTGTTTTTTTTTACCTTGTCTGTGTTCGTCTGGGCCTTGTGAGAAGCAAGCTATGAGAGAAAATGTAGAGGGATCCCAGGGAGGCTGGGACAGCCATCAGATCAGAATTCAAATCTGACCCTGAGTGAGGAGAGAGGACAGGAAGGAAGCAATCAGGTGCAAACATCTTATAATGAAGTTAAAGGAAACTTCAGTTCCACAAGGCTGTTGGGGACCCAAGAGTCCTGCTTCTCCAAGGAATAGGCCTGCCTTTGAGTCCCTGTCATGCTCACTCTCTGGCCGGAGCAGCCTGTGGGGAGTGTGGCTTCCATTAAAATGGGGCAACGGATGTCAGAATGCAGCAGCTGGGGCTCTCTGTGGGGCTCTCCTCACAGTCCAGCCCTGACTGGGTGCTCTCACGGCCTCCACAGCCCACCCTTGCTCCACTCCACAGACTCAAGGAAATCTCCGCCACGGTCCCCACGGGCCTCTCTTCTTCAGGAAAATTTTAAATAATGCCAATAATTTGAATTTTGAATAGAGAGGTTCGTGAGAAGAAGAGTACATAGCCCCAGATTCTGCAGCTGATCTGGGGGCCACCATTGCTCCTCCTTCTTTCCCTCCTCCACTATTTGTTTCAAAATCCCCTCATCCCGGGCCATCACCTTGCCAGTTAATGGTGTTTTGTACACGAAGGCAGTAAGCTCTAGACAATTACCCTCTTGGTCTAGGGTTGCTGCACTTGTCCATTCACAGTTACAATGGAGCTGACTCCTATTTGTAAGAGCAGCTCTACCTCCTCCCAGGATCAGTGGCAATTTCCCATGCTGGTGACTCCTCTCCTTGCCTGCTGGGCCCTGGGAGCAAAGAATCCAAAGTGCCCAGGCAGCAAACACAGCTTGTACCTCGATGGTACCCACAATATATACCTGCCATTACGAGGCATCAGCACAGCATCTCCCCAGTCAGAATCTATTGCTTCTTGCTAGATGAGACAACGATATCTGGTGTGATAACAAGTATTACTTCTGTGATATCTTTCTGGCTTTTTTTTTAAATTGAAATCCTAATGCCTAAAATCACTCTGGAATGAACTATATCTTTCCCTCCTTCCAGTGCACACTCAGATTGTTGAAAGAATTAAATTAAATAATGCATGTAAAAGAGATTAATGCAGTGCTTGACACAAAGTAGGACTAAATAAATATTGAATCTTTATTCAAATCTTTCCCAATGATAAGCTATAATATATTTAAAATGAACACTGTATTTAATATTGTTATTTCAGCATCCGTTTTTCATTTAACACACAGTGATAATAATAAAAAGCCAATCTGTGTCATGCACAGCACTTGGCATGAGCATGAAAAGGAAGAGGTTGCCTTAAAAACATTTAGTGTTGAACTCTGCGTTCCTGTGTCTTTTTATACTCAGTCTATAAACATGCCTTGGTGGCCCATGTCTTACACAAATACTTAGATCTTACCACTTAACAAAATGTTAAAATATCCTTGAACATTTGAACATATTACTATTAAAATGAGGGCATTTTTATTTTCAGGGGAAATTACCAAAAATGCATGATCCCAGGCATTTTATTATATTGTTTGTAGTTCAGTAAGCAGCACAGTTTTCAACTAATTCATAATGGAGTTTAAATTTGCATCTAGATGTTACTCATATTTTGAATATTTAATAAAGCAAACAGGTATTCATCTTCCTGAAACCTTCTGTACAAATCTGGTATTTTTTAATTTCAGTGGCTGATTAAAGCTTTTTACTTTATATCCTCTGTGGTTTACACTGTCTGATATTAATTAGCAAAAATTCATTAAAAAAGAGTGTACAGTATATCTCAGTGAAAAATCAGTACCATTAGTAACACCAAATTCTCATTCCCCAGAAGCAAAAAAAAAAAATTATATATTTTTCTTTGGTCTCACTTTTGGTCCTGTCACAATATCTTGAATATTTTGATTTAAATAATGTTCCTACCATGGTGTTCTGTACAATTACAGTGAAAGCTCTATTCTTATAAAAAGAAAAATCAGCTTTGTAGTGTTTAATTTACTGAAAAAAGAAAAAAGACTACTTGAGCAATGAAAAATCTCCTTTAAACAATAAAATACCAGTTGAAAAAA
The DNA here is from genome assembly GCF_030028045.1 of Hippopotamus amphibius kiboko. Taxonomy (NCBI): domain Eukaryota; kingdom Metazoa; phylum Chordata; class Mammalia; order Artiodactyla; family Hippopotamidae; genus Hippopotamus; species Hippopotamus amphibius. Next base: position 31,465,488 of record NC_080191.1, read on the forward strand.
AATAACATCTTAAATCTTTATAGTGAAAAAGTGAGACGAGGAGAGTCAGAGGAAGAAGGATAAAAGAATGGGCAAGGGAAGAAACAATAGGAAAACAAGAACATGATTACTGTGAGATATGCAATGTTGGGGACATTTTCAAAGAACTTTTATTCCGTGTTATAGTTCAAGCTTAGCATATAAATAGCAAGTTCCAAAAATGGAACTTGAAACTATTTTCTCAATTATTGGTTTGGAGTTTGGAAGGGATGCAGTTCTGAGATTGTTCCTATTGACTAAAACATAGAAGGGGCCAGGACAAAAGGTTTTTGGAGATTGACTACAAAGTAATTTTAAATTTTTTTGTCACTTTTGAAATGGATAGTTTATCATTTTTATAAATAGTCCACTTTCCTCTTCCAGAAATATTAAAAGAATAAATTAATTTCCTTTTATTTTGTACATTATTATTTTCAGGAATAGAAAAGTACTGCTTACAAAATAATAAATTAATTTGTATTACACTATAATGGACTGCGACCAGCTCTAGGGACAGAGCAAAGAGGGCAGGTTTTACGGGTGCCCTAAGTGGAGAGGCTCCAAAATCTTACTAAGGAACACATTTCGCATGTCAGTTGGCCATGGCACCTGAAATTCTCAGTAGGGTCATTGTTTGTGGGAAAACATTCAGATGTCTTTCTGAAGCCTTGAGAATGTAACAGAAAATATGGCTAAAAGTAATTAAAGTATGTGGGCCGAGCAACTGGGTGCAGGATGTCCTTGTGCAGCGGAGTTGCTGAGGGTGCAGACTTAGGAATGCCAGGTCAGCGCAAGTTAGAATGCTGCTTGCGCACGCACTGATTGTCCTTCTGCTGTTCTTGCAAAAGACCACTGCCCCCAATCAGGTGAGGCCCTTTGTACAAAAAGATGTACAAAAAGAAATTTGGTTACTTCAAAGAAAACCTTGATTGTGGGACGGAACTGGGAGTGTGGGAATCTTATGCTATCTTGCTTCTTGAATGTCGAGAGCTCAATAAAAGCAACGTGGGATGAATCAGCAGGGCTCTTGATCCTACAGGTCTTGAGTCCCCCGGTCCCATCTTTCTCTTAAATCTGTCTTTGTGTTTCTTTAAGCTTTCTGGCACCCGTCATTCGCCCCGAGTTGCCGAGCTGGTCTTGGCAATTGTTGAAGTTAAGGATTCCAGAAAGCCTCAGTAACAATGCAAATGTTTCACCAGCAGTGAAAATAATAATCTACTATCATTAATTTTAAAAATTATAAATAGCTAGGTTCCACTTCTTAAAATACTTGAAATACTGTGAAGAGATGACAGGGAAATGCCAAAAGAATGTATCACATCAGGTGTAGACTCAAGATACTGAAACAGCTTCTGAGACTGGGAAAGTGTAACGAATAAATCTGTGTTAGTTGTTGTCATCTGGCACATCTATGGAATGTTCCACTCTCTTCCTGTTTAATACCCCAACCCCCTATATCACAGGGGCTGTATGGCTAAAAACTACATTTCCCAGATGCCCTTGCAACGAGTTTCAGGATGAGGAGAGCTTCCACCATTGAGATGTCCTCTTTAGAGTTTAGAATATGAAAGAGGTGGGGGTCATTCTTCATCATTTACTAGAGCAGTCCAATAAGCAGAATGCAGCAGTTGTGACACGTGCAAGAGCTTCCTTCTCTGTACACACCATAGAAATAAATGTGAAAGGGTGAAAGGCCTCTGTGAGGTTGGTAGTGGTATAGCACTTTCCTGGCCACGAGGTGGCAGTAGCATTTCTTGACCTCTAACTTCTCACTCCAGAACAATATTGTAAGCACCTTAATTCTGGTATTGAATTCCTTTCTGCTTAAAACCATTGAGTGATTCTAATCCCTGCCATCAATACTGACAAACAAGGTCCAAGGAGTCAGGAATTAGGAATACTAAAGAACTAACAAAGAAAGAAGGAAAATAGATGCAAAGCCCCTGTAGCAATGTTAGCTAACCAAAAGCGCTGTCTCACCCAGGGAATTTATATATGCCACTTAATAGGAAAGTAGCCAATCCCTATGAAATGCAGTTAGAATCCTCTGGACACAGTAAAGCGTGTAAGAGGGCAGCTACAAGTACAGGGCATTTGGGAGAGGCAGACTTTGTCTTAGGTCTGGATCTGAAGTGCCACCTAAGGGCAGCTGACTGAGGTGGAACAGAGCAAAAACCTGGTAGAAGGAAGGAGCAATGAGTGTGTAACTCACTCTCTCCATATGGAGCTTGTGGCTTGCTTGAATAATTAAATATTAGAAAAGTTTGGCTCGGTAAAATTTTGCATTCATTTGTTTGCTTTGACAATTCAGCATTTTATGGCACATATTGATAGCAGTGGCAAGATTATCTTTCAAACGTATAAATAATGAGAATGTTTTTGTTAAGAAAAGAAAGAGGGAAAAAACTTGGCAAGAAATTGAGGCTTAGGTCACTTCCTACACATCTTTGGTAAGAAATGGTAAAAGCCTTATAGAAGATTCTGCAGACAAGTCTTACCAATTGTCTTTGGAGAAAATAGACTTATCCCTAGAGGAAGTAGCTACGTGGATAGACAGAGAACTCCAAGCTTCTGTTGGCATCATTCATGAAAACTAAATCTCTAAAGGGCCAACTAGACAATTGGAACAGAAAGAAATCAAACCTTTTTTTTTAAATTACTGGAATGCCTTTTCTTGTTCCTGTCATCACCTGGGCAGAAATTATATTTATTCACAAAGTAACTTGCTTATGACCATTGATCACCGAAAAGACTATAGATATAGTCAAGGGCCATAGTCAGATGTCAAGGACATCCAGAGGGTAGGGTAGTCTGTTAAAAATCTGTGACACTTTATGAAGTTCTGCAGAGGCTGGTGAGCCCTGCTACATAGATCCTCAGATTAAATGATGAGGGTGTCCTATCACTTAATTCTAGATACTGATGAAGGGAAGGGATTATTTGGGTTGACCACAGAAGCCCAATTGTCTGCAAACATTTGTGTGTAGCCTCATCAAGATGGCAAGACAACTAAACTGATGCAGTGGATAAAGGTGAGAGTTTGGCAGACTTACCCTGAGAGTACAACCCTTACAGTGCCACTCTTTCCTTGACTAAGAAATAGAACCCTCCCTCTGAAGCATAGGAATATGTATTCTTAGGTTGACTGTATGATGATCAAAAAGAGATACCCAATTTAATGCTAGTAACTGACTGTGACAGAAGCTGTGAAGGGGAGTTCTCCAATCTCAAGCATCTTAGGTAACCACGCTCTTGGATGCCAAGAAATTATTCAGGTGATAGACCTGATTTACTAGACCTGTTATCATTCACGGTACTAAATAATGAGAAGATTTGTGCTATCCAAATTAAAGGTGGTACTAAGTAGGTGATACTAATTGGTACTAAGTGATACTAAGTAGGAGGGAATTACAAAAGAATAAAAAGAACGATAACCAGCTTTATTGGGTGGGCTTTTTAGAAGGCTGTTGAAGAGTGTAAAGAAGAAGAGGGAAATTGACAAGCTCCCTACCAGAAAATTCATAACATAGTGTCACCTTTTGGGAGCTAAGAGAGCATCTTCAAAGCTAAACCTGACCCTTGCTCTGCAAAGAAAAGTCCCTTCAAATTCACTACATATATTACAGCTTGGATAAATTCAGATCTGCCTATTTCAGGATCAAATAAGATACAGCAATGTCTGCCTGTTACCAGGTTTTAATTGGACATGCTTGATATTGCTTGAGCCCTTCTTGGTAATAAATATTAAGCAAAAATTACCTTTTTGGTAGTAAATATTAAGAGGGTAGCAAGAGATCACTACCTTGAATAAGAAAATGGTTAAAACTACAGTATTGGTTCCCGTGAACTCCTTTTAAACAGCCCTAACTTATAAACGAGACAGTCTGTTCAAGGGACCAACATAGAGATAGACAGACTAACATAGATTAAATGAAGAATTCCCCTTTGGATGAGTTCATGGGAAGAAAAAAGTTAAAAGATTTACACATGCTTGTGTCCCAGGCATTACCCATCAAATCTTACTGAAGGATAAGATGTTCAAATGCCCAGTTGATTTTAAAAGAGCCTGCAAATAGATCACGTCTTTTGGAACATATGACAGAAACTAAATACTGCTCTTCGCTGGAAACTGCTGGAGCTTCAGATTCGAAAGCCATCTGATGCAGATGTTTTCATGTTCTTATGAAGAAACATAGCTAGCTTGCTGCTGAGTATTGCTAGAATTCCTCCCACTATAGGAGAATATCAGATAGTCCTGAGATTAAAACTACCTATCATATCTTGGATAACGTTAGAGAAACGGTAAAGAGATAGAGAAAACAGAGCCAACTGATAAAGTACAACACGTATATTTGAGAACATGCAACAGGGCTGATGTCCAGGGGGAGTTCCCCAATACATATGCATAAGCAGGTCACTTCACTACCAGCGGTAGAGCCCACTGAGGATCCAGCTGCTCCATCATTCTATGGTCTGAATTCTGATTCTCTCCCAACCAAGGTAAGAGAGGCTACTAAGAGGCTACTTAGTTCACTGACAGGAATTCCCAATAAAATCCACTTTTTTATGTGTTCATAAGATAAAATGGCATGAGATACCCAAGCAAAGCAAAGGTGGGCCAAATGATGACATATTTCCATTGCACCTGCTGAAAGCACTAATGTGTCAAAGAACTGTACTCAATATCAAGAGAAAGAAATCTCTTGAAAATGGTTTTAAGAAGAGTTCCTTGGGAATAATTGGCAAGTGGATTACATCAGCCTCTTACTGGTAACTCCAGGGGTCCATAAATTCATGTTAAACAATTGACACTTGTGGTCAATGTCCCACCAAGTGCTGTGGTGTTCGCTGCAGGAATTACCTCAGCTGTAAAGGGTTGCCTCATTGAAAGGGACACACTTCCCAGGGAGGCCCATACACAATGAGTGATCAAGGTCAGCATAAGAATGCCCAGCTATTTGGGCTCAATGCAGGACAACGCTTACAGTCCACTTAAGCTTCAGAGCCCTCTGTGAGGTTGGCCAAAACTCACATTGGCCTATATCACAGCTGGCCTTCTCTCTTTGCTCAATCCTGCTTCCTTCCTCTGCCTTCCACAAGTATAGATTCCAAGGATAATTCCTAATAAATACCATGAATGGTAGACTCCATACCAGAGTCTGCTTCCTAGTGAATGCTACCTATGACTGTTGGTACCAGAAGTAGGACTTTAGAGCAACATCAACCATCAGTCACAGCCTGGCTATAGCAATAAGGGGTTCATCACTAATTGTAGTTGGAGAAAAGATTAATACTGGTGGCAGCCTAATTGATAAAATTTCCATCTATGGTAAATTGGAGTTGTATTCTTCAGTAAGGGAATTCACTACCTGGCATCTATCAGGTATTGGGCAAGTATGAGGCAAACTGTAATTATAAGGAATAGTTTGAATCAACATTCTCAAAAAAAGATAGTGAAAAGCTTAAAGTGATTATTATGTAATTGAAAATCAAGTATGAAAGCAAGACAGCCTTCCTGGTAGAACACAAACAGGCTCTCATCTCCTGTAGGAGAAATTCAAAATTCCTGTTGAATTTTGTCATTCTTTTTCTGCATGTATTAAGATGATCATATGATTTTCAACTTTTATTAATGTAATGGTTGTTGAACGATCCTTGCATCCAAGGGATGAATCCCACCTGATCATGGTGTATGATACTTTTAATGTATTGTTGAATTCAGTTTGATAATATTTTATTGAGAATTTTTGTGTCTGTGTTCACCAGGGACACTGCCCTACAGCTTTCGTTTCTGGCAGTGCTCTTATCTAGTTTTGGTATAGGTATAGGATAATGCAGGTCACAAGAAAAGAATCTGATAGTTGCCCCCCTTCTTCAATTTTTGGAAGAGTTTGAGAAGGACTGGTGTTAACTTTTCTTTAAATGTTAGGTAGACTTGACCAGTGAAAACCACCTGGTCCTGGGATAGAAGAAATTTAACATAATCAGCAAGTGAATCTGAGTAGGGCAGGGAGAAGATTGTAACGCATGCTAGTGGTGCTATTGGTACTCTGCCCAAACACCCCTTAAGGTGATGCATACATATTCCCCAGCTTATGTGAGTGTTGGCTAATATCGACTCACACCTGCGCCCCTGTCTGGAGAGTTTCCCTCAGCCAAACAGAAGCCAGTTTGACTGGGAGGCCATATGCCAGCCCCATCCATCTCCCTGGAGTAGCACTTGGCCAAAGACTTTCAATCGACTGCTCCATCTGCCTCTAGCTGGACTAAATCTGTAGTACCTTTCCCTAAAACTTCACTGTGAGATCAGACTAGGCACTCTCAAGACCAATTCTTTCCCCCGCACCATCTCCTGCTTCCCTCACTTTCTCCTGAGAGCAGTCCCCCAATAAACACATGTGTAAGAATCTCTATATCAAGCTTTGCTGCTAGGGAACCTAACCTGTAGGTCTTGGGAACCAAATCAACATTACAGGAATCTGAGCAAACGAGAGGAACCCAAAGAGTACAGTGAATACAGGCAAACAGAAAGCAAATTTTCTCTACTCAACAATTTTCCATGGGTTTATACTAAAGATTAGAGTCAGTGCCACTAGACATATATACAACTAAAGTATACAAAAATTACTGAAGACATGAGTGAATTATAAACCTAGAAACAAACTACCATAAAAATAACACGGGCGGGTGGAGCGCCCTGGGGGGCCCGCGCAGCAATCACGGCGGCGCAGAGCAGGAAGGCGGCCCTCCCCTACCCCGCGGCCCCCAGTCCGGGCCTGGCCGCCACTGCCATGGCCCAGCCGCTGGTGCCCAAGTTCACAAAAGGCGCTGCTGCTGGAGCTCAAGGTGCTGCAGGGAGAGCTGCTGGAGGGCTTCCGGGTGAGCCGGGTGGACGGGGGCGACCTGTACAACCGGGAGGTGGCCCTCTCCGGGCCTCCCAACACCTACTACGAGGGCGGCTACTTCAAGGCGCCCTCAAGAGCCCCGTCGACTACCCTTACTCCCCGCCGGCCTTGCGGTTCCTAACCAAGATGTGACCCCCCCCCCCCCCCCCCACACACACACCATCTACGAGACTGGGGGCTGTGCATCTCCATCCTCTGCCCGCCCTTTTTGTGACCTTCCCAGAGCGGCGAGCTGCCCTTGGAGAGGCGGGACCCCACCCAGAACGTCAGGACCATCCTGCTGAGCGCCATCTCCCTCCTGCGAAGCACGCAACAGCTCACCGGCCAAGGGGGGCGCCTCCGTGATAAGCAGGAAGTGGGAAGCGAGCAAAGGCAGGACGGGGAGCACGCGGGCGTCATCCGCAAGCAGGTCCCGGGGACCAAGCGGAGGCGGAGCGGGGCGGCGTGCAGGTGCCCACCACGCTGGCCGAGTCCTGCGTGGCCACCGAGGCCCCAGCGCCCACGAGGCCCCGGAGCTCTTCCACCGCCACGGCTTCGGGGACGGCGAGGCTGAGGCCGACAGCTGCTTCCGGGACGACGCGGACGAGCCGGGCAACGAGGGGTTCCGACACCGCGTCCCCACGAATAGACTTACAGATTTACCTCAGAAAAAAAGGAACATAGATATCTTTGTCATAGGAAATAATTTACGCATCAGAATGCTGGTGCGAAATCTTAGAGCAATTTCTTATGGTCTCCAGCGATTTTCACAGTCTCTGTGAGTTACTTGATTAAAACCCCTGGATTAAACCCGTTCAAGGCTCGTCTTTCACATGTATATTCCCTACAAAAGGATGCACCCTTCTAAGTTCTTTCGCACACATCTTCAATAAACATACTCGCATTTAGAAAACATTTATATACTGATTTGTATGCATCCAACTATAAATTTTACAATTCGTTTTAGGAAGTTGTGATGGTTAACTTTACATGTCAACTTGGCTGGGCTATAGTAGCCAGTTATTTAATTAAAAACCACAGTGTTGCTGTGAAGACGTTTTGTAAATGTGGATAAGATCTTCGATTAGTTAACTTTAAATAAAGGAGATTATCCTCAGTGATCTGGGTGGGCACCGATCCAATCAGTTGAAAGACCATAAGAGCAAAACTGAAATTTCAAGCCCGAGTGTTTCCAGCCTGTGAGCTGGCCTTACAGATTTCAAACTTTTCAGGCCCTGCAATCATATAAGCTTGAAATAAATCACTGTGTGTGTGTGTGTGTGTGTGTGTGTGTGTGTGTGTGTGTGTGTGTGTGTGTGTTGGTTCTGTTTCTACTTGTTTTGTACTATTGGTTCTATTTCTTGGAGAAATCTGATACAGAACTTAATTCTTTATATAATAATATTTGGTCTAGAAGCAACTAAGGTAGTAATAGTCTCTCTCAGTAGCTCAATGCCTTGAGAACTAACTTATAGAAAACACCTGCAAATGCTTGTCTTCCAGTCCTCAAGTAGACAGTCCAGAAGACAGCAGAGAGAATCTAATCTTTGTTTTTAGATAAGTGGTTCAAATATGTTGTCCTGCTGATATTGTATCATTGACTGTATAAAGTCTGGAGCATTGTCTCTGGTTCTCCTGTTTTTACTGCTTATCTCTAGATTTGTCTATTCCTCCAGAAGCTATTGATAATTATAGTCTATATTTTGAATAAGTTGTTTTAACTCCATACTGCAAGTCACATATCCACCTTTCAGACACAAGAGTTACCTTTAAGTATTTCAAGGTAACTTAAATATTATTTAAATAAGTATTGGCCACAGCCCAATATTTATCCCATGCCACAACCTGATAACTCCACTAGCTCGGGCATTTTCTGATCAATCCTATCTAACAGCTTTCCATAACTTGGTCTTATACTATGTCACAATTCATTCGTTTCATATTGAATAAAATGCTAGTACTGTCAACTAGCTCTTGTTCAACATGAATTTGTGGTGTTTATGTATCATAGTATTCTATAAATAAAAAGGCCTGTTTGAGAGTCTTTATATGAGGTATTCTAAGTTTATCACTTTTTCAATTATTATAGTGAAGTAAAGTATATGTAATGGTATCACTACCATTTAGTGTTTTAATTTAATAGATTAAGCTTAGATTTAGAAAGCCCTCAATTTAAACTGTGTTAGAGATACCATTGTTAACCTCATTGATTTTTGGACTGTAGGTGTGTGGCTCCATTTGATTGAATGTCAGGTGTTGGATAATTTGCTATGTTTTTGTAACTCAATTAAAATAATGAATCATTAGATTCTGTAACCAAGATAAAAGACTAGAGAGTGAACACTCCAGAGTCCTGGCTTCATTCCCAGCTCAGTCAATATCTATTACAAATAAATAATCTCACCTGCCTATTTCATTTTCTCCATCTATAAATCACAATGCTTAGAGTTACGAAGTTAAACCTTCAGAGAAGTTGTAAAGATTAATAAGTTAATGGTTGTAAAGCTGTAAATCCTCAATCATAAATTATTATGCAAGGGTTATGATTATGTAGTTACTATTTAAGTAAATGACATAAAATCATTTAATCTTGAAATAACTGAACAGATAGAACTGCTGATATAATACGCACATGCAATAGCTAGCTTTTTATTTGCATATTTCCAAGATATGTTTGAAAGACATAAAAAGGCAATGATTTGCATATGCTAGCACAAAGATGGAAACGAGCATAAATTCATCACTTGGAAGTTTGAGGTCATTATCTGATGTAAGAAAGTTGTTATCTGATGTAAGTCAAAATCAAATACAGAATTTAGCATTTGGCTATAGGACTAATGCTTTAAACTAGCTACCAATAGTCCCATAAGAATTCTGTTTCTCTCAGGAAAATGTGTCCTCAGTTCTGTGAAAAACTTCAACAATTCTTCCAATTCATATATTTTACATTCAGGTAACCAAATATAAAATCCTTGACTTCTTTCACTTCAGGCCTTGGACCAGCATGTCTGTTTAAAGTCTCTCATTTTCTTCCTCAAAATTAATTTAGTTGGATAATTGTTAGTGATATGGCATGAGGGATAATTTGAGTAACATACATAAAGTTTTTAAAGAAAAGCATGGTTTTTAAAAGTATTAGAAGGAAAGAAATCTTTGGGAAGCAATTTGTGATAAATGTTATACTAATTGCATTAAAAGATTTGGATAAAATAAATGTTCATGAGAGAGCACTTTTTTTATAATAGTGAAAAATTGCAGTAAACCCAAATAGGTGACAAAGGGGTAAAAATGAATTATGTTTTGTGCATATAAAAATTGCTGTGCAGCTATTAAGTTGCTGATTTTTTATATTTTAATACTATAGAATGCTTAAATACATTACTATGTAAAGTATGGGATACAAAACTATAACACAGGATATTCCATAATTTTAAAAAATATTTATGATATAGAAGAGCAACTGTGAGGAAATACACCAAAAATGGCAGTGAAATTATCAAAAATTTTTTCTTTTTTATTCAGTTTAGATTTTTCTCAATTTTATTTTTCAAACATTCTTCATTTCCTTAACATATTGAGGAAAATTTATCAATTTGTGATGTGCACATGTAAATCAAAACTTTGCTTTATTTTTATGATGCTATTTTGACAATCAGTTTATTTTCACTTGAAATGTCTTTAGCATTTTATTCACTTAAAACTTTTAAATACCTCTCGCTTCTATGCTTCAAGCAGCATGAGAATTTTCTAAAATCATCAAAACTAAAATTGAATGTAAAAATGAGATATTTTTGATCTATGACATCTTGTCCTCTATTCTCTAACACTTATAAAATAAATTATTCCAGAAATGTGTATTGACATCCTACTATATTCCAGTTGCTATATATCAAAACTAAATTCTCTGGATTTTTGGTTGATTTCGATTCAAAATATATTTGAGAATTTGTTGTGATATTCTTTGTAATTTGTTCTAAAATATGTCTTTATTCTGCAATGATAGATACTTAGATTGGCTTTCTCAGCCTTTATTTCACCCATCTTCTATTTTAAGACGTTGGAAAGCTAAAAGTTATATATCCCAGACTTTAAAGTAACTCAAATTCTACTAAATAGATGCACTTCCACAAAAACTGGAAAGTGCAAATGAGGCAAAGTTAATTCTATGATTTCTGGCTCTTATCACTGGTTAGGAAGGCCATGCTTTCCCTGTAGTAGGTTCAATTGTTCTTTTTCAAGAAACAGCAGTAGCAGTGATTTGACCTAATCGTCTTAGCCCTAGTTCCCAGGTTCGGGTGTCATCTAGTCTCTTACTCCCTTGTGTCTAGAGACCTAGACTGGTACAACTGATGGTGACATCAGGCATGGTAACTCCCTAGTGGGTCAGTTCTGTATTCTTCTTGGAGTCATTCCAAGAGCCCCAGCCTAGGAACTGCTGGTTTACCACATCCAACAATTTTGCAAAGCACTTAAACCCCTGTATTTTATAATAATACATCGTGTTTAAATATCTAGAGTGGTTTGTTTCCAACATTAAACCCTGCCTGATTATTTTCTTTAGCTGTTGTACCCATACTACTCATTGAAATATGTAACAACAAAATTATACATAAAACAAAACAAAAACACTTTTTAAAAATTTCCTTTCCCCAATTAAAAAAAATTCCTCTCCCTCTTCATGGGTAAAGATCTTTACTTATTAAAATGTTAACTTGAAGTATATTTTCAGTCTCTAATTTTAAATAAATAGATAGGTATATAGATAAATAGAACACAGTCTCCTGTGGCATGAATATAATAACCCTAAAAACACCAAGCTTCGTGCTAACAGTTTCATAATTCAAAATTTTGCCCTATGTTGTGTCAGTGTTCAGTCCTGTTGAAAAACTCTGGACTTTCTCTGGTCTTTGAAGATTTTTGGTTGCTGAATTGTCTACCAAAATGTTTTAGAATCAGTAAATGCCGATTAAACACATCTTACATTAATATGGTCCATTCATCAGTCATGGTAAAACATTGTTAATACGTTATCATCAACTAAACCCCATACTTTATTCAGAGTTCTTCAGCTTTTGTCTAATTTCCTCTTTCTGTTTTAGGATCCCATCCAGGATACTACATTGCATTTAGTCATCTCTTTTTACTTTTCTTGGTTATGAAAGTTTCTCAGATTTTCTTTGATTTCAATGAACCTGACAGTTTTTAAGGTTACTGGTTAGGTATATTGCATAATGTCCTTCATGTGAAGTTTGTATTGATATAATGTTTTTCTCATGGAAAACTGGGATTATGGGCTTGGTGGAGGAATATCACAGAGATAAAGTGCCATTATTATCATAGAATATCAACATGACTTCTCCCTGTTGATGTTAGATCACCTGGCTGATGATATTTGTCAGATTTCTCCACTGTTACTTTTTCTTTCTCCCTTTAGAAACACTATGCACAGTCCAGATCTTAAGGAGTGGGTAGTTGTGCTAAGTACAGTGAATCTACAAATTATCTGGAATTCTTCTGTAGGGGTAGATGTGTCTATTCTCCCCCATTCATTTATTAATTCTTTTATTTATATCATTATGGATATTTCATACTTAGAGTTATAATCCAATACTACCTTATTTATTTTGTTGCTAACATTTTTTTTCAGCTGCGACCATTGGGATTGGGAACGCTTTAAATTGGCTCCTGTGTCTTTTAGACATATCCTCATTAATATTGCTGTTTTTCCCCAAGTACTTCATTACTTTCTGACAGCAGAAGGTGCCCCAGGTGCATCTTTTATGTTCCTGCATCAGTCCTAGAACCAGTTATCTCTCCAAGGAGTAATAGTTTCTTCAACTGGAGCATGGTATTAGAAACCAAAATCTGGGCACTGGGTTTGCTTATTGCTGTTAAGGTTTAAGGTGTTGTTGCTTCTAGGCCCTTTCAGATGAGCTATATGTATGTATACTAACCGGGGTGTATACACATATCTATATATATATTTATATAGATAACCATCTCTCTCTACATTAAGAGATATCTCCAACCCAAACCCATTATCAAATGGTTAATTTTAGCCTCCTTGCTTGCTTATCTGTAACCTCTCAACTCAATAGTAAGAAACTTGGCTTCCACCATCTGCCACCCATTCACTGAATTGTTCAGTTCCAGCATATGCAAATAATTATTTCAAAATTGTTAACTCATACCCCCATGGGAAAAAATTTATCAAGCACAGTTGCATCACAGTTCATTTTGCCTCTAGTCTTGAAGTCTCCACTAATCTCCAAAGTTGCTTACATCAACCCCTTATTCTCCCACCCACTTCAGTGAGATTGGTTTATTCATTTGTGAGAGTGTTAGATTATTTTCGTCACATTCTGCATTACATCCTCCAAACTTCTAAATGATTTTTTTTAATTTGATACATAAGGTTTGCTCTTAATGATGTAAATTTCTGTGTATTTTAATACTACAGTCTTAAATTCACCATTATATTGAATAGTATCATGCAGAATAATTTTGTCCCTAAAAATCCCATAGGCATTACCTACTGACCTCCCTAATCCTATCCCCTGTCAAACTTCTTACAACGACTTATCTCTTCACCATCTTTGTAATTTTACATTTTCCAGAATATCATATATTTGGGATTACACAGTATGTAGCTTTTTTAGAGTGACATCATTCATATCACAATTATATTCTCTTTTTTGCAGTAGATGTCTAGTTATTCCAGTAGCATTAGGTTGAAAGACTGTCCTTTCTGCATTGAATTACCTTTGGTCCTTTATCAAAGATCAGTTGGCTATCTCTGCATGGGTCTATATCTGAACTCTATTTTTATTTCTTATCATAGTAATATACTTTTTTTAAGCTTATAGTGATAGTTCTAGAGTTTACAATATATGTGTTTAACTAATCTAATTTTACCTTCAAAGAACTCTATACCAGAGTGTTCTCAACTGAAGAATATATTCAATTGCTCCCTCTCATCCTGTATGACATTTATTTTCTTTCATTTCGCTTATCAATCTGTCTTTATCATAAAGTAAGTTGCTACTGTTTTTAGCAACTTTAGATCAATTAATAGTAAGAAATATAAAAAATATACATTAATTTTCATTTGTTTCTTCTCCTATATAATTTTCTTTCTGCTTGAAAAACTTTGTTTAACATTTTGTACAGGACAAGTCTGCTGGTGATGAGTTCTTTCAGCTTTTGTTTGTATGAGAAAGACTGTTTCTTCACAGTTTTGAAGGATAAGTTCACTGGATATGAAATTCCAGGTTGGTGAATTTTTTTTTCTCTCAGCACTTTAAATATTTCACTGTGCTCTATTCTTGTTTAAACAGTTTCTGATAAGAAGTCTGCTGTAATTACTATTGTTATTCCTCTATAAGTAAGATGTTTTCCTCTGGCTTCCTTCAAAAATTGCCTTTATCTTTGGTTTTTTGAAGTTTTAATATGATATGCATAGGGTTATATTATATTATTATTGTTATTATTATTATCTTTGAATCGGTCACATCCTAAGATACATACTGGGGTTAGGAGTTCGACATATAAATTTGGTTGAGGACACAATTCAGCCTATAACTTCCCTCTTGACTTTGGTTTTCCCTAAATACTAGTAGAGAGAGTTTGTGCCTTGCAGCTTGCTCAGCTGTAATCCGCTGTTACTAGACTAGAGCCTATTGGTGTGTGGTAAGGTATGGAGGAGAAATGGTGTTATATAATCTTCTAATCAAGTCTTAGTCTTTTATTGGGTCTTTGTCTCTGGCCTGTAAGCATCACAAGTATTTCTTCTTATATAACTCCCTCCTCTTTCAGTGAGACTGGAAAGCTAGAGAGGGCTGAAATGAGAGGAATGCCTTGTTCCCATGACTGCTTAAAAAGGAGGCTCCCGTAGAGTCATTTCCCCCTAGAGAGCAGAATTCTGTTACAGAAAAACCGTGGGTCTATTTCACAAAGGTTATTCTCCCTCTACCTCTGCCAGAACTAAGAGGGGATATTACTCTGGTTTTCACTGTGAATAACTGCTGGGTTTTTTTGTAGTTAAAGTCCATGGATATATGAAGGCCCCCCTAAGACTGGGGCTTCATGAGTTTCTTGCTATAACACTAATGCATACTCAGCTTCAAGCAATTTGCCAACATTTAGCATTTCAGCGTTTCTACCTGTTTATAGCTCCAGCCACTTCTGTCCAGATAAGCAGATTCCAGCTATGATTCTCTGGATTTGCCCCTCTCTCCAGATTTTGGGTTAGTGTCCTGTAACCTCAATCCTTTGATAGGTTTTTAAAAAGTCAATTTCAGTGTGTCTGGCTTTTTCTTGTTATAAAGACAGAACTGATGATTTCTAAACACCTTACATGTTAAAACAGAAACTAAATCCCCTAATTAACTTTCTATTTACAATTCAGAGGTCATTTATCAGTCTTCATCTTTCTCTGTAGCTCTGGGGCTTTCCTTAGATGGTCATTTCCTCCTCCAATGCCTGTCTATAAACTATTCCCAGTCTGCAAACTAAAGGCAAGAAGCTTATACCAAAATGTAAATCTGCTACATCAGTAAGCTCATGTTCAGCTCAGCTGACATTTTTTTTTTTTAATAACAAGATTTCCTTGAGGTAGAGGCAGTGTGTTGTTATACATTCTTGCACGAGTCCTCTGTCCCATCAGGGACTGGTCACAATCAGTCTGCTGACTGACCACTTAAAGTAGAATTACTTGGTGTGATATACAGGCATGTATTTTCTACTTCTACCTACATTATGCAAAATATGAAATATGAATTCCCAGTCCATACCTCTCTCTTGACATTTTTGTTCTCTGATTCTGACATGTAGGTTACCTCCCAAGCCATATGCACAGGCCTGAGAATGGAGATAGCGTTCCAGCACCAGCATTCATCATTCTTTTGATATGTGTCCTAAGATAATACATTTCTCAAACAACTTAATTGCCAAAATGGACATTTTTCCTATGTCTGAATGGGAAATTCTTTATATTTTATTGATAGGACTCAATGTTATATCCGATATATTTAGTATATAGTACGTAAGTGAAGTTGTATATTTTATCAATAGTCAAAATATGTTGAATCTAGATCACTTAAAATTTATAAAATTGTAAGCTCATGGGTTCATTAATATTTATGAAGTATTATTAGTAAATATACGTAGTCAATTATTCTTCTTGCCTTTATAACCTGAGAATTTTATTTTTATTATATCAAACTGTTTCAATATTCTAGAACGTTCTTTTTATAATGCCATTATATATTGCTAAAAACAATATAAGCAACCAAGTAAGTAAAAATATTCTAACCTTCCAAACTAAAAATGTCTGATAGAGTCTGGAATATTTCCCAGAAAGAATCCATTGAATGCAGGTTACCATGGTGATTAGCAAAAATGTGGAATGAAGTTCATTTCATGATAATTGCTACATATTTGCAGCTGAAGTGCATCTTTCAGTTTCAATCTCAGACTTTGAGACCATAATAACAGCTCTAGACTCTGAGTTGTATATTTAAACCTGTAATATTGTGCAGGGGCATATCTAATTCTGTGGAGATTCTTTTTTTGTGGTGACCAACATGGTAATTTTTAAAAGCTTATCCCTACTTATTGGGATTTCTGTGTATAGTTAGTTGAGATTGTGTTTGATTGATTCTTAAAAAACAGAATTTATAATGTCCCCAAGTCAATTTAAAGATAAAAGGAAAGCATTTTATTTTAAAATCCCCCCTTTAGGAAGAAAGCTGAATTTATTTTTGAGGCAGCTGAATGCTCCTGCGTTGTAATTATTTCTGAAGAAGTTCATGGTCTAACGCCAACTTTTGTGAATTAATAATAAGTTTTGAAAAATATTGCCAAAATCAGAAAGTTGGTGCTTTGAAAGCTATTTTAACTCTTTGGGGGCCAAGTGAAAACTAAATATAAACTGTAACAAATTGCTAAGGAATCAGTAGGTGATATTGTAATTATATAAATAAACCCAGTCAAAGATTCTTAATAATAGATACAGAATAGCTATGTCAAATTTACTTTGTTGTATGCTACCATTTCAAGTTTTTATTTTAAAATGTTTTTATTTTAAAATGTCTGTTTTTTCTTAATTCCTACAACAACCCTCTGAATAAAAATAATATTGAAAACAAAAATAGTAACATTCACTGAAATCTTACTATGTCACAAACACGATTATACATATACTAACTCATTTAGTCCTCATGTTAATACTAAGAAGTAGATTACTATTCTTATCTTCATTTTATGGGTGATGAAACCAAGGCACAGAGAAATGAAGCAATTTAGCTGATATTACACAGTTTGGGCAGAGCCAGGAATCAAATTCAGAGATGGTGACTCTAATGTCCACACTCAACTATATAATGCTATACTGCTGATCTGGAGTATTTTTATTCTCAGTTTATGGAACCAAACTTAAAGGCTCAAAGAAGTCAAGTACCACCAATGTTACATAGTTATCAAATGGCAGAAATGGAACTGAACTTTGTTTTCTGATTCTAAATCTAGGAAGCGCTCTATCACAGCTCATGGTCTTCTTTGACTTGAATGTAAAATTAGTATCCTCTACCTGCCTAGTCAGGAAGTAAAACAGGCTAGTTCTAACTGTTTGTTTTATTTATAGCCTTCAGACTGGACTCCCCTATGTCCTATGTATATCATATTTGCCCTTTCAATATATTAAATATATATTATAATACACAAGATATAGCATATTTTTTTATTCATGTATCAGGAGAATAAAGGGAGCAGTTGTTTTCTGCTGTATTGTTATATATCACTGTACTTATATTATCAGTGATATATATACAATATTAGTTATATATCACTGACATATGAAGATTAAAACCCCAAATGAGCCGTTTGCCACTATTTACAACTAGCTCACCACTTAGCATTTCTTTTTTAAAAATTTTGTTTCAAAGTAAAATCAATGACTTTTCGCTATTGAGAAACCCATGAAAGTCAGCCTTTACGTGTTATAAGGAGTTTTCGGTCTGATTACAATAATCCTTTTAAAATTAAGAAAAAATGAAAGTGTAGCATTGCATAGCTTCAGAGGGCTGAGAAATGAATTTTTTCATGTGATTAGCAGAAGGAGGAAGGAAGAATGTTAAATACCTACATCTGGTCTCTAATAAATACCTTAGAAGTAACCTTACACACAAAGTGCCTCAAAAATCTGGCATTGTGTGTGTGTGTGTGTGTGTAATAGGAGCAATTGAAACTGATGTTCAAATTTTTAAAACATCAAAACAAAGACAAACAAATCAAAAAGGGCTATAAACCATCCCAATCTAGTAGAATGGTCTACTATGGAAAGATACAATGGTTCAGACTAGCAAAGAAAAGCAGTTAAGAGGCTCATAGGTGAACCAGAGGAACTGAACTGCTGGCTTGTGACTCTAGCAGACATATCTAATAGAAATACTTTAAATACATTTTTATGTTGTTTTAAATTTTAGGTTTAAATCAATAATAATCATGCACAGCTAATAATTTTTGACTGCAATATGTTTCATGACATTAAAAGAACAGAACACTATTAAAATAGCCTTCCTTACAGGGATGGCTTATCCCTCATTTATTTAAGGATATCTGTTTACTCTCTGGTCATGATTATATTTGCATATATCCTAGCAGCATAATTATTTGGCTATACTTAAGAAAAAAAATTAGTGTATTAGAACAAAATGTAATAAATGTCTTTTTACTGATATTAAATCTATTTATGAAATTTAATTACAGCAACATGCATAATAGTAGTGAATTTGATAACTCAAATACTAAGTTTCAGAATCCTAAATCTTCACAGTGAAATAATTGCAAATGGGAACTCTTTTTAGTACTTACATAATAAATACTTTACCTTTGAGAGTGCTGTGATTGTCTTATCATTAGTGAAGTAATAGGCTAGCCAGTTACTAAGTGTCAATCAAAGTCTATGAAACATTTTACAAATTAGTCCTCACTGAAATATAAGGATTAAAACTCCCAAATGAGCAATTAGTCATTTTTAACAACTAGTTCTCTACTTAGCATTTTGGATTTTTTTAAATTTTGGTTGTTTATGCCCATACAATCCTTATATGATATTGTAATTAGTTAAATTATGAAAATTCTTTAGGAAGAGCTGATTAGTATGAAAATGTTTCTGCTTTTTATCCTGCCTACTTAGCAAGAATATATTGATTCCTTATGGTTTGCAAACTACCGGAGACACTTGACTCATCTGAGAAAATAATACAGACTATTTTGACTCCTCAAAATTTTCCAATGACATTTTAATACATAACATTCCCTATAAAACCCATTAAAGTACATCTGAACATGTTAAAGAAATGACTTCAAATGCTTAACTGATTCAGTAAATACAGGACAGAAATTATAAAGTTATTAAGGTTAATTTCACTACTAAAATAAAATATACACTACTATATACGCTCATTATATTATTAGCATATCTAGATGAAGTTGAAAATTTTTTTTCACAGCCCAAGATTTATTGCTGACGTCTCAGATAATAAAGTACAACAAATGCACGTCAGACTGTGGATAGCGGGAGGTCTCCACATGCACCCATTAGCTGTATGAGTCATTCCCACACACCCATCTCACAAAGCTGTGATTCAAATCTGTGCCTCATCAAAATCACAAGTGAGTACATATCACTGGCTTGCTATTGGAATGGAAAATGGAATGGAAAACTCGGCGTTAAACTGTCATATGCCAAATATACATTTGTAATTGAGATAGTTCCAGAAGAAAAATGATATCCTTTCTGAGCATAAGTAATTTTGTTGACAGAAGGAAGACTTTCATGAAACACTCAAAGCAAACAGCATCCAAATTACTACAAAAATACAGTACACATTAAATGGTTCTCTTTCTTCTAAAAGAGTTTTCTTAAAAGTCACTTCCTCTCTTAAGTGTCTCTGACTTCTCTAAACAGATTAACCACTTCTTGCAGTCTGAATATGTTTAGTTAACATTTCTCAGTATCTGTTTCTTATTTTTTTTTCTTATTGTGGCTGCCCTCAGCTAGAATTCAAGAATGTCAAACAACACTGTAATGTTATAGTCACCTTTGTATTTCCTAGCACATTGCCTGAAATATATCACCGTCTATCAGATTAAGTCATTCACAGGAAGCTCTGCTGGGAATGGGTAATTGGGCACAAATAATTGTCCTGGCCCTATCTGGTCCAAGAAGACACTTAATCAGGTGTTGTCTGTGAATTCAGAGTGTGAATAGTGGCATTTAAGTACATTTATGTGAGATTTATCACATACTCTAGACACCATGCACACATACACAGAGAGATGACATGTAGAAGTATTATGATCAGAAAGGTATATGTTGATGCGGCAGTAGAGGTTTCCCTTCAAGAAGAGATGCTGATAGTTTATCTTTGTTTTCTGGTTTCTCTGTAGATGAAAGATTTGCCTGTTTACACTTTAGCACTGCGACATATTTCATTATTCACTGTGGATTTATGTATTATATTTCGTTTTCAGTCATGATTCAGACAGTTACATTTTTTTTCCCTTCTGCGACTTCCCTATGTCACGTTATGATGGCAGGAAGCATTTTGATTTCCCCCCACCATGATCCAACCCCCTCTACACGTAGCTGCTGATGGCTAGGCAGGAGCGATGGTTTGGACCCATATGGAGCACACAGGTGAGACGCACTGTCTTTTACCAAGTCCTGACACCAGATCCTTTATCACTAGAGATTCATTTTCATGTATTCATGATTTCTTCTGGTTTTTCAAAATAAAACTACTCAGAGGGGAATTCTTACTATGAAGGAATTGATCAGAGCCCTTCCTTTCTGGATTGGAGGAATCTTAGAACTTCCTCAAAGGACTTGTCACCAGAGGAGAGTGTGACTGATGCAGTTCAGCCTTATCTTTCCTGTCCTCCTGTGCTGATTAACTATGGCATTTGGTTATTTTTAAAGCATCATTAAGAAGAAGTGCTCCAAGTGATCCCTTTTCAGTATATTTATCTTTTACAGTTATCATAGCAAGTACCGTAGTGTTATACTAACTGAAAAAAATTAATAATTACCTTTTCATCAATTAATGAAATATTTGCCCTTGCTCCTTCAAATGTCAAAGGATTTTCCCTAAAATTTTTATTGTAACAGACACGTAATTCTGAGATGATTTCTTGTTAAGGAAGTGCTTTCATTTTAAACTCCAGAATTTTGACGCTTCATTTACCAACTATTCAGAAATCCTGCTGAGTTGGCACTTGTCTGGCAGCCTAGATGCAGTGGCACTATTGTAGAACCACTTAGCTAATTTAGAGAGTTGTACAGTCTAATTCAACATGATATTTAAACAATATAGAGGCTTTTCAAAAAATGAAAATATGAAGATCTGAATTTGTGTCACACAGAATTATACTAAATATTGATATGATGCCACACAAACAGGAGACTTTTGCCTTTTTTCTTGTAAACCCTCATGAGAATCAACATTATCTGTCACTTCTTTCTTTGAACTATTTTCAACTTATGTTCTTCTTGGCTATGAAATAATGACTCATGAGCACTTTCTGGTTCCAAAAGTGTTGAAATGTATTTGGCTATTTTCAGAAATACTTTCCTTAAAACCTTCATTTTCAAGATTGGTAGTAAGAGAAAAAAAAAAGAGTACATGGACTTAACAACATAATTTTCATGCATGATAGAAATTCACATTGGGAAATCAATTTTGTACCACTATAAAGTTTAAAATATATATGCAATTTTATATTTGATCTTAGTGTTTTGTCAATTATTGCTTCAGTAGATCAAGAAATTTGAGATATATGTGTGTGTGTGTATATATATATATATTTTTTTTTTTTTTTGCCTTTTGAATATGCAAAGTCCTATTGGCAAAGTGTTTTAGATGGCCAATTAGCAGAAGGAGGAAAGATAACCATTTCTTTAATTGAAGCAATGTCTGAGTTGTCAAGTTACTAAAGATAAAAAAGGTTATTTATGTTTATGACATTTAAAGTAGTGTGATGTCAAATTCATTCAACATGTAAAAATATAGTAAGTGTCTACTATGTACTGGGCACTGTTTTAGGTCTTGAGGAAACTGCAGTGAAAAAAAATTTTAAAATTCCTATCTTTGTACTTATTTATGTTCCTGGGGGGGTAATATAAAATAAAGATAAATTAGTAAAATGGCTATCTTATAGAGAATAAACAAAGCAGAGAAGTGGAATAGCAATTAATTTTAAAATAAGCTAGCCAGAATATATAGATGAGATTTTAGTTAAAATATTTATATATCTATTGATACTCTGTATGGTTTCTTCAAGTTCTTAGTGACACAGCTGAGGTACCACATAGGTCTCTTCATAAACTCTATAACCTCCAATGATGATCCTGAAATAGGATATTTACTGTTTACCAGAGTCACATTCATAAATAGTTATGGAAATAGCTCAGGGCATGAGCAATGTGGTTTTTCTGATCCTAGGGATGATGTTAGCTGCTAAAAAAGGTTGTGCATTTTTTTATTTAGCAGAATCAAGAAAATTTGTCAAGACTGGTTGTGGGGATAGAGATGGAGGTATGAAATATTTTCCCTTCTGGTATATAGAGGTTAGAATTTGATACTTGTTTAACCATTGGATCCCATCAAAATTAATGCTTTTCCATGAGCAGTGAGATTAAACATGGATTTCTTTTGCATTTTGAAGCCTAGCTCAATAATGATAGAGTAACATTAGCGGGAAAAAAAATCACTGGTTTGAAATAGAAATCTTTATGAGGTAATAAGAGATTTATAAGCTGAAAAGGTAATAATAATTAGCTTAAAAAGATGAAAAAGCAGGAAGATCAGTGCCATGATGCGTATTACAGCAAAATCTATGAGAACAAATTATTTTATAACCTAATCTTTTGCAAAAAGAAAACAAAAGATTCAGAAAACATTAATTTTTCTTTGTCCTACAAAACAAATTTGTTTTAAATCTTAGTTTTATCCCTTCCTTTTAATGCCATTGGCAGAGAGAAAATCTAAGAACTAAACTCCAGGTGGAATGATCTCTCACTCTGACAGAACAATTTATGAGTTAACTACAAATAATAACAATTATAGTTGACATTTATTGAAGGGATACCATGTGCTAGATATAATCACATATGATCCTTACAGAAATCTTATGTTGTAAGTATTGTTGTATTGATGAAGAAATAAAGGCTTAGGAATATTGTGACTTCTTTAAGGCCAAACAGGCAGTAAATGACAGAAATAGGAATCCAAGTAGATCTAGAGTTCATATTCCTAAACAAGTCTGACTTTTCTAAGCAATATCCTTGAACCAACTGTTACAATAGAAAAAAAATGAAATGAGCTCTAGAAGAGCAAAAGTGGAAAATAAGGAACCAGTTGGGAGACTATTTTGTGGTTAGACCAGGCAGGGATAAAAATGGTTTAGACTAGGGTGGTAGTAGGGAAGGCAGTTAAAATTGGTCAGGTATAGAATACATTTTGAGGGTGGAGCCAATAGGATATGCTGCTTAAATATAAATGAGAGAAGTATAAAAGGGAGAAAAGTAAGAGAGAGAAATGTAAGTCCAAGATAATATTTTTAGAGTGAGGTTAATGATGCAGTTCCCTGATAAGAGAACACTTGGGGAGGAGCATGTCTGATAGAGGAGGTTGGCCATCATGAGATGAAAATAATGAAATATCCAAATGAGTATGCCAAGAAGGCAGCTATATCTAAAAGTCTGGGGTTCTGAGGAATGTTCAGGCCTGGGGATATACATTAGGGAATCAGTGACATTTAAAACTGTAGAGACAGCTTAGTGAATGAATGTGAATGAGAATAATCTGAGAACAAAGCTTTAGGGACCACCTGAATTTAGAGGAAGAGAAAAATGTTCTCACCGAAGAGCATGAGAAAAAGGCATTAATCAGGGAGATGGAAAAGCAGAGGACAGCCTCTTCATGGGGCCTGTGTACTAAAGGGATAGAAAGAAGACACAAATGGGGAGTAGTCCTCTTACTCTTCAGTTGTCCTCATCAGCGACAATTACTTTGTAGAACCTTTCTTGCACATTAAAGTGAGAAGGTATCCAAGGATCCCTTTAGAGGAAACATTTCACCTTTTTTTTAAATTTAAATTCTTACTGAGATAATTGTAAAGTCACATGTCCTTGTAAGAAATAATAGAGAGACATCCTGTACCTGTTACCATTTCTCCCCATGATAACATCTTGCAAAACTAGTACAATATCACAACCAAGATAATGACATTGATATAATCCACAAATCTTGTTCAGATTTCCCAGGTTTTACTTGTTGTAATCACTGTTCTCTCTCTGTGTGTGTGTATTTAGTTCTGTACAATTATATGAGTTTATGTATCTACCACAAGAACCAAGATAAAAATAGCTCCATCACAAGGATCCCTCATGTTACCCTTTTATAACCATCTAGTGATGCCTGGGAATCTATTCATTTCCAAAATTTTGTCACTTCAAAAGTATTATATAGGGACTTTCCTGGTGGCACAGTGGTTAAGAATCCACCTGCCAATGCAGGGGACACAGGTTCCATCCCTGCTCTGGGAAGATTCCATATGCCATGGTGCAACTGAGCCCGTGCTCCGTAACTACTGAGCCTGCCCTCTAGAGCCCTCGTGCTGCAACTACTGAAGCCCGTGCACCTAGAGCCTGTGCTTCGCAACAAGAGAAGCCACTGCAATGAGAAGCCCTCACGCTGCAATGAAGAGTAGCCCCCAGTCATCACAACTAGAGAGAGCCTGTGCGCAGCAATGAAGACCAGCCCCACCGCTAACAAAAAAAAAAAAAAAAAAGAAAAAAAGTGTTATATAAGTGGAATTGTATAATATATAATATTTTGTGGTTAGATTTTTTTTGCTCAGCATAATTCCCTGAAGATTCATCTAAGTTGTTGCATATATCAAAAGTTGATTCTATTTTATTGCTGGGTAGCATGGATGTACCACCATATGTTTAACCATCTACCCATTAAAGAACATCTGACTGTTTCCTGTTTTTAGCTATTATAAATAAACCTGCTATGAACATTGCATATAGGATTTTTTTTACAAAGGTAAGTTTTTTACTTATCTGGAACAAGTGTTCAAGACTATAATTACTGTGTTATATAATAATTGCATGTTTAGTTTTTATGAAACTGCCAAACTATTTTTCAGAGTGTGTGTACCATTTTACATTCCCATCAACAATGTATGAATGGTCCAGTTTCTTTGTTGCCTCACCAGCATTTATTGTTGTTGTTATTTTTGAATATTAGCCTATCTGATAAATGTGTAGTGACATCTTGTTGTGGTTTTAACTTGCATTTCCCTGATAACTAACAGAGGAGAATATCTTTAAATTTGCTCTTTGTTGTCTTAGTCCATTCAGGGCTTCTATAACAAAATACCATAGACTGGGTACCTTAAGCAACAAACATTTATTTCTCATAGTTCTGGAGGCCGGGAAGTCCAAGATCAAGGCACTAGAAGATTCAGTGTCTAGTGAGGCTCAACTTCTAGTTCATAAGCAGCTGTCTGCTTGCTGTGTCCTCACATGGAAGAAGGGCTAGGGAGCTCTCTAGGGTCTCTGCTATAAGGGTACTAATCCTATTTATGTGGGCTCGACCCTCATGAGCTAATTACCTTGTAAAGGCCCCACTTCAGAGTACAATTACATTTTGGGAATTGGTTTCAACATATGAAATTTGAAGGGACACAATTATTCAGTCTATAACATTTGCCAAGTGTATGTCATTTTGGCTGAAATGTTTGTTCATCTCCTTTGCCTGTTTCCTAATTGAGTTTTTATTATAATATTGAGTTTTAAGAATTCTTTTTATATTGTAGATACTGAGTTTTATTATAATATTGTTTTAAGAATTCTTTTTGTATTATAGATATAATAGTTTTAATAATTCTTTTTTATATTGTAGATACTAGTCCTGTATCTTTAAGAATTCTTTTTATATTGTAGATACTAGTCCTATATCAGATACATGTTGAAAAATATATTCTCCCAACCTGTAGCTTATCTTTTCATCCGTTTCACCTGGCCTTACAGAGAACAAAAACGTTAATTTTGATGAAGTTCAATTTCCTAATTTTTTAAAATGGATCCTTCTATTTGTTGTCAGTTCTAAAAACTCTTTGCTCAGTTCTAGATCCAGAAGAATATTTTCTCCTCTATTGTTCTAAAAGTTTTATAGTTTATGTTTTACACCTAAGTCCATAATCAACATAGAATTAATTTTTGTAAAAGGAGTAAAGTTTAGGTCAAGGATTTTTTTTTTCTTTTTTCTTTTTCTTTTTTTTTTGTCTGTGGATGTTCAGTAGTTGCAGCATCATTTTCTGGAAAGGATAGCCTTCCTCCATTGAATTGATTTTGCATCTTTGCAAAAAGATGATTGTACATACCTACGTGGTTCTGTTTCTGGGTTCTCTATTCTGTTCCATTGAGCTGTATGTTTACCTCTGCACTATGTCTTTGTTGAGATTTTTCTATTTTTTCATTTGCCTTAAGATAATACTGTAATTAATTCTTGAAGCATGGTCATGCTGATTGATTTAAAACCTTTGTCAAATAATTCCAACATCTGATTTATCTCAGTGTTTTCTTTTCTAATTCAAATTGTGATTTTCCTTGTACTTAGAATGCTGGGTGAATTTCAGTTGCACACTGGATATTTTGTTTATTATGTTAGGAAACTCTGGGTCCTATTTAGATCTTTACTTGCTTCAGGCAAACACTTTCTTTAGGTTTAGCATGCAGGTCCTGGTCTGCTTTCGTGGGTGGTGGTTCCAATGACAAAGTCTTGACCATTTTATTTCAGTTTGCTTGGTTTATCGTGTGGCATTGGGCTACACTTGTTCCTGTTGGTGCTGACTGTGGTTTAGGAAGGGATTTCCCTAAGTGAGCTGCCCGCTGTCTCCTCGTGGGTAAGGGAAATCTCAGGTCTATTAAGGTGTGAGATATAAACATTTTCTCGACTCTTGGCAACATGGGTCAGCTTTGAGTGCCCCAAGATTATAGGAGTAGGAGCCACAAGTTCAGTCAGATGGGAGAATCTTTCCCCTAGAAATACTTCCTTTCTTGTTTTCACTTCTGTTTTTTCCATTTTTTAAAAATTTTTCTTTGTTTTATTTTAGTTTTCTTGTGATTTTGCCACTGGAATACTTAGGAAAGAACCTTTGGAGTACTTTGGAAAGGAAGCCCTGCTCCTTTTCCTACATCCCCAACCCTCCTACCCACACAGAGCTCAGCTATTGTAGAGCTACTTTGGCCTGTCACCACTTGCTCCCTCCTGTATAGACATTAAAGCAGAGAAGGGGAAATTTAAGTGTATTTTAAAATTTTGCAATGAAGAGTTTGTATTTCTAGTGTGGAATATAAAAAATAAACATACACACAAATAATATAATTTCAGATATAGTAAGTGCTAAAAGAAAAAAATTAGGCAGTGGTATACACAGTGATTGGGGAGATGTGTGTAACTTAATCAGTAGACTTCCAGAAAGGCCTCAGATATGCTATGACCTGAGGTGGTTTTGAACTCTCTGAGTTTAAGGGATAGGAAAGAAGGTCAGTGGGGCTTGAATGTAACTTGCGTCACACCCATGGTACAGAGCAACACTGTTAATCAGCACATGCTTCTTTACTAGGGGTCAGGTTGGTTTATCTGATTTCAACACACCAGCACCAACTAATTTCAGACAGCTGAAATTAACCTTCAAAGCACACCTTGTTACCACCATGCTTTTTTGAAGGATAAGTGAATTCCAAGTGGCTTTTAAGATGACCATACCACTTAGATAGAAATGAGAGTAAGCAGGGCTATGAGACAAAGGATATTTGTATTTTTAAAAAGGCAGAAAACAAACAAACAAAAAAATCCCTTGGCATTCTAGAAGAACAAAATGGTTCAAATAACTGAAGGGATTGATGATAGAAACAAGAGAAAAAACAAATTCAAAATGATTATGAATAATCACATTTAGAATGCTGTGTATCGTGATAGAGGCAGTAACCATGCCTCCCTAACATATTCTTGGAAACAGCATCCAGCCATGGATCAGCATTTTTATCTAGGAATGTTATAATTTGAGGTTTAATAATAACTCAATGTATGACAAAGACGTAATAAAAATATATCATATTTTTGTCTTTGTATCATATGAAAGTAATCATATTCTGCACTTCTGTGTTTGTTTAAAATAAAATTTTTCTGTGATTTCTTTACAGTGTTTATAAAACTATAGTGTAGCTTGACCTATACAAGGAATAAAGTGTAAGTTCATTTATTGCACAAACCTTTATTGAATACTAACTATATACTAAACACTGTCCTAATTTTATATTCTTAATCTAATTTTGTGTCCACAGAATTCTTTTTAGGCACATATTATTATTACTCACTTTTTTTTCAGATGATGAAACAAATGAACCATTAAAAATGGCTGGGTAGGAATTTGAGTATAGGGTATCTGAATCCAGAATCCATTCTTTATGACCAGGTTATATTTCCTTATCCTATAATATTATTAATTTCTGATCTCAGAGTATTCAGATTATTGTAGAAGTCAGACAAATGAAAAATGACAGTACATTATAAAAATATATATTCCATAGGGTGCTACAGAGGCATTTGGAAGGAGTAAACTTGATGAGAGAGGAACTTATCAGAAAGGCTTCCTGAAGAAGAAAGTAAGTAAGAATTGAGATTTGAACAGCAAATGGAAGTTTACCATAAGAAGATCATGTGGGAAAGGGATTTTAGGCAAGGAGATCAAAATATCTATCATAAAAGTACGAACCTGAGAAAGAAAACATCGGGGAATCGGAAATTTCTTAGGGGGAAGAGTAAGAGAGGTAAACATGATCACATTATAGAAGGTTTTATATATCCTATTACAGAATTTTTAAATGCCAGTGGCTGTTTGTAAACATTTATATTTAACAGCAATGTGGAAAATTAATTGAAGGAGAGAAACCATATGCACGTGGAAAATAACAAGCAACTGCACTAAAATACTGGCAATTGGGATAGAGATGTAAGAGAAGATTCAAGAACTCTTAGGAGGAAGAAGCATTTTGAATTAGAGAATTAGCTGATGGAAACCCCAAACAGAAGGAGGATGTAGGATCAAAGGAAAGATTTTAAGAGAGAAAGACTTTCATACTTACATGCTAAAATGCAAGAAATACTGAAAACACACTGCTAGGGAATTTGGCACACCTGAGCTCAAATCATAACTCCAGTTTCCAAATCATAATGTCATGTGCAAGATACTTAAATTCTACAAGCCAGGGTTTCTTTAACCCCTTTCTTAATGCCTTCCAGTCAGTTCCTATGTGCTCTCACTTCCATTTTGTAAATACACTTTGAATCTGTAATTTGTTAGCCTTTCTATCCCTTTATTACATCTTGCTTGAACTGCAGAATGCTTTTAACCGGTATTTTTGGCCTCTAATCTCTTCAAAATTAACTATTATATTTAAAGAACTCTGGCTTCAGTGTGGACAATTTGTAAGAGGAGACCAGATTTTTCCAGGGAAACCAGTTGACATTACTAGACTAATCTAGAAGTGGCTTGATGATTCAGAAGTGATTAGATTAGAGAGGAGGTCATAGAGGTGCACAACGCAGATGGATTTGGAAGAGAAAGTTATGGATGATACGGGAAGCGAGAGATGTGAGAGACTACTCCTTGATTTCTCATTTGAGTTGCTGGATGGAAAAGGGCTAAGTAGGACAGGAAGTTGAGTTTGGTCTTGGATAAATTGATGGTGAAATGATTTTCAGTTTCAAGTGGATATTCAGAGAAAGTAATTGAGTCTGATCCTGAGTTAGAGCTATACATGTACTGTCATGAATATATAGGTGCCTCTAAATTTATAGATGAGTATTAGATTGTCAAATAGTGAGTATAGAATGGGAATATCAACAGACTATGACATTAGAAATGCCAACATTAAAAAAAAAATTATTGGTAGAAGTGCCCACATTTAATGACAAATAGAAGAGGATGAACCTGCAATAAAAAATAGCCAGAAAGATACAAGGAAAACAAAGAGTATGTGATCATGGTGGCTTTCAGAAAGATTGTTTCTGGAAGAACAGAGTAATCCACAACATTGAGAGATGCTGAGCAGTGAACTAAAATGAAGACTGAAAATTAGGAATATTAATATCATTTAAGGGCATTAGTGGGTAGTTTTCCCATGGAGTAGAAAGTGAAGAGTAGGTTAAGGAGTAAGTTTGCAATGAGGAAAAGGAGAAAGTAAAAACAACTTAGAAGGACTTCCCTGGTGGTGCAGTGGTTAAGAATCTGCCTGCCAATGCAGGGGACATGCATTTGATCCTCACAAACCCACCCTGTAGAGGATCTTGGGAAACTCTGACTGGTTGGAAGATTGTTATTTGTGTTGCACAATAACACAAAGTCATAAAACAAACAGCCTATCTTTATTTAAAATTTTGATATTTATTATGATTTTTAGAAGAGTACATTAAAATATCATTTATGTTGATTACTGAGTTATTTGACACACCTTTAAAATTTGTACCTGAGTTAACTGCCATTATGGCCTCACTTTAATGCTGATCTTAGTTAGTCTAAAGGTAAGGACATCTGATCTGACAAGTATGATTAACAGTGGAGATAATGTGGTTGGGACTACTCATGACAATTTAGGAAGTAAGTACAGACAGTCCTTAGAAAAGAGCTGTAAATAGTAATGATGTAGCTAACAGGAAAACATAAATTAAAGGAACATTCATTTATTCATTCAAGCAGAAAACATTTTAAATATTCAAAACACTAACGAATTTTAAAACCTCCATATTTACTTATATGACACAATTCATTTTCTAAGAAATCCTGTGGTCTAATAGAATGCATTTTGCTCCCACACTTTGTAGGTAAGAAGTCATACTTCCATGAGTTGAAAAACCTCAAGTTTCAGCATCTTCTCAAGTCAGAAAGAGGACTGACAGGACTTCCCTGGTGGCGCACTGGTTAAGAATCCACCTGCCAATGCAGGGGACGGGTTCGAGCCCTGCCCCAGGAAGATACCATATGCCATGGAGCAACTAAACCTGTGCACCACAACTATTGAGCCTATGTGCCACAACTACTGAAGCCCACGTGCCTAGAGCCCGTGCTCCACAACAAGAGAAGCCACCATAATGAGGAGCCCACACACCACAATGAAGAGTAGCCCCCACTCACCACAAACAGAGAATGCCCGTGTGCAGCAATGAAGACCCAACACATCAATTAAAAAAAAATAAATCCAATAAATAAATAAATTTATTAAATAAAAAACTAAAAAAGAAAAAGAGGACTGACTTTTGGTGTAAATTAATTAGCACTGAGACTAAGTTTGGGTGGGAGGCTATAATTCACTATCATTTTATTATTAATTTTGAGTCATGTCAGTAAAATTCCATCTTACAACAGAGATAGATGCTTGATTATTTCTTTGGTGTACAAAAACACAGTAATTGTACATATGTACTTTTCCTTACTACCTCATTTTGCATGTCATGAAGCCTCAGAATACAAACATTTTTGCTGTTTCTTTTAACAGTATTTTGAATGGTTTATTTTCATTTTGCTTATCTGTATTAAGTATTTCGCTAGAATAATTTTTGATGCTTAACAACTATATTAGAAGTCAAACTTGGATCAGCAGATTTGACACTTTATGATTCTCATTCTGAGCTCCTACTCTTCCTAGGTACATAATTCATGTGGAAAACTTATGTATTTAAGGAAAAGATGTTCTTTGTATTAACTATAGTCTTTCAGTTCATAAATCCAAACTATTCAAAATTGTTTGCTTGAGCATATGCCTTCTTTCCAGTTTCTTCTAACTTTTATGCATGTTCTAGATCATTGATATACATAATTACACATATTCCTAAATTTAAAATCTTATTTAACATCCCTAATGAGGAACCTTTAAAATTTACTCCCTTCATATCTGACATTGTCTTTTCAAGGCAATATGGCTTTGGACAGCCCAGCATATGTCCTTCCATTTGCTGGCATTTTAGGGTATCAATAAATAACACTCATGTCTTCTCCTCTTGTGTTCAAAACTGGTTGAGAGATCAGCACAGCAGTCAGACAAATGGAGATAAATATTTAACTTTTTATTTTTCTGATAAATGCTTATCTGAAAAATGTGTCTTTAACTCTGCACAAAATGGACAGTGCTACCCAGGAATTCAACAGACCCAGAGGTTGCACTAGACAATCCCAAACTGCTCCTGTTTATGACATGGAGAGCGGCCCAAGTTCTTTTCTGTGTAATGCACAGCTCTTCCCTGGAGGGGAATAAATGGAGATACAAAGACTAGGAGTGGTTCTTAAAGTATGGTCAGAAGAACCCTGAGGCCTCCTTTTAGAGGTCTACAAGATCTTCCTTTTCAACCACATGTTTGTGTGAGATTGGATCCTCCTCATGTACTTCAGCCAAAACAATGCATTGCATCCAAGGGAATGAGAAGCAAATCTCAAGACCTAACTGTCTTCTATTAATTTCAAGCATTAAAGAGATTTTCAAAAAATGTAAAATGATGCATCTCACCTCACTAATTTTTTGGTTTGAAAAATACAGTTATTTTACAAAACTATGTGTTATTTATATTAATATACAAAAAGTTTATTATTGCTATTTTAAATGAATTAATAACTAAATATTTTTAAAATTTCTCAGTTCCTTATACAGAAAATATAACCTATGTAAACAAAAGTTTTTTGGTGTCCTCAGTGGTATTAAAAGTGAAAAGTTATCCTGAAATAAAGTTTGAGAACCATTTTTCTAATGGAAGATCCTTCATTTGGAAGCATGAGGAGTGGAAAATAACTATCCTTTCTTCTTTTTTCTCAGCCTGAGGCATTAGACAGGGATATTTGCTTCATTGCAGGCTATTGCTTTAGATGCAGATGTCCTAACCAAAAGTGTAAGTATTTGCCAAACTCCTTTTTGAACAGATCTTGGTAGTCTTCAGTGTTAGCTCATGGTAGATATTGACTTGACTAAGATTCTATTCTTGATCAAACTCCTTTGAGCTCTCTTCTTGACTAGGTCACACAAGCGGCCTTCTGTGTCCATCCTGTGTTTGCCAGACCTGCATTGCCAATCTTAGCAAGAATTCTGCTAAGTCAGTTTGTCAAGAATTCCTACACTCTTTATATCTGATCAAGTTCCACATCCCCTAACTTCCTTGTATAAGTCCTTGATCTGCCTTTAGGAAGAATTCTGTAAAACCAGTTTAGCAAGAATCTTCCTACCCTTGATGTCTCCTCTTACTAAGTTTCCATCCCATCACCTTGCACCTTGCCTGCAAATCCCCACTTGGCCTTTTTGTATTTGGACTTGAGCCTGATCTCTTTCCCTATTACAAAACCCCATTGCAATAGTTTTGAATAAAGTCTTCCTGACCATTTTAACAAGTGTCAGAATAATTTTCTCTTTAACAATATCTGGGGTAAACTTTAAATTTTATTTGCTGGCTTTGCTTTTTGGTATTGTGCCATTGGCTTAAATTGAGGGACATTATGAAAACAACGAATTGCTAAAGAAGCAAAAAGTTTCCCCGCAAACTTTTGTTCCTTAACAATTTTCATACAAAATGTAATTGAAGTTTTTAAAATTACAATATGGTGGCATCTTTGGTAAGTCTCAGGAGAAAGGTCTCAGCAACAAGAAACATTATATTTACATCAACCTGTTGCTTTTCCCTACACTGTAGAGGTTGTCAATCAAATTCCTATCATCATTCACTCTTTTTGATGGCTGCTAGAAAGTTTAGGCCAAACTATCAATCCTCCATTAAATGTACTGCCCAGCCTAAGGAAGCTGTTGTTTGCTAATCCAATTCCTAGTTTATTAACTCCACTCTCATTTTGTTCTCTATTCATATTCATTTACTGTCTTACCTACCCTCTTATTTTGTTTGCTTTGGTTTTATAAGCCATCTTAAATCTTTTCTAGAAGCTAGCAGGTTTTCAAAAAATGGTTTAAAAATAGAAAATTGAAAAAAGAATAAAATACCTAGGAATAAACCTACCTAAGGAGGCAAAAGACCTATATGCAGAAAATTATAAGACACTGATGAAAGAAATCAAAGATGACACAAACAGATGGAGAGATACACCTGTTCTTGGATTGGAAGAATCAACATTGTGAAAATGACTATCCGACCCAAAGCAATTTACAGATTCAATGTAATCCCTATCAAATTACCAATGGCATTTTCACAGAACTAGAGCAAGAAGTTATACAATTTATATGGAAACACAAAAGGCCCCAAATAGCCAAAGCAATCTTGAGAAGAAAAAAAGGAACTGGAGGAGTCAAGCTCCCTGACTTCAGACTATACTACAAAGCTACAGTAATCAAGACATTATGGTACTGGCACAAAAACAGAAATATAGATCAATGGCACAGGATAGAAAGCCCAGAGATAAACCTAAGTACATATGGTCATCTTATCTTTGAGAAAGGAGGCAAGAATATACACTGGAGAAAAGGCAGCCTCTTCAGTAAGTGGTGCTGGGAAAACTGGACAGCTACTTATAAAAGCATGAATTTAGAACATTCCCTAACACCATACACAGAAGGAAACTCAAAATGGATCAAAGACCTAAATATAAGACCTAACACTATAAAACTCATAGAGGAAAACGTAGACAGAACACTCTATGACATAAATGACAGCAAGATCTTTCTTGACCCATCTCCTAGAGTAAAGGAAATAAGAACAAAAATAAACAAATGGGACCTAATGAAACTTAAAAGTTTTTGCACAGCAAAGGAAACCATAAATATGATGAAAAGACCACCCTTGGACTGGAAGAAAATATTTGCCAATGAAGCAACTGACAAAGGATTAATCTCCAAAATATATAAGCAGCTCATGCAGCTCAATATCAAAAAACAAACAACCTCATCCAAAAATGGGTGGAAGACCTAAACAGACATTTCTCCAAAGAAGACCTACAAATGGCCAACAAACACATGAAAAGATGCTCAACATCACTAATCATTAGAGAAATGCAAATCAAAACTACAATGAGGTATCACCTCACACCAGTCAGATTGGCCATCATCAAAAAATCTAGAAACAATAAATGCTGGCAAGGGTGTGGAGAAAAGGGAACCCTTCTGCACTGTTGGTGGGACTGTAAAGTGATACAGCCACTATGGAAAACAGTATGGAGATTCCTTAAAAAACTAAAAATAGAACTATCATATGACCCAGAAATCCCACTACTGGGCATATACCCTCAGAAAACCATATAATTCAAAAAGATACATGTACCACAGTGTTCACTGCAGCATTATTTACAGTAGCCAGGACATGGAAGCAACCTAAATGTCCATCGACAAATGAATGGATAAAGAAGATGTGGTACATATACACAATAGAATATTACTCTGCTATAAAAAGGAATGAAATTGAGTTATTTGTAGTGAGGTGGATGGACATAGAGTCTGTCATACAGAGTGAAGTAAGTCAGAGAGAGAAAAACAAATATCGTATGCTAACACATATATGTGGAATCTAAAAAATGGTATTGATGAACTCACTGGCAGAGGAAGAATAAATATGTAGAGGTAGAGAACAGACTTGAGGACACTGGGTGGGGGGAAGGAGAAGCTGGGACAAAGTGAAAGAGTAGTATTGACATTTATACACTACCAAATGTAAAATGAATAGCTAGTAGGAAGCAGCTGCCTAATACAGGAGGCAGCTTGACCTGGAGGGGTGGTATAGGGAGGGTGGGAGGGAGGCTCAAGAGGGAGGGGATATGGGGATATATGTGTGAGTACAGCTGATTTGCTTTGTTGTACAGTGGAAACTGGCACAACAGTGTAAATCTATTATACTCCAAAAAAGATCGGAAAAATAAAATTAAAAATAAAATACCAAAGTCCGTGAACAAGAAAAAAAAAGCAAGTTGAGTAAATCACATGGGCTAAGAAAGCAGTGGTTTTGAACTCATCCCATATCTATATTATATGTTAGTTATTATTTTCCCCATATCTCTGGGTCAAAAAAAAAAAAAAAAAAACAAAAGAAGAAATGAATCTATGTAAATTTGCAAGCCTAATGTTTTTATACTAATTAAACATGAGGACCACGGGGTTTTGGGGATTTTTTCCCCCATAATCACTCTAGAATGCCTCTATCACAGAGTGCTGCCACTTTTTCATTTGGAAATTTTTCGGATCAGTGATAGAATTGCAAATATAAATGAAAAGACTTAAAACATTCGAATCCCTATCTTGACTCATTTACTAAAATATTTTTCCATATTGGCCTTTTTTTCTCCCTCTACACAAAAGGTATTTATTTCTTTATTGAAGAACTCATTACATATGCTTGTGCGATGTCAATTAGCCATGGTGAAACAAGAATTCTATGTTTGAGCTACAATGAATTTCTAAGGAAATCTGTTGTTTGCCAGGCTGGGGCTGCAATTGGAGAAGATCCAAATCATTACCTAAATTTACATCCTATTGTTATGCATGAGTCTTTTTACAGCTTCCTATAGGGTATTTAGAAATAAAAGTGTGGGTTATTTTCCTCCTTGCTTCTATTGTACTAATACCTTTTTATGTAGCTCGCATTTTGGGGTAAAATCTAAATTAGAAAAGAAAAAAGCAGAAGGACTAAGTCTCGTAAGGGATTCTACTTGAAAAGAAAGGAAATTGGCTGGTGGGAAGCAAAGCTTCCTTGTGGCATCAGAAGGGAAAACAAAATCAAAAGTAACACAGTAGAATCTATGCTTTGCTATGAGAGTTTGTTTGCATTGCTTGGGAATTAATGTAGCCAGCTATGTCTTTACATTTTTTGTACTTGAAATCAATTCTTTAAAAATATTATTAATTTATTTTACAATGAAAAACCAAGAGATTGAGAAAATACCATAAAAGATTGCTGTCTCATGTTGAGTCCCTGAGAAAACAGCCTCTGACACTGAGATTTGTGTGAAGGAGATTTATTGGGAAAGGCACTCCACAAAAACACTTCTAAAGGAGCGAGGGCAGCAAGATTGGGCAGAGGGAGAATTTGACTGAGATGCAGGTACAACAGAGGCATCAGCAAATCCCACAGGGAGCTCTGGATCTAGAGTATTGTTGACCTAATACAAATAGACTGCCAGTTATTTCTCTAGCAAGAAAAAAAAAGTTAGTTTATTTGACATCAGCAGAGAATTGTTTTATGGGGTCTGCAATCCTGGCAAGCCATATGCAAGTTCCTGCATGCCCAGGGAAGGAGAACTCTTTTATAGAGGGGAAAAGGAAATCAGGAGTGCTGTAGAAAACAAAAGAGTCCATGGCTTTTCATTGGCTGAGTCCTTGCCAAGAAAGAAGAGGAATCTTACTTCTTCCTGTTGGGCTCTGTTATTGTCACAGGACATAAGAACTCCTCCTGCCCATCTCCTGACTCTGTTTAATTGAGGTTTTTGTTTTATTAATTTTTATTGTGTACTTTCAGAGTTGTGCCAAATTATCTCAAATTGAGACAAGAGCCAAGCCTTTGTACCCTCAACACGGTCCAGTCATTAGATGAGAGCTAACTGGTGGAGGGGATAACTTTGGGCCAGGCAGCTCCTTTCATTTGAGGGCAATTTAGGGGAAGGAACTCAGCTCTGAACTGTCAGCAGGCAATGATCCAGGCAGCTGGGGTGGTGGACTTGCTGGTGGGTAGGGGGGCTGAGGGGGGAAACCTGAGTGACACATTGTAGCATCTGTAAGCTGTCTGCAGTCCACTTGCTCCGTATAAGTTCAGTCCATCTAGAAAAAGTGTCTTCAGGCTTCTTCCAGTTGGTCTCTTTTCCCTGGGAGATTTGCAAGAAGATTAATAAGATAAACTATAGTTCCTACTGCTACAGCTAGTTCTGAGGCCACGACTGATACTTATATTTTTTTCTCCTCTTCTGTCCATTCTGAACTTCCTCTGCCTAGTACCTCTGTGGGTCTAGGTGCTTACCTGGCGGGGTAACCCAGTCTTCTTCTTGAGGTATCTTTGCCACTGATCACCATACTCTTATCAGACTATGGCTGCAGTATTTGTCAAGTATCTCTCCCAATGGGGCAGAAAAGTTCTAAGAGACATGCCAGTGGATCACGTGAATGCTAAACACTTTCTTCCCTGCTTCCTTTACGACAGGAAGCCTACCTCCTCCTGAGAGTCAGCGCTAATCCTGCCTGTGAGAATGGTGACTTGGTTCCTTCTTTCCTATTAGTCTCCTTGCGCAAGGTGCCCAGATGACCAAGCTGCAGCCACAGCTAAGAGTTTAACTGGACATTTGCTATCTTCTCTGGTGGGACCAGAACATCTAGACCTGCAGAACCTAGACTTGCAGGTGAGAGAAGCACACTTTCACCAAGTGACTCACTGGGTGTGACAGTAAGTAGGGCTACTCCTACTTTCTCCCCTGGGCTCCCAGACCCAGACACGAGTATTCTACTACTAGGGGCACAGAACCATATAAGGGTTGTTGATTGAGTGTGTACCGTACCACCCCCCCATTATCCACAGGGGATACATTACAAGACCCCGGTGGATCCCTGAAACTGCAGCTAGTATACCAAATCCTACACGTACTATGCTTTTTCTTATATATACATACATACCTAGGATAAAGTTCAATTTATAAATTAGGCACAGTAAGAAGTGAAAAACAATAATAATAAAACAGAACAATTATAACAATATACTGTAATAAAAGTTATATGAATGTGGTCTCCTTATTGTATAAATTTCAATTCCTTCTACCTTAATTAAGCACTTAATTATTCACTGTGGCTGTAACTTTTGTAGTTTGAGGTGCAACAGCAAAACTAGCACACATTTCTTTGTCCTTCTTTATAATTTCATAGATAGAAGATTTGTTCTTGCCATAGATCTTAGCAACTTCAGCATATGATTTTTATTTCTTTCCTTATTAAGTGGAGAACTTTCACATCTTCACTTAAAGGAAGCACTTCACATCTTCTCTTTGGCATATGTGAATTGTCAGCATCACTATGCTTGCGCCCTGGGGCCATACTTATGTGGAATAAGGGTTACTTGAGTGCAAGCACTGCAGTACCGCGACAGTCAATCTGACAGCTGAGATGGCTACTAAGTGACTAACAGGCAACATATGTTGGATGAAGGGATGATTCACTTTACCAGCAGGACACAGCGGGATGGTGTGGGTTGGTGTGAGATTTTACCAGACTACTCATAATGGCATGCAATTTAATAGTTGTGCATTATCTCGGAAATTTTCCATTTAATGTTTTTGGACTGAGTTTGACCATGGGTAACTGAAACTAAGGAAAGCAAAATCGTGGATGGGGGGGGGGGGGCACTGTATACCACATTCTGGAGAATGATGCCCCATCCCTGCAGGATATAATCTCCAAGCTGGCACCTCAGGTATGACTTCAGAGGCTTTTCCATCACTCTGTCAGGCTGACACCTTCTGGGAGGTGGAGTATGCTGTAGAACCAGTGTATCCTGTGATCATGTGTCCACAACCTCACCGAATTTACACTCAAGTATGTTCTTTACTTGACATGATTGTATAAAGAATTCAATTTAAGAGGGTCAAACACTCTCTAAGCCTTGAATTATGGTGCTGGCTGAGGCCTTGC
Organism: Hippopotamus amphibius kiboko; assembly: GCF_030028045.1. Taxonomy (NCBI): domain Eukaryota; kingdom Metazoa; phylum Chordata; class Mammalia; order Artiodactyla; family Hippopotamidae; genus Hippopotamus; species Hippopotamus amphibius. The sequence continues at coordinate 31,505,103 of NC_080191.1, forward strand.
CAATAGAAAAGGGTTCAAAGTAACCAACTTAACCCCAATTGCCTAGTAGATCTTCTAAAAGAATGGTGTCATACTGGGGGCTCAGCATTAGTTTCTGTTGCTGGCAAATTGGACTTTTGGCAGCAGCTGAAGACAGATCATCTTTGGTAAGAGGGAACCCATGTTGTAAGGCCTAATCACAGTCTCAATTCCTACCACCATGGCTTCAACTTTCATGTGTCCATTGTGCCAGCACTGGGCTGATGACGAAAGCTGATGGATGTCACCTGGCCAAATTATTTTGTCACATTGGTTATTTAATATCTTTTCCAGTGGAGGGCTTGAATACATGATACAGAATACTTCAGGTCCACTCCCATAGATCCATCCACATGCCCCTTCCCCAGACCGCCTTGGCCCTGATCTCCAAATCTTTCTCCCTCCCAATAAGCTATACTCAAATGGTCATTGTTCCACATATCTAACCTCAGACTACTTCTCTTTTCTTGCAAAGGGGATGACCAAGTGCACCGTCCAAAGAAGTGCCTATTAAGGAGCATTTCCTTCTCTGCTGTCTTTCTAGCCCTCCCTTGAGCAGAGCTGGACTGTAGCTACTGTTCACTTTCAGCTCGTAGACATATAGCAAGCCTACCCATTCGTAAAAGACTTCAGTCATTTTCCTCCTGTCATTTGATCTTGTGAGGCCCCCTTCCCGCCACATGGCCATAGATGTTAGCCAAGGGAGTGATGCCACTATGACAATAGTGAGTGACATGGGAGTCTGGGCCACCTGGTTTTGCAATTTACTTTGCCTTTGGGCCCTGCTTATGCCTGATCCTAGATGAAGCATTTCTATTTTGCAGTGTAATGCTGTTGGGCTAGCCTAATGTGCCTTAATGCATATGACAATTTCCAGCTCAAGATGGGCAGGTCTTAGCAGTCACTTAATGTCCCGTGGTCAGGTGCTCCACCTTAGTCCCTAGTAGCAAACCAGGGGCTCTTTTTGAATGTCGTATAACTCTTTTGTGTAGATACCACGGCTGTGTCTCAGAACTTTACGTGTTTACATTGCAGTTCTTTTACTGGGGCTTTCTATAACCTCCATATGGCACATTTTCCCATCACAGATGCCTCTAAAATGGTAGATGCTGCTGTATCCTATGGCTTAAATGCCAGGTCTGGTCATATGATTGCCTAGATCTACTATTAAGAACTTTCCTGGCCTGGGCCCTACTCAAAGTTGGCAACCTTTCATTGTCACTTGATAATAGGCTAGAGAAGAATTCCCACATGAGGAATATGCTGCTTTGTACCCGGCATTGTGCCTCCTTCTTACTGGTAGAAGTTGCAAGATGCCATAATTTGTTCTTCCTGTTGAAAATGGTGTCTCAGAATGCTCCAGACCACTTGACTACTAAAAACTTCACTCATGTGGAAGTCTTCTGATTCTTCATAAGTTTTATCTCCTGAGTCCATTCCTCTCCCTATATTTCTTCTCATTTAATTCGCCTTTGCCAGCCTTTTGTCCCTATGTTCTTCATATCACAGTCACCTAGACACCAATGAACTGTGTACTGCCAAATTCAGTAGTCAGCTCTTAGTTGTTTTGTACAACCTATCGGCACCATCTAACTCACTCAACAACCTCCCTTCTTAAAAATTTTTTCCTGACTTGGCCTCCAGGACACTCTTTCTTAAGTGTCTCCTGGTTTACTGTTCTTTTCTTATCAACCTCTTTTGCCTATTCCTTCTCTTCATTCTGACCTCTAAAGCCCTCGTGTTACCCTCTCAAAACACTTTATATCTATACTGAGTTCCCAGATGATCTCCTCTAATTGTGTGGAATTAAATACCATCAGTAATTTAATAACTCTCACATTTTTAAATTCTTTTGGGGAATTTCCCCCTAAATCCCAGCCTGAAATATCCAACTACCTACTCATCATCTCCACTTGAATATTTAAAAGATATCTCGAATTCGAAATAATCAAAATTAAACTCCTCATTCCTCTCCTCTGTGTTTCCCCTTCACTCCTGAAAAAAATTCTGCCTATCCAGCCTGCCCTATCTTTGCAAAAGGTGTTTTCATTCATTCTTCCGGCTGCTGAAGCCAGAACTCTTTTGAGCTATCCTTGAATCTTCCTTTCTCTTGCATTTCACATCCCATTCATTAAAAATTTCTCTAAATTCCTGCTTTGAATAGTACCTGATATATGAATATTTTCTCCCATATCTACCACAAATATCCTGGCGAAGCCACCATCATCTCTTGGATTGTTGGAAAACTTCCTAATTGGTCTCTCATCTTCCTGCCTTCTCCATCATGATCCATTATGTACCCCAAAGCCAGAGTGAGTTTTTTACAATATAAGATTATGTCCCTCTAAGATCAAATTCTTAAATGACTTTTTTATATTTGGATCAGAACAAAATTTAAATGTATCAGTATAGCTCACAGAGCCTTACCTGATTTCATGCCTGGCTATTTCTCTGAATTAAGTTACAAACCCTTTCTTTCCTTGTTCACTCTGCTTTAGTCTCAGAATTTCTTGCACACCCCAAATCTACTTACATTGCAGGGCTTTTGCTCTTGTTCTCTCTGCCTGAAATGTTCCTCCTTACAACTTCTGAAGTCATTGTTTTAAAAATGCTTCTCTATAAAAGGTGACTTTCTTGACCACCTTATGTAAAATAATACCCCATCACTGTCTATCCACCTTGTCTCCACTTATTTTTCTTCCATCATGCATAGTGCCACTTGATATACATTTATTTACTTCCTTCCTTATTTATTATTTATTGTCATTTCTCCTTTCTAGAATATAAAATCTACAAAAAAACTAATCTTCTCTATTCTGTTTAATATGGAATAATTGTTCCAAAAATACTACTGAACACATAGCAGGATCTTAATACATATTTGTTGAATAAATAAATGAAAATAATTCTGTGATTATTAAAAGAGTGAACTGACATAAACTTCCTTTCAGGCATGGAAGCAAAATATGTAAAATTTTACGTAGGTGTATTTTTATGTTAAATATGCATTTAATAGAAGTTCGTATAATTTGATTTTGTTTTTTTTTTATATTTTTAAGGACTACAATAATAACTAGAGAGTTTTAAATGTCGTCTTTCACAGGTAGATTTTTTTTTTTGCTATATACCTTTTTTTTAAGAACTTTTATTGAGATTCAGTTAACATACAATAAACTGCATACATTTAGAGTGTACTATTTGATATCCCAATCTCCCAATTCATTCCCCCCCAATCCTTCCGGCTTTCCCCACTTGATGTCCATATGTTTGTTCTCTACATCTGTGTCTCTATTTCTGCCTTGCAAACTGGTTGATTTGTACCATTTTTCTATAGTCCACATATATGTATTAATATACGATGTTTGTTTTTCTCTTTCTGAATCACTTCACTTTGTATGACAGTCTCCAATCCATCCATGTCTCTACAAATATCCCAGTTTCATTCCTTTTTACAGCTGAGTAATATTCCATTGTATATATGTACCACATCTTCTTTATCCATTCATCTGTTGATGGACATTTAGGTTGCTTCCATGTCCTGGCTATTTTAAATAGTGCTGCAATGAACATTGGAGTGCATGTGTCCTTTTGAATGGTGGTGTTCTCTGGGTATATGCCCAGTAGTGGGATTGCTGGGTCATATGGTAATTCTATTTTTAGTTTTGCAAGGAACCTCCATACTGTTCTCCATAGTGGCTGTATCAATTTACATTCCCACCAATAGTGCAAGAGCGTTCCCTTTTCTCCATACCCTCTCCAGCATTTACTGTTTGTAGATTTTCTGATGCTGCCCATTCTAACTGGTGTGAGGTGATACCTCATTGTGGTTTGGATTTGCATTTCTCTCATAATTAGTGATATTGAGCAGCTTTTCATGTGCCTTTGGCCATGCATATGTCTTCCTTAGAGAAATGCCTATTTAGGTCTTCTACCCAGTTTTGGATTGTGTTTCTTGTTTTTTTGATATTGAGCTGGATGAACTGTTTATATATTTTGGAGATTAATCCTTTGTCTGTTGATTCGTTTGCAAATATTTTCTCCCATTCTGAGGGGTGACTTTTCAACTTGCTTATAGTTTCCTTTGCTGTGCAGAAGCTTTGAAGGTTCATTAGGTTCCACTTATTTATTTTTGTTTTTATTTCCATTATTCTAGTGGGTGGATCAAAAAAGATCTTGCTGTTATTTACATCAAAGAGTGTTCTCCCTATGTTTTCCTCGAGGAGTTTTATAGTGTGTGGCCTTACATTTAGGTCTTTTATCCATTTTGAGTTTATTTTTGTGTATGGTGTTAAAGAGTGTTCTAATTTCATTCTTTTACATGTAGCTGACCAATTTTCCCAGCACCACTTATTGAAGAGGCTGCCTTGTCTCCATTGTATATCCTTGCCTCCTTTGTCATAGATTAGTGGACCGTAGTTTATCTCTGGGCTTTCGATCCTGTTCCATTGATCTATATTTCTGTTTTTGTGCCAGTACCATACTGTCTTGATCACTGTGGCCTTGTAGTATAGCCTCAAGTCAGGAGGCCGGATTCCACCAACTCCGTCTTTCCTTCTCAAGATTGCTTTGGCTCTTTGGGGACTTTTGCATTTCCATACAAATCGTAAAATTTCTTGTTCTAGTCCTGTGAAAAAAGCCATTGCTAATTTGATAGGGATTGTATTGAATCTGTCAATTGCTTTGGGTAGTATAGTCATTTTCACAGTGTTGATTCTTCCAATCCAAGAACATGGTATGTCCCTCCATCTGTTTGTGTCATCTTTGATTTCTTTCATTAGTGTCTTATAGTTTTCTGAATACAGGTCTTTTACCTCCTTAGTTAGGTTTATTCCAAGGTATCTGACTGTTTTTGTTGCAGTGGCGGATGGGATTGTTTCCTAATTTCTCTTTGTGATTTTTCATTGTTAGTGTATAGGAATGCAAGAGATTTCTGTGTGTTAATTTTGTATGCTGCAACTTTACCAACTTCATTGATTAGCTCAAGTAGTTTTCTGCTGACGTCTTTAGGATTTTCTATGAATAGTATCATGTCATCTGTGAACAGTGACAGTTTTACATCTTCTTTTCCAATTTGGATTCCTTTTAGTTCTTTTTATTCTCTGATGGCTGTGGCAAGGACTTCCAAAACTATCTTGAATAGTAGTGGAGAGAGTGGACATCCTTGTCTTGTTCCTGATCTTAGAGGGAATGCTTCCAGTTTTTCACCATTGAGAATGATATTTGCTGTGGGTTTGTCATATATGGCCTTTATTATGTTGAGGTAGATTCCCTCTATGCCCACCTTCTGAAGAATATTTATCATAAATGGGTGTTGAATTTTGTCAAAAGCTTTTTCTGCATCTATGGAGAAGATCATGTGGTTTTTATCCTTCAGTTTGTTAATATGGTGTATCACAGTGATTTATTTCGTATATTGACGAATCCTTGCATTCCACGGATAAACCTTACTTGATCATGGTGTATGATCCTTTTAATGTGTTGTTGGATTCTGTTGGCTAGTGTTTTGTTGAGGATTTTTGCATCTAAATTCGTCAGTGATATTGGTCTGTAATTTTCTTTTTTTGTAGTATCTTTGTCTGGTTTTGGTATCAGGGTGATGGTGTCCTCATAAAATGAGTTTGGGAGTGTCCCTTCCTCTGAAATTTTGGGAAGAATTTGAGAAGGATGGGTGTTAGCTCTTCTCTAAATGTTTGGTAGAATTCACCTGGGAAGCCACCTGGCCCTGGACTTCTGTTTGTTGGGAGATTTTTAATCACAGTTTCAATTTCATTACTTGTGATTGGTCTGTTCGTATTTTCTATTTCTTCTTGATTCAGTCTTGGAAGGTTATACCTTTCTAAGAATTTGTCCATTTCTTCCAGATTGTCCATTTTATTGGCATATAGTTGCTTGTAGTAGTCTCTTATGGTGCCTTATATTTCTGCGATGTCCATTGTAACTTCTCCTGTTTCCTTTCTAATTTTATTGATTTGAGTCCTCTCCCTCTTTTTCTTGGTGAGTCTTGCTAGAGGTTTATTGATTTTATTTATCTTCTCAAAGAATCAGCTTTTAGTTTTATTGATTTTTGCTATTGTTTTCTTTGTTTTTATTTCATTTATTTCTGCTCTGATCTTTATGATTTCTCTCCATCTACTAACTTTGGGTTTTGTTTGCTCTTCTTTCTCTAGTTTCTTTAGGTGTAAGGTTAGATTGTTTACTTGGGATTTTTATTGTTTCTTGAGGTAGGATTGTATTGCTATAAACTTCCCTCTTAGAACTGCCTTTGTTGCGTCCCATAGGTTTTGGATCGTTGTGTTTTCATTGTCATTTGTCGCTAGGTATTTTTTGATTTCCTCTTTGATTTCTTCAGTGATCTCTTGGTTATTTAGTAGTGTATTGTTTACCCTCCATGTGTTTGTGTTTTTTACAGTTTTTTCCTGTAATTGATTTCTAATCTCATAGCATTGTGGTCAGAAAAGATGCTTGATATGATTTCAATTTTCTTGAATTTACCAAGGCTTGATTTGTGACCCACAATGTGATCTATCCTGGAGAATGTTCCATGTGCACTTGAGAAGAATGTGTAATCTGCTGTTTTTGGATATAATGTCCTATAGATATCTATTAAATCAAGCTGATTTATAGTGTCATTTAAAGCTTGTGTCTCCTTCTTAATTTTCTGTGTGGATGATCTGTCCATTAGTGTAAGCGGGGTGTTAAAGTCCCCCACTGTGATTGTGTTACTGTTGATTTCTTCTTTCAGTGTTGTTAGCATTTGACTTATGTATTGAGGTGTTCCTATATTGGGTGCATATATATTTATAATTGTTATCTCTTCTTCTTGGATTGGTCTCTTGATCTTTATGTAGTATCCTTTCTTGTCTCTTGTAACATTTTTTATTTTAAAGTCTATTTTATCTGATATGACTATTGCTACTCCAGCTTTCTTTTGATTTCCATTTGCATGGAAAATCTTTTTCCATCCCCTCACTTTCAGTCTGTATGTGTCCCTAGGTCTGAAGTGGGTCTCTTCGAGACAGCATGTATATGGGTCTTGTGTTTGTATCCATTCAGCCAGCTGGTGTCTTTTTTTGGTGCATTTAGTCCATTTACATTCAAGGTAATTATTGAGATGTGTGTTCCTATTACCATTTTCTTAATTGTTTTGTTTTTGTTTTTGTAGGTCCTTTTCTTCTCTTATGTTTCCTGCTTAGAGAAGTTCCTTTAGCATTTGTTGTAGGGCTGGTCTGGTGGTGCTGAATTATCTTAGCTGTTGCTTGTCTGTAAAGCTTTTGACTTCTCCATGGAATCTGAATGAGACCCTTGCTGGGTAGAGTATTCTTGGTTGCAGGTGCTTCCCTTTCATCTCTTTAAATATACCATGCCACTCCCTTCTGGCTTGCAGAGTTTCTGCTGAGAAATCAGCTGTCAACCTTTTGGGAGTTCCCTTGTATGTTATTGGTCATTTTTCCCTTGTTGCTTTTAACAACTTTTCTCTGTCTTTAATCTTTGTCAGTTTGACTACTACATGTCTTGGCATGTTTCTCCTTGGGTTTATCCTGCCTGAGACTCTCTGCGCTTTCTGGACTTAGGTAGCTATTTCCTTTCCCATGTTAGGGAACTTTTCAACTATAATTTCTTCCAATATTTTCTCGGGTCCTTTCTCTCTCTCTTCTCCTTCTGGGACCCCTATAATGTGAATGTTGGTGTGTTTAACATTGCCCCAGAGGTCTCTTAGGCTGTCTTCAGTTCTTTTCATTCTTTTTTCTTTATTCTTTTCGGCATCAGTGATTATCACCATTCTTTCTTCCAGCTCACTTATTTGCCCTTCTGCCTCAGTTAATCTGCTATTAGTTCCTTCTTGTGTATTTTTCATTTCAGTTATTGTGTTGCATATCTCTGTTTATTCATTCTTTCATTCTTCTAGGTCTTTGGTAAACTTTTCTTGCAACTTTTCGATCTTTGCATCCAGTCTTTTTTCAAAGTCCTGGATCATCTTCACTATCATTATTCTGAATTCTTTTTCTGGAAGGGTGCCTATCTCCTCTTCATTTAGTTGTTTTTCTGGGGTTTTATCTTGTCCCTTCATCTGATACAAAGTCTTTTGCCTTTTCGTTTTCTATGTCTTTCTGTGGCTGTGGTTTTCAGTTCCACAAGATGAAATACTGCTGATACTGCTTGATTCTGCTGTCTGCCCTCTTGCGGAGGAATCTATCTAGGATGCTCGTGGGTGCTTCCTGATGCGAGGGACTGATGGTGGGTAGGGCTGGGTGGGCAGAGCTCAGTAACACTTTAATCCAATTTGGTGGGTGGAGCTCAGTGACATTTTCACCTGCTTGTCTGCCAATGGGTGGGGCTTTGTTTGCACCTTGTTGGATGTTTGATCTGAGGCTACCCAGCACTGGAGCTTACAGGCTCTTTGGTGGGGCTAATGGCAGACTCTGGGAGCGCTCACACCAATGAGCACTTCCCAGAACCCCTGCTACGAGAGCCTCTGTCTCCTCGGTGAGCCACTGCTGCCCCCCACCTCTGCAGGCAACCCTCCAATACCAGCAGCTGGGTCTGGTTCAGTCTCCTATGGGGTCACTGCTCCTTCCCCCTGGGTCCTGGTGAGCACACTTTTTTGTGCGCCTTCCAAGAGTGGAGTCTCTGTTTCCCCCAGTCCTGTGGAGGTCCTGCAATCAAATCCCTCTGTGTTTCAAAATCTGATTCTCTGGGCATTCCTCCTCCTATTGCTGGACCCCAAGTTAGGAAGCCTGACATGGGGCTCAGAACCCTCACTTTAGTGGGTGGACTTCTGCAGTATAGCTGTTTTCCAGCTTGTCAGTCACTCAGTCAGTATTTATGAGATTTGATTTTAACGTGATTGCGCCCCTCCTACTGTCTCATTGCAGCTTCTCCTTTGTGTCTGGATGTGCAGTGTTTTTTATTTTTTTGGTGAGTTCCAGTGTCTTTCTGTGGATGATTGTTCAGCAGTTAGTTGTAATTCTGGTGCTCTTGCAAGAGGGAGTGAGCACACGTCCTCCTACTCCACCATCTTGATTCCTCTTGCTATATACCCTTTATGTAGTAAATGTGATATCAAACTTATTCCATCTAATTACAATAAGAAGTCTTTCTAGATAATCAGAGTTCAGCTTATGGAATTCACAGCTGTTGATATTTTCAATGCATACTTTAACTTCCTAAGAAATAACTAGGTAAATAGAATATTAGCAAAAATTACCTGCACTACTTACCTGGTGATTCCTTGAACTAGAAAGAGGATAAAGGATATAAAGTGTGAAAAACACAGCACTGAGTTAAAAATGGTAGAAAAGAGGGGGGAAATGATGAACTGCATGTTATACCTCAACTTTAAGTAAGCAGAAATATAGATGAGACATAAAAATAATAGATAGATAATTTTAATTAAAAATTATAGCTTGGGATATTGAGTACTTACTACATGCCAAAAACCTATGAGATGCCATTTTTAGTCTGCTAGAACTGCTGTGACAAAATACCATAGACTGGGTGGCTTGTAAACAACAGAGTTTATTTCTCATAGTTCTGGAGGTTGAAAGTTCAAGATCATAGTGCCGGCATGGTGAGTGAGGGCCTTTTTCCAGGTTGTATCCTCACATGGTGGAAGGGACTAAGGAGCTGATTGGGGTGTCTTTTATAAAGAGTACTAATCCCACTAATGGGGGTTCTATCCTTATGACTTAAGTACCTTCCAAAGACCCCACCTTCTGATATCATCACATTGGGGGTTAGTAAAAGGCGAAAGATTTATTCGATCTGAAGAGAAAGCAGAGCATAACACATTGGGGGTTAGGATTTCAACATATCAATGGTGGGGTGGTGACACAAACATTCATACCATAGCAAATGTTATACAAACATTTTCTAATTTAAGTCTCATGATCACTACATGAGTTAGGTCCTAATATACTTTCCTATTTAGGAGATGACTACTCTGAATCTAAGAGAATATAGTGAATGGCCCAAGGCCAGATAAATGTTCAAGTCAGGATTATCAGCCAAGTTTTTTTACTCCAGTGCATGTTATTTACCACTGTGCTAGAAAATATAATGTATTAATTCTGAGCAGAGTATTGGGAACAACAGTCTGTCATCTACTGAATATCATGTTACTTTAGAATTTACCCTTAATTGGGCATTCCCTAGCTAAGAGATCTTACTGATACAGTTATACTTACCTATGATTTAACTGTAGCAGTTTTAAATTGATGATAAAAGACATTACCCTTGTTATAAATCAGAGCTGGAAGTTATTTTATTTTTAATGTTATGTAATATGTTTGAATGTGTTGTTATTCTAGCAGATAATGCATTAAAATATTTTTGAGCAAATCCTTGAGTGAAAGTCCTGAATATTATCATAGTTCAAGTTCCCCCAAAGTTAGAAACAACTAGGTAATGAAGTGCCATGGTATACATTCTTAAATTGCCATTTAGGCATTTATTTTTAACATTAGAATACCCAGGACCAGGAAGACAAGATGAAATTTAAAAAGCATTTGGAAAGTTCCTTCAAGGTATAAAGACCAGAACTGAATCCTTTGGTGACACAAAGAAGTAAGATTTGGTCCCTGGCCCTCAAGATACCTTTTTCAGTAAAATTAAACTTTAAACAATCTAATCTTATAAACATACATAGAGTGAACCCACACTGGTCCTTTGAAGGGATTGCTTTGTGATCAGAGGCCTTAAAAAAGAAATTATGTTTCATGACATGGGGAGCTCGAATCATTCATTGTGACATAAGTTTTGATGTATAGCATGGGCTGTTTTTTGTTGTTCTTAGTCTAATAGTTTCAGGCATGAAACATTAGCCACATGAGGTCACTGTTGTTCATACATGAATTATAACTACTGTATAAATCTTGATTCTCCTGGTTGAGTGGTCTTGGGATCTATGACTTGAATAAATAATGTGTGTGTGGTAGTGGATGGGAGGAAGGGTAAGAAATTCTGTAAAGCATACTTTTAGGAATTCATTGAGCTTAGTTATACTTCTTTACAATTAAGGACTTATTTTATGGATAAATCAGCAACTATTTTGAATAAATCTAGAATTTAAATCTTTAGGGTAGTTCAACTAAGAAAATAAATTTAATAATGTATACAAAAAATAACCTTGTGCTTAGACTAATTCTGAAATTATCTGTATATGAGAGTCTTAGTCATTTAGTCTTCACCGGTGGTTTTCAAAGAGCTTGGTTAGTTTCATAGTCTTACATGCAGTCAATTATTATGGAATATCTTCAGCAATATAAGAAGTAAGTTATTTAGATAGCTTATTTTAAATCCATGGGGCCAAGACATTGATAGTGCAAAAACAATAGTTGCAAATATAAATTGTTACTTTCTCTTAGAGGTCCATTTTGAAGTAAGACACTTCAGTTGTTGAATGATCACAGAAATACCAGGCCTTCCAAATAATGGAGCATCCTTTATGTGCCAGAGCATATCATAATTGTGTATGCATGCGTGTGTGTATGTGTGTACATGTGTAGGTTTTCCCCATGGCACAAGCAGTACCACCAAAACTGATTCTGTCAAGGTCATCAACAACCTCAGTGAAACAAAGTCCAATTGACCTTGCTTAGAATTGACCACTTCCTTGTTCTTAAAATTCTCTCTTGTTCTGCTTCTAATTTTTCTCCTACTTGGATAGCTGCTCTCTTTCTGTGATACCTCTAAATATTGCTATTCCTTAGGTCTCCCCTGATCCTCTTCTCATATCTCTGTATTACCTCCCTAAATGATCTGGTTCATTTCCATTTAAAAAATACCATCTATAAGCTGATAACTACATAAGTTATATTTGCAGCCCAGTTCTTTCTTTTCAGCTCTAGACTAGCTAGCATATCCAAACTGCCTCATGCCACACAGACATTGTACCTAAGCACCTAGTGTATTTCTGGCATAGTGACAGCATGATAGATATTTCTTGAGTGAGTCAGTGTGTGGAGTGCACAGGTAGATGATGTGTGCCCCAGCTCATGTAAGAGTTGTTTGTGTTAGGGTTACAGTAGTTCATTTAAGTGTTAAGACTACTAGAAGAACCATACAAAATGAAATTCTAACCTGTGTGAAAGATGAAGTCCCTAATACTCTTCTCTATGTCAATATTTTTTGAAGATCTTTGGTAAATCACATAAGATATACTATCTTATCACATAAAATACTGAGAGTCATAGGGACTGGTAATGAATTTCTTCCCCCACTTGGTCACTTTTTCATATTCCTGTCCACATTTTCTAATATCCTTCCCCAAATCTGTTTTCTCAGCTGCTTTCAGAGCTCCACTGTGAAATAGGATACTTTATTCAATATACTCCCTTTCAAACATTAATGAGAAAAAGGATAAATATTTGGATAGTGTTACTAAGATGCTTACATTCTTTTTATGAAGATTTCTTTTGATTATCTGGGATCTGATTTTTTTTAGGATACTTTTTAAGAAATTACCAACTTGATTCAGTGTAGACATGAATGATGGAAACTTTGTGATGATTAGATATATATAGAAAAAAAGGAAAATTATTTATTAATAAGAGTATCATCCAGCATGTTAATATTAGTATCATGTGAGGTAAAACTAATAGACACATTAATAGAATAAAATGGGCCTGGTACTTCTTCAGGGTATTTTCAGAGAGTCTACCTACCTATTCATTTCTCTTTCATGATTAGTAGGCTAATTAATTTTGAAGAGCTATATTTGGCAAGCCCTTATTAAAGTAGGAATATGTAGTCTTGATTGTCTCTTTTATGGGACCAGAGATGACTAATGAGAAAAATATACTAACCTCAAATTTTCCTAATTTTTTTTGCCTAATGAATTCATTCGGACTTAATTCCAAGACTGACTGTTCAACTTCCTATTTACTGTAAATTATGAAATATTGTACTCCTTATCACTTGCTACTCTTCCAAAAGGTTCAGTTCAAGCCTGTTTCTATTTGTAAGTTCTAAGCATTAAGTTTTCATCCAGTGTAACACATGTTGAAGTCATAAATTAGGGCAATTGACTGTTTTGTGTAAATACTTGGAAGATTGATGGACACTTTTTAGGGTTAACAATTATAAGGACATTATAATTATAAGGACTGACTAATATTTTGTGTTCTTTTCTAGTAACTACAATATTGCCAGATGTGGAGTGAACAATAACATATGATAAATCTTTTTTGATTTGAAAAATAACTTATTCTTCTCTGTTTGGTAATAAATGTACTCTTTTACAAAAAGGAACATTTTTCACCTTTCAAACCAGTGCCATCAATTAGAGACAGAACATAGAACCTGAAATCACAGATAACAGCTGTCCTTCAAGGCATTCTTTGTTGTTGTTGTTGTTAGTCTCAGAAATTATTGCTAACCTAACTGACATCCAATTAAGGACATTAGGAGGCAACAAAACTCAGTCTTCAAAGATTTTGTGTGAGAGTCTGTGTGTGTGTGTGTGTGTGTGTATGTGTGTGTGTATTTGTGTGTGTGAGTGTGTGTGTGTCTGAATTGCCAGTGTGTTTTAGTACATACCCTTGCCTGTTCATTGCAAGCAGAAGAAATAGCAGATGCTATTCCAATACAGCTATTTATTCTCTCTATGATTTCTAGATCAGAACTGCCTGATTTCTATTTTAGTGCACAATCAAAATTCATATGCTGTGATTGCTGTGAGATGTATCATATGCACTGTGGTAAATTCTATTATTATTCCCAATTATATGTTGCCCTCTTTGTAAGAGGTTATAGTTCCGGGCTCTATTGACATTAGTTTTCCATGTGACTTGCTTTGGAAATGATGTTGCCACATCCTAGCAAAAGCTCTAAGAACCATGGTATGGTTGTGCCATTGTTCTTTTTTTTCTCTGCCAGCACACAAATAATATTTAACATGAGTGAGCTTTATTTAAGTTGAAATATTGGGATAACAATAGTGCATTCTACACAGATAAGGCCTGACCCTTCAGGCAGAAGAAGGCATATGAAGCGAGACTGTAGCTGACCTGCAGTTGAGATATAACCAAGTAAGAAATAACCTTTTATTGTTTTAAGCACTGAGAGTTTCAGGTCATTTGTTAGTACATAATAACAGTGAAAGCTGACTAATATGTGTACATATAACTTCAGCATTGTAGGCCATACTCCAAATCAAGCTATTCTACTATATCTGCTTAATACTCATGACAATAAACACATCAAACACTAAATATTATAGTTTCAAATGTTTAATATTAAAACAGGATGTAGTGAACCTGGTTGGTAAGCAGGAACATTTTCAATGTTTCAGATTCCATCCCTCCATCCATTCAACTGAGAATAATTATACAAAAAAAAAAAAAAAAAGGCTTGACTGTTCAAATATTTGCATATACACTTTCCTTTTGTACCTTAGTTAGCCTTGCTCAATCTTTTCTCAAACAACATGGCAAATAAAACTACTATAAGGAGTATGTACACAAAAAGTAGTGTATTTATAAGTGGCTTAGAATCCAACCTGTAGCAATGTTGTAACCTCATTGTGTTACAGTGTTACAACTAATATTCTGTATGTTGTATCAATTTAGTAGACTTGAGTTTATATGAGGCAACTCAGAACATGTGCAATTTAAGAAAACACATTTTCAGTTCTCAAAAAACCAAGCCAGAGTTAGTTAAAACCCAGTATTATATTAGCCAATGGAGCATTGTGGCAGATTATACTTTTTATGTAATTATCTTTCTAAATTATAATTTGGTTTCCAGAATTTGGGCCAGAATATCTCCATAGTCCTTTGCCAGTTTAAGTAACGTTACACAAGTTGTGTGCATCATTAAATTCTTGTAATAGACTCTCTTTGTAGATATGCAGAGATATGCTCATTTGTACTATGGAAGACAAAAAGGAGTAGATCTTTTGTAAAGGAGTAGATCTTTCATAAACTTTAATCTATGTTCTTTAAAAAACAATAACTACCAAACCTGTCTCTATTATACCCTCATAGCACTTCGGTTTTTTCAACATTGTTTCAACAAAGTTACAGAATACCTAAAGTGAAAAGACTGGAGACATTTGGAGATATACAGAGCTTACTTTTAAATAAGAGAGAAAAAAATGCTTTTATGCTTCAACAGTAAACAATCCGTAGTAAGCGTCAAATGGGTGGTGTAAAGCGCTAATGAGAGAAAGCTGAGTGAAGCAATGAATTCCTTAAAAACTGAGCACTGAAGGATGGGTTAGATATGAAGAGTGAATGCAGGGGTCCCTGAGTGATAGTTGTGTTTTGTCACCTCAGGGACCTTGGCTCCTCCTCTTAAAGAGGAAGTGAAGGATCCGTGGGTATTCGTTATTCATGAGCGTTTGGGTCAAAGACCTCTACGCATTGAGTGTCCATATAATTTGTCAAAACTGTGACCCTTTTGAGAATGAAAGGGGGCATTATTCATAATTATCCTAGAATAATACACATTAATTAGGCTTGCTTTGGACATACTGAGATTTATGGCCAACCTCCTTATATAATTTGATAAAACCTCAGGATACTAGGTTAGGAATCCTTGATTATTACCCACCCCCGATTCTTGAGGACTCCTTCTCACCAAAACTGTCCTTTTCAAATTACAAATGACTCCTTTTTTAGTAACTCTGAAATCAAGCACACAAAACCTTTGAGTTCCAAGGGTTTCCTTATTGATTACATGGTGCAGATCACACAGCAAACTGATATAACACATGAAACCCAGTCACCTGTTCTAAGAGCATGGAGGGGGAAGGTGCCTCCTGCACCCTTAATTTTAGTCCAGTGAGCATAGACTTCAGAGTCAGAAAAACACGAATTCAAGGCCTAGTTGCCACTTACTATCTGCGTGCTTTTGGGCAAGGTATTACTCTCTCTTAACTCAGTTTTCCATGTGTAATGTGATACTGTTGTGAGGATTAAATTAGATGAGAGATGTATAGTGCTTTTAGCATAATGGTGGTCAAACAATATATGTTCATGTGCAATATTTTATATTATTAACCTCATTGCTTTCCAGCAATTCTCTAACTCATGGCAGCAAAGAACAACAGATAAAATATCTCTAGCCCTGACTTTTTCCCCTAAGACCCATACACATATATCTAGCTGTTTACTTGATAGCTCAGCTTGGTAGTTGAAAGGACACCACAAACCTATGGAAACAAACAGAATCATTTGTGCAGGATGAAACTCAACTTATCCTCCAAAAGTCTTCCCCATCTCTGCATATTGTACCCCTGTTCTCCCAGATGCTCAGGATGAATATGTAAGAGTGATCCTTAATTCATAGGGTTGCAACCCCACTCATACCCTGCATTTGGTTTGTACATAAGTACTTTTGACTCTAGGCCCCCGGATTTCTCATGTTTGCCCACTTCTACTCCCCAACAAGGGCAACCCTAAACAAGCAGCTATCTCATGCCCAAGCCACTGCAGTTGAGCCTTATCTGCTGTCTCTGCAATCCTTTCTACCAAAAGAGCCAAAGGGAAATTTAAAAAACTGAATTCAGATCGCATGCATTCCTAACTTTAAACACTCCAATACATTTTTATTTCATTTACGAATAAAAGCTTCTTTTCAAATTATGGCCTACAAGGTCTCCTTTCACTATCCATGTCCTGCTGACCTCTCCAGGCTCACTGTCTCCTGCTTCTCTATTCCTCTCTATTACATTCCAGTCACTCCGGTCATCTTTCTGCCCACTGGATTTGATAAGTTTCCTCTCAGGACCTTTGAAGTTTCTATTTCTTCCGTCTAAAATCCTTTCTCCCTGATAGACTCATGACTACCACATCACATTTTTAGGTTTCAGGTCAACATTTATTTCCTTGGTGAGGCCTTCCCTAACCATCATATTCAAAGAAGGATTACTCTATCCTTTCAAAGCATTTTTTAAAGTATTCTTATCAGCTAGCGGCCTGTGTATGTATGTTGTATACAGTGGTATGGTTATTGTTTGTTTTCCCTCAGTAGAAGGTAGATGCCATAAAGGCAGGGACCCTGTCTTTTCCACTACCACACTCTCAGTACCCAGAATGTTCCTAGCACATTGTAGATTCTCAAAATATAGTTACTGAGTTACACACATGCATTCACCAAGTCTTCGATAATACCGTAGAAAATAAAACACAAGCTTTCACCTACAACTTTCAGATCAAAGCATAATCCTGAAGGAATAAGCAACTGAATCAGTGTTGCTTGGTGTTGACACAGGCTTAATAAATAGTGTCAATTGAGAAATAGTTCAATAAATAAGATAACTTCAAGCCAACATAACACCTCTATTACTGATAAAGTTGGTATTGGAGAATATATCTGCAGGAGAGTGAGACTCCTGACACTGAACTAGACAGTCGTACTTAAAAAGCCTCAGGCATGGCTGAATCATCACAGCCTCCCCATCCACGAGGCAGTGTGTAAAATTTAGGGCCTGGTGCATGTGGACATGCTGGCTCCTTAGAGGGAGGAGAGCCTTGTCTGCAGTGGCCCAGTTTTTCCTTTTGAACTTACCACTCAGATTAAGCCCCTCCATCTCCCCTGCAGAGGGAGAAGTGAATGAGAGAGCAGAGCTAGGCAGCAGTGGTATAACCATGGAGCTCTCACCAATAGACAGAAATGTAGCAAGTGGTACAGAGGTACCCCCTGCCCAGTCTGTGACTAATGTAATTTTTTTAAGGTATATATTTTTATTAGATTAATGCTAATACATTACCTTTTTTTATTCTTAACTCTTTTAAAAGAAATTTTCACTAATCAAGAGAGTCAAGGAGATAGAATGTCGTGTTTACTATCCTAGACCAAGATGAAATATCCACAACTTTAAGGAAAATTAGTGATCTTTAAGGATAACTTTCAAAGATATGATCTTTGGTAATTATCATAGTGAGACTAATATTTGAAATGTATCTTAAGTCAATATTTTAATTCTATAGGCACTTATATGGAAATTGAAATGGAAAATCACCCATTTTTATTGAAAAATGATTACTTTTCATGACCAAATTTGAGAGCTCTGCATTATTTACCTGGTGTGATAGCAGATATTAAAACAATCATTACTAAAAGAAGGTCTTAGCTTCAATTTTCTCTCCTCTAAATATAACAGAATATATTGAACATGTAGAAGTGCTTTGAGCTCAGTGTGAACTTCTGTTTAATAATACTATTTTTTCAAGTTTCAAACTAAAGGCTTCCAAAATGTCTTTGGAATTTTATGTTACTTTAGTTTTCAAAGATTTTTAGCATCTATAAATGGAGATTATTACTTATGCAAAACATCATCATGGATGATTAATGAAGAAATTAGTACAGTGTAAGTTTTAGAGAGTACATGAGGAGTTTGTTGAGAAGAGGCTGTAACACATTATTTCAGTCTCATCCCTAGAGAAGCATCAGTACCATCATGCTGATCCTGTTTTTCCTGGCCATTTTGTGTCCCGCAATTACTCCTCAATATATCCTTGACTTTATTTCTCTGTCAGATGCTCCTACTAAATAAATCTCATGCCACACACCACTTTCTCTTTCCAGCCTCATGATCAAGTCCAAGAGTGAATCTTATGAATCACTTCTGTGATCCTTATTAGGCAGATCAGGAACTCTTCCCAGTGCTCTTACCTAGCAGTTTCAGAACAATCCTCTCTGAGCTTGCCTCTCCCCCTCCTCAGATTATCACAGGGTAGCAAATTATCTCAATCTGGGCATACATGATACTGATTGTTAGTTTATCTTAATGTAGTATCTGGTGGGAGGAAAGTATGAAACAACAGGATGACCAACCAACCCTGATCAGCAAAGTGCTAACTGTAGACCTTGGAATTTCTGCTGAACTCCACTAAGGCACTGCCCACTCTGTTTGAGTTGGGAGATTGTCATCAGACCATGAAAGCAATTCTAGATAACAATGACTTATTTAAGAGGACAATGAACCCAATTCTTGGTGTTCTAGGCTCTAGGAATGACTACATACTTTAAAGTCCAAGTGGGTTAATGTGGCTACATACTTAAGAAAAGTGTTAACTACCAACTATCTCAGGAAAAAATCCCAGATGTTGCAATAAAAATACTAAGCGGTGTGTATGGTGGCCTCTCTAAAATAGGCTGTCCATTTTTCTGGGTCCAGGTTTGGGCACTGAAGCAGTGGACGCAGAAATGATAAGATGACTGTGGAGATTTAGAACCATGGATGAGACCTGTGTCTGTTGGCAGTGCAAAGTCCACCAGAAAGGATCCTGGGTGCTTATATGAGTTCAGAATAACCTCACTAGTGTGTCTTCAGTCCATGGTTTGTGGTAGGAGTTGGTTTGAATCTGACCTTCTCCATGGACCATGAGTGATATTATAAACATTCTTTGTAGGATATGTGGCTATGTTTATTTGTCTACACCAGAAATTTTGGTGTGGTTTGTTTACCATGCTTGTAAACAGAGGGAAAAGCATCAGCTTGTTGGGCTTTCAAGCAAAGCAGTTATTACACATTTCATAGATCTAAAAACATGGTTTTTTGGCCTCATACATCTTAGATGTAAGCTTGTATGTGATGGTGAAGGGAAATGAATCCACGCAGGTGCTAATAATGGTAAGTTAGTAATAGGTTTGGGATTAGCATGCAAGGGTATAAGATTGTAAGAGAGAAAGTAGGAATTAAAAAAACTTAAAGAGAAATACATCTGGCTGAATGGATACAAAAACAAGACCCATATATATGCTGTCTACAAGAGACCCACTTCAGACCTAGGGATACATATAGACTGAAGGTTAGGGGACAGAAAAAGATAATCCATGCAAATGAAAATTAAAAGAAAGCTGGAGTAGCGATACTCATGTCAGATAAAATAGACTTTAAAATAAAAAATGTTGCAAGAGACAAGAAAGGAAACTACATAATTATCAAGGGATCAATCCAAGAAGAGGCAATAACAAGTATAAATATATATGCACCCAATACAGGAGCACCTCAACGTATAAGGCAAAAGCCAACAACTATAAAAGAGGAAATCAACAGTAACACAATAACAGTGCAGGACTTTAACACCCCAGTTACCCAATGGAAAGATCATCCAGACAAAATTAGTATGGAAACACAAGCTTTAAATGACACAATAGACCAGCTAGATTTAATTGATATTTATAGGACATTCTATCTAAAAACAGCAGATTACACATTCTTCTCAAGTGCACTTGGAACATTGTCCAGGATAGATCACATATTGGGTCACAAATCAAGCCTTGGTAAATTTAAGAAAATTGAAATCATATCAAGCATCTTTTCCAACCACAGTGCTATGAGATTAGAAATCAATTACAAGAAAAAAAAAACTGTAAAAAACACAAACACATGGACACTAACCAATATGTTATTAAATAATGAAGAGATCACTGAAGAAATCAGAGAGGAAATCAAAAAATACCTAGAGACAAATGACAATGAAAACACAATGATCCAAAACCTATGGGATGGTTCTAAGATGGTTCTAAAAGCAGTACTAAGAGGGAAGTTTATAGCAATACAATCCTGCCACAAGAAATAAGACAAATCCCAAATAAACAATCTAACCTTACACCTAAAGAAACTAGAGAAAGAAGAGCAAACAAAACCCAAAGTTAGAAGGAGATAAATCATAAAGATCAGAGCAGAAATAAATGAAATAAAAACAATGAAAACAAAAGCAAAAATTAATAAAACTAAAAAAGCTGGTTTTTTGAGAAGATAAACAAAATTGAGAAAGCTTTAGCAAGACCCATCAAGAAAAAAAGGGAGAGGATTCAAATCAATAAAATTAGAAAGGAAACAGGAGAAGTTACAACGGACATCGCAGAAATATAAGGCACCATAGGAGACTACTACAAGCAACTATATGTCAATAAAATAGACAACCTGGAAGAAATGGACAAATTCTTAGAAAGGTATAACCTTCCAAGACTGAATCAAGAAGAAATAGAAAATACGAACAGACCAATCACAAGTAATGAAATTGAAACTGTGATTAAAAATCTTCCAACAAACAAAAGTCCAGGAACAGATGGCTTCCCAGGTGAATTCTATCAAACATTTAGAGAAGAGCTAACACCCATCCTTTTCAAATTCTTCCAAAAAGTTTCAAAGGAAGGAACACTCCCAAACTCATTTTATGAGGACACCATCACCTTAATACCAAAACCAGACAATGATACTACAAAAAAAGATAATTACAGACCAATGTCACTGACAAATTTAGGTGCAAAAATCCTCAACAAAATACTAGCAAGTAGAATCCAACAACACATTAAAAGGATCATACACCATGATCAAGTGGGGTTTATCCCTGGAATGCAAGGAGTCTTCAATATATGCAAATCAATCACTGTGATACACCATATTAACAAATTGAAGGATAAAAACCACATGATCTTCTCCACAGATGCAGAAAAAGCTTTTGACAAAATTCAACACCCATTTATGATACATATTCTTCAGAAGGTGGGCATAGAGGGAATCTACCTCAACATAATAAAGGCCATATATGACAAACTCATAGCAAATATCATTCTCAGTGGTGAAAAACTGAAAGCGTTTCCTCTAAGATCAGGAACAAGACAAGGATGTCCACTCTCACCACTTCTATTCAAGATAGCTTTGGAAGTCCTTGCCACAGCCATCAGAGAAGAAAAAGAACTAAAAGGAATCCAAATTGGAAAAGAAGATGTAAAACTGTCACTGTTCACAGATGACATGATACTATACATAGAAAATCCTAGAGATGTCACCAGAAAACTACTTGAGCTAATCAGTGAATTTGGTAAAGTTGTAGGATATAAAATTAACACACAGAAATCTCTTGCGTTTCTATACACTAACAACAGATGATCAGAAAGAGAAATTAAGGAAACAATCCCATTCACCATTGCAACAAAAAGAATAAAAGCCCTAGGAACAAACCTAACTAAGGAGGTAAAAGACCTGTACTCAGAAAACTATAAGACACTAATGAAAGAAATCAAAGATGACACAAACAGATGGAGAGATATAGCATGTTCTTGGGTTGGAAGAATCAACACTGTGAACATGACTATACTATCCAAAGCAATCTAGAGATTCAATGCAATCCCTATCAAATTACCAATGGCATTTTTGACAGAACTAGAACAAAAAATCCTAAAGTTGGTATGGAGACAAAAAAGACCCTGAATAGCCAAAGCAATCTTGAGGGAAAAAAATGGAGCTGGAGGAATCAGGCTCCATGACTTCAGATTATACTACAAAGCTACAGTAATCAAGAGAATATGGTACTGGCACAAAAACAGAAATATAGATCAATGGAACAGGATAGAAAGCCCAGAGATAAACTATGGTCAACTAATCTATGACAAAGGAGGCAAGAATATACACTGGAGAAAAGACAGCCTCTTCAATAAGTGGTGCTGGGAAAACTGAACAGCTACATGTAAAAGAATGAAATTAGAACAGTTCCTAACACCATACATAAAAATAAACTCAAAATAGATTAAAGACCTAAATGTAAGGCCAGATACTATAAAACTGCTAGAGGAAAACATAGGAAAAACACACTTTGACATAAATAACAGCAAGATCTCTTTTGACACACCTCCTAGAGTAATGGAAATAAAAAAATAAATATAGAACTATAGAAAAATGGTACAAATCAACCAGTTTGCAAGGCAGAAATAGAGACACAGATGTAGAGAACAAACATATGGACAGCAAGTGGGGAAAGCGGGGAGCGTTGGGGGGGAACGAATTGGGAGATTGGGACACCAAATTGTACACTCTAAATATATGAAGTTCATTGTTTGTTAAAAAATAAATAAATAAATAAATAAATAAATAAATAAATATGTGGGACCTAACAAAACTTAAAAGCTTATGTACAGCAAACGAAATTATAAGCAAGACGAAAAGACAACCCTCAGAATGGCAGAAAAGATTTGCAAATGAATCAACAGACAAAGGATTAATCTCCAAAATATATAAACAGTTCATCCAGCTCAATATCAAAAAAACAAGAAACACAATCCAAAAATGGGCAGAAGACCTAAATAGGCGTTTCTCCAAAGAAGACATATGCATGGCCAAAGGCACTGAAAAGCTGCTCAATATCACTAATTATGAGAGAAATGCAAATCCAAACCACAATGAGGTATCACCTCACACCAGTTAGAATGGGCAGCATCAGAAAATCTACAAACAGTAAATGCTGGAGAGGGTGTGGAGAAAAGGGAACCTTGTTGCTCTGTTGGTGGGAATGTAAATTGATACAGCCACTATGGAGAACAGTATGGAGGTTCCTTGCAAAACTAAAAATAGAATTACCATATGACCCAGCAATCCCACTACTGGGCATATACCCATAGAATGCCATAATCCAAAAAAATATATGCACCCCAATGTTCTCTGCAGCACTATTTACAATAGCCAGGACATGGAAGCAACCTAAATGTCCACCAACAGAGGAATGGATAAAGAAGATGTGGTACATATATACTATGGAATAGTACTCAGCCATAAAAAGGAATGAAATTGGGACATTTGTAGAGACATGGATGGACTTGCAGACTGTCATACAGAGTGAAGTAAATGAGAAAAACAAATATCATATATTAATGCATATATGCGGAATCCAGAAAATTGGTAGAGATCAACAGGTTTGCAAGGCAGAAATGGAGACACAGATATAGAGAACAAACATATGGACACCAAGTGGGGAAAGTGGGGGGCGGGGGTTGGGGTGGGATGAATTGGGAGATTGGGATTGCCATATATACATTACTAATAAGAAAAAAAAAGTCAAGTTGTACACTTTAAATAAATGCAGTTTACTGTATGTCAATTATATCTCAATAAATTTTCTTAAAAAATAAAGAGAAGTACATGTTTTTTTATAATTAATATAGCCCAATAATGCCATGTAAGCAATTACTACCTTGAGATCTTGGAACATTTTATATGATTTCATTAAAATTTTGTAGCAATCATATGATGTAAGTACTATGTTATTGTCCCCATATTGCAGATAAAGTCACACAGAGTTAGAAACATTAAATGAGATGTTTAAAGTTCCATAAGTTATAAACAGCAAAGGGATCAAATGAATACATGGCTGGCTGTCTCCAAAGTCTAAGTTTCACATTTTGCCCTAGCTTGGCATTTACATTGTTTACACAGAAGTTCTGTACTGGAATCAGAGAACTGAACTTTCAGCCCTACTCTGACTCTTCCAGCTCCTTGATCTTCTTCAAACTGCTTAATTTCTTTAAATTTCATTTTCCTGATTTATAGAATGGGGATGTCTATTTAAGATGTAATTCAGATACAACTATGAGAAATGAGTGAGAATAAAGTGATTTGCATAGTGCTTGGAACCTGATAAACACTCAATAAATTGTAGAAGAAAAGAAGGAAGGAAGGAAGGAAGGAAGGAAGGAAGGAGGGAGGGAGGGAGGGAAGGAAGGAAGGAAAACATTTCCTTCCCCAAATTCTCTTTTACTTAGTTACAGTTTTTCTGAAGAAAAATCCACTTTTAAGACCTCTTTACAGAAACCACTATTTAGTTAAAAATATTTCAAGCATAAGACAATATGACAATTTTGTCACCATGCAAAATGTGAAAACTGTAATTAACATAAGGCATTTCACAAAAGTATCTGACAGTATAAATGTCACTTAGGCAATCAAATCTTGAAATCCTATAGGCGAAAGGGAAAAAGAAGCATTTGGCATTCTATCTTCATAGGAACCATGAAAAAAATGTCTATCATAATTTGGTATTACTATAACCCTGCTGGAATAAATACAAACAACTCTAAGAACTATAAACTCCCAATAATTTTTGTTGTCTTAAATTAATTATAGAAATATTTCCCTTTCCCCCACATCATAAACACATTCTATAGTTTATTATTTTAAAATAGCTCTTCTGTAGTCCAACACTGATACCTAATTATATATTACCATTGAACCAAACACATTTAATTCCTATCTTTTCATCCAAATAGTCACATTTTAATAGGAATATATTAGAAAACAAATAAGTCATGTACGTAAGGGTATTCATGTCTGAGCACATTTACGCTTAAGGTATAATGAAGTTATTGAGAGACAAAACATGTGTTCCATGTTTTACTTAGAAATGAAGCTCATGATACATTTGGATCTGAATACGGTGATACATATACGACTGTAACAACTGATAGGAAAAATGTATTTTTTAATTCTTAGAATTAAAATATTAAAATATTTTGCCAAAAGAACTGCCGAGTATCACATTTATCATATACATTTACTTTGGCAAAGGGTTGAAAAAAACAGATGAAATGGAACTATCAAAAATGTTAAATTAAAAATATTTGTCTAGATGTCTTGGCCTCAGTATAGGGGTGGCTTCCTACCCCCATACTGCCTTCTTCCCAATCCGTTTTATGTTCAGCGGCAAGGTGAATCTTCTCGGGGCAGAGCTCTTGTCTGCTCTGCTCAAGAACTATGATAGGCCCCTCATAGCCTGCTTAATAAAGTCCAGCTCTTCAGACTGACATTCAGACCTGTCATTGCCCTCTTTTCTCCTCCAGGCGCCTTATGTTGCAGCTTAAACTGACCTACTTGCTGAGTCTGGCTCTGCAGTTTTTCTACCTCTAAGACTTGAGCCAGCTTAAATACGATTGCTGATTCACACAGGTGGCAGTAACTTCCCCTTGTCAGAACTGCCACAGCCCTCAGCCCTACTGATTTACAGCTCTTAATAATTTGAGGTGGGGGCGGGGGGGTGTCTGGTAATTTTTACTGTCTCCTAGCCTTCTAAACGTTAGCCCCTACAGGCACTGTCTGCGTGCCACTCAACTTGCAGCTGTTAACAAGTATAACATTTTTGTTCTTTTTCTGCTCCCTCCCTGCACCCCATCTTCTATTAATGTCCCCTCTGAAAGAAAGAAGGCATCATTCAGAGGAGGGTTCTGACTAGGGAGTGAGAAGGGAGGGAAACTCAGCCCTTTCGGCCACTGAATGGTTGGGGGAAAGTAGAGTTGTGGCAGAAGTAGGAGTGGCAGACAAAGGGAGAGGTGTTTCAAAGTCTTTTCCCATCTTTTCTGGATGAGGTTGAGATCCCTGCATGGTGGGTGTAGACTGAGGGCAACGTCTAAAGGAGAATTGTTTTTGCCACATTTCCCACCCCACAACCCCAACATGGGGTGGCAGCATCAGAGTAAAATCGGCAAGGTGATGTGCTGGGACAGAATGAGGGCCTGGGTACAGTTCTTCAGTGTCCCCTGGACACCTGAGTCATGCGGACAGTATCCAGAAATTCTCTACGGCCTCACAGAGGAATCTTGAGTCAGGCTGGCCGTGCTGGCCGGAGACATACAATGATAATGTTGTGATACCCACAGAACTGATTACTGGGCTGAACAGTATTATGACTAATGAGAATTTTGTTATGATTTGAGGTTAGTGCTAATGTGGTTTGGCCAAGAAGTCATATATGAAGACAAAAATACTGTGGTAAGTGGAGATCATTGTCCACGCTCCCCTCTCAAGACCATTATCAGAAGGTATCAAAGAAACACCCATATTTTCCACAAGATGTCTGAGCAAAGCCTCCTGGAAGCATCTCAGAATCACTATTTTCACTGTACAGTTCCAGGGTGGGCAATGGAGGCAGAATAGATTTACGAGGAAGTCATGGTCCTGTACTCCAGCTCACAGCAAAAGAAGGAAGACCAGAAATGCCTGCCTCCTTCATCCACCTCCAGGTTTAAAGGCAATTTAAATTCAGTATCCCACCTTCTCCCTCAAAAAGGGAAAACAAACATTTGATTAGAATACTGTATTTATATTACTGAACATCAAGTATAAAAAAGACACAACTGTGTTTAGGGACTTATTTTTCTACCCTTCAGAAGCTCAGAACGTACCACCATGTAAGGATTTTTGAATTAATCCTATTATAAGTAAGTACACTACATCTACTTTCCTAACATTTCTCTTTGTCACTTTCTAATATTGTATTAAATTGGTATTTATTAGGGTTGTAGAAGGATAAACTGGGGAAAGCATAGCAAAGAAATTGTACAGTAACTACATTATCAGGAAAGATACTTTCAAGCCATGCAATAAATCTTAATTACATAGGAAAAAATGTAGAATACATATTACTATTGCCTCACTAAAAACTAATCATTTGTTTAGTATTATTCTATTGAATTGTTTAAATACTCTACTCCTCATCTCGTAATTGTAGGTAATGAATCTCAGCTTTTAACTGGCTTTTGAGAATGTGAAGTCATTTGAATGGATGAAATATATTTTTTCTACTTCTCTTCTCCACAGAATGTGAAACTCAAAGTCAAATTATTACTAATCAATTCTTATTCTGGTTAATTTACAGCACCACTTTCATATTCAATCAACTGGTTTCTCTGAGATATTAGTATAAAGTTAAACTTTTTATTGTGACACAATAGCATTGATGTCTACATTTTAATTTTTACTTATTTCAATTTTCAGGAAATAGTAAGTTCCCTTTCATTATGATTCAATGGTTAAAGCAGAGGTTTGAAAACATGGCCCTCAGCATCTTGGACATTCCTCCACTCATGGGGGTGGCACCTAGGTCTTCCCCCCTTTAAGTAAGGTGAGTGTGTGACTTCCTTGGAACCAACAGACTATGGTGGGAGTGGAGCTGGGTGACTTTTGAGGCTGGATGATAAAAGGCAGTGCAGCTTCTGCGTTGTGCGCTGGAACCTTGTGCCTGGAGCCCTGGGCTGCCATGGAAGAAGCCTGACTCCTCCGAGGCAGTGATGCTGTGAGGAAGCCAAGCTGCAAGAGGGGCCACATGCAGGTGATCTGCTCCACAGTCCAGGTCTTTAGGTCCTTCCAGCCCATGTGCCAGACGTGTGAGTGAATGAATCTTCACGTGCTCTCTGCCTCCAGCCACAGAGACATCCCCAGTCTTGGAATCTTTCCAGCTGAAGCCCCAGTATGGAGCTGAGCCCTCTCTAATTTCTCTCTCTAAATTCCCCACCTATAGAACCCTTGAACATAACAAAATTACTGTTCAAAGCCATTATGTTTGCAGTGGATTGTCACACAAAACTAGCAACTAGAACACCTAGTTATCCTTATGCTTCTCACTTCTTCATGTTGAACAAAAAATCAGCACAACATAGAGGAAAATAAAAAGATGACAAATACAGATTTTCTAATATCTGATAAATATTTTTTCCTAAAATTGCATGTCTATGAGATAACCTACTAAAATAATAACTGTCTTAATTATTTGTAATGTAATTGTATTAATATGCCTTAGACTATCTCATAATAAATATGATTGAAATGTTAAAAATATTCAAGTTAATGTATGCAGTTTATCTCCAGCAAATAGGTACTGAAATCTCAGCTTAGTTATGGTACTTTACCTGATCTTATAAGTTAAATTTACATAAATTACAAATTAATATAATTTAAAACGATATAACCCAAATGGTATTTAATACAAAAACATGACTGGTTACGCATTGATCATAACACAGCTCTGCCCTTATCATGGCATAATCTGCCGCCATGGCTCATCAGCATCCCTGAAGGCCAGCATTTTGGTCACATAGATAAATGGATTTTTAGTTTTGTTACTATAGAATCTGTCATTAGATAACGTTATTAGAAATGGACTTGAACGTTCAAGAGGAATCATCACAGGAAAGTGAGAGTCAATGTGATATATTTTTAGGCCATAGTCCATCTTAGCATATTTACTAGGTATTTAATAAATAATCAATGCATAAAAGACATGCAAATTAAAATGGAAAGTGAAAAGGTTTTTTAAAAATGACAATATCCATTACTGATAAAGGCATAGGAGAACTGGCAAGTACTCCCTATAGGCATAAATCTACAGAAATCTTCAGAGGAAACTTGGATTTATTTATCAAAAGCATTATAATTTTGCTTATTCTTTGTCTCACTAGTTCACTTCTAGAAATGTATAAGGAAATAATCAAAACATAGGCGATGATATGCCTACAAATTTAAATATTATAAAACGTATAATATTGAAACATTGGAGGCAAACCGTATTGGTTTTCTATTGCTGCTATGACAAATTACCACAAATTTAGTGGCTTAAAATAGCATATTAATTATCTTACAGTTTTGTAGTCAGAAGTCTGACATGGGTCTCATTTGGCTAAAATCAAGCTGTAGGCATGAATGTATTCCTCCTGGTAGCTATGAGAGAGATTCTGTTTCGTACCCTTTCTAGCTTCCAGAGGACAGCTGCATTCCCTGAATCATAACCTCCTTCCTCCGTCTACAAATCCAGCAATGGTGGGTGGAACGTCTTCTCACCTTGCATCTCCCTGACCCTTCTTTCATTATCTTCTCTTTCTCTCCCCCCACCCCAGATGTTCTCAGCTTTTAAGAGCTGAGTTATTGGATTGGGACCACCTGAATAACCCAGGCTATTCTCCCCACCTCAAGGTTCTTAACGTAATCGCGTATTCAAAAATCTCTGGCCACGTGAGATAACATTCACAGGTTCTAGGGATTACTGTGTGGACATATTTGAGAGGCCGTTATTCTGCCCACCATAAAACTTGTAAGTCTAAGTAAAAGATATGAATTAAATAAATAACTGGATACTTGCTTCTTAGGTAGCCAGTAAAGCTGTGTTGTATGCAAAATAATAACTAAAAATGTTAAAATGTTAACTATGGGCCAGGCACTGTTCTAAAAGCTTTATATATATTAACATTACTTAATGCTCCCAACAACCTTATGATATATCTTCATTATTATTCCTTGCCCCCTTTTATAAAGAAACTAAGGTACAGAGAGCTAAGTGATTTGCTGAAGGTTACATAGTTGAGTTGATCAATGGCAGAGCTTGGATTATGAAATCAAACTGGCTGCACAGTCCATGAGTTTAATAGTTAATAATTTGGACATATGTTCTTAATCTATTGTTAAGTGAAAAAAAGATTAAGATACATTATGCATGGTATAATCCCATTTTTGTAAAATAAAATAGTCTGTGCAAAAATGACAGAAAGATTATCTCTGGATGGAAGGATTATGAGTGATTTTTTAAAAATTTATTTTGAAAATACTACTTCCTAATAGCTGTTATTTTCCAAACAAAAAAAAATCCAAGTTTGTATAAATATACAGTGAATTAAATTTGTTGATTTTACAATTGTAAAGTTAATTGCTGCCTTTATGTTTTCAAACTACAATGAATGCAGACCGAGTAAACTCAGAGTGAAACTGCTCAGGGGTGTTACAAAGCCAGGCCTGAACTTTTGCTCCTGCTGAAGTGACTGAGTGTTGAGCAGACGGCAGCTCACTAGGCACTCTGTGTACCTAGTGCATTCCATGAGGTAGATAAATGAGATAACAGGTGTGAAATAACCTTGAAAAGTGCTTTAGAGGAGGATGCCAAGGTCAGCCTTGGAGATGTGGAAAATGTAACATTCTCCCTATGGAAACAAGATAATTAACAATAGTTGTGAACCAGACTAGTCAACAAAAGCCTTTAACACCTTCTAGAGCTGACTAGTATAGGATTTTATTTCTAAATGAAAGTGCAGTCATCATTCCAATTTGAGGCCTCTCTCTCCTTCATGCAGATCTATGGGACAGTTGGCATTCTCTTTCCAGTGTTCCACAAAGGCTCCGGAGATAACAGGAAATGGAACAGGAAGGCCATGGCCACCTTAAGGAATGGAACTGCATCCCTGACTACAGCACATATTCATAAGGCAGGCATAGCCTATACGCTATCTAAAAGATGTGATGTGAATTAAGTTTAGAGATCATGAAGTATGATCTTAATAAAGCCAGAAAAAAAGAAGACAACAAAATATGTGTCATCATCCTACTAAATATTTTTAAGTCATCACTTCTGTATGGAATTCTAAAAGAATGACAAGCAAGTACAGTAAAATACTAATATGAGAGTGCAGAAAATAAAAGCAGATTTTGATGTCTCACAGACATGCCTTCACCACACTCTAATCTGCCACAGAGAACATGTGCACCGTGATCAAGACATAGTAGTCCCCCTTTATCTGTGGGGCATGTGTTCCAAGACCTCCAGTGGATGCTGAAACCACTGATTGATAGTACAAAACCCTATACACAAGGGCATCTTTAAAACGAGCACTGCACCAACTTACCAGTTTCCTGTGAGTAATGAACAAGATGATGCAGGGATAGCACATAAGGTGGTGGGTGCACACAGTAAATGCATTGGTGGGTGCAACACTGAACATGCTTCTGGTTCACTCTTCTGAGAACACTATGCCAATGACGTCAGATCAGGAATAAAAGCCCTGAAGCCTGCCTTCTGCTGGGTTTCTCCAGAGGCAGCCCTGACACAAGATTTGAATGAAGTGGTTTATTTCTGAGATGATCTCAGGAAGCATGAGTAGAAGAGTAGGGAAATGACACAGGGAAGGGGAGGAAGCTAATTCAGAGTGCATGAACAAGCGGGTTACCAGCATGGGCAACTGTGGGCACCATGGTCTCCACCCTGGTTGGGAACTTAATGATGTAGACAAAAGCATGTCTCAGGGTTTCACAGCTCTGGGTTGAGAAAGTTGGGGAATTTATCTACCAACTCCCATCCTTAACTGGGTGAGGGTTGCTCTTGAGGCTATACCTTCACTTCCAGTCAAGCACCTCCCGTGGGCAGAAAAAACGTGTAGCAGTCCCAGGCGCTTGCAGAAAGAAGATAGCTATGTTCTAAAAGGCAAGAATCCAGGGACTATGGGTGGGGTGCTGAGAGTCAGCTACAGACAGCGTTATGCTATCCTTTTACCTGTGCAGCCTAAAGGCCACTCAGGCTGTTGCTGGTTGCAGGAACACCATCACAGGATTGTAGATGAATCCACAGATATGCATTGCTGCAATTATGAATTTTAAAAGGTAACAGAATGTCTTTCACAATGGTAGCAGCTTCTTCAACCATTAGAAAGCATTAACTCACAGCTTTCTTTTTGCTTGGCAATACAAACTACCTATATCCCTAGCAGCTACTGGACAGCTAACCTGTGTGTAAACGCAGAATAAGAACTAACGGAAACATTTGCCACCAGATACCTCTGGCTTCAGTTTCACCAAGTTTGTGGAGCAGCTAATACTTGCTAGGCCTTGCAATGGGTAAGAGCACATATTGGGCTCTTGTAATTTCGTTAAACTCTGAAAGACACTTTTCAGAGAAAAGTCCATTTACAAGTGTGGCTATTAAAAGCAGGCATTTTCATTATAGTAACAAAATATTCACATTCTATAAATTTAACAAATCAAACCTTTTGTCTACAATTGACAAATCATTTCTGAAAATACAGTTCCAGGCTTCTGGAGACTAGGGTCCGTCTGCCCTATTCAATTTCTTTATATTTAGTCATTCTGATACGTCATAATACTTATTCAAAGGAAGCAATCGTTTGGGATCCTTACTTGTCGTTCCCAGCATAATATTATCCCACACAAATACCATTTTCTCAGTAGGGCCAAATCCTATTTGCTAGGGAAAGCTCTTTGCTTGATGTGGTTTCAACAGTCTTAATCTCTTCAGGGGATGTGGGAAGATACTTGCTATTTAGTTTCCTAAACAGTTCTCTTTTCTTATCAATCTTGCCGCTTCCTACCAACGACTCAGTACCTCAGGGGATCTCAACACCACATCTTCACTTTCTGGGAAAGTCGGAAATGCTTTAACAAGAGCTTCAGGGCTGTAAAAAACACTGACCCTTGGATCCTGACACCCAAGCCTCAGAGGACGCCACCTGGACCACCGTGCTTCGCTCTTCAGCTTTCACCCGCAGGTGGCAGCAGCGGGCTCCAAAGCGTGTCTCTCTGCAGGCTACAGGAGCCCAGGCACAGCTTCTGCCTGGCGTTCCCGAGCGAGGCTGGAGCATCACCTCCAGGAATCCACATCCAGCCGGGACGGCCCCTGAGGCTAAAGTACTTGAGTGCTGAAATTGTCTCTGATCCTTTCATTTCTTGAGTGAACACAGATAACAGTTTGAAGCAGCACCAGCAACTCGTTGCGTCCCTACGTCCCCCAGTTCCCAGTTTTCCCACCAACTCCAGCAGCAACCCGATCCCTTTTCCGGAGCAGGTTCTGTTCCGTAACTCGCCACGCTCCGGCCCTTGCAGATCCTTGCGAGCCGGGTGCCGGGCGGCTGGCCGGGAGTCGGCGACCGCGGCGTCCCTTTTTCTCCGACCATTCTGCCACGCCGGCTTCCAGGCGGGTCGGGATGCCAAGGCTGCGCTCCTATTTCATCACCCATCCTCCTTCCCTAACCCTCCTCTTCGTCCCTTTTCCCCCAAACACAGACAGGCACACAAGCTGCTCGCTTGCGCATACCGCTCCGGGCTTGGCTGCGGGAGCAGGACCGACACAAGCCCAGCAAGCGACGGACACGCCGCCCGGACTCTTCGCCCCGCGGTCCCCAGCGCCCCCACCGCCGCAGCCGCTGCTTCTGCGCCGCTCCTTCCCGCCTAGACATCGCCGCCGCAGCCCCCACGACTGCAGCCCCGGCCGGGGCTGGAAGAAGTTGACGCTTTGGGAGGGGGCGGCGGGGAGCAGGTTGAAGGATTTGTTGCAGGAGGATTAACACATCTGAGCGAGGGGAGGGGCGGCACCGCTGCAGGACGCGGCGCGGACCCGGCATCCCTGCGCGCGGCAGCCTCCGCCGCCGCCACCCCGGCCCGCGGAGCCCGGACGCCCCCGCCCGGCCCGCGCCCCGCCCGCCTGGCCCCGCAGCGCAGGGCGCACAGGAGCCGCGGGCGGCGCAGGGAGGCGGGCAGCGCCCCGCGCGCGCTTCTGCCGCCCCCGGAGCCGGCGCGCGGAAAGCGCGGGGCGAGCGCGCGTCGGGCGGCGGCCGCGCTGGGGGCGTGGGGCGAGCCGGCGCGGGGAGCGGCGGGGGCGAAACTTCGCGGCCAGATGCCCGAGGGCGCGGCGGCGCTGCCAGGCTGCCGCTGCTGCCCCTGCGGGCCCCGGGCGCGTCTCCGCGGGCGGCGCTGCCCGCGGCGCGGCGTGTGCACCGAGCGAGTGAAGGTATGTGTGGCGGGCGCGGCTGCAGCTGCCGCCGCCAGCGCCGCCGCCGCTCCAGCAGGTCCTAATGCCTGTCACTTCCCAGGACGCTGGCAGCGGCAGCCCGGAGCCCCCGAGCCCTCGGCAGGTTTGCCTGTCCTTCCCCGCGATCTGATTGGATAAAGTGGGGGCTCGACGGTGGCCGACGTGGGACAGTCTGGCTGTGGCAGGGGTCTCGGAAACCATGGGTTATTGCAGTGGCAGGTGCACGCTTATCTTTATCTGTGGCATGCAACTGGTAAGTGACACTTGGGTCCTCTTATTCTGTAACGTGCCTTTGAGACAGTGGGCAGGGGAGTGCAGCTAAAGGTCTGCCATTGATTAGAATGGAAGAGAAAAGAAAAGGTGACAGATATATTGCCTATATTTAAAATGATTTGTGGGAGACGCACTGTGGGGTACAGGAGAGGTGAGGCTTTCCGCCCCCACCTATTTCTTTCTCTCTGAAGACAGTTTGGCAGGTGCGGGTTAAACTTGTGTTTAATTTCTTTAAGCAAAGCAAGAGGTAGCTCTTGTTCTTTTCTGCTTTGCGTTCCTATTAATGTAACAACGTGATTGTCACATGCAATTTACTGTACAGGTGTTAAAACAGAGAAATATGAAAATTTTTACTTTTCTTCTACATAGTAATTTTTGCAATATCTTTGTTTCTTCATTGACGTGTATTATTTTTTCAAGGAATATATTGTCTTATAAGTATGCTTTAACAAACCACTCTGTAGAGCATATGGTATCCTTACAGCAGTCTGATCTACAGGACACATTGAGTTTTAA
The DNA here is from genome assembly GCF_030028045.1 of Hippopotamus amphibius kiboko. Classification (NCBI taxonomy): domain Eukaryota; kingdom Metazoa; phylum Chordata; class Mammalia; order Artiodactyla; family Hippopotamidae; genus Hippopotamus; species Hippopotamus amphibius. Next base: position 31,539,983 of record NC_080191.1, read on the forward strand.
AAGTATGTAGATTGAAGAGGAATACTTAGATGAACTCAGCGACAGTATTGCCATAGACTGAACCAGTAGCCTTGAATCACAATTGTTACAAACAATTCTAAGGAAAAATATTATATCTTACATTATGTATGTAATTGCTCCTGAAATAGATACTGTTGTCTGATCCTGTGGGTTGGAGAATTATATGTACTTTTTGAGGAATGTTGTACAGTTGCAAAGAGGCAAGGAGCCAATAATGAAAAACGTCATGTCTCTGAATTTCAGTTCCCTAAGGGCAATAGAAGGAGGGGCTTAGGATAGTTTAGAGGTGAAAAATAGACCACTTTAAGTGGTTAATTTGAGGTACGAGGAACTTGCTCACATCTGTTATCAAACAGCTTTCCTTGGAAAGTATAAATTAATCTGAATGGCCACCCACATTTCCAACAGTTGTTTCATAAAGGCTGAAAGGACTACAAGAGTGGAGACAATTTCTGAGAGCCCAATCAGTAATCAAAAGAGCAAGGATTTGCTATTGAAACTAAGTGTTCTTCATTGTTTATCAGTTGTCACACAAAGCCCACGAGTGGTTGTTGTTTTCTTTAATGTTTAGCTGAAGCAGTGCTTCTAGCTGTATATTGTCTCAAGGATGTTTTTCTTTCCCAGGAAAGTTATCTGATGATGTATATTTTGATCTGTGAATTACTTATGCTCTTGGTTGTAAGAAAAAGAAGATAGCACTATAAATATAATTTTAAGAATGTAGCATTTTCTCAGTGACATGTAAAACAGTTTATTTTTTCTGTAGCACATATTCAATTAAGTTCTGCAGTAAAGTTTTTCTTACTCTTAATGATAAAGCTGGTCAGAACAACCAGAGAGCATCCTTTGGTAAACCACCAGCAAGGCCAGGTGTGCCAAACTGTATAAACATTTTCAAAACATTCTTATGTTCATATATGATTCGGAAAAGAATACATTTGCTGATTCACTGTGTAAAAGCATAAAGCTGTAAGAATGAGTGGGTAAGAGCATTCTTATGCTCTTTTCTTTTCAATTTTGAATTTTAAAAATATGATTTAGCTTTTAATCACTTAATATAATAGGACTTTATTATGGTAGATGTAGGCATTAGATCTATATGGCATTTTGTGTGATGAATACAAACTCTTCAAGCACTTAAACAGTTTTAAAAAAACATAAATATACAAATGGGAAGCTAAATATACAAAGTAACATAATAAGGCTAATGGTGTGTGTGTGTGTGTTTCTGTGCATGCATATATATAGTGGTATGTTGAAGTGTTATATCACTTATGAAACAGAAATTCCGAGTCAAAACTAAGTTCTCTAACAAAATAGAAGTAGCTGTGATATAGAAGTGCTCAATCTAAGCAAGTATACATTTGAATTCTAAGAGAATCATGTGATTTTTCCCATTCAGACTTTATGTGCCACCAGGCTAATATAGTTAGCAGCCATGTTAATGCAGATGCAGAAGAAAAAACAAAGGAAGAAGAACATCCAATTGGTTTGATAGGGTGAAATGATCACATATAAAGGATTCCAGAGATTCCTGTTAATTGTTGTTTCTTAGAAATATAGTATTTAATTTTAAATAAAATAATTCTTTTGCAGATTAATAGTTGCAAAACACTATGAGCGCGCCCCCCCCCCCACACACACAATAGGTGGGTGTTTACGTTTTCCTTTGTTCTTGGTAGACCTTTGAAAACTTTATGTATCTTTGAGCTAGTATAAGTAAAGCTTGTTGTATAAGAAGCCAGGTTTCCAGAATGTACCATTGATTGACAGAAAAGTTCACCCAGTTTTGTTTATTTCTGAAGTGTTTAGTGTGCATTATTGTAACATTTGGACATTTTTTGTAGCTGTACAGAAAAATCTCAGATTTATTAAAATTAAAGCCAAAATTAGCTAAGATAGAAACTTTAAGTTTCTTTGTTAAGTAACTATTAAGTTTCTAGAAACATTTGACTCCTCTACTGTAAGTAGAGTGTTTGTATTTTAACTAGACTTAAAGGAATATTTATGTCTACATAAACTTGTAGCTAACCTTAGTAGGAGATGAGGTAGCTTTTGTATTGTGGTGATAGGAACCTCATTCACCAGTATATAATGAGAGCAGACACAGTGTTTTGATCCTCTAACAAGTGAAGGACAGAGACAAAGACTCCAGAGAAATTTACCTGTCAGGATTCTATATCTTTGCTTTAATTACGTTAAATGTGCACTTAATGTTTGGCAGACAAGTGTGGGTAAACATACATTCTTTTAAAAATCAGGAAATCAGTTTATAAGAAAGAAATTAGAATTTCATACCGTAGAGATTTAGTACAAAACTTCCACTTTATGAAAAAGTGTCGGTCTCTGTATATCATACATTAAAGTCTTTGAGCTGAATGGTTACTCCAACATCAGATTTGAGGGTGATTCCTATGATAAAGGGGTGTGATCTCTGGAAACAGATTTGCTGCATGTGCAGAATCCAGAGTCTAAGCCCATAATCTGAGGAAGGTAGTTTTACTTTTCTCATTGCTGCCCTTAGTGCTCAGAACCTGAAGATGTTTGATAGTCACAGAAGGCATTACTGCATTTGCAGTGGTGGAGATGGTGGTATAGGACAAGAACAATTTAACTTCTTATTTACAACTTTCAGCAGTTTGTGAAAGAGTTTCTGCTGTTTTTCTTCAGTGGTTGAATCAAAGAGTACTTTATATAAATGTTGAAAAAATACTCAGATATCTCACATATTTCTCAGTGAAAAATCAGCTATAATATGGAAGAGCATAGTTTATTTTAGTTTGAAAAGACAGCTTTGTTTTCAAGTAAAGAAATTCGAAATCGCCCACACTTTTGTACATCGGACTCCTATGTGGCACAAAGCATCTGTGTCCGTAAACTATTGAAACAAAGTATAGATTTATATTGAACAGATTAACACTTGAAAATGCCATTCTTGCCATGTGCTCTATGAAGTATTGCTAACTTTGAGCAGGTGCAACTAACAATTAGATTAATGCATGTGTGCAGCTGCGTGGAGAAGCACGTGTAAAACAATTAAGAATGATCAGTTCTACTGCATAGTTTCTAAGTAGTTTCGGAGGTAGACATTTGTTAGAGAAGGCCATGAGTGCATACATAGATGGACTAAGAAAAACCAATTTTATCATAATTATGGAGTGTTTCAGTGGTGTCGATCGGGATTTTATGCAGTGTTCATAGTTATAAGTTCTTTGGTTACTTAAAATAAAGCATTGACGTGAAGTGGCTTGAAAAGTGCAGGTAGAATCTTATAATTTTCCTAGGGTACTTTTGACAAAGTTTTTTCAAAGTTCTCCAAAAATGTAGATGTTATCTGTCACAACCCTCCCTCTCAGAGAATTTAAAATTTTAGATCCAAATGCCATTCGTAATAAAATCTTGAGGTCATTAATGGATCTGATTCATGGAGAAGACTAACAATTTCCACATAATATTTCAGAAACTTATGATGGAAAAATATGCTAAGAGTTTACTAGGTTGTAAAATAATGATAACTTTCTTTTGTGTTTTCTATTTTTATGCCCCAATATTGTTATGCATGTTTTTGCCTTTAATTTACTCTTTCATTGTAATTCAGCACTACTCTGCTCTAATGTTGACCAAAAAAGATGCAGAAATGCAGAAACTTTTTCCGGTGCCCAGCTCTGTTTCTTGGTTCACAGACTAAGGGCAGCTTCTTTTTTCATAGACCCAAAGTTCACAGAGCCAATCTCTGCAGAGCCGTTTCCCCTTCTTTCTCAAATAAAGTCTTGGATGGACAGCATCCCCTGTGCAGAATGCCAGAGTCATCTCTGGCTTGGGGCCCATATGTGGGCAGTGGCCCAGATATGCAAATGGGCATTGCCACCCACTTTTCCCTCCGATGCTGCTTTACTTTGTTCAGATTCTCTACTTGCCCAGTCAAGAATTTCAGAATGGCATCCAGGGACTGCTTAAAATAGGTCTTTATTTCTTGGTCTGTTTCTTTTCTGTGCATGTGTGTATTTGACAAAAATAAAATCTGAGGCAAAAACACATTTTAACATTTCTATGTTTATACTGGAAATAAAAATATTAAAATTATGGTGCCATTAAATTTTTGTCTATAGAGTTATCCCCCTGGTATCTGCAGGGAGTTGATTCCAGGACCCCGTCCCTCCATGGATCTTACCTCTGATCCTCAAGTCCCTCATATAAAATGAGAGTCAGCCCTCCATTATTTGTGGGATTCACTAAAATTTCAAGGGATTTATTTCACTTATGTAGTAGAATTTCAAGCAACTCAGTGTAATTTTTCCAAAAATAGCTTTGAAACTAGTATTGCTAATAATTGCTTCCCTATTTCTGTGCCGTATGGCACACACATATCAGAAACCAAACACACAGAATTATTTCAGTTCTATTATTTCACCTATATAATGAACTCTTCCAATTTTGGTCCCCTTTTTCCCCTTGAAACTTGATTATTGTTTATTTTAAATATAATAAAATGCATAGGCCATCAAGATATGATGCATCTAGGGTTTTCTTCCCCGTAAGAATGATGGAAGTAAGTACTGGGTTTACACCTACATCATTTTTATAGGGTGGAAATAGAAGTGTATGAAACATTTATTTGTACCTACCCTAGGAAATTGAAGGACATTTACAAACTATGAAAGCACAAGATAAAATTATATCCTTTTATTTCTCCAGATTAGGGTGGGAAATAAAATTTATAAACTGGTTTTCTCCTCTATTAATGTCTCAGGTGCGTTTAGATTTGAAAACTCTTACTATTTAAAGGACATGCTTGCTTCATCTTCCTGAAATTAGTATTTTCCTTTTTTTTTTTTTTTGCATAAAGTCTAAAATGGGTACGGTGTCTGATAGAAATGGCCATAACATTTAATCCAATGCATGCTATATAGACTGTCTTTTTTTTTTTTTTCCATCTGGGATAGGAATAGAGTGACTTCTAATGCTAATAACTTTTGCCTGTTAAATTACTTTGGATCCTAGATGCAAACTTTGATCTCTATAAAAACTTTTTTGAAATGTTTACAAATAAACTGACTTTTATGTGCACTTTGAAAAAATATTCGTTTTTATGATTTGTTATGCTTTCAAAATCTAACTGTAAAATATTTTAAAAGTAATGAAAGCTGTTAGTATTTATTGAAAGCTCTTTCTGGCTAAATGCTAAATGTCTAAACGTGTGTTTTTTTCGCTGATTCCTTTCCAATAATCCTATGGAGTTGGTAATAAATATTAATATCCCCATTTAACAAAAGAGGTTCAGAAAGTTCAAGCAACTTACTTGAGTCATCCCTTAGTAAGTGGCAGAGCTTGGATTCAAACTCAGGTCTAACCTGACTTTAAGCCTGAGGGAGGTTGTGTCACTTGTACATTGCATCCATTGCATCCCTGTACACCACAGGACATGAAACCATATCAGTAGCTTACATTGGTTTTACTACAAATTTTGCAGTGTCATCTACCTACTGATTCCCAGTCAATGCAGTAATCAACACAAGACTAAGCAGGCTCAGAGGGGAGGCTTGATGCCAGGCCCCGGTCCACACCTGGCTGGCCTGCGTGGACTTGGGGTTTACCATCTTTGAGCTGCCAGTGTGTGGACTAAAGAATCAAAGGAGACGGTGCCTCTGCAGAGTCAGCGTCCCTGGCTGTTCCCACGAGATTTCAAATGCACCCTAACACTGCAAAGTACACTTATATTGGGTTGGCCAAAAAGTTCGTTCGGGATGTTACAGGAAAACCTGAATGAACTTTTTGGCCAACTCAAATGGTTCAACCCTAGAGAAGTAACCCCTCATTGTCAGGCTGTATTTCTGTCATTGTTCAAGGGTAGAAAAAAAAGTTACAGCTGCTCTGTGTTTTTTTTGGCCAGAAGGGACTCGAACACTCTGATAGGTATGTTTTAAAAAGATTCCATGGGAAGAAGAAATGTGTTTATTTTTCTCAGATTCCTATTCTTTTTGAAACGAGTCCCTGATGAATGACTAATGCAGAGAAATGTTATTTGCCTGTTGTTTCTGTTTTTTTTTAACATGTTCCAAATCCTAAGTCCATCTCGATCACTATTGGTGAGGGTATTATTTCAAATTATTGTTGTTGGAAATAACTTCAAGTAATAGGTTATTTAAAATATGCATTGCACTGAATATCCTAGAAAGTTCTGGAACTTAAGTGTGCATCAGAATCACCTTCAGGGCTTTTCCCATGCAAATCAACAGGCCCCACCCCAGTGTTTCTGAGTCAGTAGGACAGAGACCTTAAATTTGTGTTTCTGATGGGTTCCCAGGTGACACACTGTTGCTGCAGGTCAGACTTGGAGAATTACTGGCTTAGAATTTAGGTCTTCACTTAACGTTGTTGCAGGAGTGTGGGAACCTGTGTTTGAAGTTCTTTACCCCAACAAGAAAATTAACTCATTTCTTCCTTTTGCCTGTTACTGATGTGAAAGAAAACTTTTCTTCAGGACCAAGTGTGCCTATTTCTGACTTCTAGCTTAGTCCTATTCAGAAGTTTAAATAAGCGAAATGGAAGGTCTTTTCACAGCATTTGTGTCTTTGCAAAGAATAGAGAGAAAAGTCTGAAAGTGATTCAGTTCCTCTAGTCTATACCCTCTATGCCTGGTAATGCTGGAGTGGAATTGATCCCTTTAACTGCTTCTCTTTGCTAGCCTAGCCCCTCTGTCTGAATATCTGGAATAACTTCTCGCTGTGCTAAGCACAGCCCTGGGAGAGAGAGGGGGGGGGGGGAGGGAATAAGCTGAAAGAGCGCTGCACTAAGTGAGAAGGCAGATGTTTTCTATACCTTGTCTAGTGCTTCCGTACAGGACAACTAAATAACTGTGACTTTGCTCAAGCCATTTATATTCCTGGGTGCTGTTTCCTCATTTGAAAAGTGGGGCAAATAATTCCTGACCCACTTACCCTACAGAATGCTTAGGAGCATCTGAGAAAATGTGCTTAAAGTTTACATGAAAGAGCTTCACAGATGTGAGGCTTTATGGCTGTGTTAATTCTGATACCTAGAAACTTTGTGATCATTACTAGTTTAAGTCTTTAAGAACTGTTCATCTAGTGAGACTGGGAGTAGTTGCAGGGATACCTGTATATCATTTGACCAGTGGCCCTAGGTGCAAAACCTAGTTTCTTTGTGGGAACATTTTTTTCTTTACTTACCCATCATTTTTTTGGGGGGAGGGGGGCGGGTATATGAATAAGGATTACAGCAGTAGGTGCAAATGGTTTGAAATAGATGAACAATATGCTTATGTGTGTGATGTACCTACTCTAAGTGTTCATTAAGAATTAAATTCAGATTTCACAAACCAGTCAGCATTCTGCTTGGTCAGGCAGCATTTCTAAAACTGCATTCCGTGGGTGCTGGTTCTGCACAGTGCTCCCCCTGGACATGAGCTGTGAGGTTAAATATGTTGTGGGGCACTGTAGTCATCCTGCTTTCTCCTACCCCCAAGGGTCATGATTCCTGTTAATGTGTCTGCAGCTCCTAGAAGTCCTGCGTTAAAGAAACCCCCGCTTAATTCCCTTTCGGTCTGCAAATACAAAGTGTTTGCAATAAACCAAGGAACCTCTTTTCTGATATCCCCTATTAACCTTGCATGGAACTAGTGTTTTCAGGAACACTTTTCAGTGAAATATTACTCTAGGCTCATGATGCAGTCTAAAAGCTGACAATATTAAATGATTATGTAAACAATACTTAATGGCTAAAAATTCAGTATGGAAACTCTTAACCTATTAAACAAATATCTAACAAATAATAATGTTTCATGTTTTTTCTTAAAGGTGTTTAAGAATATCAAGTATTAAAAAAGGAATATGGGGTATTATTATTATTACATAATTAAAGTAAATGACGGGAACCTTGTTTTCAGATACTTGACTATTTTCTTAATGTGTTTTACTTGAGTTTCTTGAAATTATGTTTTGGCCGCTAAAATCACAGCCCTTAACTTTGAAATTCAGTCAAGTCCAATTGCTGACATTGCAAACAGGATGACATGTTACAAACTCCAAGGATGTTTGGAGCTTCAGAGCACCTGGGAGAGGGCCTCTGCAGAATCACTTTCTTTTAGAAACAGTGGCTGAGGAGCAATGCCTGTATCCTACATCTAAAACCAGACCCACTCTTCCAGCATCATACCCTAAATGTTTGCCTTTGCAGGGTGGGTGGTGAAGAGTCCTCATACTGACTTTTGTTTTCTAATCAGTGCATACACTCGAAAACAGTAACGCATTTAAAACCTCCAACAATGCTTCATTCTTTGAAAACAAATGGGTCTTGGTTTGGAATGGAGGAATCAAATCTCTCCTGCTAACAGAAGTCTTTGTGTGCATCTGTATGGTGCTAATTACACAGCAGAAAAAGGAGGTGTTTCAAATCCTTTAACTGACAGCTGTGTGTCAAATGATGGATGGTCAATGTTATGTCTGAAATGTTCAGTGGTAGGGAATTCATATGACCCTCTTCTAGCCATAGGAGATTCTACAAGGCTGATCTTCCAGAGTATTATTTTTTATAAAGGACAGTCTCTGATGCCACTGAGAGACAAAAAGTGGGGAGGACGTCTACAGATCCCAGTGAGCACAGAACATTAGGGCCTGGTGGTGGGCTGCCTTCTGTGGTCTTGGCCCCCGTAGAAGGGCTCTTTCTACTGCCTTGGCTTGAGTACCTGCTTTGTTACAGAGCCTGCAGTGGTGGGAGACAGCTTGCTCCTGGAAGTCATAATTCATCCCTGTGGATACAGTGATTCAGACCTCATTCTCTTCATCTGTAAGATAGGGATCATGGACTCTACAGGAGATGGTGTATCCAGGGTCTACCCATTTGCTTCACTTGATTACTCTGAGGTGCAGGGATGAGATTAGGGTCTATGGATGTGTTTAACTCTGGTTTTTGGGAGCAGAGAGGGAGCTGCATATTTGTAGGATTTGGAAGCTATTGTAGATTTGATAATACACAGGTGGGGTGTAAGGAGTCCTGGGTTTTGTTTTTTCTTTTTTAATAAAACGTGTTCACAAATTTGATGATAGCGCATCTGTAGCTTGTGATTTTCTAAAATATAGGAGCTACGTGTAGGATTATGTATTCCTTACCCTTATCAACAGGAATTAATGGAATTTCACTTCTGTCCCTCTTGCATAAAATGTTCCATTTTGTTCAATCAAAAGATGGTAGTTAAATTATGGCTGTCCCATGGCATTTATGAACCTAAGTTTTGCTTTTCTTTTGGCCTGGTATGAAGGGTTTTCTACTTTCTTCTACAGGATTGGGAGGAGTTGGGGACAAGGGGAAGAGCAGTGTCTGGCTCCTGAATGTCTGACAGTTCAAAAGCATGTAATACTACTTAAGATGATATAAATTTTAAAGGACATTCTAGTGAAGTCTGTGAAGTTGACTGTAGTTTCATGAATGAATTTTCTCAGGAATGTTTCTGGTTTTATCTAAAACATTCCTGGGAAGTTCCACAGGTTCGTAAGGTCTATGGGACAGTGCTTTTCCAGTTTATCATTTTATAAACTGTCTCAGAATAGATTTGCTTTTGTTCAAAAAAGCTGCCCTAAAAATCAGGCAAATGGCATACGTTCAGGTTCAGTTTATGTTTAGTAAATGTAAATCTTGTAACAGCAGTGTTTGGTGACCTTTAATTATATGTGTCTCTTATTTTAATCCTTAGGGGAAATCTGTTGGTTTTCACTTTGTTTTCTGGAGAATGAGGTGGTAATGATCTCTTTGTTATTGCACCTACTTTGACTCTGTGGTTTTGTTAAGAACCATATTGACCTAAAGTCTTAGCTTTTCCCTTAAATTGAGAGAAATAAACTCTAAGGAGTTTTTTTTTTTTTTTTTAGAGATTGATGTGGCGACTTGATGCGGAGTTTATATACAACATAGTTTCGTTGCACGTTTGCTGCTGTTAGGCCCATCTTTTAATTTAATCTTTACTAACGTGAGTAAGAATGTCGCATGTTGACCTTTAAGGGGACTAGATGGATGAGAAATGTTAGCAAAGTCATAGACAGAGGCAGTGATCTTAACGTATGGCAGGAACGGCAAATTTGGGGTTGAAAAGTAATTTGGCAACAGCATCTTCTTTTAGGAAATACATCTCTCTGAAAGTCTTTCTGATGAATACAGCCCTCAGATGGCCTTTACCTGTCATGTGCTGGTGATGAGAGCCAGGTGTGCACAGGGTCCTGCCCGGGGGTGCTGGGCGATGGAGAAGACCTAGTAAAACTGCAGGAATCAACGGGAGTTGATTCCTAACCTGCAGTGCTGTTTCCAGTTATAATCATTTTAAAATAATGAATGATTGAATCAATCCATCAATAATGGGAGGAAATTAAGCAATTACTAAATCAGCTTTATCAAGTAGGATTTGTGAAACGTCCACATGTGAATAGCATAACGACGTGCTGAATAAATTGTGTCTGTTTCTACCCTTTCGGCGATTAGGATGTGATCTAACTGAAAGGAACGTCAAGCTGTGTTTCTATAGTAAAGTGATCTGATATCTAGTGGTTTTAATAATTGAAGATTATTTTAAATTGCAACCTGATCCTTATTAGTTATTAGTTTACTGAGCCATCCGACTTACTTATTATGATGGTAGTTAACATGTTTTAATGTTCTCTGTTCATTATGTTCTGTTAAGATCACATTTAAGCTGACAGTAAATCAGGTCAGTGTTGGTAAAAAGTAAATGTTGATGTAAACTGGGCCATTGTGGTCCATTTTTAAAAAATGTGAATTCATACCGTTCAAATTCATATTATCTAATTTGAGACATTATTTAGATATTCTGAAAAATAGAAAAAATACAGAAGTTAATTTTGTCTTTATATTTCATACCTATGGAGTAGTAATTTTCAACTTTTGCGTATCACAGGCTCTTTTGAGAATCTCTTGAAAGCTATGAACTCTTTCACCAGAAATATATCTATACAACTAAAGGAGATTCACAAACTTCTCAACCTAATCCATAAAGCATAGGTGAAAAATCCCTGATAAATTTTTAATTTCTTTTCTTTTTTTTGAGGGGGGAAGTGTCTACCATTTCAGTAAGAGCTTCTGCTTAGCGGTAGTATTTATTTATTTATTTATGTTTAAAGTGAAGTATAGTTGATTGCTTATCAGTAATTTTAATTGTTACTTTGAATTCAGAAACATTTGAGGATGTTATGTATGATATATACTACAGTATATTAAGATATATACACATATGTAAGTACATATATGTGTGTTTGTAATACAAGGTAAGAGAAGCCAAGAGTGGATTTGGGTAGTGGAAATAAACTGGATCTCTGTCAAAGGTATGAAATGCCGTGATACCAAAGAGTAACAGATAGTGGTGTAGATCCCTACAGTATAATGCGAGATGATAACTGCTGTAAGAGAAGTGAGAATAAAGTGTTGAGGAGATCTGGGAGGAGCTACAGGTTTTCTCTTCATAGGCTGATCTCACAAGGTATGAAGGGCTAGTGTAAGATAGGTAAGATTTCTATAGCTAGAGACTGGGAGAAAGAATCTCAGGAGGAAGAATGACAGTAGCAAAAAGGTGAGAATGAAAGGGCATACATGTGGGACATGGAAGAGTCTGATGCACTGGCAATTAGCGGAGAAATGGGAGGCGAAATATGGAATGAAAGGGGTGGTGAAGTTTGTGGGTGGACTTTTGAGCACTTTGGGAGGGAGTTTAAATGTTATAAGATAGCATTTGTGTCTCTCTAGAAGTTAATTATCAAAGTGAATGGCCCGATTCCCCATAGGAGAATAAGAAACAACGTGATGTGAGAGTAAGGGCGAGGTTCGGGGCAAGCCCTGTGGGGAATGTGAGGGCAGAGTAGCAACAAATTAAATTGGTTGCTAAACTCATCAAAGGCCTTAGCAAAATTGGGTGGCGTGCATTTGTAGGGAAACCAGATACTTCTCTATCATTACCCAATGTTCTAACAGTTGGAATGGAAAAGTAGAAAATGGAAGTTTCCTTGTCCTTAGATTGAACAGAACTGAGGGTCTGTGAGAGCTCTAAGCTGTCTATGAGAATAGAATGTCTGACCAACTGTAGGACTGGGTGGGAAAGATTGATGTTAAAATGGGAAGGGGTGGTTCAATTACTGGAATCTCATTGCAGACACTGAAGAATTAGGAGTTGGGTTCAGCAGCAGGGAGATAATAGAAAAGGTGGGAGAAAGGTGGTTGGTGGGAGAGATGACAGATGTAGAAGTTTAGATCTATATCTAAACCTGGGTGATGCAGAAGAAGCCCCTGATTGGCCACTAAATTGGGCGAAAGGTTTAATTTTCTCGAAGGATGAGAGGCAATGAGGTCCAGCTGTTAGAAGAACCATCATTCTGTATTTTGGCCTTAATAAAGATGATCAGAAATACGGGACTGAAAAGGAACACAGCTAGGAGGGAACAAGGATGTTGTCAGGACGGTAGATACTTATAATAATTTGGCGAGAGTTTGGTTTAACCAGGTGATTGGAGCTAGAAAAGAAGGGTGGTTAGGGAGAGTCTGGGGTAGCTAGGATGAGGAGGATGAGTTGGGAGGAATGGAAATGTTTGTTCAGTGAGTATATGAGTGGAGTGACTAAGAAAGAGAAAGGTAGGCTTCAGGCAAAGCACTTTCTCAACCTGAGCAATACTGCCATTTTGGACTGGGTGATTCTTTGTAGTGGGAGCTGTTCTGGATATCTAGCACCATCCCTGGTCTCTACACACTAGATGCCAGTAGCATATTCCCAGTTCTGACAACCAAAAGCACCTGTAGACATTGCCAAGTTGAAAAAGAGCCCCCTCACTGAGATCCACTGAGCTAAAGAGCAAGGTGCTGGAAAGAGCACTTAGAAATAACAGCAGGTTTCCTTCATAATAGATTTGGAGTTGTCCAGAGGACAGTGGAGGCAGTTGTGAAGGGAAGATGAGCCTGGAGCCTGGCTGCTGTGGACCTGTGAAGGTCATTCCCTGAGGAGCACCATGGCCCTGGGTCACAGCCGTCCCCTTGATCTATGGAAATAGAATCTTCAGGGAAGCAACCTAGACCTCCAGACATTTTGAAAACTCTCTAGGTGATTTTATTGTGTTTCCAAACAGGTATGTATTAAGGAGAGAGGGCTGGTGGACTAGCAGCTATGAAGTTATGGAGAACAGCAGGAGAGACAAAGGAGATTGGGAGTTAGGTTGAGCCATACATTAGGGAAGGGGAGTATGGAGTAAGCATTTGAGGGCATATCGACTGGAGTGGCAACGTTGAATCTAGATTTATGTGAAAGGTGCTTTATATGGTCAGTTATGTGCTCAACCAAGCTTTTGCATTCTTGGCTGTTTTGCTGTTTAGTGTGAGCCAGGTGGATGTTATGTAAGACTCAGTGAGTGTCATCTTTCCTTTGGTGCCAGTAAAGACTATTGATGAATATTTGACACTTTTAATTTGTCCTTTCCTGAATCTGCTGGTCTGCTAAAATGTGCACATAGTATGTATGTCTTTGCAAAATTTCTTAAGAAAGATTTCAGATAAGGAATACAGATTAATTATGAGGTAGACGTGTAACTATTTACCTGAAGAGCAAGATGTGAGAAGTTTTGGGTCAAATTATGAATTTTTAATCCAATAAAAGATTTGGATAAGAGTTAATAATATGATTATAATTTAAAAAGTGAATTTTTTTTTAAGACTTGAGTTGGGTAACTTTTCCTTCCTCTTATGTAAATACACGCAAACACACACACACATACACATACACACACACAAATGATAACTGCAGCCCTTCAGGGACTTGCAATTAAAAAATACTTAAACTATTTATATTCCTTAAGTGATCCCCCAAACCCAAGAATATTCAACAAGCATTTTAATATTTAATATCCTGATTCCCCGGAAGGCCCAGTTTTTGCTGAAGAAGTATCGTAAAACAGCAGAGATTCATCTTTTAAATTATCCTGTCTTAGACTGTATAATGTCTCTTGTCCCAACTTGATTTCTTTTTTTAACTCAGTCTTTTGATGGACTCTAATTTGCATGCCTAGAAAGAGGGGAGTAAATGATAGACTTCTTGAGGGTCCCTTTAACTTGATGATTTTATGATTAAATTTTGCATTTAAAAATTGCCTTTTTCTGGGAGATCCAGGCTAGAAGGTACTTTTTCAGCTCCATATTTTTATGGAGAATAATTAATATAGCACCTCATGCATTTTTCTTTAACACAGTACAGGGCAAAATAGCAGTAATAGACACACACACACAAAAAAATGCTTAATAAATTTAGAACTAGTTGCATATGAAGTTTTTCTTATTTGCAGTGATGGTGCAATCCTCCTAAAAGTATACTTGGATCCTCTGAAAATTTATGTGTGAAAGTGGTGTGTGGGGAGTGGGTGTAGGATGAGTGCAAGGAGGGGAATAAAAATGATGCTGTTCATAGGAATTGACTTGGGTGTTCTGGCTGGATGTGACAAGAGAGAACTGGGTTTTCTTAGAATACACTCTGTACTTAGTGCATTGTTCTTCTGGATGTGGTAGGTTTTCAGCAGGTCTTGTTAACTGGATATCCATAGTATTCAGGGTGAAAAGTAGAGCCCACATAAAGCATCAGTGCAGAATAAAATAGAGGCAGAGAATGGAGAAGCGTCCTGTATTCAGATGAAACCCGTGGAAGTTTAGGTAGGCCAGATTGCAATTATCCCCCACTGGAATTTAGCCAGGACACACATTAGTGCATGCTACTTTCCGTCTAGCCTAATTAAAGGATTGTTGGGAACTAACAAAGTTGGCTGACTTGCAAAAGTCAGTGCTTGCTAAAATTTGTAAGTTATAAGTGCTTAACAGTATGACCTGATTTTTGTGCTGGGGTCATCTTATTAATTAAAGTTTTCCAGTCATCTAATTAGAAAATAGAGTCTGAACTGAGTCTGGAGGATTCCCAGTCTTACTTGCTAATTTAAGAGGAAGTGGAAATAAAGAATGGCTCTCAAAGCAATGCGATGGAAAGCAAGACTCTGGACATGCCTTGAGAGATGCCCAAGACCAGTGGGGTAATTATTTAGGATGCACTTCCAGTAGAGGGACACAAGTGAGCTAGCTTTTAAATGTAGAAATCTGTGCCAGCCCCCAGATTAACTCTTGGACTAGAATATGAGCGCATGATGGAAAGCTGGAAGGCATGACCAACACGACCGACTGAAGCTAAGCAATTTGCTCATTGACGTCATACCTTATTTTTTTCAGCTTGAATAATACGTTGTCAAAATAGAAAGAGAAGGAACAGTCTAAGATTCTAGATGATTACTTGACACTTAAAAAATCTTCTCTCAGAAAAAAAAAAGATAAAAGTATTCTATGTGTTTTCTAAAGGTAAGTTCCTGTAACTGAGATGTCACATGTAAGTCCTTAAAAGCCTGGAGTTTGTCATCAGTGCCTTTATATTCACACCATAAACAATGCTGTATCCAAAATAAATAAAAAGCTTTCAAAACATTTATTAGACATCTGTTATGTGCCACTCACTGGACTAAGCAGAAGGCATTAAAAGAAGGACAAAAAGGATGTGGCCAATGCAAAGACACATGGGTCAGTGAATATCTGGCAACTGAGTAATTAATCATAGCTTCTTATTCTCAGTATTTGTCTGCAGGCTCTAGAAAATGAAGTACTGGTACTTGTCTCTTCACAATGGAACAAAAAGGGTAGAAGGGAACTTTTTTGTTGGGAATTGAAAAGGAAGCTGTCTGTAGGCTAGTTGTCTTGATCAGTTCTCTAGACGCATGTTTGTAGGTGCATTTCTCATTTATGTGGCAGTGGCAGCGCACAGCGATGTGGGACACAGATGCTCCCTCAGCCTTTCCATGCCGACCATTCACATGCTTCACAGCTGAATGAGCCATGCCAGCATCTGGGGGCTCTGCCCAGCCAGCAGCGCTCCAGGACAGCCATCTCACAGATCAGGAGTGTGGGTCACAGGGGACCGGAGTGTAATTATTTATGCATCCTGTAGCCAAATTGAATTTTTTAAAATTTGATACTTGCTTTGAAATTAATTGGGGTATTGTTACCAACCCTTTTCTATTTAGCAATACCCCCTCAGCCATTCTTATTTTGTTTAAATCCTATAAGAAGATGTGATCTAATTTAATATTTAAAAGTTAAAATATTATACTTATTCTTTTTTTAAATAAATTTATTTATTGGCTGCTTTGGGTCTTCATTGCTGCACGCGGGCTTTCTCTAGCTGTGGCGAGCAGGGGCCTCTCTTCTTGTGGGGCACGGCTTCTAGGCTCGTGGGCTTCAGTAGTTGTGGCACATGGCTCGTGGGCTCTAGAGCACAGGCTCAGTGGTTGTGGTGCACGGACTTAGTTGCTCCGCAGTGTGTGGGTTCTTCCCGGACCAGGGCTCGAACTTGTGTCCCCTGCATTGGCAGGTGGATTCTCGACCACTGCGCCACCAAGGAAGTCCCCTATACCTTTTCTTCTATAAGAGACACTTAAATACTTGTCAAATTAAAATGGCAGCTTTAGGTCTTACCCAAGAAACAATTAGAATGCATATATTGTAAATGTAGAGGAAAAAAAATTCTAGCTGTTTCAGAATGTTTTGGCCTCAAAAACAAAGCAGCTGATGGTTTATATCAACGACATTGCTCAGGATTCATTTGAGCCATTGAGTGATGAGTAATGGGTAATATTTTATGCTAGCCAACTACATCTCACTAGATCATTATATAAATTGGCAATTTACAGGAAGATAAAGAACACTGACCTGAAAGGTTAGAAGTGCGGCATTTATGTATCCAGTGGTTTATGTGTATATATATATACACATAAACTTGTCAAATTAAATGTATATAAGTATTTACATACATATGTGTTTGTGTTTATGTTACATACATATCCAATGGTTTATGTGTATATATATGTATGTAAATACTTAAATACATTTATATCTCATCAGTTTTTCTTTTCCTTGAGAAATTGAAAAAACCCTTTAATGAAACCTGGCTTCTTCATATTGTCCCTCACTATTTTAGATCAGGCATCTTATTTTTAGTTTGGAAGATGAGAGCAGCTCGTTCAGGCCAGGTGCTGATAGTACTAATGTTGATGTAAGATCTTGCTCAGATGGGTAGTGCAAAGGGAATCATTGTCCCTTGATTTGATCATGCTGGCTCTCAAATTTATTTTTTGATCTGGCATTTGACTTTGCATTATACCCAGAGAGCTGGAAATCACAAAGCCCTGCAGCTGCAGAGTATATATAGATATAGACCCTGTAACGTTACCTCACACACCCAGCACTCACTATTAGCAGTCTCTGTCAATGCAAGATTCTTTTGTATAACAGAAGCCGGTTATTTTTCCTCATACGGTAAGTTTGAACCCACTGTGGGTGTGTGGAAGAGGATGAGGTTAGAGGGCTGGGCCAGGGGGTGGGGCTGTGGGAGGATTAAGGAGCCATTAAATTAAAAAAATACTATTTTCTTATAAAGTCTTCTCGACCCTTGAGTATGTGGATAAGGTGATTTTAAATCTGATTATGATTTTTAATATTTTTCTTAAAGCTAGTAGGAGTAAAGCTCTCTGGAAACCAGGAAAAAGTTAGGCATAGAGTTAATTAAATTTGAATGTTTTTTCTGCCATCCTTTTGTTTATATTGATGATTTTTTTAGAATGAGAATATATATACTTGTAATAAAATAATCCCTTAAAATAAATTAACTCTTTTAAAGCCTTATATGGAATTAAAAAATATTCCTTGGAAAGTCTTAATTTGCCCCAGTTACTACATTTAATGAAAGAATTTACTGTTTCCAAGTAAGTGATTTACACAGTGTCATAGTTTTCTGTGGTAGGATAGCTGCAATAACAATTACTCCCAGGCTTCTGACAACTCATTTTTATGCCTCGCTTGTCTCCTGATGTCTTCTTTCTTCCTGACTTTGGGCATTTCTGAAGGCCTAGCTCTAGTTTTGCCTTTAGAATGATACATTTTGGAGTGGATAAATCAGTTGGTCAATAAATATTGATTGAATACATGCAATGGGATTTGTACTGAGTTTGGTATTATGGAATATGTAGGGAGGAAAAAGCTCTCCTCCACCTCTAAGGGCCCAGCAGTCTGGAAACTAAACTAACAAAGACAGATTAACAGGAGAAAAAGCATACAAATTTATTTAATGTAATTTTTATATGACACAAGAGCCTTCATAAGGAAAAGAAGCCCAGAAGAAACAGTTTGGCCTGAGTAAACATATGCTAGGTTTGAAGAGTGGGCAGTTGTGTACAAATATAACAGGTTAAGGAGTGTGAGGTAAGTGTAGTAAAATGGAGGAAGCTTGGTAAGACCTGTTTGTTAGGATTCTTCTTGGTGTCTCTTTGTCTTCAGAGATAAGGATGCTCTTTTCCTCTGGGTATAGGGAAGGTACCTTCTGCAATAGGGTTTTATGACCTGTTTCAAGGGAGAAGGCTGAGGGGAAAGTCAGAATGACTTTGCTTCTGCTGTTTTCTCAGACTCCTTCAGCTTAAAATATTCAGTATGCCAAGGTGCCCTGTTTGGAGGTAGCATGTCCTGAACCCCATCAAATTCAAAAAGGAAGATAGTAAAGCAATTATATTCCAATAAAGAGCTTAAAAAAAAAGTGAGTTAAATGTACACAGTCTTGAAAATGGTTGTCAGATTTTTTGACATTTTGAAGAAATTTACAAATAAATTAATTTGACTCTTCAATAAAAGAATTTTGAATAAGAAAAAAAGGAAGATAATGATATGGAGCTTTCCTTCCATTTGGTCAGCAATACTAAAACGATTAGACTATCTTAGGGAAGGTTCACTCATGTGGTAGGTCTAGTTGAGTGTTGAAACATGGATAAAACTTAGATGATTTAACATCAGAGTTAGGTAAGATTATGGATTTTGAAGTTTAATGTCGTTTTAAGAGTTTAGCTGCTGGAATCAGATTCTCAAATGTTGACTGTAAAACTTGTGTCACCTTACACAAATTGCTTCACCCCTCTGAACCTCACTTTCTTAATCTGTACAAGGAGGATGCTAATAGTATTTACCTCATGGAGCTGTTGGAAGAATTAAAATAATTAATACATGTAAAATAGTTATTAATACATGTCACCTGTTAAACACTCAATAAATGTCACTTTTGTCATCATGAAGAGTTTTGAAACCTGACAGAGGAGTTTACACTTTATGTGATAAGTGACGGACAACATAGTTTCTTTATTATATAGTGACATGTTCAAAGCAACAGTTAAGGAAAAATAGGTAGAAAATATAGGACCAGTTCACATGGAAGAGAGCTCTAGTCAGGGAGACCACTATTAAGCTGTAGTAGAACATTCAGGTTTTAAGATAATGAGAGCCTAGGATAATAGCTTCAATAGAAATGATGGTAATAAAAACAAAAACCTACAGTTTCTTTACAAAACATGTTTGACGTAACTGTGAGTACCTCTGTTGGTAAAACAATATCTCTAGGGCGGGTATGAAGAAAGGAAAACTTGGTGCTGGCTCCCATTGTGTGGTGAGACTGGAAAGAGGGGATGCACAGCTGATAATAGAGGATCTCCAGAGAAGTAATTGTTGAGATGGAATGAAAGATAGGGTAGTTGCGTAGACTGGTGGGGAGGGTGCTGGGTCAAAGTTCTCAGGGAAGGAGGGGAAGGAGTGACTGTGTTGGGAGGCCTTCAAGTTCCGAGAGGAAACCAGTTCAGTGAGAATGAATAAGTAAGAACTTGTTTTGAATTCTTTTGCACTTGAAGTGACAATAGTAAAGTGATAGAAATGTCCCCCAGGCAATTGCAAAATTTAGAGGTCAAGCACAGTAATTCAGATTTGGGTCTTTTCTAGCTAGTGGGAAGCAAGAAGAGGGCTGGCCACTGTGCTTTCAGAAATGCCACTCATGGGGTTTGGAGAGGAAAAGGAATTATTGGAGAAAAAAGAAGAAAAGTACCTGGAGTAGCTGGAGACGACCAGGTAGTGTATACTCAAGGGATGACATAAGAGGGGGGAAAAGGAGCACCCAGAATGGTAACACCTTGAAGAGAAAGTGGAGGAGAAAGAAGGCTGGGTAAGCATTTAGATTTGAAACTCAGGGAATTTTTGATAAAGCTGTTTTTTTTAGAATGGGGAATATCAAAGTGAGGGATTCAGGAGGAAATAAGTAGTTAGGAAAAGAAGGCAACATATATAGACCATTTCTTTAAGGAGTTAAATACTGAACTGGGAGGTAGAATCCTTGGGGTTTAGTTCTGGATTGGCCATTAACTGCATGACCTTTGACAATTTGTCTGTTGCTAGTATAACACATAACCGAAAGTACTTATTTTTACATTTAGGAAGCACTTTTGACTTTTTGGATAATCGTCATGTGTATAGTAATACAGTACATAATCAGGATCCTGAAAAGAAGTGAAAGAGGTCCCTGAGCATCTAGGCAGACGCATCTCACAAAATCCATGCATGAAAGTCCATGTACCATACAAATAAGTGATTGAAACTGCCATCCATGAACACAATTATTATCTGGTGTTATAAACCATAGCAGACCATTTGAAGAGGCAAGGTGAAGAAAAGAAAGAGCTTTATGGTAGGTACACGGATGGCAATGAAAACTGTATTACATAGTAAAAACCGAAAGGGGCTAAAGATAAGTCTAGCAAATGCGGGAATTAAAAAGTGTAGCAGTTTGGGAACATTTTGAGGGGAGGGTGCCATCAACTCTGATTCACCTTGCCTTTGAGGGCATTCATATTAGGAGCTTAAAGTAGTTTTCAGTTTAAAAATTAGTGTCCCAGAACCTAGTTAGCAAGTGAAGGGTTTGAGTTTCAGGACTAGATCTCCTGATCTGGAGACAGGATAGCAGGCTGGCTGCCTTTCTGCTTCTCTTCCTGAATGAAAAGTTGAGTTCAATGTGCTCTGTTTCAGAAAACAGGGAAGTACATGATGTGCTTTTTGAAAAATATCCAGTCATCAAGACTAAACAAAAAGGATTTTTAAAGAGATAATCTGTTACTTGGGAAATAACAATTGAATTCAAAAGATACTCTAGATTAGAATAGATTATTGACATTAATTAATTGACGAGGTTTATCTAAAATTCGGTTTTCAAAATATGCTAATACATTGACACCGATTTTGAACACAAAGTTAGGTACCAGTGTCATATCCTAATCCTGAGAGGATGCTATGGCACCTAGCCCCAAATTTGCCAAGTATTGCTTATGAGTCTGTTATTGTTGACAATGGATAATTTTTTTCTCAGATACTATTACAGTGATCATTAGAATATTTAGGATGGGTTAAAATGGACATATTCAGCTGCCCTAAAGCAGTTGAAATTTTCTTTGAAAAGCACTTAAACTGACTCTGTTGTATGTTTCAGTGACTTTGATTGTACCAAAACACCTTATCTGTGATCTATTAAAATCTCCCACTGTGTGTGTTTAAAGATTTCCTTTGCTTTAAAAACAATGATAAAAACCCTTATGCAGCATTCAGAGTGATATGTGTTTTCAAACAGCAGCCCATCTCATTTCAAGAGATGGAATAAGTATCATTAAAATGGTAACTCAAATCAGTCAGAGTACTTTTGTGGAAGATTTAGATTAAAAGTGATTAAGAACTGCTGTGGTTTGCTGATAGATGCTATTTTGTATTACATTAATTTCCCCATTTAAAAATAGATGACTGCTTTTAGTGCTTTAGGAGAACATTCAGTATCCCCTGAAATGCATGGGTTTACTGAGGTGATCCCATTATATGGTGTCACTGGCCTGAAAAGAAGAAAGAACACTGCTGATCGAAGACATCCCAGCAAGGCTACTCTCTCAGCATCAACAGACCCACGACAAAGACTGCAGGGAAAAGAGAGACTTGTCAGCTTTTGCCTCCAAAATGGCCAAGAGAAATTTGAAGAATAAAAGTGTAACTAGTTGAAAATCCTCAAAACGTTGTTTTGAACAGAGCTGGTTGAACGTTTGGTGTTGAAAAGTGTTAATAATCTTGGCAAGAGATCAGGCAAATTGAACAAGTGGATTTCCTATCCCAGATGTCTACTGTGCCCCAGAACAACTCTGGAATAGCTTTGCAGCTTTTATTCATTTGCTTAATTTAGGCTTCTTCTGGGACATTTCCTGTCTATGTATGTAAAAAAAACAATATAATTCAACTACTTGATAGCTTTTGTTTTTAGTGAAGTTAATGTCAACCATTTAACAAAGGTATCATTTGCATTTGAACATTTTTTTAATGAGATGTGTTATGATTAACACAGTGAAAACCAGAAATATTTAAACAATGTTTTTCCAAGATCTTTCATATTTTGAAAGAGTGAAGGTTAAATCTTCAGTGAGGAGATGAGGATAAAGGAAGAAAAGAGAAATTTAAAAACAAACAGCATTGTTGTCTATTAAAAAATTTTGGAAAAAAACTGTAGAATTAGGCCTTCAAAACATCACAGGATAGCAGCCTCATACATTGTAAACTGCAAAGACATAATTGTTACTAGAAATGCAGTTTAAGTAAAAAAAAAAGAATGAATTGCTAACCATTTAAAAGATTTCCTCATATTTTAAAACATTGATGGGTAACACATATATTATTTCTAAACTTAGGGGGAGGGGACTTCCCTGGTGGCGCAGTGGCTAAGACTCCGCCCTCTCAATGCAGGGGGCCCGGGTTCGAACCCTGGTCGGGGAACTGGATCCCACATGCATGCTGCAACTAAAAGTTTGCATGCCACAACTAAGGAAGCTGCTTGCTGCAAATAAGACCTGGCACAACCAAAATAAAATTAAAAAATAAAAAATAAACCTAGGGGGAAATTTCGGATAATAAACCACTGAAGCAGAAGGCTGCAGCACCAGGGGCTAACCCTTCCAGTATGCTGGTGTATACCTGAAGACTGCTATTTGTTGTTATTGCTGAAGAAACAGCAAGTGTTTGTCCTGCTGTTGTAAGTCCTGTGGTATTTCTCCCAGGACAGCGGAAGTCGGCTCCCTGTGGGAAAAGCAGACTGGAAGAGGGATGTTTCCTTTCCAACTTGATGCTTGATGGCCTGCTCTCACCCCTAGGTTAGAAGTTTGAATTTCGAAGCAATTAAAAAGTAATCTCCGTTTTCAAGCTGCAAATATTATCGAATTATAACTTGTGGGTCTTTTTCTTCTGAACATTTTGTGGAACATCTTCAAAATATAATTTTACTAGTGGCTGTTTGCATCAAGAAGCTACAATTATAAGAAAAAGTAAAGTTCTAACTACTTCATTAGAATTTATTTCCCTTCTGTGTTTCAGAATTAAGTGCATTCAAATCTATTAAGTAACTGTCACCATTGAAAATAATCTTGCCAACATGTAGTGTATGTGTGTTCTGTTTTGTGATGGAGAAAGCATTAGGGATATTTCTGAGAAATGTCCAAAAAAACATGTGTGAGCATGACTGTTAAATTAAACTATTAAATTAAAATGCTATTTTAATGGAAAAAAAGGATAAATGATTGCATCAAGGTTCTCACTTTTACTTCAGCTAATTGTTAAATTACCAATAGAAGAAGTGCATTTTGAGAAATGAAATCTGCTGTACCTCTTCTTTTGTTGCTTAAAAGGAAAGACTGTACTTAATCTTCTGCAAAGTTTAACATTGAACTAAAAATGTCATAGGCTAGATGCGGCACTAGGGTAAGGATGAGAAGGTAATTGTGATAGACTTATGATTTGTAATGGCATAAGTTGAAAAAAAACCTTTCAATCCTTCTTTTTTTTAAACTTTAGATTATTTAAGACAGCCTACTTCCTTTTATAAGAAATGCTGCTCAGGACCAATGCAGCTAACCTTCTAAGCAACTATTGGAAGCTTTCTCTTGTACCTGTAAACCCAAAAGGAATCTGAAAAGCAAATGTAACTAATGGTCCATAAATATGAATTTTAGAGAAATATGGTAAAACCTTTAAGCTTTAAAAATAATTTAAAATCAAATCAAGAGATTTGAATAGGGGAACAAAATGTTCTTTGTTTGTTTAAATCTTCTCCTTTCTGAACTTTGCCATGGAACTCTAAGCCAGGGATTTGTAGAAATTTTTTGACCCCTGCAGTAGTCTTTAGTATTAAAATAAAATGCAGCTTGCTTTGCAGGCCATCCCTCAGTCCACTTTAATTGTGTTTATATTAGCACTTACATAAATATGCTTGAATTACTTCAGTAAGTCCTTCAAACCATTTTCCATTCTTTGAAGTAACTCTTGAGGTTTTTATATCCTATTTCTTCTACTTTCCTCTTCTCTCACTCTTACTCTCCCATTAAACTTCCAGGAGAAGTAGTGGAATCATTATTTCTCTCTCTCCATTGTCCCTGAGCATTTCTTCTTCCCTGGGAAACACCACTATTCTGAGTAATAAGATGAACAGTTTAAATGTTAACCCTTATGTAATAGAGTTGCTTAGTGCTGTTTTAATTCAGTTACAAAAGAACTTCAAAGATGTGTTCATACTCAGACACGTGTAGAATTAGGAAATCAGGAGGAAAGAGTGGACATTAAGGAGCTATTTCCCTATCACTTTCGAAAGGAGCAGGATGATATCAGTATCCTGTAAGGTCTGGGATTTGATCTTACCCTCTGGACAGGCTAATGAATTACCCTCTTATTGTCTTATGGATGCTATTGGAAGGCATGAGACTTCTGAGTCAGAGACAGAAATGCATTATGCATAGCACCACAGGCAGCATGGGCTTCATTATGTGCATTGCAGCCCCTTGTGTCCAAGTCCGAAAGAGGGGACAGAAGCAGAGAGGATTCCGTGGGCCTAACTGGATGCTACACATGCAGTAGGCTTGTATCACAGCTGAGTAACACTGAACTGCCTTTACCAGGCTCCCTTTCAGGTAGGAGGATGCCATGTGCCTGGGTCTGACCAGTGGGCTATAAGGAGAAGTAATGGGATTTCTTACTAAGGCAGGAGATGCAATTAAAAAAAAAAAAAAAAAGCATGTTTTGAGATGCAGATGACAGAATGGAGAGAGGCTGGGGGAAGAAATTGTTAGAACTTCTATTTCTAATTATTTTAATTTCTCTTTAAAAGAAAGGTATGTTTTGTGTGACTTTTATCATGTATGCATTATTATTAGTGTGGTGAATATAGATATAAATAAACCATTTACATATATGAGATATGAACTCAAGTAGTTTTAACTGATAGGTATGTGTGATAAAAACCATTTTGAGGGCTTCCTAGGTGGCGCAGTGGTCGAGAATCTGCCTGCCAATGCAGGGGACATGGATTTGAGCCCTGCTCCAGGAAGATCCCACATGCCGCGGAGCAACTAAGCCCATGCGCCACAACTATTGAGCCTGCGCTTTAGAGCCCGTGAACCACAACTGTTGAGCCCATGTGCTGCAACTACTGAAGAACACGCGCCTAGAGCCCGTGATCCACAACGAGAAGCCACAGCAATGAGGAGCCTGCGCACCACAGCAAAGAGTAGCCCCCCACTCACAGCAACTAAAAAGAAAGCCCGTGCACAGCAAAAAAGACCCAACACAGCCAATAAAATAAATAAGTAAATAAATAAATAAATGTATTAAAAAAAAGATTAGGAGCTTGCTTAAGTTAAAAAAAAAACCATTTTGAAGATGCTGACCTAAAAGATGATTTTTTAAATTAAATATTTATTGTGTCCACTATGCACTTGGTACTGATTTAGGTGTTACAGTTGCTTCAATGAGCAGAACAAAGATTACTGATTCTCTTGGTGTTGAACTTTACATTCTAATGTAGTTTAGGGAATAAACAATGTAAGGAAGATAGGAAATAAACACAATAAATAGATAAAGTATATATTATGTTAGAAGTTAAGTGATATGTTAGAAAGAAAAAGGAAAACACTATAAGGGAGGTAAAATTTGCTGTGTGTGCCATGTTATAAGGGGTTATCAGTATGCAGAATTCTTTGCCTGGCCTAAAAGACCAGTCTAGAATGGTCTAGAACCTACCAATTCAATGTTTAATTCTTTATGTTTGCAATGAAATTTCATTTTTTATTTGATCTTGCTTTGTTCTTTCTTTGGAATGCCACTCTCTCATGCATGATCTATTTAACTTTTGTTTAACCTTTTTGTGGTCCTTTTTATATATTGTCTTCTCTCCAAAGCCTTCCCTGAAGCTTCCATGCTTCCTCTGCACTTATGGAGTACTTAAAACTTGTCCTTAATGAGTACTTAAAAATGATAGTGGCTCATTATTACTTTTCTCTCTGTACCTCAAAACAGTAAGCTTCCTGAGGGCAACACCAGCTCTTATTTGCCTCTGTATTACTTGGTCCACTCAGTGTTTGTTGAATAAATGCACATTTTAAATCATTGGTTAAACTTAATCAAGATGCATAAAGAAGGGTCAAAAATTGTGTTGGTGAAGTTCTGAAGAAGCTACAGTGACACTGTGTTGCTGACTGAAGAGTATTTGTATGGATAATTTATACAGGAGGGTAATACTCAAATAACAAAAGGTTCAAGTTAACAGTAGCGTGTAGGAAAGAGTTTAGGATTCTGGAAAAGTTTTCCCTTGGAAATAAAATATGATGGTGTTGGTTTGCAACCTTGGGAGTTTCCCAGGTGAAATCTGAATCTGCCCCTGTACATGTAAGGCAAGGAGAAACCAGAGAAAGAGACAGACCATTCTAAGTTGTCAGGTGGCAGGTTTAATGAGCAAGGGGACTTACAGTAGGCTTGTCTTGGGCTGCCACAAGATGAATAGATCTCTGCATCCGCTCACCAGAATTCTTAGAGTTTATGTAGGGGCCACATTGGGTTCAGTGATGTATACCATTAAGATGATCTTGATAGCACATTACTCTCTCAAGGCTGCCCCCTTGAAGTAGCTCCTAGTGCAGAAATGGTGGGCAGAGCCTACATTCCAAGCACAGGGGAGGAGGTAAGGAACCTCTGATTGCCCAGGTCCATCTTGAAGATCAACCAGCAGTCATGTCACTTCGATAACCTTCTCCAATAGGTGGTTATAGTGTTAAACAGCTTATAAAGGCCTACTTAAAATCACAAACTTGAAACAAAGTTCTGACATCATTATTCTATGCCCTTTCTCTGCTTCAAACCATTAAATTGCGTCTCATCACTTCTGATAAAGTCCAAAATCCCTAGTGTAGAGCCTAAGGAGTTCCTGATTTATCTCATCCATGCTTAGCTTTTGGTCCTCTTCACCCCTCACCGCATTGTCACTGTTTCACTTCCTAAAATGTCACAGGCATCTTGCTATAAGGAACATCATGCTGTACCAGGCCAGAAATAGTTTGCCCACCCACCCTCACCATAGCTAGCCTAGCTCCTACTAAGCTTTTAGGCCTCTGCTTAAAAGATCCTCTATGAGAAATATAGAAGATGGCGGAGTAGGAGGACGTGCGCTCACTCCCTCTTGCAAGAGCACCAGAATTACAACTAAATGCTGAACAATCATCCACAGAAAGACACTGGAACTCACCAAAAAAGACACCCACATCCAGAGACAAAGGAGAAGCTGCAATGAGATGGTAGGAGGGGCACAATCGTGTTAAAATCAAATCCTGTAAATGCTGGGTGGGTGACTCACAAGCTGGAGAACAGTTATACTGCAGAAGTCCACCCACTAAAGTGAGGGTTCTGAGCCCCACATTAGGCTTCCCAACCTGGGAGTCCAGCAACGGGAGGAGGAATCCCCAGAGAATCAGACTTTGAAAGCCAGCGGGATTTGATTGCAGGACCTCCACAGGACTGGGGGAAACAGAGACTCCACTCTTGGAGGGCACACAAAAAAGTGTGCTCACCAGGACCCGGGGGAAGGAGCAGTGACCCCATAGGAGACTGAACCAGACCTAGCTGCTGGTGTTGGAGGGTTGCCTGCAGAGGTGTGGGGCAGCTGTGGCTCACCAAGGAGACAGGGGCTCTGGCATCAGGGGTTCTGGGAAGTGCTCATTGGCATGAACCCTCCCAGAGTCCACCATTAGCTCCACCAAAGAGCCTGTAAGCTCCAGTGCTGGGTAGCCTCAGGCCAAACAACTAACAAGGTGTGAACACAGCCCCACCCATTAGCAGACAAGCAGATTAAAGTTTTACTGAGCTCTGCCCACCCAGCCCTACCCACCATCAGTCCCTCCCATCAGGAAGCACACACCAGCCTCCTAGACAGCTTCTTCCACAATAGGGCAGACAGCAGTATCAAGCAGTATCAGCAGTATTTCATCTTGTGGAACTGAAAACCACTGCCACAGAAAAATAGAGAAAATGAAAAAGCAGAGGACTTTGTACCAGTTGAAGGGGCAGGATAAAACCCCAGAAAAACAACTAAATGAAGAGGAGATAGGCACCATTCCAGAAAAAGAATTCAGAATAATGATGGTGAAGATGATCCAGGACTTTGAAAAAAGACTGGATGCAAAGATCCAAAAGTTTACCAAAGACCTAGAAGAATTAAAGAGCAAACAAACAGAGATATGCAACACAATAACTGAAATGAAAAACACACTAGAAGGAACCAACAGCAGATTAACGGAGGCAGAAGGGCGAAAAAGTGACCTGGAAGACAGAATGGTGAAAATTACTGATGCAGAAAAGAATAAGGAAAAAAGAATGAAAAGAACTGAAGACAGCCTAAGAGACCTCTGGGACAACGTTAAATGCACCAACATTCTCATTATAGGGGTCCCAGAAGGAGAAGAGAGAGAGAGAAAAGACCAGAGAAAATATTGGAAGAGATTATAGTTGAAAACTTCCCTAACATGGGAAAGGAAATAGCTACTGCAGTCCAGGAAGCGCAGAGAGTCCCAGGCGGGATAAACCCAAGGAGAAACATGCCAAGACATATAGTAGTCAAACTGACAAAACTTAAAGACAGAGAAAAGTTGTTAAAAGCAACAAGGGAAAAACGACCAATAACATACAAGGGAACTCCCAAAAGGTTGACAGCTGATTTCTCAGCAGAAACTCTGCAAGCCAGAAGGGAGTGGCATGATATATTTAAAGAGATGAAAGGGAAGAAACTACAACCAAGAATACTCTACCCAGCAAGGGTCTCATTCAGATTCCATGGAGAAGTCAAAAGCTTTACAGACAAGCAACAGCTAAGAGAATTCAGCACCACCAGACCAGCCCTACAGCAAATGCTAAAGGAACTTCTCTAAGTGGGAAACATAAGAGAAGAAAAGGACCTACAAAAACAAAAACAAAACAATTAAGAAAATGGTAATAGGAACACACATCTCAATAATTACCTTGAGTGTAAATGGACTAAATGCACCAAAAAAAGACACCAGCTGGCTGAATGGATACAAACACAAGACACATATACGTGCTGTCTCGAAGAGACCCACTTCAGACCTAGGGACACATACAGACGAAAAGTGAGGGGATGGAAAAAAATATTCCATGCAAATGGAAATCAAAAGAAAGCTGGAGTAGCAATAGTCATATCAGATAAAATAGACTTTAAAATAAAAATTGTTACATGAAACAAGAAAGGACATTACAGAAAGATCAAGGGATCCATCCAAGAAGAGGAGATAACAATTATAAATATTTATGCGCCCAGTATAGGAGCACCTCAGTACATAAGGCAAATACTAACAACTATGAAAGAGGAGATGCAAGGCAGAGATAGAGACACAGATGTAGGGAACTAACACATGGACACCAAGTGGGGAAAGCGGGGAGGGTTGGGGGGAGATGAATTGGGAGATTGGGATACTAAATTGTACACTCTAAATATATGCTGTTTATTGTCTGTTAACTGTATCTCAATAAAAGTTCTTAAAAAAAAAAAAAAAAAAGGTCCTCTATGAAACTCCCGCTGACTTTCTGGCCAGGTCGAGTCCCCTGTTACATGCTAAAATAGTGATCTTTCTGAGGACTTGATAAACATTGCATCCATATTCCCCACACTGGGCCTGGGATGTAATAGATGCTCAATAAATATTCATAGATTAAATACAGGCTACTTAACTGTCACTGAATAGATACTTCTGGATACCAGTAGCCATTTAACTACTATACCTCCACATCTATAAGAAAACAATGACTTTATACTTCTGTCCTGAAGACTTCTCTACAATTGAACTATCTAAGGGTCACTCCCCTTCTAAACTCTATTTTTTCTTTAAGCAATCTCAGCTGTGCCTGCAGCTTTAATTATCACCATTACCCAGATGACTCTCAAATTAAAATCTTCAGCCCAGAGTTCTCCCTTGAGCTCTAGATCTATGTATCGAATTGTCTATCTGACAGCTTCCCATGAAAGTCTCAAAGGTATATCACGTTCCATGTTTTAGTTAGGATGTTGCTAGCTATTGTAACAAATGTAGTCCAAAATTCCAATGGTGCAGCACAATAAAACTTGATTTCTTAGCCCAATTCAGAATTTCTGGTTGGCAAGCAGCCTTCCACATGGTAATTTTTAGGGAAGCCTACTCCCTTTTACTTGGCGTTTTACTCTCTTTTAAGGCTTGTAGACTTTTGTATAAGGTCAGTAGATGGGGAACAAGGAGATGGGAAAAATCACACCTACTTCTTAAGCTTTGTGGCCCTGTACTATTGTTTGTACTCTCTTAGTTAGAACAGGTATGTGGCTCCAACTTGATGCAAAGGATCAGAGAGGGTTCGGAAATATAGTCTTTGAGCAGCTAATTACCACAATAATTCTCTAGTATGAAATAAGCATCAGACTTCCCTGGTGGCGCAGTGGTTAAGAATCTGCCTGCCAATGCAGGGGACACAGGTTGGATCCTTGGTCCAGGAAGATCCCACATGCTGTGGAGCAACTAAGCCCGTGTGCCACAACTACTGAGCCTGCGCTCTAGAGCCCGAGAGGCATAACTGTTGAGCCCATGTGCTGCAACTACTGAAGCCCACATACCTAGAGCCTGTGCTCCGCAACAAGAGAAGCCACCACTATGAGAATCCCATGCACCGCAATGAAGAGTAGCCCCCGCTTGCTGCAACCAGAGAAAAGCCCGAGCAACAAAGATCCAACACAGCCAATAAATAAATAAATATATTTATTTAAAAAAAAAAGAAATAAGCATCAATCTTTGGCTGACAGCTAGTCATCTCTGACACATTCAGCATGACCAAAATTCAACTAATTTTCCAAGTAACTGAACAATCAGTCCAGTAGACAGATAAACCCTGGTCCTCCTCCAGTGTTTCTTATTTCCGATAATGGCACATTGCTGCATGAGCTGGAGACACAGGTATTGTTCTTGACATCCTCTTTTCTTAATTTTTTCATTAAAGGTATCTATAATTTGTTGCTTTAATTAATCACCTAAGATCTGAGATTATAAAGAACTTTAACGTTTAGGGAAGTGCGAGTCCA
Source organism: Hippopotamus amphibius kiboko (assembly GCF_030028045.1). Classification (NCBI taxonomy): domain Eukaryota; kingdom Metazoa; phylum Chordata; class Mammalia; order Artiodactyla; family Hippopotamidae; genus Hippopotamus; species Hippopotamus amphibius. The sequence goes on from NC_080191.1 coordinate 31,571,391, forward strand.
AAGCCCCAGAATCATTCCTGACTCTTCCTTCACCTCATGTGCAGTCATTGCCTGTTCTGTTCATTTTCTCTCCTAAATATATACTGACTGGGTTCATGTCTCGCTTGCAGCCAGCCTCCTAGTCTCAACTGATCTTCCCCTCATGTCCTCTGGCTCCCCCTTGTCTTCTTTACACAGTGGCCAAAGTGAGCATTTAAAGTGCATAGCTAGTCGCATTTTCTCCCTTGCTGTTAACACTTCAAAGCTGGCCTGTTGCTCTTAGCAGAAAGACAAAAATGCTTAATGTAATTTACAGTAACACCCATATCCTGCTTTCTACCTCCGCTTACCTTCTGTTAGGATTTTCCATCTTTTCTAGCCACATTGTCTTCTGGTGTTCTCCATGCTCTAAGGCCTTATTTTCAAAATTGTTTCCTCTTTTTCTAACTTGGTTAACACTTACACATCCTTGATATCATTTTAAAGTGACACTTTCTCAGGAAAGCTTCTCCTGATCTCCCTAACAGGTCAACTTCATCCATTAAAAATTTTTAAAGCAACTTGTATTTCTCTTTTGTAGCACTTGTGGCAATTAAGTTTTCACATTTCTTTATGTGATTATTGGATTAATATCTGTGTCTGACACTGGATTTTATTTTCTTAGTGGGCAGGGGTTGTGTTCTGCTCAGTTTTCTCTCTTCAGCGTTTATATCACTGCCTGACAAGTGATCTGTGTTTCATAAATTTTTGAATGAATGAGTGATTTTGTATACCAGGTGGTGTTATCAACTGAGGGATGAATGGCCATTATCTCTGCAGGCGTATAGAGATTGATTTAAGAGCATCCCTGATATTTTGGTAGCTACAGAGTTTTCTAAGTTGCATATTTAATATTTCTTTATGGAACAATGCAAATCTTGCAAAGGTTAGAGCATAAAGACAGAAATGAATTTGTTCTGCTTAGAGATTTACAACAGATCTTTACATGGTTGAAACTTTCTTTTTTTATTCATCTCACTGGGTTTCCTAGCAACATATGTTGCCATTGTGGTGGCACATTTTACAGATAGTGACATCCTTAGTATCTGTCTTTCTGAAGTATTGCATTTATCTAGCCTGAAATAATATACTTGCAATTGCATTTCCTAAATGTGTATATCTATATGTATATGTGCATGTTTATTGTATTTGCTTAAAATAGTATCATATATGCTTATTACACAGTATTTAAATCTTTTGAATCTATGATTCTCAAAAGTCACCCTGGCAATAACATGCTTATTTTTACTTTCTGGGAAAATTTTTTTCCAGTGTCTAAATACTTAGCTTTTTCTCACCCTTCCTTCTCCTCCTCCTCCTCCTCCTCTTCTCTTTTTAAAAAAAAATTCTTTTGGCAAAATACCATACTGTGTTTTAACTATGGTAATAATAAGGGTTCAGCTTGCTTTTCAAGTCCTCTGATCAAATGTTTGGCTATGAGGTCTTTATAGCATATATTTCTAGTATCTTGGCCTTTAGACTATGTTTCCATGGTGCCTCTTGGACCCCATAATAAAATAAAAAATCTTTTTTTCAGATTGTTTAATCAGTTTGGCTTTCTTAATAAACTACAAATTTTCTGTAGTAATAAGATGTTTGGCATCTATATACGCCACCATTATCCATTCATTTTTCCTTTGATACACAAAATAAATAAGACATGTGGAAGGTGGCCACTTACCTTTCCCTCTCTCTGGAATTGACTGTATGCTTCCATCATTTGACTCTGAAAGAATCAATATTGTACAAAAAACATGGGTAGCCTTTTTCATTAAAATTTTTTTTTTATCTTTTCAACAGAGTTTAGGAATTCAGAATGAATTATAGCACTTGTAAACTGTTCCTTTCTGTTAGAAAGTAAAGGTCTTCTTTGTTTAAAGGGAATTCTATGCTATGTAGAAATATAATCACTGTAATTACTCCCTTTGGCATCTGATTCCCTGTACTCTGAACTGTTCTGAAGAACATGGAGTATTGGTGTTGCTTAAAGTTATCTCTGTGTTGGACCAAAATAAAAATGCACAATGTGAGAGCTGTGAGTTTCAGTTATACTTGGGGACTTACTGAGGACTACAGCCTGGGAGGCAGCCTCTCAGATTGTTTTGAGGAGCTATTCCAAAGAGGTAAGGGGGGAGGTCAGAATATATGTGATTTTGGAGAAGGGGTATGTGCAGTCAAGCACACGTCTTGGTCAAAGGTTACTACTAGTCAGGAGGCACAGATAGTTAATGATTTTAATGCTTTTCTAAGTATGGGAAGATGCACGAAATTGAGTTCATAAAATTTTATCCTGAAAATATTTAACTATCTGAAGGCCTGTTGTGCCAGTTTTCCCAGAGCACAGAGTGCCTCATTCCTGATCTCTGTCCTGAATTCCTTTCAGGGTGTGTTGAAGGTCAGCGACTACAGTGGCTAATGACCCAGTCCTTGAGGGACAGTGTGGCGAGTGACATTCTTTAGTTAGCATCTGTAAAGTTAGGAGACCTCTTGTTCGTGGTACTGATAGGGAACTGGGCCCAAACCTGTTTCCTTTACTTTAGACATTTCATGGACTGTTGTAAAGTTCTAAGGCAACTGATAGTTTGTTTATATCAAGATCGTTTGTATAATAGTTTGGAAGAAATATATGAAATGTCAATGTATGTTGTATGTAGCCTCATTTGAACTGGAAAAATGAAATAATGGTATTCTATTTAAAATTCATTAACTCATTGCACTGATTTCTCCCTTTATTCAGCTTTATTCAGTCAGTTGCTATTATTGTTGAATCCTAAAACAGAAATAGAGAGGCATTTAAATTTTTACCCTCCAGGTTTGTTAATCAAACCGACCAATTTATTCATGCTTAGATTTTCTGCCTAAGTACTTACTTTTGGTACATAGTTCTTAACGCATCCTATTCATAGTTGTTACTTTTTAATAAGTAGAAAATGAGATTAATCTATCTCCAACCTATCTATCTGCCTCTCTATCTATCCATCCAGAAAGGTTGGCGCTTATGTCCTTGGATATGCTTTCTACTCATAGCAAGACTAACTCCTTTTTGTTTTTTTTCATAGATATTTTCTCTAGTACATAGGCAAAGTAAATGTGGTTTACTCTTCAGTTTTGGGAGACGCTCTCTCTGTGTAAGCATAGACATCATATCGCATGAATGAGTGTATTCTTTATTTTGTGGTTACGACCTCATAGCCAATTTTTAGGCTTGACTTAAAATGGAAAGAATGTGGTCCCTATAAGACAACTGGTTTGTTTCCTGCAACTATTGTCTAGAGTTCTGTGGAAATCCTATATCTCTTGAAGTGTTATTTTATTATGATTCATTTTTCTGCCCAAGCTACTAAAGGTTCCCATATGGGGTTCCCTCTGAGGTGCATAATTGTGAGTGTGGAGGAGGAAAAATAATATTCCCTCCACCCTTCTAGGTTTTTGGCTGAGATATCCCCTGTAATAAAAGACAGACTAACAGAAGAAAAACAAAAGGTTAGTAACATGTATGCATTCATGGAAGATAGACAGGAAAACTAACTCCCTGAATAGTCCAAGCCACCACCTTCAATACCATCTCCAGCTAAAGACAAATGAAAGATGTTGCGTAGGGGCAACCAGTTAGGGGAATTTTTCAGGCAAAGCGCAGTAAACAAAGGTGTGGTTGTTACACAGATTTAAGTCAGTGCCTTCTCTGTTAATAAGAATTTCTAGAGATTTAGTCATCCTTTTCTTCCAGGTACAGAGAGGGAGACACCCTAACAAATAGAGATTTCCCTTATAACTGCAAAGGTCTCTTACAGAAGGTTAAACTTCTACACAGTTTTCAGAGCTTCTTCTGTGTCTGCTGCTTCTTAAAAATAATCAGCCTCCCCCCCCAAGTTAAAGAGGCATATTTTGGGGTGGCATATTTTGCTCCCTTTCAGGAAGCACTCTATGCCACAACTCCAGTCTAATCATGGGGAAAACGTTAGGCAAATTCAAATTCAGGAGCTTCGAAATACCTAACCAGCAGTCTTTGAAACTGCCAAGTTTATGAGAAACAGGGTGAGATAAGAAACTTACAGATTGAAATGAGATTAAGAAGGCACTGTGACTAAATGTGATGGGATATTCTGGCTTCAATCTTGGAACAGAAAAAGAGCAAATTAGTGGAAAACTGGCAAAATATGAATTAAGTCTTTAGTTAATAGCATTGTACGAATGTTAATTTCTTGGTTTTGACAGAAACCATCATTACATAAGGTGGTAACAACATTAGAGGAAGCTTGGTGAAGGGTATATTCTTATACACTCTAGTATCTTTGCAACTTTTCTGTAGATCTAAAATTATCCTAAACTAAAAGGTTTATTTAAAAAATGAGTGCCTTCAGAAACAGACGTATGGATCAATGGAACAGAATAGAGAGCTCAGAAATAAAACCACACACCTGTGGACATATATCTTCAACAAAGGAGGCAAGAATATACAATGGGGAAAAGATAGTTTCTTCAGTAAGTGGTGCTGGGAAAGTTGGACAGCCACATGTATATCAGTGAAGCTGGAATATACCCTCACACCACACACAAAAATAAACTCAAAATGCTTAAAGACTTACACGTAAGACAGGACACCATAAAACTTATAGAAGAGAACATAGGCAAAACATTCTCTGACATAAATCATAGCAATGTTTTCTTAGGTCAGTCTCCCAAGGCAATAGAAATAAAAGCAAAAATAAACAAATGGGACCTAATCAAACTTTTAAGCTTTTGCACAGCAAAGGAAACCATAAACAAAATGAAAAGACATCCTGCAGACTGGGAGAAAATATTTGCAAATGATGCGACCTACAAGGGCTTAATTTGCAAAGTATACAAACAGTTCCTACAATTCAGTAAGAACAACAACAATAACAAACAACCCAATAAAAAAATGGGCAGAAGACCTAAATAGATGTTTCTTCAAAGAAGACATATAGATGACCAATAGACACATGAAAAGAGGCTCATCATTGCTAATTATTAGAGAAATGCCAATCAAAACTGCAGTGAGGTACCACCTCATACAAGTCAGAATGGCCATCATTAAAAAGTCTACAAATAATAAATGCTGGAGAGGGTATGGAGAAAAGGGAACCCTCTTACATTGTTGGTGGAAATGTAAATTGGTGCAACCACTATGGAAAGCAATATGGAGGTTCCTCAAAAAAACTAAAATAGAGTTGCCATATGATCCAGTAATCCCACTCCTTGGCATATACCCAGACAAAGCTATAATTCGAAAAGATACATGTACCCCTGTGTATGCTATGTTCATAGCAACACTACTCACAATAGCCATGACATGGAAACAACCTAAATATCCATCAACAGATGAATGGCTAAAGAATATGTGGTATATATATACAATGGGTTATTACTCAGCCATAAAAAAGAATGAAATAATGCCATTTGCATGGATTGGACCTAGAGATTATCATACTAAGTGAAATAAGTCAGAGAGAAAGACAAATACCATATGATATCACTTATATGTGAAGCCTAAAATACAACACAAATATATCTGTGAAGCAAAAGCAGACTCACAGACATGGAGAACAGACTTGTGGTCGCTAATGGAGAAGGGGTGTGGCGGAGGGAAGGATTGGGAGTTTGGGATTAACAGATGCAAACTATTATATATGGGATGGATAAACAACAAAGTCCTACTGAATAGCACAGAGAACTATATTCAGTATCCTGTGATAAACCGGAATGGAAAAGAATATGAAAAAGAATACATATATGTATAACTGAGTCACTTTGCTGTACAGCAGAAATTAACGCAATATTGTAAATCAACTATACTTCAATCAAATTAAAAAGACCACAGGAGGGAGGGGATTTGGTGATATATGTGTAAATACAGCTGATTCACTTTGTTATACAGCAGAAACTGGCACAACAGTGTAAGGCAATTATACTCCTATAAAGAGCTTAAAAAAATAAAGTATATACACCTGATTTTATAACAAAATTATTAAGTAACATTGTGATTTTTATAATTATTTTCTTTAGCTGCTTGTTTTGTATTTGCATTCTGTTCAGTGTCAAAGTAGTTAAATATCATGATAAAAAAAGAAGAGTGCCTTAAGAAATAGACTCTGACTTATTTTTCTGTCTCTGCAAAAGATGTGCATGAAAATAATCTTGATAAGTATATGAATAAATACTGACATATTAGAACATGATCTGAGAATACTAAATATGATATCTGAGGTATAGTTATATTTATTCATATTATAAAAGTAATTGATATTCAATATAAGCATAGAGAAGAAAATAAAAAGCACCTATAGTTTGTTTTACTGTCTAGAAATAACTAGTGTTAACTGTTTACACTTAAAAAAACACTATTTTTGGTATGTCTGATATCTTAAATAACATTTGAGTTATATTGCACATTTGATTTTCTGCCTGATTAGAAATACTGCATCATTACAGTATTCTTGGGGAAAGTGAGTTTTAAGAATGTATACCTAGACCTGACATGTCAGAGAGGGTGTCCCATTATTTGCTTCTAGACCCATTACTCTCATAGCCTCCTATCCCCATTGCTAGGGGATTTTCCCCTTCTAGTTTTGGACCAAACATTTGGCACTCATCCTTGGCCACTCTATTTCTCTTCTACCCACCTGCATATCCATCAAGATATCATGTTGGCTCTACCTTCAAAATATATCCAGATTTCAACTATGTCTCATTTCTTCTGTCACCACTCTGGTCCAAGCCAATCACCCCTCCTTTGGATGTTTGCTCAATTTCTACTCATGTGACATTTTCAACACTGCAGTCTGATTGATTGTATTATAACAAGAATTCATGTCTGTCCTCCTTTCAGAATCCTTCATTGGTCTCCCTTATCACCCAGAGTCACACTAAAGTCCTTACTACACGATGGCATTTTTCTTTCTGAATTTTTTCCCCGTTTTATTCATTTAAATGTTGGATTTTTTCTTAGAGAAAATCTGAGATAGTTTTCATTACCATTCCACTGTGGAACATTCTGTTCTGTGAAAAGTGATGTGAAAACCCTCTTTCATTATATTCTTTCCAAGAAACCCTCGTACATGGAAATAGCAGCACTAATTGTCAGAAGTTCTGTAGATGGAACTTGGCTTTGATTTGAGAAAGAGGACAAGCTTATTTTAAAAAGTTATGTATTCAGCTATACCTGATTAGTAGGATCTTGAGAAAGAAGCAAGACTTTGAAGCAGCGGCAGATAATAAGAGGAAAAGTTTACCCTAAGTAGTATTTTCCAGAAAAGATTGGCAAAGTATGTAATGCAATACTCTTAGAAATCAAACGCCAAAATTTCTTTCATTAATGCTACAGTGATTTTTAATTTCCTCTTTTATCTTTGAGAAAAAGAGACCTGGATTAAATTAATTTGATGTTTTAATAAATGAGTAAGGTGAAGCTAAAGTCCTGAAGTCAACCTTTTTGTTTCTAATATATATGAGAAATTAGCTGAAATGATTTTGAATGCTACTTCATAAAATCTCTTCTTTATGAACCTGTATTTTTCAGCTTTTATTACCTCATAAATTCTGAGGGATGATTTATATAATTGAACAGTATCCTTATCCTTCCATTGTTGATCAAGAGAGCAATAAGCCAGTCTTTGATATAAAAGTTATAACCTTATACATCCTGCTGCTGTCTGAATGAAGGAAGTCATTTTTTATTTGAGTTATGTCAAATTTCTGCTCTTAGGAAGGTTTTTTTATTTTATATTTGGAAAAAAGCACCCACTGTAAAATGCCATTTGATAAGAAATAACTAATATATTTATTTCATTTCCCAAACAGAGTAAAACTAATGTGCCTCAGGCAAAACAGTCTATCAACAGAGACACAGTAAGCAAACACAGCACATGGAGGGACCATTATGTTAAAGCAGTGTTTTTTATTACAGTTCTACTCAAGGGGGTTGGGAATCCAGGAATCTTTTTTTAAGGGGTAATTGCCTTTCAAATGCACATTTGAAATTAAGTGTCTTACAAAGAGTGTGAGATTTCACTTTATGTGCCAGAAAAAGGCAATTTACCTCCCAAGGTTAGATGAGAGAATTCATTCTTTCTTCCTTTGCATGTATAAGGATGCTGCTAGCAGTGAGCTTTCTTGGATGTGGATGAAGCCTCTGTCTCACAACTTAACCTGCAGAATTGCCTGTCATACGTGGCTTCCAGCTCCACCTGCTCCCAGTCTTGCTGAGCTTCAAGTCCAGGGAGCAGAGCAGCACAGGAACTGAGGGCAGCAACTATCCTCTCCTGCTTAGGGGGAAGGGACTCTGCTTATCCTGTTTGGTCAGGTCAGTAAGCTGGCAGAGCAGAGCATGCCCTCACATCTTAAGCTGGCAGAAGGCAAGTTTCTTGAAAGGTGATAATAATACTTCAGAACCTGAACATTCAAAAAGAGAAAAAAAAATAAAGAGGGCATTTCAAAGTAATTTTTCCATTTCTAAAATTTATAATTAATCTAAAAATTTTTAGTAATTTAAGAAAAAATATAATGGAGTTGCTTAAAATGCTTTATAAACCTCTTATGTTCAAGAAGTTCTATTTTTAATTTGACTTGATTTAGAGAATTTCTCCATTTATGAAAATATTGATAACAGACAATCTTTAGATGCTTAATTGTGTCTAGAGAGCGTGCACATCAGTCCTATTCTTTCTGTAGGGTTATGCCTAAACAGTACAAAATTAGCATACATTGGTTTGTTTTGTTTCATATTTTTTGAAGTTCTTAGAGTTCATAGTTCCCTTTAATAGCCCAATCTTTTTTTCTAACTTTCAAGATTTATTTTCATTTTGGCTGTTAACTGCCCTTCCCCAACCCCCAACCTTGCTTTCTTTTTTCTCAGCACTGCTGTTAGCTAATAATTCTAATTTTAATAACTGACTGGTTTAAAGTGTTTCTAGTCTCTTTTTTTATTCATAAGGTATTTATTGAGGGCTTTTTAACAGAGAGAATATAGAAATGATTATGAAAGATGTTACTATGCTCAAAATGCCACTCTTCAAAATCAGGAACCTCTTAAAGGTTGTAAGCAAATCTACTTGGAAAAATGATTCAGACCGCAAGAAACAAATACTAAATATAACCTGCTTGATGGTAAATTGACCATTCAGAAACTTTCCATATAGTTGGACATGACTAAAAAAAAATTGGTTTGTTACATTATTTTGCTTTTGTTTGCCGTGTTTTCAATTAAATAGACGTTGACAGAATTTTGGATAAAATAATAATGACCTCTAAAACTTTTTTCTTCAGTAGTTTCTTTATAACCTGTAGAATTCATTAAGTATGGCAGGACTGTAATTGACACGTTTCGTGTGTATGTGCACATCTAAGGACGTATGTTTGTGTATGTTTAATTACTACTATTATCCAAAGAGTACTTAGGCAAATGCTGTATTCTTTATATGATTATATGATGTTCTAAAAATATTTACTTTTTTAAACTATGAAACTTGTATTCATAAAATTTACATATAAATTACATCTCTTGTGCCAAAAAATTATACACACATAGGAAAAAATGAAACACGCAGCTTTCTCTTTCACTTAGAAATGCATTTTTAAGCTTGTAAAAGTGTAAGCGAAAAACTCACATATTTATACCAAAAGGGATGTTAGATTGAGGGAAAACTTATAATTGTTTGATGTTTGGTTATAGCTTTATAATGTATAAAACCTGGTTATATTTTTATTATTCCAACTAATTGCTTATATAATTATTATCATTCTCAGAATAAGGACAAAGGAGTCTTGAATGTCAAACATCGAACATGTTTTTAAGGTACTTTTTCTGTTTTGAAATACACATCATTAGCCTTTTACAGTACTCAGGAAAACAAATACATTATATAGGCTTTATTGAATATCCAAAATGTATTCTAGTTTTGGGGAACAAAAGGGAAAAATTTGTGCAATAAGACTTCATTTCATCATTCTGGGATTTGTATGTGGTAGAAAGGAACTCCTTCATTAAGTTTATTTGGTGTTTGAATAATTTATGTACCACTTCAGTTTTTCTGGTAGGGCTGTTAGAAAAATATTCAGAGTATATTCTAGATAGGATTTTATACCTTTATGCAAAAGGGAAATGAATTATTTCTTTTAGACTATTACTTACTGTTGTTTATATTTTACAATTGGCTGAGGTTGCAAACCCGTAGAACTTCTTCCTTTTGTGTGTTTTAAGTGCAATGGTAAGTCCGATACACATCCCTAAACTCTGTTGCCTTTGGACCTTAGCACAACTGCTCTTTTGCACCTGCACTAAAAAATTGCCTAGTCTGAGAGTTGTGAACAGAGCAGTATATGTATACAAATAGAAGAAGAAGATAAAGCTTAAACTTCTTATTTTTCTCTTTCTTTGTTTTTTCTTTTGAGCCATATCTTTGGGAACTTTAACACAGCACTCTCATTGGGACCAATTTGCAGGTAAGATCATCTCATAACAAGGTACTTTAGATATTCTTAATTAAATTCTCTTGGATGGAGTCCAAAATAAACTGGCTTAATACCAGACCCTACCATATAGTGAATGTTGTGAAAGTGAGATGTCAGAGTATAGTGTATGGTTTTTTAAGGCATAATGATTAAATTTGGGCAAATAAGGCTGAGGGGAGTGACCTGCTTTACAGTGCTATATAATATAGTTCTTTTGGAAACCAAGCAGGCCGCTGCCCTTATCACTGCAGGGAAGAATTCAGTTACGATGGTAATTCACACCTCAATAACTTTCTTTTATGGCATCCATCCATCATCAACAGGAAGGCTGTACACAGTCTGAGGAGGTTTCCCAGAAATGACATTCTGGGAAGTCTCCTATCTCCTGAAGACAGTAATGCATCCAAGAGCCGGAGGACCCACTTCACTTCAGCAACTGCTGAGACAGTCCTAAATAACCCTCAACACCCAGGCTGCTGAGGACTCTTAGAACGTTTCAGTCATTTTCATCAGCAAAAGGAAAAACAGCAGAGCTAACAGTAGCAATACCCAAGGGATCCTCTATCATCGCTAAGACCTTGGCTTGAGTTTTCTTGGGTCAGTTATTGTGTAACCTTGTCAGTCATGCATTTTTGGAAGCAGCTATAACATGACTTTTACAGAATGACAGGTGCAGGATAGGCTCAGAAAGCATCACTGAGAGCTCAGTTTTATTGGCCACTGAACTGTTGTATATTCCTAGCAGATAATGGGCAAATTCCATAGAAGATGAGGTGGGAGTGTCAATTAGCCCACTGTGATTTTAGGAGTATTTTTCCGCTAACATCAGTAGGTATCCAGTTTTGCTTTGTTTCCCTAGCTCCAAGGTGGTACATGCTGACAAGACAAACTTTATTTGACTTATTTTGAGACATTATACACAAAAATTAATGTTGGTATATGTATTAATCTGTGCAGGCTGCCATAACAAAAAGCAGACAAGGTGGCTTAAACAGCAGAATTTATTTCTCACCATTCTAGATGCTGGAAAGCCCAGGATCACTGTGCCAGCTGACTTGGTTCCTTGTGAGTGTTCTCTTTCTGATTTGCAAATAACTCATCCTACAGTGCCCTCACGTAGTAGAGAGAGAACTCTGGTGTGTCTTCCTCTTCCTCTAAGGGCACTAGCCCTCTCAGGTTAGGGCCTGCCCCCATCATCTCATTTAACTTTTATCACCTCCTCACGGACCCTGTTGTTACCGAACCAGATTTGTTTGCCCAATGCACAGCAAGCCAAATGCTGAGACACTGAGGTTTACAGCACAGAAAGGGTTTATTCATGAGGCAGGCAAGTGAGGAGAGAGGAGAACTAATCTTCCCTGAATGTGAGGGGCTTGAGATATTATGGGATAAAGAAGCAGGATGGGCTTAGGTGTGGGGAAAGGTGAATGGAGATAGGGAAAAGGTGAAGTCATCGGTGGTGTGTGCAGGCATATCTGAATTATCTGCTTCTTCATGGGATACATGTTCAAAAATGGAGGCTCTTTGCGTGATCTGAGAGGGTGGAGTTTTTGGCCCTCTGACATCAAAAAGGTTGTTTATCAGACACCTGCACAGCCCCAGTTTTAGGATCGGTAGTCCCAACCAGTCTTAGCTGGCCTGAACTGGACAGGGGTCAACTCACAGTTCCTGGAGAACAACATAAGCCTCCTGCTACTATAGCGACCCTTATGTCAGAGGCATTATCTGTAGGGGTGGTTAAAGAGTCAAAAAAATAAGGTGAGCTTGGTCAATGAAGGCAAGTTACAAGTGGAGGGGTTTTTAACAGGTTATTCTGTGTGACAAGGTCAAAAATTTCTGTCAGTCACCAGTTTCTGTTAACCCTCCGGGGCACAGTTTTAGGATGGGTTTTTTAACCCTGAGGAGCACAGGTTCACTAACTCCAGGTACAACCACCTTGAAAGTTAGGGATTCAACATATGAATTTTGGGGAGATGCAAACTTACATTTCATAACAGCGTGTAAACAATTAGGTTAATATACTCTTTCGAACTTACTGGGAACTTAACCACTTCCGAATCTGGATGTCTTTGGCAATGATGACCGATTTAATTCTCTTCACAGTTGTCCTCTAAATTGAACCCCCACTTAGAGTATTAGCTGTACTCCATGCTGGAGGACCATCCTTGCTCAGAAATTAGGGACATCTAAGCGCTGTTATGCCATTAGTTTAGTGAATTCTGAAGTCTGTATGTCTGGAGTTTTTCCTCTAAATTTCTACTGGGGCTCCGCTCCAGCAATGAGTCTCCTTCCTCTTGTCTGGTCTAGTCCTATATCCTAGACCTAGTAACTAGGTCCTGGTCTTGTGTACTCATTGCCACAGTCCATGCCATGGTTTACAGATTTCTTGGGACACAGTTTTTTTTTAACTTCTTTATTCAGATGTCAAATACTTCACTGTTATTTTGTTGTCTAGCCACTGTGCGTGGGATAAGAACTACAACCATGAATCTCTTCTGATGTAACACGAATATTTTATCTGCCTGAACTGTTAGCCAACTAGGTATTTTGTTTTCCTAGTTACTGTCTGATGTGGAATAGACCTAAATAAATAGGCCATTTCAATATAGTATGCTAAATGTTAAAATGAGAAGGGGGTTACAGGATGATATAATAAAATAGTAGGATAACCAGATTTGCCTTGGCAGCTTGGACAAAGCTTCTTGAACAAACTGATAGTTATTTTAAGTCTTAAAGAAGTGTTAGCTAAAGAATTGGGGGGAGAACGATTTGGGCAGAAGGATCCGGATATACAGGGCATATTGAAGAACTAAATGTGTGACTATAGCACATGTTATGAGGGAGGAGTTAGTTCTACCTGATTTTCACTAATATCTTCTAAGTATTAGAATTTAGATTTTGAATCCAAATTTTTTTAGGTTTATTTCTCTCCACTGTCTGCCAAAATCCCCTTAAGATGCTGGTCTCTACCAAATCCCTATTACATACGTCCCCTTAACCATGCAGCTAACATATACATGTGTTTTATGAACAGGTAAAATAACTTTTAGGCTCTGTAGGCTTAGATTAGCACCAGGCAGATGTATAGGAGAGAAGGGGCAGAGCTTAATCATGCCACATGGACATATATGTGTTTGATCATGAATGGCATTGTCTGGAGAAAGTAACCAATGTAGAGTTGATGGCAGAGCTTACGTATTTATTCATATCACACTAGCAGCATAGAATTTTCATACTGGAAGGAAGCTAAGAGGTAATCTGATCCCAGCCTTGCTGTCCAAGTCTAACAGATTTGATAATTTCTAAGGTATCATTTTGAGTTCCTTTTATATCACTATATGGCTTGCATATTTATACAGTGTTAGAGCTATACTCTTCATCAATAATTATTTCCAATTTAGGAACATTTGAGGAGATATTTGCTATTGTGGGCAGTCCTGTGGCTAAATCTGAACAAGGGAAGCTGAACTGGATTACTTAGTTTGAGTGGCAGAGGGAATATCGACCGAAGGAATTAAACATTACCCAAGAAGAAATCTATGTTAAGATGTAATTGGAAGACATTTTTAAATCCCATTGAATAATATCTTTTGATTTTTTGAGGGGTCATTTTAGGCTTTTGAGATGAATAGATGTTGAAGTGGCATATTCTGATTACAGGTTTGTATACTTGGAGTATAATCAATATATGTACTTTTTTTTCTTTGCTCATAGCTTGCAACATTTCTCAATTGGGTCTGAATACAAATACTATCAAATGAGTTATCTTCTATGACATGAAACAATTCAATAATATAAAGAATTCAGTCATCTGTGATAGTTTTAAAAAAAGGCACGTGATTCGAATAGCTTAAAAGTCTTTTGACAGAAATAAAATGTAGTAACTTTCAAACATTTCGTAAGTAGACATACAGTCATCGAAAAGAATAATATAAAAGTGACATGAGAAGTAGAGATTTAATAATTCTTGCTTTATGTGATGTATTTCCTTTTTATACTTATGCCAAATACTGTATTATTTATCTCAAGTGAATTGCACATTTTGTATTTCTCTTCACTTTCTTGATTTTTATTATATACCTTATACTTCTGTTAGTTATAGAAAAGAGGCCATATCAATGATGATAAAAGGTTCTAAATAAAAAGACTAGTTTGACCAAGCTATATAAAATTTTGGTTTCTGTTATTCAACTTATATTTAAACCAGTTTTTTTTTTCTTTTCTCTTTAGCCTCTTCAAATACTCTCCATTCTTCTTCCATGAAAGCTTTACCGAGTCTCTCTGACTCATGCTAATCTGTCTCTTCTTTGAATTCTACCCACTCTAATTTTATAACTATGATTTTGGAGGCTTACATTTTTACTTGAGTGTTTTGTATGCATCTTGTTTTTGTAACTAGAAGTGAACTATGTTTTTTTTTTGTCCTATTAACTTGCTACATTTGGAGCGGAACTCCATATGTTATGCTGATTTGGAATTAGGCTTTTTCAACCCTGTCATTTCTAGGTGTATGTAAACCTGAATGTGATGGAAAAGTCTGTGAAACTGGCTAGAATGAATGGTTTTCCTTGCTAACTTAATTCCTTATAGGCTAAAGATAGGGCCCTCCTCCTGCCAACCCAACTAGGGTAGTACTTTTGCCTCATTGCTTAAAAAATTAGCCCGAAACTTACTTCTCCTCTAATGAAAACATAGGGTCAAGTAAGGGAGAGATGTATGTAGTGATGTGCTATTTTTATTTAAGTACTTTAGCCCATGGGCTTTTCTTGAAATTGTCTAGGCCAACTTGCAGACATCTGTTGCTTCTTCTAATCCTTTGTGATCTATGTTTTGCCTTTTAGAGGTGATATTATCTCTATTGTGATGACATAAGTGATTGGATGTTAATAGGAATAAAAATGTTTTTTATATCAACATTGCATCAAGGAAAATTAGGTTCATACAGGATATGAGAGCAGTAAATTCTTCAGAAAAAAGGAGCAAGCAATATTTGCACATGGACTCCTTGTTATTACAATATTCTTCAAACTCAGGCTTCCTGGGGAGGTTGCTAATGGAAAATACTGTTGGAAATCTCTTTCCTAGATGTATTCCCATCCCATTAACACACACACACACACACACACACACACACACACACACCCTGTCTCTTGATTATTATTTCTTTCACAAATATCTAGTGCGTGCCCACTCTGTGCCAGGCACTCTTTGCCTTGTATCCTTGAAGGTGGGGATCCAAGGATGAACATGCCCTCATGGGTCGTTCAGTCTAGCACTGTGTAGGATGGTTAAGAACCCAAGGAAATCGTTGCCTAGGCACAGATTCTTTACCTCAGAGTTCTAGACCTTGACTAAAAGGCTAGTAACTCCCAAATGTGCTTGCATCTCTTTCTAAATCAGCCTGAGTCGCCATTATCAATGCATGTGTATCCACCATAGTAAGAGCATTCACTTAATAAACATGTGTAAGTGGAAGCATATTCTATAGTCTTTGAAGGCATTTTATCATAAGCTGACGTGGGAGAATTCTCAACATATTCATGCCAGTTTGCCAAAAGATAGTAGAAAGAGAGTAAATCTTACAATACAAATGATTTTCTTGTTAGCTCATATGAAAATATTTCAGCCAAGCAAAACAAAAAATTAGTGTGTACAAATAGTTGCGCTCTTCAGCAAAGGGATCTTTGGTGTTATTATTATTAATATATTTAAAATAATTTTTAGAGCAGTTTTAGGTTCACAGCAAAATTGAGAGGAAGGTGCAGAGATTTCCCATATACACCCTGCCTCATTCACACATAGCTTCTCCTATTATCAGCATCTGCCACCACTGTGGTACATATGTTACAATTGATGAACCTACATTGGTACATCATAATCACCCAGAGTCCCTAGTTTCTATTAGGGTTCGTTCTTTGTGTTAGGCATCCTGTGGCTTAGGACCAAAGTATAATGACATGTATCCATCATTATAATATTATGCAGAGTAATTTCACTGTTCTAGAAATACTCTGTGCTCTACCTATTCATTCTTCCCTCCCCGCTAGGATGTTATGTTTTGATGCATCAAACCAAGTGGTGTGTTCCTTTGTAGAAGGAACTCTGTGCCTGAAAGTAGAAGTTGTATCCTGGTTCTACTGCTTATGATTATACAACCTTGAGTATATCACATGACATTTCCTCTTCTTTAGAATAGTTAAAATAAATGTAATTTTTGTCTCACAGAGATGATATTTGTGAGAATAATTTATAAACCAGAAGGTATTTTACATATATATTATTGTATTTATCTGTTGGACCAACTGTCACCCAGAATTCTCAATTTTAATATGAAAATTGATATAGCTAAAAATCAGACCTATTGGTCTAAACTGGTGGTTCTCTACACTGGTCACATTAAAAACCACCTGAAGAGCTTAAAAAAAATACCATTGCCTAGATGATTGGGATAGGATGGCGCTTAGGAGTCTTTTTTCTTTTCTTTTTTTCCTTTTTTCTTTCTTTCTTTTTTTTTTTTAAAGCTCCCTCATGATTCCATTGTGCAGTCAGGGAAAGAATTGCTGGTTTCAGTGTCAAGTCCTTCAAACACGAGGACCTTTACAAATGGTCAGGAGGCAGCATTCTAGTGCCTAGAGCAATGAACTCCATCTGTAGCCAAGAAATAAATAGCAAGTATTCTTTATCAGAAAGCTGTTATAACCATGAGTACTGTTAGACTAAAGTAGAGATACTACCTCACAGTGTATGACACTGTGGTTATGAAACTATACTCATCAGTGCCTGAAACTATCTTACTGTTATCTTGTGGCTAAAAGATGAAAGATGCTTTAGAAACTTTAAACAGATGCTCCTGTACTAGAGCCTATAGTTTGGACTGTCAAATTGCCATGCACAGCAATGGGATACTAAGGAAGAAGAGACAAGAAATCTACAGATTCATGCTAAATTCTGTATAACTTTAAAGTTGTGACTGTATTCCATTTAAGGACTGGGAGTAATTTGACTGAGAGCAGGGGTGTGTGTTTACTTTCCGAGTGTACCCCCATTTCAGAATAGATAGAATTCTGGAAAGTTGGCCATACTCTTTCAATATATTTTATACCAACATCCATACTTGGAGACAAAGGAGTGTAAAGTACAGCATTTCTGCTAATTTTGAAGAGGTTCCACTTATATTACATTCACAATGAACAGAAAAGCTCTAGGACTTAGTGATATTTCTACTGAATTATTCAAGCTAAACTTTTAAAACCATATGACATGGCCTCTCTTACATAAAACCTTCCAGTAATTTCACATTTTCTATCAAACAATTTACAAGCTCATTTTCTTGACACTCAAGGGCTTTTGAGAGTTTGACAACTTGATTTCCCTTTACTTTGCTGTGCTTGTTCAGTGAGTCCTATCATTTTGCTTAACTTTTAGGAAAACTATAATTGGTCTTTGTATCATTTTCAGTCACCCTTAGTAATAATAGAAATAGTCCTGTTAATAGCTGCCTGCCTCTATTGGCTGCCTCTGAAATGGGTTTCATGTGAAAGTGATGTATCAGGAAGTATTTCTGGAGAGAAGCACTTATGGGGTGGGAAAGTAGACGTGGCGCGGAAGGAAGACAGACAAGGGTGAGACTTCCAGGAAAATCCAACCGGGGTAGGGATAACATGACTTGGTTTTGCAGGAGAGCTTCTGAGACAGTGTGAGGCACACCATGGCTTTGTCCCAACTAGGAGGCAAGGAGAGTGGCGTGTTTACGTCCCTTTACTCATTGGCTAAGGGCTGAAGCTAGGAAGGTAGCACCAACTCTCTGGTGCTTAGCACTCTCCATGGGTGTAGACAAAGCAGTTCTGGCAGCTCTCGGGGCCTCCTGCCAACAAGGAGCTAGAGATGCTGATGTTGGGGGTCAGAGTGCATTGGAGCTGGTGTGCAGAAAGCTGGTAAAGGGATCCAAGGGGATATGGGCAGGAGGTCATATTCTTTTAACTTCTGTGTTAAATTACTTCTTCAATTAGAAGTTCCTCGAAAGCAAATATGTTATGTCATTTCTTTTCTATCACTAACCCCTGTGATACCTTGTCCAAAATATTGAAAAGAGTGTCTTTAACAATATTTATTCAGTGATTGAATGGGTGAGTCAGGGTTTATTTTTTCCTTTTTCTTTTTCTTCAAGTGCTTCTTTATATCTCTGCCAGGCCTGTGTATCAAGCTGCAGAATATATGCACTGGGGATGCTATTGGATGTGATCAGAACTCTCTCATGGTACTCATTACAGAACACCCTCCTGGGCTCAGTCAAACAGCAAGGATGGCAGGAATCCAGATTAGCTGTTATTTAGGGAGCTGACTTGAGATGTCTGAAGGTAAAAAGGACTAAATCACATTCCCCTACATAACTGGGAAGGACCGGAAGACAACTGCTGATGTCAGCACCTGCAAGTTGCCAAATTTTTTTTTTTTTTTTTTTCTGAGCTCAGGGCCAGTGGTGGTCCTACAAGTTAATGTCAGCAACAGAGACCAACATTTTTTAAAAAATTTATTTACATATTTAATTTTTTTTTTTGGCTGCGTTGGGTCTTTGTTGGTACATGTGGTCTTTCTCTAGTTGTGGAGAGAGGGCTACTCTTGGTTGCAGTGCACAGCAGGCTTCTCATTGTGGTGACTTCTCTTGTTGTGGAGCACAGGCTCTAGGCATGTGGGCTTCAGTAGTTGTGGCTCATGGGCTTAGTTGCTTCGTGACATGTGGGATATTCCCGGACCGGAGATTGAACCCGTGTCCCCTGCATTGGCAGGCAGATTCTTAACCACTGCACCACCAGGGAAGTCCTCTGAGACCAACATTTTGAATTGAGACAATGAGTAATCAAAGGACATGGTACCTATGTTCATTGTGAGAAAGAACCTTTTCACTGCTTAGTTGTTCTGACTCCTCCTTGCATGAACCACACCCATTGTATTTTTTAAAATTTATTTTATTGAATTATAGTATAACTGAATCACTTTGTTGTACAGCAGAAATGCACACCCATTGTATTTTAGTAGAAACTCCTTCTTCTGAGAGTTCACGTCAAAAATTTCTAGTCTCTTCCAGGACTTTACTATCCATACATATTGTCATGGAAAACCCTTTAAGGAATTGTGGGTATGTAGAGCAGATGTGGCACTCCAAATAAATTTATGGAGCCAAGAAAGGAACAAGTCAAATGTGTGCTGTTAAGAGCATTAATTAAATACAAAAAAGTTGCCACAACTTTTGGCAACTTAGAAAACACCGGACATTCTATAGATCAGTATCATAATCATTATGTTGAATACCATCATTGATCTACCCAAAACAAGCACCATTCATAGTCCACGTCTTATACTGTGCATTACACAGTATAGTAAATAAAATTACGTATTTTGATGTGGATGGCACTTTTTTGGATCAGTTTCCTACAACTGATTAGTTTTACGTTGGGTTAAAAAAAAAAGATTTCTACTGTGACAGTGAGAATGTACTCATTACCTCTGCGAATAAACATCTTATTTCACCTTAAGCTTACTCACCATGAATGGATATATGCTAAAGTTTACTAAAATGCAATGCCCTTTTTATACATAATTCACATATCTACAGTAGAAAAACTCAGTGGTATCTTCAGCCTGCAGGCAAAGGACATAGTAAAAAAAAAAAATCTAAGTAAGAATTTCTCAGTATTTCTCAAGCGCAGTGGTAACAAAAAAAGAGAAAACCTATAGGAAATGTAATATTAATAAAAAGGAAAGAAGAGAATTAGACCTGACATTCCATTCATTCATTCCATAGACATGTATTATGCTATAATGAAATCTTGGTTATTGCATTATCAGATAAACAGAAACAAAGCACTATGTGAGAAACACTAGCCTTTTCATTGCATTTACAAAAATATAAGGAAAAAAATAAATACAAGTGACACTCAAGTACTTGGAGTAATGACAAAAAGGAGAATATTCATTAGAGAAAAATCAGACATGTAAGATAATGCATTTATGTGATTTCTAATGTTTATCTGCAGTTTACCTTTGGATGGCTTTGGAAAAGAGAATTTTCCTTTCCTTAGTTTTCTCTTAGAGCAGGGTAAGGGGTTTAAAGGTGAACCAGGAGGGAAATTTAATTTCAAAGATGTATGGGAATCAATGCTTTCAAAACAAAATTTGAAATATACTTTGCCATGCCTTTTTATGCTGTACAAAATCCATCATTTATAAAGCTACTGATTTTGACAGTGCCTCTCTGCAACATAGGACATAATGCAGAGCAATCAAAAGGCATTTTAATTTTTAAAATGCTCTCATCTGCTTTTCCATTGCCTTTAGTAGCTTATACAATTTTAGAACACATGCTGCATGCCAAGTTGTCTGGCTTTATCTTCTCTATAGAGGAAAAATGTCACCACAGCAGTGTTGACTATTTTCTGGAAATGGAGATTTTGCATGGATCAGACTTACTATGGATATCAAAATATTACCAATGATAATGATTAGTTAACAATAATGGCTACATTTAAGTACTTTTTATATGCCAGGTGGTGTGCCAAATGCTTTACATACATTATCACATTTTATCTTCAAAGCAACCTTG
Source organism: Hippopotamus amphibius kiboko (assembly GCF_030028045.1). Lineage (NCBI taxonomy): Eukaryota > Metazoa > Chordata > Mammalia > Artiodactyla > Hippopotamidae > Hippopotamus > Hippopotamus amphibius. The sequence goes on from NC_080191.1 coordinate 31,592,479, forward strand.
CACAGTAGTCATCAATATACACATCTTACAGATCAGAAAAGTGAGACTCAAGACTGTGCAGGTAACTTGTGCAAGGCCCATGGTCTTAATGGTGAGCAGCTGAAGGGCCAAGCACCTCGGGGAGGCCCCATAGTCTGGACAGGGTGTGTGGTTTCCTGAACTTTCCTGGGATGGAATCAGAAGGTCATTAACTTAATGAGATCTTCAGGCCTCTCCTAGAAAGAGTCTGAACACTGAGACAGATCTAAAGTAGCATTGGTCTTCTGGGCGTTTCCTTGACTGGGACAGAACCCCACTGACTATTCCTGTTTTCACCCTGGCCTGGACCTGTCACTGAAACAGAAACATTCTCTTTTCTGTCTTTGGAGCAGCGTTCATACCTCTTCTTTGTCCAGAATGTGACTGCAGTCTAAAGTCAAAGTCAGGCAGGTAGAGATGAGTTTGGGAAGTGATAAAATACTATGCAAAGAAATAGTATAAACATATCCCTTTACATAGCACATTTAATATCTTAAGCAAAATGTGCATTGTTTGAAATCCTTATTACTCATTGCCGTAGGTTTTCAACTTGCTGCATTTATGAATTTTCCTAATAGGATTTTCTCTCTAATTTTGATGAATTAAAATACTGTGAACAAATATTATTGCCCTTCTACCACAATACATATGGCTGAGGCAAACTTAGGGAAAAATATTCTTGGATGTTTTAAGTCTGACATTTAGAAACTGGGTGGCACATAAAAAATACTGCCAAGGTGACATCATATTTCCTACTGATTCTGGAAACCAATTCAAATAGCAAACATTTGAATTCGTGTTTTTATATGAATGTCATTGAAGAGGGCTTTGACTGTTGCAAATTGATCTGGAAGTGATGGGTGAAAAATGATATTATCTAGCATTCTTTCTTTGTGGTTGGCGGTCTCTACACTACTCAGAGCACCATATTTGCCACCTGTCCTTGTCAGACTGTTACAGACCAGCTAGAGTTACTACTGTTCCTTGTCAGCCACCCTTGTGCTGCGCGTGCCGTGTCTGAGGATGATGGAAATGAGACAGATATGCTGGTGTTTTTGCATTAAGGAGGCAGTTCCTGAGTGACAAGGCTATTTGTGTACCATGCGCATAAATATTGCCTGATGATGTCTGAGTTCACATGGATTCACCTTAGAGAACTTGCATAAATGCCAGGGAATTAATTGCATTGCTTAGACTTACGGTGAATCGATTAAAATGATGGCTATATTTTGAGGAATTTTAGGTTGGCCTTATTAGTTGTACGCTGCAGGGTGTAAATGCATTTTTAGTAATTATCAGGATTATATTGTTTTGAAGTTTTACAATTAAGTGCATTTTACCCTTCCACAATATATTTCAGGAGTTTATAGTTTCAAGTGACCTATTATTTAAAAGCAACAAATTGGAAATAATGGTTAAAATGTTACCTGTATTCTTGATTTCTTACTTTTCCACTTATTGTATGAGCTGTCAAATTTATATGGCCTCTTTATTTTAGACCTTGGAATAAAACCTGTCCCTTTTTTCAGACACGTAAGGCTAATAAATGTTTGAGAATTAACTGCAAGTCTCATAGTTTTTCTGAAAACTTTGTGACATATAACCCCAACATTGTAGGGATGTAAAGAATGTTATTGTTAACCTGAGGCACAGTCTGGAGTATAAAATAAATTTTATTTATGTTTTCACCTTCAGTCTTGTCTTCACCTGTAATCTAAATCTGTGATTATCTGGTGGTCATGTATCTCTGCTTTAATGAATGGTTAATAAAATTAACCATTAGTTGATAGTTAATAAGATTGGTGGCCTTTGATACCATGAAAAGGACTGAAAGTAGCATTAGTGTGTAAGTATTTCTTTCTTCCTGAATTTGCTCTATATTATAGCACCTATGAGAACTTAGGTTGCTTCTTGGAGAAAATGCTAATAAGCAGAATCTTGCCTCAGGGTGCCCGGCTAACAAATTACAACATAGCACAAACCATTTAAGGAGAAATTGTTAATGGATTGGAAGGAATGTGGTGTTTCTCATCGGCAGTTCTGTTGACTCCCTATGTCTCTGTCACCCCCTGTGCTTGTTAAGCCTGCAGATTCCTGGCTCCGCTGCAGTCCTTCAGTTAGGGCCGGACTCTTCTACTGTGCAAGCCCCTGGTGAGGAGCACACTTAAGTTTGAGAGTAGCTGGTGTCTTTCAGTGCCCTCTTTCTCTAATTAAGTTTTGTCACATTGGCAATATAAATACCTTTGTGATTTCTGGCACCTAAAGCAAGAAATGAAAGAAAAGAGAGAGATTGAGGTTCCTAATTTTCCCTTTCTGACCACAATAATTAGATCTAGGTTTAGTTCTTTATCTTCTTTCTAATGTTTTTATTTCTCCTCGTTGAAGTATGATACTCTTAATATGTTATTTATTTTTTGATGGGGGAGCATGATGGACTGCTGTAGCAATCTAGGAAAGCCGTGGAACCTCTGTCCAGAAAAATGCCTGTCACATGTTTGTATACAATAGCAGGGGTTTGTGGAACACCTGGAGCTCATCAGTGCCCATAATATAAGAATCCCCATGCCAGTAGGACCTACCTCATAATTAATACAAAACAAGCCTGTGATTTAAAGATTTTTTTTTTTTTTTTTTGCATATGTGATCACTGTTGGACCATGCAACCAAGGGCTCTTCAGTGTGTACATTATTTACCTGTAGTCTATAATGGTTCCTGAGGAGCTATAAGCTTGTAAAGTTGTAGTTATGAAACTGAAAAAAAAAAAAAACTCTGCAGTTCTTTAGGTAATTCATAATAGCATCAATGTGTAAATGTGATTACAATTACTCAATAGGTCATGGAAATTTCAAAAAATTCTTTTATTTTAAGTTTGCAGAAAGACTAAAACCGAAGAAAAAATTATATTAAATCAGAGCATATTGTCACATTGACAAGGATGTATCTCATAAAACTTTATAATAAATTTTTACATGAGAAGATTTTTTTTTCAGTTCTTTTGGACAGATACCCAGAAATGGGACTTATGGATCATATGGTAGTTCTATTTTTAATTTCTTGAGGAATCTTCATACTGTTTTCCATAGCAGCTGCACCGTTTACACTCTTACCAACAGCGAGCAAGGGTTCTAATTTCTTTAGAAGTGTCTAGAAGGATCTTTTGGTCCATTGCTGCATTCTATTTGCTAATTTAAAAAATTGCCTCTATATTCTCTGACTCTATAAATCAGAGAATTGATTATATATTCCATTTACTATTATCAGGTTTTGGTATTATATTAATGCCTGCCTTAAAAATTGAGGATTTTTTTGTATTTTTCTATGGTCTAGATACCTTAAATAATTTTGTAATTGTATGCTCTTTAAAGGTTACAATAGAATTCTCTGAAAAAAAAAAAAGATTACATTTTTATGTTCAGAAATTTATTTATCACAGGACAGAATGCAGTTATGTAGTATGGCTCTTCTGAAAGTTCAACATGCTTAATAAAGACATGTTTAAATGAATGATTCTTAGGAAAAAAAGACCACACATATCAAAGCACAGAGCTATCAGTTGTATTCATCAGACACACTGCAGGCCAGAAGATCAGAGCTTCTGCTTTCATAATTTCATTTAACCTCTCCAAAATGTAGTCAGCTGCCCCATATGTCAGTACAATTGTATTTGATGAGTGAGAATGACACAGATTATTGGCCTGACAAGGCTAACCTGCTAAACAAAAACATATCAGGTTTATCTGATGACTTGGAAAGATAGTGTGAATGTGTTGTTTCTTCTGTCCTTTTGAGAGTGCATTAGGGAGATAAATGATAAGTATCCACTCATGGGAAGAAAGGAATTTGAATGTATTTCCATGGATTATGTACCAAACTGTCCTTTCTAGCATTTATCTTTTTAATTTTCTAAACCTGTTTTACAGATATGAAAATTGAGGCCAGGAGTACTTAAGGGGAAACATAATTTGCTCAAATCCATGTGTACATTTAAAGGAGAGGATAACATGCAGTTACAGAGGAATGCAGCTAGATCGCATTAAAGCATAAAGTATTGCCTTTAGAGCCATGCAGATAGTTCTCTCCTTGGTAGAGGAACTTGAGAATCTAAGCTAATGGACTTCAAGCCCAACTTTGTGGATCAAAATAAAACCATATTGGGCCAGTATCTGAAAATAATGAGCAATGAGTTTTACACGCTATTGAAGAGGCAGGATTGCGCAGGCAGCTGAGGTCAGTATCAGGAAATTCTGGAAAACAGTGGGTGTTGTGCTGGAGGCTTTAATTGAGGGCAGAGCTGGGGAAGCAACCCTAGGAATGGGAATGGCTCTGAGGACTCTAAGCATTCAGATAGGTGAACTCATTGTTTTGAAAGACATTTTTTACCCAGAGGATAAGCTTTTATCAGTATCTGTTTATAATCATGTATATAAACATATATATGTTGTATGGTTATATACGTGTGTATGTTTATAAATTTATTGTTAGTAATTTTTTAGTTACTAGAATGCTAGTTTACTATTTTAAACAAAGAAATACCACACAGGACATGATGACATGGTTTAGTAAGAGCTCATTATTGTTGAGTGATGTAAGAAATTAAACCACAAATAGAAGCTATTCTTTTGAATCACTATAAGAATTAACTGTCACCCTAAGCAGAAATACAAATTCCATACAATCAGTACATTCTTTCCAGAAAGATCTATGTGGGAACCAGATCACAATCAAAAAGTATGTGATGGATGAATCAATGGAGTTGGTCATGACAGAAATACTCCAGTGGGCCCTCTGGGTTCAAAGATACACAGTGAACCTCATAAGTTACAGGATCTCATTTTAAAGAGAAAGTCCAATTCAGGACTTGACACATTTCCCCAAATCTTGTCCACCAGCATTTTTAAGAGTGTGTAGAGGAGGAATAGTTTAGCAAGTGGTTACCTATTTGCTTTGTTGTCCACCCCCTGTTTCATCTGTAGCACTCTCTCATTCATCATTGCCAGGAGAACAGTGATCAGCTGGATGTTTTCCTGTTTCCTTTTGAAAAGCAGGTTTACTTGCCAAAATGACACCTTTTATTTAGAGAACACGGAGGGTCTGATTTATCCTTAGTGCTGCACTGAACGCCCTAGGAGGACATGGTGTCTAGTCCTGAGGATCTCACCTGGTATCAGCATCTCCATGCCCATAAACACAGGCTGGAAAAAGATCCCTGTGGATGAAATGATGCATCCATCTCCCTCTGCAGATGTTTCTGTAAAATGAAAAATATGCCAGGAGGGATCCAAAAAATATGTAACCTCCAGAAAAAGTAAATGGGACTGAGGCTGATTTGATTGAGAACCAACTGCACCAATGTGTTTCAAAATTTTTAAAGGTTAGTGTACATAGTAATCTCTGGTAACCTTCCTGGAGCTTTCCATATATGAATAATGATCTTTCTCTCCTGTCTCTTTCTCTCACACACAGCCTCCTCTTTCTTTTGTACTTTTCTTCTTGTGTAATGTTTCTCTGTCTCTAATTTAATGCAACCTGGTGTTTGCCTCCTTGAGGAAGCTAATAGAAACAATAGCTGGCATTTTTGGAATGCTTGCAGGGTGCCAGGCGCATTGCGGGGTGCCTTCCCTAAGTCTCTACTCCTCACCCCAGCACTGCCTGGGGGGTATTTTTCACAGATGTCTGCCGGGGAGAGTGGTGGCTTAGAAGAGGCTAGGATGGATCCACACTGACTGACCACCTCCTGGTCTGTGTTCTTTCCAGATCATGCCTTCTCCTGCGCCTATTAAAGTATGTGGGGCAGATGATGATTTCCATAGAGGTGCTCAGTTCACAGCTACCACCAAAGCTTCTAAATCTTCTGTCTACTTTCAATAAAAATATGTAATAAATCACAACCAGAAGAAGCAAATGTAAATGTAAACTGAAGCCAGAAATGAATGAGAGGAAGTTCATTTTAGTTTAGTAGCATTTCTTAGAGGTGATGAACACAGATTTCTAAATATCTCTTCAGGGTCTGAAATTCTATTTTGTGTATGTCCAAAATGAAATCAGTATATAAAGGGCAATCATGTAAAATGTATTCATGTATTTCAGGTTGAAATTCACGGTGTGCCGTAATGTGAGATGTCTCATTAGTTTATAACTCTGGGGGTACATTATTGGAAGATATTTGGAAGTGATAAAGGCAGATTTTGTCATTTCCTGATAGAAACAATAACCTGAAAGTCATGCTGAATTTTATTGAGATTCTACCCTAGGTAACATTAAAATAAGTATTTCTGTTTCTAATTCTGTCATCTTAGGGGGAAAATCTAGAAAATACATCAAATAAGCTAATAGATAATTCATTTTATTGTTTTCATTTGTGTAGAAAACACCAGAGTATGAAATGTGACTGGTAAGTTTTTTTTCCCTCCAGATTGTTCTCCTATCTGGACTTTAGATGTTGTTGTGTCACACATTTCTGGTTAAATTTCCTTTCTGTTTTAATTTCCCTTTATTTTTATACCTGATTTGCATCAAAATCTTATTTGTACTATAACATTATCAGTTAGCTATGTATTGCAGAAGTGAAGAAAATTAAATAAGGTTAATAGATTTGATATCATGCACTTGATAGTTTGATGTCAACTGTAAATCTGTATATCTGGGAACGACTTTGAAATGAAATATATGGTTCTATTATTAGTAGTATAACTACCCGCATAGTAGTACTATCACATAGTAAGGCAGTTTTCAGTCCAGACTCTGGCTTTGTCACTTAATGCATTGCAATTTATGTATTGTCTCTCAGCCTCAGTTTTATCATGTGTAAAATGGAAGGATGCTTTATGGCTGTCGTGAGGAGTGAATGATACATACTAAGTGCTTAGGAGGGTGCACAGCATTCCCTTCTGTCACCGAGGCTCGATGTCTCATCGACAAGCTCTTCCCCAGTGTCTCTGTAGCTGGTCCTGTGCAAATCCAATTTTCTATTCTGTATTAATTCTATTGTTCTTGCCCATTTTATTCCAGACCCTTTTCACTGCTTAGCTGGACTGTTGTTGCATCCTGATGAGCCATCCCGTTTCCTCACTCTCCCATCTATATTGCTGTTAGAGTACCATTCATAATAGATAAACAGTAATAATTTTACCTTGTTCAGATTCTTTCTTATACTGTCTTTTGCCTGTTGAGTTCAAATGTAGCATCTTAGCATCCCTGACCTTCTACGATATGACCTCCCAGTCCATTCCTTACTGCTCCACTGCGTATTCCCTGTGATCTAATAAACGGAACTTCTTTTTATTCATACGTACTCTTCCTTGTTCCTTACTGTGCTCCTGCAATTCTCTCTGCCTGTAGTAGTCATTCTTACAATTCATTTCTCATAATCTACTTCCATTTTTGGGTCCCCCAAAACATGTAATATCATCTTCTTTGAACCTCACAGACGTTGGTTCCGTCCCCTAATGACATTTTTCTAGCATGTATTGTAGTCAGTCAGGTATCTATCATTTTCCTCTCACTATACTGTAAAGCTTTCATTGGAAAAAGACTTAGTCTTATTTACCGTTGAGTCCTCCGGAACAGCCAGGGTAGTACACATCGTAAGTGGCCAGTGAATAATTATTTAATTGAATAGCTACATCTCAAAGCCCTCCCTTTTCCTGCTATTAGTTCGTGAGTTTTTGTAGGTATATAGATCATAATAATAAAAAAAAAAAAAACAGCTTTTAAAAGTCATTTTCTAATGCCAGATGACTTCTGAAGGAATCCACAGAGACAAAGGTAGAGTATAAGGTCAGAGCTCTGTGGAGATGGAGAGGAAAGCAGTTTGTTCCGAGAGCTTCTAGGGTGATAGTATATATTAAAATTGAATAATGTGGATTTTTATTTTCCAACTGAATTATAATAATTTGGAAGCTGTCTACAGTGTCAGTGTTTGTCCCCCTTAGGTTAACAGGTAACAATAACAATTAATTTCATAGACTGGACTTCAAACTTACTTACTTACCTCCCTTACTTCTTGCTTTTACTTCCAAAGGAAGTTTCATTTTGTACCACTTTATTTCTATAGACACACCTATATATTTTGCATTTGGACCAGCAAATTGGAGAATTAAGGTGTTGAGGGATAAACAAGTTTTCTGACCCCATCTTGGCATTTCCAGTATTGTTAGTTAAGATGTGATCAAATGATCTCTCTCCTGAGATGATTGTTTGTGGCTCTAGCATTAACCAACAGAGAAGCTGATTTGTGTTCAGACCCTCTTGGCCTGTGGGCAACACTGGGAGCAAAGTTGGTACATTCCTTGGCACCTTCCATGCTTGACGCTGCGCTTGGGCCTAGAAGAACACCAGCGCCTGTGCTCTGTGCTAAAGCAGCAGTGCAGTGCACTGAAGGTAAGCACTCTGCCCATCTCATAAATGCAGGCTCCATCTCCTCCTGTCTACCTTGATCTTTCCCATCTCAGCTGCGGAAAATGACACTAATTCACCAAAGCTCAATTATTTCTTCCATAGCAATAAAGATATGTCATTAATCAAATCATAGAGTTATCATGAAAGGTATATTTAAATGAAAAAAGAGTTCACATATTACATTTGTACATATTTTTTCCTTTCAGCTATAAAGATCAAAATATCAAAGAACAACGATAATTTTTTAAAGGCAGATATTACCTTCTCTAGCCTGAGTCTGTTTTCTTTTTTGTTGTTGGTTGTTTGCTTGTTTTGTTTCTCTTTTGTTCCTGTTGTTGAAAGCATGAGAAAGGCATAAAATAAAGTTTTAGGACCTGTCCGTCAGTATCTCTCAGACTGCTACAACCTGTCTTAAATATTATAGAAAGTAGTGAGACTGTGATTGGTTCCAGTGTTGTGAGTTTTATATTGCAAATAAATTGGCAGGACAAGGTGGATAACTTAACAGAGTGAAAATTAATGATCCTCTCCCCTCTTTTTCAAAATCAAATATATCATCTCCTCATCTCTGGATTCTTGAATTCATTCATTCACAGCTATTTGTTGATTGTCCACAGACCAAGTACTGTTGTAGGAGCTGGAGATATTGTAGTAAAAACCACATCCCTATTCTTCTGGAGCTGTCTAAGTCCTTTTGGGCTGCTGTTGACAAAATGCCATAGACTGGGTGGCTTATAAACAACAGAAACTTATTTATTTCTCACAGTTCTGGATGCTGGAAGGTCCAAAATCAAGATGTCAGCAGATTCGATATCTGGTGAGGACCTGCTTCCTAGTGGCAGTCTTTCTGCTGTGTCTTCACATGGTGGAAGGGGCAAGAGAGCTCTTTGGGGACTCTTTTCTGAGGGTACTAATTATTCATGAGGGCTACACCCTCATGGCCTGATCACCACCCAAAGGCTCCCATCTCCTAACACCATCACACTGGGCAGTAGATTTCAACATAGGAATTCTGGAGGGACACAACCATTCACACCATACCAGGAGCTTACATTTTGGGGGGCAGAGAAGCCTTCAAATATGTACCACAGCAAGAGGATAGAAAGAGACTTGGAGGAGGACAGGTGCAATTTCATTTAGAATAGTCAAGGCAAGTATCTCTGACAAGGTGACATTTGAGCAAATTCTGAATGAAATGAAGGAGGGAACCATGTCAGTATCTAGACAAAGAACATTGTGGGTAGAGGGAACAGTAAATGCAGAGGCCCTGAGGTGGGATTGTGGATAGATAAGTTAAAAATTTTAAAATGTAGCAATAATAAAGATTAGATAAATCCAGCATATTCACTATTCAAATTTCTGTATTTGGCCCTGAAACTGAAAATGTTCTAGGTGTATCTCAGTCAACCTCCTAAAAATTAATTGGTTTTAGAGAACAATTGGTAAAAGCATCATATCAACCTTTAATAATTAAACTTTTACACAGCCATGTCCTGGTTAATTATTTTTGCTTTTGTTGAGGCTTTATTGCATTTTTTATGGTCATCTGTGTTCCAAGAATTACGTTCACATTTTTCTCTGTTCCTTTTAATTAAGTTAAATGAACTGTCCAAGAAAAGACCAAATATTCTTAGGACTCTTTTAGTCAAAAAAAAAGAAAAAAAAGAAAAATATTGTTAGGAATCTCTTAAAATTCTTAATAGGTCTAAAACAGTTTCTTTTGATGTGAGCAATGCATGACTATTGACAAATTAATATATAAAATGTCTATTGTATCATTTATGAAATCAGTCTCTTGCAAATTTTGATAATTTAATCCTGAGGCTTGAATTTTTTTCAAAGCAATAAATATTGCAAAAGTTTGCAGAAAGCCATTAAATGTTAATAAAAAGCTATATCTGATACTATATCAGGGTAAGATGTCTTTAACTTCATCTCATTCTGAAAGTGTCCTGATGGAAAGACAACTGTTGATATATGATGGCATCTATTCTGGTAATAGACATTTTTACACTATTTATTAAGCTATATGGAAATCTCTACCTCTAGTTCTCTTAATCTTTTCTTATAACCATGCCTTAGTTTTTAGAGTTGATTCAAAACAAGAGTTAGAGATACATAGATTGTATTTTACCTATTTTTGTTACATATTTTATTCTGTGTATAGAATAAAACATTTCCAAATCCTAAATTTAATCCAGTAAATGTGGTTTGCTTTTAAAAATAATAATATCAATACTCTGAGGAATAAACTTCAGCATTTCAAATGGATTAATGTGTATCAGTTAGGTAACCTCCCAGGGATCCTGTGGTTCCACCATTCTAGGTCAAGCCATTGCCATAGTGCCAAGGTCAACAGTGCTGGAGACAATCCAACAAAGAGAGGAATGGTTTTGTTGAATATTGAGAAAACAAAAATGCATGAACAGGTTATATTGAGGGAAGATTTAAAGTGTGCAAATCATTTGAAAAGCATAATTATGCGGGGCAAGATTTTTGAAACTTTTAATTGTACAGTGTATCAAAGTGTTTTTTCTCCCACTTACATTTTATTAGACAAATAATCTAGCTTTCTTTGCAAACTGGTAAAAAGTGAATTGCTCCCAAGAGTATCTAAGAAGCATCCTATAGGTAGTTTCGGAGTATTATCTCCCTAGAATAAGCCAACAGTATGATTTATTAGTTCAGGAAAGCTGACTTTCCCCATGGCAGATGTAGCTAGAGGTAAATTTCCCTCATGTATTTCACTCAAGGACCTTACACATTCAGCTTCCCCTCTTTCCTGTACCCTCAATTTCTGCCTCATATGAACTCTTTCATCTTTCCCTTCAACCTGTGTTATCATTTATTACCCTGTGTAATAAAAGTATAGTTTATACTCCTTGTTCTACTTCTTCAAGTCCCTTTTCTTCTTCAACCTATTATAATCTCCTTCTTCCAAGAAGAAGACACTCCAAAGAAAGATTCTAAGGAAACAAACCAGGGTCTTAATTAGCAAACATGGTGCATGCACTTTTAGCACTTGGCCCTCCTGTTGTCTAGGCAGTATTTGACTGTGGACTGCTCATGTTAAACGTTGCTCTTCTCCCTTAGTTATTATAGCATTACTTTCTTTCTCTTGTTTGCTCCAGCCTCTCTGGGTTGCTTTCTTTCAGCTTTCTTTTTAACATTAGTTCCTTGTCAATCTCATAAATCTGTTATATCTTTGGGTTCCACTTCTACCATCCCACCTTCCCTATTTATAAAATCCTCATGCTTTTCCATGGTGATTTTTTCATAACTACACCTTCCGTAAAACTGTAGACATAAAGGACTCCCTCGTTCCTCTCTAGACTTTTCCTCTGAACACTGTAATATCATCTACTTGTTTGTTGCTCAAGCCAGAACCCAGGGAGACAGCTCAATTGTCTCTGTCACCATCCCCATCTAATCAGCTATGAAGTCTTGCTGATCCTGTATCCTAAGATCTCTTGACTTTAGGTATCTTTCATCTTTTACCTCCAGTGTTACCCTTGTATCTTACTTACTCTCACTTGGAATATTGTTGTAACTTTTCTAACACATATATAATTCCACACCTTAAAATCTTTAATGGCTACTTATGCTATTAGGAATAAGTCCCTGCTCCTCAGCAGAGCATCATATCATATTTGGCTATGTCTAGATTCTTTTCTTTAGTCTCTTTCCTTGTATTAACCTTAAGAAAGTTCAGTGTATTGGTTGATCAGCTAAAAGCAAAACTTGGGAAATCAGATTATTTGAGTTCAACTCTAAATTTTATGTGAATTGCACAAGTTATGTAGCTCTTCTAAGCCTTTGTTTCCTTAGGAAAAATATGAGAATAAAAGTGTTTCAAAATGTTGTTGTTAAACTAATGTTTAATAATGTGCCTCATACAAAAATAGGTACTCAAAAAGCGGTAGCTATTGTTAATTATTTGTGTTTTCCAGGTTGTTTTATAGTGTTTCAAAATGTGTGCCTTTGCATAAATCATTCCACAGTCAAGAATGCACTTTCTCATCTTCACTTTATTATCCAGGATTTAGCTCAAACATTTTCTCTTCTCTGATGCTTTCCCCAAGCTCATTCCACCCCAGCTCCTTTTCCATACCCCACAATGTATTGTAGTTCAGATGAAAGCTTTTGTAGTATTTGAGCATCCTTCTACTATTCATTGTTATACAGGATTCTAATTGTGGGCTTACTCCAACCTTCATTCATGTTGTGAGCTCCTTGGGTTATGTCACATGCATCTCATACTTTCCAGCACCATTGCCAGAGTCTGCTGGTACTGAGTAGATTCTCAATAAAACTTTGAAGAAAAAATGACTGATGGAATAAGTTAATGAAAGGTTGGGAGAGAGATGTGTGTTGTGTGTGTGTGTGTGTGTATACATATGTAAGTTTAGCAAGAACATCTTTTCCTTTTTGGTTTTCCATTATAAGGGCTGCTTTGGTACATATTAAATGATTTTGTTATTATCAAACTGCTTATGATAGTTTTTTTGAATGCCGAAAATGAAAGTAAATTCATTCTTCCTGACTACAGGTAAGATGTAATCCCAAGTCGAGACTTTCCAGTAAAATATACATAGAAGATTTGCTAGTAATATCACTGAGTTGATTAACGTGAACAGACAAGTAAAATTGTTTAGAGATTAATCAGTTTCAAAATTATTTATAAATCTTTCCCTTTAATTTGTATTACATGAATATAAGTAAATAGATAAAACTTGATTACAAACCAAATTACCCTGTTGGTTTCTTCATTTAAGACCTTTCATATTTTATGTAGAAATAGTTACTTCACCACTTGTCCCATTATAACTTGTACTTGGAACTCTGAGTAATATTAGGAATTAATAATAATGATAGGATAAATGATAGAAAACATCTAGTCAGTTCTTGTTTGTGTTTTGAACATGGTGAATAGTTAAAAAAAATAAAAAAGGAAGAATAAAAGAAAAGAAAGAAAACTACGTATTAATCAAATATAAGTTTATCAGGAGAAATTTTCCTGTCCCAAATAAAGTATGTTATTGTTTGGTCTTTAAATTCTAAATGTCCAAAAGAACTAGAAGATGCTGAAGAGTTGGTTCATTTAATCCTAAATCTGAAGCACTTTAAAGACAAATAAAAAACCAGGGATATGTGCTTTCAACCAAAGGGAAACAAAACACCTTGGAAAAAGAAATTTACTTTCAGTGGCTTTGTCATTAAACACAGTGACTATGTCTATCAAATAGGCCTAAACTTGCCCCTTCCTAGCCTGTTAATTGACTTTTATCATAAAGCGCTCGATATATTCAAGTATGAAAAGGTAATCTTCTACTGAGGTTATTGCATTGGCCATTAGCTATTTACAGCTTTAAAATCTGGAAAAGACCATAGATTTTCTTCATCTTTTAGTCTAATCAACAACAGAATGAGTGGGTTCCCTTCTTCAACCCTTATATTTCCTTCCAGAATGGTAAATTCATGCAATTATGAATTGATTTGAAAGCTAAATTATTACCTTGTTACATTTGCATCAATCCTGGGTTACAGTTTGTAGATAAAGAAATAGGAAGAACATAATGATTCCCCATCATTAACCAGGAGCTGAACAAGTTGCATAGTTCAGCATCTATGGGGACAGGTTTTAAGTCACTCAGTTCAGTTCATGACTGTGCAATTTCAAGCGCTTTCTGCTGGGAGGACTTCGGAGGAACATATGCTTTTCTAGTTTATCTGCAAAGAACTTCTCCACAAGGGCCTTGCTCTCTACTCACCCACTTACCACACCAAGGCATTTACTTATGGTTGGCTATCAAGAAAAGTCAATACTTTGAGAGATAATCCTGGGGAAAGCAAAAGTAAGTCCACTCTTGGGGACACCGGGTGGGGAGGGGAAGCTGGGACATAGTGAGAGAATAGCACTGACATGTACACGCTACCAGATGTAAAACAGATGGCTAGTGGGAAGCCACTACAGAGCACAGGGAGATCAGCTTGATGCTTTGTGGAGACCTAAAGGGGTGGGATAGGGAGGGTGGGGGGAGGCTCAAGAGGGAGGGCATATGGGGATATATGTATACATGTAGCTGATTCACTTTGTTGTACAGCAGAAACTAACACAATACTGCAAAGCAATTATACTCCAATAAAGATTAAAAACAAAAAATGTAAGTCCACTAATTTGTAAGACAGTGCTGCAATCCATTCTGTTACATGGGAAGAAGAGGTGCTGTCTTTAAGAACTAGTACTAGGGCTTGATTTTCAATAAGTGTTTTCGTCTGTGTTGTGTTTTTGTGATAAGTTGAAAGTGTTTTGACAGGACTTGATAATCTCTCAACATTTTACAATGAATAAACTAGACTTGGCAATGTAGTGTGCTGGTGGTAAAGAGCTCTGATTCTAGATTCATGAATTTTCAGTGAATTCAACAATTATTTTTTGACTCTCTTATGTGCCAGATGCTCATCTGAATACTGAGGATATGACAGATAAGAAAAAAGACAACAATCCTTCTTATGGAACTTACATTTAATTGATAAGACGGGCAATAAATAATATAAATAAATGAACTATGTGGTGTTTCAGATGGAAAAGTGCAATGGAAAAATAAAGCACCCAGGGGTTAGGGAATGCTGGTATGAGTGTCGGGGAGAGAACTAGTTTCCATTTCCAATAGGGTGGTCAGGGAAATCCTCTTAAAACACTGAGATTTGTACAAAGACCTGAAGCGGGTAGGACAGTGAGCCATGTAGATTTCTGGGGAACAAGCATTCCCAGAAATCTCATCACTGTCACTTTCTTGGTGTAAACTTTGAGCAAAGATTGACATTTTCTAAACCTTAGTTTCATCCTCTTTAATATGGGGGCAATTGTAGTATGTACATTCCTCAAGGGATACTGTGAGAATTAAGTAAAATATTCATTACAGATATATAATAAACACTGTATAATGTTAGGTATTATTATATTGTTACTTGAAAATCGAGAGTTTCTCTTTCAAATCACTTTATTCAAAGCTTTTACCTTTTGATTAGTATCCTGCAGGATGCCTTGCTTGAATTAATCAGCTATATCAGAAAATAGTCTGCTCTTTACAGTGGTTATAAATAAATGTTAAATGCTCAAATATTAGATGAGAGAGAAATCACCCAAAGTTCTCTTTTCCCCTTTTTTAAGATTTTATTTTACCAGTTACATGTATACATAAATGCCAGACTTTCTTTTTCCCACCCTTGTAGTCCCAGTTTCCGAGTCCTTAATTAAGCAACTGCTCTTAATTCTTTTAGCCATTTCTTTTATTTCCTTCTATATTGTTAAGGAACATGCTTATGTTGCCACTTCTTGAGTTTTCAATTTCAGACATTATGTATTAATTTCCCACTCTGATTAATGAGAATTGGGCTCCTTTATGCCATCATATATGCACACTTTTAATCCCATCTTACCAGCATCATTACATCATACTTTTGGTTAGTTAAGTATTCAGTGGTTGTGTTGTTGTGATTATAAAGTGCTATTAACAGCTGCTTAGTGAATATCTTTCCTTTTTTATGCCTTTTCCCTTTAGTTAATAATTTTCTTTTTTTGTGAGTGATTTGCCTCATTTGTTTATCACCTCACCCCCAAATACTCTCTCAAAAACATAAATTTCCTTGCAGTATGTTTCAACGCTTCCGGTGTCCTCTCAGTTTCTTCTTGGAGCTACTTCACTGGAACATTCCACCTAGCCAGTGTTTGGCCTGGCTGCTAAGTCTGCTTCAAAGCCAACCCCTGTTACCATCACCCCCTGGAGACCAGCTTTGCTTCTGCTCTTCAGTTGGATCCTGTTTCTGGAATCCCATATATTCCTTCTCCTTGTTTTATCCTCTTGTTTTAGTGGAGTAGATGTCCAAGAGCGTCCTGCGAAAGGGTGTATGAAAGATGAGGTTTGACACTTTTCATGTCTGAATGTCTGTTCCACTTGCAATTAATAGTTGCCTGAGTATAGAATTATAGTATGGAAATAATTTTTCTTTAGGATTTTGGAGATATTTCTTTTCTGTCTTCTAGTTTCTTGTGTTGCTGTTCAACTATCTGATGCCATCCTGATTTTCTAAGAATTAAACATTTCAGGGACTTCCCTGGCAGTCCAGGGGGTAAGACTCTGCACTTCCTCTGCAGGTGGCATGGATTCGATCCCTGGTCAGAAAACTAAGATCCTGCATGCTGCGCAGTGTGGAAAAAAAAAAAAAGGAATTAAACATTTCATTTAATTTGAAACATTTGTGATATTTATCTATTCATTTGCTAGTAGTTTTATTAGTGGGGCAAGATCTTTTCTTTGAATAAGAATCCCTGATTGAATTTCCTTGTTATAGTCTCATATGAAAGAAGCAGCTCCATAATACATCATTTATAATTTATGTCTCTTGTTTTTAAAGTGGAGTGAATCCTAGATTTTTCATGTTTCCCACAATCTATCATTGAAGTGTCCGTTCCCAATTTAACGTCTTTTTAAGCTACTCATAGGACTCTATAATATTTTTAGCTCTTCAGGAAATAAATCTTTATTTCCTCTATCATATATGTTTTCATTGATTCTGTCAAGAATTTTGGGGGACTTCCCTTGTGCTAGGCACTATTTTTGGTGCTGGGGTTAACACTTTGAACAAGAATGATAAGGCCTCTACTCTTAGGGTGCATACCTTCTAGTAGGGAGGAACAATGAATAAATAATGAGTAAGATGAAAATATCAGATAATGATAAGAATAGTTAGGAAAATAAAATGGAGTGAAGTGGTAAACAAGTACCAGAGAGCTAATTGGATGTTCAAGAAGGACTTCTCTAAAGAGGTATTATTTAAGCTAAGGCATGAATGATAAGAACAAACCAAGCATGGGATATTCTGGGAAAACTTACTCCAGGAAGAGGGAACTCAGGTGCAGAGGGAGCGTGAGCTTGGTGTGTTACAGGATCTGAGAGAAGGAATGCTGGAGCAAACAGAAGAGCTGAGGTTCAGAGTTATGCAGGGCCAAATTATGATAGCTATGGGACCGGATTTTGTGTTTTATCACCTTATTTTAAGAGCCTTGGGAAGTCACTGCTGGATTTTGTGTTTTATTGCCTTGTTTTAAGAGCCATGGGAAGTCACTGGAGAGTCTTAAGCAACACAGTGACATGTTCTGCTTTATAGTTTTGAAGATTCCTTTAAAAGTTTTATGGAAAATGGGGGCAAGAGTAGAGAGCAGGAGAATGTGTGTAGGGGGGCACCTCTTTCTTCTAGACTGAGAGGTGATGTTGGAGTTGGACAGAAACAGGCAGATTCTGAAAATTATTCTGGAGTAGGGTTGACAAGCATATTGATGGGAAAAAGATGAGAGGCTGAGGAAAGGGTGAAGTCAAAAACGACTCCTAGGTGTTTGGCAGGAGAGACTGAATGGATGGTTGGGTCAATTTCTGACCTTTCCTTATGTTTGTGCTTATCAGGTACAAGTGGTTCTAAGCAATGTTGCTTTACTCTTCACCATGCGCAGAATTTAACTCTAGATAAATGTACACTGTTTACCCAGATTCTCTTTGTATTTCATGACTGATGATCTCTGCCTTTTTCCTGGTTTTAAATTTTGTTTGGTTAAAATAATTTTTTGACATATGGGAGGAGGAAGAAAAAATTTGTTCATATTATGCCATCTGCTCCTTTTAAATTTCTTTCAAGAGAATACTCCAAGGGAATGCAATGTCTTATTGATGCCAATTTCATTGTCAGAGAGACTGTTACCCAAGTTTTAGCATTGACCTGTCATGTGGCAGTCAGTACTGGCTTGCTGGATACTTCCTTTTCCACCGTGGAGACTGTCTAGCTGTGTATCCTGTTTGGCCTTGAAGAAAGTGATGCTTTCCTTCCCTCTTCTGATGTGGCTAAAACTTCCACTGGATTCCTAAATCCTAGTTTGTGACATGATTTTAATGTGTTGTATTTTTACAACACGATAAATTTATTTATTTATTTATTTATTTATTTATGGCTGCGTTGGGTCTTTGTTGCTGTGTGTGGGCTTTCTCTAGTTGTGGCGAGCAGGGGCTACTCTTGGTTCTAGTGTGTAGGCTTCTCATTGCAGTGGCTTCTCTTGTTGTAGAGCATGGACTCTAGGCATGTGAGTTTCAGTAGTTGTGGCATGTGGGCTCAGTAGTTGTGGCTCAAGGGCTCTAGAGCACAGGCTCAGTAGTTGTGGCTCATGGGCTTAGTTGCTCTATGACATGTGGGATCTTCCTGGACCAGGGATTGAACCCGTGTCCCCTGCATTGACAGGAGGATTCTTAACCACTGCACCACCAGGAAAGTCCCCTGTATTGCATTTTTGTCTTAGTAGATTCATAAACTATTTCTAACTTAAAACATTACACTACAAACATTCCAGATTATCTGGTTTATCTAAGTAATCTCTTGTCTTTGAATGCTGGATCCTGATTTCCTGTCTGGGAAAGGGCAAGGTTAGGGGTAAATGGCGACTGTACATCATCATTACTGATTGCATTTCAGCAGTCATGTGAATTAGCATAGTTCCTAACATAGGGCCTGAGACCACTTATTTTGTCATGAAAGGAAATAATTTATTAGAAACAAAAATATTAACACAATTTAAAAATGTAACTCATTGATCTAGAAACGTATTTTTTCATAAGTATTGATTCTCATTACAATGAGATACAACAACATTATACTGAAAAAGGTTCATAAAACTTGAGTGGGGTGTATAAAAGTTTTTATTGTTTCTTTTGATTATAAAAATATGTCAACTGTGGAAATTTGGAAAAATACACAGTTTGAAGAAGAAATTAAAACATCTTGTAATCCCACTGCCAAAAGACAACTATTACCATTATTGGGTAATTATTTGATCTTTTCTTTCTGTACATATATATGTGTGTATACACACACATCTGTAACAAATACAAAAAAAAATTTTGACTGTACAGTGAGTTTAAGAATTCGACATCATAGTGTTTACACTATTTTATATCCCATTTTTCCATGTGATTATAGATACATTGGAAGATTTGATGGCTGCATTGTATATAATATACCTTAATAATTTTACCCGTTCCCCTATTTAGGAACTTTTAGGTTGTTTCCATTATTTTTAGAAACTTGACTTGTTCTACTATGATAAATGATGGTGAAATGAATGATTTTATAAATATATACTTAACAGCATTTCTGATTTTTCCTTATTTGGTTAAAAATGCATGGATATGCTAAAGGTTCTTTTTATATATTGTCAAATAACTTTATGCCTAAATATATCATATATTTCGTTAATTTTTGCTAATTTGATGTGTTTTTTTAAGATCTATTTTATTATTTATTTACTTATTTTTATTTTTGGCTGTGTTTGGTCTTCATTGCTGTGCACGGGCTTTCTCTAGTTGTGATGAGTGGGGGCTAGTCTTTGTTGCTGTGCGCGGGTTTCTCATTGCAGTGGCTTCTCTTGTTGCGGAGCATGGGCTCTAGGCTCGCAGGCTTCAGTAGTTGTGGCACTCGGGCTCAGCAGTTGTGGCAGTGGGCTCAGTAGTTGTGGCTCATGGGCTCTAGAGCTCAGGCTCAGTAGTTCTGGCGCATGGGCTTAGTTGCTTTGCAGCATGTGGGATCTTCCCAGACCAAGGATCCAACCTGTGTCCCCTGCATTGGCAGGCAGATTCTTAACCACTGTGCCACCAGGGAAGCACAATTTGATGTATTTTTAAATGTAATTTGCTTATTTCAATTTGCCTTCCTTTGATTATTGGTGAGGTTGAACATTTTATCATATACATATAAACGTATGTATTTCTTCTGTGAATTGTATCCATGTTCTTAATCTGTGTTTCTTATTGGTGTTTTTAATTGGGATATTCATATTTAATTATTGATTTGTAAGGTAAGTACCTTTCTCACATTTGTTTAAATTTTCTTTTTCTAATTGAACTTTGCTTTAAATTTTGTCCAAAACATTCTTGATATAAGACATTTTAAGGTATGTATAATCAAACCTATTTGCCTTTTCCTTTATAATTTTATTCCATATTTTTAGAAGATCATAAAGTGTGAACAGTATTACTTGTCTTCTATAGCTTTATTTAAAATTTAATCCAACTAGAATATATTTGACATAATTTGGAGATTCTAAAATAGGATTTTATCTTTTTAATTAGCAGAGTTTTCCAGCATCGTTTTTTGAATAATCTAACCCTTTGTGAAATTTCCTTTGTGAAACTGTTGTTTTTATTATTACTTTCATAGTTATTACTATTATTATATACCAAGGTTATATATACCCTCAGGAAATTTCAGGGCAATCTCATTAGTTATTCTGGTATTCTTTTAATTCTTATGTATGACCACATTGTTTTAATTTTCAGTGTATATATCTATACTCTCTAGTCGGTTTTCTGATATTTTTAGTTACTCTTTGTGAATTGAGTCTACCAAATAAATACTGCTAGGGTCGCTAATTATTTTTCTCACTGGAATTTCATTAAATTCTACTGGAAATTATTGCTATACTCCTAGAAGTCTCCTGGCTCATAAGTGTCTTCCACCCCAAGATATGGGATAATTCTCCATTCTTGCAAAATTATTTTTAGATTCCTCTATAAAATCATTTTATCCATATATGTATCCCATTATTTTTAGCTAGAAAATCTGAGGTCCCTTATGATTTATAGCTATTTGTATTAGCACTTATTTGATTTCTCCTTTAACTGATTTGGCCTATTCATAGGACAAACACTAATTTTTACAGTTTTTATTTGGTCTATTTTGTCACTGATTTAAATATATATATATATTTTTCATTTGTTTTTCTTATATTTCCAGGCATAAAAATTATCTGAAAATATCAGATGCTATTTTCTCATTTCCAATACTTCCTACTTCTGTTTCATGTCTGATAGCATAGGTTAAAATTTCTAGAAAGTTAACAAATAACAACATGAAAAATATTTTTGTTTTGTTTCAGATTTTATAAGAAATACATATTTTGTATTCTCTTTAAGTATGCTATAAGCTTACTATTTTTTACATTCCATAATTTTTTTCTTCTGTCTATTTTGCTAAAAAGTGTTTTTAAAATCAGGAATGCATATTAAGATTTATTAAATGACTTTTCAGGTCCTGTTGAATTTGTCACTTTATCTTTGACCTGTTACTGTGTTATATTTGATTAGTAGATTTCTAAATATTAAATCATTGTTGCATTACTGGGATATTTCTTGCCAGGTTATGGTAGCTGTTACTTTTAATGTATTATTGAATTTAGATTACTTGTATTTTATAAGAATACTCACTTATGTATTTATAAGACACACTCATCTACAATCAGAATTTAAATGGGCATATAGAATATATGAGAAATAGATTCCAGGCCAAGTACAATACATTTTTAGTGGCAACAAGCATACTCTTGAGAAATACTATGAGATTGCGAGTTTGGTCTGATAGTAATGGAAGGGTGGTAGGCTGTGACAGTATACTCTGTAGACTGAGGACTATATTTGGCTTCTTTTTCTCCTTCATATCTTACCTCTCTTCTTTCTTCTTCTCTTATACTCTTTCTCTTCTTCCTCATGGACCCATAATGTCCCTCCTCCATCCTACTTCCCCATGCCTTCCCCTCCTCCATCAGGAACACATGCATTTCCTTGCCCACCTAGCAAACCATTATTGCAGTTTTCATTCCAGAACAACTTCTCTGTGGAAGCTTTTCTTGACCTCACTAGCAGAGATAATGCTTTCTACGTTCTCCTATTGTCCACCCCCCCACCCTGCCCCCGCCTTTTTTCCCTCGCGTGACTGAAATTGTTTGAGTGGCTTATTTATTTTTCTAGAAGGCTCTGTCCTTCTCATCTTTTAACTTCTAAAATTTTGAAAAGCAGTATTATATACTCTTACATGTAATTTTATTGAGAATTTGTACTGAATATATTCCCTTTCTGGACACTGGCTTCCTTCTTGGGAACTGAGTTGAACTGTAGGTGCTAGAAAGTCATTAGAGTTATGCCATCAGTTCAAGATCAGTAGAACTCCACATGAATAATCCAGACATTTTTTTCTGAATATGTTTCATGTCTGTTGCCCAGATAGATGTATTGTCTATTTGTCTTCTAACAAGTACATAAAAACAGAGGACACAGTTAATCCAAAATGCAGAATTTCATATTGTATCATTCATGCTTTGTCCCACCCCCATCTCATAGTAAGGTGCAGGCTAAGTTGCTATAACAGAGAAACCGTGAGATACAATGCTTTAAGAATGTAGAAATTCTTACTGCTCATGTAGTATTCTTGAAGGGAGTGGCCCAGGTCATTGGCACACTGCTACTCCTTGTGGTCATATAACTCAGTTTCCTTTTGCCTTGTCTTTCCACCATCACCTGATGACAGAGTCACAACTGGAGCATGAACACCTCAGTGTTCTGAGAGGAATAGGAAAGTCTGAAAAGGGGGCACATCAGCCCCAGAAATGGCACCCATCACTTCTGCTTACGTTCATTTGAAGAGACCATAGTAACAAGGGAGCGCCTGCCAGGGAGACCTGACAATATAGCTGGGTGGTGGTAGCGCCCCTACTGGTGAAGGACAGAATAGAATTTGGTGGTCCTCTAGCAACCCCCGTAGCACATATCTACTCAAAGACTGCATACTTGACAAGGACAGTTTGAGCCTCAATGTATTTAAAGAAACCTATAAAGATAGAAACATGGAAAGTTTATCATTGCCTTTATTTTAGAACAGCCTATTAGTTGGAACTTGCAGGAATTAAAATAATGCTTATGTAATGTATCCTGGTATGCTTTTGTTGAATCGCTTGGGTAGTCACAGGTTGAATGCTGGTTTTCAGAAAGTGTAACTTGGACAATAAAGATATTTACATTAAATTTTTTTCACCTCATTTTGCATCTTCAATCCCTATTTTAATGTAGTAAAAAGTTATCTTGGACAAAGTGATATTTCTCTAAAAGCCTCTAATTTGAATTGGTCTTTTAGTTAACTTTAGTGGGAATGAGAAGAATTACCAGATATGATTCTGCAGATTTCCATCAAAGTCACATTAGGAGATAGCAGGGCTGCAAGCAAGGAAAAGGCCCAACAGGGACCTCTAATAGTGTGCTGAGTAGGCTGGGGCTAGGGATTTCATTCTAAAGAATGAGTCAGAAAAGTGGAAACAAATTTGTTTATATGAAGAATGGTTTCATCTTTTCTGTCCACTGAATAGGAACCCAAGGAGGGTAGAAGGAGAAGCAATATAGTGTGTGAAATGCAATGAGGCCGTTTACAGTGAAACCTGATGTAGTGTATCTAGTGTCATAATTTGGATTGCTCAGTAGGGAACTAGCTTGGCTTTAACTCTGTGAAGAGATATTAGGCAACTGATTGCATAGAAAATGCATTACCTTTCTTTCTTAAGGAACTGTTTCTGGAGTCTGTTTTGTGTTTTTTATGCCCATTTTAAAATGTTTCCTATTTGTACATTTCATATACAATGCTTCACTGTGGTAATAAAAAATATTGCAGTTCAAAACATGAAATTATATTAGGATAGTTCTCTAGTGACTAATATGACGGAAATATGACACTGATGTTTCATTCTATAAACTGCTATCATGCTATAAAAAAACATAGACGTATTAGATTGTACATAGACTTTCTGTCATATACATGGAAGCTGGAGTGACCAGGATACTTTCAGATATAGTCTATAGAGCTTTAATAAGGTTTTGTGCTTAAATTCAATATTACTATTACTGTTATTATTCATACTATTATTATTGACTTAATATATCATATTACTAAAATAGAAGTGACCATATTTAAATTTTGGATTAGCTTTTATTTCATGAATTATATTTGAATTCATGTACAGAATGCATAGACTAAATATCGATGCATTTTTTTTTAGAACTTAAAAAGATTGTTAAAACTTTTCATGTTGCTAACATACGTAATTGGTAATTTCCACCATCTGTAAAAACTAATCTCTTCATTTATTTAATGTTAACTCTTGGTTTAAGTTTTTGCATAGTAAAATATATCAATCATATATATTTTAAAAATAAGATCATATATATGTAATTATTTGGGTAAACTATGGTATGAGGCATTCTGGGACTTAGGCCATTAATGACAGAGGAAATCACTGCTTTGGATACAATGTTGAAAAAGATAACGTGTCATTTCTGTCCTGAAAAAAATGTTCTCTCACACTACATTAAAATAGGGTCAGTAAATTCAGTTTGGTTTTCAGGGACAATTTATGAGTCTTTTGTGTAAAATGAATAGAAGTAAGTAAGTTACAGGTGCTGTCAATGAATTTGAATGTGAAATATTTTGTATATTGTATAAACTGACATTAATAATAACACAGTGCCTTATGTAAATGAAATTTATCTTTTAGTCAGTATTCAGACCAGGTTTATATATATGTGTGTATGTTTGAGGGACATCTTTATTTATTTATTTTTTTTTATTGAAGTATAGTTGGTTTACAGTGTTGTGTTAATTTCTGCTGTACAGCAAAGTGATTCAGTTATACACATGTGTGTGTGTTTGTGTGTGTATGTATGTGTATACATGTATGTATATCCTTTTTTATATGTTCTTTTCCAGTATGGTTTATCAAAGGATACTGAATATAGTTCTCTGCTATACAGTAAGACCTTGTTGTTTATCCATTCCATATATAATAGCTTACATCTGCTAACCACAGTCTCCCACTCCATCCTCCCCAACCCCTTCCCTGTTGGCAACCACAAGTCTGTTCTCTATGTCCATGAGTCTGTTTCTATTTCATAGGTAGGTTCATTTGTGTTGTATTTTAGATTCCACATATAAGTGATAATATATGGTATTTGTCTTTCTCTTTCTGACTTCACTTAATATGATAATCTGTAGGTGCATCCATGTTGCTGCTGTTGGCATTATTTCATTCTTTTTTATGGCTGAGTAGTATTCCCTTGTGTATGTGTATCTATATCTATATCTATATCTGTATCTATCTATCTGTCTATCCCTACCTATCTCTATCTATCTATCTATCTATCTATCTATCTATCTATCTATCTATCTATACCACATTTTCTTTATCCATCATCTGTCAATGGATATTTAGGTTGTTTCCATGTTTTGGCTATTGTGAGTATTACTGCTGTGGACATGTGGTGCATGTATCTTTTTGGATTAGAGTTTTGTCTAGATATATGGTGGAATATCTTTAGAAGCTTATTTTGTGTTAACAGAAATGCAAAACACTTTCCCCTAATAAAAAAGTAAGTTTCCTATAATGTTATTGGGGTAATTGTGTAATTAAAGATTTGATAACTAAAATCTTATAGCACAAATTTGTTGTTCATTAATCATGATGATTTGTTTAATGATATTTAAAAAGAGCACCCCAAAGCCTTGTGGAAGTTAAAATGAAAGAGCCATTATTTAAGGGAGAAGAAAATTAAAATAAAACAAAATATGTAGGTGTAGCTGCACTATGTTTGAATGTGTCTTGTCAGTTTCAGTAAATTTAAAACACAGCAAAATCAGTCAGAAACTAGGCTGATGAGACTTTGAGGCTTTTTGTTTTGTCTGGATTGTGTGTATAAACACACACACATACATTTCTTCCTTTTAAGGAAACAAACATGCAAATTAAGAAGTGATTGGAAAGACTGAATATAGATAGTGAAAAGATTTTCAAACGTGTGTGTGGTCTATATGCTGTGGGCTAACAACTTTCTGGAAGGAATCCCTTACGCTTTTGATTTTAGTCCAATTAATACCCCAATGCTTTGGCTTAAATAAGAGAAATTTAGAAATGAAAAGGTCATGACAAAATTGGTTGCTGTTCCTGCATTCTTGTAATTCTGATAATCTGTGCAGATACTTTGTAGAGTAACAATTAACAGACTGTAAAAGTAATTCATTGCAAAAATTTTGTACCCATTGATGATGATATTAGATAAAACATTCATTCAACTCAGTGTAGAGACTGCTAAGTCTGTGATATAATTAACATGGTACCCTGTTGTACCTTAGATTACTATTATAGCTGAGCAACTGGCAGTGTCTCAATTATACCCTGACATTTCAGTTGTTTTATAAGTGTCGATATTTCTGTATAATTGATTGTATTAAAAATACAGCTCATTTTGTTGATTATGTATTCCTGTCCCATATGCCTGTTAGATTTCTCATTATCTCAGATACAAGTAGGAACAGTTTTAACCTACTTTATTCAGTTTGGTCCAGTTTGGTCCAGTTTTAAGTGTCAGAAAGAAGTGATGATGTACTTACAGTTGATGTTTTTTAAATACTTTATTTGATTTTGTGCCTTTTTATGGGTTTCCTCACATAGTTTTGTGTCGGCATTTTTTAATGCGTGTTTATCCCCAGGCCCTGTATTCTGGATGCGTTTCTTTCTGAACGATGTCAAAGACTCTGGTGTGATTTCACTTTTTAATCAGGCTGCAAAGACAGTTGGTCTCTGATAGGATTACAGGGTTGCTTTGTATCAGATATGCTTCTGATCAGCAGCTACACAACTTGGCCTCCTAGAGCTCTGGTGTTTATCTCTCATATCTAACTATTCTAATAGTTAGTCCCTCTAAAATAACTGTATTTTAATCATTTCTGATATTGGCATTGAAAAGGTAAAAAAGATGTTTAGATTGAAATTTTTGTTGTTGATTGGATTTTGTGTTTTAGTTTTCTCAGAAAGTTTTAGCTTGTAAATAGTTAATATTTAACATAAAAATATTCAAGTATAAATAATTCGTGTGATAGAAAAATGACTGGCTATTGAGTCTTAAGAGCAGTTAACAATGAATCTCTAAATTCTACACGTGAGACAAATATAATTTCTGTGTTGCAAGAACAGCCACTATTCTAAGGAAATACAAAAAAGAGATGCTTGGATTGCTGAGCTATAGAATATTGTCTTTGTATTACTTTAGTAGACTAAGTTGACCTGTCAGTTAGAGGCCCTATTAGTTCATCACTGCTTTGGATTTTTAATGAATGTTGCACTTTGCACACAAAGACAGGAAAAGCAACCAAAAAGGTGGTAGTTTCTTTTAGTTTGTCTAGGGTTACTTTCCTAAATTTATACTTTACGGTGCTGTAGCCACATCAGTTGATGAAGAGCGAAGAATTCAGCTGAGATAGAGTAATGACCAAAAGAAAGAAGTAATATCCTTTTATCCTTGCCAGAAAAAAATGGCAAGGATATAGGCAGCTCAGAGAAGAGACAGTACAAATGGTTAATAAACAGATGAAACATTTAACATTTACTCATAATAAGTCAGGCAGATTGTCATTTGTATCTACAAAATTAGCTAGGACAAAAACATACCCTTCAGTGGTGGTGAAAAATATATATATTAACTGAGGAAAGAAAATATCTACACAACCTTCAAGTGGACAGTTTGGCAGAAATTAATGTAATCTTTAAAATACTCATACTTTTTAATAAAGGTATTTTATTTTTAGAAAACTTCTCTAAAGGAAAAAAATATAGTTGATGATTTGTTCATAAATCTATACTAATAGACTACTGTGTTACTCCCACATGATAGCATATTTTTCAGTCATTAAAACTCAGTATATAATATTAAATGAGAAACAAAGACATCAAATATACATACCTTACTATCTAATCCTATAAAAAATATATGTACATAGGAAAAAGTATGGAAGCAAAATAGAGAATACTGCCAGGCTTACGTTTGTGTTTCGGATTATGAATTTCCTACCACAACTGTGTGTTAATGTTGGTATAATAATGAAAATTGCATATAAAAAGAAAAGGGAAAACTAAGCTGAAGCGAATAACTAGCTGCTTTTCCACCAAGAACATGTTGAATAGAAAAAAGGAGGAAGTAAAGTTAATTTTTGATGGGATAGTCCATAATAATAGCCCATCAGTTTAGTAAAAAGGAAAATCAATCAGTTGTTCAGTTCCTTCAGAAGAGTAAAACATTTTGTCAGTTGCCCCAATGAAAGTATTCCTCAATTGACTGTATTGACTAGCTGTTTTGCAGTTGTGTAGGCATGTTTTCAGAGAAAAAAATATTGCTGAAAAATACATAGTCAGTGAAACTTAATAACAGGGCACAGTGGGAGATCATTAAAATGAATCCTCTTGCCTCATCGAGATTGTATATTGTGATGCAGATTGTATTGATTTACTGCAAATATCTGTGTAAAATTGTTGTTCTCTTCAAGTGAGCATATGTATTAAAATCTGTATATTATAAAAGTCAGAATGCACGTTTGCTTGATAGCATTTTAATGAACAACCAAACTAATTAGACTATCATGTAGTTGTTGGATCATTTTTAGATTTCTTTCTAGCATTACACAGAAATTCATTAACTAATTACATTCTATTTTCTGTCCCGAGTGGGCATTTAAAAGAAGTCTGGGCAGTTCAATATTTCTCCTCTAAGCTGCTTGTAATGATGGTTCTGTGCCTGTGACATTTAGTGGAAATATATTGTCCAGGTCTACACTCAGATATGACATGCGTTAAGTCCCCATGGTTAAGAAGAAGCTCACTTTTGTCTGCTCTAGCTTAAAGTGTTTGGCTTATTCACATAGTTTCTTTCCAGTCACATTGACACTTATCTTTATGTGGAACAACCATTTTCAACATTTAAACAAGATGGAAAAATCAGGAATAATTAGTGGAAAGCTGTAAGAAAGGGTGTTAATTCTAAAGCAGGTTATGCTGTATCCTAGTCTGTGTATCTTCAGCTCTTGGTGTCTTCAGTTCTTACAAGCCCTGGTTGTTGGCACTGTGTTGCCATGCTCTTATCCATTGTAAATATGTTGAAGGTCAAGAGCTCTGAATTGTAGAATTTTAGAGGAAGGAGAGACCTTAATAAAGACCTTCCATTTCCTTAATGGGGAATGAGAGGTACAGAGAATTTATGGAAATTGCCTAAGGTCAGATATACTTAGTGACAAAAGCAGAATTAGACCTTTGTTCTGTTGCCCTATTATCCATCTTTTTTTTTTTCTTTGAGAGGCTGAAAATGAAGTCTCTCGATAGCGTGGTGATCAAGACCATGGAATATGGAGCCATACTTTCTTGATTTAAATACTGGCCCTGTTCCTTACTAGCTTTGTGACTTTGGCGAAATTACTTAACCTTGCTCAGTCCATCAGTTTCCTTATTTGTACAACAAGGGGGTCATTGTGAAGATTAAATGAGCGAATATATGTAAGGTGTATAAAATAGTACCTGGAATAAATTAAGTGCTCTGTAAGTGTATCTTAATGTAAGTACCAAGAGGAGAAGCAGTGTAGACAAAGAGGGCACATTATCCCTATGTATATATGCCATTTTAAATAATATTATTTATAATGTTTGTTTTAGTAGTACCAATTGAATATAAAGGAAATATAGGCAGCCCATCACATGAGTTATAAAGATTAACAAAGGTCATATATGGTAACTTTACTTAATATCTTCAGCCCATATATTTTTTTTCACACATACCTTCTATTTTTTTTGTTGCTTAGAAATACTTTTCAGTTGGGACTTTTTTGAATTGATAGCTTTTAATATGCAAGTTTTAATAACAAAGAGAAAATGTTAAGTCTTACCAGAAAATATACAGAGATTCCATAAGGAAAAAAATACTGAGCTATGTATAAAACTTGATAATGCTCCTTTTCCTCCTTTATAAATAAAATTTGACAATATTGTATTTTTAGTCTTTTGTCTTTCCCTTCAGTATCCCTGAGAGGTATTACTGACATAGTCTATTAACAATATGCAAACTATATTAAAGTTCTTACATAATACCTTAATTTATCTAAGAATGTTTTTCTTTGTTCAAAGTAAAAAGTAAGAAGCTACTGGGCTTTGCTCCTTTGGTTTGAAGACTGTCTTTCTGCCTACTTAGAGGCCAACTGATCCCTCTATACTGACTCCTTTTTTAATGACCTCTATTTGCAGAGAATATTTTGGGGGGAAGTTTTAACTATTTATCTTAGGGACTGTCCACACTTAAGAAAGATAGCCTCTGGCTTAACATTTTCTGTGCATGTTTAGAAATGGTATCCTCATGGCCATGCAGGCTTCACATTCTTGAGCTATTTTCAGCTCTGGCTGCTTTTAAAACAGAAAGGAGAGCGAAACAGCAGCTCCAGAAGGGCAAGCTGGATCGTGCACTTTCAAGTGTAGACCTGGCCTTAAAGAACAATCTGCTGAATGGCATTGAAAGGATAAGACCCAGAAGAGATATTATTTTCTCTATTTTAATGCTTTCTGAGTGCCTTGAAAGTGATACTTGACCTGTATATCATAAATCCAAACCAGAACATTTTAGAAGTCATTTATATCTTAGCTTTTCCTACTTCCATCGCATCCCCTGAGAGTGCATATCATCATATTATTAGTTGGACTAAGTGCTTCCTAGGGGGCAGTGTGAGTTGACATACGCGGAGCTAGTTGATCTGAATTGCATATTCTAAATGAGGTGTCCTGCTTAAGTGACTAAGAGTGGTTTCAGGGTGACCATTATATTTTGCCCTTTTCTACCCCAGAATGACCTGAAATGGAAGACAACTGGGTTCATTCTGTGGAGAGTGAATTTCTTGCTCTGCCCAGATATAGGTCTCTTGGCATTTTTAACATGTACCAGAGAGAAGAAAGGAGAATCAAGTGTACAACTCATTTGCTAATGGTGACGTGAACATGCTGTCTCCAT
Organism: Hippopotamus amphibius kiboko; assembly: GCF_030028045.1. NCBI lineage: Eukaryota > Metazoa > Chordata > Mammalia > Artiodactyla > Hippopotamidae > Hippopotamus > Hippopotamus amphibius. The sequence continues at coordinate 31,623,619 of NC_080191.1, forward strand.
GTGAATAGAAGATCGAGTGACTGCAAGGAAGAAAAGGAAAAAAGAATTCTGGGTTGGTGGGGAAATTTTCTTATCCTACATCTTAGATAAATGTCCAATATGTATATCTCAAGTAAGAAATCAAAGGAAAGGCTTATTTCAGGCTTCTTTTTTTTTTAATGAATTTATTTATTTATTTATTTATTTATTTATTTATTTTGTTGGCTGTGTTGGATCTTCTTTGCTGCACAGAGGCTTTCTCTAGTTGTGGCGAGCGGGGGCTACTCTTTGTTGTGGTGCGCGGGCTTCTCATTGCAGTGGCCTCTCGTTGTAGAGCACGGGCTCTAGGCACGTGGGCTTCAGTAGTTGTGGCACATGGGCTCAGTAGCTGTGGCTCACGGGCTCTAGAGCACAGGCTCAATAATTGTGGCGCACGGACTTAGTTGCTCCGTGGCATGTGGTATCTTCCTGGGGCAGGGATAGAACCCATGTCCCCTGCATTGGCAGGCGGATTCTTACCCACTGTGCCACCTAGGAAGTCCCAGGCTTCTTTTTGAAATAATAGCTTGCACAAGGGAGAACATGGTTTTAAAAAAATAGTATGAATAATATGAAATCAACTCACAACATTTGGGAGTGTATCAGAGGTTAGGAGGCATATAATTTATGCTGCCTCACCTCCATGTTTTTCTTATTTTAAAACAAATTCTGTTTCATTCTTGAATAAAAAAAAAAACTCAAGACATAAAATTAACATTACAGGCATTTCCATTTCCTCTGAATTTGGGAGTTGGTATTTGCTGTTTTTCTTCTCACTTGTAAACCACAAAGATAACATGAATTTTATGTTATAGATGTGTGGCTGCCATTCATCTATATCTGTTCATTGACAAAAATCTGCCACTCTTCTATGATTCAACCCATTTTCTGGTCCATATTAAAGCAATCAGTTTGGATCATTTTGAGCTCAGATGCCAGAAACCCCATCTCATACTGGTTTAAAACATAAAGCAATTATTAACACATAAAAAGACATCTACAGGTAGAGTGGGTTCACTGGTTGAGTGATTTTGTCTTGAATATATCATCAATGATTCAGATTTTTTCAGTTTTTTTTCTCTGTCATCTTGGAGTTTTGGTCTTGTCCTCAAGATAGTTCCTCTAAGACAACTCCAGCAAAAACTAGGACAGTGTGTTTTCTATTTATAGTGTCTGTTTAGGGTGAGGAGGATGAGGTATAAACAGAGAGAGAACATGGTGCGTCTTCCAAGCCCTTAAAAGCCTTTCATTTTGTCTCATTGAATCCATCGTGGACCAAAATCAGTAATTGGGAATACCATGAACTAAGTGGCTGGCGAATCAGCATTGGCATCTAGGGCTGGGAATGCAGTTGATGCCTAAGCAAAATGGAATTCTTTAGAAAAGAAGAAAGAAGAAGTGGTTGCTGGATAAGTAATAATCAGGGTCCGTCTTAGAAGTCTTATGTATAAAACAATATAGACCACTTCTAGCCATTAGGATGACTATTATAAAAAATGGAGTATAACAAATGTTGGCAAAGATTTCAAGAAATGGGAACCCTCATACATCACTGATGGCAATGTAAAATGGGGCACCCATCGGGGAACAGTTTGGCAGTTTCTCAAAAAAGTTAAATTCATGATCCAGCAATTTCATTCCTGGCTATATACCTAGAAGAATTAAAAGCAAGGACTTAAAACAATACTTGCACACCCATGTTCATAGTAGCATTACTCATAATAGCTAAAAGATGGGAGTAACCTAAGTGTCCATTAACAGATGAGTGGATAAACAAAATGCAGTATGGAATGCAATGGGATATTATTCATCCATAAAAAAGGGTTGAAGTCCTGATACCTGCTGTATAATATGGATGAATCTTGAAAACATTATGCTAAGTGAAGTATGCCAGCCACAAAAGGACAGGTGTTGTGTGATTTGTTGTATAAATTATCTGCAATAGGCAAATTCAGGGAGCAGAAAGTAGAATAGAGGTTATGAGGAGCTGGGGAAAAAGGCAAATGGAGAGTTGTTTAATGGGTGTAAAGTTTCTGTTTGGGAAGATGAAAAAATTCTGGGAAGTAGTGGTGAGAGTTACACAACGTTGTGAATGTGCTTAACGCCACCAAATTGTATATGTATAAATGGTTAAAATGGTAAATTGTGTGTTATGTATATTTGACCACACAAAAAAAGCTAAGCAGAACAAACTTGAGATCATGTATTGGTCACTTTAAGAGCTTGTGAATAAACTTCAGGAATCAAGAAATTGGTTTCTTCACTGTTCTCCTTATCCCTGTTCACCAAGATAAAGAGAACCGAATTTGGAGTATTCATCTAAAGTCAGCCACCAATGCTTGGTACTAATTCCCAAGACCAACTCTTAAACATTGGTGTTTATTCCCCATAAAAAACTTGGTTTCTTTAGCCATGTAAGGTTCTGATAAGCTGACTGACTTCAGCTATTCCTACAAAGCAAATGTTACCACAATGATAAGCTTTGGCAACAAACACGGGCAAAAACAAGCTACATCTTTCTGTGAATTTTTAGTCTTAGTATTTATTCTCAAATTCCTTAGTCAACATACTGATAAGTTAGAAGTCCAGGTATTGAGGGAAATGCCAAATCTCTCTTTCTTGCTTTATTTTCTGAATGAAATAAAGAACGGATACAGATATAAAATAGAGATGAAAGTAACAGCCTTATTGTTGGTTATTGTAAATATTTGGTTTCCTCGTGAAGTGGTACTCTGGTAAACTGTATGATACAGTGAGGCTTCTGCCTAAAACCCAGGTGGCCTTTTAATGACTTTAGAACAGATCTGTGGGCAAGGTCAGCTTTTCAGGGTTTAACTAATCTCTAAAAACCTGAAAGAGAGAGAGGATTGTATTCTTTCTTTTTTCAGGACACGGAGACCCTACTCAGGTGTGCCTAAAAAGGTGAAGAAAAATAATCAACTGCCTGTTACTTCTGCACACAGGCAGATCAAACTGCATTATGTCCTTGATCCTAGCGACACACGAGCAATGACCTTTAACACATGAATCCCATCTACTAACAGAGTATGGGTCGTTGACTGCCAGGCTTAACCCAGTCAGATCAGCTACCACTCCTTCCTTGGGGAGGGACATCCTCCTTTTTACACTCATGGAAGGGGCACGGAAAAAAGTCTAGATTGTCATCCAACAGATGCAACTTGCACGTTTGAAAGGTCGTACAGACCAGCATGTGTAGGTCTTTCAAGTGTATCTGGCTAACAGTGCTCTCCAAGCCACTCTTAATTCTCATACAGCGCTGTTCAAAGACTGAGGCTCGTACCAGACGTCATTGACTTCACTTTTATTTCCTTGACACTGATTGAGCTCAGTCTCCTAGTATTGTTTCTAAGATCAAGCTGCGGAATAAGCAGAAGGCAAAACAAATTGACATTCTGTGGTGCTAAATAGGAAATACCTAAATGAATTTTGGTTCTATATATTGAATATAGGGCATCCTTACCTGCCTCTGTTTTCAAACAATTTGTATGCAAAAATTTCTAGCTCTTAAAACTCTTTCACTGAAGCTCCATTCATATAGGACAGTAACTTCTCCTAAAAGGTTCTCTCAGCTCAGACTTCTTTCTGATTGTTTTGAAAACCAAATAAATGTATATTATAGGCTCTTAAAGCACCAAGGGAGGACAAATATCTAGTTGATCCACTCATTTTAAAGGATTCGGCAGTTGATGCCTGTAACTTGAGAGTGACTTGTAAGCCCAGTGTCCCGTGGCTAGATAGTGGTAGAGCAGAGTAGGGGATGTGGGTTATTTGTCCCTTTTAGTTGGATTTAGTCAAATATTCAAATGAAAGACTATAATGAAACCATTAAAATGTAGAGCTATAATATGATAAGATCATACCCATTCATTGGTTTTCATGCCAGTATCGTTCTGTAAGATTTCTGGTAGGAATTATCCCAGAGGGTGGATGCCCATTTTACCAGGGTCTCAATTCACAGAAGGCCTGGAATCTAAAATTTAGATGCTTTGCCTTAATGTCCTCTGGGTTGCACAAGGATGTTGCCTAATGTTTTTACGTTAAAAGTATTAATATGTTAATATATAAAATATTTTTTTAAAAACCCTCCATTTTGTCATTTTTTCAGTTTTTGATATATAAGGTATGTCAAAAATGACAGTGCTGGAGTTTCTCTGGAGCCCTGAGTGGTCTTGTCTGTGCCGTTGGCCACACAGCCCGGCGCGGGCTGCTGCCACTCTGTCGTTTGATAGCTCTCACTGTCAGAAATTCCAGCTGTCCAGATGCCAGCCCTCTGAATCGCAACAGGCTTTCGGAATCACTCAGGACTCCAGAATAACTGAACAAGATCTAGAAACCATTAGCTTGTTGGTGAAACAGAAGAAACAGAAATGGCAGAGAAGAGCACAGGTTGAAAGGATTAGAGAAGGTTTGCTGGGTGGTGCACAGATTGGCTGTTGATATTTTTACAGGACCTGTGAAACCTGAGAAGCGTTCAAGGACAGGGATGAGGCAGAAGTTACCAAGAAAAGAAAAGCAGAGGAGAACAAGGAAGAGAGTGGGCGAGGAGGAGCGGCAGGAGTGGAGGAGGAGAACCAGTGAGAGGGGCAGCAGAGTGGGCTTTCCGAGGAGAGAAAACCCAGCACCCTAGAAAATTTGTCATTTATACCCCAGGATTCTGGGAAGGCATATCATGTCCCTACTTTGGGACATGTGGTTGGGGGAGGGGAGCAGGTACTGGAGGAAGAGGTTCACCTGAACTTCTCCACGGTCAATCAAAAGCCATGGTACCCATCGCAGTTCAGCACTTTATACAAGACAAACTTGACTGAAGCGTTACAGTGGTGTTTTGATACCATTGTAATGTATCAGTCAGGCTAAATTGATTGAAAGAAAAAAAGATCCTCTTAAGTTTCTTCAGGGAAAAAAAGCCATGTATTTTAAAGAAAAACACAGAGTGGAAGTGGGTCTTTAAAGCCCATGAGTCTCAAGGCATCTTCAAAGACGGATGTGTTTCTCCTCCTCTGGCCCCTTTACCTCCTCCCTTCCCTTCCTCTTCCCCTCCTCCTTCTCTCCCAGCAGCTCTGCCCCTTTCCACACATCTAATTTACTCTCTGTTCACCACCAGATGACTTCATCCTTCTCTCTGTATCCTTTCTGGTCCCTCTAAACTTTGGATTAGGTCACCATTAACTCACTACTGACTGGCATCCTTTCTTGGTGTTTCCCTTGATACATTTTGAAAACGAAGAATCCAGATGGCTCAGCTCACCCTTTCAGAGCGATATAGGCTGTGTCATATGCGAGACTGTGAGTCAGCTGGCCATTCATCTTGGTGCTGATTTTTGGGCCACTCACCTGGGGAAGGGCCAGGGTATGGTCACAGTGGTATGAAATGTAGATACTTAGGCAAAGGAGGCTGTGATTGGGGTGAGGAATTCTCCAGAAGCAATCCATCGACACCTCTAGTGCAGCTTACCACAGTAAGCTCACCACAGTACCGTAATGTAATAGGCACAGATGGGGTAGAACAGAGCTGAGTTTTGTAGGGAGGTGGAATACGGCGGGTACGACACAGACTCGAGACCTCATTTACAAACAACAAGGCCAGACACATAGGAAAATTGTGTTAGCTGTAAAAGAAGGAACAGACGTGTGAAAGGTTGATGAATTGCTATAGCATTCGTTCATCTCCCTTGTATGATATCAAATCTTAGAAAGGCAACTGTTCACGTTTTTGGGTGCCTGGTAAATCATCTCAAGCTGTTGCAGATTCAGTATCATGCATATGACAAAATTAGGCAAGTCAACTGTGTGTTACATGAGTGGCTCATTTCAGCTGATGTTCTGTTACATCTGCAGCTGCCTCTGCATCTCAGACACGTAACATTAACTGATGTTCGTAATGATAACACGGAGTCATTAAGGAAATCTTGTATTATGTCTGGTACAGTAGACTTGAGAAGTAAAGAGGTGCAATGGAGAAAGAACTAAGACTTAGGAGTACCTGCTGAATTGCAGACGCAGAGGGTGATGAGCTGCTTATGCTTCTGTGCTTAAGCAACAGAATTCCTGTGAGGCAGGCACAGTTGTACCATTTTACAACTGAGAAAACATGTTTACGCAGATTAAATAAATTGTCCAAAGTCGGGTCAGGAATGCAAATCCATCTCACTCCAGAGCTTGTGCTCCCCCTTCACACCGCAAATTTGTTTTATTTATTTATTTATTTATTTATTTATTTATTTATTTATTTATTTATTTATGGCTGCGTTGGATCTTCGTTGCTACATGTGGGCTTTCTCTAGTTGTGGAGAGCAGGGGCTACTCTTTGTTGCAATGCACAGGCTTCTCATTGCAGTGGCTTCTCTTGTTGTGGAGCATGGGTTCTAGGCACACAGGCTTCAGTAGTTGTAGCAGGTGGGCTCAGTAGTTGTGGCCCACGGGCTTAGTTGCTCGGCGGCATGTGGAATCTTCTCAGACTAGGGCTCAATCCTGTGTCCCCTGCATTGGCAGGCAGATTTTTAACCACTGTGCCACCAGGGAAGTCACTAACTTTTTAATAAGAAATTTTCGAGTCGGTATTTAAATAAGTTACTCTTAGGTAGTCAACATTAGCTAACTGATGACTCAGACTCAAAATATGCACAAAAGAAAGAAGAGATCTAACATTTGGGCAGGTGGCCATGCACACTGGTTTATTATACTGGGTGCAATGTATGATTACCGCCAAGTTGTAAGTTGAGGAAATTGAAGTTCTTTGAGGCAAAGTGACTCGCCCAAGGCTATACACTTAGAAAGCTGAGGCTGTAGTCTCTTTTTCAGGCTTCTCTTGCTCAACCCACTACTTAAATGTTAGCTTTTCTTAAGTTTAATTCTGACCTCAGTTCTTTTGTCTGCTTCTCCTGTATACTTTGAGCTGGTTTCAGATATAGTAAGTCTGAAATTTATGACTTTAGACCCTGTCTCTCTCAAATTCCCTACCTAACTTAGATGATTCCTCCTTCATATCCTGTGGGGGTGCTCAGACTTAAAATATGTAATTTGCTATTTTTCCATAGTTGCCTATAGGTGCCTCCCACCCTATGTTCTTGTCTCTGAATGGTCCCAGTTTACTAAGCAAGAAATCTTTATGTCATCCTGCTTGAGTCAATTCATGCTGACTGATGACCTCCCGGTATCTTGATATTCATCTCCTTCATCCTTTTCTTTTTTTTTTTTATTTGAAATATAGTTGATTTACAATATTATTATTAGTTTCAGATGTACCACACAGTGATTCAGTATTTCCTCCTTCAGCTTCTTATGCCATTTCCTTAGTTTATGTCAATTCTAAATGGTTGTAGTAGCCTTATGAGTCAGTCTTTCTCAGCGCTCTTCGAGTGGGCTTTCCTTTGAATAATTTTGATCCATGTTGCTTTTTCGCTCACTCGTTCTTCAGTGGCTCCCCACTGCAAAAGGATAGCCTATATACTTCTTTGCATAGTACACATAACCCTTCATGACCTGGCCTCTGTTTGCCTTTCTCATTTTACCACCTGCCTCTTACTCCCACCTTTGTGTTGATATAGTAATTTTGAGATACTTATGGTTCCCCAGACATGCCTGAAATTTTTACAGTTTTCTGACTTTTCCTATGTTGTTCCCTTCATCTGCTGGTTCACCTAACTATTCATCAAGCTCCCTTTCAAATGATATTTGACTTCTAAGTTTTTCCATTTGTTTAGGGCTGGTACTACTTTTCATTCACACTTCCAGTACAGCAGGTGTCTTCATGTGCTATCGGTACAGATGGAGCTTTGTTCCTTCCATTGATAATCTTGAACTGAGATGTGGTCATTCTGCTCTTTGCCGTTGGCATCCTTTCTGACAGATCAGGCATCTGTTCTGACTGGTCAGTGGTCATGCCATACAGTTGTTAAGTGTTTTTAGTACCAACTGCAGCTTACTACCAAGCAGTGTGTGGCAGAGAGAAGGTGCTCAGAAATACCTGTTGATTCTCAAATTATGAAAGGCTGAATGCCTGAGTTATGGCTAGCTTCACAGCTGCATCTCACCCTCTTATTCTTACTGTGTCTGATCTTCCTGCACTGAGCCAGATGGGTCCCTCCAACACTTCCAGCTGGGCTGGTTCTGTACTTTAGCAAAACAAAGAACAAATATATCTCACAATAAACTCTTCCTTATTTGAAGAAAGCTTGCATGTCTCATTGAGGTGTCATTCTTAACAAACCAATGTCCACACAATATTTATTTCTCAAATAGCTTTAAGACCTCTTGCTGCCTAGAGATTGTCCTCTAATCATCTAAATTTCCACTGAGAGCACAGGAATGAGAACTAAGAATAATAAATCATTGCAGGATGGAGTAAGATGGTTGGCTCCCATGGATTGAAAGGGCATTGGCTGATATTCATGCGGCTTGATGACACTGGCTCTCTTCACACCCATATCACATTGAACTTGTGATCATTTATAGACCAGGTGTTTTTCTTTTTATATTTTTATGAGAGCTGCTATCAAGTTAGATAATTCTACCCTATACTTATACCATTGATTTTTAAAATGTAAGTGTGGGGCTTTAATTATGCCCCTGCCCATCATAAAAAATAAATTTATGCTTCTGGTGATCTCATCCTGCATACACCTTTGTTCTCCATCCTGGTTTGGGATTGTCTGCAGTTTGACAAGTGTGCTTTCTCTATCTTTCTTACAAATCACTGACAAAAATATATAAACAGCGGAATAAGTCACAGAACCCTATGTTACACCAGTTTCCCTCCAACTTCAGATTGATTCATTAATCATTGTTCGGGTGCTAAATGTTTGGGTATAGATTCCTGGCTCGTGGGGTGTTTTTTACTTCCCGTCTCATTCCTCTGCCTTGTCCACAAGCCATAATTAGGGACTTAATTAAATGTCTTGCTTACATTAACGAGTACCACGTCTGCAAGTTTACTTAATCTATAATTACCTGCTCTTATTAGAAATTCATCACCATCCTCATTGTCATCATCTGTCTTTTGGAATCAATTTACATATGTAAACCTCAGTCTTAGTTGTTAGCTGGGCCCCGGTCCTACACCTCAGAGTTACTTTTCACTTTGATTAACCTCCACTTCTGTGGCTTGGAATGTCCCGTTTCTCTCCGGGCTTCCTCCTGAGGCCCGGAAGGCTCAGTTGTATGACCTTTGCTTCTGTCTCTCTCAGCTGCCTTCATAAAGTCAGGCGCAAATTGAAGACCTGATTTCGTATGAAGTCTATTCAGACTGAACCTTCTGGAAGTTTTCAGGTCCCCTAAAGATCTTTGTGCACAGAGGTGAGTCAAATTACTTATTGTGTTGCCTTCTGGTGCAGTGTTGGTGTTGGCACTTGCTCCTCACCTTCTTTCTCATAATTGCCCAGGGCTTCAACTTCTTCTCCTTCCACTCTACCTAGCAATTCATCTCTCCCTAGTTACCATCCATAATTTGTATTGCCAAATACCCTGAAGTCTTTAGTGAATGAAGACCTCGCTGTTTACACTCTCTATGGAGAACTGGTGTTTTATGTGTGTGTGTGTGTGTATGTATATATAGATGTGTGTGTATATATATATATAATCTGCGTTGCATATTAATTCATTTAATTTGTGAAGAAAATCTGTGAGATAGATATTAGTCACATTTTGCATATTGCTGAACTAAAGCTTAGGTAAGTTGGCTTTTCTCAAGATTTATGATGAGTCAGTTGTGAGGCTGAAATTTGAGTCTGGGCTTGTGACTCAGAGGCACTCTTGTGAGCCATTGAATTAGCCCATCTCTTATCTTATGAGCGCAGATTTCCTTTCTTCCTTTATCCTTCCTCCCTTCCTTCCTTCCCTCTTCATCTTTTTAACCTTTTCTTTTTCACTGTGGCTGTCTCCTTTCTCCCTTTTCTCTTCTTCCCTCTCCTTAGTACCAGGTTGGAGGTCTAGGAAAGAGGCCCTGGCCTGGGTTTAACCGTTACAAGTCAAACCCCCAAACTGGAAATCAGAACATACGTTCTCTCAACTTTATCTCTTATGCTTTCAACAAACTTTGCACAATGGAGAAGAGTGTTCTTACGCTCCCCAGGTCAATTTCTCCTTAAAAAAAGTCAGTCAAGTATTAGTGATGAGGAAAAGAATCTCTTTAAAGTCAGTTAACGCTCTGAACCTTTCACTTCTTCAGATTTAGTTTTTGACAGGCAGAAATGAGGAAATGAAGCAATTTGGAGAATACTTACTCTAGAGAGCTTGCTGCTTTTAAAGGCTTTGGCTTCTTGCCTAATCATATTTTCATGTCAGAAACTGACCATTCTTTAGTGTCTCTCTTTGCAATACGTCTAAGACAAATCTTAGTCCCTAGGCAGGTGGATGTCTTAGACTACAGAGAACAGCAAAAGGAAAAACAGTAATATTTAAAAAGGTCCACTTAAGTCAAAGATTGAATATATTTATAATTTTTAGTTTTATATTTGATTTGAGATTTTCTTTGAGAAGATGGTGAAAATAGCAGCTGAGAAAAAGTGTTTTTATTTTTTTAATTTTTAAATTGAAAAAATATACATATATATTTTTTGGCTATGTTAGGTCTCATTGCTGCGCACGGGCTTTCTCTAATTGTGGGGAGCAGGGGCTTCTCTTGTTGCGGAGCACAGGCTCTAGGCAAGAGGACTTCAGTGGTTGTGGCACGTGGGCTCAGTAATTGTGGCTCCAGGGCTCTAGAGCACAGGCTCAGTAGTTGTGGTGCATGGATTTAAGTTGTTCTGCAGCATGTGGTATCTTCCTGGGCCAGGGATTGAACCTGTGTCCCCTGACTTGGTAGGCGGATTCTTAACCACTGAGCCTCCAGGGAAGTCCCAGAGGTTAAAGTTTTGATCTAATGTGTAAATATTATAGTCATCTGATCCATCATCTCCTTGATTGTCTTCTTTTTAAAATCATATCTTTTATATTAATATTATTGTCCTTAGTAGTTTTCATAAGTCTCAGTTCATTTTGAGCTGTAATCTAGAGCTCTTATAAGTTTCTGATTTTATTTACGTTCCTTCTTTGGTGCTCCTGCCTCTTTGTAGTCATATTTCATAGTGCGTTTATTAGAAAGCAGCCAGTGAAATAGCACTTTCTTTAGTTATTTCACTTTTTTTCTCTTTAGGATTATTTTCAATTAAACATCTGTATTTGCAGTTTTAGAAACACTTTATTTTAGAGCCTCATGTGGTGGGATTCAATTTAATATTTCTTGATGTTTTTTGAAATGTTTCATGAATTCTAAAATAAATGGTTCAGTGTACCAGGCATTTCCTTTGTTTTAGCTTGTTTTTTCCCCTCTAATTTCAATAGGGAGTATTCTTATTATTCTGAGACTTCTTTCATTGCCACAAACAATATTTCCTGCGGGTCCGAAGTAAATTTATAGTAGTCGCTTCCCTTCCTGCTGCCTGTATGTATCAGTCATTTTTCTACAAAGAAAGTGAAAATTCATTGAATGGGAAACTTTGAAACATCCCACAATTCTCTTTGTATGTTATGGACGTATTTCATGTCTTAGCATAGAGACTGATGTTCACTCCCGTATTATAAACAGTGAAGTGTTGTTATAACTGATCTAAAGCAAGAGTTTCCAAGAGACGATTAATTAATAATTTTGGAGAATTGAGAAAAAGAGAGGTTAAATTGATCTTTGCCGGACACAATACTTTCTTTACCCTGGAAGTTGAAGACTGTAGATAAGGAGGCTGATACTAGTTTTCTTGATATAGTTTTAGTTATATTAAATGAAATTTTGTTTTAGTTGGCTGTTAGACAAATTTTAGGAAGATAAAAATGATATAGAATTATTTGTGCCTCTGTAGAAGCATGGTCTCACATTTATGGTCTGGAAATGGAAAAGGGTGGTGCGTAATTTAAATACTGAAGGACACAATTTATCAAATGGTAAGTCAAGTACAAAAATGGCCTTGTAAAAAGATGACTCTGTTAAAGGAGGAAGTAAGCCATTTAGTGAAGCCAGGACAGGTACACACATGTGGATGTAGATAATACTACACAAAACAGCCCTACTTGGGTTTAGATGGATTTGTTAGTGGACATGAGTGGCCCTTAAGAATGGAAGGTTGTGTGTTTATACTGCCTCTATACATAAGAAGTTGGTACTACCAACATAATCAAAGTAAAACAGGGCACAAAAAAAATTTCATATTATTTTGCTTTAAAAAAGGAATTCCTACAGCTAGAGTGAGATAGGTGGTTCAACTACTTCAGTATATACAGTGTTGATAATTAATATGTTGCATTACTATTTTCATATTAAATGTCATTCTAAAATTTGACCTCTCTAGTATTGATATTGAAATAGCACTATTTCCAGTCATGCAATTAATCCTAATTAAACATTAGTACAAAATCTGGAAGATCAGGAAGTTTTTAGTGCCATCTTGAATCTTATGGTTGCAGAATTAATTTAACAACCCTGTTTGGGGATAATACATTCCAAAATGAGATTTAAAGAAGCATCACTTTATTCACAAGGTTTATATCTGCTTCATATGCATTCTTCAGCAGTATTCAGGAAACAGCTGTCAGATAAATTATAAAAATACATGATAAACAAAACCAACTCATCTTTATAATTGATTTTAATCTTGCTTCATCTAGACAGCATAATGCTCTTCACTCATAGCAGGGTGAATAAAATGTGTGCAATTACTTAGCAATTCACCACGACTTAAAAATCTACAGAGGCTTCCTCTATTACTAATAAAGTCTAATGTCCAAAGTGGCAAATTATTGGTAGGTGCTTTTGAAGATCAACTGATAATTAGTCATACCGCTTTGTTCAAGTTTAATTTCAAGAAACAAAGGAGGAGACTTGATTATTGGTAGTCATAGCAATGACTTCTGGGAAAATGCAACTGAATAATTTATTAATTGATCGTGACTGAAAGTCATTAACCTCTGATGGCTGTTCGAACAGCTAATGTGAAACTGCAACTGATGACTTTTACAAAACCCCTGCCATATTAGCTCTTTCTTTTTTTTTTTAATTTTATTTATTTATTTATTATTTTTTGGGGGGTACACCAAGTTCAATCATCTGTTTTTATACACATATCCCCGTATTCCCTCCCTCATATATTAGCTCTTTCTTAATTGTTGCTTTTATTCCTTGAAGTTGAAATTGGAACATAGATGGAAAAGTCATGACTCGAAACTTTTTTTTGCAGGTAGAGAAAATTCTTTTCAGTTTTAAATGCCTTCCAGAATAAGAGGGAATAGATTTTATTTAGTTACCTGAAAAAAACAGTAAATATTAAATGGTGAAGAATATCAGGGTTCCTCAGTCTGATGATGTGCTTTTGTCAACATCAGAGGTTAGCACAACTGCTTCTCTATGGACGTAACTGAGAGTGGCCCATGATATTTCTGTATATACCACAGAAAAAGAGAGAAAGTTGACTCTGGCAGCAGTCGTTATCATTTATTTATCTCTCTTTCAAACTTAGCCGTCTCTCTCACTTCATAGCAATGGCTAGGATTCTCCTGAGTTTTATTCTGGGTACCATGAACTGTCAGGAATACAGTAAGGTATCAGGATAGGATTCATAAGGTAGACCTAATTTTCTCAATCTATCAGATACTGGAAATATGCAGAGGATATAATCAAAGTGTAGTAATGTCATTTACCTATTTAATTTTAAACATGATTAATAAACACTAATTTAGTTGCATTCTATCAATGTGATAAAAACTCATGCATTGAAAGTTGTCAACTGGTGATTTTCACATTAAACTGTACAAAGCTATTTCAATCCATTGTATGGAATTTTCTATGACGACAAGAAAGAATCAATTAAATGTGTGTGATTTAGGAACTGAACATTGACAGCTTTGGTTTTCTTACAGATTTGGTCCATGGTGGCCGTTTGTCAAAATGTCAGTAGGTTATCAGGGTGCAGTGGCAGGTTTTCTTTGTATTCCTGTCATCTTTAAATTGATCAAGTGTTTCTTATCTGCCCGTTTTGTGTACAGAACTTGACCATTTTCATAAGCATAGTAGAATAGACTTAATAGGTCCAGTTGGTTGTTTCTCAGATTACCCTTCTCACACCCTTGCAGTGTTCAGCTTTGCTTTAATGATTTCTCACCATGCACAAGTACATCTTAAATGTACCACTGGGTATTTTTCTCCAAGAGATTTATATATGGGATGTATGGGGAAGAGTTTGTAATTAAGTAGTTAATAGGTTTTTCACTCAGTGAACATGTTCATAAACCTGATATGCATTTGTTTTGACATCTCCGAAATGACATGGTAAATGACTTCTCTTGGTTGTTAATTAGCAAGGCTCCATCTAAAATTTTCAGTCGGTTTTTCTCCCCCTCACTTGGACGTAAGCCTATCTAACTGAACTGGAAACAAGAATGAGTGAACAGGTTGGTTTGGGCAGCCTGGTTTGACCTGTTTCTAGGGTGTGTCCTGTAAATCTCAATCCATCTGGGCTCAAATAACATGTAACTATATTTTTTCAGAAATCAATAGTCACGAAATTAATCATATCATTTATATATTTATGAATAATTACTTAAGGGGCTAACTACTATTTTATAACTTATAAAACCTAGAAATTGGGAAAATTGCCGGGAAAATGCATCCATTCCTTTTCTGAGAACTGTTTGGGTTCCTATCAATAATGGGGAGAGTCTGAGATTTTGTCCTACCTTCACGCCAGCAAATTAGCCTGCAGGGTTTTCATCGCAGATGGTGGCAGGAGACGGGATACTCCTGGTTCAGAGACAAAACTTTATTACTCGTAGCACAGCAAGCAGCATGAACTTCATTATCGCTCCAGGTACTTTGGGGATAACATGGATGGACCAACCCAGGACATACAGTTGGTTTGTGTCACAGCTGAGGAATCATGAGTTTAGGAAATCTGAATCTTTTATAGTGAATACTAAGCAAAACTGCCTGAACTTTTTTATGGAGAGTGCTATTACGTTGATTATACTGGGTGGTAAACAAACCTGTCCTTCTCTTCCTGTGGGAGACACTAACTCTATCTTCTCAAGCTGTTTACTGTGGGGCAGATAGTACCTCTGCTCTCAATATATACAGAGACGAGACCCATGGGAATCTAGCGCCTAATGTACCTCCTATGCACTAGGGACTGAGCAAGCTTATGGTAAGACGATGACCAGGGCAGACAAGACTCTTGCATATCTGACTCAGATAAAATAAAGGGAGTGTATGGAAAACAGTACCATTGGAAGTGAATGTGAGCCATTCCTACCAATAAAATTTTCTAAATAGTTTAACCAAGACAAGAATATCTTTAACTGCAGGTTGAATTAATAGGTACTGTCATCCCATCAAGCTTAAGTGCTATTAATCTTTGACTATATGTTTGAATATATATTTTGATCTCATATTGTTAGTTTAAAATGTATATCATATATATATACACCAAATTAAGATTGATTTTGGAATTGTTTTCTGCCTTTTTAAACAATATAATTTTTTCTTGTGTTGTGATTTTCCTTTAACTGCCTATTTTGGTTGTGATTCTTGGTTGTGATTTTCCTTTAACTGCCATTCTTGGTTGTGATTTTCCTTTAACTGCCTATTTTAAAACTGAAAGTGTTGAAATTCACAGCCTATTATGAAAAGGAATCAGTCTAAAATATTTCTTGAATTAATAAATTTATCTGTGTAAAATTTCCCATCTCATTTTTTCTAAAAATTTTTTACTTTAAAAAGTTTGTTTGGCCTTCCATACTTTTACATAATTGTTCAGTGACTTTGCTAAGTTATATTCTAGTGAAATTGACCACCTTAATTATCACCACTTTCTTATCACAAGTTAAAAAGCTTATCTTTACCTAAAATATATTCATTACCACATTCATTTAACCTCACTAGACTTCTTCTCACTTCCCCGAGTATCTGTCTGTGTTAAATGAGGTTTTATAATCAAATATATGTCCTTTGGTAGATTATTATGGAAATTTTTATCTGATAAGATTTTGCATCAAACTACTTTATAATAATTTCTCATTTACTCAAAATTATTGGATAGTAAAGTATTCAGCCTTAATATTTATTCTGGTGAAATGAAAATTATTGGCATGTAGACAGCACAACACAACATTTATAACGCATTCATAAATTTTCAAAGGACTAAAAGACAAGTATCTTTTAAACTAAAGTTATGATTTGATCTTTCTTTTTCATTGCATCTAGTCTCTTATTATGAACAATAGTGGTTTCTAAATAGTTGTGAAGATTTAAAATATTTGAGCAAATCTTCACTTACCTAGCATTTCATTTACTATTTGCTCATTTCTACTGTTTAGTATGGTTACCATCATATTTTGCCTTTAAAAGCCTAAATACAAATTCATAGGAAAAAAAATACCTGTTACTTCTATTCTATATTTATTAGCATTTCAAATGAATAGACATTTTGGTGAACCAAGTTTTACTGTATATAAATATTTTAAATAGATTTCAAGTTAATAAAAATGTGTAATGTCATGGAACTAGAAGAGATCTTGGCAGTGATGTATCCCAACAACTTTATTTTACAAGTGAGGAAATGGGAGCCCAGATAGGTTAACAAACTGACCAGTGGATTCCCAGATTTTTATTTAAAAAATGCTGAGACCAGAACCATCTGACAGTTCATTGCTCTTTCATAACCTTATTACACTGATTCTAATAGGATGTTAATTGTAAGATGTATTATCATTTCCCATATCACTAAGAAAAAAGAAGAAGGCTGTCAATAAAATTATGGCAGTTTAATGATAGTTCCACCCAACTCAGGAATCCATCACATCTGTCCCTCATTGCTTTGAAACATTTTTGTATCTATTCTGAAGGATTGGACAAATCTGTCCTTCCTTCAGCTGCATGGAATGGTTTGTGAGGCAGCCTTTTGAACAGCTATCAGCAGCAAACTATAACACAGCTTCATATAACTGTGGATATCTTTTTCATGTTTCATAGAGCTAGGAAAATCAGTAATTGTGGTCATCCTTCCAATGAAGAATATTTTACTGAAACCAAATTTGTTACCTGTCTTTTGTTGCCATGCATTTCAGTGTAAACAATAAATTTTTGTTTCAGTGATGAGTCGTACTGTAAACTTTTTGAAGATATTTTAAACAGCAGTTGAACTCAACCCATATTTTACCAACAGTGCACATCGCTCAGTCAAGAAGACAGTTTGCTTAGCTGTGACAGAGAGCAGGTAATTGCAACTATGTACTGTCCGTTGTGTTTGTCTTTCTAGAATTTAGAAGATAGTATCCATTTTAAGAGGCATCTTGATTTCCAAGTTGTTAAAATGTAAAAAAAAAAAAAGAGAAAGAAAAATTTAAAAAATCTGAGTCTCAGAATTGGTAAAGTATGATACCTCCTTAAGATTTGCTAGCAGTATATATACTGAAGAATATTTTCTTCTTAAATAATACTTTCCAGAATTCTATGATTTTTATGCTTGCCAAATCTAATAGGTTGCTTAGTAAAGGCTCCTTAATACACACAGTTGTAACTTCCTGTTTGGTAGTGTGCTCTTATCTTAGAATATTTGCATATAATGAGTGTCATAAATGACTGCAAATTTTTAAAATTGAGGGTGGTTTATTCTTCATTATTTTTCAAAATTGAAATATATTTTAAAAGAACATGATTTCAGAATCATTAAACCACTCAAAGCAGTTCCCATTTATATACTGTTTATCTGAATCACATTGTTGACTATTCACTAATAAAGAGTTTGATTGGGTGCTTTTTTTTTTTTTTTGGAAGAAAAATACCTTGGTTGGAGTGTACTGAGCCTATACAGAGGACAGGAATTTAATTTCAAATAAGTTTTCAGACTATTTCTAGCTCACCAAGTCATAATTACTATTTTGACAGTTATGTCTCATAGACATTTATTTTAATTGCATATGTTGGCAATTCATTTTGGCATGACAGTCTCCACCATTGTTGTGTTGCCGAATTATGCTTACAGAAGCTATGTCAGAAATTCAACATGTGGAGAACAGTAATTAACCTGAAACATCAATTAGCTTTTGTGAATACAGATGTCCTATGTTGTTTTTTTTTTTCTTTTTTAATTAAGTACAATCTCACTAATCCTGACTCTCCTCACCTCCTGTTTCTAACCCATCACTAAGTCTTCTTGATTTCCTTCCTGAGTATGTTTGGACCTGTCTTCTTTAATTTCCATCATCACTACCCTCATATATCTTTCTACCCTACCTAGCTGTTCCTAGCAAGCTCCCTCCGCCTGTACAAGTCCCTTCAAACAATGCCTCAGTGACCGACCACCCAGGCCAGATTAAATCTTTATGTGTTCCAGCGGAAACTTGAACTTGTCCTACGTCCTTCACTTCACTTCATACATTCTTCACTTCACTTCATACGTTCAGACTGCAAACATAATTATCTTTATTTTAATAGGATGTCTGTGCTGGTCTCCAGTGAGGTTCACAAGGGTAGGGATTCTATTTACCACACTATTTGCAGCCATTGGCACAGCAATTGACAGAGAATAAATGTGCAGTAGTTAACTTGTTAAAAAAATGAATAACTCTACTACAATGAATGGGTGATTATTTAATCTGGGCTAAAGCAAAGGTGACTTTTTAAAAGAACATTTCACCATGAAAAATAACATGACCAATACAGTGGTTCTTTTAAATGGCCTTTGAGGAGTTTAACAACACATAATTTGGAGGTGCTCTTAATTAAAAATGTATCATCATTTGTGAGTCAGAAACCTTATATATTTGGTTGGGCACTGCCACTTCCTGGCTGTGTGAAGTTGAGCAATTAATTAGCTTTCTGAATCTGCTTCCTGCTCTCCCTGCTCTAAATATTTCTCTGGCTTGTTGTAAAGAGAAAGCAGGTGGGGGTGGGGTGTGACTGATAAAGCACTGTTTATAAGATATAACTCTTTAAGTATGCCAGGCAGACTCGCTGGCAGCCATTGATTTGATTTTTACAATGTCCTTGAAAATAATTTATAAAATGCCTTTAAAATGTTATGCACTTCAGATTTTCCACTAATTAATACTGACTTCCTTAAAATACATATTTGTTTCATTAACCATCATTTGTTTTGAGGATGGTACATTCAGTGTATGCTCTTAAATTTAGAAGTTTTAACTCACCCGAAGTGCTCATAATAAATATAAAACAACTTTTACGTTGAGCCTATTTTCTGCTGTCATTTAAAATCCTTATTAAACCTTTCCTCCCTTTCTTGCACCTAAAGGGTAGTCATGTAGATTATAGAGAACATTATTAAACTTAGTACAGTGACTGTTTTAAGAACATAGAATTGTAGTCAGCCCAAATGTTGATTAGGCTTTTATCTAGATTGCTATGTTTGCATCTTGTATACATACATACCATGTTAGATGCATATTTTTATAAATATACATTAAGTACAAGGGATAAATATATACTTTTCTTTTAAAACTTTAAACACTTTTGAAAACCCTTTGATTCTGTCCATGCTATTCTGTGCCTTCATCTCATATGCAAATTTGGAGAAGAAGCATTTAGAGTGCAGTGGTCAAACCCCTATTTAATTAGTTGATCTTTATCTTTAGCATTTTACAATAATACTTTACAACAATAAGCACTGTCTTATGTCTGTATTGTGGTAAAATAGTTATATATATATATATATATTTCCCTCCAAGAGTGCACAGTGTTTTCTCAGTAGAGCATGAAACATTTGATAGACATTTTCCACTGAATTCATTCTGTGTGTTGGATTAAGTTTATATTTTAAATTATGTAATAGTAAATTAGATACTAATAAGATTAACTATGTGTCTTACCTTGTGAATGGCCTAGAATCATTAGAGCTCAGTGATTCCCTTTCCCAAAATATATGGAGTTTTATTTTCTTGCTTAGTAAACCAACTCTCATATTTTACCTCTAATTATGATAACTAAGGTGATTAAGGGTTTCTTATTGCTGAAGTGAATAATCTTTTTCCTGTGTCAAAGATATTCTTAAAAGAAATATAAGCCTAATGATGGGAATTCAGATATAACATGTATTTTGTAATACATATTAGTTTATATATTTTGAGATTTGTATGTATGTAATAATGTAATTTATGGTATGTGTAGTAAATCATAGCATTTAATCCTGAATCTATTTCAGTTTGACTTGAGTTACCAACAGGTTTCCAGACTAAATTTTATGTTTGAAGGATATTTGCTTTACTCTGAACAGGATGCATTTTTGTTTTTGTCAAGGTGTTGAGTTCAAATTTGTCTCTTTTAACTAACATTGTATTAACTTTTGCACATCCTCTCTTGCAGATATCTGTTAAAGAATCCATTAAGCACTGTACTTTAGCTTAAGGCTACATGTGGAAGAGGTTAATTTTTTTTTTTTTTGTATTATTTGTATTATCCCTCAATTGAAACCTGTAGGTTTCTTAGACATTCCAATCAAGGCTTCGGAAACTACTAAATCCAGTGTTATAGTACCTGCTAGTACAGGCCAATATACACAGTTTCATTCCCAATAATGATGGCTAATTGCAGAAGCTAGGGTTGCAGAAGCTAGAGTTTGGGGGAACCTCTCATGTTCACCGGGGTTAAATTGTTTGCCAGCTCATCCAGCATAACTTCCTAACATGCCAGGGGTAGGTAAAAATGGGGTACCTTATAGGAATTGCTTCAAATCAATGAAACACGATTAAACATGAAAACTAAAGTCCCTAAAATCAACCATTTAATAAGAAATAATCAGAGAACCATATTTTTATTGACAATGCTGGAAAGAATTCAGGGAACAGTTTGTTCTTTTGCAAGTGGTTGGAGTTACTGAAAGAGAAGAGAAAGTTTTATTTCTCTCCTATGATTGAAATTTTTATGGTTATAGATTGATCTTTGTGACATATAATTAATGTCACAATTCTTCCCATGTCCAAAATGAAGATTTGTAAGATATAGTGTGAGTCAACAAAATATTTATTACATGCCCAAGGCCATTCTAAGTGCTTTTACATGAATTATTTCATTTCATCTGTATTATAACCCTCTGTATTTGTCTGCTCTGGCTGACATAACAAAAACACCACAGACAGGGTGCCTTAAACAAGAGAGATTTATTTTCTCACCGTTCTGGAGGCTGGAATTCTGAGGTCAGACCACCAGCATGGTTGATTCCTGATGAGGCTCTCTTTCTAGCTTTCAGATGGCTACCTTCTTGCTATGTCTTCACATGGTGTCTTCTTTATGTGCACATGAAGAGAGAGTGTGAGTTCTGTGCTGTCTCTTCTTATCCGGACACTAATCTTATTTGACCAGGGCCGCATACCTATGACCATATTCACCTTTAATTTCTTCCTTAGAGGCCCCTTCTTTAAAAACAGCCACACTGGCAGTAGGGCTTCAATGTATGAATTCTGAGGGGCTATAACATTCATTCTATAGCATCCTCCAAAGTAGGTTCTGTTATAATCATCCTCAGGTTACAGAAGAGGCAGTTGAGACCAGAGAGTTTGGTGATTTGCCAAGTGCCACACAAATGTTAGAGCCAGGCTATCTCACTCAAGTCTCATGCCCTTAATCATATCTTTATCCTCTGCATTAGCCTGAGATTACATAGAAAATATTAAAAAAGTAGAGATATTCTGTGATATGAAGAAGACATGAGAAAGGGAGACTTAGGGGATTCAGATGTCTTATTTAAAATAAAGTTATAGGACTTGTAAAATTGCCCTAACCAAAAATGAAATTGATCATGCTTTCTAAGTTTTCTGCGTGGTCTGTCTTTGTTTCTGTTGCTTCATTTTAAATCAGCCTTCCTCAGAGTAAAACCTGTAACAGATTTTCAAGCTCACCTTATACATACTGAATCAGAATCCCTAGGGGAGTGGCAGCCTGAGACTACATTTTGAAAGAGTTCCCCAAATGCTTCTTCATATGTACTCTAAGATTTGAGACTCACTGGTCCTCAAAGAGACAGCCAACTCAGGTTAAAAGACAAATGTTGGGAAGTGATCTATGTTTGAAGGAGGCCACGTTTAAGTTCTCGCTCAATGCAAAAAAGGTTGACATGCACCAAGCTCTTTAAAGACAGCTCTCCAAGGAAAATATATTTAACTTCTAGATAATCTATTCATACTGCCAGCATTTGTTCTTCATGTTTCTGACTGTTTGCCTTGGGTATTTTCCCAGCTTCATGATTTGGCTCCATTTCTTGGTTGCCATTTTGTTAAGTCTTTTGTCCACCCACTTACAAGAAAAGGTGTTGTATGCAGAATATCATGTACTGCTTCACTCAGGACAGACTCCCTTGTCCTCTTTTTTTCAAACTTTGCTATTCCTTATGACCTAGAAGGTGGTCAGTCATCCACATGGCTTGATTTGAGGAATACTGACAGGCTCATCTGACTCAATGTTATTTGAGAATTTAATTCCTACCATGGACTACTTACACTGCGTGGAGCACTGATCCCAAGATAGACTTTTATCAAAGTTCCACCATCAGTTTTGACTGGGAAACACTTCATTTTGGTCTCCATCTTGGAAATAAACAGTGCACATTTAGCATAGTAAACATTCTAAAAGGAAAAGAACTAAGCCAATGTAGTTTAACCCACAAATATCCAAACTTATTTGATCCCAGACCCATAATTTCTGCACAGTTTTGCTGATGTTCCAAGGAACTAATGTTCTGTGGACACATTTCAGGACTACTACACTGAACTGGTATATGCTGGTTCCCTGGTTGAGGGTTCATTTCTCAAACACCTTTTTCAAAACATGAAGAGCTTACCTGGGGCAGGGGATAGAAGTGATCTATAAATACTTATTGACATTTTTACCACATAGAGTTTAAGGGATAAGCTAACAGAGAGTATAGGACAAGGAGAACTTCACTAAAGGCATATATATATTGAGATAAGAAGGGAAGCATGAAAGAACTAGAATTGAAATTTTGGGTGTAACCTGGGTGATAGTGGATGTTCTGACTTAATTCCAGCATACTTGGGCGGGAATAAATGAGAGTAGGATTCAAAGAAAGGAAAAGATGAAAGGAAAGATGGATGTAAAGATGGGGGATTTGAAGGAAGATTTTGTGTCCTTCAAAATTCTTTTGAGATGCTAATCCTGTCAGGATGGTAGAAAATTGAGATGCAGGTATAGGGATGTGTGTGTGTGTGTGTGTGTGTGTGTGAGAGAGAGAGAGTGTGTGTGTGTGTGCTGATAACAATGTCATAGTCGGTCCTCTCTAAAACTTTCTAAAATTATGAAGTTGTTGAATACGAAAAGGCCTAATATCCTGCTGTGTTGAAGATAAGATCATAGTCATAAATTAGAACCCATGGAGCTTTTATTTTTACTTTTACTTTTGTTTTCTTTCATTTCTGTCATTTTTATTAGTGTTTTTAGAACCTCGTTCTCTGGAGAAAGACTTTGAAACTTTCTGTGAATTTTTTAAGGGACAAATTTTTTAATAAATGGAACTAAAGCAAGTGAGGTAGGATTTCATCTCTTTTTCATTTTCCCATTAGCACAAAGATACTAGCAAAATTCATGTTTGTCTTAGTTTGTGGCCATACTGCTTGCATCCTTTATAGGCCAGTATCATTTTGGGAAGTAAATATAAAAGTATGTATCCCAGGAACACTCCTTGAATTTTAGCTTGAAATCACAAACCATCCATAGAATGTATGCTTTTAGGCAAAAACTCTTTAAGAATTTTGAATTCTTTCTAAATGTTTATACTGAAACTGAGCATTTGAAACTTCTCAGTATTTGCATTTATGTCCTGGCAATGTACAACCGCATAGGAAAGGCCAATCCTAATTTATAGTTTTTCAATTTGGCACATTTTGCTTCTGTGAGGGCCTCCTTTTGGATCTGTTTCCTTTTCCACTTGTATTCCTTTTCCATATCTCTTCTCATGTCCCCACACTGTCACTCTGTCATCAAAGCCTGCCCTCAGGAATGGAGCTGATAGATGACTTCTTAATAAGTATTAATAACTGATAAGGCTGAACACATTACGGGAGGAGTTTATTATATTTTATTAATGTTAATCCTGATTCCAAGAGAATTAAGTTCTCTTTGTACAATTTCATCCACCAGCAATGTTTAGGAAAGGTAAGCCTTTAGTGGAGCCAGCTGGTATTGACTCTCAAGAACTGATTGTTAAATATTTATGAATTGTTGTGAACTGGTTGTTAAACATAGCCATTATTAAAAATTAAATTATATAGATGTATAATTAATTAAATCCTGTTAAAAACAAAGATTTTACTCCAAGCTTATTGTGTCCTATTTATGCTAATTATTATTAGCTAATTATTTCCATACTATCTCCGCTCTTCAGGATATTTTTGTCTGTTGTATAACCACACATCTTGTCCCATCTTTGCTCAAGTGACATTGTATAGTTAGCTTGAAATTGGCCATGGTAGATGTATTTACACTATGGAAATCAGCGAATACTCCAAATCAGAATTTGGTTTATTGTTTTGCTGATTGTCTAAACTTAAGAAAGTCCTGGAGAAAATGTTAAGTATGCTGATAAAACCTAAAAGGGTGATTAGCTGTAGATTTTACATTGCTTAGTGGCACAAAAATTGAGGAAATATTCTCTTAGTATTTGTATACTGTTAATTCAGTTCAGCAAAGAAGTCACTTGTATCATTATGACACAAATTTTCTTCATTTCACTTTCTCAGTATTCATTAAAGTAAGAGAAAATATCAACAACATTCATAAAGGGAATCTCCTTTCATAGATTGCAACTACATTAGTTAATGATGCGTGTCAAATAGACTAGGCCATGGTACCCAGATGTTTGGTCAAACATTCTTCTAGATGTTTCTCAGAAGTTATTTTTATTTATTTTTTAACTTTTAATTTTTATTTATTTTTTTGTTTTTGGCTGCACTGTGCAGCATGCAGGATCTTAGTTCCCTGACCCGTGATCGAACCCCTGTCCCTTGCATTGGGAGTGCAGAGTCTTAACCACTGGACCCTCAAGGAAGTCCGTGAAATTAATTTTTAGATGAAATTTAAATCAATAGACTCTGAGTAAAGCAACTTGCCCTCCATAGTGGGTAGACCTCATCCAGTCAAGTGAAGATCTTAATAGAAAAAGACTGATGTTTCTCAAAGAAGAGGGAATTCTGTCAGCAGACTGACTTCAAAATACAGCATCAAGTCTTCCCGGGAGCTCTACCCTACTGGCCTACCCTGCAGATTTTGGATTTGCCAGTCTGTACAATCATAATGAGCCAATTTCTTGAAGAAAATCTCTCTCATGTATCTCATATTTCTTATACACATGTATATGCATGTCTATATAATATACATGTATATGTTATATATATAACATACATGTTATATATATGATGTATACATAATGTATATAATGTATATATATTATATATATAATGTACACACAGACACACACACACACACATACCCTATTTCATTTCTCTGGAGAACCCTGACTAATACAGCTACTGACTCAAGAGTTTGGCAGAACCAAGAATGTGTGCAAGTCAATTAGCTATGTGGAATTTGCAATAAATAGTATTGCATATTTAAAAATTATCTGTGACTTATGTGCCACACATTCTGAATATGTCTAACATTTATTGCAAACATATATATACATGTATATGCAAATATTTTTTTCTTGGAGATCGTGTTAAATATTTAGCAGCAAACCAATGTTGAAAGCATGCATGAGTTCTCTCAGTCACATTGTCTCTGTGTATGTGAGATTAGTTAAAAGTTTATAATTGCTTGATTTTCATGTTTCCTCAAAGGTTTTTCAAAATGTTTTTAATATGGGGACATAAAAATCACCCTTACCCAATATTGTTGCAATTAATTGAAAGACATAAGATTTTTTGTTTTCTGAGTATGGAACAACTAATATTAACTGAATTGTGTCTTTTAATGCAAAATTCCAAAGGTAACTATGGTTTAATTAATATAATATTTACAGCAAAAATGCTCTTGGGATATTAATACTGCAAAGGCAAAATTCGTGTGTGAATAACTGCAGGTGTTCAGTTTTCAAAGCCTCTGAAAACACTTGAACGTTGAAACCTATGTGGCATTTCATCTCCTGAAGGGAGATATAGTTTGAGTGGATTCTACAGTTGTTTGAAGTATGTAGTTTCATAATGCCCCAGCATTTCAAATTCAAGATTTAATAATCTCTCACCTGCTAAATCATCAAATGCCCTTTCATAACAGGATGCTGTAGTACCGTTCATTTCTATGGCAGCCATGGGACAATATGGTCTTAAGCCATTGATATTGATAAAGAACTTGCAGAGCACCAGGGGGGAGAAAAGGAAAGAAAGATCCTGCCTGGACTTAATATGTTTTTGCTGCTTCAAAAGGCAGGAGAATATTAACTTTAATTTATTCAGTTATGCATTTTTTCAACCTGCCGTATTACAGAATGTGGAAAAGAAAAAGAATAGATATGCAAAATAGTAGTAAGCCCTTTGTATGAATAGTGCTTTCTTAATGTTCAGTTATTGATTTTCTTTGTGTGACTTGACTTTGCAATGAATATGATGGAAAGACAAAATCAATATGAAATAAAATTTACATAAGCGCTGTCTTCTGTGTGATACTGATTTTATACATTTCTAGAGTATTTAGGTTTGTCTTTGCAAAGCAGCTTAAAAAGTACAAGAAATCAGTGGCAGTAACAATGTGACAGAATAAGTACTTAATTTCTAGAATGGTGAAAATAGAGTCCTGTTCTATAATTGCTACTTTATAGTGCTGACAGGTTTTAAATTGGTCTGATTTTGGGTGCATCCTTTTGAACTAATCATGGACCTTAAACTCATAGCTAGAGTCAGTACTACTTGATATTTGTATATAGCACCATGAACAGACTGTTACCCTTGCTATTATTTCGTGTTAGATGCACAAAAACCTGGGATGCAGGAGAGGATAAATAACTGCCGCTGTTCCCTATTTTACATGTGAGAAACCTGGTGTAGAGTGATGAAGTGTCAGATCTGAAACTGTGGTTTCTTAATTCTCAGCCTTCCTCCAAACACCCAGTCCACACCATCATTGTGTTCTCCACTCCATCCCAACCAAGAATAAGGAAAATAATTCAGATTCCTTAAATCTTCATATAGTACCCACGTTCCCATTTTGGCTACATCTAGTGAACAAAAGCAGGAAATCAGCCACATCTGTCTCATTACTCAAACCATCATCTTTAAAAGTTGTAAAAAAATGTGCTAATATCATTGTGAAATAAACCAGAAAAGAAAAAATACATAGGGATGGTGTTTGTAGTCTAAGAACACTTGGGTTCTTTTCAACTTCTGCTCACTAGATGGGACTTGGAATGTGACAGTGGTGGAGTGGTAAGAATAGGCAGATGTCAGCTGGAGATTTGTTCTGGTTTATTGGTATGTGCTGGTATCTGAGGATGGAAATAAGAATGGATTTTCAGGGCAGAGAGTAAACCGAAATTATTAGCTTAAATGAGAAATGAGAGCACACAACAGAGATGCTCCAAGAGGAAAGGAGATCACAGCATCAGAGGGACTCTTAAAAGTCACCAGTCTGAATGCCCATCTGCAGAGCACTGCCTTTTGTAACAGCCAAGGGAAGTGGGCATAGCTTTGGGGCACACTCTCCCAGGGAGACAGCTCTTCTCATTGTTGGACAGATAAAATTTACATATTTTTTCATACATTAAAGACAAATTCTGCCTTCCTATAATGTGTACCGTATTCTGTGATTCTAGAGTAATGTTCTGGCGCTGGAAACAATCGACAAATGATTTGTGTATTAATTGATACATCTTCTCTGTCATAGAGTCAGTATTTACTGAGTAACTGTAATGTGTTAGGAATTATGCCAGGTGCGGGGAGTGTCTAGCTCTTTTTTCTGCAGGAAAATCCTTCAAATATTTGAAGTCCTATAGCCCTGAAAATATTTATTTCATTTTTCAGATGACATAATTCTATGCCTTTCACTGTTCTGGTTTCTCTCTTTTTTTTCATCTAGTTTGTGAGATGGAAAGGGGAAGATGATTACTGGACATATTGATGATTACCAGACATACCTAATAAGAAAGGAAAATTTCTTATTTCATGAACTACAGTATGCCTTCTCACTGCAGGATGTCACATAGTGTGTATCACATATGAGAAACTCAAATTCTGGTATTATAATTTTGTGGTCATTATTCCATTTGTTTTTAAAATTGCCTACTCTTGATGAATTTTAGTAATTTATAAATTATTGAGTGCTTTTGTTTCAAGGTGTATGACTCACGCAATTCCCACTCATTTATCTTAGGGTGTCTGAACTTCATTCTGTTACAGAGACACCATCTAAATGTTTCCTTTTTTTTTTTTCTTCTTTTTTTTAATCAGAATAAACTTGCCCAACAACTTAATTCTCTTTCATTTCTTAAAAGGTTGCCTATTTGAAAAATGTTAATACTTTCCGTTGATGAGCAACTTATGTAAATAGCTCAACAAGTTTTCAAATTCCTCAGCTACTGAGTATCATTTTAAATTTATGCTATGTAGATTTTAAAAAGAAATACCTATGGAAATGAGAAACAGAGAGCTTATGGTCAGGCTGTGAAAATAAATCCTTACCTGGGTTAAGTCTCAGCTGTATGTGTTGTAAATTGTTGGGGAATGAACTGATTTTACACATGACAAGTTTGTTGGGCTTTGATAACTTCTGGTGCTTATTGATTTTTGTAGCACTCTGTCCAAACCTGAAAGTCCCATATATAGTAAACTTTTAGATTGATATTGTAAATTCAGTGTAATTTTTTAAGGCTTTGCCTTACTGGTTGCCTATTTCTAGCTCTTCTTTGTATACAGCTTTTGGTCAGTTTTGGGGCAGGGAAAGAACAATCCAGATTTTGGAATAATGTGCTACCATCATAATAAATAGTGTCTATTTATAGACTTGATGGGGCTCGCTTTTCTCAATGTATATGAATTATAGTGCATAGGAGTCCAATCTATGTTGTTTGCTAAGTAATATTTTTCAGTTATCTCTTGTTCTGAGAGAATATATTGGATAGAAGTGATAGGAGGTTATTGGAAAACTAATGCTTTACTGAATGGGCCTTTTTTTACTTTATTGAAATGTAAAGCATAATTTACTTCAAATTATTTTGTTTTAATATTGATTGATTTAGCTAAAGAGTTTTCACTAGCTTTATTTAAGGTGGCAGTTTTCTTATGACACTTTTTTAAATGTTGCATTTCTTTTTAATTTATAATATATTCTTTTTATTTTTATTCAGGTGCAGTTGATTTATAATATTACATTAGTTTCAGGTGTATAACAGTGATTCAAAATTTTTATAGATTATACTCCATTTAAAATTATTATAAAATATTGGCTATATTCAGTGTTCTATCATATATCATGTAGTTTATTTATTATTTTATAAATAGTAGTTTGTACCTCTTAATCCCCTACTCTTATCATGTCCCTCCCCTCCCCTCCTCCCCACTGGTAACCACTAGTTTGTTCTCTATATCTGTGATTCACAGATGCTTTGTTTTTAATATTAAAGAAATTTACTGTGCCACTGTTAAACTCAGCTTACTCATCCTAAATTCCAGATCAACCGTTATGTAATTATTATTATTATTATTTATTACACTGGGCTTATTCTTGGAACATGCTTAGCTTCCTTCAGTAGATAGTGTGTAACTAGAAAGGAAGTATAGCATTATGGATAAATCCGCAGGCACTGCAGTCAGACTACTTGAGGATCTTCCCTGCTGTGTGATCCAGTCAAATTTAATGCCTTTGCATTTCATTTTCCTTGTTTATTAATGGGTCTGTAAGAATAACTGCTTCATAGAGTTGTTGAAAGGATTAACTAAAGTAATATATATATATATACACACACACACACACACACAGTAATATTAATGTTAGCTACCATTATTTCTTTGAGGAAACAACTTACTGAATTCACCCACTTAATTTTGGTTATGGGAAAAATAAAACAAAGTAGATAATCCTGACAATTAAATAAAGCCTGTGGCTGTTTGGGGTTTTATTGGAGTTGACATCTGTAACTTTTCAATATAAGCTTTTTTTTTTCTAAATGATTGTGAGGTTGCTATTTGCTTGCTTTGTAGGAAATGAACTTTGGTTTTGTTTTGTTTTTGATGTTCACCATATTGCTGTCTCTAAAGAAAGCCTTTGAAATGTTGAACACATAGATCAGGTTTTTAATTTCCTTTCATGATGGGCAGACATATGCATATAAATCTGATCACACTATGGGAGGAAGAATTTGGTAAAGCAGACAATATGTTGACTTTTAATATCAAGAGTCTTTTAAAATGTGAACTATATTAACATTTTTAAATATACAAATGCTTAAGATTAATTGTAACTGACATTTAAAAATCTTCTTGTCAAGCACCTTTCTATTTGTTTGTGATTAAGTTGGAGAACTGCATTTGATGATTATTTAGGCCATTGAATAGATGAGGACGGCATCTGTGAGGACAGTCTGAAAGTAGGTGAGCTGTCTGACAGCCAGACTCCTCTTGTAAAACTCCACCACGGTGGCAACATTGCCATTAAGTCCTTGCTCTCTGCCCTGACTTCACTTCCATGGTTTGGTGGCCTAAACAGCCATTTTGTACTTAATCTTGCATGTGTGTGTGTGTAGAATATCAGAACACTCCATTTACTATCTGTATGACTTTGAGTAAGTCTTTTAACTATTTGAGCCTGTTTCCTCATCTATAAAAAAGAAATAATCTTTCCATTATCACATCTCATAGATTTTATAGTAGAGATCAGAGTTTTATCGTTTATAAGGAGTGATGTGTTTATAAAATGATGTTATTTATGGATCTTGTAATCTTCTGCAGAATTTATTTATTGCCCAAGGACTTTCTTTTTCTGTAATGGAGATTCAGTATTACAGTGGGAAGAAGATAGGGATGGGATGAAGGAGCCCTGGATCATTCTGTTAAGCTTTGTGTCTCCATTTCTTCATCTGTTGAATGAATGGATTGGACTCCATGATGTCTACAGAGCCCATCTACCCCTAAGTTTTAACTGTAATGTAAGTTCATGGTATCTCCTTAATTTTCTCCAGGAATTGTTTCTTATGTGAAATCACAAAATGCTCTTTCTATATACTTCAAAATGAATGAAACTAGGAGGTAGTGTGTTATACTTGAAGATCACTTTATATATATGTGTGTGCGGATATATATATCAACTGATATATATGTGTTTTTATATATAAGTAAACTTTGTAATTAGGTTTGATTAATAATTAAAATATCATAATTATTTTATAGTTGAAAAAAAGTGTAACTAAAGCAAAAAGAAAACATGTTTATAAACCAGAATATAAAATTTCAACTACTTTTCATCCCGAATAGAATTTACTTTGATTTTCTAATTACTTGTCTAGGTAACCATAATTTGTATTATAGGTGCTACAATAAGTGTGTTTATTTAAACACTAATTTTCCTCATAAGTAAAATGTACAGTTGTTAACTGTGTAAATTATTTGCCCTGGAGAAGAAAGAAAAGAAATAATGGGTTCATGTTTTTATGCCCAGTGCAAAATTTGAATTTATAAAACATTGCGTGATAAATAATTTGTATTCAAGAAAGGGATCTCAGGATCAAGCCCCAGATAAAAAGGCACTGGATCCAGAAACACTGGCAGTATTTCAGAAATGTCCTAAAGCTATACAATAAAGTAGATTTGACTAGAACTGTTTTCAATTTGCACTTGCCTCCTGGGTATCTGTTCAAACCTGCTTATGAATAGACTGATTTGTGAAGGGGGTTTGTGTTTTGTTGCATAGCAGTGTGAAGCATTCCTCTATAAGCCACACTACTTCCCTGTTTTGTTATATATTACACTACAAGGTGTCTGCTATCAATTAAAAATAAAAAAGTCATAAAGATAAAATGCAAACTGGTGTTTGTTGTTTGGGCTAGGTTTGCATATGAAATAGTTCTGAAGTCGTTACTCTGATCGCATTATTGAGGATGCAGGGGACATTTCTGGTGAACATTTTTCTGCTCATAGCATTTCTATGTTGTCTTCCAAGATATCCAACTGAGTTCTTAGTTTTCTTCGCTGATTCTTCTTTCCTGCTCTTCTCCAAGCTCTGGCATTTCACATACTGTTTATCCTTTGTTCTCTTTGCTTCTTGCCCTCTTCTGCTCAAGCTTATTACTCATGGTGGTAGGCACGGCTGTATGGAACACTAACTCCTTTATGGATGTCTTAGAGAATATTTATGACTGTCTTTGGGGCATTTCTATTTAAATGCCCCACAATTACCTTTAAGCAGCTTGTTTTAAACCTATCTGTGTCTTTATGTCTCCAAATTCCTGCTGTAGTGTTTGCTACCTTGTTTCCTTAGGCTGAAACCTGAGTGAGCTTTACTATTTCCCTTTCTCCCTACTTTCCATCAATACTCTTTTCACAATCTCTTTAGCAGTATTGCCTAAATTCTGCCCCTCGTCTTTATTTTCAAGGTCATTGCTTTGCTCTAGACTACATAAATGCTCTCCTTATCTAATTTAGTGGCTTCCCAAAAGCTCTCCTTACCATCACAGTTCATCTCCAGTCAACCTTGGAACGTGCAGTCAGATCAGTTACAAACCTTGTTGCTTAAAAATTTGTTTTGTCACCAAGTCTTTAAGGTCCTTCATAATCTGACTCAAATCCATTTTTTTTTGGAGTATAACTTTCCAGTTTACATGTATTCTTTTTTTTTAACCTTACAATTTCAAATGCAATTTCCCCAGGCAGTTTCTTAATTGCCGTATAGTTGATTTACAATATCATGTTATCATAGTTTCAGGTGTACAGCACAGTGATTCAGTTACACACACACACACACACACACACACACACACACGTATATATAGATATAGATCTATAGATCAGTCTATATCTATATATATATTCTTTTTCAGATTATTTTCCCCTATAGGTTATTACAAAATATCGAGTATAGTTCTCTGTGCTATACAGTAGGTCTTTGTTGGTTATCATTAGCATATATGTTATGTATATGTTATCCCAATCTCCTAATTTATCCCCCCCACCGCCATAACCGTAAGTTTGTTTTCTATTCCTGTGATTTTCTGTTTTGTAAATAAGTTCATTTGTATCATTTTTTGAGATTTCACATATAAGTGATATATATTTGTCTTTGTCTGGCTTATTTCAGTTATTATTATAATCTCTGGGTCCATCCATGTTGCTGCAAATGGCATTATTTTATTCTTTTTTATGACTGAGAAATATTCCATTATATATATATATATATATATATATATATATATATATATACACACACCACATCTTCTTTATCCATTCCTTTGTCAATAGGCATTTAGGTTTCTTCCATGTCTTGGCTATTGTAAATAGTGCTGCTATGAACATTGGGGTGCATGTATCTTTTTGAATTATGGTTTTATCTGGATATATGCCCAGGAATGGGATTTCAGGATTATACGGTAGCTCTATTTTTAGTTTTTTAAGGAACGTCCATGCCGTTCTCGATAGTGGCTGTAACAAATTTACATTCCCACCAACAGTGTAGGAGGGTTCCCTTTTCTCCACACCCTCTCCAGCATTTATTATTTGTAAAATTTTTGACGATGGCCATTGTGACTGGTGTGAGTGATACCTCATTGTTGCTTTGATTTGCATTTCTCTAATAATTAGTGATGTTGAACATCTTTTCATGTGCCTTTTGGCCATCTGTAGATCTTCTTTGGAGAAGTGTCTGTTTAGTTTTTCTGCCCATTTTGTTCCTCCTAGTTATCCTAATGTGCACAAAGCTGCTAGTGGTCTACCAAAACCTATACTATTCTTCCTGGGCACAAGGCAAGATTCTTAGCATTCTTTAAGTTAAGATGTGGCAATATGATTTAGTACCTGGCAATGAAATGAGAGTGAAAGTGATAACATGATACCTCTGGCTTAACACTCCAAGGCATTGGGTACATTCTCTTTTTCCCCTTTCCCTTCCTATTGGCTGAAATATGAGGCAGCCATTTTTAACCATGGAGAAGATAATGCAAGGGACCTAACATCATTAATGATTTCTTGGGGCTGAGCCACCTCCACTAACCTTGACTCTTTACCTCGGTATGGTTCTATGGAACTGAAATAAACTTTAAAAAATTTTTTTATTGGGATATAATTGATTTACAATGTTATGTTAGTTTCAGGTGTATAGCAAAGTGAACTGTTATACAAATACATATATCCACTCTTTTTTTAGATTCTTTTCCCATATAGGCCATTACAGAGTATTGAGTAGACTTCCCTGTGCTATACAGTAGATCCTTATTAGTTATATATTTTATGTATAGTATTGTGTGTATATCAATCCCAATCTCCCAATTTATCTCTCCCTCCTCTCCGCTTACCCCCCAGATACCACAAGTTAAAACAAACTTTTTTTTAAGCTACTAAGTTTTTTGTAGTGTGAGGCTTCTAAAAATCATTTCTTAATTTTTCATGTAAACATTCTCTTTAGTACCTGGAAATTCCATATCTTTGCAGAATGGAGATAGTCAAAAAGCCTCATATTAGTCAATGAAACTGTCACCAAGAATAGCAGATTTTTTTTGTACATTTGCTTATATTATATCCCCTATAAGGTGTTACCTCTGTTTTCATGGTGGGAGACTTGGAATTATAACCTGGCCCCTGGATCACTGAACTATGTCAGCCACTCCATCTTTAGCGTCTATATGTTAGGATATCATTTACATTGTTTTAAGTTGTTTTAATACACCAAAACAGGATGTGGTTTAAGTGAGAAGGATGCTTATTTCTTGAATAAAAGTCTAGAATAATATACAGGAGGATAGAGCAACTCTGTTCTACAAGATGCTTCTTCAGTCTTGTAGTTGTACTATTCTCGGATGTATTTCTCTGATACAAAAATGTGTCATTATCACTACATTCTCCTTTCAGTTAATAAGAGGAGAGGAGGAAGTGGAAAGGCTCAACCATTCTTGCCATGACCTGCAATTTGCAGAATAACTTCTGTCCAGATCCCCTTGTTTAGAACTTAATCACATGACCATGCCTACCTGCAAGGGAGGCTGAGAAATGTCATCTTTAATCGTGAGGCCATGAGCCTGGTTAAATTTTGGTTCATTCCATAATTACAAGGAAAAAAGGATGATGCGAGAAACTAGTGATAGCTGCCACACTTCATAGCTGTATAAAATCTGTAAAATTTGCCTGCTCAGTCTCTCTGAAAGGAAATCATTTTTTTTTTCTTCTAAATATTCTTCTCCTAGGGTCTACTTGATCTTGGCAAGCAGCACCAACCTGCAGCTAGTCAGCACAGTAAACAAACCAAAGCCTCTCCGTATTTCTCATACCCACATCTAATCCATGGCACATCCTGTTGGATCTATCTCGTTAACGTTGTGTTCCCTCCTACTTTCCTGTCCTCTGCAAAAATTGCAGTACAAGCCATCATCATCATCTTTCTCTTCGACTGTTATAATGACGGTGGATCTTTAAATGGTGTTGGGCTTTAAATACTGTGTCCCTCTAATCCATCTTCCAAAACCATAATGATGTTTCTGAAATTCAAGTATGTTCATTTGACTCCTCTGTTAAAAGCCATTTGATGGTTTCTCATTGTCTATGCAATAAAGTCCCTAATTCTTAGCCAAACACTTAAAGCTCTCCATGTTCTTACCCTTTATTTTGGAATATTTTCCTCCTTATTACTTGTAATCTACACGTTAGCCGTCCTGTTCCAGTTTTCTAACTGTGGCATGCTGATAAAATCTTGGGTGAATCTGCTTACAAATTTTTCTCTTCCTGGAAAATCCTTTCCTCCTTGCAGTAAACCATCTTTAAGGTTAGCCTTAACACTGTCACTCTTATGAAGACTTTCCCGACTCCTGTGTGACTCCAGGTTTGACTCACTCATTAATGCCTACACTGTCTCCTATATAGTCGTTTACGAAAACCAGGATAGTGTTGATCACATCCATGTCATGGAGGCAGAAACAAGGTTAAGATTGTACAGATATTTATATTGTATCTTTATATTATGCAGATATTAATGTAAATATTGGATTTTTTTTGTATGTTTGTTTATATATCAGTCACCTCTATTTGACTGAGAAGTCCTCAAGAAAAGATTCTGTCCTTTAGTCATAATTGAAGACTCAGAAATTAGCACAGTTTCTGGAATATAGTAAATGCTTCTTTAAAGATCTAAGTATATACTGTCCAATACTAATGTTGAGAAAGCGAATTGGTACAACCACTTTGTATAAGTCTGACAATGTTTACTAAAGTAGAAAGTAGTTGACTGTATAATCCAGTAATATCATTTCTAATAATATATACAACATAAATGCTTGAACCTGTTTGCCAAGAGACAAAAATGGCCATAGGAACATTGTTTCTAATAGCTGGAGAATAAGGAATAAAGTTCTAATGTCTGTTACTATCATAATGCATAAGGAAAGTGTGGGGTATTAATACAGTAGAATTGTATACAGGAAAGGAAATGAATAAACCACAGCTACTTGTAGTAACTTGGGTGACTTTCCCAAACAGAAACAAGCAGAAATAATCAATAAAATCCCCACTGGATGATTCTATTTGTATAAAATTATAAAACAGAAAATACAGAATCAAGGTAGTAGTTTCTCTGGATGGAGAAGAGGGTAGTGCCCAGGAAGGAGCAAGTCAGGGTTCTGGTTTACTGTGTTACATATCCTGATCTGGTAGTTGGTTGCATGTCTACTTTGTGGTGATTCGTTGAGCTGCATGTTTTATACTTCAGCAAAAAAAGCTTAAAAATGAATGACTGAATGACTGATAGGCTAGAGTAAACAAGATTTAGAATGGGTCAATTTTTAATTTGTAGCCATGGCTTTTTGAATGGGTGTCCTGGGACAGACCCTCTGAGCTTCACCTTCTCTCGAAGAGGATGAAGAAGGTTGATCTATGGTTGGCAAAGTTCATTCCAGCTCTGGCATTCTATGCAGAAATTAGAAAGAGGTGAAAGGACTCTATTTCATGTCTTTTTTGAGATGGCCTTATGCATTAGCTCAGGTCAAATTAAAAGGAAAAAGCTCCAGCTTTTTGCTACATTCATGCTTAAATCAAGTCAAAGTTCTGAGACAATTAGACAATAGGTAGCCTAAATAATAAATCCATTACCAAGTATTTACACTGTTATTACTTTGATTATACTACAGATAAATAAATTTCCCAGTTAGCATAGTGGAAGATGTGCACCTCCCTCACTACAGAATGTAGAACACATACTGTGTATATCTTTATCGCTTATAATCTACAAGTGATTGTCCAATGGGGACTTTATAGTGAGGATCTACTGTAAATAGCAATCATCAGACTTCATAGTTTCAGTCTTTACAACATTTAAAACTAAGGCCAACCACCAACTCCCCCAAATTTGAATGAAAGTGAAATAATTGTCCTGTGAATCTGGGTGTTGATGACAGTTAACACAATTACATCATTTCCAAGTATCTGCTGATACTTTCAAATAAAATGCAAATTGAGGTCATTTTACTAATTAGAAAGAAATTCTCAATTATTGGATATTTTAGAAAAATCAGTTTTTGGCCAGAATTATTTGTATAATTATTTTATTCATGACATTTTAAGTGTTTAACATTTTAAGACTTAGCCAGTGTATGTTTGGATTCGATTTATCCAGATTACATTGTTATTTAATCTACTTTTTTCAACTGTCCTTTTTCCTCATGATAGAATTAGGAATAGAATATGTAACAATCCTGCTTTTTTTAAATTATTATACTCTATTCTCAGTGATTAGATCTGACTCTGCTCCTGTAATCTACAGTATATCTTAAAGAAAAATGTTCTTTAAAATTCTTGAAAGGTAGTGAGATGAAAAATTACTTTTAACTGTGAAGTCTGTTTTGAATTCTACAAACATTGCTTCTGTGGTATATTGTTCTGTACAAGTCATGTATTCATACACAATTTAGTATTATAAATCTCTTAGAGTAGAGCAGAGAGGACTCTTCCCTTTAAATATGTTTGTAATATTTCACCTCTCCTCTTGCAGTCAATCAGGAAATATTTGTTTAAAGACTACTCTGCAGAGGCTTGGAAGGACACAGATTAAGAATAAGGCATGTCTCCCTGTCTTTTCTCAGTGGCCTCTAGCCAGACACAGATAAGATAGAATCAAAAACACCTGGAGAGCAGAGCAGACGAGTATAGAGTAACATGCAGAACAAACTATAAGGATAATAGAAATACAGGAAGGAGGGTGGTTATTGTGTATGGTTACAATCTTAGGTGATTTCGAGAGGAAGATCAGCTCTTAAAAATAACTAGGTGTACTCTGCCTGAGAGGCAGGGTGGGCAGCTACACAGAGGCAGAACAGTCAGAAGTCCTATTGATCTTTCTCTGTGGAGGCTCGTAGCTGCTCTTACCTTCCCTCTCTCAGCAGGTGAGGTTCCCTCTTAACTCACGGAGACCATCAAAGCTTTCTGGCCTGTGTTCCCTCCTCTAAAACAGTTCAGTATAGCATCTTCTTATTTACGAGTACATCGCTCTGTAGTTTCACATGTTCTCCCTTTCCTACTCCTCTTTGAGGAAAAAGTATTGGTATTTTAATTCTTGGTCCCTTTTCTTCCCATTCTCACATAATCCCAGAGTAACCTTTTTAGATTCTTTCACTTCTCACCACTGAAATATTTACATGACACTTTGGGATTTTCAGAAATAATTTGGCCTATTTATATGTTCATTTCCTTATGACCTTTACTAGACTCTGCTTGATATTTAGTTAACAGTGGAATTGTAAATATATTCCCAACTATAAGCTCCCTGAGGGCAGCACATGTAGTTTCATTCTTGTTTTCCCTCATGTACCTTAGGATATATATTGTTAGATCCATAAGAGACTGCACATTTGCTCATGCTTCATTGTTTTATTTTTTCCTCCTGTCTTTACTTTTATTCATTCATCTGTCTGTCCCTGGATTATTCCAAAGATTGTAGGTGGTCTGTAAAAATAATATAAAACATTAAGATAATGGTAAAAACATAAATATGTATTGAAAATGATCACTCATGTATTTTGCAAAGAATTTTTCACTTGATTCTACTAACCCAGCTCACCTCACTTCTCTTCTATTTAATTTCCTTTTTACCAAGCATACCTTCAAAATGAGCAGTACGATTGCACCCTCCATTTTATCACCGCCCACTCAGTCTTTAAACTCTGTCTAGTCTGACAGTTTCTGAAAAGCTACTCTCCTGAAATTGCTTCCTCCAAGGTCACTTATGAATATATGCTTAAAAATTCAAAACACTTATCATAGCACACTCTGTCTGCTCTATGGCATACAACGCTATTCTGCACAATTCTTCCTGAATAGATCAGTTTCCAGCTTGCTGTCCCTGAGAGGTGCTATTCCAGCTCTCCTCATTCCTTTGGCTGCTCCATCTCTGTCTCAAGTCCTGGCTGCTCTTCTTTCTCTTGCTTCCTAAGCAGTGGTATCATTTAAAGGCTTAGGCATTTTTGACTTGCCTTCTCCCTCTACTATCTTTTCTGCATGATTTTCTTTAACTCCGTAGAGAAACTTTATGTCCATGATGGTAGCCAGATTTCTCTTCCGTTCAAGTGCGCTATCCAGCAGGACACTGAACAATATTCTTCAATGTCTGTCTTCCATTCAAAAGTCAACATGTATAAAGTGGGTACCTTTGACTTCCTCTTTAATTTGATCGCATCACTGTTAGCCAGTCACCAACGTTTCACATTTGGAGACCTTTTTTTTTAATGTCTCCCTTTCCTTTTCTTGCCATTTTGAGTACCAGTGCTTTCTTTAGACTCCCCTTTCCTTTAATTTCTTCCTTTTCCTCTTTCTTCCCTTTGTACTCGTATTAGTGAAGGTCTTTATTCCTCCTTTCTGTTACAAACATTTCCGATGTGTCGTTCTATATTTTTCTTACTTACTTCAGTCAGGCTTCTACAGATTAAACTTCATGAAATACATCCTTCTTAAAAATTCTTTACTGTCTCTTTTACCTACACCAGTAGTTCTCAGTCCTGATTGTAAGAATTATCTAGGCAGGGCCATCTACCTAATTTGCAAGACCCTGTGTGAAGTGAAAATGTGGAGCCCCTTGTTCAAAGACAGAAAAAATGCTACTAGAAGAATTAGAGTATAAATTTTTTTTCTGCTCTCCCGTGGTCTCTCAACTTGTCATGGTGTTTCTAAAATTTCTATTTAATGTTGTGCTAAGTAAAGAATAATTAAAATTTTAAATTATTAGCATGAGTTTTACTAGCCATCTTTATATGACTAGTGACCATTTTAAATGCAAATATAAAACCATTTAACTCATATTCAGAAACGTTGACCTTACACAATTTGCATTTTGTGGTTTGTAGGTGCATATGTGTTTCTTTCTGACCAGAATAAGGGAAATGCTGCACAAAACTAACTCAGATGCTTTTATTTAACTTTTTAATACATTCACATTTTACTAACACTATCATTTGGCTTAGAGATGAACAAGGGAGCACTGAAAGGAAAAGGAAGTATATGTTGCCCTATCATTCTCTTTCCTTCTGTGTCACCATTTTCGGTGTAAATGGTTGACTTATACAGAGAAGTAGTGTGAACAAGAAGGAATATGCCAGGGTCTGTCGATGGTTTCTGTTGCTTAGAATGCCATTGCTTTCTTTCTGCTCTCATGCAAATTCTGGTTCAAGCAGAAAACACGGCCTGTTGGGGATTGTCTACATCCCCACTTACTCATAGATGTGGTAAGCTTACCTTGTGTATTTACTTTGAGTCCTGCTGAACTTCCATATATTGTGGGTTCACTGGAGCTCTGCATTCATGGATATATAAAAGGAATGGCAAAAATGGCAGCAGAGGAAAGATGAATGATAAAATTATTAAGAATTTCATGGTGGCTACAGCAGAGTGTTAAACTAAGGCTCGGGGCCCTTATGAGCTTGGGGCCCTGGGAGACTTCATAGATTCCATGCCCATTAAGCTGGTGCTGTACCTGTGGATTGTTTTAAAAATAGCCTTAAATCCCAGTTCCTGGGAGTCAGAATCTCTAGAGTGGGTCCTAGATATGTGTATTTGAAATTAACAACAGCTTCACAAATGATTTTGGGAGCCGATGTAAAAGTCCATATTCCCTCAAGCGAGCATTGAGAGATCTTTATAATCAATTCCCTAATTTTATCACACTACTCCCTACTTTGAGCCCTTGTCTGTGACCCAGCAGGACTATTTGACGTCTCTGGTTGTATTTCCTGTTTTGGCTTACCCTGGATGGCTTTCACCGTTATCCCCAATTTCAGTGCTCACTTTCTCCTCACTACTCATGAGAATTGTACCATTCTTTTTCTCAAACACATATCAAAGCCTCACTTCTCTATAGAAATCTTCCTCCACTACTCTAGCCCATGGTGAACCCTCCTTTTCCTCCGTTTTTATAGGTCTTATGTTCTAGGCCATTTATTTTACGTGCAGTATTCTACAGTGGGCCATTACTTACCCTTTTATGTGCATGTTCTTTCTTCCTCACTAGATTCAATGTGTCCTGAGCACCTGGTGTTCTGTTGAGGTTTAAAATGGCCGTGCTAGGGTCTAAGAATTAATGTTGTTCCTAGAAAATTTTAAAGAATAAATAACTCTAACAAATAAGGTAGCTTCTGTTTCTAAATTTGATTGGACCAAAGTACTTTTGAGAAAGGAATTTTTACTCATAATTAATTTTTTTCAGTCTCTAGAACAGCACTTTTACAATTCATTATTTTCTGAAATTTAAATAAAATCATTGAAACTCATCTGAAATGTGATGCCTTAGCTGTGCTGTCACAAGTCTCCACAAGAGTTGTTAAATCTATTTTCTACAGTGTTTTTCCCCCCATGGATGACATTTGAGTAGTTTTCCTAAAAGACAGAATTTTCAAACAAAATTAAGAAGCTGTTTTCAATGAATTAAAAAGATAACTTTATCAGGCTTGTTTCTGTAAACTTGATTTGAAGCCAGGAGAAACAGATATAATTGGAATAGTTTTCTTTTGTCTTTCTTGGCTTTTAGCTGAAAACAAGTGGCAGGGACATTATGGAACAATATAGAGGGAACTTAGGCAGTAATGCTTTTCCTGGGGAAGAAGTGAGAGGTTATGAAGATGTATCCAAGTGGTTCTATTACAATTTCTGTAATTATTATCACAGCCGTTAGGTTATAAAGTGAATTTGAAACGTAAGGAATGTTCCTCCCAAACAAACACACACATGTGTGCGCCTGTGGTAGTCTTATGATAAATTAATTAAAGCCATCTTATCTTTTGATAAATTATCAGCATATCTAGTTAACGTCTAAGACCTCCTTCCAGTTTAAAAAGTTATTTTGTGATTCTATGATTGTGTAAGTGTAGGAAATTTTCTTAAAGCTTAGTCTTAAAGAAAATCTTATTACATGTTATTTGGAAAAAAGGTGCTTTTTTTTGAGACAAATATATCTAATACTATATCAAATTTAGAAAAATAAGTTATGTTTTTATATATCAGTTATCTAATGTTATTTAATACTATACATAAAATATCTCTGAGTTCTAGCAGAGTTAATACAGGATTCTCTTCTAATTCAAATATTAAATTTAATTGGCCAACCATGTAAGTTTTGCTACATTTATAATGACCAAAAGAATCCTGGAAGTTCTTTTGTGCTTTTTCCTAGTCCATTTAGGAAGACTGGTGAACAGTCATCCTAGCTATGGCTCTGCTTTTGTTCATCCTTTCTTTAGGGGAAAAAAATAGACAAGAAAAAGAATAAAAAGAAATGCATCCTTGCCGTGGCATTTTATGACATTTTTACATTTGAACATCTGGAAAACCTAGTGTGACAGTGACAACCAAATTGACAAAACTGCTGACTGCATCCACTATCACACAAAAAAGTATAGGCACTAAAAGCACCACTTTAATTCTGAAAAGCTCAATAGTTTCTCCCCATTTTGGCCTTGAAGATAGAAAGGGAAGCCACATTTATTTTGAAGATGCATTCTGAGTATTGTACATCACATACATTGGAAAACAACCATTCCAAAGAAAAGAACATGCATTATAGGAAAAGAGAAGAGAGCAGCTGTAGAAGTGGTTCTAATTGCAGATCCTGGATGGATTTGATAATCAAATGACTACTCTACATAAACTTGGAGTAAAATAGCAAAACATTAATTACTCCTATTATTGCTTTTATCTATGGAGATGTAGAGCAAAGTAAATGCATAAAACATTTTAAGAAGAGAAATCTAAAGGAAAATTAAATCTCCAAGTGGAAATATCTGCAGTGGTGATGAAAAGATGTCACAGGACGAAATGATCCTGAAAATAAAATGCTGACAGAAAAAAAATGAATGTTATCTATCTACAGTATGCCATTATTTAATTGTTACAAAATGAGATAATATAATAAAGGTAACATTTTCAGTGTTTCAAAGAAGACAACGTTTACAGTGTGTCTTCGTCTGTTAGGGCTGCCATAACAAAATGCCACAGCCTGGGTAGCTTATAAACAACAGAAATTTACTTCTCACAGTTCTGTAGGGGCTGAGAAGTCCAAGATTAGGATGCCAGCTTTGCCACCTTCTGGTGAGAACCTTCTTCCTGGTTCATAGTCAACACCATTTTTTGTGTATCCGCACATGGTGGAAAGGACTAGTTACCTGTGAAATCTCTTTTGTAAAAGCACCGGCCCCACTCATGAGGGCTCCACCCTCACGACCTACTCAGTCCTAAAGGCCTCACCTCCTAATACCATCACATTGGAGCTTAGGATTCCAACATGTGAAACTAGAGGGGCACAGACATTCAGACTATAGCAACAGTGAAATAACTTGGTTAATTGGCAGGAATGAAACAAGACTTCTGGTGTTAGGGCTAATTATGCTATTATTATTTGTGTGGTAATAAATTTTATGATTTACCTCTAAACGGGTCTAAAATTTAGTGAGCTGTGTTCCAGTGAACAGTGATGGGAACAAAATGAATTGATTTTATAGAACATAGTCTTTAATACTATTGTTCTAGAAGGAATAACTCTTCGATTCATTAGTTTCTGAAATGAAATCTGTTCATTAAAAATGGACATTCTTTTATCGTTGCTAAAATCAGGAGACTGGATGCCAGTTAAGTTCTAGAGAATCACAGTTAGCTCAGT
Source organism: Hippopotamus amphibius kiboko (assembly GCF_030028045.1). Taxonomy (NCBI): domain Eukaryota; kingdom Metazoa; phylum Chordata; class Mammalia; order Artiodactyla; family Hippopotamidae; genus Hippopotamus; species Hippopotamus amphibius. The sequence continues at coordinate 31,667,945 of NC_080191.1, forward strand.
GACCACGATATACTACCACCACTACCAAAAAGTAGCCAGTTCTTGACATTAAGGAGCAACAGACCACCACCACCGCCATTATCACTACCATGAAATGCTTTGCTATTCTGACACTAGGTTCTTGGAGATGTGTGTTATATTGATTTTTTTCAATAAGAATGTTTTAACTTAATGGCTATGAACCTTGAGAAGCCCCATGTCTTGTCCCTGCCCCGTATCTCAGAATCACCTTCACCTCCTAAACTATTCTAGAAATCATACTTTGAGCTAGAGTAAATTTATCATTAAATCCAACTTAATTCTCATTGGAACTGTTTTGATTTCCAAAAAAGATTTTGACTTGTCGAAGATTTCCTTGTTGTTAAGAGGCACAATTGGATCTTGAATCTAGGTATTCCCATGCCAAATATTCGGTTACTTTTCTAATTAAATTTGAACACTTTCTCTTAAAATTTGAGATTTAGACAACTCTTGGAGAATTAATTGTTCCAGTTTATATAATAAAACCATTAAGAATACATCACTACATGTGAAAATAAGGATGCTATTTCCTAAAATTTGGTCAGTCACTACCCAAGGACTGGGAAATGTTTGGTAGTACCTTATATTTTGTTATAAAGACTCAACTATTATAGAAAAATGGTACAAATCAACCAGTTTGCAAGGCAGAAATAGAGACACAGATGTAGGGAACAAACATATGGACACCAAGTGGGGAAAGCAGGGAGGGTTGGGGGGGAATGAACTGGGAGATTGGGATTGCTATATATACATTACTAATAAGAAAAAAATATCAAATTGTACACTTAAAACAATAAAGACTCACCTATTCATAACTATAGACAAAACTATATCTATATTCCTTTGACCCAATTGACTTATAGCTGGAGGTGGCACTAGGTGGTAAACTCTGTTAATTGCTAACTTGCTACTCATTTCCACTGTCTTCATTCTTAATTGAGCCCAGTTTGTTTTGGGTGGTAATGTGCCCACCACAAGCAATGGTTTGTTATCTGTTTCAGTTAATCTTGACAGTTTTTTGGTGATTTGTACAGCCTTTTTTGCAGCTGCTGGTGTCCACGTGACCCACTCTGGCTGCTGGAAAGGCTTCTCAAAGAGCATTTGTTTTCTGGCTGAAATGGGTCAGATGTGGACAACACTGTTGTCTCTGCTTCCCTGTCTAGTGCCTCGAGTGTGGGTCTGCTGCTGCACAGAGCTTCTCAAGGAAACAAACTTGAGGGAAGGCCACGAGAACCCCAGAAATCTCAGCCCTGATATTTTTGAGTTGCTGAACTAGTAACAGCCACCATCTATGTTCACCTAGTCCTCTTTTGTGAGAAAAATTAACCCTTACTTGTTTAAGCTACTGTTAGCTGGGCTTTCTGTTGCTTATAGCCAAAAGCATTCCTCACTAAAATCCCATGGCTTAGAATTGAATAAGTTCCTTTCTAATGCAAGGGGAAGAGATAAAAGGGAAAGGATAAATACCGTGAGAACACGTTATGGAGATTGTTTTGATTTTTGAGAAGTTTATTTGGACACTTTGTGCTTCACTATGTTTGCCCTTACAATTCCTCAGTCAAGTGCCCAGAGGTGGAACAGTCTGCAGTCGCCATGAAACCAGAACTTATTTATAAGCGCGGCTCTTAAAGACTATAACTCCTTTTCTAAGGCAGACTCAGAGGATGACCTGCATTTACTGACTGCTGCACACCTACCTGATACCAAGTAGCTGGGAGAAAGAGTCCATCTATAGAATCATGGAAAATCATGAAAGTTGTCTAACTCAGACAGGCTCTGCTGGATATATTAGGACCAACATAGTAGAAGTTAGTGAAAGAAGAGTGAGCAGAATTGAGCCACATGGAGGATTAGTTCTTAGGGGAGCAGCTGTTACCAAACCAAACTGGGGTCTGCATGGCACAAAGCCAATTTACTGACACTAGGTTGTGGTGAAGGAAAGTACAGAGTTTATTGCAGGGCCCAGCAAGGAGTACTATTACCCGAAAATTGCGTTCACTTCTTGGGGGTGTTGAGCCCAAAGACACAACCAAGCCAAAAATCGGGAGAAGGAAGGATTTATTACTTGCAATTAAGGAGGAAACCAGATATCTTTGTCTCCCCAAACGGCAAAACTGGGGAAGTTTTAAGCTAAGGGTGCAGGCATATTCACGAGGGGTCTTAAGCAGATGAAAATTCAGCATAGAATTGGGGCAAACGTCAACAGAATCCAAGCTTTAGTTGACTGCAGTCAAGGGGGTCACTATCACCATTCCGTCCTCCACCTGGGTGGAGGCCTTACTTCCTGCAGAACTCAAAGACTGTATATCCCTTGCGGAGGGGCTAGGATTTTCTGTTTTATTGTTCTCTCTTTTTTTTTAAGCTCTTTATTGGAATATAAGTGCTTTACACTATTGTGCCAGCTTTTTTCTCTACACCAAAGTGACTCAGCTGTATTTATACACATATCCCCATATTGTTTTATTGTTGAACTACTGTTTTTTGGCTGCTTTTCCTTTGTTCCTGCATTCTCTCACTTCCCTTCAGATCATTCATTATTGAGACCTGATCAAGGGCAAGCACTGTGGCCAGGCCTGGATCACAAAATGACTTAGGCCAAAAATGGCGTCTCTGTGTCAAGAAAGCCATGGCTGGTTCTCTTTCTCTGGGGACTCCCGACCCTAGCTGCTTACAGTCCAGGCAGCGTGTGCTCTAAAGACCCAGACACCTCAGTGGTCTTCAGGGGACTGTTTTTAAAGGCAGCTTTTGGGGGCAAGGGCTGCAGGATTCATGACTTTCTTCTGATTGGTTGGTCATGAAGTAACAGGGTGGTATTTCAGGACTCTCAATCATCAACCTTCTGGTTCCAGCCAGTCTGGGGTCTAGTGCTTGTGTTAAGCATATAGTTACTATTCTCCACCTGGATGGAGGGGAGTGAGTCTTAGTTCCTGAAGAACAGCTCAAGGATATCCATCAGATTGTTACGTATATCCCTTGAGAAGAAACTAGGACTCTCTTTTATAGCTGAACTATTGTCATTACTTTTCTTGTTTAGCTGCTTTTCCTTTGTTTCTGCATACCCTCACTTCTCTGATTAGTACCTGCTTGTCTCTGCTCTTTGGAACTCAGGGAATGCCTAAGAGACTAAAGCTTTTTTCTACAAACAAGAAACAGGGAATACAGAGGAGCTTTTGTGACCGAGAAGGCCCCACGGGATTCTGTTTGGTTTCAGAGTCATCAATCTGCCTGGAATATCCAAAGAATATAGTAAGGTTTGGCTTTGTCTATCAGGAAATAAAATTTTGGTGGCTAGGGTAAAGCAGAAGTAGGTTCCAAGAAGCAGGCAGTGGTTCTAGAATGTCAGGTGAGCCTTGTAACTGTAGTTCCTTTTCAAAGCAGATCACCGGGCGGACTTGAGAAATTCAAGCAAAAGTGTCTAGGCGATGGGTTGAAGACTCTTCAGACCAAGAGAGTTTGGAGTCTAGATAAGTCTCCAGTCTTGATGAAGTCATAGGATGTCAATCAGGAAACTGAGCCAGAGCTCAAAGATACAGTTATTTGAAGATAGTGATGGTGGTGGTCCTGGTGGCTTTTAGCACACAGGTACCCCTTGTTTAACAAAGCATAGAAGATATTAATGCACAGAAGCACATGGACTCCCTAACCCACACAATCCTCAAGCTGAGGTTTGTAACACCAGAGGGGCCATTTCTGTATCCTCATAACCTATTTTCTGTGGGGAGTGCATTCCATGAAATAGAGATGCTAACTCAGCTCTACTTGTGGCAGTTTGTGCGTAGGTTATTGGCTTTCATACATGTTAAAATGTGACCCATGGGTAGGCATTATATGGAATAACAAGACATAAATTAGAAATGAAGCAAGAAATGTATGGCCAAGAGTTTACTGTGAATGAAGCACTATGATATTTTCATCTTATTCAATTTTATTATATTATTATATGGGGAAAAAAAGATCTTGATCCACAAAATTGATTTCAAGATCCATGAATAGGTCAGGACCTGCAGTTTGAAAAGTCTGGCTTAGTTCCTATGAAGATTCATTCTAGATGTCCAATGTTGCTTTTCTGTCTTTGGTTTTCTTTGGTTCCTCAAATCAGGATTCCTCCAGACACTTCTTCTTCCAGCGACTGTCCACACAAGTGTTGTCCTAGCCTTGTAGCCTCCAGTACATCCTTGGTGCCTTTCATAATGCCAGGAGGCTTTTACCCATCCTAAACTTCCTGAAGATCTTTACCTAATGTGTCCTCAGTCATTTTCTGGAAGGAAACTTGAGCCATTATTACACAGGCATGTTGATAAGCAGTGCTATGCACTTTCTTTGTTTTCTCCTAGCAGGTCTAGCCTACATTTGTCTGTCATTATGGGCTCAAACTGCTTATCAGAACGTGAAATATGTGACAGAAAGAGACACAATAGCAAAAGAAATATACACTAAAAAAATGTTTCCCCCAGGATAAAGTTGTAGAGTCCTTTTGGCTGAAGAGTGTTAGCAGCCTGGGGCTCATGTGCTAAAATTTAGTTTCATCTGCCAGGCTAGCCACCATCGGCTAAAATCATGCAAAAGCACTTAAAGCACACACAAAAAAATTATATAAGCTGTACATTACATAGCTCACATGTATACATGCATACGTAGTTTTTTAGGAAGGCATTTCAGAGTCTAATATTAAAATTAGCACAGCAGTTTTAAGCAGAATGTTTATTTGATCTGCCCTGCTGTTACATAACTTCTAGCATCAACATCTCCAGGCATTTTTTACTTTGCTTCAGAGTTCAGAAAGGAGTGTGGAATAAGAATTGAGAAATTCTCTTGTGATTTTCTTTTCGCCACCAAATTTTAGACATGGACCCCTGAAACGTTGCTGGGTGCTCCTTCTCTCCCCAAGCACTTCTTTACAGAGTCTGTCCTTGAGTTCAGCTTCAGATTGACTTCAGCTTTTTCTGTGGTCCTATAGACCAGTTCCAAAGCATCAGAACAAGATGTAGTACTATAAAATAGCTTGTCGACTTTTGTTAAGATCATCATTTTACGTGTGTGTATAAAATTGGATCACTTTATGTTTTACATATTGCTGAGGAGTCCTTAGGAGAGCTGTCTCCCCAGTGGCTTCATAGTCTGAAATATGTTACTCATTAGCACATGAGAAATTATTTTTCTGTTTAGGAATTGAAACAAAAAACTGAGCATATTGGAACAGAATGTTCATTTACCTTCTAAATCAGTGCAATAGGAATAACCAAAATAATGACTAAAATTAATAGAAAAAGACATAATATCAAAGATTTAATAACTAATTGAAAAACCATGATAAGTGTTTTCCTGCGTCTAATTCTAGAGAGTGAAGAATTCCTTTAAGAGCGTGATAAAATAAGATTGAAATAAATATTGTAAAAGTATGTGTCCCGGGAGTAAAGTTCTGAATTATACTAATGAGATACTGTTTAGGGATTTCATAGTCTAAGCTATATTCTTTGATTTTTCACTGTGACACAAGACTGAATCTTGCCCTGGAGCTCAGTATTATTTTCTGCCATGTGTTAATTTCTTGCATGAATGCCTTATTTACCATCATTTATACTATGCTGCAGGTGAATTGTGAGCAGTACTCATTGCTGGTATTTTTGTTGGCCAAAGCTGAAGGACAGCTCAGGGTCTTGCCTAGCTCGAGGCAAGATTTGTGAAGGCGATTTTGAGGTGTGATTTGTCATTGTAGAAGAAGACTGGCTTCTTAAATATTATCCTATGGGCCATGGTTTCAATTAACAAACTTTCTCAGTAGCTTCGGAACAGTTGATGTGTGTTTTAAAGTCTCTACTTTTTATTTCAGACTTCATTGTAACCGCAACTGCGTTCCTTCCTGCAGGTATACTATTTATATAATAATTGAGTCAAGTACTCTTACTAAACCATTGTTAGGTTTTAGCTGCTATGTTATATGTTATTTCTTTTCTCTCTTAAAACAGTCAAGTCATTTCATGTTATTCAGTTCCATGTGCCTTACAGAATATATGGCCATAAATTTACAATGTGGTTTGCTTTAATTCAGATACATTTACTTTTGTAGTTTTAGTAATTACATGCTTCTATCAGGGACAGTGGGAAAGGAGTACAGTTGACAAACTATTGTAATAGGTTGACAGCCGCTGAGCTTATAAAAGAGCCCAGAGTTATCTCTGAGCTATAATTAGCAGGTGTGTATGATACATCTAGAATTTTCTAAGATGCTTATCACCTATTGAATATGCCTTTTATTCTTTCTTCAAATATGTAAATTGGGGTAGATATGTATAGCTTGCTTTTACCATAGATAGTAAAAGAGTGCTTTAAAAGGTATTTCTTATGACTCACATTATTGTTTGAGTCCTTCAAGAAAAATATTGATGCAAAGACATAATAAAACTATCTTTAAAAAGCCTAGTATTCTTCTGGAGGTAATTCTTATTTCTGGAGGTAATTTTTTATGTCCCCTTTTAGAAAGGGGACATGCTTTGGAGTAGGTAGTTTGGTCTCAATTATTTTTCCCCCAGCTTTACTGAGATATAATTGACATTTAACATTATGTAAGTTTAAGGTGTTGATTTGGTACATTTATATATGGCAAAATGATAACCACCAAAGCACTAGCTAGTGCGTCCATTCTGTCACATAGTTATTTCTTTTTTGTGGTGAAAACATTTAAGATTTGCTCTCTTATAGTGTTATTAGCTATAATCACTCTGCTGTACATCAGATCCCCAGAATTTGTTAATCTTATTATTGGAAGTTTGAACCCTTTGACCAGTACCTCCCTATTTCCCACCCCCACCCCCACACCCCCAGCCCCTGGTAATCGCTGTTCTACTCTTTGTTTCTCTGAGTTTGGATTTTTCAGATTCCACATGTTAGTGGGATCATACAGTAGCTGTGTCTTTCTCTGTCTGGCTTATCTCACTTAGCATAATGCCCTCAAGGTCCATCCAAGTTATTGCAAACAATGATTTTCCTCTTTCTCATGGCTGAGTAATATATTATACGAGATATTATAATGAAATATATAATGAAATGTGTGTGTGTGTGTGTGTGTGTGTGTGTGTGTATACACTCTGCCTCTAAACTCAGCCTCATTGATCTAATTTGTAAAATGGAAATAATGCCTACTTCATTGGGTTGCTGGGAAGGTTTCAGGAGAAAATATATGGAGTAGATATGACTCATAGTGGGTATGCTATAACTATTAGTCTTTCCCAATGAAAAGAGTCAATGTGACTTTAATAATTATCTCCACCTCATTGAAAATTAGACTTTAATATAACTTAGTTTCATTGGTTATTCCACTGTTCCAGTATGCGCATGAACTGAATAGCTGGAAGAATAATCTGGAGATGCTTTATGGAGGTCGTAATACTTCAGCTTGATAATACCATTTTCATATATTTATCAAATGCTTAATGTTGTAATTGCTTTAAAAAAAAACAACACAAACAAGCACTCTGTTCACAGGGCTGTGTTATTGGACATCATTGAATTTAAGTATTTACCTGTCAAATATCTTTGAGTGACTTCTTAGATAAATATTTGTAGGCACTAATTGATTCCAAAGGGATTCTTTGAAGTTCGCTCTATAGTCCTGTGGGATAACTCCAGTTTCTTTCAAAATTTGCTGGGCCTGAAGCGAAAAAAAAAAAGAGCAAGTGTCAGCCCTTTCTTCTTTTTCCATACTCATGCGTTCTTCTAGCTTTTCCCTTATGGGGTGCCTTTTCCCCAATTTCTGATGCAAGTAGCCTTATCATTGCACCTCCATTCCAGTTCATCCGTACCATGGTAGGATTTTGAATTATATCATTTCCAGAATGGTAGATACTATGGCTTAGACTATTAAATAACTTCCAGAATGGTAGATGCTCTGGCTTAGACTGTGAGAATTATGAGATTCTCACTTTAACCCCTAATTAGACCTTAGACCTTGTCCTTCTACCTCAAAAGATAACGCCCAACCTTCTCCTTGAGTCCCAACTCTGTCCTTGTGGCACCTTCCCTCCCACTAACAGCCTTATGTTTTGGTGTCTTATTCCTCAGCGCAGTTGCCTAGAATCATATCTTCATAGTTACAAAGCCTTACTCACCAAGCCTCCTTGGGGATAATATTGTAGCCTTTATCCCATGTCTTACTCTTCCAGATGTCTAATAAAGAACCATATACCTACCCCATATCCGCTCAGTCTCACTAGCAAACACTTTGGTAAGGAAAAACACAAAACCTGGGAAATTAGTCTCTTATTTAATAAGGTATTTACTTTTAGATGAAGAGAAACTATGAAGTAATCACTTAGATTTGCTGTTTTATGCAGATACAGTGCAGTAAATATAACTTCTCTAGGTCATTTACTATACCTTGTATCTTCAAAACTCTTTCACTGAACTTTTTTTTAAAAACAAATCTATTTATTTATTTATTTATTCATTCATTTATTTATTTAATTGGCTGTGTTGGGTCTTCGTTGCTGCACATGGGCTTTCTCTAGTTGTGGCGAGCGGGGGCTACTTTTCATTGTGGTGCGCCGGCTCTTCATCGTGGTGGCCTCTCATTGTGGAGCATGGGCTCTAGGCGTGTGGGCTTCAGTAGCTGTGGCACAGGGGCTCAATAGTTGTGGCTCAAGGACTCTAGAGCGCAGGCTCAATAGTTGTGGCACATGGGCTTAGTAACTCTGCGGCATGTGGTATCTTCCTGGGGCAGAGATCCAACCCGTGTCCCCTGCATTGGCAGGTGGAATCTTAACCACTGCGCCACCTAGGAAGTCCCTCACCAGACTCTTAAATTCAGGTCATAGTTCAAGATTTGGATAGAACTTTGGTTTACCTTGTTGGGGTTTATTATGTTTATATTTCTGCCACCCTGATACTTAAGGGATGAGAACAATGTCAAATGTATTTTAGAAACTGTCACATCACACATGCACACACATGCATATATAAATTTTGTATGTGGAAAACTCAAGATTTATGAACCATATTTTCAGTATTTGCACAAAATTATAAAGAATGGGTAAAATAGTGGTGATTCATTAATTGAAGATATTGTTAATGCTTAAGATGATAAAGCACTCACTCTAGTTTCTTTCTTCCTCACTTATTTTACCCAGGGTCAGTATAACTGCTTATATTAGAGAAAACAGTTACTTTGCTAAAATCCCCTGTTCTGATGGTCAGCACTATTAAACTTACTCCTATTGGTGTTGATGACCATATCCTAAAGCTAACACAGTGTAGAACTTTATCTTCAGTATCTGCAGGTCTCTGTTTCTGGGTTACCAGGGCCTCTTTGGGGTCAAGATTGCCCTAGGTACTTTCACTGTTGAGACTTATGGTATATTGGGAAATAAAGAGATGTCTACCATTTTTACAAAAATTATGTTGTATTGAGCATTTTAACGTGAACACCTCGATTTCTTCCATCATTTCAGTATATTTGTGACCCTGTGGTAAATCTCAAATAGAGATAACATCCAAGTCTAAATCTGAGGTCCTTGGAGAAGGTGAGGCCCAGGCTAAATGGCTCTCGCAGCCCCCCTCAGTGCTGGACTCAGCATCCCAGCTTCTTCCACAGCGATTGTGTGCCTGTGAATATGTGCCTTTTGATTTCTGCCGTTTCCACAAATCTGCCTGCATCTCTAAGGTCAGCTTGGAAACTGCACAACTGCCACCCTAGCTTGGGGCATCCTGTTCTAGTGTGTGAGACTCACTCCCTTCCTTCTCTGCCTCCTTGTGTTCAGCATGTAAACCTTCATGACTTGTGTTGCCATGAGCAGTCCTTGCCAGTCTATTTCTACACAATTGAATTTCGGAGATAATTAATCAATTGTGTCAAGTTGAAACTTTTAATCACATATAATTCAAGTGAGATTAAACCATATTTAGAATGTTTAACCCTGATTCCTGTTGGGTAAGTCATAAAGAAATCCATTATGGATGACTGAGCCTTCAGCACAATTTCACCCTTAAATTATTAGACTGTAATTTACGATAACATCTGTTTCGGATACCATGTCATTTCTTTAAACTGCATATTTTCCTTATGTCAGTATCAAGTTCATTCACTTTTTATTATGGCATTGGAGAATAATGTATAATTAGTAACAGTTATTTCAAAATCTGTAACCACCTGTATAGTCTTATTTGCATAATAAAAAGGGAGTGTTATCAGCTGCACAACAGTGTGGCTGTGTTCTTGTAGGTTAATGAGGAATTTAGTTGGTGAGTAGAGAAAACTAAAGTATTTTTCTTGGAATTAAAAGGAACCTACACTTAAATAATGATTTTAAGAATGAACCCCTGTAATTTCAGACACATGCATCACTAATTTCCTTGAAATTTTATTTGTTGTCTGTGTTTTCCCCTTAAATGTTGACTGTATAAAGTACTGTTAAAATGTATTTCTGTGGAATACTTTGCTCTAATGGGCATGATGAGGTAGATGTGCTTTAAATGAAATTTACACTTTAATTTTTAAATCTAATTTTACAGGGAGCTTCAAAGTTCTCACTGTGTTAATAAAATTATCACTGTGGAAATTTCACGACATGTTTTCCTTAAGGAGCTTGAAGTCTTTTCACCATTTTCAGATGATTTGCCCTAAAAAAAATTAACTGTCACTTACGCCTGATGATTATGTCATTGATTGTATTGTGCAAAGAAAAACAACTGGAATTGGGGGCAACCTGCTGAATTGCCGCTGGTCTAAAGAACAATGACAGAGTAAAACCTGTAAGTTCTCTAATAACCTGACAAATTGTTTAGAGGACTAAGAAGTCTCTATGTAGATTTCCTTTGTTCCTCCCCTTTCTTGATGTTTGGCAGACTGTAGAAGTTCAAGCCAGCTGTACTTGTGTTCTGGTATCAGAGGAAGAGTAGTGGCATCAATCAAAACCATTGATTGGTAGTCCCTCCCTACTGGGAAATGATCATTCAAGTGCCAACACTGGAGGTTATTATACCTAAGAAAGAAGACTTTTCATGCTGGAGTCTTTACTAAGTTGTATACCTTGTCTCTCCAAGCTTGTTTTCTTACACTCAAGAATAGAATGGACTCTCAGACCTCGGAGAGTAACCTTCACCTGAACCACAGTGCCTTTAGGGCTCAGAACCCTGATTGATGTGAAGAAGTGAAATGGTTGCATAATTCAGTTATTCCAGCACTTTGTCTTCAAGGTCAGAGCTCTAATCTAGAAAGCATATTATGTCAAGGTTTACACAAAACTTGGACTTTTTCTTGACCTATGACCCCTTCCAGCTTAAACTGAATATATGTGTCCATGTTTATCCGTGAAAAGCCAGGTTACATGAAAAGACGTTCACATGGGGAGAGAGATAATGGCATTTCAAATATTTTTGTATAAAACTAAGTTGTGTTGGTTTCTCTCAAATACTCTTTCATGTATCTTCCTCTTCCTCTCTCTATATACCACTAGAATATTATTTAGATCCTATGTTGTAGCAAGCTTTATTCCAAGACACTCTTAAGGACTTAAGAGCGTATGTCTGGCATCATCTACTTCTCTTAGCCATAGCCAGAGAACCACAGTCATGAGTTGGTAAGGCATTAAGAGCTCTTTATCCGCCTCCGCCCATTCCCTTTCCCTATCCACCAGAGTCCCAGAGACTGAGTTCAAAGTCCCTCAGGCCTCTCTCTGGCTTGTGTTCTTCGTTGGGTATCACACTGCCGTGTCGTTTTCTGACCTTCCATCTCAGCATTTGAGCCCTTTGGTACCCAGGAGCTGAACTTTCTGACCAGGGAACAGGGAGCAGGAGAGTGCATTAAGAGCTTTTCCAGTGAAGCAATCTGGAAGCAGAGAAGAAAACAGTAATTTGGGGGAAGTCTGATCCAAGACCTATGATCTGCGACCTGGGGGTATACTGAGTGGGGAAAAGCACAGTGAGGAGAGAAGAAAGAGAGAGAGAGGGAAAGAAAAGAAAATGGGGGAGAGAGATGGACACAGAGTTGAGTAAACACAGCAGTATTAATTCAAACAGCAAATTAAAGCAAACATTCATTTTATGACACATTTGTGATTATAGAGTAGAAGCGATATAGCTGAATCTCAAGGAGACATTGAAGAATTAAAAAGAAGTTAAAAACTTTATATGGCTATGTAACTGTAGAACTGATCATATTAATTAATGAGAAGTGTTTATCATTTGTAGCTAATTGTCATGCCACAGACTAATGATTAGGGATATCATGAATGCAATTTATTTGATTGTTACGCTAAACTCTGTTCATAATATACTCAATCTACTTCAACTTTCATGCTCCATTGCTCAGAGCTTAAATATGTAGAGCAGTTTGCATGAGACTCCATTTGTTCTTTCAGATTCTTCTTTACTGAAATAACTAGGTAAAGAGTACTGGTGAAATCTGCAGTACATCAACTATGTAATCATGTCATCCCTTTAAAATTACAGTGGGGTTAAATTTAAACTTTTCTATTTAAAAGCATTGTTTCATTCATAAACTTGGTTATAAGTAAATATAAATTGCTGTATGTATTTCTTTAAATATACTTGGATGCTTCACTTACAGGAAGGAAGGAAGGAAAGAGGGAAGGAAGGGAAAACCAGTATTTGGTTCTTATTTCATAAGTAACAATAATTATTCTGGAAGATTGATGAGTTTGAACACAGGAATATCTCCTCCCTTGCATAGCAGCTCCTGCCCCAATGCCATCTCCCAAGTTTTCACTATGCTCCAGCAGGAAATAGAATACAAATAGAAAATCCAGTAACATATTACACTGCACAGATTTCTTTGATCACAACGCTAAACTCCCTTCACCTCTCAATCAACATATCCTGTTGGCTCTACATTTAAAATCTTTCCCGGATCCAACTGCTGGTTTCTATGCGGACAGCACTTGGTGCAAGCCACTCCCTTTGTCTTCTGCCAGATTTCTGCAGTAGCCACCATTTCCAGGCTCTCTTTCTACTGTCTGTCTCCCACGATGTAGGAGTGAGCTTTTTGAAACATGATCAGATCATGCTATGCATTTGATGGGAACCCCCGGAGGCTTCTAATTATATAATAACTCTTCTCTGTGGCCTACAGGATCCTAGAAGGCTTTTCCCCTGCCTTCTCATCTCACCTCTTAACATTCCCTCTCACTCACTCCAGTCCAGCCAGGTGGTCTTGGCCCTTCTTGCCATGGGAACTTTCCAATTGTTGTTCCTTTTGATTAGAATACTCTTACTTAGATCTTTCCTTTGACTCTATTCTCTATTCAAATGTCCTCTCCTGAGAAGGCCTTTGGAAACCACCCTATCTATCATAGCATTCTGCATTCCATAAACCTGTATCACTTACCTTATTTTAGTTTTTTTAAAGCACTTGCTACTGGCTGATGTTGTATATTTCCTCCTCAATGTATTTGTTTTGAGTAAAAGCTTCTTGAAAGCAGGGGTGTAGGCTGAATTGTTTACCTTATCCTCAGAGCTGACAAGAATGCCCGTTGTGTAATTAGTGCATCAGTAAATATTTGTGGAGCAAATGAATGAATGCTTATTCTTCATAAAGAAGAAGAAAAGAAACTGTTACAAATGTGAAAAGAAATTTCAAATGGCCAGTAACTTTCTTGGCAGTTGTTGGCCATTGTCCTTGAATATGTGGCTTACATTAATGAGTTATTTTCTTTGAGACCTACCCCAGAAAAGCTTTCACTCCTAAACCACTGTACTCACGTTACAATGCTTATTTTCAGAAAGTGGTTGTTGTAAAAACAATTACTTATATGTCCTTGAACATGATATTCCTTCAGTTTCTATTGTGATTGCCAAATGGGTGTATTTATACTCCTTTCCAAGTGAAGAAATGGATTTTCCAGTTCAAGATGGGTTTTGCGTTTCTTAAACCTTTTAGCATCGTGCAGAGAGCAGAAATATATTAATAGAACTATGAAAATACTTGTTAACTCATTGTCTAACTGGTTTCAAGTCACTACAGTGGCTAGGGAAATGAGAATTTTTTTTTTCCAAAAGACATATTGTCTTAGCTCAGGTGGTTATAATAAGACATCAGAAACTAGGTGGCATATAAACAACAAAATTTATTTCTCACAGTTCTGGAGGCTGGGAAGTTCAAGATCAAGGTGCTAGCTGATTTTGTGTCCTGTGAGGACTCACTTCCTGGTTCACACATGGCCATCTTCTTGCTGTGGATATATCTCACACGGTGGAAGAGGCAAGGGAAGTCACTGTGGTGTCTTTTATAAGTGCACTAACACCATTCACAAGGGCTCCACCTGCACAACCAAGTTACCTCCAAAGGCTCCACCCCCTAATACCATCACATTGGGTGGGGGGTAGGATTTCAACGTATGATTTTGGAGGTGGACACAGACATTCAGTCTACAGCATATATTTTTCTTGATCTGTCTTTTGCCCCTTTTTATATTATGGATGAAACACAAAACACAGTTCCTAGTCAGATTGTGGAAAGCTAGGAACTGAGAACGTGTGCCTTTCTAAAGAGATAAACACTGTAAGCCCCAGCTGATTATTGTCATGTGAGTTTGCTGTGATGCAAGATTAAATTATTTAAAAAATGAACTGAAAATATTATGTAAAAATTCTTTATTTTAATGCAGGCATCTAATCCTACTTTTTAAGAAAACATTTGCAGGCCTATACCATGCAGCAGGTCAAGTTAAAGACACCTGTGAGCTCCGATTTGCTTATGGCCATCATTTCACAATCTCTGAATGAAATCTTCTGGACATGCAAGTGTCGGTCCTGTCTGCATCCCCACTATCACATATGTGCTTGGTAAGCCATAGATGTTGTCACTTACCTTGTGACAGGACCACTCCTCTTTCAGATTTTCTCTATTCCTTTTCCCTGAAGCATGCAGCAAGGTCTGCATCAGTGGGTAGGCTTTTCTAAGAGGCTCTGACTTTCTGTCCTCAGAGTGCTCAGCTGGATCTGGTGGGTACATATGGAGGTCCTGTCTCAACTGTATACCTCATTGAGCAATTCTTGAAATGAGGGCTTTACATGATTAAAACTCCAAAGTCCTCCCAAGGTGGCCATTTGAATAGCTTTTCTCCTCCCACCCTGACTCGTCCATGTACTCTCCCCTGTTCCAATGCCTGGGGCACAGACAATTGCCATGTGGACTTGTGAGGTCGAAGCAGCATCCCAGCCTTGCTAGGTGAAAGTTTATGTAGCACCATATATGAGAGGCCCACACTAGGGGCTAGAACTTTTTACTGTATGAACACTCATTAGATTTTCTTTCTAGATGAGTGAGCACCCTCACAGTGGAGTTCTCTGATAAGTGATAGTGAGGGTGAGTTATTCCAGCCCTGGTTTTGTTCTTTTTCAGGGATTTGCCTCCCTAGGTAACAACGTCAACATCTTTTGGAGTCAAGGCAGAGAGAAATACATCTTGAACTCCAGTTCATATTTTAAAAATGAAAAAAAAGGTTGTGAGTAGTGTAACCTAGCTTGCCTATCTTTTCCAAACACTGCACTGGTGGTATTAGAGGCACATGCCGTCGCTGGGGCAAAGCCAGAGATGTGTGTGTATGTACCTTTCCCCTTGTATAGTTCTGTAGCTTGAAATTGTAGCCATTGCTCTTGGTGATTGGAAATGCATGTTGGCAACTATAAATCTGGAAGTGACATTCTAGTAAAGAAGATAAAGCAGAAGAAAAAAACATAGTGCCATAAATGCAAGTTTCCTCCTGTGTCCCATTTTCTACAACGTCTTAAAACTGTACATAAAGCCTTCCTTGTCATACACTGCTATTATTCTTGATTCATTAAATACTTTTGCAGCTGTAATCAAACTTCTTTAAAGCTCACGTGTTCATGGACCAGAAAAATACTTTAGAAGAAACGTGTGCAATCAGAGCACACTTGCCAGCATATTATTATTGGTATTTTTCAGCATAATGCAGTTTCTGTTCTGTGTCTGTGGTCATGTACAAATACAAATCCCTAATGGGATTCTTATTATGTCAGCACTAGGGCTGTATTTACTTGCCAGAATATTCATAATATTAGGTGTCTTGTGAAGCCCATTTTATTTTTATGACTGAGATTGTTTTGGAGAGATGATGGTTTGAATCAAGAATGACCACTGCTGCTTACAGTTTGTGGGATGATATAATCTCTTTTCTGTGTTGACAATAGATAAGGACTCATTTAACTCATGTTTAAAGCTTTTCACACTTTCTACACCTTCTTATATTATTGTGTTAATATTGATAAGTGTCGGTGTTGAAGTTCTGCAGTTAAAGACTGAAATGATACTTCACAAGCTTTATACCAATCCAGATACCAAGGAAAGTGAATGTGAGTGCAAACCATCCTTTTGCCTATCCTTACCACATAGTGTCCTACCCTATCCTATCCTATCCTGTCCCATTCCATTCTCTCTACACACATGCACACACGCACACACGTATGAGAATGAACCCTTGAAAATGCTGTTTGCACAATCCTGACATAAAATTTCTACAAGAACAATTGTCCAAGAAGAAATTGCTTCTTGAAACTTTACACTAAGTTAGGAACCCCATTTGAGTACACATGTAAACTCTCCAACACCTGTTGGACCGGCAGGCTAAATTATGTTAAAGTTCTGCAAGTCACAACTAGTCTGTTAAATGGAAACAGAAATATAGATTCTTTAGAGAGATACAAAGGAAGAAAGGGCATAATGATAGGATGTGATTTGATTTTAAATAGGTAGTCAATACAAAATATAATGGGAGTGATTTTCCTGAAAGGGTGATTAAATTTATAATCTTTGAAGTTATATAGAAGAAAATGGCAGGAACACATTAAAAGATTCCTAATCCTTATAATTGCATTCTGTCTCAGCGACAGGATGTTTTAGACCATGCATTATTACACAGGAAACAAACTGAAAAGAAAACTTTGCCTTTAGTTGGCTATCCCAGGAGCTATAAACGTTGTCTTTATTCAGTGATACATATGTTGAAATCTTACTCTTGTTTTAAAGTGAGGGGCTTAGTTATTTTCCCAATAAAAGTAAGAATACATTTATCCATATTTATTGTATATGATGTATTCACATGTATGTATATGAAATTGACAGTCAGATCCAGTATAACTCTTTTTCTTGTTAGAGATTTGACATGTTTCTCAGAAATTGGCTAGCTGATATTATTTATGGTAATATAATTGCCCAGCATTCAATCACCATAATATATTATACATACATACATATAATATATATTTAATAATTATGTTTAATCACAGTCATGTTATACCTAACATGCATGTATGTACATATGATATGTGTATGTGTATACAGATTTGAACATAACTCATGTCATTAGAATGCTTCTACTTGTGACAGGGAAGTTTTGAGAGAAAAAGCCATTGTGCAGAGAGGTAGCGTAGAGTAGTAACTTGGATCCCTGGCTTTGAAGCCTGGATTGATGCCTTATCAGCTGTTTGACTTTGGACAAGTTGCCTCACCTCTCAGTTATAATATGAGTTTAATCATTGCACTAATATTCCAGTGTCGTTATGAGGATTAAGTAAGTTAGTACTTATAAAATGCTTAGACTAGAACCAGCTACATAGTAAATTAGATATATAGATAGATAGATAGGTAGGAATAGAAAGTAAAAGAAGAAAGCAGATATTTAAAGAACCTTCCCTTATGCCAATTTTCAGGTTCCGATACTAGCTTTCCAAAATATTCCATCTGAATTCAAAGGAGGCACTCAATATTGTTGATTAAATATTTAAATTATGTTTGTTATAGCTAGTTGTATATTTATTTTTAGATAGGTCAAATTTACGAGGCAGCGAACTTGTAATATTATGTGTGTACAGCTTTATAGTGCATTTGGGCCCCTTGTATAATCAACATGTACTGTTCATTTATGTCCATTTTATAGGACTAGGAATATAATGATGATATTTTAAATTATTATGCAGGCCTGACGTTGTTCTAGCCTCGCCTTTAGAGCATACTGTTGATCATATCTCTGATTTATTTGAAAAACAAATCCTTGTTCAGGAACACAATATCCAATTACAAAATTACTCCTAGGGGAAAATACAAGCTGTTTTATGGTGTGATTTCCAAGAATGCATTGTGGTGTGAAGTAGAAATTACCTACATCAATTCCGCTTTCTTTTATTTATTAGAAAACCATCTCTGCCTTCAGGTTTTACCTTCTTTGTTCTAGTAGCCTAGAATTTAGTACATAAGTCAGCATTTCATCATTCTTATACAGCTGTCCACTTATCCCTTGATCCTTCTATTGCTTTTCTTGAACCTCCTCTAGTTTCATCAGATTTAATTAGTATCAATTTCCAGTGTCAGCAACATTGGATTGCTTTATAAGGCTGCATGAATGGCCTCTGATGGCTTTATTGTAAATCCTAGTCATCTCAGCTCAGAGGTAGAAAAGCTTTACTTAAAAGTGGTCTCTGCTATAAAGATATAAGTTCCTTCTCATCTCTATATCATATCTCAATTTCCTCATTTCATTACAGAAAGGACATGGGGATGTAGAAAGGGCGTATATAAAAAGTTCCAAAAACGATTAAAGGTTCGAAAAATAACTTAAGTGAAAATGTCAAAGGGATTTGGAGTGTGGCCCAGCCACTTCCCTGCCCCCACCTTCACCCAGGATCCATCGAGTACTCCTTACCCCATCTGGAAGCTCAGCTTTACTCCTGTTCCTGGAACCAGGCCAGCCCACATCAAAAACTCAATGAGCCCTGCAGCCATTTCTTACCTAACAGATCAACGCTAAACATGTTTCCTAATCCTATTATCTGTGATCTTGTTTTATTCCTTCACTCCTGTTCTCACCTTGTGCCTAACACCAGTCTCCTATCTTTTTGTCTAATTTTAAGTCCTTGCTTAAATTTATTGCCCGGGTGACCACTTTCCCCCCTGGATTTTATTGTTTATTGTTACTGCATCCCTGTTTTCTGCTGCCAGTCTTGCTGTTATGCAAAATACCTGTGTGTCTTTAGCTTCTGCTACACTCAGTGTTTGGAGTGTCTTGATGGTACGTGTGGTCTTTTTTTGAGAGATCTGTCCACCCCTTGCCACTGGAACACACTGATGTGAGATCCTTCTCTGTTCCATTCTCATCACCTATGTAGTTACTGAATCCAGAAATGTCCTAAGATAACCTGAGATGCCAAAAAATCAAAGCTGGACTCATAATTTGGACTTGGTTGTCAAGAAGTAGAGACAGTAAGTTTGCCAGTAATAGGGGACTTTTTCTTATAGTGAAATGCAAGATTTGCTGTCTTACAGCATTTGGAGATCTGATTTGATAAAGAGAGTAGAACTCAAAATTTAGGCTTTGGGAATCATCACTTATCCTATCATCATGCTAAGCCGCCTTACTCTGTGGTCTCCCAGGTCTCCCAATGTTTTGCTCACAGTCCTTATCAGAGTATTCAAGACTCTCCACAATCAGTATTCATTCCTTTAAACTCCCACATGCTTCATTTCCCTACTCATATCCTGTGATCTAGTA
This sequence comes from Hippopotamus amphibius kiboko, assembly GCF_030028045.1. Lineage (NCBI taxonomy): Eukaryota > Metazoa > Chordata > Mammalia > Artiodactyla > Hippopotamidae > Hippopotamus > Hippopotamus amphibius. The sequence goes on from NC_080191.1 coordinate 31,687,483, forward strand.
AAACTGAAGTAGTGCTTTGTTTCCGAAATCCCTCACAATAGCTACGTTGGTGCCTTTGTTCAGTTTGTTGCCTGTACTTGAAATTATCCCCTCATTTCTGTCTATCAGAATACTATCTAGCTTTTGAGGCAGATTTCAAGTGCCGCTTTGTCCGTGATTCATTTCCTCTCTTCTCCAATCAGATGTGAGCTCTTCCTCCTTTGAATTCACATAATAATTTGTTTTGGCATCTTTTATTGAATCTTTTCTTAAATTTTGTCTTATAATATTGGTACACAATATAACACAGTCTAATTAATTAGAGGGGCTCAAAACATTCTTCAGTGCTAAAATGCTTAAAATGTTAGCACACATTATTGGGAGATTAATACAGTAAGTATAGGCAAACCCAAGTAAGCTAGTTGCCTTGTAGTCTTCAAGGAAGGGCTGGCTGCTAAAACCACTCCTTCCTGATCCTGGCTATGGTTTTGGTCCCTAAAAGCTGAAATATCAGTGGGAATGATTCAGGGTCCTGTGATTGGCTGGAATTTCCAGGACAATGATGGCAATTTCAGGAGGCTTCTCTTTGGCGAATGCCCCTTTTGTCAGCCTCACCCAGAGAAATCTGGCTGGGAGAATCCTGGGAATGCAGGGGAACCCTCTGCTTTCTGATTATCTGAAATTCAGTTGCTTATTGTTTTCTGAGTAGTCTTCTTCTTCCCCTCCACATTTACTCAGTCACCCCGCTCCCTCCCAGAAGAGAAGAACTTTAATTCTGACCAAGTTTTCCTCTGCTAGTTTGTGGAAGGAGCCTAGGCAATGTATAGGAGACAATTGCAATTATTTAACATGGTAGATTGCTTTACTGTGAAGGTACCTTTTCATAGGATTTTACTCCACGTGTAGGGGATGCTTCACAGGGCCAGGGTGTCATCTTTGTAATCCATCAGCAGGTAGCACAATGCCGGATATACTCTGTGGTTAATAATTTGTTACTTAGATTGAAGCTGAGACTGACTGAGCTCTCCAAGCAGAAGAGTTTACAGATGGTGGGTTTTCTTAGGAAGAAATATAGGAACAGTTAGTGATGTCAAAGAAGCAAGATACCACGGTTCATTGTTCCTGTAGCAAAACCACCAAACAGAGTTGAGCAAGTCGCTTAACTTTGAGGCTCAAGATCTTCATCTTTAAAATGTTGATAGTAATGCCGACCACACAAGGCTGTTTCTCACTCAACAAATATTTATTGATCACCTATCATGTTCTAAGTCCTGGGTCTTAGGAATATTTCAGTGAAAATCACAAGCATGGTTCTAGATCTTATGAAATTTTTGAATGTGAAATAGGATTATTATTTTATGCTTTAACTATTAAAATATTAAGGACATAGTTTACATAAATATTATAAAAATCCCTCTAGGCTGAAAGAATTTTAAAAAAGTCCTCTTTCAGGAATGATCATTGTAGGACAGCTATATTATATTCCCTTTCACCAAGCCCCCAAAACTGTTTGTCCGGCTAGAAGTAAACACAGGGCTGCTCTTATGTGTAACTGGAATCAGCAGCACTTTTGCTGTGTGTTTTGAGAAGCGCTGTGGTACCTTCCTCATAATTTCCATCAGATAGCTCCTTATCTACCTACTCTGCTAGGTCCAGCTTCACTATCAAAAATACATTGTGTGTGTGAGTGTGTATATGTGTATGTTTTAAGCCACTGCAACTCTGAGAGGTTTTTTTTTTGAAATAGCAAATACTCTTCAAGGGATAAAACACATTAAGTTGTTATCAGTTATGAATATAATTTGTTTCTCTGATTCTTATCTTTGTGACATAGCTGAGATCACTGGTCAGACAGCTAGTGCTGTGCTAAGCTCTGGGGTAGGGGTGGGGGGACAAACACCATTTCTGTACTTAAAAAACTTAAAAGTTATCCTCTATTTACTCTGCTACTCTCTGCTTTATGTTGCCTTCTCCTACTGGTAATTTCAGCTTTTAATACCATCGTTCATGTTTGAAGTACACTTGGTCAGAAATGAGACTGGGAGAATCTTAACTGTGGCTTTTCACTTCCACCTAAAGGTCTGTGTGGAGCACAGAAGTTTAACATGGCCAGTGTATCAGCACCCACGTTACACATGATGGCAGTGTGTGTCTCTATATATACACATATATACATAAACATATATGTGGGAATTCTATATATATGTATATAAATACACACACATATACATATATGTAAAATTAGTTCCTGGTACATACTTTCTACTTATAAGCAAAATAGCAAAATATAGGATTGAGGCACTTTTTTTTATTGAGCCAACTCTCAGAATGTGAACAAACGACGCTGAGGTACTGAAAATGCCATGAGTAACCATTGTGCTTGATCTCCGTGGCACCACAACACTTAACTAATTGTGCCTATAAAGTGACTCTCCAAGGGCTCACTTAAGAAGAGGACAAGAGGGTTCAGGTGCCTCTCAGGATGTGAAATGATGAATTCTGGATGCACGTTTTCAACAGATGGACACGGCATTATGAAGGCAGCCACGAAAGGCAGCAGGTGGAGGAGGCAGCGGGAAAGCAATGCCACTTGCAGGAGCACTTGACATTAATTACACCTGTTGGAATTCTTGCCCAGCCCTTTGTTTTCAAATGTGTTCTGAATATAATCACTGTGCAGGGAGAGGGAAAAGAAAAGAAGCTGAGCATTGTAAACAGGAAATGGAGCATTTGTCCTGTAAGAACAGGAAAAAGTGGATGGGTAAAGCTTCTCTGGTTTATGTCCTCCAATTAATCACATGTGCAAAGAAAGAAGGCACAGGGAGAATTACAGTGATCCCGATAATTCTGTCTGGAGGCTGAGCAGGACATTTATTTATTTTTATTTTTTGTTTTTCTAAAATTTATTGAAGTGTAGTTGATTTACAGTGTTGTGTACGTTTCTACTGTACAGCAAAGTGATTCAGTTATACATATATATATATACACACATTATTTTTCATATTCTTTTCCATTATGGTTTATCCAGGATATTGTATATAGTTCCCTGTGCTATACAGTAGGACCCTATTGCTTATCCATTATATATATAATAGTTTGCATCTGCTAATTCCAAACTCCCAATCCATCCCTCCCTTCTGACCCTCCTTGGCAACCACAAGTCTGAGCAGGACAATTTTAAAAGTGAATATTTGAAGCTGGAGTGTGTAATTTAGTACTTTAGAAATTAAATATGTTCCTTGAAATCTGAAGAGATTATACATTTTTCTTCTTGTATTACTTGAACACATTTAAAAATACTTTGGGGGACCATTTGACGGTTTTTTTAGTGCTTAAGATTCGTCATTTTTTTGCTTTTTTTAAAATTTATTTACCTATTTTTTATTTATTTTGTTTTTGGCTGCATTGGATCTTTGTTGCTGTGCGGGCTTTCTCTAGTTGCAGAGAGCAAGGGCTACTCTTTGTTGTGGTGTGCAGCCTTCTCATTGCGGTGGCTTCTATTGTGGTGGAGCTCAGGCTCTAGGCACACGGTCTCCAGTAGTTGTGGCTTGTGGGCTCTAGAGCACAGGCTCAGTAGTTGTAGCACACAGGCTTAGTTGCTCCACATCATGTGGGATCTTCCCAGACCAGGGACCAAACCCATGTCCCCTGCATCGGCAGGCAGATTCTTAACCACTGTGCCACCAGGGAAGCCCAAGATTCTTCATTTATTTGTGCCTATAGAATTGGATCCTAGCTTCGCCACTAGGTTGTGCCCTTCTCAATCAGCACATCCTGCATCTTTGCTACATTGTGGCTCACGCTGAGGCTTCCTTCCTGATGAAACCATGATCAGTTGCCTACAATTGCTTGGGTGCTTCTTGTCTTTGCTCAAGTCTTTGTTTCTCTCTAGGATGCCCGTGTCTGCTTCTGAATTTTCTGCTTATCATGAAATGTCACATCAAGGGCTAAATCTGCAGCGAAGCATTCAGTGATTGTCCCAGGCAACCATGAGCCTTCATCCTCCCCAAAGTCATAGGACCTGCAAGTTCATCTGTGTCACATCTGGCACCTTGCAAGGTCCTGGAGCTGCCTCTCCCCCCGCTCTCCTGGGCTGTGAACTCCACAAGGAGAGCCCCATTTCTACTCTTCTGTATGTCTCCTCCTTCTCTCCTAGCTCTTGGTCTCTCACTTAATAGTGTCTGAATAGATGTAGTTTTGAATAAAGATTGGGCTGCCTTCACCTATAGGTGAAGTCCACTGTAAAGTAATTTTAAGAGTATCTCAATATCTTCTTGAAAAATAAGATATGGCTTTCAAAATTATCAGCTGTCTTCAGGTTCTGCTTACTTTTCAGTGAGGCATATTGTGATTACTACTCTATTAAAAATAGCAACCATTCCTTTTCCCCCTTACTTTAAAGATTTATGCATGGTGAAAATTTTGCTAATTGGGGTATGCAATAATGTGAAGTAGCACATATGTTTTCATAAGTAGGAGGGAGCAGAGTTAAAAAGGGAGATCTGTTGAAATGAAGGAAAAAGATAATGAAACGGAAATAAATATAATGGTGAAGAATTGGGTATGGGTGAACAATGTATTCAGCTGAAAGTATACAGAGACAGAACTTAGGATAGAGGTTGAATTTTCTCATGAGCAGAAGACTGGAAAAAATATCTGCACATGTAAATGATGGCATGGCATGGTTGTACCTGCTCAAAAATGTCAAAGCCAGCATCCCTGCAGTTTTTTGTTTGTTTGTTGGTTGGTTTTTCCCTCATGGTTTCAAGATACCTGCCAAAGTTCCTGATCGTAGGCCCATAGTCAAGACGTAAATGGAGGAAAGAGAGTTGCACAAGGACCTTTACTCTGTTTCTCGGGAAAGCAAAAGCTTTAACAGAGTCTGCTCTACAGATATTTGCCAGGGTCCAAAGGGGCAGTTTAGCGTCACATGGCCTCCCCTGGATGCAAAGGAAGCTAGAGAAAAGGAAGATTTTGCTTTCTCAGACTCAGTAGTGGAGGGAAGAAAAATAAAAAGAGATTTGGGGTGGGTTTGGGGCTTCCCAAAAAGCAGTGTCTGCCACAAAGATAGCAGGTAGATAAAATGAATTGACCAAAGGAAAAAAAAAAATGGAAAGAAGACATTAGCTTATGGAGGGATATATGAGAAAAATGAAAAATTCCATCATACAATGAAATAATATGTATCTATAAAATATATTGTCTATCTATATGTCTATCAAATATGTAATATTGAAAACGAAATGTAGAGTGATAAGAAATCAGATATGTGCATTACACTACTCATATAATTTAAAACACACAAAATAATACTGAGTTTTTTAAAGGTCTTTATTGGAATATAGCTGCTTTACACAGTTGTGCCAATTTTTGCTGTACAACAAAGTGAATCAGCTGTATTTATACATATATCCCCATATCCCCTCCCTCCCACAACTCCTTCCCACCCTCCCTATCCCAGCCCTTTAAGTCATCACCCATTCTGTTTAGGTATAAAAGTATAAACAGCTGACTGGAAGCTACACACCAAATCCAGCCTAGTTTTTGCCATCCTTGGGAAGGAGGAGGCTAATGGAACCGGGGAATGTTGAATAGGACTTCAAATTCATTTGCAAAGTCTCTCATCTATTATTTAAAAAAAAATGTATGGCAGGTGTGCATATGGAGGTTTGTTGTATATGCTACCTTTTAATGTATTGTTAAGAAAAACAAAAGAAACAAATGAGTTCAAATATCGTTATGTTTGTGAACATAAATTTAAAGGAACAAAGCATGAAAACACCATTTTCATTTCATGGGGGGCTCTACTGCCACAAAGCCTAGGAAGTAGAGACATAATTTATCACAGGAAACCATACCATATGAGTAAGAAGACTCGAAATCAGCCCTTGACTTAACTGTTTTAATTTGTTCTATGAAATTCAGTTCTCCAATTTGTGAGATGAGGATTATGTGTTAGGTTTATTTTTCTCTCCATTCTTTAGCAATCTTGATCTTTTAAGAATGTTAATCATTTTGTAATAAGACATGATTTAAAAAATATTTACTGTTTAGTAATAAGCTGTGGCAGTCATAGTATATATACTTTACATATACTTTATAAAGTATTAGATGATTCATTTATTTGATTCATATTTATTAAATATCTACTGTATGCCAGAGCTGTTTTAGCATTGGAAATTGGTGTAAAGAAAGAAAAACACCTTGTTCTGATGAAGATAATTTTCTAGTTGGGGAGGTAGATAATAAGCATGTATAGGATACATAAGTGGTGTTAAATCCAAAAAGCAAAAATGTAGCAGGATTGGAGAGTGCTCAGGACAGGATGACAGTAAAGCTAATACTATTTTAGATAAATGAGGTTTCTCTGACAAGGCAACATTTAGCATAGAAATAATATAAAAGTAGAATATTTTCCCATGTAATATTTGTCAGGAACGATTTTATAATTTATATGTGTCATACTGGGGGAGCTAAAAGTTTCATTCAGTTTTTTCCATAAGATAGCTCTAGTAGCACTTAGTTGTCTTTAACTTCATTTGAAACAATTTTGTTAGATAGTATGTGACAGCTATCCTGTCAGCATGCATTAAAAAAAAGGCTTATCAAGAGGGAAGAGCCTGCCAGGTGGGTCATGTGGGGCCGGTACAAAAGGCCGATGCCGAAGCGCGAGGAGGACCGCGGGGGCTGCGGGCCGGCGGCCGGGGGCTCGCGCTCGGGCTTCGCGCGCGGGGTGGCGGGCCGGGGCGGACGCCTGGGGCCTGCAGAGTGGTGGCGTCCCCATCACGCGGCCGGGGAAGCGGAGGGCCGTGCCCGGGTGGGGTGGGCGCAGAGCGGCGTGGAAATCTGGACACGCAACCCCAAAAGTTTGGACAACCATGAGGAAACAAAGAAACACCATGCAGGCAAAGGAGCAGGAAAAAAACCCACATGACCAAATAAATGAGGAGGAAATAGGAAAAATGCCTGAAAAAGAATTCAGAGTAATGATAGTAAAAATGATACAAAATCTCGATAACAAAATAGAGAAAGTACAAGAAACAGTTCATAAGAACTCAGAAAAACAAACAGCAATAGATAACAAAATAACTGAAATTAAAAATACTCTAGTTGCTATAACCAGCAGAATGACTGAGGCAGAAGAACGAATAAGTGAGTTGGAAGATAGAATGGGGGAAATAAACGCCGCAGAGCAGGAAAAAGAAAAAAGAATAAAAAGAAGAGAAGACCGTCTCAGAGACCTCAGTGATAACATTAAGCGTACCAACATTCGAATTATAGGCATCCCAGAAGAAGAAGAAAACAAGAAAGGGTCTGAGAAAATATTTGAAGAGGTTATAGTGGCAAACTTCCCCAACATGGGAAAGGAAATAATTCACCAAATCCAAGAAGCACAGAGAGTCCCATACAGAATAAACCCAAGGAGAAATACACCAAGACACATATGAATCAAACTAACGACAATTAAACACAAAGAAAAAATATGAAAAGCAGCAAGAGAAAAGCAACAAACAACATATAAGGGAAAACCCATCAGGATAACAGCTGACCTTTCTACAGAAACTCTGCAGGCCAGAAGGGAATGGCAGGATATACTGAAAGTCCTGAAAGAGAGAAACCTACAGCCAAGAATACTCTACCCAGCAAGAATCTCATTCAGATTTGAGGGAGAAATCAAAAGCTTTCCAGACAAGCAAAAGTGAAGAGAATTCAGCCCCACCAAACCAGCCTTACAACAAGTGCTAAAGGAACTTCTCTAAGGAGGACACACAAGAAAAGGAAAACACCTACAAATACAAACCCAAAACAATGAAGAAAATGGTAATAGGAACACACATGTCAATAATCACTTTAAATGTCAATGGATTAAATGCTCCAACCAAAAGACACAGACTGGCTGAATGGATACAAAAACAAGACCCTTCTATATGCTGCCTACAAGAAACCCACTTCAGACCAAGGGATACATATAGACTGAAAGTAAAGGGATGGAAAAAGATATTCCATGCAAATGGAAGTCAAAAGAAAGCTGGAGTAGCAATACTCATATCAGACAAATTAGACTTTAAAGTAAAGACTATTACAAGAGACAAGGAAGGACACTACATCATGATCAAGGGATCCATTCAAGAAGAACATATCACCATGGTAAATATCTATGCCCCCAACATAGGAGCACCTCAATACATAAGGCAAATGCTAACAGCTATAAAAGGGGACATCGACAGGAACACAATAATAGTGGGAGACTTGAACACCCCACTTACATCAATGGACAGATCATCCAAACAGAAAATCAATAAAGACACACAAGCTTTAAAGGACACATTAGACCATCTCGACTTCATTGATATTTATAGGACATTCCATCCAAAAATGACAGACTACACTTTCTTCTCAAGTGCACACAGAACATTTTCCAGGATAGATCACATCTTGGGTCACAAATCAAACCTCAGCAAATTCAAGAAAATTGAAATCATATCAAGCATCTTCTCAGACCACAACGCCATGAGACTAGATATCAATTACAGGAAAAAAACTGCAAAAAATACAAACACATGGAGGCTAAACAATTCACTCTTAAACAACCAAGAAATCACTAAAGAAATCAAAGGGGAAATCAAAAAATATCTAGAAACAAACGACAATGAAAACACAACAACCCAAAACCTATGGGACGCAGCAAAAGCAGTTCTAAGAGGGAAGTTTATAGCAATACAGTCCTACCTTAAGAAACAAGAAAATTATCGAATAAACAACCTAATCTTACACCTCAAACAATTAGAAAAAGTAAAACAAAGAAACCCCAAAGGGAGCAGAAGGAAAGAAATCATAAAGATCAGAGCAGAAATAAATGAAAAAGAAAGGAAAGAAACCATAAGAAAAATAAATAAAACTAAAAGCTGGTTCTTTGAGAAGATTAACAAAATTGATAAACCATTAGCCAGACTCTTCAAGAAAAAAAGGGAGAAGATGCAAATCAACAGAATTAGAAATGAAAAAGGAGAAGTCACAACAGACACCTCAGAAATACAAAACATCATGAGAGACTACTACAAGCAACTATATGCCAATCAACTGGATAACCTGGAAGAAATGGATAAATTCTTAGAAAAATACAATCTTCCAAGACTGAACCAGGAAGAAATAGAAACCATGAACAGACCAATCACAAGTATGGAAATTGAGGCAGTGATTAAAAATCTCCCAACACACAAAAGCCCAGGACCAGATGGGTTCACGGGCAAATTCTATCAAACATTTCGAGAAGAGCTAACACCTATGCTTCTCAAACTCTCCCAAAATATTGCAGAAGGCGGAACACTCCCAAACTCATTCTACGAGGCCACCATCACCCTGATACCAAAACCAGGCAAAGATGTCACAAAAAAAGAAAATTACAGACCAATATCACTGATGGATATAGATGCAAAAATCCTCAACAAAATACTAGCTAACAGACTGCAACAGCACATTAAAAAAATCATACACCATGATCAAGTGGGGTTTATCCCTGGGATGCAAGGATTCTTCAATATATGCAAATCAATCAATGTGATATATCATATCAACAACTTGATGGATAAAAACCATATGATCATCTCAATAGATGCAGAAAAAGCTTTTGACAAAGTTCAACATCCATTTATGATAAAAGCTCTCCAGAAAATGGGCATAGAAGGAAATTACCTCAACATAATAAAAGCCATATATGAGAAACCAAAAGCCAACATCATTCTCAATGGGGAAAAACTGGAAGAATTCCCTCTAAGAACAGGAACAAGACAAGGGTGTCCACTCTCACCATTATTATTCAACATAGTTTTGGAAGTTTTAGCCACAGCAATCAGAGAAGAAAAGGAAATCAAAGGAATCCAAATTGGAAAAGAAGAAGTAAAATTGTCACTCTTTGCAGGTGACATGATATTATATATAGAAAACCCAAAAGACTCTACCAGAAAACTGCTAGCACTAATTGATGAGTTTAGTAAAGTAGCAGGATACAAAATTAATGCACAGAAATCTCTTGCATTCCTATACACGAACAACGGAAGAGCAGAAAGAGAAATTAAGGAAACTCTCCCATTCACCATTGCAACCAAAAGAATAAAATACCTAGGAATAAACCTGCCTAAGGAGGCAAAAGATCTGTATGCAGAAAACTTTAAGACATTGATGAAAGAAATCAAAGATGACACAAACAGATGGAGGGACATACCATGTTCCTGGATTGGAAGAATCGACATCGTGAAAATGTCTGTACTACCCAAAGCAATTTACAGATTCAATGCAATCCCGATCAAATTACCAATGACATTTTTCACAGAACTAGAGCAAGAAATCTTACAATTTGTATGGAAATGCAAAAGACCCCGAATAGCCAAAGCAATCTTGAGAAGGAAAAATGGAGTTGGAGGGATCAGGCTTTCTGACTTCAAACTATACTACAAGGCCATAGTGATCAAGACAGTATGGTACTGGCACAAAAATAGAAAGGAAGCTCATTGGAGGAGAATAGAGAACTCAGTAGTAAGCCCAAACACATATGGGCACCTTATCTTTGACAAAGGAGGCAAGAATATATGATGGAAAAAAGACATCCTCTTCAATAAGTGGTGCTGGGAAAATTGGACAGCAACATGTCAAAGAATGAAATTAGAACACTTCCTAACACCATACACAAAAATAAACTCCAAATGGATTAAAGACCTACATGTAAGGCCAGACAGTATAAAACTCCTAGAGGAAAACATAGGCAGAACACTCTTTGACATACATCAAAGCAACATCCTTTGTGACCCACCTCCTAGAATCATGGAAATCAAATCAAGAATAAACAAATGGGACCTCATGAAACTTAAAAGCTTTTGCACAGTGAAAGAAACCATAAACAAGACTCGAAGGCAACCCTCATAATGGGAAAAAATAGTTGCCTATGAAACAATGGACAAAGGATTAACCTCCAAAATATACAAGCAGCTCATGCAGCTTAATACCAAAAAAGCAAATAACCCAATCCACAAATGGGCGGAAGACCTAAATAGACACTTCTCCAAAGAAGACATACAGATGGCCAACAAACACATGAAAAGATGCTCAACATCACTCATCATCAGAGAAATGCAAGTCAAAGCCACAATGAGGTATCACCTCACACCAATCAGAATGGCCATCATCACAAAATCTGGAAACCACAAATGTTGGAGAGGGTGTGGAGAAAAGGGAACTCTCCTGCACTGTTGGTGGGAATGTAAGTTGGTACAGCCACTATGGAAAACAATTTGGAGGTTCCTTAAAAAACTACAAATAGAACTACCATATCATCCAGTAATCCCACTCCTGGGCATATACCCAGAGAAAACCATAATCCCAAAAGAAACATGTACCATAATGTTTATTGCAGCACTCTTTACAATAGCCAGGACATGGAAGCAACCTAAATGCCCATCAACAAACGAATGGATAAAGAAGATGTGACATATATATAGAATGGAATATTACTCAGCTATAAAAAGGGATGAGATGCAGCTATATGTGATGAGGTGGATAGACCTACAGTCTGTCATACAGAGTGAAGTAAGTCAGAAAGAGAAGGACAAATATTGTATGCTAACTCACATATACAGAATCTAAAAATGGTACTGATGAACTCAGTGACAAGAACAAGGATGCAGGTGCGGAGAATGGACTGGAGAACTCGAGGTTTGGGAGGGGGTGGGGGGTGAAGGGGAAACTGAGACGAAGCGAGAGAGTAGCACAGACATATATATACTACCAGGTGTAAAATAGATAGCCAGTGGAAAGTTGTATAACAAAGGGAGTCCAACTCGAGGATGGAAGATGCCTTAGAGGACTGGGGCGGGGAGGGTGGCGGGGACTCGAGGGAGGGTGGGGGGGGAGTCGAGGGAGGGAGGGAATACAGGGATATGTGTATAAAAACAGATGGTTGAACTTGGTGTACCCCCCCAAAATAAATAAATAAATAAAATTTTGAAAAAAAAGTTAAAAAAGGCTTATCAAAATTGGTGAATTTCTGTGTAGCCATTTTAATATGGAAGATGGAAGGAAAAAACATTTTCAGCACATTACACTTTATTATTTCAAGAAAGGTAAAAACGCAACTGAAACTCACAAAAAGATTTGTGCAGTGTATGGAGAAGGTGCTGTGACTGATTGAATGTATCAAAAATGGTTTGCGAAGTTTCATGCTGGAGATTTCTCGCTGGACGATGCTCCATAGTTGGGTAGACCAGTTGAAGTTAATAGCAATCAAATCGAAACAATAAATGAGAACAATCAATGTTAAAGCACACGGGAGGTAGCCAACGTATTCAAAATATCCAAATCAAGCACTGAAAATCATTTGCACCAGCTTGGTTGTGTGAATTGCTTTGATGTTTGGGTTCCACGTAAGTTAAATGAAAAAAAACCTTCTTGACCGTATTTCCACATGTAATTCTCTACTGAAACATAATGAAAATGTTCCGTTTTTAAAATAAGTTGTGACGGGTGATGAAAAGTAGATACTGTACAACAGTGTGAAACGGAAGAGATCATGGGGCAAATGAAATGAACCACCACCAACTACACCAAAAGCCAGTCTTCATCCAAAGACGGTGATGTGTATATGGTGGGATTGGCAGGGAGTCCTCTATTATGAGCTCATTCCAGAAAAACCAATGATTAATTCCAACAAATACTGCCCTAAATAAGACCAACTGAAAGTGGCATTTGACGAAAAATGCCCAGAATTAGTCAACAGAAAATGCATAATCTTCCATCAGGATCACACAAGACCACAAGTTTCTTTGATGACCAGGTGGAAACTGATAACAGCTTGACTGGGAAGTTCTGATTCATCTGCTGTATTCACCAGACATTGCACCTTTGGATTTCCATTTATTTAGGTCTTTACAAAATTCTCCTAATGGAAAAAACTTCAATTCCCTGGAAGACTGTAAAAGGCACCTGGAACAGTTCTTTGCTCAAAAAGATAAAAAGTTTTAGGAAGATGAAATTATGAAGTTGCCTGAAAAATGGCAGAAGGTAGTGGAACAAAAGGGTGAATACGTTGTTCAATAAAGTTCTTGGTGAAAATGAAAAATGTGTCTTTTATTTTTACTTGAAAAACCAAAGGCACTTTTTGGCCCACCCAATATATATATTAATGATAATAATTTTCGCTGCCCTGTTTTTTGATGCAGGATTGTGTATGCTTCACTGGAGATCATTCTTCCTGTCGTATACACAGTCCTCTCTTACAAGTATTCCTGTCCAGTGGGGATGGACACATGCCCTGCTTTCCAGTCAATCTCTTTGTGTCTGTTTGGATGGAAGCCTGTCGTTTGATCCTTACAGATTTAATATTCGAGGCTGATATTCCTGAAGCAGTGTGGTGAATGTATCTCCTTTCAGAAAGCTTTTTGCCCTCATCACATCTGTCCTAAGCAGTCGTTGAATATACAGTGTTGGCTGGTCGGGCTTGGAGGATTTTCTTATCAGTTGTCTCCTGCCTCCTGGATGAGTGAAATGTAATGAGATCCAGACAGGTTGTATGTCCCTTTTTCACTTGAAATTTTAGCCCTTGTGTATATAGATTAGTATGGTTGCAAGTTGATATGTTCTTAAAAAGGCCTTTAAAAGGTTAAAAAAGGGCTTTAAAAGTTAATTGTATTCTGGAATGGTCTGGAAAACTAATATAAATTATTATCCAGATTTGATCAATGTGAATTTTTAGTCTGTCTCTGATTTTAGGTCATCACAGAACTCAAGGGGTTCTTGTGACAAATAGCATAGAGGAAGGTTAATTGCAAAATGAAAAGGTCTTAATTTACTGTGAAAATTGGCAATAGGAACTAAGGTTTAGCATCTGAATAAATGAGAATACTGCCACTTGGCTCAGTGTCTGGAATATGGATATTATTGAATGATTGAAAGAAAACATGCGTAATTGAATCTTGGGACTCTTTGGATGTTGTAGAAAGCTCTGTAAGACACAAGAGCACAATGTTAGCTGGGAGTAAGTCTCCCTTGACCTGTTAATATTGATTGGCACAGCTTTGTTCCTACTCAGAAAATATCCATCAGTGTTAAAACCCACAAATATTTTTATAAGCCTATATCATTTACTTTTTAACTTCTAGATAGAAGTCCTTCCAGATAGAAGGCCCTGCTCTGCAGATGACAGGACTTTAGATTTTCACCTATCATAGATAGATATACAGTTGTTGTGAGGTCTGCATAGATGCTCAAATATACATACAGTGCTTAGCATAGTGTCTGATATATGGTAAGCACACAGTATCTATAAAATTTATATTAATCAAATAAATCAGGGACTTAATACTATCAAAATCAGGGATCAGTATTTTTTAAAACTTTCATATTTGCTGCCAGATTTTCTTTGTCCCTTAGATACCAAAACAAATATTGTCTCTTTTATATATCTAACATTTAAAAAATCAGCCCAGCAGAGTTCTGGCTTCATCTATAAACTCTTCTCTGTGCTGTAGTGTAATTTGAGCAGAAGGCTATTCTCTCCCCAGTACATCATTCCTGCTGGAAACCATGCATTCTAACTTCACCATCAGAACTTACTGTGTTGTGTCTCCGCATAAACGTAGTTAACTATATGTATCCCTAAACACTAATGACTATTATTGGTAGTTAAAGACAGCCAGTTATGTACTATATTCCTGAAAGAATGAGAGACAGGCTAGGATTTGAGATATGAAGGTAATTTTGGGAGGGGAAGACCCCCGGAGAGAGGGAGACACTAAAAGGGCAGAAGGAAAAGCATTGAGCCTTGTATAGCCTACATCTTTCTTGTGTCTGGAGCAGGGCCTGGCTGTCTCCATAGAAGAGAAAGTTACCAGTTACCAAAGGATGATTCAAGTTGAAGATTTCTATACATTACATTCAAGGTAAAAATCAAAGTTTATCACCATAGCGGAGCTACAGTTTGCTTCCTGGGTTCCTAGGTATTCATAACTCCGGATTCACAGTTTTTATTCACAAATACTGTGAGTTGTTTCACTGTATTTATACGTCCAGCTATTCTGTTAGATTCTTAGCCAGAAATGTTTAAGAATTTTTAAAGGATAGGACTTTCCTTTTATAACTCAACATTGTGATAGCTTCAGAGCCCTAAAAATAAACAAAAACTATTTAGAAAAAAGAAATCCCCAAACCTATTTTTTTAAAGAAAGGAGGCTTATCCTAAAAATCAAGATAGGAAAAACATTTCATGGAAAATTTTGAAATTTTGGCTAAACACCACAAAACTTTACATTGTAGGAAAAAAGAAAGAAAAGTGAAGGCAAACGTGCTTTCATGTAAATGATGAAAGTGAATCTGTGATACCTATCCATTCATCTGTAGAGAATGTTATTAGATCAGAATGAGAACATCCTCGTAAAGACAGGAAATTGAATAGGTCCGTCATGAAACATTACAAGATGCACAAAATGGTTTGGATCTTCTACAGCTGCCTGAGTTGAGTGCCATTATAACTTCCAAAATTAGTGAAACTGTAATTCTTCCGCAAAGGATATTTTCTCTTAAAGATGAGAAAAAGTCCAGAAATAAGGTCTTTTTTTGGATGAAACTTTGAAGTAAGGATAGCAGTAGGCTTTATTGGTTCTTGCTGTTTCTTTTTCCTTTAGATTAAAACCATGTCTGTTCAAGGGGAAATGACTATATCTGTTAAAATAAAAATTAACATAGTTTTTCCAAGTGTCTTCTTTTATTGGTTTCAATAGAGGTTGTGACGTTTTCCATGGAGATTGTAGTCCATATATATAAGTATCAGATTTTGTGAATAACAGGAGACAAAAACCCAATGTCAAAATGTAAGCCTACTATATTGGCACATTGGTTCAGGAGTTTTCTGCTTGTGTAGGCAAGAAGGTTGGCCATTGAACTGAAGAATGTGCTTTTCAGAGTAATCAGTTCTTGCCAGGGAAAGGTCAGCTGACTTAGAGGTGAGGTAAGGTAATGCAGTTGAGGTGGAGTGCATCAGTGGAGACCCTTGAAAGAGAAGTGATGTTATGGTGGACATTATCTTCTATTTTCTAACAGAGAATTCTAATAGGACTTACAGAAGGCTAAGTTTATTGCCTGCACACCTCTTATTAACATTTTGTCTTGATCCTCAGAGAGTATGTCCTGCAGAAGGTAAGAGAAGATGAAGCACTTGTAATGCTTATAATAATGAAATGTTAGTGTGCTTGACCTCTGCAGCTACCCATCATTAAAGAATTAATTTTCTGGACCCAAATCCATTTATTTCCTCATTTTAGCTTAGGCTTAGTTATTAAGAAGAAGGAAGAAGAACATTTTAAAAATGGAAGCAGAAATGAACTTATTAACCAATCTTACCAACAACCCATTGTACATAATACAGAAAATATTGAACTACTCCTTAGGTATTCCTTCTATAAGGTTAAATAAAAGATAAAATAAAGTAGAGTAATACACTTCTAAGAAGTAATAAGCGGTGAATAATCTGAGTCCTGAAGAAATATTATAATACATTTTTCAAAAGAATAGAAATGCGCAGGGAATCCACTACTCAATTTATGTTTTCCTCTTTTCACCTGAATGTGAAAAAAAAGCACAGAATTTTCTTATTTCCATGTGGATATGAAAGTATGTAAATGAATCACAACACAACTAATAAAATACACTCATGTAGAAGGAGAGCATTCTGAAGCACTAAAACTTAATAATCAATTAAAAAATTTTATAGAAGGAAATTTTAGAAAAGTTACTGGTCTATGCACCATTTATTAGTCAGGTTTCTCCAGAGAAACAGAACCAATAAGACAAGATGTATGTGCATGAATATATATATATATATAGTAAGGGATTCATTATGAGGATTGGCTCACTTGATTATGGAAACTGGTGAGTTCAAAGTCTGCAGCGTGGGCTGGCAGGGTGGAGACCTAGGATAGCCAATGGTCCAGTTATAGTCCACCAGCAGTTTGCTGGAGAATTCCCTCTTACTAGAGAAGCCATTATTTTTGTTCTCTTCAGACCTTCAACTGATTGGATGAGGCCCACCCACATGTGGAGAACAATCTGCACTACCCAAATTCACTGATTTAAATGCTAATCTCATCCACAGCTACTCTCCAGTTAATGCCTGAAATTAACCATCATCACCAAGTATCTGCAAATGATGAAGAATTAGGATGTACCACATTGTTACACAATTGCATTGGAAGCAAAATTTTCTACCAGAGGAATGAGTTAAAAATCAAAGTGTATAAAGTATATCAAGCTGTGAATTTTCCCCCTTTCCATCATTCAGTGTCACTCAGTTTCTAAGGATTTAGAAGAATAGTTAAGAAGGTGTCAAGGACAATGGTGGTTCTCCCTCCTCTCTAGCCACTGGACCATTTTGGTCTGACTTTTTCTAGTTTAGAACAATCAAAAAATAGATATGGACCTGCGATATTAATATTTCCTTCATAAATATGTTTTAACATGAACATTAATGGTGACTTAAAATCAGGACAGTCACCTTTTAGTGATTTAAAAATTGAAAAGCGTTAAAACTAGCTCAAGCCTAGGAAGACTATATATGTAAGGGATACATTTTAATCAAAGGATTCTGTTTATCAAGAGGAAGGCTATAACTCAGTAGTGGAGTTGTGAGGTATATCTTATTTTGAAAAAATATGCTAACATGTAAGATGAATTTTCCTGCTAATTGTATGTATCTTATCCAAAGCGCTTTCTCCAGCAGTTACTTTAATGAAAACCAGAGCGTCTTTCTTCTGTTATCCTGGTCATGTTTGTACTTCAGACATCCTTGGGTAGCCAGAGCAAGAGTAATAATGGGTTATGCAGATATTTTTTCCTAAATTCAGAATGTACATTCCTTGCTTAGAAAAAAAAATTGTATCATATTTCTCTGTCAAACACGATTCATTTGTTTTCCTTTTATCTTAACTCCCATTAGATAAAAACATGTATTTACATTTGAATGTATTTGAACAAATTCTCAAATTTCACAAAGGGACAATATTTTGTAGGGAACTTTTGCAGAGTAGCTCATGTATTTTGAAGAAGAACATGCAATACTAAATGGCATGATAAACAAATTCAAAAATGTGTGTATCAATTTAAAATATGAAATGCTATTTTCACTAATATTTATTGGGTTTTTCAGTATTATTAAAAAGCAACGCTTCCTTTTACTTAAATCTCCACTATACATTCATTTAAAAAGCATAACTTGTAGAAGTAATTTTTGTTTGTTTATGCTGAATGCATACCAAATAAGATCTTGAACTTACTTGTTCTGTTGTAATTGAACTATGTCGATTTTCTCATATTATTTTCAGATTAATAAAGAGTCCCAGAAGCCTGCTGGACTCCAAATAATTTGATTTTCAGTGATGGTTAAAGTAGAAATTAAACGAATTACTGTTATGTATACCAATTTCCCTATTAAATTATGGGTCTGTAAAGGCATTGGAATTTGCGACCTTACACCACTTTAGAGTTGTCAATTACACTTCATACTTTGGGGCAAAATGCAAATAGATGCAGCCTGGTAACAATTATTAATATTATATCCATGCAAGTTCATGCATCAAAACAGTGAATGTTAGTCCTGACCACCCGGTGTCAAATACGTAACTTGACTTTATCATAGTCTCCCAGCAAATGAATGCATTATTGAACTACTTAATTAAAAATAAAACGAAAAGTGACATGAGGAGTTTTTTTCCTGTTTAGTTTTTAATGTCTACATTTCAAATATGCACGAATCTGTCTATGAGGTAGGAAACATATTTTACATACGCATACATTTTTTTTAAGGCTTGTTCTCAACTGAATGACTTGCTTCTATAGGGCAGAGTCTGTTGTCAATAAATTCAAGAGTTCAAGATTTATCAGGTCAGTTAGCTTCACGGTTAAATAGCTATGGACTGACTGCTTTCTCATCAAAGATGACACATTTTTATTTTTTAAACTTTATCACAAAGCATATGTACGTAACTGATTAGGACTTTATCCTACAGATACAGAAAAACATTGCATTTTAGCAAAGATTTAAATATGGACTGAACCCCGCCCTCTCCTTTGAAGATATACTCAGATGAAACAAATATAATTATTTATCACTTCCAAACATAAATTCTGAGCAATCATGTTTTTGACTGTTGCCCAATGTTACTATATAAGAAGTTATTTCATAGTCTTCATTTCTTTTTTCTTTTTTTTTAAAGAAGGATCAAGCGTCAATTGCGATTTGTGACAGGCAATGGCAAACTTTCAGAAAAGCTTATGTATTTTAAAAATATTATTTTAAATACAAATTTGAAACCTCGTCATTAGGAAACTATAATTTTAAAGTATGTTTTGTAAGTTCTAGCAAGGTGATGACATTTTGTCATCAAGTGACTGAGCTCGTCTTTCAGGGCAGTGTGTGTGTGGGCAGTATGGGTGCACACGTGTGCACAAACAATATATTTCTCACTTAAATTATCTCCTGCTCTACAAGACAGGCTTTAAGACTTCTTGGGCTTCACTGGTATTCTCAAGTATTTGAAAATCTTTAGTTCCCTTAGACACTAAATGATTTCAGAGACCAAATCCTCTGTAAATGCAGTAGTTTGTCATCCAACATTCCAAAGACTTAATCTCTTTAGGTATCTTATTGGTTTCGGTTCAAGAAGGTCTGCTTACCTGACTAGGACCAAATACAGATATTGTTAAAAAAAAAAAATCCCATTGTACTGTGTTGTTTTGTTCTTCTTCTGTTCCCCGATTCAAGTTATGGTCCTCAGTGCCCCATACCTTTTGGAAAGATCAGTTAATTCAAAGAGATGATTTATAGAATGAGGTTTTAATTCTCTGCATCTCCTTCAAATCCATTTGAGCTCATCCTGGTTAGAATTGGGTAATGGGGACAAGGCAATGAAACCCGAGCAGAGGAATAAGCTCTTGTTTGTGTTTACATTTTTTTTTCTCTCTCTCTAAATTAAATGTCATCCAGTTATCTCTTGCATCTATCTACAGAATTGTTCATTAGTCAACATTATGATACAGGTGTTAGATGGTGACTGGTCTAATCAGCTTTGTGAATATTTGCATATTCGCAGAGCTGTTAATAAATTGGGAATATTTTTGAATTTGATGTTCCTATAGACTGTATCCTTGCAGATGCTTTGTTATTTGTTCTTAAGTTTTTTATATGTTTCATTAATAGAAGCCAGAATCCTTTTTGCTAATAACATTTATAATAATGAATACTTTGTTATTCTAGTAACACCTGCAAGAGTAGAGCAGATTTTCTAGTCATCTCCTGAAATACATGTATTTTTTTTTTTTGAAGATTGGAGGCTGTGAAGCTGTTAATGAGATATGGAAGGGGCATTTTCTAAAAGTGACAAGTTATTTTAATCAAAAAGGTCATGTGTGTCAGATAGCATTATTGTTCCCTGAAGTGGCTTGACTCTGCCTAAGTCAGTGAGAATTAAGATTTCAATTATATATCACTAATGGCGGGAACAGAGGGTGAGTGAGGTAGAAGTTTAAAAACCTAAGCATTACTGAAACGTCTTCTTGATTTACTGGCATCATTGCTAAGTACTCTGTAAATGCCAGCATTTTACACCGTGTCACTAATGCCCAAGAGTAATGCCGTGTTAGAATTACAAAACAGAAGGCATTCTGTAGTCTGAGCAGCAGAGTTAACTTCTGAATGAGATTTTAATACTAAAGTGAATGTCATCTTTGGGAAGGAAAGGCTTTTGAATGATCAAGTTGGTTCTGTTTAATTATTTAAGTGTTGCTTAGGGGATGCTTATTCTCTGTAGAACGCCTGACCCTTCAGTGGACTTTCATAATGCTGAATTGGAAGCCAAGAAGAATGTAATGAAAGAGAGATGCTGGGATAAAGTGGGGTGTTCTGTGCTTCTTTAAGCTATCTTTTTTGTCTGCTTATCCTTCCCTCCCTTCGTATCTCTCTTCATACATGTAGTGGATGCCAAGTGAACAGGGGAGAGACTTTAATGGTGGAGAACCCTTTATTATATGAGTCTGATATGTATGCAAGTGTTTTAATTTAAGTATATAGCTTAACCAGTGCTAAAGGAAGGGTGTCATCTAGTAGTGGGAGTTATACCTAGACCAGAATAGTCCTGATCCTTTAGAGAGCCTTTCTGACCAGAAAAACACGAAGTTTTCATGGGGTGGGGGGGAGCATGTACTTCTGCATCTCCCACGATGCTGAGTTCAGGCTTAGCATAGGTAAAGGCAGACCTTCCTGTTGGCCACTCTTTGGTCCCAGTCACTGTGGCTCCATCAAATATGGAAATTGAGTTTAATGTCCTCAGGAGAGGGAGGACAAGTATACTCCTATGCAGCCTGTGGAGTTTTAGTTCATAATATATACCTCTTATACGACTTTGCTGGTGCTTCATGCATTGGCAGAAGGACTAAAATCACAGGAAATATTGTCCACACCTTCTTGTTGAAATTGATTAGTAAAAAGAGAGCAGTGGGTGTTGAGAGAGGCCTGAATCAAATGGAGAGGGTTAAGTCCAAAACACCATAACTGTCTTGAGGGGTGTGTGTGTGTGTGAGAGAGAGAGAGGGAGAGAGAGAGAGAGAGAGAGGGAGAGAGAGAGAGAGAGAGAGGGAAAGAGAGAGAGAGAGAGGAGGAGGAGGAGAAGGAGAAGGAGGGGGTGGGGAGGGGAAGCAGGGGGAGGAGGAGGAGGGGGAGGGAGAGGGAGAACAAATGTGAGAGCTAGACCAAGTAGACAGGGGGAACAGATGGTAGGGAGGGGATGCTTGTTTTAGGGCGTCCAGATCAGTATGCCTTACTTGGTTCATATTTGTTGAAGTTGGTCAGTATCAGAGTGGTCTGGGGTGCTGATTACGAATGTGAGGAGCACTGGAGCACTGCAGGGTATAAACCTTTCGATAACCCTTTTGATGAACAGAAGCATTTTCTTTAGGATAGATCTATCAAACATGTAAGTGTCATGTGACCTCATTTCCTTTTTTCTGGAAAAAAAGCTCCAGGTTGTTGTCCACCAAGTAGGCTGACACTTGCAGAGCTATTGTTGGCTCTGACTTGTGTGCTGGAGATGCGAAGATGCGCAAATGGCAGAGCCTGGTCAACCTTCAGAGGAGCTGACAGCCTAGGGATTCCTGGACTATAAAATTACGTGCTTTTATTATTGTTGTATTTATCCCTTTCAGACTAAAATGAATACTGCGATAGACTTAACCAAATTTTGTAGACACACAAAGAGGGTGGGGTTTCTTAATTCTGAAGGTGTTGAAGGATTTATAGAGGTAACTTTTAGGTTGACTATTCAGAAGAGATTAACTGTATAGGGTTTAGATGACAAGGAATCAAGTTATGCTATTTCACTTTGTGAACACTGCATGAAGAGTAGCAGAGATGCTGATTCCATTTCACTTGTGCCTTTATATGACCTTGGTGTAGATGGGAGTAAGAAGGGGGTTGGGTTTGTGGCTGCTGAAGATGAAAATATAAAAGCATACTAAGGATTGGACTTAAGGGCCCAAATTAAGCCAAGGAATTTGAACATGATTTTTAAATAGTGGTATCCATTAAGTATATTCTAAACCAGAAGTAACCATTACTGTTCTGATGGAACAGTTTTTAGAGATGAGAGAATTATGGACAGGTGGCAGGAGATGAGTGAGTAGGCTATTGCAATAATTCAATTAAAAATAGAAGTGCCCGACCAAGGGTTATCAATGTGGAAATGCAATAGAAACAATGCCCTTGGGCCTCAATGTATTTCCAAATTGAAAGAAACACCCTCCTTCTCATTCTTCTCTTTTCTGTCCCTCCCTTAATCTTTCCCTCTTCCTTTCCTCCATTCCTTCTTTTTTCTTTTTCCTTTACATGCTGTTACTCAGTGTCTGCTGTGTGCCAGACCATGGGAGTGGGGAAGGGAGTGGGTCCGAGAGATGACATGAGCTCTGGCTTCGTGCAGTAGTAGGGCTGTTAACTGTGACAGGGAACAATTTTAGAAAAGAAACAGTTTTGCAGCAGGGAATAAAATGACTTTGAACTTGGACAGATTGATTTGGAAAGGCCTGTGGGACTTTTTTATTGAAATGTCCAGTGAAGAGCTGAAAGGCTCCCTGACGTTACCGTGGCCTGTGGAATGAACGGTCTGCCTGGTGAGCCCATGAACTCCTATCAATAGAAACGGACATGACTTGGCCAGATGGCTTTGAGTCAGATGTGTTAGATGGAACTCTGATGAGGGCTTATTAGTGATCTTGAACCAAATGGGCTACAATGTCCTTCCAACCCTACAAATCTGTAAGACTATGAACAGGCATGTGTGTGTGTGTATGTGAGATTGGGACACACACACACACACACCCCCCATAGCTTCTTTTTCTTGTCTCTGACCATATCTGGTATCATGAGCATTACTACATCTGTTGATGTTCTCCAGATCACTTTTCTTCTTAACTTCTGCAGTGAATGGTGACTGCACTATGAAGGATATTCTAATATTCCCAATTTTCCCACTAGTCACTTACTTCTTGTCTAATTAGCAGATATTCATGGTATTTTCTGCGACCTAAACATCATTCGCTACTTTGTATTCTTAACCAAATTAGCGTAAATAGTTGAGGATATATTTTCTATTCACAACATTAAGTGTTAGGATAGTCTATTATACATTAAAACTGGAAATTTTATGTAGTTATTCTTGATTTTTTTTTCTGTAAATTTGCTATTAGTAAGAAGCAAGGTTAAAACAATATTTTGTCAGAGAGTCTCCATTCTCTAAAGCGAAGGCTCAGGTTTGTTGTTGTACTTGCTGCTGCTGCTGCTGTTGTTGTTGTTACTCCTATTAATTCTTTAGTTCCTGCTCTTTAAATAATTGTATTAAAATTTTATGCATACTTCTGTGGACTTTCAAAGCTTTGGAAATGTGTGGAATGGTATGCTATTCATAACTTCAACATATGTATAAATACAATTGACATCTTACATAAGAGCCTAAAATGTAACATTCACCTACACTGTAACCTCAGAAGCAGAAAAATGATATTGGGTCTGCCATCTTATTTCTAGTTTTTACATATACTTCTGAAACTGTCTCCTGCACATGAAAATTAATTTTAAATCCTGTGAGATTTTTATTGGATTAGGTTTGGGTTAAGCAATGTGAAAGTTTAGGAAAGCTGTTATTACCATTCAGTTATCTTTTATGAATTCGATAGATGAGCTAAGGTTTAAAATTTTGACCTGGAGACTTGTTTTGCACTCTTCAGTTCTCACAGTTTTGTGAAATGAATCACTTTCGTCATTACTAAATGATTCATAGCAGTTGATGCATGTACTGATTAAGGTAAATATAAATGGCTTTTTATAATAACAAAGTGACAAGTTAACATTTGACAAATAAAATTAAAAATGTAAAAATTTAAAAGAATTAAGAGTATTGATGGAAGTATACATTGGAAAGAAAACTTATGGAGAAAAATCTGGCAAAACATGTCAAAATTAAAATTAAATTTAAATGAGAAATTTTTTGACTCAGTGATCCGACCTGAAGGAATCTAAGCAAATAAATGTACAGGTGACCTAATATGTATGTACAAGGATCTTGATTGCACCATAAGTTCCACTGGTAAAAACTGTGTAAAGATAATTAGTAAATAGGATAGAATATAAAAAAACAAAAAAGTGAAATTCTAGGAAGGTAAAGAATGAGTTAGATCTACATATACTGACTTCGAAAATTTCATAACATTCTTTTGCATGAAAATAAACACAATATAAATGGAGTGATCCCATTTATAAATACATTTATATGCATTCAAAGTCTGGAAAGATATACTTCATCTGGGAAGACATTCCTGAGAAAAAAATGATGTTTAACTGAAGCCAGAAAGGGAAGGAAGAATTAACCAGGGAAAACTATTTAAGGCTGAGGAGATAATATCTAAGAAAGCCTACAGGCCAGAGTGATTTAATGTATTCAAGGAAAAAATACATTTAAAAAGTTAGGCATGAATGAATTGTGGACTGTAAGAGAGAGTTACCTTTGGGGTTGGTATTATACATGCAAATATGCTTTCTATTTTATACATTTCTATTTTTGTTTATGATGATGTTCCCCTTAAAACACAAAGAATTAAGAAACTAGCTCAAATTATCACAAAGTAAACACTTTAAGTAGGATACAAATAAAAAAAGACAAAAGAAGTTGCAAGCAATTAAATTGAAGCATAAAACAAAAAGATAACATTATATATTAAGCTGAATGGAAGAAGAGGTATAAGAAGAATACAGTGATTTTAGAAGATGAAGATACTTCTTTTAAATAGGTTCAAATAGAAACATTAAATAAAGCAGCAGTGTAAATCTTTTAAAATTACACTCCTGTTGTGGAAAGGCCCACAGGACTATTTGTATCAACATAGCTGTGAAACGTTTAGCACATTTGGCAGACCTTTCTTTTCAGTGAGGCAGAATGGCCTCAGCTGCCCAGGTAGATATCTGGGGGCAAAAGCAGGACCCCATGGTTTGTGTTAGTGTTTCCCTTTCCCCATTGCTTTCAGTCCAGATAATATTCCCTGTAAATTCCTTCCAAAGTATGAGCAAAGTATGAGGTCTACATCAGGGATCTAGACCTTGACTCCATCTTAGAATCTCTAGGGGAGATTTACAAATTTTCAAGCTCAGGCCCCACTTCAGGCCAGTTAAATCATTCTCTCTGGTACTGGGACACAGGTAGCAGATGTTTTGATGCTCCTGAGTGATTCTCATGTGCAACTGGGGCTGAAAAATCACCACTTTAGGAAGGTTTAGCCTACTGACACCTTTAGTGTGTTAAAAAAAAGTGACCTAGCAGCAAACGCAAGGGACAATATATTCAAATAGGTAATTTCAAAGAATTGAGTCACGCAGGATGTAAATGATGGCATAGGTGGTGTGACAGCAGCTAGAGAGCAGAGGCGGCGGCGCGGCCCATCCTGTCCTCACCATGAGGCCACAGCAGGTGCCGGTGTCCGGGAAGGTCTTCATTCAGCAAGACTACAGCAGTGGCATCTGCTGCCAGCTCCAGACCAAGTACCCCGCGGAGCTCGAGAACCGGAGGATTGATAGGCAGCAGCTGGAGGAAACAGAATTCTAAATAACCTTTATGCCGAAGCAGAGAAGCTTGGGGGCCAGTCCTATCGTAAAGGCTGCCTGGCTTGTCTAACAGCGTACACCATCTACTTGTGCATGGAGACCCACTCTGAGAAGGTTCTGAAGAAAGTCTCCAAATACATTCAAGAGCAGAATGAGAAGATCTTTGCTCCCCAAGGCCTCCTCCTGACGGACCCCATTGAGAGAGGACTGCGAGTTATTGAAATTACCATTTGTGAAGACAGAGGCATGAGCAGTGGAAGATAAACCATAGAATTAAAGATTCCACTTCCACCTGGGCCCCTCATCTGTCCGCCGGACAACCGCAGAGTGTCCCCTACCTCCTCTCCAGAGCATCATTCCTTCATATCTTGCTGCCAGAACCACCGTGCCATTCACTCCAAGGACTGACTTTCTAAAATTCCACCCCTGGAGTGACCTCTAGTTACTCAGCATCCACTTTGTGTCTCCAAATTGTGTAAGACTCTGTAATCTTTTGATTAGTTTCTGAGAAAACACAATGAAGCATTTCAGTGTTTTTAGTCAAAGCCATTAATAACATATGCAGTTGCTCAGCCCAACACAGTTTATTTCTTACCTGCCATCAGTACCAGTGGTTCTCGTCATTCCTCGGGCTTCAACAAGTCGTACCCTAGCCAGTGTTCAGTCTTACTCCCCCCAATTCATAAAACGCTTTTCTCCAGGATTTTGGTGAAGGTGGGCTGTGTCTGTGGTTTTGCTAACGCATCGCCCAGATTTCAGAAAACTACCAGTTTCGCCGTGACTCAAAGCTTGAAGATCTAGTTCTACTGTTCAGTTTCTCATCCTGAAGCTCATTGGAAAAATAATGTATGTGCCTTGTTTTGTTATAGCAATTCCCAATTAAAGCAGTATTTAATGCAATTTCCAGGTTTTTTTTTCTTCTGTTTTCTTTTCTTTTTTGAGGATCCTGTTATTACCGCATTACCTTGGACATTGGGAAGTTGTGGTATGTGTTGCTTGTCTCTTATAAAAATAAGTAAGCACAATAAAGTGGGTGCCAAACCACGCAACACAGATATTCCTGCCATGTCCCTGAATGTGTCATGAGCAAGTGTAACAAATATTTTAATTATGGTTTTGTTATAAATATAACTTAAGAGAAAAAAAAATGATAGGAATAATACTATATATTGCTAATTTTTAACTATCCCTGCTGGCAAACCTTACTATTCAGAGACTTCCCTCACATACAGTATTCAGTGCACAGAAATATTAGGATCAGTTCATGTTCAGTAAGTTAAGTGATTTCCAGCTAATACCCTCAAGTCTGAGTCACTATTCTTCTTCTGGCTGTGTGTTCTTAGTATTGGGACTTCTCATGTCCTTCATCTTTGGGGTTTGAGAGCACTGTATTTGGGAGAAAGTTAAGACATATATTAGGAGAGAAATGAAACAGTTAAAAGTTTTACTTTCAGAGATATTGTAGGTGCTAATACTGGATTTAACCTTTCAGATTTAATTTCTTTTATGGGTCTGTTAGTTATTCAGTAAATCCCATAGGTCTATGTAATATTTTAATTGTATAAAACATTACTTTATAGCCTATAATAATGTGTCTGTCTGCCTTTTAAACCTGTTGCAATAACTTTGCTGAAATATTAACACATTAGTAAAACTTTTCTTAAAAAAGCAAAAAAACAAAAAAGAATTGAGTCAAGAACTAAGAATGAGAGGTCTCAAAATTCATTAACTGGTTTGGTGGTGAGGACGTCTGGGATGTGGCTTTTTCAAAGGTGTTATATGAAAAATGAAGATAGACAATTTGGATATAAAATAGAGGAGATATATAAGATTAAGAAAACATGAAATATGTTAGAGATAAAGTTAAATTTCTAGGACTCTATTTTCTCATCTTTGAAATGAGAATATAAGTACTTCATGGAGTTGTGACAGTTAAATGAGAATGTTTATATAAGCAAAGTGTGAAATATAGTTCACTCACAGTTCAGAGGCTCAAAAACCGCAATGAGAAATAGAGAAAGAGAATGTCTCTTTCGTATTGTAGTTTTCAAATGTATTATAGCTTCAATTCTTGGTTTCCACTGAGCGAGTTTGTTTTCCTCTTAGTGGACACTAGGGGGCTTTTGTTCACAGAGACCAAACCAGGAGATAGGCAGGGTTCAGATCATCTTGGACAGGTGGAGGAGTAGTGCCCTTTTTGAAGGTGCTCGAGTTTGCCTAATGGTATGTCCATGGAATGCATGATATTGGTCCCATGTGGCCGTGTAATGAGTCCCACAAACTTAGTGCCTGTTGGAGGAGGTCATCAAGAAGACGTGACCCCGGGTGACCACAAGCTGGACCCGGGCAATCAGCGGTGCCTCGTCCCTTCCCCTGCCCTTGGAGTGTATGCTCCACCCACCATTCCCACACTAGGAACTGTTCCAGGGATGTAGCCTTGAGAGAGCCAAGTGTTGCTGAGACCATCTTAACGTGGCTGAACCCATGAAGGCCTCGGTATAAATTTTTAAGATTCTGGCAGGCAGGTGTGGAGATTTACTTATCTTGCGGCCACCCGAGGCAGCCTTCCATGTAAGTTTCTTTGCTTATAAACCTGCAGCCTGCCAATCTGGAGTGACCTGCCTCTTTCTTCAGTTTCTCCTTGCCCTCCCGGTACAGGGGCTGGTTTTCAAGCCCGCAGTGCCTTAAAACACCTGTTTATTAGCTCACAGTTCTGTAGGTGAGAAGACTGGGCTGATGAGGCTGTTTTCTCTGCTTAGGGTCTCACAAAGCTAAAATCAAGGTGTCAGCGGGGCTGCATTACCATCTGAACTCAGGGTCCTCTTCCAAGCAAGCTCATGTGATTGTGGCAGAGTTTACTTTCTGGCTGAGATTTTTCTTTCCTTTCTGGCTGCTCTCAGCTTTCAGAGGCAATCTGCATCCCCTATTAGGTGGTCCCCTCCATCTTCAAAGCTAGTGACAGAGAATTTCCTTCTCATGCTTCGAATCTCTGACTTGATGTCTCCATGCAGATTTAAAGGGCTCATGTGATTGGATAAGGCCCACTGAAGAGACGCATGCTTTCTTAAAGTCAGCTGTACCAAGTAACCTCATCACAGGAGTGATACCTATCATATCACAGGTTTCTCTCATACCAGAGATGGAGGTAATTTGACAGAGGTGTGGGTCATGGAGAATCATCTTAGAAAGCTGCCTACCCCCATGTATAAAAAGGGTGCGTGAAATGCGTTGTTAACATGGTTTTAAGGCGAGGAGTGAGGAGGACCGTCACGATTCTGCTTTTTCAGTGAGTGATCTTTTTCATTTGGTATTACTGTAGAGGGGAGATCTGCCTCAATGTAGTTCCTACAGGAAAAATAGGGGAAAAACATAGAAATTCGTAAATTAAAAATACAAAGATTTTGCGTATGATTTTAGTGCCTAGCAAGGGCCACGTGCTCTCTTGTGTTTTTACTTTCCTTTTCATTCTTAATAAGTAAAATTTCTCATACAATTTCATCTCATGACAAATGTTAAAAATACAAACTGAAAATAAACATTCCTAAAGGAACTACATTCTACGAACAATATTGGACCTACATTTGGTTTTTTTGGAGGTTGTGCTGTTGGTACTGTCCACTCCATGTGTGTATCTGGTTATGTGAGTTCCATGGATTTACCACTGAACAAGGAAAGCCTCACCTTGCAGTCTCCTAAAGCTGTAAAACTGCTCAACACTGCTTTAAGTACTTAGCTGCTTTCTTAATAATTCCCTGTAACTCTTTCAGAAATGGTGTTTGTAGCCAGGAAACATTGTTTAGGTTTGAGCCAGTTTTCTATTTCTCAGAACCCAACTAAGGAAATATATCTTCTTGTTGTTTTCCAAAAATTATGACTGAATGGATGAATGGGTATTACTACTAATGCATTACCTTGTTTGACTGATACAATCTTGCTTAGGAATATAAAAACAAATCCCAGCGTTCTTTGGAACATTTCTGCATAACTTGTCTCAAAATTGAATTACTAGTGATAGATATTTGAACTATTAATGTGCGTGTGTTTATTTGCTGATAATAAAAGGAAGCTCTTTGGGAAATCTTTCGTTTGTTTGATTCAAATCTGTGTGCTCTAGTTTTACTCACTAGTATACTTTTAGGAGAAGTGAACGTATATAAAGGTAATGTAAATTGCCATCATGCTATTGTGTAGTGGACTTCAAACTGCATTCCCTGGAGTTATATGAGGGTTTCTCACTGGTATATTGACTCAGAGCTTTGAGGATACCCACCTCCCCCACTCCCCATCCTTACACCAAAAAAAAAAAAAAAAAAAAGTGAGAGACAACTTGGCTGTAGTTTTGACAGGTGAAATGGCTCTGATGACTGGGCAACAAATCCATTTGTAAGTCAGGTGGTTTACAAGTCCCTATTTAAGCTAAATTGCAGAAGGACCTAATTGAGGAGTCAGCCAATATATGATTAAAATTTTTGATGAAAGATCACTGACTTTTGGCATATAACTGAGAAGTTCAGGGATTTGAGTGGCACTGCTGTAATGGAAGGCATTTCTTCCATTTCCATCTATTTATGTGAACAAAGAATCTCCACAGTTATAGTAATAAAGACAAAACGAACTAAAAAAAAATGGAAGAAAATTGATGCTGCGACCTGTCTCCTTTCAGCAATAAATAATAGTCACCCATGGAATACA
Source organism: Hippopotamus amphibius kiboko (assembly GCF_030028045.1). Taxonomy (NCBI): domain Eukaryota; kingdom Metazoa; phylum Chordata; class Mammalia; order Artiodactyla; family Hippopotamidae; genus Hippopotamus; species Hippopotamus amphibius. Next base: position 31,718,327 of record NC_080191.1, read on the forward strand.
TTAAATAAATGGAAAACTGCCAAACTGTCTCATTGAGATTAATTTCCAGTAATTGTGATCTTTGTTTAATAATTATTCATCACAACTTGAGATGTTTGTTTTGATAATTGTGCTCTTCAAATAAATTTAATTATAACTCAATCCAGAAGAAAATTTTTACATTTAGTCATATGGTCATGAGGACTTTTTTTTAAAAAGTCATTTTTACATATTTTTATTGCAGAGAAATATCAATGAAAAGACTTTCAAGCATAAAACTTTAGGATAAAATTCAGTGGGGATAGAAATATGAGTTTAAGAAGAAATAGGAATGAAGTAAAACTTCCAGTTGTAAATAAGATCTTGTTCATGTTCCCTCTAGTATTTAGATAACTCTGGATTTATTACGAGAACTATGTAAGTTTTGTTCCAAAACATTAGTATTTTTAATGTGCCACAGCTTATCCCTTGCTGTTTAAACTTGCCATGGAAAAATTAAATGTCAACCTCAAAGTCTGTGAGGGGCACACGGTTTTCTAAAATTACTTTAAAAGGGTACATTAAGTGTGAAGACCGTGGCTATTGTGGAAAGCACTGTCCACGCAACGCTCAGCTTTCTCAATGCTGCAATAAAGGATTCGGTGTAGGAGCTAAGGCCCCACTTGGCTCTGACATTGACATCAGCTGTCCTTTCTCTGAACTCCTGTGGCCCTCACCACTCATCCCAAACATTTGCTGCTTGTGTGTCTGATGTTGACTCAGAAAATTTTGATCCTATGTTAGACTGGATATTAGTTGCACTCTGGACAAGCTCTTAATACACCATGAATACAACGTCACAGTTGGTTTCAATGAAATGATTAGCCAGTTGGATTTCAAGTAGTAAAACAACATGTGTCATTACATGTAAATAGCGTCTTGCAAGTTATAAACTTAAGGTAATGATCAGGATATCCAGGATGTTTTCATGTATATACATATTGTATGTTTTAATAACAAAGTGCAAATAGATGGTACAAATAATATAAGGAAATAAAGCAAAGTTCTTCATATTTCTTAAATAAAAGGTTAATTAGGGCCAATGTTTATCTAAGAAATGTTAATTTTTTATGTGTGATTTAATGCAGTTTACAACTCTACAGTTATAATCTTGATTAACTTAAGTTTGATGAGTACATACACACTTTATTCACATCTGCTGAGAAGTTCTGCACTTTGGGACTAGTTGTGCCCTTTGAGTTCAGTGACCTAGAGATGGTATTTGAAGTCACGGGCAGGAGTGAGGTGGGCTAGGTAGGGCGTGTAATGTGAGACTAGAAGCGAGGTCCTCTGATATTAAATAATGGTTGGGGAGGAGAAGAGAGGCTTGGATGGATCTTGAGAAGGATAATTAGAGAAGAAACCTGGAGCTTGTGGGGATTCCAAGGCAATAGGAAGAGGCAGTGTCATGTAATAATACTTAGCACTCAAAATGGGGAATGAGTATGTCCACTGGAACTTTTTTCACTTAAAATATTTCCAAGGTCACAAAAACAATCAAAGGGGGAGGGGAGGAAAAAGCCCCACTTTCTTCAGGTTGGATAAATTAAAAAAAAGAAAAAACATTTGGGGGTGGTCTTTTGTGATCAGTCCTGTCCTTTTACACAGTGGCTGAGGCCCAGTTCTGTAGCTTCTTAGCTGTGAGAATCCCAACAGATTGCATAAGCTCTTTAACCATTTTGTCCCTTTCTGGTAAAACAGGGATAATAATACACCTATCTGAATGGTATTTTGTGAGTATAAATAGGATATATTACATAACAAACAGCATACTCTATGGCATATAAAAACTCACTCAACAGTTGTGACATATTGTTATTAACTTTCTTAATAGGGTTCTTAAGGCACAAGGGAATTCACCTATCTCTATCCCTGTCATCTTCTGTCATTGTTACACTGTGCTAATTAATCTAGTTGATTTCATTATAATAAGTGATAATACAACTGGGGTATGAAAAACTCATTTTGATAGTTGATAGGGAATCAGTGTGGTAACAGCGATTCAGTTCAGCAGTCTGACCAGCATTAGATGAAGATCAGCTGTAGTCTATACATTTAAAAATTTTATAAAACATGTTGATGTATTGAATGCTTTGTTCTTTAATAACTGCAAAGCACACTTTGTTTTCAAGCCTCAAGATATGTACGGGTATGACCCATAAAATATCTTTCATTGGCATCCAATTTGCTTATTTGCTAGCCTTAAAAAAAATTAAACATTAACTCTGGCTGTTGATAATACTGACACCGCAGATTAAATGAGTGCCAACCAGGTAGTTATTTTGACAATCCGTGCTTGTTCGGTGATCCACATCCACTGTGCATTCTCCCCAGAGTTACATCGCTTGTAAATTTTATTTATGATTCATATAAGCTTTTATGTTCCAATATCTTTCCAAAGGACATCCTTTATGTCCATGTGCCTGCCCTCAGTTATAATGGTAACTGTCCATTTTGTATTAAGGATCACATTGAAAGTAGTTTTTATATTTCTGAATTATGAAAGAATTTCATTCCTTTTCCGGTAGAACTGTGCTGCAGCTGAGATATATTATGGCTGTGCTGTAAGCTAATTGTAGTAAAAACCATAATTTGGGTGACTTTCGATAGTATTAAAGTGAATAATAAAACTCAGTCTGTCTTGGCCAAGTGGAGATTACAGGTGTAGAGCCAGATTTCCCTCACTTATCTCTGAACCTTCCCCAGGGAGGGTTCAAATTGTTGGGAAGTCTTCTGCTGAGACTAGAATATGTTTGTCCTTGGGCAATGGTGGCTCTAAGTTTGGTGGTTCTGCCTACAGGGTTGCCTAAAGTAAATTTCAGTTTGGAGAAGGGAGAGGGACAAAGAAACCTATTTTTTTTTTTTTTTTTTTTTTTTTTTTTTTCAGATTCTGAGATAGCATCCACCAACCTTCTCAGTGTACCTCTAGGGACCCTAGAGCATAGAAAGGCTGTTTTGTTTTTGTTTGTTTTGAAAATCAATTTGCTCCTAAACTTCCTCAAATATTTGCTCAGAGTGGAAGGAAAGAAAAATTTTTTCCTCTCAATTTTACCTCAGGGAGGAAACATTTCTGAGCTCTCTTGCCCAAAAGTAAGAGTGGGTATTAGTGTGTCTGATCTACACATAATTTACCACTTCATTGTAGGTCATGCTTGGCTGCTCTGTAAACAAATATCTTCCCCAGGGACATCGTCCCCAGGGGTCAGTAAGCTCTCCACTTATACCAGGGAGCAAGCATAATCCGGTTAAAGCAACACTGTCCTCTCACCACCTCCCCCACCCAACCTCCAATGGGCGGCACCCAAATAAGCCCTAGGAGTCTTTCTTCTTTCTCATCTTGTCCATTGCCTTAATTAAAAACAGCAAAACAGCATGTTTGGTTGTCTTTTTTTTTTTTTCAGCATTAACTTTTGATTTACTGTTAAATGTGATTTCCCTCTATATACATTAAAGATTCACCCCTTTTATAGAGATGTGTGTCTTATGTGTCTAACTGTGTTACTTCTTGTAGAAATAACTTAAACTCAATGTATTACATTACTGTTTTGTTATCCTAACATGGTCCTGAGAAACTTTACACTTTTCCATCACTTTATATTACAGCATATTTGTGTGAGGGTAAAGTTATGCCCACTTTTTAAGTTAAAGCCCAACATAATGAAGGACCAACTTGATAAAGATTTCAAATCCTGACTTTTTAAAATGCAAATTTTTTCCGTTCTCTAAAAAGCACAAGATAGGGAAGGGATCTTGGTTAGTTCTGTTTGCATTTGGTGAATGTTTATCATGTACCAGACACTGTTGGCAAGGCTGGGAACCCAAAGGAAAGAAAAGCAAGAACCTTGTTCTCAAGGACATCATAGTCTACTGGGGGAGATGAGTTAAAGAGACTTTAACAAATGGCCCGACAGAGGTAGGCATCATAGACACCAAGGATGAGGAGCAGCCAGTGAAGTGACTAAAAGTGACATGACAGTTCCAGGCAAAATATTTAAAAATGGAGGAGAGTAACAGAGAACCGGGACTTTAGAAACATACCGAATCCCCTTTCCGTGACTGAATTGTGTGAGCTAGTCTCCTGATAAGTAAAAATAGTTAATAATTCTTGTCTGCCTAGGGGATTTCCTGGAGGCTAAGTAAAATAATTTGTGTAAGACACCAAGCCTGCTGTATCGAGTTGTTCAAAAAAGGTAAGTTCCCTTGTATCCCCTTACACTAGTCCCTTAATAGTGAGCTCACTATTTTAAAGGTGATGTAATTTAAATGTGAACAGAAATGAATGAGTAGTCAGATGAGTTGGCCATTTTCTTTTTTTTTTTTTTTTTATTTTTTTTATTTTATTTTTTTATTTTTTATTTTTTGGGGGTACACCAGGTTCAATCATCTATTTTTATACACATATCCCCGTATTCCCTCCCTTCCTTGACTCCCCCCCCTCGAGTCCCCCCCACCCTCCCCGCCCCAGTCCTTTAAGGCATCTTCCATCCTCGAGTTGGACTCCCTTTGTTATACAATAACTTCCCACTGACTATTTTACAGTTGGTAGTATATATATGTCTGTGCTACTCTCTTGCTTCGTCTCAGTTTCCCCTTCACCCCCCGCCCCCTCCCATACCTCGAGTTTTCCAGTCCATACTCTGTATCTACATCCTTGTTCTTGTCACTGAGTTCATCAGTACCATTTTTCTGATGCAGTGAATTCCATCAAATGGAAGTCCAAAATAGCCATGGTTTATAAACGATAAGCCTCTCTTGAGGATTTCTATGGTAGATGCTTTAATAGTTACTAGATCTCCCAAAGGTTGGTTATTAAAAAAAAAAAACAAAAAACAAACTGGAAGCCTCCAATACAGGCACTTGACTGAGGATACATTGTCTCTGTCATTCCTAATTTTTGTCATTATTTTAACAAAGCATTAATCAAATTTATGGTGGGAGTCAAGTACCAGACATACTCCAATGAATTTATTTTGATTCTTCAAATTAATTTGTAATCTTGATAAATGTGAAGATTTTACTTTTAATTACGATCTTCATGAATTGGTGAGATCTAGGTGTAAAATTGTAAAGCTTGTATCTTAACAATATTTGAAGCAACAGAGGGTTATGATAAGGGAAAACAATCAACATACATGATATAGATGTCTTTCATTAAATGTTCAGTTTTCTATTTCAACTTTTAAATGCTTAAAGTTCAAAACTTACATTTTCTTAAAGAATTTCAGATGATCAACTAGTAAAGGCTTAAATATCTTTCCCATATTTCAGTGCTGAATGCCTTTTCCTTACTTATGTCTGGGTTGTTGGAAAATACTTCGCACTTATTGACATTATGGATTGTTTCTGTAAACCTGATTTGAGACTAGCACATGTGAGACATTTCTTAAAATGTGTATATTGTCAAATCTTTGAGACTTTGTTGCATTAAAGTAAGATGTTTTGATTAAGAGGTCCTCTGAGCTTCTTTTCAGCATATGACTACATAGTTTGACAGATAATTTTCCCTACTAAAATGATAAAGTACATTTGAACCTTTTATGAATAGAAACGGAGCATTATACTTGTGAATAGGTTTTGGTAAAGTCATTTGAATGAGTTGCTTAGAAATATAGACTTGCATTTTGTTCCAAATTATGTATCTTTTTCTTGAAAGGATATTGGGTATTTAATATAATTGAGCACAGGTGATGCATAGCAACTTTCAGCACACAGCAACCATTTTGTCAGCTGTATCAACAAATCTAGTGTGTGCCATCAGAAGAGGTATAGTAAGAGAGGTGTAATAAGGTGTTTGAGTAAATTGTTTTACACTGACGTATTTTTAGTAACTCTAGCTTTCATAGATATTGTGCATTAAATGCAATCTATTTTAAGCATTTTTCTCATGCAATATTCCTGTGACTTTTCTCTATAAACATGGCCAAATGGAACTAGCCTATAAAATGTGTTTTATCTAATTCATTGCTACCCATTTATGGCTGCACCATGTGGTAGGAGTCCAGAAACATCAGGTCTGCTGTTCTTGTGACATTCAAGTGGCCTCCAGGTGATAGCCACAGCCAACTGTCTTGGCCCAGTGCCCGTTTACAATGGTCCTATCAACCAGCACCACTTAGCAAATTACTTTGAGGCAGTGAATGGTCATATGTGGAATAAGAAAGGATTTGGCAAAGTAGGTATTTTTAAGTTCTGTCTGAACTAGAATGTGTCACTAGCTGCAGTTCTTTGTTGAAAGAATAATTTGCTTTTTGACATCTCTAGGTTTTTTTCAAATGGAATGATGAAAGCAGTTGCATACAGACCCCCTAGTTCTTCAGCCCACTCCCTTTATACTCCATACCTCAGTTAAATTTCTTTTTCTCTTTTTGCAATTTTTTTTTCATCAAGCGCAATTTTGTGTTAATTAAAATTCTGGCTTTCCCTTAACTCACATTGGCTTGATTTTGATACTTTGGTATAACAAAGACATATAGGGGGCAAAAAGGCAACTTGCCAAAAATAAAACTTGTTGGTATAAACAAATTGTTTAATACTAAATCTTTTTTACCTTCTCCTTTTACTTAGAAGAAATCCCCCAAAGAAAAGACTACATATCTATATATTCTTATTGAGAAACTTTATGTACCATATTAAATAATAAAGATTAATAAGCACGTATAGGCAATGTCACATAGAACAGTGAAAAATATGTCCTCTTTTTGTGTTGAACTTTGGCTCTTGCCAATTTGGTTCTCTAAAGGAACTGGAGAAAGAAAGCTATGCTTTATGTCTTAAAAACGAAAACTTAGAGACAAACATCAACCATTTCAAAATTAGGGGCATATCTAAACCATGAAATCATGACATATTTGGTAAGATCGGCATTTGACAAGATAGTTAGTTGGAATTAAAGCTGTAGTTAAAGATGCATTGAAGGAGCAATGTGGGTAGGATTGGTGAATCCAGGGTTAATTCTTATGGGGAGTTGGCAGTGACATCTTTTGGAAGATATTTCAAAGAGATGTGGTCAAATTGGACACTTCTTATGTTTTGAGGAATTTATTGTCAAAATATATAAAACATGTAAAACTGTTCATACTACAGGGCAAGTATACTCAAGTGACAATACCTGTTACCATTTTTATAGCCCTAACTGAAGGGAGTTTTAAAAAGTGTGTTCATCTCTGACCTAAACCTCAGATCCTTGGAACTACCATTGTTCCTGTTTGGTTTGAATTAATACTAGATTGCCTCCTAAACTCCATGGTGGTACCAGAATCAGAGTATATTTTGGCGGCAGGGGGAGGGAGGAGGCGATAGCCTCAAAAAGATTGAAAAGTGTTCCACAATTATTTCTTCTCATCTTAAGTTTACTTTTCTAGTTGACATGTTTCAAACTTAAATACCACCAATTTCAGACATTATCTTCAGTATTCAAGACTTTATAGCTTTAATTTTATTTTAATAAGCTTAAGCATTTGCTTGATTTTTTAGGAGCTAAGGCATAGGCTCCTAAAGTAAATAGTTCATTAATTTTTATGTCAGACTTGGTGCTATTTACATGCATACAAATGAAACGAAACTACCCCAGGGAACTTGTAGAGCATCGGTTTCAAATCCATGAATTAATGCAAATGGTAAGGTTACATCATTTGGGTATAAGCTATAACCTTTGGAGAATGGAGAATAAGCAATCAAGGTAAAATAGCCCTAGTGCCTGCATTATTTATGAAAACTAGATCCTGGCATTTATATTCGAAAGTGCTGTTACAGGAGATAGAGCTACCTATCTGTACAGGTGCGCTATAAAGGTCACTGTGTGTCTAGGATCAGCAGCACATGTGGGAGAGAAACTATTCTGCTGCATCTTTATCCTGAGGAAATCCACAGGGTTTTCGTTTGACCTACTGTATTTCTAATGTTTGTTGCTACCATATCTGATATCCCTACAGGTTGGGAGGAATCACTTCATCCATTCTAAGGTGTCTTCAAAGAAGCATTATTCTGTTCAATATACCACTGAGAAAGGAAAAGTTCTTTCAATTAAAGTATGACTTTTCCTAAACTGAAGATTCATCCCAATTTCAACAATGTGAACGATAGAAAGTCACCTTAGAGTTGTTGAAATACAGTAATACTTTTATTTTGTTGAAAGTGCCTGCTGGTTTGGAGGTAAAGCTTATACATTACTTTCAGAGGGCTGTCTGTTAGACATTCCCTCTGGGGAATGAGAGGTCAGAGACTCTCTCTCCCATTAGCACATAAGAGAGAAATGTGGGACTATTAGAGCTTTTTCTGGTAGGGTGCTTGGGATTTCTGCCTCTCTATGTCTTATGTTTTATTACTGCCCATGAGTTTTAGTAAGATACAAATAGGCATAAGAGCATTTCAGCAGTGTTTCACATACTGTTATTGATTAATAAATTCTTTAATTCTAAATTTGCTTAAGTTGAAAAAAAAGAAAGCAGTGCAGACATTCTTAGTAGAATGCCATAAGATATATTTCTAGGAACCTGGTTAATGAACAAAATGAGCAAAAACCCGATCTGCTTAACATCTCATTCTATTCCAAAAAGCTACTTTCTTAGCAACATCAAAGTGACAACTGATGGCTTGGTAAGGATATGATAACAAGGGATAACGTCTCCATCTTTAAGAGACTCAGAATTTCAATTTTTGCCACACATACAACTAATTTGTTAATTAAAACAGAAAGTCCAGACAAAATGTAGTGTCCCAAACATGAATTTTAATAAATGCAAATGAGCCAAAAGTGAGAATCAGCTGAAGTTCCAGGATAGAATATTTGTCATGTATTTACCTTGGAATTCATCGACTTTTACTCAGCTATAATGGAGACCTCAGGAGAAGATTAAAAAGAATTCTTCCAGGAGTTTGGCAACTAACATATATTCCATAAATACTTTGGCTTCATGGAATTTATATTGCTCCCCACACTAAAATCCAGAAGAAGAAAGAAAACAGCCTTGTCACTTCCTTTCCATTTTATTTCAGCTCCATGGATACTGGCTTATTTTTCTTGCATGTGCCTAGGGGTCTGGGTTTTAAAATTATCTACTAGAAAATTCTCTGTAGGATTTCTTAGCCATTAAATATCAAGATAGTGAACATGTTATTCTCACCAGGTGATGGGTTGCATGTTTTACTCAGACATCCCTGAATTGCCAGTAGATTTCTTTCACATTGGTAGGCTAAATCCCATTATCTGTTTTTGTTGCTTTTGAGGAAAGGAGTACAACATTATACCAGAAAGACAAAACAATTGTTAGTGACATTGCTATGATGTGTCCCTTGTCTCAATATGGTGTGATTTCTTGGTTAATTGTTTTTCTCTTCTAATAAACTGTAAATTCTGTAAAGGTAAACTACTTGTTCATCATTGAAGTAAATACTAAATCACCAGCCCTTAGCACAAAGCCTGGCACATAATAGGTGATCAAAGTTTTCAAACACCACATGATTTGGTTTCAGTAGCATTGACGTGATAAAACATCTTTTCAGAATGATCTAGACCTGGCTGAATTGGAGCTACCACCTAGTGATGCTGAGAAATTTCCATTATACTCTGTTTTGTTGCTTTTGAAGTAACTTTGTTTTGTCAATTGTATTTTTCCTTCGTTTTTATTCGTTAAAGGGAATGGCTTTTGATTTAAGATTAGAGCTTAGACTATTTAAATAACTATTTAATTCTGAAAACTGTGACTAAAATTGTGTCTATATAGAGAAAGTGAAAAAGGAAATGGGCAGTTTTGGAGTAGATCTGAGCTATTAAGATCAATTAGGTGGGAAATGCAGTTATCCAGAACTATTAATTGATCTAACTCATTTTCATATAAATACTTTCAACAGTCAAACAGGACAACGTAACATTTCTTAAATTGACATTTGCCTACATAGCAGAATGTTATACACTGTTTTTCATTTATAGACACCTTGTTTTTTTTAAAATGTATTTTCTAAATATACTCTGTTAATAATGTTCCCACTAAATACATGCATATAGACATATGGATCGGGGTGTCAACTCTTTAGGAAATGAATGAGAATTTGGGGACCAGAGTGAAGGATTTTAAAGAGTATTGATTAGAAAGATGAACAATGAGTCATGCACATAAAAATCAAGTGAATTCTAAAAAGAATCAGTATAAATACTGATTTATATCACTCATACCCCTTTCTAAATAGAATGTTGAAGATGTTCTTTTAGGTGCTGATTATTATACTATATATGTAAGTACTAATGCACATTGAAAATAAGGGTTAGTCACTCAAAGGAAAAACATTCTTTGCCATGTATTAATTATGATCATGTTGGTATTGCTACATTGAATCATAATTATTATTGGTTTGAATACAGTTGTATGCATTTACTCAACAAATATTTATTGGAACCCAGGACTGCATTAGAGTGCTACACAACAGTGATACAGAGACAAATTCATGTCCTGAAAGATTCTAGTTAAAGAATATGTCTTTATATTTGACTTTCCCCAAAGTTAATACATAACAATAACCAAGTTCCATCTGCATTACTTCTACATTCTGCTTCCAACAGTAACACGTTTTAGGGCGCCCTCTGAGTTAGGTGTTCCACCTGTATGTTATGCCTGCATTTTATGGACATGCCAAGATTGTGATAAATGACTGGGGACAGAGAATAGATACTAAAAAAGGTAATACTATAAGGTAGCATCATTTGAGACAAATGGCTAGAAATAGAACTTTGTGCTGGTGCTGGATCACTGAAGAAATGACAACCTAGTCTCCCTCGTTGTTCTTAAATTTATTTGTTTTTTTTACCACCCACCCAATTAAGACTTTCATCTTTTCCTGAATTACTTTTTAAAATGTTATCCCAGCTCAGAATCCATCTTGCGTGTCTTCACAAAATGAGTCTTGTCTAGGTCTGCTTTGGCGCTAGAGTTTAAGTTCTATCTGTGTTGCTTTGGCATTTAAGTTAGTTCAGAACCTGGTCTGGCTACAGTACTCGTTCTCATTTACCTTTGCTTCATCCAGAAGTGCTAAATTTCTTTTCTACTTATTCCAAAAAAAAGAATTAGAGTTATCACGAAAACAACTTAGAGAATTGACAGCCTTTACAGTATTATACTGTGTTTGAATTTGCAAATCCACAGAGAATGAGACAGGCCTTCGGATGGATTATAAATAGGTTTTGGCAGGCTTTGAACTGCCCACACTGCATTCTAAGATTTGAGCAGCGCTCTGCTGGCGTGCTGAATCAACTTAAGTTCTGACGTGAGTTATAAAGGACACAAGGATGAGTGGCTCTATTTGCAGCACTGTGTTAGCCAAGTAGGTAAAGTGAATTCATGGTTAGACTTTCTCCCCACACTCCTTTCAGAATTATTCTGATATCCTCTCTTGACTCAAAGCAGGTAAATTCCTCTATTCTTGATGGACATGATCCTTTACTATTTAAAAGAACAACAAGAGGCACCAAGATTTATTTCAGTGTAAGTCATTAATATCAGGGATGTAACTAGAGATCCAGAATCATGTTTTCCGACTTATTAATTGATGGCATAAGTTTGGACACTTGCATGTGTTATAGTTTCTAAAAAGCACTCATAGTAATGTGGAATGATCTTACATATTCAAAATTAATATTGTATTCTTGCCGTGGCTATATATGCATAAAGGTAATGTTAATATACACTCAACATTAAAGAACCCAAATACCATCTTTGATAGTGCCACCATCTCCTACCACTTGATGTTCTCATCTTTGATAATCCCAGACTTGTTGAACTTTCTGATGGAATGCAGTTATTTACCAAACACTTCTCTGTGAATCACCTAACACGTGTCTGGTACCGTTTTACTAACTGGGTGTCCTATCTCTATGGACATTAATGAGACATATATACAAGACTGGGCAGGTTTGGCAAAGTGAGTGGAAATGACCCAAAACCTACACTGTGGGGCCAAGCAGATGGGGTGTCGGGGGACGATAAATGCCCACAGCCTCCACCTGCAGACTTTCAGAAGTGCAGAGAAGTGACTAAGACAGTGTACAAAGGGGACAGCATCCTCAGAGCAGCAGCACAGCTTCAGGGACTCTAAATGGGGTAGCAGGGATCCCAGCAGGTCTATGGACCTCAGCAGTGGGGCATACAATAATGTCCCGATATCAGTGAGGCAGGAAATCACTATCAGGCTTTGGCCAGAGCTCTAGGTTTCAAAGACAGCATGCAGAACTAGACTGGAAATTGAGTCAGGAAATTCTAATAGTGACTGGAGCTGAAAGTTCATGGAGAAAATGTGTGGATCTTTGTGAGCGTGTCCATAATTTGTGAGAACTAAAACACTGAGCTAATTCCAGAGCATGTAATAACATCTGCTAATTACTTTCTTAGTCACTAACTTTATTAGGTAAATGATTTTCCAAACTGGGGACATGAGCCACTTTTAATATCTTGGAAGGGAATATTTGGATGCTACGCCTATCTCAAGTCTCCTGTGGGGGCCTATTGTAGCCATCTGGGTAGTGTAGTTGTGGTTCTGTTCAGATGCGTGAAGAACCAATCAGAACATGTCCTCTTATTCTGAGATGTCAGTTTATATGATCTTCAGTGAAGAGAAATGAAGCTCAAGAACATTCAGATATATATATTTGAGAAAGAAAAGCACTTACTTGAGTCACTACTTGCTGGCAGTAAAACTCAAAGAAGGAGGGAAGTTTAAAAAGAGGAAAAAAAAGGGAAAAAGGAAGGCAAGCAGAAAAGGGAGAGGGAATGAAAACTGAAATTATCAACTACTCTGTTTCAAAAGTCAACAAACATTGAAAGGATGTTCAGGAGGACAGAATAACATATTCCCACCTAACTTAGACAAATGAATTCCTCCCTAAGTACTCTTGCTAATATTTTTTTTGCAAAAAAAATGTATGGAATGACCACAAATATTTGCAGATATCTAAAACATACTACTATAAATGTATTTTTCTTAGAAACCAGTTAATGTATTTAAACTTTATTTAAATATAATATACTTATATGTGTATTACAGTGTTTCATAGTGTTTTATGTATGTTTCTTTTTATATATGCCATATGCTATATCATAGTCATTTAATGTACTATGCCCCCTAGTATTAAGTATTGAAATACTGAATATCTGTGTTCATATCTCAAATATCATTGGCTTTTATTATTTTTGTAGATAGTCTGGCAAGATGCTTACTTTATTTGGAGATAACATAATGATTAAAATAACAAAAATAGGACTATAGTCCTGTATATTTCTATTGTTAACTCCAGCCATTTGTTTCCTTGCAGGGAATTCCTAATTGAGTGTCCATTAACATGTGATAAAGAATTCTAGTTCTTATACTCTTGTGTGGTTATACTGGGGAGACGACAGGACAAGGTTCAGGAGAGCTGGTTTTGGGTACTGTGTTTATGAAGCCGCATCAGCCGCTTGGACTTTCTGTCACCAGTCCCATCAATTTCCCCTGACTCGTAACTGTTCCCTTTCCATTTTTGCTGTCACTCTTTGAGACAAGCCTTTGTCCTCTCTCAGTGAAGACTCTTGTGATAGACTCCTGTCCATTCCCCCTTTCTTTCCCCGCTCATCCATCTTAACTCTTCAGCAAGGTTAATATGTTCAAAATACTGCTTTTATGTGTTGTTTGTGTAGAATTTTACTTCAGATCATACTCCTGTCTGTCTGCTGTAAAAGCCTAACATTGTTTAAAGAGGAAACTCTGAGGTGCTTCCTAGAGTAGAGATGGTTGAGATTTTTAAAAAGGAGGTGCACTTTTTGCAGGGACTTCCAGAACAAGTAGAATTTACACAGGAACATATCCCAGGGAAGAGCAATGTCTTAAGCAAGCTTCCAGCACTTCTGGTTTTTTCAAGCAATGGTGAACAAACAAATTGAGGTCCCAGCATTTGTGGAAGGTAGTTGTTGAGTGGCTCTAATCTAGATTGAGGAGGGCGGCAAGGGCTGTCATGCCACATTGGAAGTTCATTTTATGAGCCTTAGGGAGTGGGATGTACAAGGGGTGCATTAGTACACTTTCAGTTTCCAGCGATAGAAACGCAATTCAAATTTAGCTTAACATGTAAAAGGCAGGATTTTGTTGGCTCACAAAACTAAGAATTTTAAGAGGAAAGTTGGCATTGGTCCTGCTGAGCTAGAAAAGCTATGTGAAAGAACATTAGCAATCAAACGCTCCCTTTCCCCTTTCCCCTGCTATACTTTCCTCTGAGACCCAGCAGAGTTGTGTCCTTAGTGCTTGAAAATCCAGGGCTATCTTTTTCTAATTGTCCTAGCAAAAATCCTATGGTTGCCTCTAATTGGACCTGGCAGGATGAAGGCTCCAGGGTGCACACACACAACTGAAGCTGGGAGTGGGTCAGGAGCTCTCAACCAAATGGACTAATGAGAGTAGGACTCGGCTCCCCATAAGGAGAAAGGTCCTTTATCAGAAGAGGGTGTGGGCAGTTGGAATGAAGAGAAGTCATTCTAAGTTTCTCAACAGGATGTTGTAAGTAAAATAGCTTTAGTTATTTGCCCTGAGCAAATCTGGAGCACTTGGGAGGGCCGCCTGGCTCTTTACTAGAGCCTGGCGTTGTGTTCAGGATGGCCATCTTCGAAGTGGATACCTCTTTGATGTGGATGCCTTGGCAGTCAAAGCTTAAGACAGGCACTTGCGTTATAAAAAGAAGAGCCAACTATAGTGCTTACACTACAGTGGGTCTTGTGAGGAAGTCATTGTTGACTTACGGAGACACAGGACTGATGCGGATCTAGACCCCGCCAGACTGATGGAAGGGTGGCACAGCATCTACTCACCCACTTATGTTGAACAATTCTTATTTCACCAATGAAAGATAATTTTTGAGATCCCTTAAACTCTTTGGTGTCAACTTTAATAATACTTGAAGTCTTCGGTTGTACTACCTTAGAGTTTTTTCCTCTTCAGGCCATGTCTGAGAAGGCTAACCGCTCTGAGAATATAGATTAAAATTAAAATACACACATCATGAATTGAGATTGGTTGATCATGATGTCAGTTCACTGAGTCATAGCCACATTTTTCAAGATGAAACAGTAGAAAATATCAAAATAGAACATAATATTTTAGAATAAAACATTTAACAAGTGTAATGATTGTTTTGTGAAACTTTAATTTCATGTTTTAAAAATCTTACTGGTTTATCATAAAGTGTATTTTTGGTGGGCTATTGTTAAAAATGTTGTGAAAGCCACTAATTTAAAGCATGTGGGCATCTGCCCCCCACTTTGTTACTGGCGTAGCTGTTGGTTGGAGTTTAGTAAATAGTTAGATTTTGTCAGTTATTTTGCAATATATGTTTTTTAAAGTTAGATTTGAGTGTGTTTTTATTGTATCTATATATATAAACTTTTATACGAAGTGCGTCTCTGAATTTATCATTGAAAAAGTGGGAAATGAATTTATTTTACAAAATTACATTTAAAGGTAGTTTGGAATGTACTTGTTCTCTCTCCCACACACAGTACCTGATGCCCTCCCCAACCCTCTCCCTTTTATTTCTTGACTAATGATTATTGAAATGCTAAGCACTTTACTTATATAGTATCTCATTTAATCCTCTCCCTCTGAGGTGTTTATTATTATCCCCATTTTACAGATGGGGATATTAAGGCTATGGAGACTTGACAGTAGCTTTTCTGAGGTTACCCAGTTAGTATGGGAACCAGCTGGAAGCTGAACCATGAAGTTTGACTCTAGAGCCTGTCATCTTTATTGACTTTTTTTTTTTTTTCCAGATTCAAAAGACCAAGTTGGATCAGTGTACCAATGCTTTTTGAATCTATTTGCCCTGATCACAGGGCACACAGGGGAGGAGGGCACTGGAGGGTCTCCATTCCACTGACCCGCATTCTACTCTGCCGGCTCCATGTCCTCATGTCTCTGGGGCTCTGAGTTTGGGGATTATAGGTTAAAAAGGGAAAGAAATGAATAGAGAAAAAAGATTGAAAGGGAGTCGTGCTCCTGAGAATTCAATAAAGAGCAAATAGACGGTGTCACATAGGACCATCTCCTATTTAAAATCCCCATCCACCATGTCCTGCTGGCCACGCTGACCCTGCAGTGACCTGTGAGTCAATGCAGGGCAGAAGGTACAGCCAGGGTGAAGAATACCAGGTTTTGTTGTTTTTTTAAACTCGAGCTCTCCAATGACTCTGCTTTGGTCAGATGCTTTGAACGGTGTCAATTGGGAAATGTGATCTTTCATCTCACGCCTGCTCATCTTTCCTCCACACTCTGCATTGCCACTGCCTGCCAGACCAGGGTATGTTTACAAGCATCAGTTCCTTTTTTCTTAACAACTAAAGAGTAGAACTGGTGTACAAACCAGACAACGTGTAAACACTTTTGTTCAAAGGGAACCAGGTAATCGTAGGTCATGACTTTTTTCAGAAAAATAGAACTCTATATTATGTACGTCGCTTTATAAAATATTTGAGAATCATAGTGAATGTGAAAGGCATTGTTGTATCTTTTATTCCCTGAAGAGCTCAGTCTGCCCCAGAGCTTGGGTAGGAGAGGAAATGGCCTGTGTGAAGCAGTTCCGGAGAATCGGCACAAATCCCATTGTGAGGCCTTAGAGATGACCAGCCTGAAGTCAGTAATTGAGAAGTCACAGGGACTGTGGCAAAGTGTGTTTGCTTGGTTGCATGTTTATAAAAACTCGTGCAGATCCTCTTCCTCTAAAGGAGATGTTCAATAACTAGAAATTGGGTCAAGCTTTAAATCTCATGTTTGTCATTCTGAAAAGTGACCCTGCTAAATGGTTGTCCTGGCTGGTTAAGTGTCAGTTTTCACGGTGCCAAATCAGGTGAACAGTAGCAGGGACGAGCCCTAGATGCACCCTTCGAAGGCCCAGCCTGTGTGTGTAACTGCCAGCAAATGGGCATGTTGGCATGTGGCCAATTGCTGTGGCTCTTTTTGGAGAAAAGATGATGAACTTGTCATGAAATTCGGGCAGGTTCTTTAAGATGATTTTCCATATTTCTGCATATGAAAGAAAAGTTTACATTAAAATTTGAAAGAATTAAAATATTTACATTACTGGACTCCACTAGACATGTCAGACTTAATACTGATGATAACAAACTTACTCTGAACAGTTGTAATGCTGAAATGCAAAGCTTTCTTTCCCTTCTCTGGTTTAATTTGAGGCGCCTAATTCCTCATATTTTGTCTCGCTCGTGTCTCTGTCTCGCTCGTGTCTCTGTCTCGCTCGTGTCTGTCTCGCTCGTGTCTGTCTCGCTCGTGTCTGTCTCGCTCGTGTCTCTGTCTCGCTCGTGTCTCTGTCTCGCTCGTGTCTCTCTGAAGATTGCCCAATCTCCTTATTTATCCAGCTTCTAGTGGCCTTATATTTTTTTTTTTTTTTAAGAACTTTTATTGAGATACAGTTAACAGACAATAGTCTGCATATAGAATGTACAATTTGGTATTTTTTTTATTATCAATGTATATATGGCAATCCCAATCTCTCAATTCATTCCCCCCAATCTAGTGGCCTTATATTTTCAACTGATACTGAAAACTTGTGTTTTGCACGCATGAATGGTAAGCAGTCATCGGAACTGATTATTGCATTCTAAGAAAGATTCTAAGTCTTGAGCAGTCTGCTTTATCGTTATTCTATCACAGAAGGGCTGCTCCCTTCACAAATGCACAGAAGCAATGCTAGGTGGCAGCTTAAGAGGGCCAGCTGCTCCTGCCACTCCACACCTTGCGATGGCCTTCCGTCTCCTTCTGCACTGAGACCTGCAGGTTGTTCTTTTGCCAAATGGGTACTCTGGACATTTTCACTATATTTCCACACCTCTTTATACCTCTGAAAACAGAAATTGGCTTATGATTAGGTGCAGCTGCTTTGTCTGCAGACTTTTTTAATTCTAAAGTTAATTGTTTTGGTTTTTTTAATAAAATAGGAATATTGTGAATAAATCCAGACAATGCATGGTACTGAGTAGGCTTTAGAACTACTTTCCCAGCGGTTTTTGGAAAGTGTCCATTTTGTTGTCTGCAATCTCGGTATGTCTGTCTGTCTCTGTCTCTCTCTCTCTCTCTCTCATACAGGCACTTGTGCGCACACACTGTACATTTGCCAATAAATCTTTCACTCTGTTTCACTGTTACTGTGTCCTAACAAATAAGCATTTGTGATTTAAAGGAGGTGGTGTTTTTATATCCCTTCTCAATACGCAATAATTTAAGATCAGTCATAATGTAAGGTATTAGCAGTACTATATAAATATATACTCATTTACTTGTTGTTTCATGGCAATTCTCAGAGTATGATTTGTGGATCTTTCAGGGAGTCAGGAAGGTCAAACTATTTTCCTAATAATACCAAGATATAATTTACCTTGTTTACTTTGACATTTGTACTGATGGTGATAATATAGTAATGATAATATAGTCACCTTAGCGTGAATCAAGGCAGTGACACCAAACTGTACTAGCCAACGTGCCGTTGTGTTTTTTACCACCATGCATTCACAGTGCGTGTAGTGTTTTTCTTTAAAGGTATTTCACTTAAATCCTTTAAACAGTAAAAATTAGAAGTTTTGTTAATCCTTAACCCTTGAGTAAACATCTTTTTAACATTCTTTGTGAAAAAATAGGAAGCACATGTAAAGCACTGTGTCCTGAAGTATGATTGTTGTCTCGAGGAAAAACACTTGTGCAGTTGAGTTTGCAAACCGAACAAGATATTTTTCCATGTCATCACTTTTATTTGAAAAACAATTGACAAACTATGGTTATTTAGACTCGGGTATTTTCAGTCATTTTCTTGGAAAAGGACAAAGTGAGTTTGTCACTTCAAGGAAGACAACTGACAGTATTTGTTGTCAGTGATAAAACTTGAGTTTCCAGTTTTGGAAAATGGGTCTCTGCCATTAGTTTGAAGCTTCCCAGTATTTGAAGATTCTTCTGATGAGATGGATGGTAATATTAATAAGTATGACTTTTAAATATTGTTTAATGAAATGAGTCATCTTTTAGAAAAGCTACATAATTCAGCAAACCATTATTTTCCAATTACTAATGCAGGATATTACAAAATTATTCATGGACAAAAAAATCCATTCAAAATGGATATACCAACTGATTTTAATGTTACAAAAATGTTATTTAATATAGTTTCATATCCATATTGCAACTTAACTCTTAAAGAACTACAACTTTTAATTTTGGGTATCGTATCGAAGAATGTTAAGACTATTCTAATACTCCTTTTTCCAACTATATGTCTGTGTGAAACTAGATTTTCTACATATTCTTCAAACAAAATGGCATATGGAATGGAGAACCAAATATGCAAATCAGACTTTCTTTCATTAAAAGCTGCCACTTTAAGATATGCAAAATATAAAAATATAATACTTCTCACCTGTTTTAATTTTGGAAAACAGTTATTTTTCATAAGTATATTAATATAGAATGTGTTTATTTTATTAAATATATATTTAAAATTTTCTAACTTCTGATATGGTAAATATCAATATATATAACTTGCATAAACTAATTTTGGATCCTCAGTGATTTTCTTTTAACACTGTAAACAAGTTCTGAGACCAAATAATTTTGAACACCTGGTCTAACATTTCCAGGTTTTTTTTTTTTTTCAACAACATATAGAATTGTAAAGCATGATAATGGAGATTACTGAATCAGCAAAGAAATTAAGTTGACTTAACATAAATATACAAAGTCAGGTTATCTTCTATGCAAAGTAATATCTTGCCATAGTCTGACTATGCAAAATCTCTTCGAAACAATGTCCTCATTGGAGGTAGAATACCAGCCTCTTAATACATTTCCCTTTTCTTTCCCAAGTCAGTGCATCAAAGAAACACTAGTGGCATCTAAAGTACACCATGGTCTTAATTTTTAAGTGAACGTTGCAAGTTTTGATTCAGCTTCTTACAGAGCCCAAACTACACAATCTGTTTCTTTAAAATTTCAAGGAAGTACCGTTTCTTTGAGAGACAGCCTTTTCAATCTGAACATCTGGGTGGACCACTCCCATTTCTAATTGAGAGCTTGCTGTCTGAAGAATTGAAGGAATCAAAGACTTTGTAGAATGACCTTACTCTCCCCAGAGCACAGATCAAAGTAGCCCCTGGGCAATTCGTAACTGACAGGGGAATAACCTACTCTCCATCCTGGTGGTCAAAGGAAAGTGCGAAATAGTAACTGAATAATCGTCACTTCAGTAGTTCATAGCTGTGGCCTTGGTGAATTTTTATATTGAATATTTTCTCTTCATGTTTTAATGTTGTAGGTGATGTAACTATTTTGTATGCTTTCACTGTAGATTTAAGAGGATCCCAGGGACAAATCATTGAGAAAGTTGGGTGTGTCATACTAGAGCCCTTTAGAGTCATAATTAAACCTTAATGTCATAGCTAAGTGTTACCTGCACTCAGACATGAGTTATGACACTTACTGTGAGCAAGTTGCTTATCCTTTCTTGGCCTCAATTCCCTCACCTGTAAAATGGGGATAATAATAGTTTGTACATTTAGGGGCTTTTGGAAGATTAAAGTTTACAGTAGTTACTGGAACATAAGGGATCAGCCAAATTTAGTTAGCAGGATTATTGCTATTGTGATAGCATTTATTATGATGATTCTTTCTGTTCTTAGAGATTGTGTTTAAGAAATGGGAAATGGCTGCCACTGTGTTTCTTTGTTTCAAATTCCTGGCATAGAGTTTTAGTCATCAGGATGATTATCATAATTTCTTTTATTCACATATAATTTTTATTGACCTACCGGCCAATAAATTTTTAAGGAGTAATCCATAATCACTATCTCCACTTTCTTTTTTTTCCTTTTTCCTTGACTCTAACTCATTGGTTAAATTCTTTTTGACCAGATTGTGCTCATAAGGCGGCTGTATGGCTACTGCTCTCACCCTGTTCTTAATGACAGCCTATTTGCTGAATCCCAAAATTGCTTTGATTTTTGATTCAGAACCTTTTGTCTCCCCTCTGCCCATTGCTGATCTTCTTCTTCCTTTGGTCCTTCTTATGTTGGATGAAATCTTGCTCCACTCACACCCACCCAACCCTTCAGCTCAACTGAAGTCACCTTTCATTATTCTTTTATACACTCTACTTAAGTGATACCACCATCTATCCTTTAATTCTGTTTTTTTTTTTAAGATTTTATTTTATGTGGATCATTTTTAAAGTCTTTGTTGAATTTGTTACAATATTGCTTCTGTTTTATGTTTTGGTTTTTTTGGCCGAGAGGCATTTGGGATCTTAGCTTCCTGGCCAGGGATCAAACCTGCACCCCTGCATTGGAAGGCAAAGTCTTCAACCGCTGCACTGCCAGGGAAGTCCCTATCCTTTTATTCTGAATGATCATAAAGTATTTATTCCCCAATCTACATTTTCTGTCCCAACTTATCCTATTTTTAACTCAAGGCTAGTTTCCATCTGCATATCATCCATTCACCTCCTAGTCACCATGTGCAAAACCTAAGTCATTATCTCCTTTCCTCAACCTTGTTTTGTACCTCAGTCTTGTGACATCATCATGTACTGAATCTCCCAAACTTAGTACATTTTTGATCTAACACTCTCTACATACCCTCAGGTTTCATGGGTCCTCAGATTTAGAGACTGATTTCTTATACTTAATGGCTGTATCTCAAATTAGTCTCCCTCTTTTTCCATTGGCCCTCCTTTAGCTTAGCCTTCATTTTAATTAAAGAGCTATACAACCTTTATAACTAGTATGTTCCTGTTACCAGACTCTTGCCATTCAAGTTCAGAGTCCACACTGCTTGCTTCAGGGTGTTTCTTGGTAGTCTGATCAGATCACTTCTGCTTTTCTTTTTTCTTTTTCTTTTTTTTAAATCAGTCTCAGTTGTTTTCCCATTACACACAGGACAGAATTCAAACCTGTGACAAATTCTTTGACCACCTGAGCCCAAACTTACCTGTCCAGCTTCATAATGTATTTTTTCTTCTATTAATATAGGCAACCTGTCTTTTTATTTGTTTTTAAACAATTTATTGAAGTATATGTAATTCACATGACATAAAATGAACATAAACTATCTGATATGTTTTGACATTTTTATGCAGCACTGGAACAATGAACATGGGGAACCTACCCATCACTTCCAAAAGTTCCCTTGGGCTCCTTTGCTCTCCTACCCTCTCATCTCTCCAGTCCCCACCCCTGGGTAACAGCTGTGCAGGAGTTTCCGTTTCTGGAATTTTATACAAATGGAATCATGGTATTACTCCTACTTTTGTCTGGGTTGTTTGACTAAACATAATGATGTTGTGAGCCATTGTTATATTGTTGTACATATTAACAGTTCATTCCTTTTTATTGCTGAATAATTTTCTGTTTTATGGATATACCACATTTTGTCTATCGATTTACTTGTTGATGGACATACGTGTTGTTCTAGTTTGGGAATTTCAAAAACTAAGCTTCCGTGAGTATTTGTATACGGTTATTTTTAGGGATGTATGCTATCCTTTTTCTTTTGAATAAAGGAGTGATGGGCTGGGCCATATAATAGTTATGTTTTACTTTTTAAGAAATTGTCGCACTGCTTTTTAAAATGTTTGCAGCATTTACATTCTCAGCAGTGCATGAGAGTTCTAGATACTCTGACTCCTCACCAGCACTTGAAACGTACAGTCTTCCTAATTTTTAGCAATTTAAGCATGTGTGTAGTAGTATCTTATTGCAGTTTCATTTGTATTTCCCTAGTGACTAAATGATGTTGAATATCTTTCATGTGTTACTTACTGTATATCTTATTTGGTGAGTTGTCTGTTCAAATCTTTTGTCCGTTTTTAATTGGAAATTTTATTCTGAAACAGTGTTCTTCATATTTTCTGCATACGAGTCTTCTATGAAACATGCCTTTGCAAATATTGAGTCTTTTCTCTGAATAGTGTTTGTGAACAACAAGTATTTAACTTTATGAAGTATAATTTATCAGTTTTTTTCTTATGTATACTGTTCTTTTGCTGATCATTCAAGAAATCGTTGCCTAGCCCAGAATCTCAGAGGATTTATCCTGTGCTTTTGTCTAGAAGTCTTTTGGTCCTAAAATTTACATAGATACGCACATCTTTTCCATATCATTAGTAAGATAGGAGGAATCTAAGATGAGGTAAGGCGAGGAGTTAGTGAATGAGTTGTTTTCTTTGTAAATTAAAGTTTCATTAATAACAACCATATTTAAAGCAGGCATCCCTGATAATTTGTATAATAGACAGACTAATAGTCCCCCAAAGGCTGTCCAATTTCTAATCTCCAGAACCTGTAAATATGTTCCCATTTATGCCAAGGGGGTATTTACAGATATAATGAAGGTTCTAGAACTTGAGATGGAATAATTATTCTGTGGGCCAGTCTAATCACATGAGTCTTTAAGGACAGAGAACCTTTCCCAGCTAAGGTCAGAGAGAGAGATGCAATCACAGAAGAAGGATTAGAGAGATGTGACCTTGCTGCTTTTAAAAATAGAAGGGCCTCAAATCAATGAATGTAGATGGCTTTTAGAAGCTGGAAAAGGCAAGGAAAAGGATTCTCCCCTAGTCTCCAAAAAGGAATGCAGGTCTGCTGATACCTTTATTACAGTCTTTGGGGTCTTTGTTGGTCTTCTGACCTGTAGAACTACAAGGTCATAAGTTCCCATTTTTAAAACCACTAAATTTGTGGTAATTTGCTACAGCAGCAATAGGAAACTAATGTAATTTGCATATCCTTGTTTCTAATCTGTTCTTTCCATTAAACATGCAAAAATCCACTTATTTTTATTAGTAAATTTTTCCTTTTTTAAAAAGAGAACTGTAAAATGAATATTCATCACTTGAAAATTAGAGCAAGGATAAAAATTTAAACAATAAAATAGACCTGTGGATATCCTACCACCTAGAGGTAATGTCTACTTACAAATATATACGCAACAAATAGCAGTGTACTAAGTATATGGTATTATAACCTGTTTTCATTCAGTAACATGTTATGATCATCTTTCTATGTCAGTAACGTTTCTAACATTTCTTGTTTTCCCAACAAGGCTTCTTATGTTAGACATTGACATTATTTACAATTTTCTGCTATTATAAAAATTATAAATTTGTTGCTTTTAATATTTAAAAAAGTTTCTCTCCCTTCCTTCCTATAGTTTATTACCTGATTAAAAACGTGTCTATTAAAATACTCTAGAGAATTTTAAAAAGTATAGAGAAGAAAATAAGTTACCACTGGCTTTTGTTGACATCATAATGATAAACATCTTAGGTTTTCATTTTAGAGCAAATATTTACATTAAAAAGTTTTAGTGTTTAACAAATATTTGTATGTCATTATCTTCAGAGACTACGTATTTAACAATATAAACATCCCATTATTTGTTTAATATGCCTCTTTCTTATGGACACATTTTCCCATTATTTTTGATATTTTAAGTATTCCTGAAAGCAAGTCTTATGTACACATTTTTATACTTTATCTGATTATTTTCTTAAGATAAAAATTTGAGAGGTAAATTTCCTTTTCCAATGAAATGTGTAACTGGAAAGATTTGGATTTATATTACCGGGTTGTCTTCAAGGAGATCTTAATTTGGATCTTGAAAAACAGAGTATAAAAGGCATATGCTCTCTGCTTGCGCAAATATCATTTCTTCTGTTTTCTTTGCCTGTAGAATGCATATTACATTTGGGTTTTGGCAGCTCAGGGAAAGCGATGCTTACCCTTTCTTGAGGGTAAATTGTGATTGGTATAAGCCAACCATGGTTATATGGTTAATCCCCTTCCCTTTGTCAATGGCTGTTTTAGAGATGGGAAGGACTGTAACCCAATTTTAGCCAAAATCTTCTTTAAAAAAAATTTTTTTTTTCTCTCTTAAAAAGAGATACAGTGAGCTTCCCTCTCCAAAGTACATTATATTAATCAATATTTCTGATAGCTTTTGTAGGGTTCTAAGATTTAATTCCTCATTCTTCAAAAATTTTAAATTGAGTCCTGGCTTCTTAAATTCTATCACCATGAAACCACACAGCATGCCTCATACTTGAGAGGATCTTATTGGATCATTTCATAGTTCATTAAAAGAACTGCATTTTAAATGGTTCAGCTGAGAATAAAAACCACTATGAGGTGCTGCAAAGCTGTTCTGTAAGTTTAGCATAACTATCCAGGCCTCTGGTTAGCCATAAAATCATTAGCTGTGACTGGGTCATTAGTAATGATAACATCTCCGATATGTACATCAGTCCAAAGACACTCAGTTTGTTTTAGCCTGTGCATCTCATAGAAGAGTCACTATTGATGAGCTCTTCTTGCGAGAGCATACCACTCCAGGTGTGCCTTATTTTTTAAAATTATCCGCCTAAGTACACTGGGGGATGGTCTACCATCTATAGTGACCAGCACTGTGGTTTGATGTGCTTACTGAATTTCTCTCCTGGAATAAATCTTTCAGACATTCTCTCTTTCTTTCTCTCATACCAGCCCCCCTCGGCCCATTGAACTCCACCCTCCGCCCAACAGTGTGCTATCAATCTATACTGCTAAAGTTCCCATAGTTAATATTTTGCATCTTTGTAATTACTTGTGTGTCTTAAGATTTTTTTTTCTTTCCAGATATTTTCAACTTTGATCTGTGGATTCAGTGATCAGTTTATAGAGCAAGTTGAAAAATTTAAAAATCTACCTAAAACTGTTTAGATCTTTTCCGATTTTTACATTTTAAACTTAAACCTTAAAATTTTAAGGCAATGGTTTGGGGGAATATTACTTACTATTTAATAAATGGAGTAAAAACTGCCAATATCCGATCTCTCTTGACAGAATTTACATGTGCAAAGGAAACCAAATATTCCCTTATAATTATTAATGAAAGGCCAAGGAATCATGGGCAGGTTTTGTTGAAAAATTTGCAAAATTGAAACGCTTGAGGAAATTTGTTAAAGCTTCAAGAAATTGTACTATCAAGAACTAGTTAATCATAAACATAATTGAATTGCTGGAATTTTTTAAAAAATGCATTTATATGCAATATTTGATGTACCTTGATTGACTTGGCGGTTTAGTACATGCTTTTCTCCCAAAAGCAGTGATCAGTCTTCGCTCAAAATAGATTGAACTGCTGTATGAATTCATGCCACAGTCCACAATGCTAATCAGTTTTGAAGAAGCTGAAATTATATTTTTCAGTTGGCTTAGAAATAAAATTTCTTTGCTCAGCTTTCTTCCCTTAAAATTACTTTCTGAGGCTACTTCCCTGGACCACAGACCTCTTCTATGTACATAAATTAGCCACCCAACAACAGCCACCACCATCACTCAACTACAGAGACAACTTTTTTTTTCTTTTAATTTTTATTGGAGCGTAGTTTACTTACAATGCTGTGTTAGTTTCAGGTGTACAGCAAAGTGAATCACTTATTCATATACATATATCCACTCTTTTTTAGATTCTTTTCCTATATAGGCCATTACAGAGTATTGAGTAGAATTCCCTGTACTATACAGTAGGTCTTTATTAGTTATCTATTTTATATTTAGTGTGTGTATGTCAATCCCAGTCTCCCAATTTATGCCCCCCCGTAACCATAAATTTGTTTTCTACGTCTGTAAGTGCATTTGGACCCATTTTTTTAGATTCCATATATGTGATATATATTTGTCTGCCTTACTTCGCTCAGTATGACAATATCTAGGTCCATCCATGTTGCTGCAAATGGCATTATTTCGTTCTTTTTTTATGGCTGAGTAATATTCCATTGTATATATGTACCACATCTTTATCCCTTCTTCTGTTGATGGACATTTAAGTTGCTTCCATGTTCTAGCTATTGTAAATTGTGCTACAGTGAACACTGGGATGCATGTATCTTTGTGAGTTGTGGTTTTCTCTGGCTATGTGCCCAGGAGTGGGATTGCTGATTTATATGGTAGTTCTATTTTTAGTTTTCTGAGGAACCACTATACTGTTCTCCATAGTGGATGCACCAATTTACATTCGTACCAACAGTGTAGGAGTGTTTTTCTCCACACCCTCTCCAGCATTTTATTCTTTGTAGATTTTTTGAAAATGGCTGTTCTGACTGGTGTGAGATGATACCTCATTGTAGTTTTGATTTGCATTTCACTATAGAGGTAATTTAATTGCCATCTATTTTATTTATTTTTTATTTATTTATTTATTTATTTTTTTGGCACACGGGCTTAGTTCCTCCGCGGCATGTGGGATCTTCCTGGAGCTGGGATCGAACCTGTGACCTCTGCATTGGCAGGCGGATTCTTAACCACTGCGCCACCTAGGAAGCCCTGCCATCTATTTTAATCCAAGTATAGTTTAAAATTCTTTATATGTTTACTCTTATAGTTCATACAGCATCTGTGTGAGATGGATTATTTCTGTTTTACCAATTAAATAACCAAAAACCAGAGATCTTAACTTGTCCGCCTAAGGTACACATTGGAGACAGTATTTGAATCCAGGTCTGTACTGCTGCAAATGCCCAGTGCTTTTATCAGTTAGATGACATTGCTAAACTTTCAACATGCCTGTCAAAACATCACACCTACCAACTGTGATATAGTTTCTCACCATAAAATGTAACCAGTTAATGGCATGGGCTTTTGTCTTAACATTCCCACCTTAATGTGCAGCTTTTACAATATGATATTAAAGTGAAATTGCCTTGATATTTTTTCAGAGCATAATTCCTGCCTCCCTGACTATGGAGGTGAAAAGAAAGCACATTGAAGTAAATATTTTTTGGCATTTGAGTCATGAAAATCTCTGAATTTTTTCATCTTATGGGTTTTTGATCTTGAAGTTCAGTTTAAATTGTCAGGTTTGAAAACATAAGATTTTTTTCCTAAGTCCCTATGAATCTATTTTCTCCGGTAATAAACTCATCCGGGTCACCTTATACCTAATGTCATCATTTTTGTAGGGGGAGAAAGGGAATTTTAGTAAAATGGATCATCTTAGAGGTGATCATCTTATAGAAAGGATAAAGAGTTTAGATCAATTTCAACATCAGGGTGTCTGGAGGGAGCTGTAATCTAATATTAGAGATATTATATCTAGAAACTCACTCTGAAAAACAATGTTCATTGGAAGCTCCTAAAATTTATTAGTGGTTTTTTTTTTTTGTTAGTGAACTTGAATGGTCTAGCAGCTGTAGAAGATAGACATCTTATTGCTTATTCAGTCATTCTCTTTAATACTATTGTTCA
The DNA here is from genome assembly GCF_030028045.1 of Hippopotamus amphibius kiboko. NCBI lineage: Eukaryota > Metazoa > Chordata > Mammalia > Artiodactyla > Hippopotamidae > Hippopotamus > Hippopotamus amphibius. Next base: position 31,746,625 of record NC_080191.1, read on the forward strand.
CTTCAGCTTGAAATAATATCAGTACTTTGATCTCTTTGTTCCTCTTCATAATATTCAAACAGAGAAGGCAGCAGGAAGCAGAGAGGATTTTTTTTTTTTTTCCCTGAGATCCTATGAAGTATACATCTGTACCTAGGTTGTCTATACTTACTCTTTGTATTTCCAAAAGCCAGTGTGAAAATGGGTCACTCACTCTTGGTGAAGGAGCAATATTCTTCCTGTCAAAATTAATGGGTATTATATATCATTGCTCAATGTCCTTTGCATGTTAATATTAGAATAGAGTTTTGAAACTTTTATTGGATGCATTCTCTTAGCATAGCTTCTCCCTGTATAAGTTATCCAGAATTGGAGATCAGGGACAACTCTCCCTGATGTTCTAACTTTTGTGTGTTTTCATCTTCAGAATAGGGTAAAATACAAATAACATAAAAACTGAGTTTCCTGCCCCAACTTCTATATGTTTCAGGAGAGGATTTGGTGTATGTTATATTGTTGTATAAAGTCAGTATTTAATCTTTTGAAGAAAAATAAGAACCAACATAAAAACATTTATCTTGTACTGGCTATTAAATGAATTAACGAATTAAGAGTATTCATTCAGCCAGTATTTGTTGAGCACCTACTATATTCTGGATACAGTTTAAGTCCTGAAGATAAGGCATTAAAAAAAAAAGACAACCTTTCCACTCATAAGCTTAGTCTAGTCTGAATTATATATTTTGCCATTTCAATTTGTGTAATATAAATTTCCTTTATTACATTTCTTAATATTTCAATATTGTATGCTGTGAATATTATCCTCTCAAATCATCAGCAATTTTCTTTCAAAAAGTGATCCAGAAATCCAAGTTTTATACTTACTTACTTTACATTTTCTGTGTAATTTTGAATCACATAAAGGTTTATTTCTTTAATTGACATATAATTGATATAGTTATTAGTTTCAGGTGCACAACATAATGATTTGGCATTTGAATATGTTGTGAAATGATTTGAAGATTTGTTTTACTTTTTTAATTTTTTTTAAAAAGATTTTTTAAAAATTATTTATTGGCTGTGTTGCATCTTTATTGCTGCACACAGACTTTCTCTAGTTGTGGCGAGTGGGGGCTGCTCTTCATTGTGGTGCGCAGGCTTCTCATTGCGGTGGCTTCTCTTGTTGCAGAGCATGGGCTCTTGGTGCCCAGGCTTCAGCAGCTGTGGCACACGGGCTCAATAGTTGTGGCTCAGGGGCTCTAGAGTGCAGCCTCAATAGTTGTGGCACACGGGCTTAGTTGCTCCATGACATGTGGAAATCTTCCTGAAGCAGGGATCAAGCCCATGTCCCCTGCATTGGCAGGCAGATTCTTAACCACTGTGCCAACTAGGAGGTCCCCTGAAGACTTGTTTTAAAAAGAAAACTTATTTAGATTTTTTTGCATTATAGATTTGCTATATAAGCATACATTTTATATGCCTTTGCTGAGAAATTAATTCAGGAATTCTTCCCCGCTCTCATTTCTTACTGCCTTTAATTATATCATCTAGGTTTACATGAAATCATAAGTTAATTGAACACATGTAAAATCTAGTCATTTCATGATCATACTGTTTAACTGTGTAGATATAAAAAAAATTGAGTTGCAAATTCTAGTAGGTTTTGATGTTTTTGACCATTTATTTATTTTTGAAATGAAGTAAAAGGAGGATAAATGACAACTTATTCTCTTCTTTTCCAATTACAAGCATGGGTTAGAAAAGCCAAGTTCAGTCAGCTAAAGATGAGTTATCTACAAATGAGCCTACTTGGAAACAGATTAGCAATTTAAATGACTAAGTTAATAAGATCCAATTATAGCTAATTTGCCCATCCTTTCTTTTCCTTGCCCTCCCACAGGCTTCAGAGGGTGAGTGCCTTGCATGAATTCCTGGAAGCAGTGGGGAGGTTTGTAGGGCAGGCAAGTTTGTAAGGGAAACACAGTCACATCATTACACCTGCTGCAGCTGTATGGGCTCTGCTGTCCATACATACAAATGTGCATATATGTAATTTTTTAGCTAAAATGTGAGTATGTATACACATGTATGTATCTATGTGTGTGTATCATGTAAAGTATTATGTGTATAATGTATGTGTGTAATACATAGCACATATACATGAGTTTTATGATGTGTGTATATCATATAACCTGCATGTGTGTACATGCGTACACACATACACAACTATATGCTAAATGATACTATGATCCCTTGCTTTCCTATCTCACCTCTCTAGCTTACCTTTTCCTAAAGACTCCTTCAATTCACACTTTTCCCAGTTTGTTGGCATCCTGCCCATTCTACTTTATTTTTGAAAACATTTTCTCCTTATTTAATTTGGTAATTCCCTTCCACCTTTCAGCTGCTAAAATCTCTTACTCTGTGCCTTACTTTTTTTTTTAATGTACTTTGTTCATTTTTATGTCAACATATATACCTCTGAAATGTTAACTTATTGATTTAATAACATCATTGTTATGTTATTTAAGATTATTGGTGTTATCAGTAAAAAATATACTTAAAAATTTGAGGTTCTAGAGATTTTTCTCATTGCAGAATAGATTAACTGTACTTTTTTTCCGTTACCTCTGCTAAAATACAAACACCATTTCATCAAGCACTGTGTGGCTTAAAAAAGATACTTATATGTTTATATCACAGTTTTGAAAATGAGAAGTTACAGGGTGTAAAGCCAAACAGTTAAGGGATTTGGGCTAGGTATTATTGAGAAAAATGAACAAATGTGGTTTCTAGAGTTTAGAAGCAACCTCTATTAATAGAGTACCAGATGGGATAAAGAGAGGAAAGAATCGATACAGAAAAGCCATCTGAAATTAATGTTTAGGGATGCAATAGAACACAGTGTAATATCCTCAAGAACTGTTAGGAAACAATTAAAATATGTTTCAAATTAAAAAATAAAAATGAGATTATGGGGTACAATTAGTTTTTTAAAATTGGGTAGTGATGATTTGGTAATAAGAGAAACTATGCCCTGTACTCAAACACTGTCCAGATTCCTTTTGGTGTAAGAAGAGAGTTTGCAATTTTCTGATTATTATTATTTTTTAGCATGATGTCTCATTTGTTTCAGTCAATAGGTTATATTCCTCTGATTCAGGAAGTAATATGTTTATGATTTAATTTGTATATTAAATCAAGCCTATCAGGTTAGCCCTCAAAAAGGTTACTAGATATGATCATTTATACAAGTAGACAGCTTATATTTTAACACTATTGAGTGGCTTTTATAAAATCTGTCATCAATTAGAATGTACAGTGTGAACTGTAGAAAACAAACCTGCTGAACGTGGGCATCTCCCACTGCTGTGTTGGATAGTTAAAACAAGTCCTCTTGTGCTGGAGAGTGCATCTTTTAAAAATAAGGAAAAGGAAAAATTAAACATTTAACAAATTAATGCAATGAATTATATGAAATAACATATGGACTTGTTTAATATATACTCATTGACTTATTTTTATACTTAAATGGTCAATTTTAGAAAAAACAGGCTTTAAGATGATCAGTTGTTTATATGATATTATACATGATTATCAGACAATAACTATGATAATTTAAAAAAATCACAACTCTGTCATTTCAAACAGTGCTTTTCCTAGTTAAGTTGCTCAAGTATATCTTATGATTCATTACTGGTATGCATCCATTTTGTAAATGGCCTGTGTTCAGGATAAGCTGTCTTGAGTCTGTGTGTATAGTAGATCTAGAGTACGGGAAATGAGTTTTGCTTTAACTAATCCAAGGCCAATTTCTTGGTAGGGATTTTGTTTCCAATTTACTAACACCCATTTTTCCTTATATATCGTCTGTTCATTTCTGAGGTTAAGGATTTAAGATAGCCGTTATTTTTTCCTGTGCTTGCCTCACAGATCCTAAGAGGTATTGATTGGCTAGGGCATGCAATAGATGCGATCGGAGATTCAGATCCGTGATACATGAGAATCTGTCCTTGTCTCAACCCAAAGCATTCACAGCACTAGGGAAACAGTGATGTCACACAGCAAAGAGAACCCTCTCCCCAGTTTCTTAGCTGCAAAGTCTAGATAAGAAACAACATATAAATGAGTGTCATTGCTTTATTTATTTATTTTACCTTTTTTTTTTTTTTAAGGTCAGTCCTTCAAGTGCATTGTTACTTGGGAAAATAATGCCTTCATATTTGTGTTTCTCTAACATTCTAGTAACCAACTGAGTGGATCCTAGGGAAGCTTATTCTATAGTAGCTCAGTTGATTGTTCCCAGTAACTCCTTACAAAGACTACGTTGTTCTTCAATTCCCTTTCCCTTTATAATTAGAAAACTAATGTTTACCAATATGTACAAAGTGCATCTCATCTGTGAATAACCCTAGACGTTTGGAGTAAGCCTGTAAAGGAAGGGCGAATATAGGGCAACTACGCCATTACTCCCCTCTCCGGCTTGCAGCAGGTACTCATCTTTAGTCACTGCTTTTTTCCCCTCTGAACTGTACAGGTGTCACAGTTGTTCTTGACCTTGTGTTCAGACAGTCACTGCTGATCAGTGTTGCCGGCATGCATGAGAAGCTGTTTCATATCCCTTTTTTGTAAACATGTTAGATGTTCACATCCTAAAACAAACCCTGAGCCCCCTTGCTATGTGGTTACTGTTCCTTTATCTCTCCTTTCCTTAGCTAAACTGCTTGAAAGAACATCTACACTAGCTGACCCAGCTTCTTCACTTCATAGTCACTGCTTGGGCCAGTGTGGCCCACCTTCTGTGTCCACTGACCCAGTGCAACTGTGCTGCGGGTCTCAGGTCATCCTGAGACCATCCTGCCATTCAGCTCTTATCTTCCTGGGGCTGCATTTATCCATGAAACTCTCTTCCTCAGCTCCCTCCTACTCCCTTTTGTTTCTCTTCCTGCTCATCTTCTGATGACTCATGAGCTGCCCACTCCTTAAAGCTGTTTCACTGGGAGGACTTTGACCCACTGTGGATCTCATTTTGTACATGTCTGTCAATCTCTATGTTTTCATTACTACTCAGTTTGAAGACTCTCAAGTCTGCATCCCCTACCTCGGCCTCCTCTGTGACATTTATTTAGTTTTGTATATCAAAGTTCCTGGTGGCCGTGTCTTCTCAGATAACCCCCAGGAAAATCCTGTGACACTTATACGTCCTCTAGTCTGCCTTTCAGAGGATCCCATCCTCATCCAATCAAGCCTGGTTTGCAGGAGACAGGCATTTGGCCATCGCTATCACACACCTTCACCTCACCTGAATCACCTGTCAAGTTTCAGTTGAGCTCCAAATAGTTCTTCACTCTGTTCCCTCATTCCATTTCTTGTCCCCACTGCCCTGTCAAGGTTTATAACCTCCTGACTAGTCTCTTAACTTCTTATCCTATTGCCTTTACACTTCTTATTTCAGATAAAGTAAAATATATCCCAAATGAAAATTCAACCATGACATTCACCTAATCACAATCTTTAAATACCCCCAATACCTATAAAATAAAGCCCAATCTCCTTAGCATAGAACAAACAGCCCTTCATGATCCAATTTTTACCTAACTGTATTTTTGGATCTTGTGCTATAATGGCCCTGGAAGATGTGGTATTCTCTGCACAGGTCATGGGGTTTCATGACTTTGTACCTTTACACTTAGCACTATCTAGAATATCCTCTCCTGTTTTGCCAGTCTAACTTAAACATCTTCTACGATTCTATAGATGCCTTATCAGCTCTATGGAAATCTTCTCTGAGGTCTCACTCTAGCCTAAACTTCTCTTCTCTGAACCTCCGTGGCTTTTTTGTTTTTCTTCCCACAGTAGTTTGCATCATACTAAAATTTAACTTAAGGTGCCAGTTTAAGAATCTAATCCCCAATGAGGGGGTGAAATAGGACCTGACCTGTCTTATCCAGTATTCAAGAGCCTGAGAGAGTGGTGACACCAGTTTGGAAAGACAAGCACCTGACCAGCTCTTCATATTCTTCAAAGTTGTAGATCTGATAAAGATTTTGATCAAATCCAGCAAACATTTGTTGGTACGTGCTGTGTGCCAGATCTTAACTTAGATGCTTTTAGATATATTGTCATATTTGAAACCTCACAAAAACAAAATCAACCTTTGTTTAAAGAAATGAGATTTTAATATTAAAGTAAAATGGATCAAATATGCAGGCAAATAGGGGTTCTTTAAAAACTTGTCTCCCCATTTATTTAATAATTTAATATTTAGAGACTGCTGATTATCCGGTTTTCACAAAATTTGTATTGCTTCCTTGGGTCTTACTCTGTGATTCTCACAATGTTGAATGCAAAATCATGAGGACAGTGATGGTGTACAAGATGTTGTATACTGGATTTCATGGATGATTTAAGGAACTTACAAGGATAATTTTGTCTCTGGGTACCAAATGTGCTTTCTTTAGAAACTGATCTCACTTAAGATGGGATGACACCTAAGACATAACTCTGTGAGCTCTGAGAGCTAGCTTTGGGCGGACAACCTTATACATATTATATGGGATGTCCCCAGTGTGCATGGACATATTCTCATGTAGTTTTGTACCCTTAGAGCCAGCTTAGTGCCTGGAATGAAGTAAGTGCTCAGTAAATCTTTGTTCAACTGAACTGAACTGGAGGTCAATGCTACTGGGACCCAAAATGGAGAAGAGCCCCCTGTTCTCTTTCCTTGACTGTTAACCACACAATGATTCTTTCACTGTTTCTAGTTGAGTGGCTCTTATTCCTCAAGAGGAACCAGCCAGGTTCTCTCGTGTACGTGGTGACAGAGCTGACTGAGGGAGGGCTGGAATGAAAAGAAGCAGCACTTTTACAATTACCTTCTGGAGCAAACAGAAACGAAAGATGAAGCTGCACTATGTCTGAGGGTCATGGTGGGGGTGGGGGTGGTATGGAGGTAGCTGTGGGTGGATTTAAAGAAAGTGACAAAGACTCATGAAGCACAAATATAATACCAAATATTTGGGGTTCTAGGTAACCCGTATGACTATACTAATAGATGCGATTACTTCCCGCTGTCTCTTGTACTGAAACATTCCACTGTGATCTTCACTAACCTCTCTAAATACAGTGTTGATCCCATCTTTTTAAGGGTATTTTAGGAAGAGATTATCTGCCTCTTGAGTTCTAAAACTTGATCTACTGAGAGTAGTATCTTTCTACATACCTTTCCGTTCTTTGTTGTCATTTTTGTTATTAGATAAAGTAGGTAGGTAGGTAAATCATTTTGGAAACTTCAGTAAAAGCCTCGGGAGAAAGGTGCTATTTATTAAATTTAAGGGCAGGGACTACACAGCAACATAAAAACGATGACTGTTGCTATATTGGTGTAATAGTGGCATAACAACCTTTGTAACATCTTTTGATTTGCCCAATTAAAAAATAATAAAATCTTAAGACAGAACCCTCAAAAGCAATTTTTTTTTGAAACATGTCTAGCTATTCCTTCATTGTATTGTCATGGCTATAAACCACTGAATGTTATGCCGCAGTAGTGTAAAAATATTTCCTTTCAGGCAATGACTGTTTGCCTTGCGCACTACTTTTGTATATAATACTTTGTGTTAGTTCTCTAGAAAAAAAATCAATAAAATGTCATTGATTAACAACACACAGCCTACATGTTTTAGTAAACTGAGCCACTTTGCCTATTGGTGGTATGCTAGACACTCCTCAATATAAAATGCTGAGCCAAAGGAAAGCAAGTGTGTTTCTCTTTCTTCTATCAAAACTGTAGAGGGTAAAGAGGGAGGTGATTCACAATATAAAAAGTTAGAAAGAAAAACATTGGAAAACACTTGCAGCGCTAGCCATTTACAAGTGTGCAGGAGCAGCATATTCTCAGGTTTCAGGGACTTGAAAAAGGATGAAGATGAGTGTTCTATTATGTAGAGTCAAATGTGTTGCATTAATACCTTAAAATAACTTCAGTGATTATGTAAAAACCAGTTCAGTTTTGAAAAACCTGTTAGAATATATCTCAGTAAAGATTATTTTGCCCTTCTCATGTTAGTTATAACACTTAAAAGATATTTAAAATAAATTAGTGATATGCAAGTAGGTGGAAAAAAGCCAACCATTGTGTTTTAAGCAGCTGCTTATTCAGAGCCCTTGGACATCAATTGTATCATGGTTATAAATGTACTTCCTAACTAGCATCCAGTGTAAAATAATCTGAGAATTGGTTAACAAAGGTTAAATCACATTTGGGACATTGAAAGGAAAACTGATGAACAGATTGTTAATGGCTGATTCCATTCTCTCTAAGAGAACATCACCCCATCAAAAGAAAGAAAGGCCTTTGCATTATTAAAAGCCTGTTCTGCAACACTGTTGGGAATTTGGTTGGGTCATGAATGCTGGCAGGTTGTCAGGGAAACAGGAATAATGCAACTGAATGCATAGTCTTCTAGCAAAAATGGCTTTGGCGTTGCTACTTTTGATTGTCTAATGGCTGTTGTGGTATTTCTAAAAAGTAACGTTAATGGGAAGAACATATTTTTCTAGTTTAATTACATATGCCTCTCTGTTGATATATTAGTAATAAAAATATTTCTCAAGGTAAAGAGCATTATGCTTACTATCCAAAAGGAAAATATTTTTTTCACAACTGAAGTTTGAAATTTGTGTTTTGATAATTAACAGCATGTATTATTTATTCATTTTTGATAATGGTATTACTGACCCTTTATCATATGGTGATTTGAATAGTCTAGTAGTTGTTTGAGGGTTTGTGTTAAAGTCTGCCACATTGACATTCCTAGGGCCCCTTTCTCTAATCACTGCTGTTTAGAAAGAGGCCTGGGGGAGTCTATATCCAATGTATGTTCTCTGAGAAAAGCTGACTTTCTGATAGCATGCTTGGGTCCCCAATAGTAACGGCAAATATGTGTAGATGAACATCTTATAATGCATTATCACAAATACTTTACGATTCAAATCTACAGAAGTGCAAGAAAAAGAAATTGCGCCTCTCCTGCAAGAGACTTTAATGAAACCTGAAGTGAGAAAGTGCTATAAAAATTGGTGGTTCACATTCCGATTTGAACTTTCCCAAGCCAAACCAATAATCTGACCATTAACAATTAAATGTTTCAGTTATGGGTCTAAGAGCATTGCACATGAGTTCAGAAAGAGTTGATATTACATGATAGCATCTTTTGTAGATATAGCAAATTGGTCTTGAGGAATACATTTTTCCTCAGCTCACTTGAGCAGACCTTTATTATCTCTAATACTTGTAGAATAAAAGAATGATCTTCATCTTCTCTTGGCATTCAGGACCCTGCATCAACTCCCCTCAAAAATCATTCCCAACTCTTCTCCAGTTTCCCTACATCTTATTTCTTTAGGTATATGTGCTGCTCTTTTCTAGCCACCTCCCTTACTGTGAGATTCTGTGCACGTTGCTTCCTCCATATGTCCTTTTGCTTTATCTATGACTTGGTCTAAATAGTGACTGATACATAAAAGTGCTTAATAACTACTAGCCAGTGTTTTTATTATCATTCTCAGCTACGTGGTTGATTCATGCTGCTTCTGCCCCAAATGACCCATAACCCTTTGTCCACCATTCAAACGCTGCCGTATTTTTAAGTAACTAGTAGAACATTTTTATTTAACATTGTACACAAGAAATTCAAGACTATATTCTTGATGGTATTTATCAAAACTGGAAACTCACTGTATTTTAATATTTCTTGTGAACTGGTAATAATGTGTGGGGTTCCCCTTGTGATAGCAGAGAGGACCGGCCAAGAATACGAAAGCAATTAGTCAACCAAGAGTATATGATGGCAGTTTTGGAGGGAAAATAACAAGGGTGCTAGAAATGCGTTTTGAAAAGCATGCCCTTGTGATAATGTAAAAACAGCTTAGAATTACTTGGTGTTGAAAGAATAAATCGTGGTTATTGTCTCTTAAGATTGATGTTATGTGGATGCTGTGTAATTAGGAATTCTCTATTATACCTCAGCCCACATGTTATATCCATAATATTCATTGATCTGATAACCACAAAACCCACATTGTATCTGGCAGGCAAGACTTTTCTCAAGGCCAGATCTTCAGGTAGGAAATCTCTTAGAGAATAGATGTTGCAACCGTGATCTTGACTTTACCTGTTTTCCTCCTGTTTATAAACTCGTATGGCTTTTGAGTTATGTACTTTGGTTTGAAACACAACATTATTTTCCCATTAGGCTCGGCTAACAATATTTTCACTTGTTTTCCTCCCCTCTCCCCCTTGCTCAGTTTTAAGGAAGATTGATTGTAGATTCTCCTAGTTACCAGTCCCACTGCAACTTCTCTACAGTCTAGTCCAAATATTTTTATTCTGTGTTTGTTTAAAAGTGAAAATAGTGCCTTTACATCCAGCCTAAGGGGATAGTTTCTTTAGAAAGAAGAATGTTTTTCACTCTGAATATAATAGACACTTATCTTTTATTGCAGGAACTAAATGAGCAGTTCATCAACTAATCTCTTTCTTATATATCTATTTTGGTTCCTTTACAAACACAATATTTTACAAGCTCAACAGCAGTAAAAGAAATTCCTGACCTTGCCTGTTTTTGAAAGACTGGGAAGTTAAACTACACCCCATAGCAATCAGGCGTCAAAATCATTTCTTTTCTACTTCAAAAGTGTGTATGTGGTTTTTTTAAACTGCTAATGAAAGCATTACAAAGATTAGCTTTTGAAGTGGTGAGCAGCTTTCATTTATTTTCCTTCTGGTATTCCCTCTGCCTCCAGCTAAAATTTAGAACCTTAAAAATGTTGCTCTTCGATGCTAAATTCAGTTGATGTTCTATCAAAGTGCATTTGGATTATCAAAGCTTCGTTCTTATCTTGCAGCTCAGTATTCCTGAGAGAACACTAGTCAGGTTAGAACTGACAAGCCTGTGTCTGGTCCTTTCAAACTAGAATGTGCTCCCTTCTCTACACTGGGCCTGTCTACCTGGGCAGGTTAACTTCCCGCTGTTGTGTAGGGACAGGCATGCCAACTTTGTGATAAGGGAGGCTGTATTCACTTCCAAAGGCAAAAGAGCAGCTTCAGCCCTTGATACAATGGAGGAAAGTCACATAGAAATGATCAGCAGGGAGAGATATAGCATGACATAGATTCACAAAACTCAGGAAATTTGGAAACTTTTTGCTGTATTGTACAAAGAAAGAGGCTTAAATATTTTTTGGTGTTGTTCTTTTAATGGCTTCTGACATGAAAAAATTTGGAGGTTAATCATTCCAGTGACAATTTAAGTCAGTAGTTTTTCTCCTCTCAAATGTCATAAGTTAGCACCAGTGAATTGTGCTTGCCTAGTATTTCATAGATGCCATTTTTTCTCTGAGTTCCCATAGCTGTTGGCTTCTGAAAACTTGTGTAATTTGGGATTTCTTAGAAGTTGTCCCCTTAAAAAAAATTCTAACACATTAAATTTAATCATGGAGTGAAATCAGATTAAACCAGTATTATCTTCTGAGTGTACCAAATAGCCTCTTGAGGCAGATTTGGAAACTGCATGATCTTACTTAAAAGCTTTGTTGATCCTTAGATGTCACATTATAGTAACATTTATCCAAAGACCAGAATAGTTGACTGGGTTTTGGAATTCTATAGTTTTCTGGGATTATAATAAGTTGAGTAAATACCTATAGAGTGATAGGAGCAAAAGTGAACTTTAAAGGTTTAAGAACTGTCGTAGTACAACAGAGGGAAGCAACTGGCATGAATCCTGTGTTCAAGGAGCTTGGCAGTATATGAAAGGTCCACTATTGGGTAGAAGTTAGAAGGGACACAGGATCATATGGATTTACTATAAAGCAGAGCTATTTTGTAAAAGTCGGGGTCAGATGATTTCCCTGAGTTGTCTGGTGAGGCCTGAGTCTTTGGTGAGAGCGTCCCCTGAAGGAGCAAGAATCATGTGCTTGCTTGAACTGAGGACAAAGAAAATGGGGTTTTAAGAGATCTCTTCTCTTTTTGATCTTGAAATCAATCAAGCTTACCACAAATTTCACATTAAATTAGGTGACACTGAAATATGGTGAGTACTTGAGTGAGACAGATCACAGTTCAGCTGATGGAGAAGTTTCATTTTTACTTGGTTTTTGGTCATTATAGACTAGCTTCCACCTGGAACTGACCAGGATACTTAAACGTCATATTCTGAAAAGGAAATATGAGACCCAAGAATTGATAATGAATTTTGTACTCTTCCTCCTCCCTCTCCTCCTTCCCCTCGCTCTCCTCCTTTACACACACATACACACACACACACACACACACACCACCCCCCCATGAATTTCGTTTATAGTTCCTATACCGTAACTGGCTCAGATGAAGATAGATTCAGAGGGAATTTCTCTCTATATATAACTGTAATGAAATGCACCCAGAAGGTTTCATTTTAATGGGTAGGTACATAAGATCTTGCCACCATTATTTAGAACTGTGCACACGTTGATGCTTTCCAGCTTCATCAAAAACCAATTAACAGAAGAGTTCAATATTTTATAAGTTGTTGCACTTATTATCCAGGGTGTTTAACCAGCACTGTCTTCCCTCGTCCAGGAGATCGCTGACAACTCTGACAAATTTAAATCAAAGTCTTCTTTCAGACAAGTTTTCATGGTCATCAGTATACTTGGGAGCCTTTTTATTCTCATATGTGTGTTATCTCAGACAAAAAGGACATTCATAAGTTTTTAAACATGTTAAAATTTTTAAGTATTTATTGATGCATGCTTATTTGAAAAATACAAGGTTGTTAAATATTACCAACAAAATAAAAAAATAATACTTTGAAATACCAGTGCCTAGAGGTACCTCTGTAGATAAGCCATTGTGTAGGTTCTACTACAGCACAGGATTATACTGTTTTAATTATTGTGGCTATATAATATTACCTAATATGTGATAGGGCAAGTAGCATTTAACAATTTTCTATTTCAAATATCAAGGCCGTTTCAAATATTTTTGGAATTATTGTACCAAACAAAAAAGCAATTTCTCTTTGATTACTGGCAATGTTTTATATACTCATGTTTATATATATGTATATATATATTAGATATATTTATAACATTGGTCATTTATTCAGTTGCTCTTGTACATCTTCATATAGGCTAGATGCATTTCTTCAGTTAATCCTATGTATGTTCTGTTGCTATCATTGACATTTTTGGTTTTGCTTATATTTAATCATTCATTTACTTATTCAGTTAATGTTTGTTGAGTGCCTTCCAGAAATTGAGCATGTAACTGTAGAGAAGAGAAAAAATTTTCTCTTTAGTTTAGGAAATTGATTGCTTTTTATATATTAATTATAAAACCTGTCCTTTACTGAAATTATCTTTTTAAAAATAGGTTTTAAATTTTTTTCTTAACCTTTATATTTACCTCACTCTCTGTCAAAAAAATGTTCACTTATTTTTATTTTTTATTTCTATTGCCTAGTTGCAATGACCACTATTTCCTAAACAACTGATATTAGTGGACATCTTTACTGTAATAAGAATGTGTCCTGTTATTCACAAGGCATGACTGGCTTTTGTTTTGAGATACACACATATACATCTCCAGACTTACTTTCCCCTCCAACACATATGCATATAGACACATGTGTTTATGATCTGGATTAAGTATGCATTTGTTCCTACTTTAAAAGAGGTCCTTTTCTTTATCAGGACCTAGCTGGGGGCTAACCTATTAATACATGACATTTATTAACAAATTTCCTAGTAGTAGGGGATCATCTCTAAAATTCTTAAATGAGCCTCACTTGATCATGTTTGATTTTAATATATTGTGATTATATTTGCTATTTATGAATTTCATTAATATTCATAAGGGTGACTTTTTATAGTTCCCTAATTTCTTACTGTTTTATATTTATTATATATTGCTTCTATTTTCCTGAAGTTCATTTTGTAGTTCTTCCCAAAATTGCCAAGTTGAAAACATTATACAGTTATTTTGATGAGGAAATTGAAACTTCCATACTTGTAATTGCTTACTCTTCTCTATCTTGCAAAGGCCTGCTCGCCACTCTCAGTTAAACAGTAAAATGAATTACTAAGAGTGATCAGATAAGGGAAGACTGTCTCGCTCTCAGGCACCCACCCCAAGCCTTTGTTTGAGACCCTTTGCACATAGACTTGTTAAGTGACCATTAACGTCAACCAGCAACCAATGTGAGAATGCAAATTGTGACCTTAGTCCTGATAGGAATGGAATGTCCGGCTCCTACAAGTTCCTGTTAGGACCCCCTACTGTGTGCGTAACCCATGGCAACTCCTGCGCTATGTAACTGCCCCTGACCTATAGTAATTTGTAGCCAATCAGTTTGTACCAATTATAGCTGTATGTTTTAACCTATATAAGGAGAAGACTCCCCTGAAACGGGGCCCCCGAATTTTGGAGCGTTAGCTCGTCTGGGTCCGCCGGCTCAATAAACCTGAGTTCTCCAACTCTGCGAGTGTTGTGCTTGGTTTCTCGTGGGATCAGTTTTTTTTCTGCAACAATTTTAATCTGTATTTGTTTAATAAATGTGTGTAAGGCTATTAATTTTCTTCTGTATACTGCTTTAGTTGTATCTCAAATGTTTTGTACATAGTGTTTTGATTTTCTCTTTGCTAGAATTATCTCAGACATAATTTTGTATTGTAGATAGGTTGATCTTTGTTGCTTTTGTTGATTTCTGATTTACCATTACTTATTATTACTATTCTTATTTAGTAAATGTATGCTAATATAATATTTACCAGTCATCAAATTCTGTGCTAAGCTTTGCTTGATGACATCTTGACTGTTCCCTGGCCATCTGTGATGTAGCTGTTTTCACATAGAGAATCTGGGACTCCTTATATGGCGTTTGTGGTTAAGCATATAGATCTGTCAGGGTTAAGCTTCCTGGGTTCAAATCTTTAAATCCATGTTACCAGGAACAAACTGATTAACATCACTAATCTCACTGTTGTCATCTTTGAGGACATGAAAGTGGTACTTATTTTAGTGAGATGAAAATCAAATGATATCATGCAAGTAAGTGATTGCCATAGAAATTATTATTATTACATTTGTCCAAGGCCATAAAGGCAATGAGTGGCAGTGAGGACCAGAGCCTGACAGTAATGTTCAAGGCTTTACATTCTATTTTGTACCACTACTACCAGATTCCATTTCCAGTTCCATATTTTGTATACTTTGACTCATTTGGATAGTTCACAAATTGGGAGGTGAATTTGTAATTGTGCATTTATGGACCACATTTCAGGAAGTCATGTGAATATATTTTTGATTGACCTATTGTTATAAGAGTATACTCTATTGTTATTTCAGTATTTATTGTGCATTCATTAGCCTTTGATTCAGAAGTGTAAGCACCACTCCTGTCAATATTAACAACTGTGAATGGCTTATGCTTTTAATGGTAATTATCTGCATATCATCTCATACTATTGTTAGAGCATTGCTGCCTTCTGGGCATGGAAACTGAAACAATAAAGGAGACTTCTGTCTTTTAAAACTGTGTTGGATAAGCAGAAATTGTGAAAACTTGAGGCCGAACTGAGTTTGCTCAACCTAAATGCAAATACTTACATTTTGTTAATTGTATTCTATTGACATTTCTTTTGGATTTGTTATCGTTCAACATTTTAGCACTGCTTTCTTGCTTTGGAATACAAACACTATTTCAAATAGATTAGTCTGATATCAGCTTAAATGAAGTAGGATGTTATTGCAATTCAGAGGTTGAAAATCCCTGTATTTGTGACTTGAGTTTGTTCAGTTTACTGTTTGGCAAAAAAAAAAAAAAATTACACTGGACAGTATAAAATAACATTTTTGTTGCTATTAATAAAGAAATGTTAGCTCTCAGATATATGCAGAGAATGAATAAAAAGGGAAAGAACAACATATAAAAAAGTTCATCACTTTCATAGTCTTTCAAACTGAGATAAAGATCAAGTCATTGAGGCAATGTGAAGTATAAGTGTATGTGTATATATATATTCAATTATTTTGTAAAACTGAGTTAACTTTTTATCTAATCAGTAAGTATTCATTGATATGATTCCCCAATTTGTTTTCTGAATATGGCTCTTTTTTGATTGGTTAAATCATTTGCAGTAATAAGATGTCCATGCTTTCCCTGACTTGGACAAACAGGAAAAAACACACATTTTGGCTACTTCTCAATTCTAAATAAACTGGAATAAGTGAAATTTTTGTTTTCACTGTGTGAAGGGTATTTAGAAATCCCACAGTGGTACTGGAGGGGACTTCTTTGATTATATTGGGCTTACTACTAGGAAGGAAAGCTTGGATCCACTTGTGGCTTAATGGGAGCAAGCCAGTGTGTGTGTGTGTTAAATGAAACAGAGAGCACTTCACTTGTCCCCCAGTATATGCTTGTGCCCTTACTTATGAGCCTGGGAGCGCAGTGAGCCACTGCTCACTGTTTGTTGGCCCCAGTGTTGAAAGCCAGAACAGAGAGGAGCATATTCAGAGAAACTTACAAGGATGGCGCTTGGCAGAGGTATTGATACCTCTCCTGATGGGACATAACGGTTCCTAAAGCTGTAAAGCATATGCCAACAGAACCGCATTGGTGGGTGACCCAGTCAGCTGCTGCCCAGGGCTCCAAAACATCACTGCATTAGTTAGAAAATATAAGCTCAGTTAATTTATAATTCCTCATGTTACTCTTTGTATAACTTGGGAAATATAGTTTCAACATTCACTTCGCTCATGGTAGGGAAAAAAATCCACAAACCCATCTCTGAAGAGTATATTTACTGCCTGTCTATTCCTGCTCGTTTAGTGGTGCAACTGTAGGCCTTGCACTAATTCTGAGACCTTAAAGCCCACAAGCAGCTGAAACTGGTAGTTTTAGCCCACAGAAATCTTATGCATGGTGTAGAGCTCATTCACAGGAATAAATTGTATACTCTTATTTTCTAAATTTTTAAGCTTTAAAAAGCTATTCAGAGTCAGAATAAACTTCTAAAATGAACTGAAATACCTGGAGTGTCCAAGTAAAAGATAGAAAAACTATATTTTGAAACAAGATTTTGTAATCATATCCATGCAAATTAGACTTTTCCTTTTGAGAGGAATTTCTCATTTCATTTGGATGAATGGAAGAAAAAGCCTGTGAAATGAAGTTAATTCCAAATAGAATAACTTGCTTTGATGTATTTAGCACATATAATAATTGCCTTATTTTGATGGAGAATTAAACATTTTTAATAGGAAAATGTTTTATGCATCTCTACTAAAATATCAGGCAGATTGCTAAAGGATATTTATTTCAACACATGCTAATTTAGAAACCTTTCCAGCTGTCCACCATCTAAGTTCTACCTTACATGACAGCAACTAATCTAAAATTTGTATTTTCTACAGATTTCAAAGCTCTTTTAAAAAGGTGAAAAATATCCAACTTTGCTTATAAACTCACAAGGTACAAGGTGTCTTATAGCCTTTTGGCAGTCAAGATCCATTTTGAGAATATTTAAAATAATACCTCTTAGAACATTCTACAACACCTGTCAGACCAAACAACCAGATGGTGGCTGCGATCATATGTCTTCAGAATTATGTCTTTTAAATATTACAGAGTTTGAGGAAGATTTCTAGCAGATTGTTTTATATTCCTTGAATGCTCAACTCTCAGACAAATCTATTTTGAGTATCTAGGATGTACCAGACAATGTATCAGGCACTGATGATATAAGAAGGAATAAGGTGTCTGTCACTTGAAGACAGTGGATTTGGGGTGTTGTACAACTGTGTATCGTACACGTCGTTAAACTCTGACTTCTCTGGTAAGTGGAAAACAAGATAGCCTATAGTTTGCTGCAAAAGCCAGGAGATGTAACTAGTTCTCTGCTGATCATGTAGATAAGTATTCTAGACCTAAAACTTCACTGAGTTGCCATGGGATGGTAGAAAGAGACGTGGATTGGCAATCGGCTTTCGTTCTTTTGTCTGTCACCTATGACTTTTAGCAAATGAGTTATTATTTTTCAGTCTTGTTATCTTGCATTACAAAGGAAGAAGTTAATATCTCTAGTGCTCCTTGTAAAGCACTCAGATTCTAAGTTTTTTTCCACTTTATAATTACGTTAACCAGCAGGGTTACAACTCATTATATAGTAGACTTTTGCAAGATGTCCGGGCGTTTTAAATAGACACCATTTATGATGAAATTAATTTTAGAAGCAAAGCTAGAGTAGTCATTTTCAACCATAGGAAAGCTCTAAGACATCTGCAAGAGAAGGCAGTAATATTCCCCAAATATAAAAGCTGTAAAAGTGGTTTCCACAGACACAGGGTTGGGATTATTCTCAACTACACTCGCATTGCTCTCACATCTCAGAAAATGTCGAATTTACCTTAAGACCATCAGGGACTGCCCTTTGAAGTAGTTTTTCCCTCACTAACTGCTACTGCTTGGATATGGATGCTTCTTTGAGTATGAGAACGGAGTGACCAATCCCCAAGACCAGAAGTTCCCTTTGAGTACTGGACCCATTCATCTCACTGCTGGGTCAGATGCACATCTGTCATGATTCTGCACACACTTCTGGGACTCTGGGCTCCTGTAGGGCTCTCTCAGTGTTCGTTCCTCATTCCTTGTGTATTAAGGAAGGTCATTCGCCTAGCCAGAATTTAAATGATATTTTTTGACCTCCTGCTTTGCAGGTCAATTGCTTTGGCAAGAGTACTAACCTTTCTCCTGAGTGCTGATCAGTTATCTGCATTTTCTGCAACATCCTCTAATTATCATTGAAAGATGTTAAGAGTGGAATTTTCTTACCTGCAGTAGAGAAATGAAATCAGAAGAAAACTTCCTTTTAATCAGTAGAGCTGAAGTTGAGTATACATAATCACTGTAAGGAAAAGAAGTAACTCTTTTGCTCTTCACCCCACTTTGACTCCTTCAAGCAGACTAAACTGGGTTTTCTGATTCTTTGGAAGAGCTAGAGGCTTCGCTTTTGTGCCTGGAATTATCCAGCTGAGTTAATTTTGTAGGCTCATCAAAAAGCTGTCTCCATTAATGAAGCTCTCTTTATGGCACAATTCAGATTTGTATAGTTATTTCTGTAAGTCAAAACCATCCTGCTAGAATATATATTATATATAATATACATATTCTAATATGTTCTAGTATATTCTAATATATATTCTAGTATGTTTCTGATTCATTTTTTAAAAATTCTCTGTTCTGGTATCATCCTTGCATGTCATTGGAGCTGAATAAAGACTGTTTGAATGAGTGAATGAGTGAAAGAATGGCATGCCCTCTTGCCATGGAAAAATGGAAAGGTTTTATGGAATTTATGTAGTGACATATAGAGATAAGAACTTATTGGTTTTATACTTCTAGTTTATATTAAACACATTCATGGGGAGAGGAAATCTTTATAGATGTGGTTATAAAAACATCATTTTTACTCTCTTGGTTAGAAAACAGTTTGTGTCTGCCCTTGTGTAAGAGATCAGTGAAATCCTCAAAATTAAGCACTTAATGCTTATCAAATAGAAAACAAGGACTGTAGCCTAGTAACCTTTGTCTGCATTGGAGGATTAGAAATGGGGCTAAGTGGTGATTCATGGAGACGGTGATTATGTTTTCAGCTTATTCCAATGTATAAATGACATTTAAACCATGTTCTGTAATTTGAAATTGATACATTATGGCTTTAAAAGGTGACTAACAGTAATCTTTATCAATCTCTGACCTTTTCAGTAAATATCTAATGTTTAACCTAATAGCTTAATGATCTTTTGATATAGTGTTACAGACTTGTGTGAGTTTAAATGGAGGTCATTATGAAATCCACAAACAATATAAAAATTGGGTCTGTCTGGAAATTGAAACTTGTAAGTCTTTCGTGAGTCTCTATTTTAGTCATCAAGTACAGAATAAATTAACTAATTAGCAGGTGTTTTAATAATAACTACCCAGTTCCAAAGAAAGGAGAGGTATTTCACATTTTTTTCTGCATGTTTTTAGGAATTTGGATTCAGTAATCAGTTTAGTAAAACCTAACTTCAATTGTGAGCTTAAATCTATTAAAGTGCAGTTATCTTACAATCAGTCTTTCTACACATATGTACAGTGTCCTAATATACTAACAGTACCTTGCTGTTTTCGAAATGATTGAAAAGAAAAATGACACTACCTAGTTTAAGTCCATCATTTATCTGAGTCCTTGGGGAAAATGATACTATTTCACAAATTGTATTCCCAGGATACCCAGCAAGTATTCCATAATGAAACAAGTTCAGTAAACGATAAAAACTTCTTGGAGAGTCACAATACACACTAGCTCATTTAGCACTAGGAGAAGTTCTCCAGCAAAGAAACTTTCAGTTTGCTTAACCCAGAGTTTTCCCAGCTCTCTTGACAGCTGGACCCCTCTTGATTCTGCGTAAGCCCTTTGAACATTTGATAGTAGGTTTATAGACAAGGAGAATTTGCATTAAATGGTAAAGAGTTTCTTACAGATTTATTTGCTTAGTTTTTTTTTTACCTGTTTGGTAGAGAAAAAAGTGCTCTTCAAATATAAGGAGGGTGTTTTTGTTTTTCTTGGAAGACTTTATTTTTTAGAGTGCTTTTAGGTTTGTAGCAAAATTGAGAGGCAGGTGCAGTGAGTTCCCATATGCTCCGTGTCCTCTTCCCACATGCAGCCGGCTCGATCGTCAGCATCCCTCATCAGGGTGGTTACAGCTGATTGAGATACCATAATTAAAGTCTGTAGTTTACCTTAGGATTCACTCTGGGTGATGTACATTCCATGAGTTTGGACAAATGTATAACGTGTTCATTATCAGGGTATCTTAGGGTATTTTCAGTGCACTAAAAATAGAAGGGAGTTTTTTATTTAAGCTTGTGCCATGAACACAGCTTCCAAATAAAAGTATGTTTTATGGAGAGAGAGAGAGAGAGAAAGAGGAAAGGAGGGAGGAAGAAATGGAGGTAAAGGTAATATATAGGTCAGGTAGTTACTGAACCAAAAAATACATTTCAAACCCTGTCTAAAGCAGTGCTTAAGATATGATCTCTGGACCAGCAACATGGAAATCAGCAAGAATCTTGTTAAAAATGCAGAATTCCAGAACTGCGGAATCAAACTCTGGGGCTGGTCTCCAGCGAGCTGAGTTTGAAGCAGTTGTCCAGGTGATTCTGGTGGGTGTTAATGTTGGAGCTGGGAGAAGAGTTCTTGCTCCCTGAGCATGGGAGTACAGACTTTGAGCTCTCAAGCTTCTCCTTGTGATGAGTGGGCTCTACAACCTGGTCTTTGAAGTGCTTGCTGAAAAGCTGTCAAGGAGTAGAGTAGGGTAGTTGTGCAGGGTCTGTCATGATGATAAAGGGTATATCAAGCTATTCAAAATGCCATCCCTGCTTTGCAAAAAACTCATATGTCAGACAAGAGAAAGCTCATATGACCAATCTCAGGTTTGGAGCAAAAGGCCAATCTCTCTCTTCCACTTCCTCATGAGATACTTTCTGTTTAACCCTTTACAACCTGGTTTCTATCGTGGAAGACCATCAGATAAGTACAGTTTGTGAGTTGGGAGGTCTTTACATTTGTCTTGTGACATATTTTCCTTCTAGCAGGTCTGTGAGTGCACCACTCAATAGTCAGATCCCTGCCCTAAAAACAGGCTGTATTTGCAAAACTGATGTGTATGTGTACATATATATCATCTCCAAATACACATATATCATGTATTTGATCCTCTGTTGAAAGTTTATCTAAGCTAGCTTTTCATATATTTACAATTATGTGGGGAGAGTAAAATATAGATTAGAATAAAGTAGGGAAAATCTAGTCTATAAATGTGTAGTTAAAGAGCAAGCTGCAGGATCTTAATAAGGTAAAAGTGTTGTCATGGGCCCCACAGTATCACACTGAGGAAAGCAATATAGGAAATAGAGCTTCTCTCCCAACAGTCAGGCAGTGCTTTAAGAGGCTCTGCTGTAAATCTAGGCAACCCATTTGCCATCACCTCTTAAAGATGCAGTGAGTGGTATTAGCTCTGGCACCCAAGATATTTTGGCTAGTGACCAGTTCCTTCCTTAAGCAGAGAACAGGAGCAGTGTGTAAAATACCTGGCTGATTCTTGGCACTGAATTTAACAGGGATACAGATAGAGTGAAGACCTTCGATCAGTCTGTCTCTTGGCACCCAGCAATATTTACCTTATTGCTATATAAACCATCAAAACAGTGGCTTGCCTAGGAAGGGGGTGTTACTTCTCATTTTGGTAGATCCCCAAAACACTTCTCCCAGATCTCAGGATCCCAGGCCTGTGAATCAAATACTAACTAGGTCCAGCTGCATTTGACTTTGTGCTGGATGGTTAAGCACTTTCAGAATGATATAGCCATGAATATCAGATATCAGTTATTTCTTA
This sequence comes from Hippopotamus amphibius kiboko, assembly GCF_030028045.1. Classification (NCBI taxonomy): domain Eukaryota; kingdom Metazoa; phylum Chordata; class Mammalia; order Artiodactyla; family Hippopotamidae; genus Hippopotamus; species Hippopotamus amphibius. Next base: position 31,769,090 of record NC_080191.1, read on the forward strand.
GGGCATCCTTGATATCTTCATAGGATTGGACATCAGACTTTCTGACACACTTGTCTCAGTAGCTTCCACTGTCCCCTTCTGACCCTTCTGCCCCATCATAGCACTTCTATACCATCTTTCTATGGTCTATGGGTGCTTTTTTCTTGTTTATGAAGGGGAATATTTCCCTCAGTTTAAGAGTAATAAATGTTAAGAATATGAAGCCACACTCTAACTGCAGGAACAGAGCTATTTTTTTGTGGCATATGTTGTTCTTACTTTTATTTTCATAAACCTAATGCTTGAATTGCTTCTTTTGTAGAGCTAAGGAACGTTTATTTTATAGATTGTACTTCCATTGGCCAGAAACTACCACTATTTGGGCTGTTTTCCTATCTTTTTTTCCTTGTACACACTAACACAATTTACATATTTTAATATGATATTCAGATGGGTATTCTACTAGTTTTGCCTAATATTATACACTGCATGTTTTCTCATATACTGAAAAATCTCGGCGATTGAAAATTCTTCCCTGTCTCTGTCATCTCCACCATGTGGATGCATTTCAGTGTTAATCAATGTTCCTAATGATGTCTGTGAAGTGCCATGTGATCCTAAAGAGCCTGGTGAATCATCAAAGAATAGATTACATTTAGTAATATCTATGTTTATAATCTCTCTGTAAGTCATGTTGAATATACTAAGTAGCATACTTGATAAGTAAGCGATACAGCCATATACAATTAGACTTGGCAGAGTCCTCAGTTCCTATCAGTGTTCAAGACATTTTGTGCAGGAATTCCCTGGTGGTCTAGTGGTTAAGACTGTGTGCTCCCACTGCAGGGGGAAAGGTTTGATTCTTGGTCAGGGAACTAAGATCCCGAATGCCTCATGGTACAGCCAAACAAAACAAAGCAAAACAAAACTAATAAATAAATATTTTAAAGATGTTTTGTGGATTTGTGCAGGTTTGATGACTGCTTAGATTATAATTTTTTCAAAGATACTTTTTAAAAAATAAATTATTATTGTTTATTAAATAACATTAAGCACATTTTTGAAACCTTGAAATTCCAGATAATAAATTGATTTTTGCTAAAGGAATATCTAACAATTATAAGTTTCCTTGAATTATTTCTAATATTTGCACTGATTGATATAGACAAGAAGGGAACAGTATGGAACTGTGGTACTTAATTGACTGTTACTATGCAGAAAAAAAAAGCAACTAAGTAGGTGTATACAATTAAATATAGATGTCTACTAATTAATTCTTCAAAAAAAATAATGAATTTTCGTCATTATGAAGACAGGAATACATAGGGGAATATAGTTTTGTGGTAGAAACACAAAGACATACCTAAAATTTAGTAAAACATTGGAGAAGGGTCAGAAAACATATGAGAAATATTCAGATTGGACTTATGTATCCTTCTGTAGCTGGAAAAAAAATACCTTAATGTTTCCAATCAATTTATGCCAAAATGAGATTTCTAAATCCAGGAAAATACATTAGAATGGTCATTCAAAATATTATAGAAAGAGAAAAGTCAAAGTCAAGTTTGAGGACTTGAGTTTTGGGTCAAAAAATGGATTGACCCTTTCATCACTCCTTACATATTTTTAAAATTCTAATGGACTCAGCTTCCATTACAACTTCATCTTCAAACCCTTTTACTTCATGGCATGATAACATTCACTGAGGAGTGTTGAAAGGATGTGAAAAAAGATAGAGGAAGGAAGGGGAAAATAGTATGGTCAGTATGTATCTTCTGAGATGCAGGAAAGTGAAACTGAAGGAGAAGAGGAGGATATGTGATGAATGAAAAGACTTGTATCATATGATATCTTGACAAAGAAATATACAGAAAAATTGACTCTTTGAGTCACTGATTCTATCTTGATGTGCTCATGAGGAGAACCTCCTTAGAAGAGGAAGTGAGTGTATGGGTGCTTGTTGGATGGGGTGGGAGAAGACATTTCAGGAGGGGAATGTCTGCATGAGAAAAGCAGAGACATAGCAGCCAATGACTTATGGGGATTAAAGCAGTTGGAATACCTCCAGTTGGGAGGGTAAAGTAGGCACAGTGTCATGCCGCAAAAGCACCTGGGCTCAGTTTATAGAGGCTTTTGTATGACATGGCATGGAGTTTGGCCTTTCCAGGATTCAGTGGGGAGCCAGTGTAGGATTTTGAATAGGGAAGATGTGGTCAGATTTTTGTTTGGAGATAAATGTATTCTGATAGAATTATATAAGGAAGGGAAAGAGACCTGAGCTAGAGTTACAGCATTGAAAGCAATCATCTAGATGGGAGAAGAAGCTATTAGGGTGACTGAGATGGTCCCATTAACGTACTAAATTAGAGGAGAGACATGGCAGAGCCTGGAGAACATCTACTTGGTGTGTACACAATTAACCAGGCTTCTATATAATTGATATAAAGATAATGAGGAAGATTTAAATATTTCAGGAAGAATTGTCTGCACTGACTGCTGTTAAGACAGTGTCAGTAAACATTCCTTTCTGACTGATCAATCTTCCCTTCTAGTAGTGGGAAAATATGCCAGCATCTACACAAGACTGACAGTTACTTTTGAGAGTGTGCAAGAGAATAAAATGCCTTCTGGGCTTTAAGTTCTTAGAGATATTTTTGAGTCTCTGTGATGTTTATCAATTAATTGAAAGCTATTTTCATTTTTAATATGAAGAATTGGAAAGTTCAGCTGTCAATAGGAAAATAAACAAAGGGAAAGCAATGTGTTTTGGAGACACGGCAAACTACTTAATGCTGTTATAGTAATTTTCCTAAGTGTATCTCTCAATCACGTTAAATCTCTATTCTGGACTTTATTGATCATTAAAAGCTGAAACACTTAGTGAATTGAGCATGACTTATAATATGAATTTATCAAATGTTCTTGAAGAGAATAGTAAGTAGGACCTGTTTGAAAACACATTTTTATTGTGCTTATTGTTTAGAGTCTAGTTCCATTTATAAGATGACATAATTTTTAAAGCACACTTAAGTATATTCAATATTGACTTCTGAGTTGTCATGGCCTTGACAGTTTTTGAGTCAATTCTCCTGTATTTTATTTTCATAATTGTAGAAATCCCAATATTTAAAATTAACAGGCAGGACTTGTATATCACTCATTGGAGTCATGCTAAGTCACACATGGCCTAGCATAGTTTCTTGAATATGACAGGTGTTACAAAATGAACATTGATTCTGAAAAGTAGGGCCTTCTACATTGTCAACTGAAAACAATGTATGGGGACATTTTCCGATATATACCCTAAAATGCAAGGGAGGCTCAGGAGGTTCCTGTGACCCCTCCCCTCTGATTCTTCCATCTCTCTCCCAGCCGTTTCAGAGCTCCATAGGGATTCAGGAGAGTACCTGGGGGCATAGTCAATGCAGGTAGCTGCTTCATCTATCTACCCATCAAAGCCTCCATCCACCCCTCAGTGGTTAATGTATTAAATAATTTACCAAACAGTGTGTTAATTTGGGACTGAAGGGTGAAGGATTACCCTTGATTTCACTGAATGTGTAGATTTTGGGTCCATTCATACATTGAAGCAGTAATTACAAGGATGATGAGTCTTGCCAAAAAAAGAAATTCATGGTGGTAGTTTACTAATGGAATGTAACACTGATCAGCACACTGGAGGAGGTGGGTGTCTACAGCAGAAGGAAGATGTATGATCTTGCCTTCAGTGAAGTTAAAGAGAAGACCTTGGGTCACATCTTCCAGTTGAGTAATGAGCAGGGTCAGTATCTACATCACCCTTCTCACATTTTAACATATTCACAACATGACTGAGAAAGGTGGGTCAGCAGGTACTCTTCAGCCTGGCTTGGAGCTCAGTGGGTTTCCTTGGAAAACTCTACCAGACAGAGAAGTTGGCAAGTGAAGTTCATTTTGTATTCTCTAATCTGACTGTTCCCAGTGCATATGGTTAACTAAGTTGAATTGTGGTCACTTTGTGCCCTTGCCCTTAGCACAAAGCAGACAAACTAAATATATTTTCATAATCATCTTTATTCCTCAGTTTAGGTAGGGCTGTTCATCCACTTAAATCCAATACTTAAACTGAAATGCTTTTGAATGAATTATATTTTTCCTATCATTCTAAAAGTTGAGTGTTTCAAGGGACACAAAGTCAAAAAGTCTAAAAGTTAGGACCAGAGTTGTATAAAATCAATTATACCTATTGACTCAGCAAGAGGCTTTGGGAATTTTGCAGATGATTAAGGTCTTAAAATACTTACACTTTTATCCTTTTTGTAGGGAGAAAGAGAAATACGTGAGTGAAAATAACTTAGGGATATGCCTTTGAAGTAATCTGTTTTAACAGGTTAAATTTATAGCACATAATAGTTGTCAGTAGAAATCCATTTTATTTTAGAAGCTATTTAAATTAAGTGAATTCCTGTGGCTAAAGGCTTGTTTTGTACATGCATTTGAACAGATAATATTTTAATGATACTCATAGTGAACTTTATAGATGTTTTTTGTCTTCCGGAACACCCCCTCGGAGCCTCTCTGCATGCATTAGGATTAATTAGGTAATGTCTCCCAGGTGCTTAGAGCTTTTTGGAGCAAGGGAATGAAGCTTTGTGTTAGAATGATCATTACTAACTTCAAAGACAGCTATATGAGAGTTCAGAAAGAACAATTTTTTATTAATAGCAACTCATAAATGCCATTGAGAAATACGAGGCTGAGTCAAAAATGATCCGCACTCCAGTTATATTAAAACTTCTGTTAGCCGCACTGTCTTATCAGCGCTTTCTGTTCAAGGCTACTGTCTCCCCATCACTGCTGTGCAGGTGTGAACGTGTTACATCAGTTCATTTATAGCTGCGGTGCAAGCAAAAATGGGTGCCCCACTTGTGATTTGCACGAAAGAAAAGCAGCGTGCAGTGATTCGTTTTTTTGTGGTCTGAGGGAGTACCTGGTGCTGTTATTTATTGAAGACTTTGTGCATGGTATGGAGAAAGTGTTTTGTCGTGAAGAAGTGTGTATGAATTGATAGAAAAGTGCAAGGAAGGTCACACAGGTGTTAGCCATCAAGAAGGAGCCGGATTCACTTCTGATGAAGAAGTGAAGACAATAGTGCATTCGTGGCTCACAGCTCAGCCTAAAACATTTTTTTAGTGAGGGAATATGAAAGCTTGTTTTTTTTTTTATATATTTTTTTAAATTATTTTTTGGGGGTACACCAGGTTCAATCATCTGTTTTTATATACATATCCCTGTATTCCCTCCCTTCCTTGACTCCCCCCCTCGAGTCCCCCCCACCCTCCCCGCCCCAGTCCTCTAAGGCATCTTCCATCTTCAAGTTGGACTCCCTTTGTTATACAACAACTTCCCACTGACTATTTCACAGTTGGTAGTGTACATATGTCTGTGATACTCTCTCGCTTCGTCTCAGTTTCCCCTTCACCCCCCGCCCCCTCCCATACCTCGAGTTCTCCAGTCCATTCTCTGTATCTGCATCCTTGTTCTTGTCACTGAGTTCATCAGTACCATTTTTAGATTCCGTATATGTGAGTTAGCATACAATATTTGTCCTTCTCTTTCTGACTTACTTCACTCTGTATGACAGATTGTAGTTCTATCCACCTCATTACATATAGCTCCATCTCATCCCTTTTTATAGCTGAGTAATATTCCATTGTATATATATGCCACATCTTCTGTATCCATTCATTTGTTGATGGGCATTTCGGTTGCTTCCATGTCCTGGCTATTGTAAAGAGTGCTGCAATAAACATTATGGTACAAGTTTCTTTTGGGATTATGGTTTTCTTTGGGTATATGCCCAATAGTGGGATTACTGGATCATATGGTAGTTCTATTTGTAGTTTTTTAAGGAACCTCCAAATTGTTTTCCATAGTGGCTGTACCAACTTACAGTCCCACCAACAGTGCAGGAGAGTTCCCTTTTCTCCACACCCTCTCCAACATTTGTTGTTTCCAGATTTTGTGATGATGGCCATTCTGATTGGTGTGAGGTGATACCTCATTGTGGCTTTGACTTGCATTTCTCTGATGATGAGTGATGTTGAGCATCTTTTCATGTGTTTGTTGGCCATCTGTATGTCTTCTTTGGAGAAGTGTCTATTTAGGTCTTCCGCCCATTTGTGGATTGGGTTATTTGCTTTTTTGGTATTAAGCTGCATGAGCTGCTTGTATATTTTGGAGGTTAATCCTTTGTCCGTTGTTTCATAAGCAATTATTTTTTCCCATTGTGAGGGTTGCCTTCTAGTCTTGTTTATGGTTTCTTTTGCTGTGCAAAAGCTTTTAAGTTTCATGAGGTCCCATTTGTTTATTCTTGATTTGATTTCCATGATTCTAGGAGGTGGGTCACAAAGGATCTTGCTTTGATGTATGTCATAGAGTGTTCTGCCTATATTTTCCTCTAGGAGTTTTATACTGTCTGGCCTTACATGTAGGTCTTTAATCCATTTGGAGTTTATTTTTGTGTATGGTGTTAGGAAGTGTTCTAAGTTCATTCTTTTACATGTTGCTGTCCAATTTTCCCAGCACCACTTATTGAAGAGGCTATCTTTTTACCATTGTATATTCTTGCCTCCTTTGTCAAAGATAAGGTGCCCATATGTGTTTGGGCTTACTACTGAGTTCTCTATTCTATTCCATTGATCTTCCTTTCTATTTTTGTGCCAGTACCATACTGTCTTGATCACTATGGCCTTGTAGTATAGTTTGAAGTCAGGAAGCCTGATTCCTCCAACTCCATTTTTCCTTCTCAAGATTGCTTTGGCTATTCAGGGTCTTTTGCATTTCCATACAAATCGTAAGATTTCTTGCTCTAGTTCTGTGAAAAATGCCATTGGTAATTTGATCGGGATTGCATTGAATCTGTAAATTGCTTTGGGTAGTACAGACATTTTCACGATGTCGATTCTTCCAATCCAGGAACATGGTATGTCCCTCCATCTGTTTGTGTCATCTTTGATTTCTTTCATCAATGTCTTAAAGTTTTCTGCATACAGATCTTTTGCCTCCTTAGGCAGGTTTATTCCTAGGTATTTGATTCTTTTGGTTGCAATGGTGAATGGGAGAGTTTCCTTAATTTCTCTTTCTGCTCTTCCGTTGTTCGTGTATAGGAATGCAAGGGATTTCTGTGCATTAATTTTGTATCCTGCTACTTTACTAAACTCATCAATGAGTGCTAGCAGTTTTCTGGTAGGGTCTTTAGGGTTTTCTATATATAATATCATGTCATCTGCAAAGAGTGACAATTTTACTTCTTCTTTTCCAATTTGGATTCCTTTGATTTCTTTTTCTTCTCTGATTGCTGTGGCTAAAACTTCCACAACTATGTTGAATAATAATGGTGAGAGTGGACACCCTTGTCTTGTTCCTGTTCTTAGAGGGAATTCTTCCAGTTTTTCCCCATTGAGAACGATGTTGGCTTTTGGTTTTTCATATATGGCTTTTATTATGTTGAGGTAATTTCCTTCTGTACCCATTTTCTGGAGAGCTTTTATCATAAATGGATGTTGAACTTTGTCAAAAGCTTTTTATGCATCTATTGAGAAGATCATATGGTTTTTATCCATCAGGTTGTTGATATGCTGTATCACGTTGATTGATTTGCGTATATTGAAGTATCCTTGCATCCCAGGGATAAACCCCACTTGATCATGGTGTATGATTTTTTTAATGTGCTGTTGCAGTCTGTTAGCTAGTATTTTGTTGAGGATTTTTGCATCTATATTCATCAGTGATATTGGCCTGTAGTTTTCTTTTTTTGTGACATCTTTGCCTGGTTTTGGTATCAGGGTGATGGTAGCCTCGTAGAATGAGTTTGGGTGTGTTCCGCCTTCTGCAATATTTTGGAAGAGTTTGAGAAGGATAGGTGTTAACTCTTCTCGAAATGTTTGATAGAATTCGCCCGTGAACCCATCTGGTCCTGGGCTTTTGTGTGTTGGGAGATTTTTAATCACTGCCTCAATTTCCGTACTTGTGATTGGTCTGTTCATGGTTTCTATTTCTTCCTGGTTCAGTCTTGGAAGATTGTATTTTTCTAAGAATGTATCCATTTCTTCCAGGTTATCCAATTGATTGGCATATAGTTGCTTGTAGTAGTCTCTCATGATGTTTTGTATTTCTGTGGTGCCCATTGTTACTTCTCCTTTTTCATTTCTAATTCTGTTGATTTGCATCTTCTCCCTTTTTCTCTTGATGAGTCTGGCTAATGGTTTATCAATTTTGTTAATCTTCTCAAAGAACCAGCTTTTAGTTTTATTTATTTTTCTTATGGTTTCTTTCCTTTCTTTTTCATTTATTTCTGCTCTGATCTTTATGATTTCTTTCCTTCTGCTCACTTTGGGGTTTCTTTGGTCTTCTTTCTCTAGTTGTTTGAGGTGTAAGGTTAGGTTGTTTATTCGATCATTTTCTTGTTTCTTAAGGTAGGACTGTATTGCTATAAACTTCCCTCTTAGAACTGCTTTTGCTGCGTCCCATAGGTTTTGGGTTGTTGTGTTTTCGTTGTCATTTATTTCTAGATATTTTTTGATTTCCCCTTTGATTTCTTTAGTGATTCCTTGGTTGTTTAGGAGTGAATTGTTTAGCCTCCATGTGTTTGTATTTTTTGCAGTTTTTTTCCTGTAATTGATATCTAGTCTCATGGCGTTGTGGTCTGAGAAGATGCTTGATATGATTTCAATTTTCTTGAATTTGCTGAGGTTTGATTAGTGACCCAAGATGTGATCTATCCTGGAAAATGTTCCGTGTGCACTTGAGAAGAAAGTGTAGTCTGTCGTTTTTGGATGGAATGTCCTATAAATATCAATGAAGCCGACATAGTCTAATGTGTCCTTTAAAGCTTGTGTGTCTTTATTGATTTTCTGTTTGGATGATCTGTCCATTGATGTAAGTGGGGTGTTCAAGTCTCCCACTATTATTGTGTTCCTGTCGATGTCCCCTTTTATAGCTGTTAGCATTTGCCTTATGTATTGAGGTGCTCCTATATTGGGGGCATAGATATTTACCATTGTGATATGTTCTTCTTGAATGGATCCCTTGATCATGATGTAGTGTCCTTCCTTGTCTCTTTTAATCGTCTTTACTTTCAAGTCTAATTTGTCTGACATGAGTATTGCTACTCCAGCTTTCTTTTGACTTCCATTTGCATGGAATATCTTTTTCCATCCCTTTACTTTCAGTCTATATGTATCCCTTGGTCTGAAGTGGGTTTCTTGTAGGCAGCATATAGAAGGGTCTTGTTTTTGTATCCATTCAGCCAGTCTGTTCCTTTTGGTTGGAGCATTTAATCCATTTACATTTAAGGTGATTATTGACATGTGTGTTCCAATTACCATTTTCTGAATTGTTTTGGGTTTGTATTTGTAGGTGTTTTCCTTTTCTTGTGTTTCCTACTTAGAGAAGTTCCTTTAGCACTTGCTGTAAGGCTGGTTTGGTGGGGCTGAATTCTCTTCACTTTTGCTTGTCTGGAAAGCTTTTGATTTCTCCCTCAAATCTGAATGAGATTCTTGCTGGGTAGAGTATTCTTGGCTGTAGGTTTTTGTCTTTTAGGACTTTCAGTATATCCTGCCATTCCCTTCTGGCCTGCAGAGTTTCTGTAGAAAGGTCAGCTGTTATCCTTATGGGTTTTCCCTTATATGTTGTTTGTTGCTTTTCTTTTGCTGCTTTTAATATTTTTTCTTTGTGTTTAATTGTCATTAGTTTGATTAATATGTGTCTTGGTGTATTTCTCCTTGGGTTTATTCTGTATGGGACTCTCTGTGCTTCTTGGACTTGGTGAATTATTTCCTTTCCCATGTTGGGGAAGTTTTCCACTAGAACCTCTTCAAATATTTTCTCAGGCCCTTTCTTGTTTTCCTCTTCTTCTGGGATGCCTATAATTCGAATGTTGGTACGTTTAAGATTATCACTGAGGTCTCTGAGACTGTCTTCTAGTCTTTTTATTCTTTTTTCTTTTTCCTGCTCTGTGGCAGTTATTTCCCCCATTCTATCTTCCAACTCACTTATTCGTTCTTCTGCCTCAGTCATTCTGCTGGTTATAGCATCTAGAGTATTTTTAATTTCAGTTATTTTGTTATCCATTGCTGTTTGTTTTTCTGAGTTCTTATGAACTGTTTCTTGTACTTTCTCTATTTTGTTATCGAGATTTTGTATCATTTTTACTATCATTACTCTAAATGCTTTTTCAAGCATTTTTCCTATTTCCTCCTCATTTATTTGGTCTTGTGGGTTTTTTTCCTGCTCCTTTGCCTGCATGGTGTTTCTTTGTTTCCTCATGGTTGTCCAAACTTTTGGGGTTGCTTGTCCTGGCGATAGAGGTGTTTATAGAGGACTGTCCAAGCCTCAGACTAATGTCCAAGTATTGGATTAAATGAATATTAAGTCTAGGAAACACATACATGTATAAGAGACACAATTACTGAATCCGTTAGGACATAAGGCTCTAGAAAGACCTGACAGAACCCCAGTGTGCTATCAGATATTCAAAGAGAAACCCAACAGAAATTGACAACTGAAACAGAACAAATCAGAGACAAAAGCAAAAGCAAAGAAACAAACAAATAACACCTTAAACATACAAACATTAATCCAGGGAGATTTTATAAGCTAGGATCAAATATGGAAAAGAGCCAGAGTACCACCAGAGAGAATGGAGATTCTCAGAATTTAATTAGACAACTGTACTAAGAACTAAGATAAAGACAAAAGCCTAATATTAAATACCAAGGCAGTGCATCATCTGGAGAATAGAGCAAGGAGTCTGAGCAGACCGATAGTGTTGCCTAAGTATGTTAAGAAAATAAACTTAAAATGGCTGGAAGAAAGGGGAACAGAAGAGCGTAATGTGGTTGGAAATATGCAAATAAAAAGAAAGGAATAGAAATGTAGGGATGAAAGGAAAGTATGAGAGATATTTTGTCCGCACTACCAAAAACTTAGCTAGATATAGAAGTATACAAAAAGGCAAAAAAAAAAAAAAAAAAAAAAGAATGAAAAATATTATTAAAAAATTATGTTATAAAACTTGTAGATCCCTTAGGGCTAAGATCGTATTTAATAAAGAAAAAAAAAAAATCCAGAACTGATCCCAGAATGGATCAGTTCAATAGGAATTGATACTACTATTTCTGTTTCCTTAGCGTCTCAGCTGTAAGTGTCCTTCTCCTTGCCTTGGGTTTTTTTGCATTATTCTGTGGCCAGCAGAGTTTCCTTTATTGTTCCTCTGTAAGCGTCGGTGTGTGGGGAGGGAGAGGGTACAATAGTGGCTCCTTCTCCTGGGAGTGAGTGAGCAGTGGCGCACTGTTGTTTCAGTGGGGCTTGGAGGTGCCTGTTGCAGAGGGATGCCTGCGGCTCAGGCGTAAACAGAAAGTCTTAGAGTTGGGCCTCTCTTGGGTTTTTTTGTTGTTGTTGCTGTTGTTTTTTTTTTTTTTTTTTTCTCTCTCGGCCGCCTCCCTGCTGCTGGCATTGCAAGGGGTTTTAATCTAGCCCCGCCCAAGCGCCTGAGGGTGCTTGTTATCCCTGAGCGCCTTAGGTGGCCCACGGGTGTCTCTGCACTGCCTGTTGCAGAGGCACCGAAAAAGAGAGAGAGGCTATGTGTGTGGCTCCTCCCCCCAGCCCGTGAGCCTGCAGCCTCCAGCCGCCATCATGGCTGGGCAGCTCTCAGGGACGGGCACTCCTTTCCGCGGACCTCCTCCCTCCTGTCTTCTCGGTCCGTCACCCTACCGGCAACAATGTTTCTCACCCTGAACCAGCTCTCCGGTTCCCACGCTCCCGCTCCTGGACCCTCCATTCAGCCGCGGATCGATGTCTTGGTCCAGGAACGCTGAGCTGTGCTGCGGACCCTCTGTATGTTTCTCACTCCCTCCCGTCTGCCACAGCTCCGCCGCTTCACCCTCTTTGAGCTGTCGTAGATGCCTCCCTACCGGCTATGTCAGGCTCCCCGCAGTCCTTTCTGGTGTCCGAAGCCTTCTGCTGGTGTTCAGCTGGTTCTCCGTGGGAATGACTGCGTCCTTCCGTGCATTCCCAATGCATCTGTGGAGAGGGATGCACTCCACGTCTCTCTACTTCGCCGCCATCTTTTCTCCTCCACGAAAGGTTGTTGACAGATGGTCTAAGAGTATTGAAAAGCAAGGAGATTATGTCGAAAAATGATGTGTTTGTCTTTGCTAAAAGTTAATTAAAATAAATTTTACAGCCAGAGTGTGGATAATTTTTGACTCATCCTCGTGGCATTGTGTGATGTTACAAATGGCTGTTTATTCATTAATAAGCCAGTCATCTTTTCCTTCTCCATTTGCTCTCTTGGGGAAGAAACTAGGAGTTTGTGCTACTTAAGACACAGGATGGGATGCCATGAATTGGAATGATTTAGTCAAAATAGTTAAGTTCATTTAGGGGAATGGAATGACTTTAGCCTTGGCCTCCCTGGAAGTATTGGTTTTATGGTTCTCAATAAAAGGGCAGAAGTAGATCAAGCTTACAGAATTTAGCTTCTTACAGTTATAAAGGAAGTGTTGTCACCAAAGGAAGAAGCTCAAAATAGTCTTTCTAAGGCATATTTAAAATATGGCAGCAATAATCATTTCAGTAATTTTCTTTGTATAGTGCTTTGAACTTTACAAAACTTTCCCACCTAATTTTAATACCCAGAACAACTCTGAGAGGGTACTGTTAGGTCCATTTTAAAGATGAAGAATCTGAGGCTCAAATAATTTATCTTTTTCCAGATATATGCAGTTTGTTAGAGACCCAAGCGGGAATGGAATCCAGCTTTCCTAATTCCAGTGGAGAGCTCATCACAGTACACAGTTACAGGAGAGGCACTCCCACTGGAACAAGTATTAATGTGAGGCTGTGGAACTATGTAGTTGATCTAGCAACATAGTCATGTTTATCCTGTTCATTTTCACCAACTTCTTCCTGATAGCAGTCCCTAAACCTTGAGTTTACAAGAAAGTCTTACTTTCCAGGTGTAATTCAACTACCTTTGAGACATATGAACTCAATGGTCCTCCATTGTTTTATTCTGAAGCTCTCGTTCTTAGAAAAAAGTTCTGAATTACTCTTATTTCATCTTGAAGATACCATTGTGGGAAGTGTTGAATTACATTTGTCATGTGTTCTGATTTACATATCTTCCATAGATAGAAGATGCAGTCAGGTTCTCTTTGAGGTGACTATTAACTTTACAATCCCTTCTCAATTGAAAAAAAAAAAAAAAAGATTTTTTTCCCTGGATGTGTTTTCAGGTGTTAAATTCTTTAAACACCAGCTGTGTATTAATAACAGGTAACAATGTGGTGTTTTTTCATTTGCACAGTTTAACTTGTTTGAATATTTTGCCCTTTAGAGCATGAAGTATTATTTTAAAAAAAATGACCCTTACAAATAAAAAGTCAAAACTGAATGAAATTTCACAAAGGAAACAATATGCAGAAACCTATGCCATGGATGTTCACTTCAGTATTGTTTGTAACAGTGGAATGTCCACTCTCCATGCCCATCCATTGGTGAATGGAGTGGCAAAATGTGGTAAAATCATATAGTAATATGCAGGAGGAAAAAGGGATGACAACCAGTTTTACCAGCATGCTTGGTTGTTATAGAAGTTTTAGTAAAAATAGAAAGTTTGACAAGAATATGTAAACTGCTAAACTCTAGTTTCAAAGATATATACAGAACATACACATACAAAAGACATGTACAAAGCAATGTATGCATCTTTATAGGTAAATATAAGTATACAAAGAAGGTAGTTTAGGTGTATATATATATATTAAATACATAAAGTAACTATCCATGGACTTGAGAATGCAGAGATAAAGGGAACACAAAGAAAATCTTTATTTTAACCTGTGATGATATTGTATCAATTGAGGTTTATGCTTGACTGAATATACAGTCCTGTGTAGGTAGTTTGTGGACAATACGCAAGTCTAAACATGAATATTTGATTCATAAACAGTAAGGCTGAGTCTTTGTGACCATACTAATAGCAGCTTGTGTAAGTATTTTCATCTTCGTTTAAAACAACAGATATTAACCAGAAAGTTGCACGCCATCGGTATATTGATTTCAATAAAAAGGGTTAGAAGTACATGTTAATACTTTGCACCTTATCCCCAAACTATTTATTTGTATTTTGCAGTCAGATGCCTGCTGTCAAATGATCCAGGCCCTTTTGCAAGTACTTCACAAAAGTGAAAAAGCATGCCCTCCTAGGAAAACAATGTAGAGCATTGATTTTATACACACACACACACACACACACACACACATTTCTGTTTTGCTTGAATGCTTTCTTAATGTTAGAAAGCAGAAGTTCCTGGAGAGTAGAAACTAAATTTATATAGAATGTTAATAGACGATTAACCAGAAGAAATACAATTTTTGATAAAGGATAGCCTAATACAAAAGTTATAGAAGTAAATGTAATGCCCCAATTAGTAAAACACTTTTGCCAAAAATTACAAAAGAAATAAGCTTTACAAGATAAACTGTCCAAAAATGATAAGCAGTTTATACAAGAAACTGTAATAGATGGCAGAATATGCTAAATGCCCAAAATGATTTGCCAAAAAGTACGGAGGCATCCAAAGAATGGTAAAGGCCATCTTCAGTTAACATGAGGGCGAGGAAAGTCAGGAAAGAAGTCCTATGATGGAAGGCGTGTGTGAGATGGCCTTCGCACCTGGGGCTTAACTCCTCGGGTAAATCTCGGACTCCAGTGGTCTGAATGTAGGAAAGAGGAAAGGGTGAGCAAGGGAAGACTCAGAAATGAGCAGGGAGACAAATGGTAAAGGGATGAGGAGGGGAAGGAGGGAAGGGAGGGAGGGAGTGAGGGAGGAGGAGAGGGAGGGGAAGTAGGAGAAGTTGAATGAGGAGGGGGAAGGAGCAGTCATTAGCTTCTCAACATCTGGGGCGCTGGCCAGCATATGTTCAATATCCAATATCTGGTAAAAACTTCAAATCACAGAGAAAGCTGGCAGCTCAAGATGTGAGGTGGAATTACGGTTGAAAGCCAGAGGCTGACTATTTTTAGGAATACCTCTTTTTGTCTCTGACGTCAGCATTTCATTGGCCACTGAACATGCCTGTCCTAGACCTGAACCTTTGGCAAGGGGCCGTTTGCTACACCTGGATAGGTGTAGGCAGAATTGTTACAGTATTAAGTTCCTGTAGTCCTTGTCAAAGACAATTTATGATCCTGGCAGTTCTTGAGAGGTAGCGCTGCTGTTATTTTGTTAAAACAATGCTCACTGCTTGATCCTTTGTGTGCTCTTAATGAACAATGAGGACCAGTTTTCTAAGGAATGGATTCAGTCCGCTTAATTATTGGCTTCTTTTTCATTCTAGAAGATGGTCTCCTCTCTGTGGTAAGGTTTGAAATAGGTGCCGGGACGAGCTTATGAGAGTGTATCTAAAGAGCTGGAGGAGAAAAGATGTCCAAGAGTCATGAGTGTTAAGCTGGATTAGCCTAGCAGTTATGAGATTCTAGGAGCAGTGAGTTTAGTGTTACAATTGTTATCCTTCCAAATTTCAAGGTCTCTAAGGATGGCATTTTAGATATATTATCTCTGTTGTCTTCACAAGAGCACTCCAAAGAGAAGTCAAGCTTTAGCAGTCATTGGGATTTGGACAAAATCACATTAAATACAGGTAGGGAGATAGGTCTCAAGGCACTTCTGAGTCAAAGCTTGCTTTTCCTGTTAGTTCACCTTGCCTCTTAAGGAAAAGTTACAAAAAGAATACAGGTGGGAGGTCAAGTAAGGAATTTCTGCTATGTTGGTGGACTGGTCACCAGTAAAGGAGGCCTGAGGGTGTCAGGACAGAGCTTGATGAAAATGAGTCGTTGGAAATGGTAGGATTTGTGACTAAGCCTATGATAACAGCAGACTTAGGGAAACAGCATTGAGCATTACACCAGGGGGGCTTTGTAGTAGAGGAGGAACATATCCAGGCACACAAATTTCATTTTATAAACTTTACTCAAACAGTACTTGTAACATATTCACCAATTTTTAATAAGAATATTGCTGGGTTCTTCTAATCACGCTCATAATGTTATTGGGATAAATGATCCAGCTACCATAGTTAACCTAGATATAGAAGAAAGCTAAAATACCAATGTGGACTGCCTTTAGTCCATCGGTAACTTTCAGCAAACAGGTCAGGTCGTACTTTCTCTGCCCAGAACTACTGGGAATAGCACTCTCCAGGTTTTGGACAACTTCCTCCTTTCCCCTGCCCCTAGCCAAAGAGTCAGAAAGCCTGACTTCCTCTCTAAGCAAACCTGATTCCCTGTGACCCAGATACCTGGTCACAGAGGTCAAGGAAGGAATGGGTTGTTTATCTACAGCGGGCACTTCCTAGGACCACACGTTCACCCACCCAACACACCGGGCTTTCCTTTCAGGCTCTGAAAAGCAGGATGGGAGATGTGGGAAAGGGATCCTTATTCCTTTCAGGTCCCTGGTTCTGGGTTCAAGTGAGTGGCTCCATCACTGCCCTTCCCGTAGGTTGATTAGAGGAACCAACAGTTTCCCCCTCTGTGGTGTTGAATTTGTCACTTTTGATTAAAAGTACCCTAAGATAATGACCAAAGAATTTTCTTGATGGAATATTTTACTGTAATTTAAAGGTAAATTATCTTTATTAATTCGTCATTGGATATTAGTTTTTAACTAAAATGAATAATTTACAAATTTAGTTTAAATTCAGGTGAAATGTTTCAAATATATCACCTAGATTGTCTTATATATTGCTCATTTAAAAAAAAAATCCTACCAGCTGAATGGAGTTTTCTTTCTTCATAGGGAGGTAAGAGAAATAACTTGTCTAAATTTCATTAAGGTTTCAGTGTTCCTTTCCCCCTAAAATACTGCTGCATTTAGTTGCTATCTCATGAAATTACAAAAAGCAGCATAAAAGAATGCATAATTTAAAATATACTAACACTGTGTCACTGTTGAATGTGTAATATTTTCAGATACTAGCACCCTGGGAATCTTTTAAATAAAAACAATAATTGTATCATGGACTGAAAAACTATTAGTTTTATAAGATTGAAGTTTAAAATGGGCAGCTGATTTGAGATTTAGGTGGAGGATATTTAGTTGTTGCTTGTTTTTTCTAATTATCCACTGCTTTTTTACACCCAGCAAGACAGTTCACCTTTGAATGAACTCCTCTCTCTAGTCCTCAGAGACTAGACATTTAGGAAAACTGGGAACAAGGGTCCCCTTAGTTTAGTCATGGCAGCTCTGGGTGGATAATTGTGCAACTCTAGAATAACGCAGCACAGTTAATCACCATGACCTTCAAGCCGAGGAAGAATCTGAAAATTTTTACCGTGTATAAGGCATGTTCTCTCATTTAGACTGACTTAAAAAAAAGTCACTTTTGCTATTCTGTAATTTATTGAAATTAACAAAAATGTGAATCCTTTTCATCTGTTTTACAATACAAATACCAAGAAATGAGATACTCTAAAAGGAAAAGCAATGGGAATAGCCACAAGTACCTTAAAATCTGTGATCTAACATGGCAAGATTTGACTACTATGGTTGAAATTGTCTTCCATTTTTCTCTTAACTGCTTTCCTGGTTAATACCTTTTCTCCTATCTGCGTAAAGGAGGATAACTAAGTGTAGCATTTGCTGTGCTCTTATTGTGCATGTCTGCTCTACTGATTGCAGGTGAGCTGATCCATTGTCCACATTTCTGCAAGTACATGACAGATCCTATGCCTAAACGCAACCTTGCAGTAGGTTTGGCTGAGCAATGCGGGGTAATAAAAGTAATGAGGCCATTGAAATCCCTTTAGCTTTGTGCTGATGCCTGGAAACTGTCATTTATTTTGTAAGGCCTTTCACTGAGACTTTTTTAAAAAATTCTATACAGTAATTGGTGCTCCAATTTTTTTCTCATATTAAAAAATAATAAACCTGTGTATCTTCTTTCCTGATTGTTAACAAGCATTGATAGTCTGTGATTTTATAGAATATTTTATCTTCATTCATTTCTTTTGGCATTATTGTCACAAAAAACCTTAAAACATCCTCTTTGGTACAGGCAAAGAAAGGATAAAGGCCAATTCTTGTGACATTTGTATGCATGGAAGATTGAGAACTCACCTCCTTCAACTCAGTGATGTTTCTTTCCCCCTTTGCAGTACATAATACAGACTTCCTAAATATAGATGAATAATAAATATGCATTGTTAATAATTAATGGGATTGTAACAAAACACAGTGTCAGCATAATCCTCTAAGAGATTGATGGGTACACGTTGCCACTTGAAATAATGGCATGAAAGGCAGTGGTGCTCTTAGGTATGGATTTGCCGTAGTAAATGAGTTTGTGTTACTGTAGATATTTTGTTTTACATACCCAGTTATCAATAATCGTCTTCATGCCTCTCAAAGGGCAATGGAAGCAGCAAAAGAATAATTGCCACTCTTCGTGGAGCCAGCTTATTGATGAGCAGGACACATATAATATTTTTAGCCTGCTGGCTGTCCATCTGTAAGCAGTTTCCTGGAGCTGTCACTTCTCCTTTCTCTGGAAACTGTTATGGCTTTGTCTGCCCAAGGAAAATAATGAGATCCATCTATCAAGAAAAAAATAAATAATAAACTCTATACCTTCCAATTAATTTGTTTTCACCTATGTTTACCTATGTGCATTCAGTAAACTATCCATCATGTTATATGCACATGGAGAAGTGCATTTTTCAAAAGGTTGAATCCATTAACCCTTTTTCTAACTAAATATATAGGCGCACCTTCCAGCTAAATCAGAGACTTGCAAAAATCAATCCTTTCAGAGAGCTCATAAACACCCGCTCTGTCTTTCCCATGTGTACCCAGTGTTGATAAATCTGTAAGCTTAATATGAACCAAACAGGTTGTTCTCATTCATCCTTCCAAACTAAGTGTATGTTTCTCCTTAAATGCATCTTTGATTTTAATGCCACTCTAGCATTTTCAGAAAGTGACGTGGAACGAGAAACTTAAATTAGCAGCTTCAACTTGATTTTTTTTGTTAACAACAATTTAGTGGAAAATGGTAGTATACCTCAACAATCAAATGGCAGCTTTTTTCTCCTCCCTTAAAAATTGTATGTTTTTCCAAATAAAAGACACTAAAACAAAATGACTTGGGCAGTAATTTTTTCATAGGATTTTGCTGACATTTATAAACTATTTGAGCTTTACTGCTGCCTTGTTGCTGGCAAAAAGCTTCAATAGTGAAAGTGGTCCTGGAATTAAGTAACCTCCTCTTTTTTTATCCATGTGTACCATCAAAGTAGACAGCCACCATTAAATAAACACTTATAAAATGCTTTAAAATTGTGGAGGATTCTGGCAGCGTGTACTGAAAGCCCCAGTTTGAAAACAACGTGTGTTCCAAGAATTCATTTATAAAGAGAATTGTTTGAAATACAGAACCTCAGATCCTCAATATGGTGGTAAAATTCCTAACTTAATGCACCATGGCCTATCATAGATTTAAGAATGGGGAGTAACTTATCTGGATCTTGTTTAACTTGACACCATTTCCTTATAGATACAAGAAAAGTGAGAGAATTAGGGATTTGCTCACAAGACAATTGCAGAGGAAAACACTGTTATTTAACTGGTTGTTAAAAAAAAAAAAATACAATGAAATTAGATAATAGGTACATTTCTACCTAGAAAGCAGGTGCTTAGCAGGAAAAACGGGTTTCTTTTGAGGAATATGAAGGGAATAATTATGTTTAGAAATTTTAAAGGAAAATAGAAATATTTGGTGACTATAAAGGTTCTTTGTGCAGTCTAATTTTTGGTTTGTTTTTTGCCTGGTCCAAGGCATATAACTAGGTTATAATTATAATTTTGATAGAATATGGGAAAAAGAAGGCATGAACAAAGCAAAAGGGAGGAGTAGATAAAGGGAGACTAAAAAATGCAAGAACTAAAACCTCGATGGAGAAGGAAGAATACATCAGGAGTGGGAGAATGAAAGTTCATTGTGATATTATGTAGCAGTTTGGTTAAGGATGTGGGCTCTACAGCTAGGCTTTCTGCCACTGCCTAGTGTGGAGGCCTTTGAGTGATGAGTTTCCTAGACTTGCCTTTGTTCATGACTGTTTCTTTGTTCTGATACACATTTAATACTAGTATGTACCTCATAGGCTTGTTATAAGGGTTGCCTGGTGCATAGTAAGCCCTTAGTAAATGTTATTTATTATAAGGGTCACCATCTAATTTATAATCTCAACACTAGATCAGCAAACAACCTCTGACCAAATTCAGCCCCCTGTTTTTGTACGGCCCATGAGCTAAGGATGATTTTTATGTTTTTAAATAATTGGAAAAATCAACAGAATATTTTGTGATGCTAAAACTAAACTCCATATATAATTTTAATGTATCCATAAATAAAGTTTTCTTGGACCATAGCCACCTCCTTTAGTTTATATATCATTTGTGGCTACTTTTCTGCTGTGGTGGCAGAGTTTCATTGCCATCTGGCCTACATAGCCTAAAATACTTGCACTCAGGCCCTTTACAGGAAACGTTTGGCAACTCTGGTCTGCACCTAGACACATTTGAGAGTGAATGAGGGTACTATTAACCATAAGTTAGGGCAACAGGCATAAACTGAGCCAGCCAGTAAGTACGGTCACCTTCTATACATTTATTATGTGCAATAAGAAATAAGCATGTGAGAATTATGGGTGGTGAAAAAAAAAAACTAATGAAAAGAGATAGCATATGTTATGCAAGTGATTTCAACTAGGGTAATTTATTAAAGTGTAAATCTTACTGTTTCTCTTCTGTTAAATCCATCAACTGTTCCAAATAGAATAGTATCCAAACTCTGTACAAGGACTTATATCATCCCTACTTACCTCTTGGACATTTTAACTAAAATTTCAGAAATGGATACCTGATTGAAATAAAAGGGTGTTTATTTGGAATTTAAGACTACAGCCCAAGAGACAGATTCGAGAAGCACTTGGATTGGGTTCCACCAGACTACAAAATGGGGGAGACTTACGAAGGCAAAGCCTTCAAGGTTATGGTTAGTTACATGGATTGTTTATCAGGAATTACACTTGGAGATGGCAGGAAATATGGGTGCTTGTTAAGTAAGGATTGGTTGGGGTCCGAAATAGTTGCGTAGTTACAAGGGGGAATAACCTTATGTCTTCAACCTTATGAAGACGTAAGGTTGCAGCTTTGTTTTAAAAATGACTGGGGTTAGGTGTAGCTCACAGAAAATTCAGGTTCTCAGTGGTGCAGGAGCTTGTCTAAGACCAGGTCCTCAATCACCATCTGACTTCATTTTTGTATGCTTGAACTATGCTTGCTCCATTATAATTTCAATTTGTCATCTGACACTATTTCAAACAGCTTTCCCCTTTGTTCACTGTGCACTGGTCACACTCATGTTTCTCTTCCCATGAAATAACAAGCTAGTCACTATCTTAGGGCCTTTGCAATGCTCTCTGCCTGGAAGACTCTGTCCCAGACTTCTGCAAGTCTGGCCCTTCACCCTAGGTAGCACCATCTAACCTGACATCATCCTGCATCCCATTATTTCATTTTAGCTCCTCAGACGGTCACTATTGGAAACCTGGCACAGAAGCTCCATGATAGTAGGGGTTTGTCCTGTCTTCCTGGCCTCTGTGGCTTGCTCCTGTGCCTGCCACAGCTCCTGCCATGGACTGGGGGCTCAGTCTATGGGAATGCATCCTCCTGGCTCTGTTTGCATTGTTGCCACCCCTTTTGTGCTGAGCATATAAGTGGTTCCACCCACTGCTCTTTCTCATCCTGGTCTTTGGCTCTAGATGAGTAGTTTGGCATTCACACAAGTTTTAGTCGAAGTCACTGGTCTAGATGGACTCTCTGGGCACAGTGTATCTCTTTGATTGCTTTGTTTTGAATATTTTCATACTTTTCTGTCTTCTCTGTGCTAATCTATGTATACATCTCAGCAGTCCTTTTCTATCATGGTGCTTCCAGAGACAGGCCTTATTTGTCCATCATTACATCCCTCACAGAATAGAGAGGAGCAGAGTACCTTGTAAAAGAAGTAGCTTCCTTTGAGCTTATGCTGCATTGTTTTCAATTTTTTTGGTCTATAGCAATTTCCAAAATTAGGGTATAGACTACTTGTAGGCAGAGGCCATAACTTTTCAACTGTATTTCTTTGTATGCATCACAGCATTGGAGCGGGGCGGGGGGGGGGGGGGGGGGGGGGGCATGTGCTCAAGGAGTATACATGAATGAAGAGTATAGTTAACTCTTCATTACTTTCTGGGATATTGGAATAAGCATCAGGGAAAACAGTCATAATAGATAATAATGTTAAAATAATTTGGCTTTCAGAGACATTCTTGGATCCTGCCACCCCAGCCCTTGTGCCAATCACAAGTTTCTCTTATTTGCGTTTTTGTTGGGTTGGTGTTCAGTTTGTACTGTCAGAGTCATGGGAGCCAGCCTTACATCAAGGAGCCTCTGTGCAGTTGTTAGCAGCTGACCACGGAACTTAAGAAAGGAGGGGAATAAAATGTCCCCTGTTTCTTTGTTTACAAACCAGTTTCTGTACACAGAAGGAGAGACCTCAGAAAGAGGCTGACCACTCCATGTTAGCAGGTGGCAGTTTTAATAAGGTAATTTACTTACAAGGCTTATCTTGGGCACCTGTAAAAAAGAGTAGATTTTCTGATCCCACCCACCAGAGTCTTAAAACCTTATATAGAGGCCTTAATTGGGTTTAGTTCATCTACCATCCAGGTAGTCTCTCCAACACCTTATTCTCTCAAGGCCATGTCCTTGAACAGTTTCTGATGTGGTAATGGTGGGTGGAACATACATTTCAAAGACAGCATTTGGTGGAGGTGGGGGAGGGGACTTCCCTGGTGGCGCAGTGCTTAAGAATCCGCCTGCCAATGCAGGGCACACGAGTTCAATCCTTGGTCCAGGATGATCCCACATACCACGGAGCAACTAAACCCGTGTGCCACAACTACTGAGCCTGTGCTCTGGAGGCCGCAAGCCAAAACTATTGATCCCACGTGCCACAGCTACTGAAGCCTGCATGCCCAGAGCCCTGCTCTGCAACAAGAGAAGCCCGCGCACCGCAATGAAGAAGAGCCCCCACTCACCGCAACTAGAGAAAGTCCACATGCAGCAACAAAGACTCAACGCAGCCAATAAATAAATAAATAAAATAAGTAAATTTATTAAAAAAAAAAAAAGACAGCTTTAGGGGTGAGGAGCCTCTGATTGTTTGGTTCTGCTCACAGGTCAACTGGAGGTCCTCTTGATGATTTCCTCCAACACTGTTCTGCCCCCCCCACCCCCACCCCCATTCAGGCTACGTAGAAAAGGAGAAAAGCGAAAAGAAATGCAGTTGGAATAATGAAGTCTCCTCTAACTCTGGCAGAGGCAAGAAGAAAGCCTGTGGTTCACTTTCCAAACATTTAGAAATGCACCAAACTTTGGAGCTTCCCAAAGAGCACTGGACACCACTCACCAGAGTGTAATTTGCATGAGAGGAAGTATGTCTCCCTTATTTAACATATAATTTGCTATAAATCCAGTGCCTAGAATAATAAGGAATCAATACTTATTGCAGGAAAGAATGGCTTTCTTTGCTGATTACTCATCCAGTTAAGTTTAGTAGACCGTGTAGGTAAAAATTAAAGTTTTATCTTCAGTGTTTAATTATAAAATTCTTCACAGCAGAGCTTTAAAGTTATGAAACTAAACAATAAAAGAATTGGACAATATGCAACATAGGGTTCTCTCTGGGATGTTCAAATGCTTTGGCATGAAAATATCCATCCACTAAAACCAAAATGTCATCCAGCAATGGAAAAATGTCGCAATACAAGAAAAAACTTGCTTGTGAAAAAGAGCATTGCTATAATAGATTAATGAAAATATGGCTTTTGTATTGTAAGTACATGCAGTTTAGGAGAAAGCTTTCTGCATGTAAAACACTTTCAAAATAAATGTTCGTGTGATTGATTAAAGAGCTCCAACCTTTGAAAGATAGTAAATAATACATTACTTAGGAAATTGCTTTAAATATTTCTCTGATTGGCTGAGATTGTTCACAAATTGCTACACATTTTAGATATTGATAAAGCAAGTCTGAATAATACATGCATCTTGAAGACAAGTGAAGATCTAACATCTTTTTTTTTAAATGGGGGTGGGGAATAGTCTCAATAGGTAATGACATTTATAGTGTTAATGTCAATGTTTATAATGATTGGTTCTTAAACAGTTTAAAATGTCATTATATTTTCATTAACCTTCATAGCTATTTTATGGGGAAGGTAGAAGCAAGACAGCCTTTCAAAGGTTTCTCAAAAAGTCTTTAATCTTTCTATCTCCTTTTCTGTCAAAAATTAAATAATGCATGTAATTCTGTACTGGGGGGGCTCCATTAACTGAGGTGTAATTTAAATGAAGAAAACCTTCTTATACTATTAGTGTCGTTAATGAAAAGGCAAGCAAGCTTGGTATTCAAAAAAAGTAAATGGAGAATTGTGCAAATATTCCTTCCCTTCCTACTCTTTGGATCCTTTCATGTTTTAATAGTTTTTTTTTAGGTGATTTAAATATTAGGAGATATATCCCCAAACACTGTGTAGAGACTATTCATACTGCTCACACCACTTAGCAACTTTAGATGATAAGAGCTATTGCCAAAGAAGAGATCTATTGGAAAAATCTCGGAAGTGAGTTCATAAATACACAGTATCAGATTATTTTCAGATCTTTTACGATAAATATGCATTCAGTTAAGAAAAATTTAGAAATGTTGTCTGTAGTTAATCCAAGTCTTTTAAAGTGTTCTTCAGTGATTAATCAGGATTAAACTGACTGAAGAGGGGCTAGAGACAAGAGGGTGGAGAAAATAAAGTGTCACTATTTGTTTCAACATAAACAGTGCAGAGATTGGAACAGCTTTGGCATACATAGAAAACAGTTACACTTATTCTACCAACCAAATAAAACTATCATTATAATTTAAAAATGGTTCTTTCCAACCTGTTACCCAAAATACCTCTTTGTCCATTATAGTGATGTGTAAATAAAAATATAAGCATAAACATACATGTGAAATTGGCTAACCTTTTTTTTTTCATTTAAGATTGTGACCTAAAGTTTCCATATTTTACATAGTTTTTAAGATCAAGACTTTAAGGTCAAGATCCTATTAGTTTTAGCATATCCTTCTAATGTTGAAAATACCACATATTGTTAGGTAATCCTTGTACTGTAACAGATTTCCTTTTCCCTGCATTTTATTGCTATTATAAATACTGGGACAATAGATAGTTTTGTGTCTGTGTATGTGTGTAATTCTCCAAAATACTTATATTTTCCTTAGGGTAGAATGAGTTTCAGGAGTAGCTTATTAAAGATTCCCTCGATGACTTTTGATACATAATTCCAATTTATATTCTAAAAGAATTTTTGTCATCAGCAGCAGAGTTAACACTTACTGGGTTCTTATGTGCCAGGGACTCTTGTGAATAAACTTTTACATGAATTAGCATACTTAATTCTCACAACAGTCCTTAAGATATATGGCATTCTTGTTCTCATTACACAAAAAGAAATTGAAGAATTGAATTTGAAGAAATTGTACCCCTGAGATGTTAATTAACTTGCCCAAGGATGCACCATTAATAAGTGGTAGTAAGAGTACCAGTTTCTTTGTCTTCATTGATATTGGAAAAAAGATATTACAATTTATTATTGAAAAGGTAATGGGCAAAATAACAGCTTTATGTTGTTCAACTGTCATTTATTTCCTTAATGACAAGACAGCTTTTTTTTTTCTTCCAGTTTTTTTTTTTCCCTACTGGATTAGTTACTTATCTCATGGGATTATTGTGGGGAATGAAATGAATATATGTAAAAGACTGGCCAGTGTCAAACATGGCCATAGCTCTATTCAATGAACAGTGGATTTTAATGTCATTTTTAGCTAGCTACTGAGGGAAGTAAGACAAAAATTCAGAGCCACGTAGCTAGTTCACTATTTTTTTGTTATAAACTGGTTTTCTTATTAAAAGGAAAACAGTCTTAGTATATTTTATACATGATTGCTCCTGAAATTAATATAAACTAATGTATAGCTAAATGTAATTAGTGGAATTGAGAATTGTAAACTTTTTTTATCATTCATCCCTGGCAATAAAATATATTTTAGCACACACTACAAATATATTTGTAGTTATTTATACTGTACTAACATATTATGTACTTATAAACGTATAAAAGGGACTTATAAAAATAAACAGGTTGCATATGAAATACGTAGAATTTTATATGTGAATTCATATTTTAAATCATTTTTTCTTTTCAAATGTTGCAAAATATTTGTGTTTTTGCTAAAAATTATATTTCTTAAGTGCTATATCAGATATGATATTATAATTTTTACCTTGTATTCTGACAAAAAAGAAACTCCTACCAGATCAGTTTTTTTTTTTTAATTATTTGTCTTCACTTGCTTTACTTACATTACTTTCAATCTGTGGGTTTCTTTGCAGGAATACTTTAGGCCATTTTTGCAGGTGGGGTTAGTTAAACTAGAAAGTGAAATATCCAAATCCATGTCTCCCAGCGCCAGTGAATGGAAAGATGTAAAAATATTCTAGATTTTAAGAAATTCACTCCTCCCTTAAGGTGAATGTGTCTATGTATATATGTATGTGTAATTTACATAAACACACATCTGCATATATGTAACTTCTCGAGCATGAGCATGTGTGAAAGTAAGAGTCTGAGTGACTGTCTAGAGGGGAGGAGCACAGTGTAGGAAGTGAGGAAGAAGGGACTTCTTCCTCATGTGGGTTAGCTTTGGACTGTTCACACCCTGTGCCATCTGGGCTGTGACTGCTTTCTCTAGGTCTCAGTACCCAGGAGTAGGAAATGTTTGCCCCATCCAGAAGTATGTATGAGGGTGTGACCCTTTACTCTGTGGCTGTCACTTTCTTAGAATGTTATTTTTCTGAGTTATAGGTATATTGGGGATCTGCAGATAATTATTGTTATTCTCCTGTGTCCTGAGCCATGTTACCGTCGTGGCACCCTTCAGCCCTCTCCGCCATTGCCGTGTCTCCTCTCCTGTTTGGCGGTAGCTTCTGATTGCTCTGGCAGGAATATGCACAGCTTTAGCTAATTAATTGCTTCGACAGAGCAGTAAAACGTACTTACCTAGAGTGCACTTCCAGCAGGCGCTATGGATTTATTAGAAAAGAGTTATGGATCTTGATTCATAGCTCGTGTATGCATATGCACGTTTGAATTAGAATTTTTTATAAATAGTATGTTAATAATCCCTCAGCAATAACAGTCCTAAGACCATTATAAATTTGAGAACTAGAAACAGCGGGGCTTAATTATAAAAATGAAAGGATAACATATGATTTAGCCATATGTGTTTATATGTAAAAAGCTTGTTATTTAGAATGGGTTTCCTTTTGCTTCTGTAACCATTTTAATAAGCGAGAAAGCATATCATCCTTTGAGTGCAGAGTACAATGTAAGGATCCTATCTCAAAACACACGGATGCAACCTGAAAGTGTTGCACTGTGCTGCTTTTTTGTTTATGATAAAAGCGGCACATGCTCAAACTCCCAGCTTGAGAATATCTTAAATACAATATGGCCTTTATTTGTCAACATAAGCCAGCTTTCTTGGGCTGGAAGAGAAGATCCTCTCTTTGGCTGATGTATGAAATGTGACAGAGGCATCTTGTAATGGGCATTTTCCATGAGCATAATGTGGCAGGTTTCTCCCTATATTTTTAATCTGCTTTCTTGTCAGCTACACAGCTCCTTTCAGCCTCTTCCAGGTTCTTCTCTCTGGAGTTTGAGGCGGGCCGGCAGAACAGGTTGGACTTCAGTGCGACAGCTGGGCATTCTTCCTAGAACAGACCCAGCATGGATACTATTATTTTTGAATCACATCTTTCTCCTGCTCAACCCTCTCTAAGGGAAACATTGGTGTGGGTAGCATGATACCTCTCCACATTGCGAAGACCATTTTCCTAAGTCTCTCTGTATTTATGTCTCCTTTTGTTCCTGCCCTTCCTCTCTAATCCACAATCTTCCCTTTTTTCAACCACAGTCCATTATAGGAAACCCTGATTCTCACCATAATTCACTTGGATGTACTCATTATAGCAACAGAACAGATGCTAGAAATAGAAGTCTGAGGATGAGATACCTAATTACCGAATTACAATAAGAATCTCTAAAATGAAACAGAACATAAAAACACTTTGTACTGAGCTCTAATCGTTGGACATTTACCCAAGTGAAGCTTTCATGTAGGTGTTTTTTTTTTTTTTTTTTGGATAGAAAGGCCTTGCGTTATACTAGGTTTCTCTGTGTGGTATGTGGGAAGGCATGAATTCTTGATTTCAAATCTGTCTGCCGCTGGCTGTCTGCATTTCTTCTTTGACATGTACCTTTGTATTTAAAGTGTACAACAATCATTTGATATATGTATATGTTGTGAAATGACTGCCACAATTTAGTTACTAGCCATCACCATACATAGTTACAGACTGTTTTTCTTGTAATGAGAACTTTAAGATCTATTTTCTCAGCAGTTTTCACATATACAATACTGTACTGTCAACTGTAGTCACCATGCTGTACTGTCATCCCCAGAACTTATTTATCTTGTACCTGGAAGTTTCTGTCTTTTGACCACCTTCATCCACTTGTCCCACCTCTTACCCCCTTGTCTCTGGCAACCACCAATCTGTTCTGCTTCTATGAGTTCTTTTTTTTCTTTTTGATTCCACATGTAAGTGAGTTAATACAGTATATGTCTTTATCTGACTTATTTTACTTAACACAATGCCCTCAAGGTCCATCCATGTTGCTGCAAATGGCAGGATTACCTTTCTTATGGCTGCATAATATTCTTGTGTGTGTGTGTATTGGACACTTAGGTTGTTTCTGTGTCTTAGCTATTGTAAATATGCTTCAATGAACATTTTTTTTTTTTGAGAAATTTTTTTTGGCTATACACCCAGAAGTTGAATTGCTGGATCATGTGGTAGTTCAGTGTTTTAATTTTTTGAGCCACCTTTGTAATGTTTTACATATGCATTTCTTTTTGAAGATATCAATTCCTCAGTTGTAATCTTAACATGATGATAATGATATCCACCTCACAGAGCTAGTGTGTGAATTAAATTAAATCCATCCACTTATCCAAGTATTTATTGGGAAACTATTTTGTGGCAGGCCTACAAGTGCCAGATGTAACAATTAGGAACAAAAAAATCTGCTTGGGGAAATGGACATACAAAGACAGAATAGCAGTGTGTGCCACACACTATTCTAAACCCTTATGTGCAAACTCGTGCAAGCCAGAATAATGCAGAATCCAGAAGTGCATGACACAGGCATTCTTATCCTCAATTTATAGGTGGTAAACTGAGGCATGTGGAGTTTTAGTGACTTACTCAAAGTTATGTAGTAAGCAGAAGATTAAATATATAAACCTAAGCAGTCTGGCTCTACCACTCAACCTCTTAAATATTCTATGAATAATAATAATTTTGCTAGAGCAAAATGAATGAGAAAGGAAGGGAAAGGCAGTTTCTTACAGCAGTGTTTGAGTTTGAGAGGATGATATAATTTATAAGCTACATAGCAGGTATTTAGTACATTTTAGTCTCTTTACCTGATTTTTGGTAGCTTGAGTTTGAGATTCCATGCCACATTTTGTATGTCAGTGAGACTTAGACTTAAAATAACTCAGCGAACTCTATCTCAGCCAGTGATTATAAGAGACCACTCAATGAGCTTACCTTTCATTCTTTCATCACATCAGGGCTTATATTGCACAGGTCAGTAATGTCCTCCAGGCCTGTGCATGCTTCGTCTTTGCTCATTTTGGGGAGCTCTTGGAGAGCCTACAGGGCTGGCAGGGCGATTAATTGGTGGACGTGGGCAGCATTGAAGAATATTTTTCAGTCTGAGGAAAAACATTTTTTGGCCCACTGAACTTTCGAACTTATTATGAAGGATAACTTGATTTAATTATAAATTTGAAAGAAGGAATTTGCTTATTGTTTTCTGAGGGACAACTCAGCTGGTAATTCAGAAAAGAAGAAAGGTGGAAGCCTTCCTTAAGAAGGGGCCTTCCAGAGGTGAGGAGTGGATGGTGGGTGTTCTAACCCATGTCATCTGGTCCCCAGGGTCTGGGGTTGAAGTGACACAACTTGGAATATCATAGAGTAGAACCAGTGGTCGGTTTAGTCATGCTTTACTGGTCCATTGACTCCTCAAATTTATTTTAACTCCTGTCAACAGAGCATACAGGTTTTGTTTTTTTCTGTTGCCTTTTAAAATTCAGTTACACACAGGGATCACTGTGCTTTGAAGGCAGTCTTGGCTAGCTGTGTCTTACACATCAGGAATTCTGAGGAACTATTCTGCAAACACAGTTGACCACCACATCATCTGTCTCTATTTTACTGCATATGGAATTTCATCTTTATCACTTGGCTTCTATTACATTTTATTACCTCTTTTTAACATTATATCTTAGAAACTGTTCACAGTCAGCTCAATTCCACAGAGCAATGACCTTGCAAAATTTTCACATATGAACATATCTTCATTAGACTTGTTGGCTAAGAATTCCTGTGCCTCAGAATTTTGAATGTCAGGCTGTGATACTGGCTTCCTTGGTAATGAAGGTCATCCACTTGGGGCAACAGGCCAGTTAGTCTGGCTGCCATACTCGCTCCAGTCAAGAGCGTGTAAAATCAACCTGGATTCAAGTCATTCAGGAAAGTGACTCCATCCCATTTTTATAATCAAGTGTGAATTTTCAATTGTGTTGTCCAGAGGAGCACAGAAGGAAGACCAGCTCTAGCATGGAAGCAGCTCCTGGTGTCTGATTAGACAGGTGGCCTGCAGCACATCCAGGTTGGGTCTGTGGCTGGCTCAGTCCCAGCTTTCCTGTGGAGACATGGCTCAAGTGTGGGGGAATGGCAGAGAGCCACACGCAGAGGTGATGTTGCTATTTTTACTGAGTCCTGCTAGCAGATGCCACCTGCCTCAACCAAGGGCATCCCGGATGGCTGTGGTTCCTCAGCAGCCCACTAGGAGGCACTCTTCCCCTTCCGGCGCTCATACCAGGTTCCAGATGGTCTCTTGTGAAGCTGACCTCAGATTCCATGCCAGGCTAAGCTGTGACCAGTTACGGTTGTATCTGTCATTTATGACATTTTCTACATACTAATGGGTATCAATTCCCTAGTGAAAAATGACATTTAGTCGGTTTTATCTTATCCTAGTAAATCGGTTGCTACTTATATTTTACCTTCAGCCACACCACTGTGAGAACATTATCTTTCCTTTGAAGCTAAAAGCCTTTGTCTCATTTCTGTCTTCTCACCTGTAGCAGCCACAATGCTCACTGCTTTCCTTCAGCTGGGCCATTTGTGAGCTTTTGTTTTATTGATTTATGTTGTCAAGGAGGAGAAATTTTCTCTCTACTCCTTTGGAGTTCTTTTGGCTGGTCTAATAATTAAATTGACACAAGACACATTAACAAGAGAAAAAAAAATTGACTTGCTACGCACAGAAGTCTCATAAAGACGGGACCCTCAAAGTGACCAAAGCAGGCTGTTTATACATTTTTGGACAAAGAAACAATTATTTGTGAAGATTTAACAAAGGGAGGTAATAGACTAATGAAGAAGTGAGTAAGGTTGTTTATACAGCTCTCTTAGCCTTGAATTCTCTAACTCTGGTGGTAAGTATACTTTCTGTCCTTCTAATATAGGGAGGTTACTTTCACATGGGATATTTATTTCCCGCTTTTAGGGGAAAATGGGGCGAGGGGGTTAGAATGTTTTTTTATGTAATTTTCCCCACCAGCTCTCAAGTGACTTTAGTTCAAAATAATCAATATGCCATTGTGGCATATGTTAGAGCAGCCTGCTCTGAGCCCTAACATTAGATACTGTTTCAAGAACTAATGAACTTGTTTTTGTCCAGAGCATAACATCCAGGCCCCATCCCATCCTAATTCCCCAGCCTGTCATCTCTATTCTCGCTCTGCTGAGCCTCTGACCGTGAGCCAGAGGGCTGTGTATAACCCTGTATGTAATGCATTGACTTCTAACCTGTCCTAAACTCCTTGCACTTGTTTTTCACTCCTGCTTTTTATTCCTCAGACCCGGCTGTGTCTTCATTCTGGATCTGAGTGTGCTTTTTATAGAGACATCACCAACCTGCATGGATTGGTCTTCCTTCCATGTCCTACCCGAGCCTGCCGTTAGTGGTACTAAGAGTCCTTGGCGTTTATCTCCTGGTTTCCTATCCTGAGTGGTGGTCCTGGAGTGGGTTAGTAGGGGAGAAGGCTCTAGAGCCATACTGTTCGAGTTTGGCTTCCTACTTTGTCCATTCCTCCAAGCCCAACCTGGGTATATCACACCTGGGTTCAAACACCATGAATGACTTAGAGATTTCATTTTACCCTGGCATTCACAAGCCTCCACAATTTGGTCATTACCTTCTTTCCCAGCCACATATACCAGTTCTGCTCCCTATAGCAGACCTCTGGGCCATTCCCTTTGTTCCCACTGTTTCTCCTCCTGGAATGGCAAACACACACTCTATAAAAATGCCAATAATTTCTAGATTTTCAAGGACTATTTCAAAATATACGAATGAAATGTCTCTATTCACCCAACCAATTTTAACTTCTTCCTCATTTGACCTGTGTACTACTGGTGTCACACTCACCGTAGGCTACTTTGTTATTCCTTCGTTTTGGCATCTGTGCCTGCTTTTGTGGAGCAGATGCTCTTGACGTACTTGGATTCCCATTTGATCTGTAGGTTCCTTAAGGACTGAGGCAGCGTCAACATCATTATTAGTCCATCTGTATTGACTATGTTGGTTCATTTTCCCCAGTAAATATCGTCTGAAGTGGAGACTTGCTTGAGGTGTGTTATTGATTAGCCCTTTTGAAAACAGCACTTGTAGAGGAGTGAGAGAAGCAGGATTGTGCAGAAGGAAAAGCTGAAAACTTCAATCTTACGAGGAGCTCTGTAGCTTGGACAATATTTTATCTTTCCCAAATTGAGGCAATGAGGCTGGACTTTTCTACTGCTATGTTGGCCAGTCGTTGGATGCCACAGGCACCCAGGAAGGAGATGTAACTTTGAAAGAAGCAGATCCCTTTCACCCTGGTAGTTAAGAGGGACTCTAGTCTTAGCTGTCAGTGGCCAGCACTCCCAGCAGCAACTGGGGGAATGAGTGTTTAGGTCCTAAATAGGGGCCTTTGTAGCAAACCACAGTAACCACTGCTCTAGGACAGAACCTTATACATACAGGGCCAAGGGTCAGTAAATATTTGCCAACCTGCATTTAAAGTGATTCATAAATGTCTCACATCTTCTAATAAAGTGTATTTAAATATCTAAAATATTGGAGATTTTATTAATGCACAAAATTAGTGTTAGGAACAATTTGCTGAGATATGACTATTTATTGGAACGACTCTAGGTCAGAGTTCTACAAAGAATCCCAGGCTTCTCTTCCAAGTGAGGAGTCATATCCAGTAATTTTCTAGGCTTTAACCTTCCCATGATAAGTATTTGAACACCTATATTTTATGAATTAAAGTCATTAATTTTACCTGCTTCACTTGTATTTACAAGTTTGTGCCCTTCTAAATTATTCTCAAGCTGGTTGATACAAAAAGAACAAATGCCCCTGAACTTCATAGCTATAGAAGTTCTAAGAATTTATGAAGCAAACTTCACATACACAAGTTTGGCCATGACCTTCAGAGGCTATAAAAGACCTTATGTTGCTCTGCCCATCCCTCACCTCAAATAGCTATTTTCCTATGGGGAGTATTCTATCATTTTTATTGTAATAGCAACGGTTCCTTGATTTCTATCTTATGTCCCAAATCATGCAGATAATATTTACAGAAAAAGTGATACTTATATCTTCTACCATATGTTTTGATCTTTGCAATGGCTATCCTGCTGCCTGTCTAATTTGATATCTGATTACACATCCCACGGCACTACTGTCCCCCACCCACCTACCCAGGGAAAGTTCCAGATTTTTTGAGGCTAAAAGGCTAGACAGTTTGGGGTCCTCTTTAAGAAAAGGAATGAAACTCATTTACCCTTGACCATTTTATAAAACATATTGTACTGGGGGTCTCCAAGAACTCCCAGGTTTGATGATATGCTAGAAGGACTCCTAGGACTCAGCATTTAATTGTACACCCAGTTTCATGGCTATTATTTATTATGGTGAAAGGATCCAAGCCAAAATCTAAGAAGAGGAAATGTTCACTGGACGAAGTCCAGGGGAAACCAAGTACAAACTTGGAAGACTTCTTTACTACTGGAGTTGCACAGGACATGCTTAATTCTTCAAGGAATGGATTGTGACAAGTGGGAAATGTTGCCCACCAGGAAAGCTCCTTAGGGACTCAGCACCCAAGGTTTTTATTCAGAGCTGGTCATGTAGACATCCTCTGCCTAGTGTGTACCCAAATTCTGAACTCGCAGAAGGAAAGCAAGTGTTCAGCATAAACCATTTTGTTTCTACAAGCAATTTAGGTGCAGTGAGCCACTCTTATTTATGGGATGGTAGGAACCCACCTTAAATCTAAGTTCCCAGATGCCAGCCAAAAGCCAACCTTGCAAGCAGGCCCATTGGGCTAACTCTTTCTTGTACACATATAAACATTTGAACCCGCTGCTAGGGCTCCTTCCAGGGCGTTGGGAAGGGCTGCTGCAAGTGAGGAGCCCTTGGAACGTCTTCATGTTCAGTGGTAAGTGCTTCTCTGGTTCCAGCCATATTGAGACACTTTCAGGGCTTAGATTCACAAAGTTCTTGCTCAGCTCTGGCCTTTGCATGTGCTAGTGTCTCATCCGGAATCATTCTTGCTCCTTTCTTCACCAGACTTATTCCTCTTTAAGCTTTCAGCTTAGATGTCACATCCTCCTGGAAGTCTGTGGACCCCATGTTTCTGATTTAATTTGCCTTCCACTGTGAACCCATAGGGAACTGTCCTCTCCTTAGTGTAGCCCTTTGCATAGAGTATTGTAGTCACTTAATCACTTCGCTAAATGACTCATGAGCTTCTTGAGAGCAAAGTCTGTTTATTCTCTCCATTTGTACTCCCATGCCTAGCACTGTACCTGGCATATAGCAGATTTATATCAGTATTTGTTGAATGATGTAGTTACTCATATTGACCATAGAGCTGCAATCAGTCCTCCACTGGATGTTAATTTAAATATTTGGGTTAAACATTGAGATGTGTGTTGAACAGCAGGATTAATAGTGCAGTGGTAACTTCTGCTAACTTCTGTCCTCACGGCTCTAAACCATTTGGAAAACCTCTAGGCAGTCTTCCTTAGCAGCAAAAAATCAATTGGAAGAAAAAACTAACAAGAGTCACAGGAGAGTCCTATGACCCATATGGACTTGCTAATGAAAAGCTTGCGTAGATATTCATGCCACGAAGTATACCATGAAAAGGAAGCTGCTTGATGTTTTTCTCTTTTTTGGCAACATTTATTTTTCATGTCTGTGCATATAAGCATGATATCTTAATTGACATTCATCAGAGTTTGATTAACTTTATTAGATTTCCAGAAAGCTCTGAAGCGTCTTGTTAAAATAGGCGTTGTTAACTTTGTTGTCATCGTTTTAAGACACATTTCAAGATCTGCTATAACTCAAGCAGAACTACTGAGAATCCTATGACTCAAATATATGTCATGCATCACTTCTATAAAACTTAAGTATGGTACTTTCAAACTGCCACTATCAGCATATAAATACTTGCATACAGATACTTGTGTGTTTCTATATGCATTCCTATATGCGAAAGATGAGGGAAGAGAGACGATCTATTTATTAGATATCCCACAGGCAGACTCCGTGAGGGATTAACATGAAAGCTGCTGGGAATGTGGCTGCAAGTGGTGGTGTCTCTAACTCCCAGAATTTGCTACCAGCAAGTATTAGGATTGAAAACCCATTTCTTGAACCTAGTGTTCATAGTTTGGGTTAGAAATAGTTCATTCTGAAAGAATTTATAACTGAAGGGGATGATAGTAGGGTGAGGGTTCAGCAGCAGCAAGACAGTTTCCCAGGAGTTGAGGTATTAAAAAGCTGAGGCAGATGTCAAGCATCTGAGCTGGAAGCAGTGCCTCAATAAAGGGGGTGAGAGGATGATAAGCTGCTTGGCTGGAGAGGAATGGAAAAGAGAGTTGGGATGATTGGCATTCCCGAGGGCCTTTTTCATTTATGTTTCTTCCAAAGGCTCTTTCTGGTGGCATAGATAATTACTGAATTGAAGGTCTCTGTCTTACTAGGCTATTTATAAGCAGATTACTAAACAAAAGAATGTCAAGCAGAGGTGAAGGAAGGTAAATAAGTAAATCCACCCTGTGCTACTATCTGTATAGTATATGCCTTGGACAGAACATCTGAAGGTGAAAGATAGATCATGTAGTAGAGTTGACATTTATGATATGGAAATAACACATTTTTTTCCTCTACATTTCTTAAGTATATGAAGGCCTCACTTACAATGGAATGTTGTCACATGTGAGATGGTAGTCCAAATAACGGAGCCTTCTGTGTTTAGGCTTAACCCTTGAAATCTGTAAATGTAAGGGTAAATCTGGAATACAGAGATCTGTATTCACCCTTCGACCCAGCTCTGCTGTCTCACAGATTTGTGATGACCCAGAGAGGCTTTGCACTCTCTCTCCTTTGGTTAGCTCCCTTGTAAATGGGCGATCGTAAACCCTATCTCTGATACGGCCATGCAAAGATTCAGTGAAGTATGTGCTTAGTGGGCACCTTGTAATTATTTACTAATTGAATGTCTATAAAGTACTTATCACATAAGGCACTTAGTAAGTACAAAATTAACAGTAAGTTGTCGTCTGCCTTGTTAAATGAAGTATACTTGAGACCTCTTAAACCTTTCTTGATAACTCAGAGCCATCGTTTTGAGCATCAGTTTCTGTTTTGTGCTGTAATACAGCCTCCCGTATTGCTAGAATACGTTAGGACAATTTGTGTGTAAGTGTGGGCACACGTGCCCACCCATACACACCCAGTGGTGCTTTGAAACTTTAAATCTTTTCAGTGATTAATCTTTCACACATGCATCTTACTTTTGTCAAGGTCTTTGTATCCATCTTCTCATTCTTCTCCTGTTTTGCTGCTTGTAAGCTGCTGTTGGATTGTAAACCATGTAAGAGGCCTGATAGATGTGGATAAACTCAGAATGAGCAGTTTCACAGGAAGAGGGTGAGAGGTTCAGTTCTGAAACAGGCTGGTGAGGTTTTGTGCGTGATCCACAAGACATCTACTGGATCTTCTCTGTGGCCTTTTAAAGTGCCTGATTCCTGGGTTTAAAACATCTCATCAGTGCAGGACCTAAATGAAGTAAAATTACAGAGTTTGGTTTTCTCATTGCTAGTGCAATGAACATCATATGCCAAATTTAAAAATTCATAATTCAGTTAAATTTCATCATGAAAAAGTGAATTTAATTATGAAAAATACCTTAGTGTTGAGGCTAATATTTCTTTTACTTTGCATTTTACTCTATATGACCACTAATTCCATTTTTGCCCAATCCTCTTAATTCCGTTTTCATTTAGGATATGTATTGTGGGAATAGAATATAGTTGTTTCTTGTCAGGTTTGTAGAGTGGTAACTTTTTAAAAGGGGCTGTGGGGCTGACCTTGAAGATATGAAACAAACATATATTCCCATAGAAAGCTAACCATTTTAGTATAATTTTTCTGCATGAATGGACTGTTATTTGCATTATTAGACTTTTACACTTACTGCTTTTTATCACGATTTGGCCTAGCTGAAAAAGATCTCTTAAGAATTCACTATGCAGTACTAAATTTTTAAATCAGCAAGTACTTATATCACCTACCTGCCAGGAACTCTCATTAACACTTTACAAATATTGACTCATTGAATCTTAAAACAGTGTTTTGTGGTAGATGCTATTATTGAGCCCATTTTACAGATGAGGAAATTGCAATACAGAGAGGTTAGGTAATTTGATCAAGGTCACACAGTTAATAAATGGCAAAACCAGGTTTGAACACAGACAGTGTAACACTGTGCATTTAATCAAATCTGAGAATTATCTGCACAGAACAGCAAATTGAAGAGCTCTTATCTTCCATATGTTGTGATCTTAGTCTAAAGAAGTTCTTATTTTTTTTTCCATTATTCTTATTTTATTTTATTTTTAAAATTAATTTATTATTTGTTTTGTTTTGTTTTTTTATTTTTTTTATTTTTATTTTTTGGGGGGATAAACCAAGTTCAATCATCTGTTTTTATACACATATCCCTGTATTCCCTCCCTCCCTCGACTCCCCCCCCACCCTCCCTCGAGTCCCCCCCATCCTCCCCCTCCCAGTCCTCTAAGACATCTTCAATCCTCGAGTTGAACACCCTTTGTTATATAACAACTTCCCACTGACTATTTTACAGTTGGTACTATATATATGTCTGTGCTACTCTCTCGCTTCGTCTCAGCTTCCCCTTCACCCCCCGCCCCCTCCCAAACCTCGAGTTCTCCAGTCCATTCTCTGCATCTGCATCCTTATTCTCATCACTGAATTCATCAGTACCATTTTTAGATTCCGTATATGTGAGTTAGCATACAATATTTGTCTTTCTCTTTCTGACTTACTTCACTCTGTATGACAGACTGTAGGTCTATCCACCTCATGACATATAGCTCCATCTCATCCCTTTTTATAGCTGAGTAATATTCCATTGTATATATATGCCACATCTTCTGTATCTATTCATTTGTTGATGGGCATTGAGGTTGCTTCCATGTCCTGACTATTGTAAATAGTGCTGCAATAAACATTATGGTACATGTTTCTTTTGGGATTATGGTTTTCTCTGGGTATATGCCCAGGAGTGGGATTACTGGATCATATGGTAGTTCTATTTGTAGTTTTTTAAGGAACCTCCAAATTGTTTTCCATAGTGGCTGTACCAACTTACATTCCCACCAACAGTGCAAGAGAGTTCCCTTTTCTCTACACCCTCTCCAACATTTGTTGTTTCCAGATTTTGTGATGATGGCCATTCTGATTGGTGTGAGGTGATACCTCATTGTGGCTTTGACTTGCATTTCTCTGATGATTAGTGATGTTGAGCATCTTTTCATGTGTTTGTTGGCCATCTGTATGTCTTCTTTGGAGAAATGTCTATTTAGGTCTTCTGCCCATTTGTGGATTGGGTTATTTTCTTTTTTGGTATTAAGCTGCATGAGCTGCTTGTATATTTTGGAGGTTAATTGTCTGTTGTTTCATAGGCAATTATTTTCTCCCATTCTGAGGGTTGCCTTCTAGTCTTGTTTATGGCTTCTTTTCCTGTGCAAAAGCTTTTAAGTTTCATGAGGTCCCATTTGTTTATTCTTGATTTGATTTCCATGATTCTAGGAGGTGGGTCACAAAGGATGTTGCTTTGATGTATGTCATAGAGTGTTCTGCCTATGTTTTCCTCTAGGAGAAGTTCTTATTTTTTAATTCCCATGATGTTAAGTATTTTCACCTGTTTTAAAAAAAGTAGATTTATTCTAACTATGACACATTAAGCGAACAAACCAAAGATGACTACGTGGTATGTTGCCTGTGTGTATGCAATTAGTAACCAAGTAAGATGGAGATTATAGGTTTAAATCTTGTGTTCCTAATATAATTAATTTTTAAAAAATCACTTCTTAAATTAGTGAAAATGTTGGCTATTTGTGCTGCCATTTTTAACAGCAGTGTATCCTGGATTATTTTTCTTCTTCCTCTTACTCTCTGTGTTAATTCCTCATTACTTGTCTTTGCTAGGAGTTAGCAGTGGGGGTAATCAAAATGGTCAAACTTCAAATTAGTCAATATTGACAGAATTTAGTGGAATTGGTGAAAGATGCACTAGCAGATTTTTAAAGCTTTGAATTTTATTCTGTCTTCTATGTGAAAATCTGAATTAGAGTTTATTTTGTCCCCCTGTGGTGTGTGTCGGTGTGGGGGTGTGTGTGAGAGAGACAGAAAGAGAAAGAGGTACATTTTAATTTTGAATATATTTATAACTTTAGTTACTAATGTGATCACTTGAAAAAATTGTGTTCTGATTTTTCATATAACTGAAGCAAGATATGGCTTACTGACTTGTAACCGTCCCCACTTTTTTTCTGCTTAGCAATTCCACTAAGTCGGCATACAAATAGATAACAGGCTCCGTCAGTTTAAAACTTCTTGTTCTGGGCATGCCATTTATTTTGCTAAGCCTATAGCACTGGGAAGTCTTAATAAAAGCATAATTTACCCTAAAGTGACAGCCTCCTGAGACACAGGGAACCTGTCTTTCTCCTGTCACTGAGAGAAGAAAATACTCAAGGCAAAATTAAAGGCAGTGGACAGAGAGGAAATAATGTTCAGGTGGAAAACACTGTCTCTCTCACTCTCTCACTCACACACACACACACACACTCACACTCACATACTCTCACACTCACACACACACACAATTTTGTCCTCAGAGAGAAATGGTGGAGAGGAACGGGATTACCCACCTAGAGGGGAAAGGAAGCTTGGGCATCAAAGCATTAAAGAAGTGTGAAAGAGATTAACGCCCACGGGGAACCTGCCTGATGGAGAAGCTGGGCCAGCAGGTGTGCTCAGCAGTCTTCCGGGGAGTCAGGGCTCCAGGGTGGTTCCCTCCACTGGGCACCTTATCTGAGTCAACGTAGGCTGATGTATTTTCCCATCTCTCCTTGGAGTTTTACATCTGCACATTGCAGATACTGTAAGATTTGCCACAGGTATTTGGTAAATTCTTCAAGATCTTTCATGAAAGGCTGGCTTGTTCCTAGAAGTTTAAAAATGTGTAGTTGATGTCTTGCAATTTCTTGTAGATCTATCCGTCCAGATCCACTCGTGACACTATTCATTATTGTTTTACTTAAACATTTCTGATGGTCAGTGATATTTTCAAAAAATTTGGATATCGCTTTTCTTACTGTTTGTATACGTAAATGCTTCTGATGGTCAGTGATTTTTTTAAATGAAATTGAATATCACTTTTCACATTTTACTAAATTCTTGTGTATCTTAAATATTTGTTTTGTCAATTTCCAACTTCTATATTACATGCAAATAGGCTGTTGATGTTTGTTACAATCTTCCAACAGCTATAAAAGTAATTTCCTTGAACTTATATTGTACCAAAAATCATTATAACAACTAAATTCCTCAATAAGAAAAGAGACGGAAAGGAAGAAAATAAGCTGAAGATAATTAGCACTTTAACTTAATAGCCCTTCTTGATTGAACCTAGCTTTGCACAGGAGCACCCAGGCCACTACTAGCAAAAACATTTTTCCTAGCTCATTATAGCACACCTTTTATCTACTTTCCCTTCTTTCCCATATTTGTATAAATGAGAAAAAAATTTTTTTTGGAAATAAACATTCTGGGAATATGAAGTCTTAACATTTTTTTCTAATACCATATTGCCAGAAACTTCAGAAAAATCAGGAGGCCTTGCAGACTAAATTTTTATCATAAATTAACTTGCCTAGACCAGTGTAAATACCACCATAGTAATAAAAATGGATTTTAGGGCAATTGGTTTCAAGGATTTATTTATTTATTGACATGTAGTATAGGTAAAATAAATTTTCTAGTCTTAAAAAATTATTTAGTCTGATATTAAAAGATTTGTGTCACATATTGATGTTTCCGTGTGTCACTTTTACTTGGCACCTCGATTTCAGATTTTTATCTGCCAAGGAACTCTTGATGACTGAGGAACTTATTTTATTTACCAACATAACTGCAGCAAATATAAGATATGGTGTTTCCTTATAGTAATGAAATCAATTTTATGTGTGATTGGTGGAATCAAACAAGACATTTTGAAATAAGGTTGTATTGCTAGTTTACAAATATGTTCATATTTCATTTATTTAGGTTTTACATAAGATTTGCTTTGCTTTTGTGTAACACATTCTGCTTCTGCTTTTTAATAGAATTGAATGGTTATATTTAGCGTGTCTAAATATAGTCCTCATGTATAGAATTTGGTAATTATTCATAAATCTGTTTTCCTTTGCAGATACATTTTGCAAAAAGAACTTAAGGGGAAAAATACTTATTACTTTTAGTAAATGGCGATATATTTTAGTAAACTTGAGTTGAATTTTCTAGTAGAGTCAGAGAAAATCTTTAAATATACTGTGGTGGTTACTGAATACTGA
The DNA here is from genome assembly GCF_030028045.1 of Hippopotamus amphibius kiboko. NCBI lineage: Eukaryota > Metazoa > Chordata > Mammalia > Artiodactyla > Hippopotamidae > Hippopotamus > Hippopotamus amphibius. The sequence continues at coordinate 31,811,469 of NC_080191.1, forward strand.
GAATCAGACTTTTGACTCTTTAAGACCAATTTGTAATGTAAAACTATAGGATCAGAATTTACTTTAGAAAATCCAATTAAAACATGTCCTGTTATAAGATGAAAAAAATAAGATTCAGAAATGTTGGATGATTTTTTTTGTTGAATGACAGTGCTAGTTGGATCAAATACAATCCTTTTTGTGTTAAATATTATTAAGTTATCATTAAATTAAAAATCTGACCTCTTCCATGTTGAATAGAGTATGAGGATTGCAGCTAGGCAAATAGAGCATACAGGTATATATGATCCAGCCCCTGACCTCATGGGAGAGAAATAGCACCCATGTCAAGTTTGATTAAGGGTATGGAAAAGGAGTTTTAGGAACTTGGAGAAAGGGGCAAATAATCCAGCCTTAGACATCAGTGGTGGCATGGTGGAAACCATGGCCTTGAATGGTGAGAGAGAGAAAGGGAAACTTGAGCTAGATTTTGGACTTTGAATTAGTGGCAAGGACTAGATCTGAAGCATTAATTCTCAAACTCTGACATTGGTGATCTTTCCACTATATTCCTATGCTAAATGTCAATGAATATCAAAATGTTATCATATGAGATATTTACTAGATCATCTTTTCCCGGTTACTTAACGTTACAAGATATTGATATAAGTGTACAGTTTAATTTCAGAATCATATAAATGTAGATATGTGTGATTTCATCTGAAAAATTTACATAAAAGATATGATAATTGGTTCCTAATGTGTTTGTATACAATTTAAATTGATAACTCAATGAGGTTTTGTTTGTTTTTCCTTTATGGACTCCTTTTATTATTCATTTGTTAAGAAGTAGAAGTTTGGATTAAAAAGTTATTTTAATAGAACTTACAACATTTAGAAGAATAAAACAAGTTATGTACCTTCTCCAAATATTTGCTCTTAGCAAATGGCCAATATTAAAAAAAAATATCATTAGAATTCTTCCAAGTTTAGGGAGCCAGTGTCATGAGATTTCAGAATCCAGACCTTAAATGAATTCTTATAAGCCATCCTATGTGTTAGATTTTCTATGTTATTTGTATCTGAATAAGATCTTACATGATAGAAATCAATCTAACTTTGTTGAGGTGAAAAATTTATACACACACACCCCATATATAAAAATTATACAGTATATTAACAAGTAGTAAATTATTTACACAAGTTACTTAAGATCATTCCTTTTCATTTATTATTGTAATATATAACTCTTATGCCTTTCATATATATTAGCTCTTTCATATATATCAAAGAAAAGATCTCTGAATGTGAAAAATATATTTGGAAGTAAGTTAGATTGCTTTTTGAGTCCTAGGAAAATTCGTTCTAGAACATGTACCTTTTTATGAGCCCTTAAATCCAAAATGGAAGTTAACATCATAGATGTCATATATGATATTAACTAAATAGTCCATGCAAAACATCTAGTAGAGTGCTGGGCACAAAGTTATGCTCAGTAAGTGTTAACTAGTCTTTCATATTATCACTGCTGTCATTACCTTTTTAAACATAAAAATACTGGTAAATACTATATGTGTACATATACATGTATATGTTTTGGTGAAAGACAATAATAGCTGTTTTATTTTTATCTCTATATTCCATATTTTCCTAAATTTTCATGACAAAATTTATATTTAGCAATGGTTCTTTTGTTAATACATACCCTTTAATTGATATTAATATGGACTGATTTAAAATCAATCTATTAATATTAAAGTCTTTGAATCTTTCCTTCTTGTTCTATGCCACGTTCAAGTTGGGACCAGTTCTCAGTTATCTATGACAATGGACCAGGTCTCTACGATGAGGATATTTACAAGAAAGGCACAGATCCTTTCTCGACTGTACTAATAGTCCTTTAAGGGAGACTGTGACAACAAGTGGGTCTCTACAACTGATATGGGTTTAGTGGAATTTTTAAAGGTCCCAAGATTATTAGGAGCATGTTTTCACAGAATTGCAAATTCCAGCATGGCTGTATCCTAGTGTGAAAAGCAGAGCACTAAGCAGGGGCCAGATCCAAAATGACCTTAGAAAACATAATAGTTTGAAAGTGATCCTGAGAGCAGCAGGGACCAATTGAAGGTTTTAAGCAATGAAGTGACAAAATTAGATTTTCCATTTAGGAAAGTCATTTTGGCTCCCATGGCAAGGATCCCAGTAGGTAGGTTATTACAGCCATCAGCAGAAAAAATGAGGAAGGGAAGAATTAAAGTGGTGACTATAAAGATACAGAGGAGAATAGAAACATGCTAGCTGCTTAGGATAGTTATATCTGGAGTGAAGCATACGTAGTGGGTTTAGATCTCAGGTTTCTAGCTTGAGTAGCGCGGTGGCTATGTTCTACAGGAGAGAGGAAAAAGGATGTGAAACATATTGGAGCAGATGGAGGAAATGAATGCCCTCAGTTTTGAATATTATGTCTTATCTCAGGCCAAGATTGTGTATTCTCTTGCACAACTTTTGCAGATAGTGTTAGTCTTATATTTCTACAGAGCCTGATAGTTTCCAAAGGGCTTTCACATGTGCTACCTCATCTTCTTCAAGAAATACTATGAGAAAAGGAGAGAATGCTCCCTGTACTCTTACTTGTAGAAATCAAGGCTCAGAGATTGAAACACATACACATTGACATGTCCAGCACTAAAGTCAAGGTAACTGTGCTGTAATCAACAAGAATCCTTTTGGGTCAAAAAGAAAGCTTATTTGAAGAGAATGTAGCGAGATTCACAAGGGTCTTGTCCAGTCTTCACAGAAAAATTAAAGAAAAAGCATACTTAAAATCTTGCTGAGAAACCCAAAGAGCACTTTCCACCAAAAAGCAGTGCACATCAGGTAAGTATTATGATGATATTTATTCAAAGAGTTTAAAATTTGTTAAAAGGAGGCTCACACCAGGATCTTACATGTCAATTTTCTGCATGCATTTTATAAGTGAATTAGAAATGCTGTAAAGAGTGTATTTTGTAGTGAAAATCTGACACAGGGTCATCCTCAATGATGTGAAAGCAAACTCAGGAAAAGCCTTTTTTAAAAAATGAAATTATGATTACAGTTCAGTAAATTATTTTATATTCATCAGTTGGAAATCATATTTATGTGGCAACAGGGATTTTTAATGCAACCACTAAATTTAAAATCCATAAATTTCCCAGGGGTTTATTTCGAAAAGAACTTTGAGAACTATAATTTATGCTAAAATGGAATGAAATAATCCTGAATTGCATTTAAAAAAATGCATTAAATGACAAGTTAAAAAATCATTATAGCAAGTGATACATACAATATACATACTTGCAGAGTGTATGTCTATTGCAGAACTGGCTGGAGGAGTTAGGCAAGTTTCAAGAATAGGCAGCAGGTGGCCTTTTGCATCTGGCAGGTGCACACTTAGGCTTCAGTCTCAGATCTGCCCATGTCTGGCTTGGTATCCTTGGCATGTGGTTCACTTTGTTTTGACCTCTGTTCTTTACATGTGAAGTAGGGATGGTGATATATACTTTATATGGTTTTAAGAGGATTCAGTATCGAGGGGCAAATATATGCCAGGCACTACTTTAGATGCATATGATGCCGAAATGTATAAACAAGGAAACTTGCCTTCCTGGAGATGGTGTAGATCAAGAGCTCCACAGTGTCTAGCATGAATGCTTAATAAATTTTATTTGTGAATAAGAGGTTATAAAGATTTAGGCAATCTGAGTTTACTTTAATAGAGGGGAACAATTATTTTCCCTCTTCCAATTAAATTAATCTATATCTTCCAGTTTTTTTCTCGATATAAGTACATAACTATTAGCATCATATTCTTCCTTCTGGGTAGTCTGAGTTCATACTAAACACTGTCAGTGTCTTTGCATTTTAAGGGCAAAATAATTTTCAGATCCCTCAGTTTTCAAATAGGATAAGGATTTTCATCATTATAGGTCAATAGTGTTACATTGATCCAATCACCACTTCACATTTAAAGAAATATTTCATGCTCAAAAAGACTCATTTGATTTAAAATTACTTATTATCATAGATATTTTCACATCTGTTCCAAGTGTTGCCTTACCCCTTTCTAGAATCCAGCTCATACAAAAATTTCATGATGGTTGGACTTTTGAAATATGTGGAGTCAGTTGGCAAAATAGACTATATTAATTTCAGATGATATTTTCGGATCTATATTCATGGGCTGTCTCTCTGATTTGCTGGTGAAATCAGTGGCATTAGACATGACAGTAAGAAGCCAGAGAGAGCCAAATAACTTCAAAACGTACTGTAAGCTGTATGCTGTTTTGGTATAAATATTTGTTTTTTCTTCTTGTTTTGCTTCATATGGATATTATGCATATTTTCCTTGTTTCTCTGTGGTTGACAGTAACTATTACTAAGTGTGTGTAGCACAATGTAAGCTTTTTAAAGTAAATCCAGGGTGTGTAGATAAAATACATTTGCTGGACGTCAGTACAGATCACATGGACATTGAAAGGATAACGAAGCAATACTGTGAGCAACTCTGTATCCACAAATTTGATAACCTGGATGCAATGGACCAATTCCTTGAAGAATACTATTTGCCAAAACTCACATAAAGAGAAAATAGACAACCTGAACAGGCCTATATCTGTAAGAGAAATTGAATCAATAATTTGTTACCCTTTAAAACAGAAAGCATCAGGCCCAGATGGGTTCCCTGATGGATTCTACCAAACATTTAAGGAAGATATTATACCTATTCTCTACAGTCTCTTTCAGAAGATAGAAGCAGAAGGAATACTTCCTTACTCATAATATGAGGCCAGCATCACTCTAATACCAAAACCAAAGACATTGTAAGAGAACTATAGCCCTATGTCTTTCATGAACATAGATGTAAAATCCTCAAATATTAGGAAATCAAACCCAACAATGTATAAAGAATTACATACCACAACCAAGTAGGATTTATCCCAGATATGCAAGAATGTTTCAACATTTTAAAATCAGTTAATGTAATCCCTCAAATTAACAGGCTAAAGAAGAAGCACATGATCATATCAACAGATACACTAAAAGCATTTAACAAATCCAACAGCCATTCATGATTAAAAACTCTCAGCAAAGTAGGAATAGAGGAGAACTTCCTCAGCTTGGTAAAGAACATCCACAAAATGCGACAGCTAACATCGCACTTAATGGTAAGAAATTTGAAGCTTTCCCATTAAGATTAGGAACAAAGCCAGGATGCCCCCCTCTCATCACTTCTTCTCAACATCTTACTGGAAATTCTGTCTACTGAAATGAGATAAGAAAAACAAAAGGTGTACAGACTGGAAAGGAAGAAATAAAACTGTCTTTGCAGATGACTGGATTGTCTATGTAAAAAAATCCAAAAGAAATGACAAAAACCCTCCTAGAACTAATAAGCAACTATAGCAAGGTTGTAGGATACAAAGTTAATATACAAAAGTCTATCCTTTTCTATATACCAGCAATGAACAAATAGAATTTGAAATTAAAACTCAGTAGCACTCCCTAAAATGAAATATTTAGGTGTAAATCTAACAATATGTACATCTGTGTGAGGAAAACTGTATGAAACTGATGAAATAAAGAACCAAATGAATGGAGAAATAGTGAATGTTCATGGATAGAAAGACTCAATATTGTCAAGAAATGATTTCTTCCAAGTTTGACTTACAGATTCAGTGTAATCTCAACTAAAAACCCAGCAAGTAGTTTTTTGGATATCAAGGAACTGGTTTTAAAGTATAAATGGAGAGACAAAAGACCCAGGATAGTCAACATAATATTGAAAGAGAACAAAGTCAGAGGACCCATGCTTACTTGAAGACTTACATTAGAGCTGTAGTAATCATGACAGCAAGATGGTGGTGAAAGAATAGAGAAATAGATCAATAGAACAGAAGAGAGAGCCCCAAAACAGACCCACATAAATATAGTATCTGATCTTTAATAAGGGAGGAAGGCAATTCACTGAGGAAAATATATTTTTTTTTAAACAAATGGTGCTTGAAGAGCAGGACATCACATGCAAAAAAATGAATCTAGGTATAGACCTTACACTCTCCACAAAAAGTAACTTAAAATAGATCACAGACTCAAATGTATAACACAGAAGTATAAAACTCCTGGCAGATAACAGGAGACAATCTGATGACCTTGTAATAGTGATACCTTTTTAAAAATAATATCAAAAGTTAGATCCATGAAAAAATAATTGAGAAGCTGGACATGATTAAAGTTAAAAAAATTTTTTGCTTTGTGAAAGATATTATGAACAAAATAAGACAGGTTACAGACTGGAAGAAAACATCTGTAAAAAACACACCTGATGAAAGACAGTTATGCAACACATAAAAACTCTTAAAACTCAACAAGGAAATGAAAATCTTGATTTAAAAACTGGCCAAAGGTCTTAACAGAGTATTCACTAAAGAAGAGTGTACTCTTGGTAAATAAGTGCATGCAAGATGTTCCACATTGCATGTCATCAGGAAAATGCAAATTAAAACAACAGCAAGATACGACTACACTTGTATTAGAATTCCCAAAATGTGGACTGCTGATACCACCAGATTCTGGTTGGGATGTGGAACAGCAGGAACTCTCATTCATTGCTGCTGTGAATGCACAATGGTATAACAACCTTGGAAGACAATTTGTCAGTTTCTTACAAAGTTAAATGTACTTGAATCCATAAGATCCAGCAATTGTGCTCCTTGGTATTTACCCAAAGAAGTTGAAAATGGGTGTCCACACAGAAAACTGCACATGGATGTTTATAGCTGGTTTATTCATAATTTCCCAAACTTGGAAGCAACCCAGATGTGTTTCAGTAGGTGAATCAATAAATAAACTGTGATACCTCCAGATAATTTATTATTCAGTGTTAAATAGAAATGAGCTATCACACCGTGAAAAGACAGGAAAATGACATTCTGAAAAAGGCAAAACCATGGTGACAGTAAAAAGATCAGTGGTTACCAGGGCCTGGGGGAAGGGAGGGATGAATAGGCAGAGCACAGAGGATTTGCAGAGCAGTAAAACTATTCTGTATGATATCAGTACTGTAGTGGAGGATACATGGTATTATACATTTGTCCAAATGGATAGAATGTCCAACACCAAGATGAACCCTAATATAAACCATAGACTTTGGGTGATAATGATGTGTTATTTATCACTGTGGGTTCAGTGATTGTAACAAATGTACCGCTGTGGTCGGGGATGTTGATGATGGGGCAGGTGTGCATGTATGGGGGAGAGGAGATGTGGGAACTCTGTATTTTCAGTTCAGTTTTGCTATGAATCTAAAACTGCTCTAAAAATGTATTTTTTTTTAAAGAAAGGTACACAACTGCTTCTGTAATAGCAGTGAAAGAGCTCCACATGAAAATCCAGTATGCTGTATTTACCTTGAGTATCTTAACCAAATTAGCATGCCTTGTTAGACAGTAGATGTGAATAGTTGGCATGTGACTTCCTTTGGGGGAAATGTTTTAGTGGTACTCTGAGATCATACACAGCTAGGAATGTTAGTAAATACTCTTGGAAGGTTTTATTACAGTGGAACCCACTTAATTCTCCTATCCCAGTGGAATCCAAAACTGTGCAGCTTAAGTATTTACTGCAATTATTAGAGAGTGTTTATATTACATGCATTCTAAGTTTTGTTTTCTGATTTCTTTCAGAATAAGCAGTAAACATTAGAGTCACATATCCTTAAAAGCAGTTATAGTAAGGCATGTGAGTAACATAAAGTTGCCAAAGGTCTATATGGCACAAAAGTGTATCCTGCAGAAAAATAAATTTAGTCAATTGCAGGACACAGTCTTTCAGATGTGTCTTCAGATAGCAATTCAAAACATTGACAAATAGCTCAACTTAAGGAAATGGAAAGTTGACATTGATCTCAGAACTATATTTATCAGTCTAGTCACTTGTTAACTCACCTACTACCAGTTTGGTAACTTAACTCTCATTTCCTCAGCACAGCCATCTCTAGGACCATTGTTTTCTGTAGCGAATAATGGAACCTGATCAAAACAGAAATATAGAAAATACTCACTTGGTTTAATGATTTAAGCAGAATCCATAGGAAGAAAATGATATCAATGTATTGATTGGCTGATATGATAGTGAGTTGACTTACATGTGGTACATTATTTATTATCATTTATTTGCATTTAGCAAAAGCATATAGTAAGATTTAAATCTAAAACCTTCTGAACTCACATGTGTAACATTCTTTAGTTTCTAAAATTTACAGATACATACCTAATTACATTATTTGTCTATTTTGTTCCTTAGCATTAGAAAACTTCATTTTCATATGACTTCACTTTAGTATAATGGTGGGGAATGTTGCTATAGATATTACCTGTAGGACTTTTGCAAATACAGGACTTTAACATTTTGAAAAATATCCTCTACTTCCTCAAGAAATGTAAAATTATGGTGAAAATGGTTGAAGTAAGGTATGATATGATAATTTTCATTGGGTATAAGACAAAGTCAATCACCATTGACTTCCTTGGTAATATATCATCTATTTCAGGACTAATTTCTTTTGAAATTGATACTCGGGTTAGTCTCAAGTTAATTCGTAATGTGCACTATGCTTGATTAAATTAAATGTGGTGCATAGTTGCAATCTGCTTCTTCAAAGTGGGCTATCATGATGTGAATTACCTTTCAGTCACCATCGATTGTCAATGCTAATGCAGAGGGGCAGAGTTAATTTAAGACAGCATATATTATTTTTCTTATAAAACTAATGGTGTACTTTTATGTTGAATTTTAGCAGAAATATAGTTTATTTTTTTGGATAAATTGAAATGAAAGAAGTGATCGACAAGCTTTTGTAAGAAATGTGTAAACTCCCATCTCAAATGCAGATGTTTGAAAAAATGCCCATGACATACTCTATGTTGATCTAATGAAATTACTAACTTATGTACTTATTGTACAATTGTGCAGTTAGTGACAAAATTAAGGTAGACTTATCACTCAGTTGTCACTTACGGAATATATTCAGGCGGAGCTACATAACAAGTTAGATCACTTGGTGGTTGTCTTATTTTCCTTTCATCATCAATTCTACTCAACAGGCGTTTACTGAGCACTTAATTTGAAGAAGCCACAGTTCTACCTAGTAAATTAGTGCTGGTACTGTGAGTGGACCTGGGAGTTGTGGTCTGCCCCTTGTGTTGTTTAGCATCTAGTAACTCGGCTTGAGGGTCCCTGATGGCAGACATTGACCTCTCCTGCTTTTATTTTGTTCTGTCTTTATAATCTGTTCTTAGCTCTTCTTTCATTTCCTGGCTTAATCCTGCCATTTTACCCCAAACCGCATGCTTCACCATATTGGAGCGCTACTACTTCATATATTTCTCTTTCTCTATGTTCTTGTTTAGGTCGTTCCCTCTCAAGATATATTCCTGCTTCCTTCTCCATATGACCAAATCAAGGCATAGGGCAATCAAGGCAGGGCTCTACAAAGAATTCCCTAACACCAGCTGCCTGCCTTTCTTCCCTAGAAAGGAGAGATTGGCCATTTATCTGGGTTCCCACACAACTTTATTCATACACATTTAGCACATTCCATGATCATAAATAAAACATTAGCTATGTACTAATTGTTAGCCACTAGCATTATCTTGGCTAATTCTCAATATCACCTTACGAAGTTAATACTCTTATCTCCTTTTTATGCATGAGAAATCTGAATTACACAGTTTGTCTGTTTTCCAGTCTTAATCAGTTCTGAAAGTGGCTGAGTCATCATTCAAACCCAAGAATTCATTTTAAGAATCAGCTCTCTTAACCAGTGTTCTACTGAGCATCTACAAACTGTATTATAGGTAGTTACATATGTATACTCCTTTACACTTTTCTTTCCCCACCTTGGCATTGATTTTCTTAAGTTCAGAGACTGTATTTGTATCCCTGTTATTCAAAATATACTAACCAGTATTTGATAGATGCTTTGTAAATACTTGCAGAGTGGTTGTCAAATAGGCAAGCTACAAGTGTGCCACGTCTTATAAGGTTACTTTAGTAATCTTGTTCTGAGAAATTTATAGAAATCTTGCTTTTGCCTTCAGCTCTTCTAAACATAACAGAAACATAAAGTGGAAACATTAGCTGTTAAAATTTTGGTATGACGACAGAGAAGGGGGTCAGTGGATCTTTAATCTGAAAGAAAATGGCTTAAGGATATTAAATACTAACAGCAAAAAATTAACATGGGTGGGGCATAAACGTTCTGACTGCAGTAATTTTGATATCATGGGATAATGGTTATAAGAAGCTATAACACCTCTTGTGTAACTTAATAATGTAGCTTTCATGCTGTTCCAGATGGTCTGGAAGTTGTCCACAAAGAAGCAGGAGTCAGATTAAGTGACCATTGCTCTAGTGGTTGAGACCGGAGCTTCCAAATCAGCATCTTTTAAAATCTGAGCTCCATTGTATATTCAGAAAGCCACTTAACTTTTGTGAGCCAGGACCTGCCACTTACTAACTATGCAAATTACTTAACTCTCTTCACCTCAGTGAAACCAGGATAAAGGTACAGCCTACTTCAGGTTTTTTTGTTAAGATTAAGTCACAGGACATGCATAAAGTTCTCAGCCCACTCACTGCACATATTAGTTGCTGAACTATAATACTTACTCAGTGTATTTACCTGTAAAGTATAAATAATAACAATAGAGTTATTTGAAGAATCAAAATGAGACAATGAACAGAAGACATATAAGACTATGCTTGGCATGTAAGCTATAAACAAATGGTAGCTGTAAACCATTATATTATCAGATAAACATTCATAAGTTCTTCCAATTGCACGCTCCTTTAAATCTGAGTCATAACAGTTTAATAGCCTATTATATTTTAAATATACTTTTGAATTGAAAATTAGTATAGCACATTACTATGATTGTTGATGTGGTCTATGTGACCCAAACTCAAAGTAAAAAGGCAATCAAATTGGATGTGAAATAGACATGAAACCGATTTTAAGTGAAACCTAAGCAGAGCATTGTGAGGTGTAAGGAAGGTGTATGCTACATTTAAATATGGAGACCACACTGCAATCCACCCGGCCAAGTGAGTAACCCAAGGCTATGAATTAGGAAGATTATTAAAGCAGGCACATAAACACTCGAGGTCCTACCTGGAAAATGTGAGATATTATGGCAAGAATCTTTCTTTAAGGATATAATTTAGTTTATCCATGTGTTTGCATATATATGTTTATATCAAAGAATGTGAATGTTGAAGTAAAAGGGATGAGATTTGAAAATATATATAGGTATGTGTGTCTGTGTGTGTGTGTGTGTGTGTGCATGTGTGTATATACATAAAATCAGTAGAACTACTACCTATGTAGATAATGGGAAAACTGAGTTATATATACATATATGTATGTATATACATATATGTGTATATAACTATGTGTGTGTGTGTATGTATTGTCTCTGAACATTGGTTTCCTATCAAAGACAGTGGGGAATCTGAAAATATTTTTTCTACAAATTGGCTGAATATTTATAATAGGACGCCATCAAATTCTGAATCCTTTACTGTAAGCCAGTCACCTGCTGTCTCACAGGAGAACCCAGCTGCAGCATTGTTTCCCCTGCTAAGCACTTTCTCATACTTGAGCCTCATCACTTCGGTAATCCGTTTAATGTTAGGTTTCTGCCTCTCACAAATAATGTTTACGTCATGTCACTTATTTTCAGTGGTTCCCTTCTTCATGTGCATTGAAGTCCATCTTTTCTTTCTTTTGTACTTTATCCTCCTTACTTTTCTTTCCCATCTCACAGCCAGATCTTCCGTTCCTTCTCACCTTAGACCTTCTACTTCAGTCAACTGGTTCACAGCAGACTCCTTCAAGGCATCTTATTCCCTTCCAGCTAACACTGTCCACATGTTTGCATTTTAATTTTCCAAGTGCTGTGTGCTTTGTTGATTTTAAATGTCATTACCTTTTGCTTTTTAAATAGTTTAGTTTTCTTCATGTCTGCCTGCCATATGCCCTTTCACCCCAAGTACTTTTTGAAGGAATCAAAATAGCGTTTATAGACTTTAAATTTTGATTGCCCATATTTTACATTTTATGTCTTACCCAAGGTGTGAGAAATTGAGAAGAACATCTTTGTGGTTGGTTTCATCTCCAGACATAATGAGAACATACAGAGATCATCAGAGGTTAGAAAATATAAGGAACAATTTTCTGTAAAAGGATTTTAATGATCATTATAATTTACCATCTTTTATAATCTCTTTGCTGCTGATTTTCAAAAGGATTTAAAGGCAATATTAAAAAGATTTTTTCTGTGGTCCTTCCCTTTGTGGAATACTATGTTAGATTTTTCAAAGAATTATATTACTCTAGATTCTGCCACTACATAACTATCTTATTCAAACTTACATTAATCAACTTTAGAGTGACCTTGAGTAAGCTTAATTAACCTCTTTTGGTCTCACTTTTTTCCTGATGGGGTTGGATGATATCTAAATTCCTTTCTAGCTCTCATATTTTTAGCCTATTTACATAAAATTCTTTCTGCATGTGGAGTTCATCTCAGTCCTATCAGTCTACATATTCTTGGTATACCAGAGTGAGTTATCAAGAACTAGAAGACCTGAAAAAAATCACCTGAACAGGGCTGATCTCAGTAGATATATAACTATTAACCATTTCCACATCATCAACCTCTATTGTCTTTAGCACTTTGGCTTGATTAAAGATTTCCCCCCCACTGATTTTTCTGTCTATTTAATCCACTTAAATTTGCATCATTTTGTTTTCTTTTATCTTCACTGCTTGCGGCTTCCTGCCAGTATGAATTTTAAGTCTTATAGTCCCTAATTCTCATCTGCTTAAATGTTATAAATGTTATGCAGATCTTAGCTGCATGATTCCCTCTGGGCATTTTTAAAAGTTTACTTAAAACCATTCCATTGAATTCTACTTCCTTCAGATCTACAAATTCAAGTGTGATTTGATATAAATGTCATAGAAACATGGATGGATATAAGAGTAGAAAAACACATCTGCGGTCCCAGGTCAAGAGAAATTTGATCTGTGTGCACAGCTTCAGATAAGTGGCTTATTGTTGTAATGATTCTGCCTAAAAAGTTGGGGTCAATATAAAACTGCAAGTGTAGAGCTCTAAAGGCAGACTACCGGAGTTCAAGTCCAATATTCACTGCTCACTAGCTTTGTGACATTGAGCAAGATGTTTATCCTCTATCTCATAGGATTGCTATGACGGGTAAATAGTGACATATAGTGAAGCAGCTGAAGTTGCACCTTGTATATAATCCATAGTCAGCCTTCAAAAAATGTTAGCTTATTATTATTAACATATTAAAAGATATTTTTAGAGTAATCCTTTATGTAGACAGGGGAAGATAGCATCCTTATTTTCCTAAGATTCAGAAATAAGTACTCTTTGGTCTAATATGAGTTTATTTTTTTTTTTCACCACAACATCACTTTATTGTTAATGTCACCAACAATGTAAAACCCTAATAGGTACTCTATTCTGATTTTTAAAAAGGTAAAAGATTACACTGGATTAGCTACTTTCTATGAAAGAAACTATAGCAATCACAGAAGAGGGAAAATTTGAATGACCTCCCTAAAAGGTACACTATAAGCAAAGGGGAGTGTACATTAAATCAAATGTCTGTTAGATTCATTACTTTTGAATGCACAGTGACAGTTCTGGAAACTGTATGTGATAGAATCACAAAATGACTTAAGCAGAATTACATTTTGTATGTGATCACCAGATCTTTAAATAATCCTTGCATTTTCCATGTTATCAGTGGTTTTGGAAATTTTTCTGTTTATTACTCCAAATATAAGTTGTTAACAGCATTGAGGTGGAAGTATAGGAAATACAAGGATTGAAATAAAAGTGAATGTGAAAGAGGGCTAATCTACTAGATCAGGTACTAATATGGGTTTAAGTAAATGAAGTTTTATATACATATTTCTAGCAAAATTTATAAAATGGGAATATTGATTATATTATTATTAAATTATTTTCCTTAGTCTGTAAGTACCCTAAAGAATAGGGAGAGGCAAAGCCACATAAAGGAGACTGTAGCTATTATGATGAGAATACCTGCAGCCTCACTCCTGCTACGTTGCGTAAGGCACCTCATGGAACATATCAAAATGAAAGAACATGAAGGAAAATGATCGTTTTTAGCATCATCATCTGTTTTCTTGAGATTTTCCTTGTCTAAAAGAAAGAAATTGAAATGCAGAAATCAATGTTCATGTGATTTTAAGGGCCTGACTTTAACTGAGAAGCAAGTCATTTGATATATGGAAATGAGGTTTTGTCTTTCACATGCTTCAGTCTGTCTGGACAGAGCTGGAGGTGATCTCAGCCCATCTCATTAAGACCATGAGGCAGGTTTGTCATGTGGCACGATTTACCAACACAGCCTTAAGAAATGTTTACCTTCTCCTCTCGTGAATACTCACAGTATTTTTATTTCTACTGACGTTCTACCACTTAACACTCAGAGAACTAGAGATATATTTTCTAGTTTTTTCATATACTTGAGGTTCTTTTCTTCATATATATTAAAAATTATTTGAGGATCAGAGCCTTATCTTATATGTCCTTTAAACCTGTTATTTCTTGTCCAAATCCTGGAATATTTTTTGGTTAACATTTGATGTAAAAAAAAAAAAATTGGCGCAGTAATTGTCTTTAATGTTTCTCACTCCCTGTAAATTCTGTCTTTGCCTTGATCCCCAGGACAGTCATGGGATTAAAAGAAAAAGGCTATCGAACTCTACAAATCAGATGTTTGCCTTCCTTCCTCCCTTCCTCAGCTAAGAATGATGTCATGTCAGCCCAATAATTCCATGGAAAAGCTGAGCCATGGTAGAGTTAACAAAACATGTTGGCCAGATAATTTTAAACTTTCTAACCAGCTTAGTAATGTTCAGGTTTACACAATCAATTCATTTATAATTTATACATAGTGGGTGTTTTCCTTGTTTTAAGCATACACTTGTTAATAAGATCTATGCAGGTCACAGTTGAGCAAAGAGGCCTACAATCTTGTAATGCATTTTGAATCCGCATAAGCTTTACAGTTCTCATTAAAAAGTTTGTACATTACTTACATGCAATTATTCTGAATTAAATGCTAGTATAATTAGGTTATAATAAAAATCTATGTATACCACCTTTCAAAAGTATACATGGATAGACTCATTTAAGTAGAATGTGGATTTTGCTCTTCTTTGCAGCCTAATTTTAATATGACATATACTCAAGTTATACTCAAATGTATATTTCATGTTCTATATAATTTTGATGGATATACCAGGCCTAGAGTTTGTCTGATAGTGTATTCCACTTACCTAAATGTATAGCCTTCTATTAGGTAAACTCTATGAATATACATTAAATATCTCCCTGGGGCCTCCAATTTAATTTTATTGCCTTGTAGCATCATATGAAGTGATCATATTTTTCAACAAGCTGGTTTGCATTAAATATCAAGCTTACTCATTCCCCTGGGTCCTGTTAAATATACTGTTATAACAGCTGTGCTAATAGCTGAATATCAGGTTCTAAAGTTGCTTCATCTTTGTATCATGCATGTGATAGTGTATATGTGTATATCCCTGGGCCCAGAGATATCTTTGCTGTGACTGATTTGGGAGAATAACTTATTAACCTAAGAAGATCAGGCAAATTATATTCTTCTGTGATCAAGGAGCAAAGAGTGGAAAGCAAAACCGTAGGAAAACCTTGAAACAAGAAAACATTGATCTAATGAAGTGAATAATAGTTTTCACATGAATAAGTAATTGCAGCATCTACTTGCTGCTCTGTTTGATTGCAAGGACTGCGGTGAAATTTTACAACTACAGGATTTTCATTGCATTTCCTATAATGTGATATTCTGCAAAATATTGTACAGGATGACCGAACATTATCAATCAAATGGAATTGTCAGAGGAGCCATTCCCTTCTCTTTCTTTAGCTTTTTGAAGTCTGGCCATTCTATGGCCTAATTGAAAAAGTTCTCTCTCAAAGGAATATGTGTCTGGAAACAATGCTGCTTTGATGTTTTAATGAAGGAGTCTCTGAATGGCACTATAGACCTCCCCATTCTGGAACCTTCACTTCTCACACTTAGGTCCTCCTAATTCTGAATTTTTTTCGCTAGACACCGTGCTGTTCTACAGCCTTGATCACATTATTTCTGAAATATTTCTTATAAAAAAATTCATACTCACCTTTTAGGGCTTATTCCATGTTCATCTTCCCCAGTAATCCTTCAATGAACTCCAGACTGGGCTGTAGATACTTTTTTTTTCCCTAATATTTCACTCATGTTATTAACATGATTTGTCACGTGTTTTTCTTTCCTAGGCTTCGTAGCCCAGCACCTAGTACAGCAGTTTCTTATTCATATTTAGACTTTCAAAAAATGTCTTATGAGCAGAATATGATTTAAAAAAATAGATGAAATCCCTGACAAAACAACTGAATAAGAAGGCATGTTTTGGTTGCTGATAATTATTCTTGAGATTGTAGAAGGCTTCAAGATCAAGAAGAACACAGAGGTTTCAATGAAGTTTTCTTTAGTTTTTCTTCTAGAATATAAGTGATAGTTTAACTTAAGTACAAGCTGAAATAAATGTACATTTCTTTTTTTAGATATTAAGCAATAGTTTCCCAAATTAGATTTAGTAGATAAAAAATAACCTGTCTTTTTTGCTATTTGCTAGAGTTTTAAATATGTTCAGAAGTGCCCTGATTGCTTAGTTGTTAGTCATGTACAATTGGCAAGTGTATCTTCTTAAACCAGAATTGTGGGCCGTAATGCTGGGTGAGGCCAGCAGCCTGGCTAAACCTCAGAAAAAATGAGGAGTTGATAATCCTACACCTGGAAATGCTGGCTCATAAACTGTCCATAGCCTTATGCTTTAGACACTAATTTTTAAAACATTGGCATATTTTATTTGAACAAAGTTTATACAGGTCACCTATAGACTGAAGGAAGCCTTACCGCAGAAGGAACTAACCTAGTCTCGTTGACAAGATTAGGGAAGGGGCCTGCAGAGCTCACATTTAAGCTGAGGTCTAATATCTGGGATATTATTTGGCACTTTCTCAGTCTTGCTGAGGGATGTTCTATGCTATAATTTTTTTTCTTAGGTTCATCACCTGAAAGTGAGGAGTGATTTGACTGGGTCCGTGAGTCACTGGGGAGGGTGAGACCAAGGGGATTCTGGAGCAGATTAACCTAGTGAAAGGAGAAAGGAAAGTTTAGCAAAGTGAGGAGAACATGCATCCTGAAAAAGATAACTAGGTTGTCTGTATAGTTTCTACTTTGGTTAATTATTTCCTGATGATTAATATTCATTTATTTGAGTTTCATTGTTGTAATGCAAATTAAGAATTACAAAGCCTAATTTCCCACATTTTTTAATATGTAGTTAAGTGTAAGTTTCTTGAGGGCAGGGACTGTGCTTTATTTGAATTTCTTACATGTAAGGAATGCCACATTAGATTCAACTGTTGTCTGCAAAATACAGTGTATCCTCTGTGATTCCTGTTGGAGTATAATACTGAGGAATATATCACACAGTATATTTCTAATTAGTCTCAATAGTATGCATTTCACTGGTTTCAGACAACTGCCTAGGAGGAAGGGATTTCAGGGTGGTCTTTTAAGAATTGGCAGTCCAGTTAATTTTTAAGTGAGGGTGAAGAAGTTGTGTCAACAGAAAAAAAAAATGTTTTCCCCCTTAATCATTATTTTTGGAAACAATACAGCCAGATTCTTTTTATTTTTATTTTATATTGAAGTATAGTTGATCAACAATGTTGTGTTAGTTTCAGCTGTATATCAGTGATTCAGTTATACATATGCATGTATCTATTTTTCAAATTCTTTTCCTATTTAGGTTATTACAGAATATTGAGCAATGTTCCTTGTGCTATACAGTAGGTCCTTGTTTACTTTAAACATAGTAGTGTGTGTATGTCATTTCCAAAGTCCCCGTTTATTCCTCGCCTCCACCTTTCCCCTTTGGTAACTGCAAGTGTGTTTTCTAAGTTTGTGAGTCTGTTTCTGTTTTGTAAATAAGTTCATTAGTATTTTTTTTAGATTCCCCATATAAAAGATATCAGATGATATTTGTCTTTCTCTGTCTGACTTACTTCACTTAGTATGATAATCTCCAGGTCCATCCGTGTTGCTGCAAATGGCATTATTTCATTCTTTTGAATTGCTGAGTAATATTCCATTGTATATATGTACCACATCTCCTTTATCCATTCATCTGTCAACAGACATTTAGGTTACTTCCATGTCTTGGCTATTGTAAACAGAGCTACAATGAACACTGGGGTGCATGTATCCTTTCGAACCATATTTTTTCTCCAGCTATATACCCAGGAGTGGGATTGCTGGATCATATGGTAGCTCTATTTTTAGTTTTTTAAGGAACCTCCATGCTGTTCTCCATAGTAGCTGTAGCAATCTACAGCCCCACTGGCAGTGTAGGAGGGTTCCCGTTTCTCGACACCCTCTCCAGCATACAGCAGATTCTTATAGATGAAAGATGAAACAACTGGTTTTTTTTTAAGAACTTTTATTGAGATATAATTAACACACAATAAGCTGCATATATTTAATGTGTACAATTTGATATTTTGTTATTAGTAGCGTATATATGGCAATCTCGATCTCCCACTTCATCCCACCCCAGGAAACAACTGTTAAAGTTCTGCTTACCCTATTGCCTTGTCCTATCATAAAAGTAAACTGAAATAAATGTCATTTTCTGTTTTTAGAGAACTAAAGGATATTCCAAATGATGTAGTACTAGTTTAATTATTAAAAAGCAAGAAGAAAAGTATGTTATTTTGAAGAAAAACACTAATATAATAAGTGATGTTTTATACTTTTATGGTCATATGCATGAGATAATAGACTATCTAATATGCGGCATGCCCTTTAGAGATGTTATCCCATTTAATTCCTACAATAATGTGAAGGAATTTATATGATGTTAGGAATTTAAGTAACTTAGCCATGATCACACAGCTTCTAAATGTTAAACATGAGATTTGATTTTTGGTTGCCTAACCCCAAAGCATAGACATTCCTTTAATCACTAAGGTACACTCTCTTTAGATGGGAAGAAACCCAAAAAACATCCATGGATTGGATTTGATACGTTCCTTAGTTATAGATACCAAATTAAAGACATTGCAGCCTTTTATATTTATAAACATTAAAAGTCAAATCCTTTCTTGCTCAGTAAACAACTGCATCAAAGAGATGCCATTGAGAAGCTAGATAGAAGGGAGTAATACTAAAACAGTGGTTTTAAAGGTGGAGTGAGAGTAGGGCAGAATTTTGCCTCCCAGGAGGCATTTGACAGTGTTTATCGACTGTCACAGTGTTGAGGTGAGAGGGAGGGAAGGAGGGGAAAGACAGGGAGGGGAGGCGCTACTGGCATCTGGTGAGTAAAACATCCTATGATGCGCAGGATAGGCCATAACAAAGAATTATTCAACTCGAATGTCAATAGCGGTGATGTTGAAAAATGGGGTTAAAGCCTTTGTATGGAACCTACACATTACTAGATTCTTTTTTGTCTTGTTTGCTTTGATTTGAATTTCTGTTGGGTGAAAAGATCAGTTACTACCAGTATAGCTGCCTTCCAGGATACTGATCGTCTTCTAGAAGAGACATCTTAATTTTTAAAGACCTTCATTCTTGTGATTGGATTTTAAATTAAGTTCAAGCTAAAGAAATGTTCTTTTACATATTAAAATTGAACATGGTTTATTCCTTACTGCAGCAATTTTTTCCTCATTCACTATCTGACAAAGCCACTTATTGTTTCTCGTAAGATTTTCCTGATCCTTGAGACATAAAGGGATGCTTGAGTGCTTCCTTTGAATTAACAGATTTTTGAGTGTATGTAGGACAAGTAATGAAGTTAGAAAGTAATTTAAATCTAAAAAGAACACTATTAATGAAGTTTATGTAGGAGGGAAAATGGTCTGGAAGTTACTATTCTCTAGAAAAAATTAGTTTTATCGTCTTTGAAAAGTACAGATATATAAATTTTATTTTTGCCTCCCAAATATATCTGTGTAATTCCTCTCACTGATATATATTGAATGTAACAAACATTTATTTAGTGTCTAGTGTTTATAAGAAGCCAACAGACAAATATTTAACAACATCTTCTAATGGGAAAATAGCAGCAAATAGAATAGTTTACATGAATGTTAATATAATCTATAAATAGAGGCAAAGCTCTTTAAGATGTGATTGTATCAATGTTGATATAAAAGAAGAGGTTTTCTGTCACACATTTAACTCGTGTACTATTCCTAGACAGTGAAAATAAAAAATCTCTCCTTGCTATATGGATGTTGATATCACAACATGACAATGTAAATTAGTTCCGAGAACCAGGAAACTCGCTGTGGGCTTCTGATCGTTCTGGTGCCCCTGGACTTCTGGCCCCTTCCTTGTCGTACAGAATCTTCCCCCCTTAAGCTCATAACGCCATCCCTCCACCCCCCCCCCCCCCCACACACACACACTTCTCTGGCATATTGATTGCGACTTCTCTGCTTTCTGCCCAGTGTCACAAAACTTCCCTGAGGCAAAGGAACTCAAAGAGGCTGGCTGCTTACTTGGAATTTGGGGGTTGGGGACAAAATATGGGAAGGAGACTACAGGGTTATATCGTTCCATTTCAGGAATGAAATATCCTGCCATAGGTGATATATTTATTGGTACAGTAGAATTGTTCACATTTTATATCATTAATATAATAAGGTCTAAGATGCCGTCGGATTATTGCGTGGTACCCCTAAAAGGCATAGTGAAGCCACATATATGTATTTCAAAAAGCAGTGAGGAGACATTGCCAAGGTGTGAGAGAACTGATCTAACAGACCTTAAGGTTGGCACGTTAGGCCCCCTAAGATGGCCATCTAATCATTAAAGTATACAGGACTAATGCAGCCATCTAGCAATCTGAGAAAAAAATGATTATTACCCCTGCAAGCTGGTGATTTCTGAAATTCTTCCAAATGCCCGAGGAGAAGTGCTGGGAAAATCTGGCCTCAAACTTAGACCCACCCAGGATGTATTGGTCACCATTCCATTTTAAACCACAAGCTGGCAGGAGGAAGGACTATTATTTAGGGATAACGGCTCTAAGAGCAAATCCTCCAGGAAATCACAAACATCCAATTAGCTAGGTCTTTGCTGGCACAGTATGTCAGGAGTCATCATTTCAATTATTTTCTTGGTGTGTGTCTTGACAAAGCATTTTTTTTCCTAGCATTTTTTTTTTCTATCTACTTTACTCCCTTGGGACTAAGAACCAACTGGCCTTTTAATTTGTTGTGATGGAGCTAAAATGGGTATGAGTGTCCTGAGATGAGGGCACTTGGGATGGGATGTGAACTAAGATGTGATTCAGTGTCCTGGGCAGTAGCTTTACTGAGTGGCATGGTCATGCGTGCCTGTATCAGAAAATAAGTGACCAACTTATGGTGAGTCAAGCTGACCTGAGTGTCAGGCCTGCTGAGCCCTTGAGCACAGGTACCAAATGTGCACAGGTAAGCAGGGCGGAAACCGACTCACCAAAGCAGGATGAGGACTTAGTCCCGATTTCAGAAGCTGTCAGTACTAAGATATTGGAGTAAACAGGGAGAGTATTCAGAGGATGATTCAGCACTTGGGATGCAGACAGGGGGTGAGACTTGTACCAAGAGGACAGACAATTTTAGTGCAGGATCCAGCTTCCTGGCATGTGCCAGGCAGATTTCCCCTGAAAAGAGGTAGTGGGTGGAGTGGAGAAGGAAATGAGATCTCAGAACCCAAGGAATGGAGCTGCTCAGATGCAGGATCAGAAAAACCCAACCTGGCATGGAGGAATGCTGCCACTTCAGTGGCACAGGCCATCTGGGTCACCTGGGCATCAGCTTCTGTGGTCCAGCTGGCCAGAAAGAAACCTGGCTCCAAGCTTGGTGCCAGCCATCATGGCTTGAGAACTTCATGTCTGATTTTGGAAATCTAACTTCATTCCAGGCTCCAGCTCCCATCAGAAATGAAGGGTAAGGAGTTTGGATGTGGAAGCTTTCATGAAGTGTTAGCCTTTCTTAGAAACTGAAAACGATACAATCTGAAAGGTGAATTAATGTGAGGTGCTAAGGAAGACACAGTCTGGAGATGGAGAGACTCTGGGTGAGTGGTGGCAGGATGTCTCAAGAGGGAAGAATGCGATTACAACACAAGGCACTTCCTGATGTCAGTTGGTGGGTTTAAGTTTCTGTTTGAGATTCATTTGTATTGATCCACAGTGATGCTCAAGTGAAGCATGTGACCTGGTGCACTGGGCACTTCTCTGAAGCATGTCCTCTTTTGTGACTGTATTGTGCCTCTTCAAAGAGCCTTGTATAACTCTTTCACATTACATCGATTGCTTCCTTTTAAAAAATCCTGTAATGCAGCTGAAAAAATGTAATTGCGCCTTTAAACAGTGGTTGCTTAATAGTCACTAATTGTTTCAAATATGTAGCTCTTGATTTTCTAGATCATTGGAAAGGAGGACTATCCTGTTGCTTTTGTTTGTCTTCTCAGAAACCTAACACAGTGCTAGGCTAAACATGGGATCAAAACATCCTCGGTTTTTTTGTTTTGTTTTGGGTTTTTTTGGTCAATAGATTATCTGCAGAATTCTGCACATTGCCTGGAAACTATTAAACACTTGACACTGCTCAGAAAGTAGTGGTTTGGAAATTTGTGGACTAAAATTTCTAATCCTAAAATTGTAAATGTGTTCTACTTGAACAATGATGATGAATATGTTATTTACCTGTAAAATGAAAACGCTAAAGTGTATGTCATCAAAATTGCTCATGCAGGAACAGAACTAATTCAGGTACCTAGACAGGCTGAACTAAGAGAAAACCAGTCATTGCTTGTGATGCTACTTTGAGTAATGTTGTGTAGTATAATCTATACTGCAGTTTGATCCCATGACAAATATGTTGTGAATCAAAAGGATTTTCCTAAATATTACCAATATGTGGGATTTGTTTCAAAGAGTTGATGCACGTTCACATTCACTTTTCCAGAAAGCCAGTGAAAGAGTGAGCTGTGGAGCAGTGCTGTGCAGTATGAAAAGCTGTATCTGCATTGTCTTCTAGGGTCTATTAATTTAATACTTCATAGCATTTTACTATCAGTATCTTTAGTTATATAAGCTAATTAGAGCTATCTGGGGAGTGTTATTGTAGAGCTAAAGAATATCTGACCCTGTAATTCTTGGAATTACTTCTCTAATAATGACTTCAAATTTATTTCAATGGCAGCTATTAAATGGAATAATCTTAGAATTATAGAAATCATCACATTACATTTTTAAACAATATTCATTAACTGTGAGGCATATAAATATTTTTTCTGATTTTTAAAGGAGTAAATAATGACATAATAAAACAAAAGTAACCTAAGCTGCTGCTTCTTTAGTCATATCATGAATTTTTTAAAAAACCTATAACCTGTAACTTGCTCACCCATTCACTCTTCTCTTTTTCTTCAGATGTAGTAATATGCAGCAGTGAAAGAGTGCTTTCATTCTTGCCTAAGTTTTAGGTTCATTATCTTCAGGGAAAAAAAACTTTCAGTTAAGCTTGATCTCTGATATGGTCATTTTATATGGCCTGAGGTTCTTAGAGGATGCTTTGTTTTTGTTGCCAGGGATGATGATGATGATGTGATGTTTTTGTGTTACCAAAGTTAAATGCTCATTTGAATTTTTTTCTTATCAAGAATGGCACATTTTTATGTTTCTATAATTTTTAAAAAATTTTTATTGGGGTCTAGTTGCTTTACAATGTTAGTTTCTACTCTACAGCAAAGTAAATCAGCTGTATGTATGCATATATCCCCTCTTTTTTGGATTTCTTTCCTGTTTAGGACACCACAGAGCATTGAGTAGAGTTCCCTGTGCTGTATAGTAGGTTCTCATTAGTTATCTATTTTATACATAGTATCAATGGTGCATCTATGTCAATCCTAATCTCCCAATTCATTCCACACCCCTCACCCCCCTTGGTAGCCATACATTTGTGCTCTGTATCTGTTTCTATTTCTGCTTTGTAAATAAGATCATTTATACCAGTTTTTCAGATTTCACATATATTGTTAATATACAGTATTTGTTTTTCTGACTTACTTCACTCTATTTGACAGTCTTTAGGTCCATCCACATTTCTACAAATGACCCATTTTTGTTGCTTTTTATGGCTAATAGTCCATTGTATATATGTGCCACATCTTCTTTATCCATTCCTCTGTTGATGGACATTTAGGTTGCTTCCATGTCCTGGCTATTGTATACATTTTGATCTCAAGTTAAGAATGATATGTCTTTTCTAGTGGTTATATATGGATTAGAGAATTAGGAGTATTTTGCATTTTATTCTTTTAGGATGTATATTTTTCTAAATTTCTAAAATTCCCACGTTTGTATATCTGAATGCAATATACATATATATTGCATTGATGTTAATAAAAATAAAACAATTATTTTTAAAAGCATCTAAAATAAAGGGGAGAAAATATAGTAATGGAGATTTGTGAATAAATGTAGTGCTCATACTAAGGATCAACCTGAGAAATTCTGTTCTCAATTAGATTATTTCTTATCTCTTCTTAGTTTTGTAATTATTATGCAGCATTAATCTATAACAGCCAAGGGATGCCACTAGCATTTTTTTGTTGTAACAGGGCCTCCCAGTGGCCCTGAGCTATGACACATGTAGCTAGTATGTAAGGCTCAGCAACTTTCCCTTCTCAGAATCCATTTAGGTGCACTGATTAACATGAAGACTGAGAGACCTCTGGCAGAGGAGATGTGACTTCTGTCCACAGCTGAAATTTGGATACATCAAAACATATCCTATGAACTGTGGTTGTGAGGTACTGCAATAAAAACAAGATTGCAAACAGGGAAACATTCCCTATAAAGAAAGAAGTCTGGCCTAGTCAGGGGACTGAGCTGTGTGTAGCCACAGGTACAGTGACCCAGACAAGTATAAGTGTGTAAGCAAGAAAAAAAAAAATCTCACACACTCTGGGTATGAGTCCACAAAAACCTGCTTAATCCTAGCACAGTGGCAGAATGTGTTTGCCCTTCAGAAGGGCTTTTGTGGCACAGGCTTGATTGACAGCAGTGTTTGCCTGCTAACTGTGGGTCTAGTTGGTAGAAATCTGCACTTTAGTGGAAATACGGGCTCAAATAAAACCACTGGGGCCAGTGAAAGAGTCCTGATTTGGTTAGAAGGGTAGCATCAGTGTTTTTACATTAACAGTGATGGAAGCCCAGCAGGGATAAGGGCCTGATGTGCATCGGTGGTTCTCTGGCATTGTGGCTGGCAGGTGATGATCACCGAGACACTAGTCAAGACTGTAGTCTGCCCAGAGTGGTTGAGCAGAGAGAGGAATGTGGAAGTGACCTAACTCTGCTCTCTGGAGAGGCACTGGGACTTCTGTATTGTAGGGTATACTGATGCTTTCTGAAGAGAGGGATTTCATGTGCTCACAGTCGAACCTCTCCAGTGTCAAACTTGGCAGTCAGATATTTAACACAAGTATAAACCCAATCACAAGAGTTACTTAACGTATACATCACAGCATTTGTCACTATTTTTTTTTAATTTAGCATTTCTTAAAGAGAAGTTATCAGATTGCAATGGGGAATTCATAAGGATAGAAAACGTACTTGTAATTGTGCTATCCCGTTTACAATTACATGTAAGTAATAGTAATAGCAAACACTATTGAACACTTTAGATTCAGCATCTCACCGTATGATCTCCAGAGCCTATGAGGAAGGTGTTATTTTATCTATATTTTATAAATGAGGAGACTAAGGCAGAGGAAAGTTAACTTGCCCAATATCCCACAGTTAGGAAATGATAGAAAAGGGATTTGAACTCGGTTGGCATGTGTTTAACCACTACATTAAGCTCACTACAGGGAGAAACACGTGACAGTCGAACGCATGTTATATGAATATCAAATGACATATGCCTTTGAGTTTTAGTAATAAATATACTGTTCTCCTTGAGTATGTTAAAGTGATCTATTTAAATCAAGATTCCACCTTAAGTTCCCTGCTATCTCATGCTGGTTCAGATTTACCTTGACACGAGTTAATATGATTGAGTAGTTGGTGGTTTCTTCAGGCAGTCCATTGATCATGACATCCTGAAATAAGTGGAAGGGTTGGAAACTCTGTTTGGGAAAAAAATATTTCTTTTTTAAGAGTTTGTTGTTTTGTCGTTATGGTTGTTGGGGAAATGTCTATACCTCTTACTGCAATTGCTTTAATTAAAGACCAAACGAGACCACTTACAGTTTGTGTTTAAGAGATCCTGAGATAAATTCACTTAATGATATCAACATAGAAATTGATAAATGCTTTGACTTTGTATGTTGTACTACAGTAAAAATCGGAGTTTGATAAAAACTTACAATATTGATTTTGTTATACTAGGGGAGGCAGAATGATTTAAGCTTGGCAAATAAATCCAAAACCAATGTTGATTATTCTAATAAGGTAAAGCTTGAGGCATTTCTCTGGTGGTCAGCTCTGTGACTGTCCTTTGCTCCATCTATGTCTACCTCAACATATTAATAACAGAATGAAGACATTGGAGAGAGAGTGATCATATTTATAGATCCATCCATTCATTCACTTATGCATTAATTCACATTTACTGAGTACCTTCTATATGTCAGGCACTATTTTAGGCTATGGCATATAGCAGTGAGTGAACAAAATGCAAAAATGTCATCACCTACATAAGTTTTTACATTAAAATGTGGAATGGGAGTTACAGAAAAACCCAAAGGAAACAAGTATAAACTATATGGTATATTAGTGATAGGTACTATGAAAAAATAATGTAGGAAGTGGGTAGGAAGTGGATAGGAAATGGTGAGGGCTCACAATGTTATATATAGTGGTACAGTAAGACCTCCTGGAGTACTTGACATGTGGTAAAGATTTCACAATTAAGGGAACATATTCTGATATGTGGGGGAAGAGAAGAAAGAATAGCAAGGGCAAAGGCAAGTGACATTAAGTGTGGCTAGAACTGAGTAATGGGGAGTAATCAGATGTGAGATCAGAGAGGGATGGGGTGGAACCAGATTTTGCAGAACCTTGTCAATCATTAAGGGATGTTGGCTTTACTTGTGAGTGGCAGAGTCAAGGGAGGATTTGGAGCATGGTTGCTACATGACTTTGCTTGTTTTATAAACAGTATGATTCTGGCTCATAGGTAGAAAACATTGTAGGTAAAATATGTTGTTGACCCACAGAGACCTACTTTAGTAATTCAGGCAAGAGGTAAAGGTAGTAGTGATTGTGCTCAGTTTCTGGACATCTGTAGGTTTATTATTGAGGTATTATTACACACAATGTAGTACATACATCTTAATTGCGTGATTTGGTGAGTTTTGGCAGGTGTATACACACATGCAAACAACAACCCAATAAAGTAATAGAAGATTAGCATCATTGCCATGCCTGCAGAGTCCCCTCATTCCCCTTTCCTGTCAATCCCCATTTTGCCAAAAGCAACCGCTGTCATGGTTTCTTTCCCCATATTTTGCCTGTTCGTGTGTCTGTGTGTTTGTGTGTGTGTGTGTGTATGGATAATACACTGTATACTGCCTTATTTCTGGCTGCTTCTTTCAGCATCATGTTTGTTGAGATGCGTCTGTATTTTTGTGGCCACCAGTAGTTCTGTGTTTTTATTGCTGAATGGTATCCCACTGTATGGATATACCACAATTTGTTTATTCATTCTCCTGTTGGTGGACATTTTAGGTGTTTGTAGTTTGTGTTTACTATGACTAAAGCTGCTAGAAACCACCTTGTATGGTTTTTTTTGTGGGCATGTTTTTCTTTCTCTTGGGTAAATAGTAGAAATATAATTGCTGGTACATATATATTTAACACTTTAAGAATCTTCCAGCTTTTCAAAATGTTTTCACATTTATACTCTGCTCAGCAATATGTTTCCAGTTCCTCTGGATCCTTGTAATATGTTATCAGTCTTTTAATTTTACTATTGTAGTATACGCACAAGAGAATTTCATTGGAGTTTTTTTTAGCATTTTCAGATTTTTTTATGAAATAATGAGTAGGATATATGATAATTTGATGTGGTTATGAGAAAAGAGTGGAGTAAAGGAAGACTAAGAATTTTGGGTCTGATTAACTGAAAGTTGTATTGTCCATGAACTGAGGTAAGAAAAAACTGAACGAGGAGCGCATGGGAAGAGGGGAAAGGATATTGAAAATTGAGTATAGAAGGTGTTATCCTATTAGATAAGTTCAAGTGGATATGTCAAGTAGGAAGTTGGCTATGAGAATTTAAGTTCAGGGGAGTTGTCTTTTTGGGAGTCATGAGGATACTTAAAGCCATGAGATTGGTGACATCACTAAAGGAGTAAGTGAAAGTGGAAAAGAGATTAATTCTAAGAACTAATCTGGGTTCCTCCACAATTAGGTTCATTAAGAGAAACCACCAAAGACTTAGAGATGAACTAGCTAGAGAGGAAAGACGAAATGTATGGAGTGTGGCACTCTGAAACCCAAGGAAGAGTTTTCAGCAGAGGAGTGATTATTGCAGCTAAGATAATAGGGGGAAAAGGGAGGTGGTGGTCAGAGGGCGAGAGGCTTGAAACTGATAGTACTATATAGGATTCTAGTTCTTAGTCATGGGAAATGATTGAGACAATGGCTCTATTAAGATGATGGAGAAGATCACAGGAAGAAAGGAATTTAAGGGACAGAAAAGCCAGTGTGCTTGGAAGTATGTTGGAACAAATGACAAACAGTTTGGAAAAGTTGTATATATCAAGCCTAGAATAATAGACTAAATCTATCAATCTGCCAATTAACAAGAAAAAAAGAGGAAGTTCTGAATTTAGATCTAATATTCTAACTGCACCAGGGAAGTCATGATTTAACATTAGACCGTATATACAGAACTTAATGGATTTAGTTTGACTGCATACTTAGTAAGGGTTTGCCAATTAGATTATCAATAATGTTTTCCAATAAAGTTTCTCAGAAACAATTTGCCAAAAAACATTATTAATTTTAATCTGCAGTAAATAATGGCAACCAAAATAAGGAAGGCTTTCCACTTTAACATATGTAAGTAACATTTAAATACAATGTTCTTTCACATATTCTATGTAGAACATATCACAGGAAGAGAGATTAGGATTATGAGAGAATTTCAAACCATCTCACGTGATGACTGTTCACAGACAGACATTTTCATGTATTTCCCTTAAGAAAAAGAAAGAAATTAAGGGAAAACAAATGTGACATTTAATATTTTTCCTTGAAAATTAGTGATGAGAAAATGTAGAGATACCCCTTTTTTTACAGCAGTAAAAGGTTTTATATTTCAGCGATTCATAGCATTGCTTCATCACCAATGTGATCCTTGAACATTTTTGAAAATGAACAAACTGGAGTTAACCTTACAGAAAAGGCTTATATTTTATGGTTCTAAGACACCATCAACTATGTTATACCATTATTTTATGTAGCAAGCTGCCCTTGAAACTATGACATGACTTCACTTTTAAGATCCATCTTCATTTCAGAAGTATTAGAGTATGAAAAATGTTTAATTTATATTAATAATACATAACAATTAAAAACTATACTCCCTCAACTTCTTGTTTTTAATAATGTTGGTGTTTTAATAATGTTGATGTTTTAGTGTTCTGTGTATTTTCCAAATATCCCAAATTGGCATAGAAATATATTATGGAAAGCATAGACTTTCCTATGGAATATCAAATACTGTGTACAAAAATTGTATTTTTACTATAGTTAGAAGTTGTGTTTTCCCTAAATAATTTTTCAAAACAGGTTTAGCTCTTTGAGATCAGTGACAAAATTCTTACTGGAATGATTCTAATTATTCAGGCAAATGCTGTTCTTGTTGCATTAAGCCTATTTCTTTTGATGATTAGTAAGAAAATGGAGATTCTATAAAAGGTATACCATGTATCCTTAATACTCCCATCTTCAAGTTTGCAGTAAGAAGTCCCCCTGGCTGTGTTGTAAAGTAATTCATGTACTTCTTATGCCTTCTGGTTTATGGATGGCTTTTGTCAGCATGTTTCATCTTTATTAGATCTTCCTTGAGGTCATATTAGACTGTCATGGGAACAGCATGCTTCTGAGATATTTGTGTAATGTTGATTAATGTGACATTGTGTGGTAACTTATGTGGTAATAGCACATTATCGTTTAAAAAATAGCTGAATGAAGGATGTTTTAACTTTAATTCAGACTCTCTTCTGAAGAAAACTGAAAACTTGGCTGTAAAGATACAGTTGGATGAACACTGTTTTTGTGTGAACAGCTAGAAAAAAGCTGGATTTGAGCCTTAAGTAATTTCAGTGGAGAATAAGGAAGTAGCACTTTAAGAAGGAGCTGTGAAGTAGATATTCCTCACCCCAAAACGTGTGGTAACTGGTAAGCTTGATGCTTTTCTAATTACTGAATGCCAGCTATGCGTAGCTGTAGCAGTTATACGTCCCACTTAAAGATCAGACTAAAGTAAAATGATAAATATCTGGGTATTATTTAATCTCATGAGTTACCGCTTCTTATGAATGGAGTAGAAAAATATTTTTTCTAAAAAAACACTAGGACTTAAAAACAGACTTCCATATGGCAGTATTCATAAGTATTTCCCAAGAGAATGTGGCTGTGACACGAAACTGTTTTATTTCTTGAAGTGATTAGGTATATAAAATGCTTTTTTGGTTTGAACTACATATTTACTTTTCTGATTCTTCACCTTTCCATTATGATATTGCCAGTGGGAGGTGGGGCTGAATAGTCAGCTGCTTTTCTCCAATACTGAATTACGAGTGAATTCAGTTTTGCTTCAGGTAGAAAAACCTTTCATAGGACTATTCTCCAGGTAAGTATAGTGGGAAAAACTAATATCAATGTGTGTGTATAACATAGTGAGACTTACAGAATGAAGTTCAGCAGTACTGGTTATTTATATCTCAGCAAAGTTGAAGAAGTTTCTCTCAGCTGGTCTCTCTTGAGGCATTTAATAGCATCTCGCTCAATGCTTTGGAATGCCCAGGAAGCAAGCCTTGGGGCACAGTGGTCAGCACCAGCCTTGTATTTTATTTGGCAGTAAGACAAAGAGTTGACCTGAACATCTGCCTGTGTCCTACTCTATTCTGGTTTTAGTAACAGTATAATTTTGTATTGGTATCATCCCCCCCTTCCACTTTCTCTGGTGCCATTCCAGCATGGATTCTGCCCTCCTTCTCATTGGATCTCTATGTAAAAATCTTTGAAACTATGAGGACAAGATGGCCATACCTTAGGAGATGTTCTAACTGACCAAGGGACTGTGGTTCTCTTTCTCCTCAAGATAGAGCTGCAGAATTTTTCAGCTGAGATCTTTGTGAGGTCAGAGTAGTTTTTTCTTCTTTTTTAAAAGTTTAAACTGAACCCTGGTATAGGCATGATGCAATCATAGGAATAGATTCCCATGACAGGGGCAAAAGGTGCCAGTGTCTTTGAGGTCTTTTTATACACAACTGGTACTCTCATTTATTTATGCCCAATACAATTTTTAAAAAGACAAGGTATGGTTAAAATAATGATACATCCCAATGATTAAAGTGAATAGAAATGAGAAAAAAAGGAAACAACACTAGGGAGTTAAAATGAAGCCAAGAGTAGATTTAGAAAGTTGAAAGGTGTACTCAGCAATGTAAGTTAGAAGAAAAAAAAATCTAGCTTCTACGGGAAAGAGAAAACAAATTATTTACAAGATTTGAAGTGGTGATGCTACTAATGCTAATTTCTCAAGAGGGAAAAAAAAAGACCTTTTATTCCAACTATAGATACATTGTTTTCACAGGGAGCCGCTGTGATGAGGTTAACATCCTCAAGAAAACCCCTCCAGTGACTACAGTAAAAAATGATTGTAGGCATTTTTCTTATTATCTACATTTAATATGAGCCTGTGAGTGATAGAAACATGGAGCCTAGTAAAATGCAATTGTGTGAGGGTCTGTAAAAAGTGATCTCTGACAATAAAGGGTTATGATAGTCTGATTTTGTTCCCAGTATAAAAAATTAGAAATCTAGAGAAGCTGGCAAACTTGTCCCTACAGGCCAGAGTAAATCTGTTTGGTCTCCTGTGTCATATGGTCTCTGTCACAACCATTCAGCTCTGCTGTGGTAGCATGAAAGCAGTCACAGATAATGTGTAAATGAATGGGTGTAACCATGTATCAGCAAAACTTGATTTACAAAATCAAGCAGTGAGCCAGATTTGGGTTTTTTTTCCCTAAGTGCAAAGGACTTTATTTTTTTTAATTAATTTTTATTGGTGTACAGTTGTTTTACAATATCGTATTAGCTTCTGCACAGCAAAATGAATCAGCCATACATATATATGATTTCCCTCCCATTTAGGACACCACAGCACATTAAGTAGAATTCCCGGGCTATACAATATGTTGCCCTCAGTTGTCTATATTTGGTTCTTGAATCACAGTTCGTCAACTCCTGATCTGAAGAAATAAGGTTTTTTATTCACTTTGAAGTTTTCTTTGTGTCTGTAATTCCTCAGAACAAAATTTTAGTAAGCATTAGAAAACAAGGATTAGAAACACATATATTTTTCAGTTTGAGGACCTGAGACAAAAATTCTATTACCATGTAAGGGTAATACATGATACAGTCCCTTAACCAGAAGTCTGGTTTGACCTCTTCCTATGAAAAGTAAATCATTCAACCAGAGCTTCCTCACCTCTGAGTAAGAGGTAATCGGCATCAACATCTTTTGCCCCAAATTCTACATTCTACTGAAAAACAACGAATGCTGGTAAATCATGTGCACCCAGGAATGGCCAGTGTGGATCTTGGCTCTTCCACCTGCCAGATCTGTGAACCTGAGCAAGTTACATCACCTGTCTGTTAACTTGATCATCTTATCAGAGAATGGACATAATATTTCCTTCTTCACAGGGTTGCCATGAGGCAGACTACTTAGCCATTAGCTGAATGATTCACAGGCATTAATAGATGGTGGTTTAGGCCCCTGATATGTATGCCGGAAGCCTCAAATTGTTGACCAGGGGGGCTGTATAAAACATATAGAACTATTTAATTGGCTGTGCAAAACCTGGGCTATATAAGCATCTGAGATGCAAACATGAGAAAATATGGTGACTATACATGAAAATACGGATGTTAGGGAAAAGAAAAATAGGAAGGCAAAGATCGGCCACCTTAGGCCTGCAGTGTTGAATGGAAGTGATCGGCTGTCCACGTTAGCAGGGCATGTGGCTCGCACCTGCCCAGCCTCGCCCTGATGCGCAGGCTGGCTTCTGCTGACGTTCATAATCCAATTTGTCCTGCTGCCTTTCTTTTTGCAGTGCCCAGAAGAATAGAAGTCCTTCTTGGTACCATTTCTACAATTTTTTCTTTTCTATTCTTGGTCCACTTCATTTTTTATATTACTCACATAGTTCTTGTCAGGACCCCAGAGAGTAGTGGCTTAGAGAGTATGTAAATCAAGAAATTAACGGGAGTTCTGTGATCAAAGAATTTCTGGTTAAATAAGCTTAGAGATGCTGAAAGAAGCAAAGAAACCAGGTGTCTTTCCTTTGGGCCTCTCATTATCTTTTAATATATTAATATTTCCAGGCTTCAAGATAGGAGTGCACGCTACAGCTTTCTTGAATTGGTTTTAACAAAGAAAACAAACAATCATCCTTTAATTTTAATGCTTCATGTGTTAGTGGCCACTTAGCCATTGAACACATTTCTCCCATAGAACATGATGTGGGAAACACTGCCTTTACCATTCCAAAAATCCCCATAGATTTTGTAATTTTAAGACAAACATTCTAGATGTATCCGTTGCAAATAGCATCTACCGATACTATTTCAGGGAATATTATCCACTGATTACCTGATGATTGAGCCTACTTTATAATATTGCTGCATAATAGCAGTATTGATAGTATAAGAGTAATATTGTAAAGTTTAATTGAATACTTATAGGCAGTGGTTAAGCTCTTTGCTGGATTATCTCATGTAATCCTCACAAAAAAATACCGTGAAATGGTTCATCTTATCCCTATCCTACAGAGGATGAAAATGAGGCACAGAGAGGCTAAATAACTTGTCGAAGGTCACACAGCTACTAAGTAAGGCAACCAAGATCTTTAGCCCTCACTTTTAACTGCTGGACTCCACTGTCTTGGCTAAATGCAGTGGCAGTTGGAAAATATCTGCCCCAAATTATTTCTAAATTAGTGTGATCTTAGACCGTATTTCTTTCACTCAGTAATTATGTGTGAAGATAATTACTTCATACTCAAAACTGCTTATTGAGAATAACACTAGCTTTTAAGCATAAAACTTCAATAAAGATAGAAAAGTATATCTTACCTTTCATTTCTTTTTTTTCTAGGACATATATCTGGCTAATTCAGTAAGTTTATAGAATTGCAGTGAAACTTAAGAAGAGGTCGTGAAGCATAGCTACTTAATAGCTTTAAAATATTATATGATCTGATAAGGTGGTTTCTAAAGACACATGGACCTCTTAAGGCACAGATTTCCTGATTAGCCCCAAACTGCTCCCAATTTGAAGCAATAAAAGCCAAGAAAGATCAACAAAAGCTACACATAATTTGATATTCCTCTGTGAGGTGATAGAAATTTAATGTGCTTAATAAATAGGTTCTTTATGCCTAAATTCCCTTTATCCTCATGTCATCATTGTCTACTTTCCCTGGAGTCTTGTGTATGGTTTTGCCCCAAGAGGTACAAACTTGCACTTCATTAAATGCAAAAATATGACAGAGTATTGGGAAGATGTTCAGTGAGGTCCAACAGTAGTCAATAAGTTAGAAGAAAATATTTGTTGTTCAGTAGATTGGTGGAGAACAAATACACAAAATAATTATAATAAAATATTATTCTAATTGTATAGATACATACAGAAACATAAAAATATACATATGTACATACTGCATTTCATGGATACCAAGATGCTATTAATTGTAATATATATCGACATTATCAGAACTTTTAACAGAAAATATAAACATTGTATCAAATACACAACAACATTCTTTATAAAATACATTCAGATTTCAGGCATAATAAGAATTAAAATGTAGCTTATGATGGAATCTGGCTGAGATGGAATTAATGGATTGTTGCCTCATCAGATGTGGGGGTTTGGTAGAATGAGAAAAGGAGAAGTTGAGGTTGGTTCTAGTTGGTTGGGTAAGGGCAGGGGTTGGTGGATCTGGGAAGCAAATGGAAATTGTAGCACTCTATAAAGTTTGTTTAAGCAGTTCTTAAAAGTGTCAAGTTGAAAGCCTTGTTGAGTTAGTTGGGGTTACCTTTAAATGGGTCACCCTCTAATCATGCCTTATTTGTCCCTCTGGTGTATTTACAGGTACTGACGATGGATGGGCATCATTAGGTATCTCTTATTATATTGTCCCACAAATATCTTAACCGTGAGTTTTTCAGAGTAATATTTTTCCATTCATGTCTACAGGGTGATAACTATTTGAGATTTCATGACCATACCTAAGTGTTCATGTTTCACTGATATTATTTCATTAAGTCAAAACATGATTTTCTTCCAGAAAAAATAATGTTTTTTACTTAAATAACATATTTTTCTAGTTCTGAAAATAATTCATAATCAAAGACAATTTGGAAAATGTTGGTTAAAAAAAAGATAACGAAGTCATCTATAATTGCACATCTACCTACCTATAAATACTTAATTTGAAATGTTTCTAGACTTTTTTCTTTACAAATTTTTTATATAAAATTGAGATCAGTTATAGTTTTAACTCTTCCCCATTTAAAATGGACACTGTGAACATGTCATTATTTTAAAAACAGATGTTTAGTCTGGGTAAATAATAAAGCATATATGCAATAGTTTGAATGAAATAATTGTTTATTTCATAAAACTGAGTCTTGTTTACCCATGTTATTTGACTGACTTCAGAGAGGGGAGTTTTATAACATTTAGTTTTAAGGAAAATCTGATGCTATATAAAAACCCAGCAAGAGGAAAGGAGATCTAATTATATCTCTAACCTGCTGTATTTTGTAATGTTACATAATACAGTGAGCTCAGGTGGCTCCAGATATTTACAAATTTGAACAAATTGTACAAGTTGCAGTTGGCAAAATTCTGTAGTATTTCTGAAAAAACTAGTGATTCATAATTTCAGATCATTTTCAGAAATCTCCTTAAACTTAACGTTTGCTAGACCATCTCGGGACCTTAAAGATCAATAAGAATATTCCAAATTGATAAAACTCTTCAAGTCGTGAGTTTGCCCTGACTAAAGAAGTTTCTGTAGCATCATAATCCATTCATTCTCCTTCCAAAGTGTCTGATATCCACAGTGATGTTAAAGAATAGAATTGCATAGAACTTTTAGAAATGAATTTTAGAATTCAGAAATGAATTTAAAGTGATTTATGGTACTTATCATTGGGCTCATGATTTTAAACTCCATTTTGATAAATATCAGGTATTTCAAAACAAGTTGTTTTGAGCTTGACCATTTAGAGTTATGCCTAGTATAAATATAAACTGTTGTCCACTGGCTTGCTAGGGTGCCTCAAAATCTACTGCCTTCAACCATCAGATAAATGTCTTAAAGGTCACTTTAAAATTTCTGGTGCTGGACAAGGAATGGCTGCCAGTGAACACGTGACTGACTACTTTCTAGAAGGCTGCTTTGACAGGCAGGTGTATAGAGCATTGGTAGGATAGAAATAAGCAAGGCACTTAGGGCAACATGATTATGTTGGTGAGAGAGAAAGCTGACAAAGAATGTGACAGACTCAAAAAAGGAGACAGAAAGAAATTCCAGTATGTAAAAATTAGCTAATTCTTGTTTTTCCCGGAGATGGTATTTTTAAAAACACTCTTGCCTTGTGACTTTTCCATTTTCTGATATATGCCCTACATATATCTTGTGGAAATAAAGAGGTTTTTTTTTTTGTTTGTTTTGTTTTTTTTGCATGGATGTGTATTTGTTGAGCATTTATAACAAAATCTCAGACCGTCATTTCAGAGATCTGTATCAGTCATCAGGCAATTGCTGAGGAAATACTGTCTAGGATCCATTTCTAAAGTTGGATGGTGGCATAGTAAAGAGAATAGTTTCTTACTTTAGTTCTGGTAATGAATTTGTAGTACTAGTTATGGTATAAGTTGCACTCATGGATAATATACTACCTAAAAGCAAGGACTGGGCTCTTCAGTCTGTTATCCTTTCCTATGTGTAGTTTGGTGACTCAGAAACACTCAAAAGTGCAAGGAGATGCCGTTGCATTTTAAGACAAAATTGATGACCTAATCAATGTTAAGAGACATTGAGAG
Source organism: Hippopotamus amphibius kiboko (assembly GCF_030028045.1). Classification (NCBI taxonomy): domain Eukaryota; kingdom Metazoa; phylum Chordata; class Mammalia; order Artiodactyla; family Hippopotamidae; genus Hippopotamus; species Hippopotamus amphibius. The sequence continues at coordinate 31,849,070 of NC_080191.1, forward strand.
AGAAATCTAAGACTTGACTTTGGTTAATTGGATTGTCTAGTTGTTCTCACAATGCAGGATACTGATTCATCAATATCACTGGCCACTTAGAATGAACTATCGCAGCTCTCCATGTGCTTTACTTTATTACTGCCTTTCACATTTGGAGGATGCAGCTATTATGCTATGATACTTTCTCGGCCTGAAAATGTTCATGATTTATTGATTTAAAAAAATAATGGAATCTATCATTTTCATTTTGATTTATTTCTAATTGCAAGAAGGATGGATTTAGTTAAAATATTACACTGGAAAAGGTGCTTTATTTTTGTTTATACCTGGGGAAAAAAAAGATTGTACAACATCTCCATTTGTCTATCAGTACGTGCAGCTTCATTGTCTTTTCTTTATTCCAGTAGTCACCTCAATAAATCACTTATTTTTAATGTCATTTATAAAGATTATATGTTATTGCATTTCCAGTTACAAAGCAGCATTAATGGGAAATTGTTAATGGAAACTTGAATCATCTAAATTATCCAGAATTTCAAAATGACAAATCTATTATTTATTATGAATAATAGTCCTGTAGTTTAATATAGCTACCATTTTTTTTCTTTTACAAATGATAATCATTCAGCCTGATTCTTTGCACAGTGCAAAAGGAGACAAATCTTAACCAAGATAGGAATGTAGATTTTCAAAGACGCCATCTATTCAGTTCTGCATATAGGCTCATTTCTTGCCTTGTGAACCATAACAGAAAATAGAATTAGAATAATTTTTATTTTACTGTCTTTGTATCCATTGTTTTCTCTTCATTTCCCTTATGCATCAGTGCATGATTAAGTAAATATTGTTCTCCCGAGTCTAGATATGCAGGTGGTATTTGCTTTGAATGTTTCATGGAGGTGGAGGTTAATGGGTCTGGGCTTTTTTTTTTTATCATTGTCTATAGTTTGATGCTATCACCTTTTCCTCTTTGTATTTCCATCAATAATAGAGCTAATATCAGGGAATCAATTTCTACATTTGTTCAAATATCAGATAATATGCACCTTATATTGATCTCGTTGTGTGACTGAAACATTATTTTTCATTTATATTGATCTTTGAGACCAGAAGTCTCTACTTAGTGAATATCACCTGTAGCTATCATCTCATCCTTTAGCTGTAACAATGTTCTACCTGCTAGATTATCAATTCTATATGTTCTTAAACATCAGTATCTATATAGGGTATAGAAAAAGGTCTTTCCATAAAGAGACAAATTATTTGCAAAATACATTTGATTATTACAGGAGGGTTTTACAACAGCTTCCTATGACAGTCACAATTCAGTTTTCTGTGTGTGTGTGTACATGTGCACACATACATGCTTCCAAGTGCACACTGTGTGCATGGATTATTTCATTTTGCTTACATGCTAGCATTGCTTACCGTGGCCTTTCCTCTGTTCCTCTTTATTCTTTTCTATAAATCTCAAATTACTCTTTAATATGTGGTTATGAACTATCAATTTTTATCCCCTGCGTATTTTAAGAAGGCAAAAAAACACAGTTAAGTCAAGATGACTAATGGGATGGTGGGGAGAAGTATGCACTGATGAAAATTAAATAGGGAACAAATGATTCCCCTTCAGAGCCATTCTTTTAAAATAGCCAGTTATTATGAATAAAAAGCAGCATTATTAAACATTTCTCTTAATAACATTTGTGGTAGAGCTGTGTACCCTTCTGCTTTGTAAGTCACGTGTTATCTATAATATGCTTCAGCAGGTATTAACAATTTGAGAGGATCTTTAAGTTCTAGAACCTTTTACTGAAAGGGAGGAGTTTTATTTCATAGGCTTTTAAAGTATTAGATATAGTTTTTACCAAAAACATAAAAGATGTCTATTAAAAATCTGTGTCTTCCTCAACTTCTGGGAGCATTCTTTCATCTTCCTGCTCACCTCTGACAATATTGCATTCTCAGGAGAACAGATGGCTCTTTTCTCTCACCCCTCTCATCCTGCTGGACCACAGATAAGGGTTGGTTTCATCCTCATCTTTCATTTCCATTGGCGCTTGCAGACGTTTCTCCCTTCCTCCTCCCCAAAGACATGCAGCTGTAGGTGACGTCATTATATTTAAACACCCATGAGTCCCCTTCCTCACCCCCACGTCACACTCCCCCATAGACCATGCAGAGTTTAGCTTTTGGCTCAATGTCAGTCTTTTCAGGGCTACTCTTATAACTGTTGGTGATTTCAACATTCAGGTAGATGATCCCCCCGATTATTTAGCTTCACAGGTAGGCCTCACTGACCAACTCTCTTCCAATAAGCTTGTCTTTACCCTAACTCAGTCACTCACCCCATGATCATATCATGCAATCACTCCAGCTTCTCAATTCCAAACGGCCTCATCTCCGGTCACAATGCTCTCTTCCCATCTTGTCTTCTCTGGAACAACATCTTCAGAATCCTTCAATCACACCGGGAATCTGATCTTACCAACTTTTCACTTCTCTCATCTTCCTCTTGTCCTTACTTTGCAGCTTTGTGATCAAGGGTCAGAAAGGAAGTCTGACTAACTAGAATAAGAGCTCAGAAAGGGAAATGATAGGAAATAAAGCTTGAATCCCACTTAGTGATGGCCTTGAATTTCAGGATGAATGCCAGCTGGTAGAGGAGCAGCCACATGGAAATATATACTAATGAATGTTTTGTATTTTGTGCTGAGACTGGGTAGTAGAATACATTTAGGTTCACATCTCCTTTGGTTTACTACTTAATACCTTCCAGCTGTGTTCATGTGTCATGTTTTAGGATTGAGAAAATAGACATTGGTGGTGGTTTGGTGAACAGCGAGGAAAAGCCTGACTTCTCTCAGTTCTACTTACTTGTTAACATGAGATGCATGAAGGACAGACGCAGTTGGCAAAGCAGGCTTCCTAGTGAACAGACTCAGAGCTTGAGTTCAGTTTACATTTCAGCCTACCTAGGCTTTCAGGGTCCCAGGGGGAGACAGCAGGCCCCAGGAGAAGGGAGTAGGCCCTTTAAGTAAGGAGGCTGATGGTCATCATTTCATATGATGGCAGCATGGAGATCTGATGGTCATTTTTCACCTAATCAACTGTGTCCCTACCTCACCTCTCCTGACTCCATCGTTAGCACACAAATCTCACAGCCTAGAGCATCGGTGTCTGACACTACTTCTGATGATGAAAACATTCTATAATATATGTGGATATTGAGCACTTGCAATGTAGCTAGTGCAGCTGAGAACAAACCATTTAAATTTAATTGATTTAAATTTAAATCTAAATAGTCACTTATAGCTATTGGTTACTGAATATGGTAGAGCAACTAGAGAGCTTAACTCTAGCTAACAACCTTAATGGGCACCTATTATGTGCCTGACATAATCTGAGAACTTTACATGTGCTAACTCATTTAATCCCCATCAGAATCATAAACAGTAAGCATTATTACTTTCCCCATTAGAGAAATGAGAGAACTGGGGCAGAGAGAGGCCTAGCATAGGGTGGAAATGGCAAAGTTGGGATACACTAGGCAGTGTATCCACAGAGTTTAAACAGCTGTGTCTTCTCTTTTAACCCAAAGTTCATCTTGCTCTTCTTCATGTCTTGCTCACAGTTATTCATTTATTTGTGTATGTTTTTACCATGTCTGTTTATCCATAAACTTTTCGCCATTCCTCTTGAGGCTTTACATTCTTTCCATTTGCCACTACCTCAAACATTAACATCTCTTAATGTGTGCGTCGCTGACTAGCTCCCTGGCCAGCATGTCACTCCTCCAAAGCAGTGTTTCTGACACTTAAGCGTGCACCAGAATTGCAGGGAATATAGGTGGTAGTTTTTGATTCAGGAGGCCTGGCGTGCGGCCTGAGAATCTGCACTCTTAAGTCTCCAGGTGATGCTGATGCTCTCGGTGGTCTGATAGCCACCCTTGGAGACCCGCTGCTCTAAACTATGTCCGACTCTGCTGTCAGGCTAATTGACTTTAACGTAGACGTGTTAATCCTTTCAAAATTCTTTTAGTGAAACACATGATCTTCCATCATTATTTTTTGTCTTGTGTGTTGCACAAATAGTATGTGTATTCTCTTTTTGCCAAGAGATGAACATCCAACTAAAAATAAGAAGGGGAAAGAAGATAGGAGGTAAGGAGGGAATGAGAGAGGGACAAAGGAAGGGAGGGAAACAAGAAAAGTAAAAGAAGAAAAGTGATTATATAATTGAAAGGCCAGATGTAGGTCACATCAAACCCTGTAAGATTCACACAGAGATTGACACCCGGTACCCACCAGGACAAATCTGGCCATAAAGCTATTGTGATCAAAATAATATTTTTAAAAATCAAATTTAAATGTTCATGGTTGGAGTATGTCTTCATTTTTCTTAAGATCCCACCAATCCATTTTGTTTTCCAGGCATTGCTTTACACATTTATAGCATCTCCCTGTCAGTTAAAGACTTAATCTGCTACTCCCGATTTAGAGCGACGAAAAATAGCATCAGGACTTGATCACTCCCCATCTTTTAGTTTTTCCTTCCTCAAAGTAAGTTTTATTTTCACCTAGGCTCTCTTGACATGATGATGATGATGATGACCTGTGTCAGCTTCAGGCTTCTCTGAATTTTGGTCTCAGTATATATCTCAGTCAAAAGAGTGTTGCTTTTCCCCAGTAGACCTAGTCAAGGTCCATGATTAGTTAGGATTGGCTCAGATTTAGTCACATGCTCATTTCTCTAGCGTGGCTGGGGCTGGGGGAAAGGAGTAGAGCCTAGAGGGAGAATGTGGGAAATCTGGCTACTCAAATTAGAATTAGGGTGCTGCTGCTTGTGCAATGGCAGCAGGACTCTGGACAAAGGCCAGGTATGTCCATTCCATAGGATATGAATCAAAACCATGTTTTGAAGTATAACATTGGTAATGTTGTTTATTTCACCAGAAATACAGTGACCATATACTTACTTCATCAGATAAACCTATCCATCATCCATGCTATAGCTTGAAAGCCTCATCCATAAAACCTGTCATAATCCCTGGCTGAAACTGCTTTTCCTTCCTTTAGTTACTGTGATGTTCTCTTCAGATATCTCTCATGTATACCAGATATAAAATAACTTTATATATTTGCTCTTTTTCTCCTACTACATTTCCAGGTACTTGTAATGCATTTTTAATGCATTACTACATACTGTAGTTTTAATGCATTACTATATACTGTAGATATGATAAGTGAATTAGATGTTTGTATTCATTTTTCACTCAGTTTTTGTAGAATACTGATCTCTAGTATGTAAGTCTAGGACCTGATATCACTCTTCTTGCGCATTTTCACTTTCTTCGAATTATTATTTGAGGGCAGTAATCACCTATCTTTTAGGCTGAGTTTTTAAAAAGAGATTAGGATTGCATATATTTAAATGTATAAAATAATTATCTGGAAGATGGAAAACAGTGTAGTATGTGCTTCAGGTAATAGTGGGCAGAAACTGAAAGAGGAGATCTTATCTGGGATGTAAAGTCAGGACGATTCCCAAACCTCGTTCACTTAGTGGCAAGGGATAATTGTACACTAAGACTTATTAGTGTCCCATCTAAGCCTGATGTCTGTCCAGGTCTTATTAGTTTGCTTAAGACCATCAGTACTGATAAAGGCACACTAAGAACTGTGCCAGTTACTCCTTTCCATTATTTTTAGAATATCTTAAAATTTTGAACCAGAATTCTGTTAACTTTAGCCCCCACAAGAAACTCTTATCTGGGTTAGGTTTGACAATTATGTCCTCCATCAAACTGTAAATTGGTAAAAGCAGAACTACGTGAGAGAAGTATTTCTTACCTAAAAGCTGGTTTACATCACTCAGTATCCCTCGTGTAAGGATTCACGTGATAAGTCACTTTTAGAAATCAATAGTCTGGAGAAAATGGTCTTGAATAAACTGGTATTAATTTTTAACTCAAAAAGTTAAACTTTCTATTACAGTTGATGAAAAGTTCAAAATTGAAATTAATACATAAGTAAAACTACTAAATTACAGAGATTGACATATAAAGGTCTTTTTTATAATTTTGTATTAACAATTGAGGGTCTGATTATAATTTTTCTGAAAATTCCCTTGAATAATTTTCACCTCATTCTTCCTTAAACAGAAAGCAGAAGAGTAGAGAACAGCAGTTTGGGAGAAGGAGGTGTTTCCAATTCCCTACCCGCTCTCTTAGAAAATATAAGTTGAGGCCCCAAATAAAGTTTATTAAAATAAAAATGTTACAGCCAAAAAATGTGGCTTAGTTTTAAGATCTGTGTTTCATAAGATAGTTTCAAAAGTTAAGATCTCATTAGTTTACATTTTATTCACTTGAAAACAGAATCTGGGAGAATATCAGCTGTGAGCTGCAGCCAACACTTTCTAGTTGATATCCCAAGTAAAATGCATTGAAATAAGAAGTTGGAACTGCAGAAGGAAACTGGCAATACTGAAATTCTTTACACTGAAACTAGTTATAATAGAACATTAGAATGATGAAACACAGCAAAGCGTCACGTGTTACTATCAGACATCAATCCTTACCCTCGAGATCTTTTGCATAGTCTAAAACGTTGCTATGGTTTCAAGTATATTTTCCTTATTTTGGCACCAAGATTAATGCAAAATACACAGTATGTAGGTTGCAAAGTTAACAGCAGTTCTCTGAATGACTGAAAAGCATGAAGTCACGATACACATCATATTTATTCATCATTTGTAAAGTTGTTGACAATTCTCTTGGTGTGAGGCAATTTGCTATCCATTATCAGATGCTGGTAAAAACATTAAAAAGACATGATTTATGCAGTGGGTTTTATGAGCTGTATTACTGAGGTATTGCCTGCCTTTTCAAGAATGATCCAAACAGTGTGCTTCCTTTTTCACTCCACCAGTTCCTACCTAGAGTGGGTGGATGGACAGAACATTTGGGAATGACAGCCATCCTTTTCATTGACTAGCAGTGTGACCTAGGGCCAGGACACTCTCTGGACTTTAATTAACTAGCCTCTAAAATGAGATGTTTTAGCCAGTTGACTATTAGATTCTTATCCAACTCTGAAAAAGGGTGTTTAGTTCTCTATTATATTTGTATTACCCAAATAGTGTACATTCATTGTAGAAAACTGTTTAAATTACAAGAAGCACAATTTAAAAAGGGAGGAGTATCTGTAGTTCCATGCTGAAATATAAAATATTGTGATTCTATTATCAGAATAGAATCTAGCATGACCCCAACCACCAAGCATTCATGTAATGAATTCATTCCTGCAAACCGGACTCATCTGTAGTCATTAATAATATCTTTAATTATATGGCAATACGACTTTCACAGTTTAACCTGAAACCCTCAGCTTTTATAATCTTTGCTACAGAAAATAATAATTCTTCAGTTAGGTCAAATCTTGTAGTGACCATTGTTACATGTGATTGCTGCCAATGTTGCACTATGTTGACTGAGCAAGGGATCCTTGTACTTTCAGCCATTGGGGAAGCTGTCCCAGCATTTATCATTCAGAGATGTCAGGAGGCATTCACCCTTATTGAATCAGAAATGGGAAAGAAAAATCAAGATGTATGACCTTAGTTTCCTGGAAACACTGAAGATTGCCTATGCTTATTTCAGGGGGATTTATAATAAAAGAAAATCTGTTTTGCTCTAAATTTCTTGGGCTGTTTAAAATTTTTGGCCAGTCAAACCCAAGTGAAATAAACAAACAAAATTCATAGAAGTTTATTTCATTTTGTAGTGGATTTGAATTTTACAGTCATAAAAAAATTCAAGTAGGAAAAAATCATAATAAAATGTTAACTCTCAGGAAGTTCAGTTTAGCTTATGAGTCCACCTTTCTACTCTATGAAGGAAAACTTAATGTGCCCATTGATAGTAACTTAGTTGCTTCTCTTTTAAAAGTCAGCCAATTTGGGATTAATATGACCAGCTCATATGCCTCTTTTTTGCCCATTCTTTCCCCTGCCTCCCTGAGGGCTTCTGGGGTTCAGGAGAGTTTTACTAAATAGTGTAGGTGTGGGAACTGGGTGTGCAATTGATAAATGGTTATCTTCTTTCATTGCTGGCTTCTGTTGAGGTGTGACATCCTATCAGATAAAGAATCGTTCCCTCTTCCTGTTGCACCTATCTACTGCTGAGGTGCAGTGACCCCAGTTCATAGGTCCATATGTACTATGTCTTCTTGGACCAGCTGCTATGTCGCTTCAGATAATTTTGGTCTCTCAACCAGTTCACAACTCTCCTGACGTCTCAGAACTTTCAGCTTCTCATCATACTGTGGTTTATACAGGACTTAGGCTATGTTCAGGCCCTAGCTAGGCACTTGTCTCAATGATTTTCTACCACGTAGGTGCCTGTTAGTTGCAAATTCTCTGTAAGACTTGGAGTATCTCACATAGCATCCTGGACAACTTTTCTTTGAGGTTATACCCAAACTTATTGAGATATGTACTAGAGCTTCAGTACTCTTGCCAAACCATCATATTGGATTTCTACAGTGGGAGGGACCCAGGATCCCACCACCAGAAATCTTATAGATCCCCTAACGTCACTATTTATTTTTGCCTACCCACTGGTGAAATTCTTACCACCTTTTGAGGAGAAAATATCTCTTAGATAATAATAAATTCCTTTCCACTCTCTGTTTTAAATGTAATTATTATATTTTAAGTCTTACAGGACTCAGAAATGAAACAGAAGCAGAACTTCTGGGGAGAGTGGTGGGAGGCAAAATTTCCCTGGTTGAGAACCACTGCTTCAAAGTCTTGGCTTCCCTGGTAACACTTGCATTTTTCACTGACTTCAGTACATGTGTACTGTACTTTCTCACGCTCTTCATTATGTGATCGTTATTTATTAGTGCAGGATGGAACATGCTGGGAATTTTTAGGAAACATCCATTCTAACCTTTTCCAGCACATTGTGTATTCAGGATACACTGAAAAGTGTGACATTTGGATCCATCATTATGAGTGTTCAGGTGATTCCCGCTAACCTGAGAACAATAAGCAACAACAGGGATTGCATCTGGGTGGCTGTAGTTTCAGTTTTGACTCATGGTGTTGAAGGGTCACTTCTAGAGAACGAGCTGTACCATGCATGCACAAGGTGCAAATATGGAAGTGGAAGCAAAAAAAAAAAAAATCTACGCAGAATAATAAGATTCAATTTCTGCCTGGAACAGAGGAGATAAAAAGGCTAAGATAAATGCTTAGATGAAAGGTTTACTTTTCCCATAAGATTTTCAAAAGAACCTTGAGAGTTGATTACACAACCTTATGTATTTTGAGATTTAATTAGGTAATGTCTAGGGGAAAAAAAAAAGCTGAACTCCTTAAAGATGCTATCAAAGTGACTTTTTTATTAACTGTTAATTTTGAAACATCTTCAGCTGATGTGTGTTTGCTCTTGACGCTTGTTCATCTTGCCTCCACAAGCTAGTTCTTCTAATCCTTCAGTTTAATTGGCCATTACTTGCACTAGTAAAGCTATCAGTAGGAAGATATTTTGAAGAAATAACATACTTAAATTTTAGTTGTGTTTCTTTTTCAAATAAAGAACCATGAATATTTACATGTATAAAATCCTCTTCCCACCTCAGAATAAAAGCACATAACCCCATAATACCTTCCCTGGACGTAACTTTTCTCCTCTCTGTAGTTTCTACTGCAGTTCCTCCCATATATTAGTTATGGTGACAATATTTGATATAGATAGTCTATAATCATTCATTTTCAACTTTTAATTTCTGTTCTCTGAATAAGTGTCCTGCCTATATACATTTGAGTAAAGGCCTTCTTTTGTTCATTCATTTAAGTCCTTTAAACATTCAGGGAACCCCTATTAGTCATCTATATTCTATAAGGAATTATGAAATTAATATTATAAAATCATATTTTTATGATTTGTAGAGAGACACAGTATACTTTTGCAATATTTCAAAATTAACAAATTTCCTGAATCGTCATTAATACTATATTACAGATTTTTTTTGATAATTATAAATTAGTAGATAAAAGTAAATTTTCATTGTTATCTGAATATGGATTTAATGGCATATGAGCCTGAGAATTGTAAACACATTGGTGTCATTTGTATTTATTTTTTTGTGAAATCTTTATTCTTGCTCTCAGTTTTTATTGGGGTAATGGCATTATTGCACTGAAACTGTTTTTGTATATTATTGAAATTAAGCCTTTGTCAGGTGTTTCTTTTGCTTGGGGAAAAATGGTAACTATTAATTTACCCTTCATAACAACTCTATCAAGAAAATATTATCCCCATCCTGTTAAAAATGAGGAACCTGATTGTTAACCTACATATGCCACTATAAACAAAGGAAATCTACTTAGAATATATCCTTTGGTAGGATACTGAATTCCATAGTAATATGTATGTCAAGTTTTACTTTCTCAAGTGTGTTATCACCTTGAATTCTGAATTTGGAGAACAATGTCATGTTGTGAAACATGAATTTATTTTTGCGAGTCAAACTAAAGATGATTTGTATCTCAGAATAGTTTTCTGGAAACTCTTTGTGTTTAGATTTCTGCTCATGGCCTTCTTATTATGGAATAAGCAAAGAATAATCTGGCTGTTAAGGTAATTTAAATAAAGAAGTACATAGTGAGAACCAATATGTTAGAAAATGGGAAATAAAATCTATCACTTAATCAACATAATTTCTCTAATGGAAACATTATATCGCCTCTAACAGAAGACTGATTATTCATGTACATTTGGCCAGGGTTGTAGCAGAAGGGAAAGAGGGAGGAAAATTTTATCATGTATTATAGCTAGCCAAAAGTTACAAAATTCATATGTATTCTTTCAATATTTACATGAATCAATTTTATCTGATTTTTAACTTTTCTGAGGTATAATTTACATAAAGTATTGGAAACAAATCAGAGATTTACAACTGGTCAGTTTTTATACATGTATAATTCCCATATAACAACTTCCCACATCAGGACTCAAGAGTTTTTCAGATCTCTCCTTGACCTTCCCATGTATATTGCCATTGGACATTTGGATGATTTCCAATATGGGGCTATGATGTTGGGACATATGCACTAATTTATAATGGGTTTCTATGTAATAGTGTAATTCCTGAGTCATAAGGGTAAATATATTTTGCTTTAGTAAATAATGCCAAAGAATTTCCCAAATGGCTTTTCCCAAAGCCATTCTAAATAATGTCATATTATCACATTATATTTTCATTTCCTAAATGACATGATGCAAGCACTTTTTAATATGCTGGTTGGCATTCTGGATATTTCATATAGTATTTGATTAACATTTGATAACTTAAAAATTTGGTTCACTACCTATGTATTGATTTATAGGAATGTTTAAATACATCTATATATCTGAGGTATGAGTCCTTTGTATATTGTTTTCTATACTATTTGCTTTTTTACATGATACCTCTTGGATATTTTTAATTTTAATGGAATCCAATTAATCTGTTCTGTTTATGAAATTTTTGTTTATCCAAGACCATGAAGATGGTTTCCTATAGTTTCTTCTAGAAATTTTATTATTTTATCTTTCACATTCAGGTTTATGAACTATCACACATTATTTGTGTATGTGTGTGATTCGAGGTAAAGTATATTTTTTTCTCAGATACCCAATTGATTCAACAACTTATACTGAATCAAATCAAATCAAAAGACCCTTTTGTCAATGAATTGCTGTGACACTTTTGGCATAATTATAAGTGGCTATAAATGTAAAGGTCAATTTCTAATCTCTTTATTCTGCTCCAGTGGTCTAATTGTTAATCCTTGCACCAAGACCACACAATGTAATTAATATAGCTTCTTGGTAAATCTTGAAGTCTAGTAGTGTAAATCCTGCAGCTTTATAGCGCTCTTTTAAGATTTCAGTCAGTAAAACCCTAGATACTTTGAATGTCTACATCAATTTTAGAATTAGATTTTCAATTTCCACACTAGCAGGGACTGCAGCTGCAATAAAAACAGAACAATTGATTTAATTGGGACTGCACTGAATTTATAGATTAAGAGAGAATAAATTTAACATTTTTGAGTATCCCAATTCATGATCATGTTATATTTCTCTATTTTTAAGTCTCAATTTCCCGCAGTAATCAGTTTGTAATTGTCATTTTTACAGTCTTATGATATTCTATTACACTTATTCCCCAAGTATTTGACACTTGTGGTATCTTTTATTTTGGTATTTTCCCTTAATTTCCAAATAATCTGTTTCTGAAATATAAATATATTTGTTATTTTTGTACTTTGACCTTGCTTCCAGTGAACTTGTTAAATTCACTGTCCTAATTGTTCATAGATTCTTTTGCAAATAAAATTAGTTTTGCTTTTTGTTTCAAATCCTTGTGTTTTATATTTCTTATTGCATGGCTAGAACCTTCAGCATAATGTTAAGTAGATGGGGCGGTATTACATATTCTTGTCTTGTTTCCAACATCACAGGGAAAGCATTCAATATTTCATATTAAATATGGTATTATTTATACATGTTTTTAAAGATATCCTGTATCATATTTAAGAAGTTCGCTTAGTGGAAAGTTGTTGTATAACAAAGAGAGTCCAACTCGAGGATGGAAGATGCCTTAGAGGACTGGGGCGGGGAGGGGGGGGGACTCGAGGGGGGGAGTCAAGGAAGGGAGGGAATACAGGGATATGTGTATAAAAACAGATGATTGAACTTGGTGTACCCCCAAAAAAATAAAAAAATAAAAACAAAGTTCACTTATATTTCAAGTTGTAAAGGTTTTCAGCATGATTAGGTATTGAATGCTATCAGATGATTTTTCTATACCTATTGAAATAATCATATGATTCTTCCTTTTTACTCTATTGATGTGGTAAATTATCTTGATTGATAATTTGTAAATCACATTCTTAACTGAAAAAATGATCAAATTATACAACTAATATCTGTTGGATAATAATTATACAAAAACTAGAAATAGACTGTTGTAAATTTACAGAAGAATAAATAGTCCCAATGATTTGTGACAGTGCTTTAGTCATACAAATATTAATTCATTGGGAGAGACTCATAGATATGTGATTTTTAATCAGAACTATAATTTATATACAATACCTTGTTACATGGCAGGCAAGCAAAAAGTGGAAACTGCATGATAAGTTTTAGGTGTAAGAAAAAGTGGAAACTGCATGATGAGTTATGAGTTCTGGCATTTCAAAACTGCTGATTATTCTAGATTAGAATCCATTTGAATTTAAGCTGCAAGGGTATGATATATTTTTGAAAATATGGACTTTGTTTTTTCTTTTATTTATCTTGGCTATCCCAGCATCTAGCAGGGTGTCCAGAAGCTTACTCAAAAAATATTCAATGAATGACAGAATGAACAAATTGATGAAGGAGGTCCTTGGAATTTATAATTGGGGAAATCAGGAAACAGCAATAGCGGGAGTCTTATTCTAGATCAATGATGAAAGCATAGCCATATAACATATGCTGTCTTTTTTTGCTACGTTGTGTCAGAGAGGCAATTTTGATATGATTTAGCAATTGCATGATATGGAGATTAACGGAAAAAACAATTTGAAGGAAAGTTCGAATCAGATTACGTTACAGCTTCCGGATTTGGGGAACGGATATATGAGGATAATAGAGAAGCAGGTAATTGATGCATAGTGAATGGAAGATTATTAAATCTGATATTTTAAAGTGTACAAGGAAATGGGCATAAATGAAAAGATAAAATGGCATGAACTCATTTCATGTTACCGTTTGTGCCTTTAGCTTTAAATTGCACCTTAAGGTCCTTTGAGCTAGGCCCTAGTAACAACGAGAAGCCAAGACATGCGAATATTGGGAGGGCAGGGAAAGGAAGAAAAAAGTGATACTAGGTCCCCCTTTTCTTAAACTTTCCGTCAAATCTGATGGCTAAATGGAGTGAAGGGAGGTTGAGTTGCTTTTGGATAGAAGTAAAAGGCTGTTTTTGACAGCAAGTGCATTCTGAGCTGGGGGCTTCTTTTTGAGAGAAATATTTAATTTTAGAAATTTAGAGGGAGTAGGATAGGGACCAGAGAAGAGGAAGAAGATCACTGGATAGTGATGGATTACTAAGGTATAAGGGAGAGCAATAAGGGGAATGGACTTTGGTGTTTTTGTTTGTTTGTTTGTTTTGTTTTCTATTTTATACAACTTTTCTCAGAGCAGAAGAGGCAGGGTTTAGGGTTGGTATCCATGATTCCTGAGTGCATCAGTATTTACTGAACACCTTCACTGTACCAGAAACTGCTCTGGGTACCAGGATTTCAGCAGTGAGGAAGATACACAAGATCTCTCATTCTTGAGAGGAGAGAAAATAAGCAAGATAAACACATGAGCAAGATAATTTCTGTGTGAAAAATGCTATAACAAAATGAACAGGATGATGCCATGGAGATGACAGTCAAGGACTACTTTAGCTTGGGTACTCAAGGGACACTTTTCTGAAAATGTGACCTTTATGATGAAACATAAGCAGTCAACCATATACTGATTTGGGAGAAGAGTGAGCCAGGCAAAGAAATAGCAAGTTCAAGAGCACTAACACATTGTTTAGGGATCAAAAAAAAACAAAAAGAAAAAAATCCAGTGTATCTGGCAAAGCATGGAGTTAGTGAATTAGCATGGAATGAATTTTCAAGGTACAGGTAGATACCTTAGGGCATTGGAGACCTTTGGAAAGAGTTGGAATCCTACCTTAAATCAAAGAGAAAATTATTGGAAGGCTCTAGTTCTGAAAGTGAAATAATTCCAGTTTACATTTTAGAAGATATCTGACTGCCTTGTGGAGAATGCAGAAGTGGAAGTAGGGAACTGAGGCCATCATAGCAGTACACATGAGAAATAATGATGGATTGACTAAAGCAGTAACAAAACATGCAGGTATTCCTGAGATGTATATTAAAAGCAACTGAGAGTTGAATTGTCTATGGGGCAGGGTGGGAGGTATTTCCAAAAAGTAAAGTGTATTTTTTTTGTGGTGATGTCTGTGTGTGTGTGTGTATTCCTATTCCTGATACGGATCGTTTGATTATATAGTGAGGGTTTTTAAAAGCCATTTTTAAAAGCGAAACAACAACTTTGCTTTTTTTCTTGTGTAATACATTTTTGTCTGACAGTGTTCAAAAAGGAAATAAGTAATCCTGTAAAAAAGTAGAACTATTGTTTTCTTTTTGAGAGATTGGTGAATTTGTTTTTACACTGACCTAGGGAGCCATTGATGAAATTAAAAACCTCATTTTCTCATAACTGACATCTTGGTGAAGGGCCAAGCGTTCCTGACATAAAATTGGATGAATTTATTGTGTATTCTTCATTTAGGGTCTTATTTACTTCATTCTTGATTGTATCTGTATGCTTTTCAAACTTTCCCGTTAGTGGCTCTAACATTCAGTCTCTTGATTTTTTAAATTATTTTATTTTTTATGTTGATCTCATTAATGTACATGGAAATAAAACTAATGGGGGTATGGGAGATTGTTTCCTTTTAAGCTGTTATTTCCTTCTAGTAATTTTTTATGTGAATGCATATGACCTGCCTACCGTTGTAAAGTGGGATATACACTGAGAACACTTTTAATTAGAGATGAAAGTGATCCATTTGTGTTCACATTTACTCCACCTGACTACATTTGTAGTTATGTGCAAAAGCTTGCATATCAAAATTCCTGCACAGAATCCACTATAAATAATCTATCTAGCTTTTTTTTTTTTCCTACTTGTATTAGTTTCCTAGGGCTTCCATAACAGAATCTAAAGACTGGGTGGCTTAAACTGCATGGATTTGTTTTCTAGCAGTTTTGGAAGCTATAACTTTAAGGTGCCAGCAGGCTTGGTTTCCTCTGAAACCTCTCTTCTTGTCTTGAAAATGGCTTCTGTTTTGCTGCCTCTTCACCTGGTCTTTTTTTCTCGGTGCACAGGTATCCTTGGTGTCTCTCTGTGTGTCCTAATCTCTTTTTGTAAAGACACCAATCTGATTGAATTAGGCCCCTCTCTAACAGCCTCATTTAATTTAATCACCTCTTTAAAGGCACGATATTTAAATACAGTCATACTCTGAGGTGCTGGGATTAGAGCTTTTTTTTTTTAAGCTCTTTATTGAAGTATAATTGCTTTACACTGTTGTGCCAGTTTCTGCTGTACAGCAGAGTGAATCAGCTGTATTTATACATATATCCCCATATCCCCTCCCTCGCACGACTCCTTCCCACCCTCCCTATCCCACCCCTCTAAGTCATCACCCATCATAGAGTTGATCTCCCTGTGTTATGCAGCAGCTTCCCACTAGCTATTTTACATTTGGTGGTGTATATATGTCAGTGCTACTCTCTCACTTCATTCCAGCTTCCCCTTCGCACCCTTCCCCTTCCACCCCCTGCCATGTCCTCAAGTCCGTTCCCTGCATCTGCATCTTTATTCTTGCCCTGCCACTGGGTTCATCTGAAAGAATGATACAGATGAACCCAGGGATTAAAGCTTTAACAGAGGAATTGGGGAAGGACACAATTTAGCCCATAATCCCACTGAAAAATGGAATAAAACAAGTTGAAATTGTAAAATTCCTAAAGTTCTGAGATGAATAGGGTGGAATTAGGCACTCAAATTTAACTGATAACATTCACTGTTTTATTCTCTCCCTCTCCACACATGCAGAGCACCTCTGGTTTTAACCCTAAGACTAGTCCATTTGACATTTAATTCTTTGACATACAAGAGCATGTAACACCTATCTGGTTGGACAAAACAAAATTTAATTTCATTGAGCATTTATAGTCCAGAACCCATTCCTACTCAGCAAATCCTCACGTTACATAGAACTAGCTCATCAGATACAACTTTAATAGCTATCATAGTAAGTACCCAACCCTGTGTGTGAAAGAAGCATATGCTTTGGGGGCCATAGAGAACTGAGTGTATATCCCACTTACTTGATCTTAAGCATCAGTTTGCTCATCTGTGAGATAGGCATATTAGCATGTACCTCATAGGGTTTTGATGGGGATTGAGATGACAAAGATGTCAATTCTGACACATGTGTATGCCCCATAGATTTTAGGATAATTACAATACAAGCATACGGTAGATTACTATCTTTTACTCAAGTAATCATTCACTCCTAATTCAGTTTCCCTTGTAGATGTTTCCATAATTTGTTTATCCATTAAACTTAAAAATGTTAAAGGACCTCATGTCTTTGCTAGAAGATACATCAAGGTTTAGAGTAGAAGAGGCCTTCAGAAGTTTGTCAAATTTGTCTTAATTCCAATGTATACAGACGACAGTGGTGGATGGACATCCTATATTAATCATCTAGTGTCCTATCTGAAGGAAGAATTTTTTGATTATCACAGGATGTGGTAAAGCTACTCAGGGACACTCAAATCCAAATCTAATATTTATAGTAGTGGCTCATATTGTGCATTGTTTTTGTCAGTTCTTAGAAATGCCTGCACTCAGAGTTGTGTGTACTTGGCAGTGAAAACAATGGAAGAAACTCGGTCATGAACAATTTGAATAGTGAACTCACAGGTTAGTTCCAGAACAGTGGAATCATCAAAATTGAGGAACTAAGAAATAGGATTTGAAGTGGCGTCATAAACCCGAGAACAAGAGGCTCTATTTACCTTAAATTGTAGCTAGTTAGGTGTTTCCAGTAGCATATTGTGCCTATGGGGGGAAAAAAAAAATATATATATATATAAAAACCTGACCACACAATACAGCTGACCAGACACCAAAGCTACAAATATAAAACCAAGGCCTTGACAATGGCGGGAGAGTATTCAGTGTCCCTCAGCCAGCCAGTGTTTGTCCTCCCCCTTTCTCTCTCACTGCATTTTGAAACCGTCATGGGAGTTGGGGCTTGGCAAGGATGCTTATTCTAACTAAGCAATGAGGTTCATTTGGCCTGGGGGTGGGGGGCATAAACACCAGATTGCATATCCCGTCAGAGTATGATCAGGAAAAGTCTTCCTTCAAGATAATATACCTAGTGGGAAACCTATTCAGTTGGGCGAGGTGATCTGCAGTGAAAAAGGGACAGAGCTGTAGAGTAGGAAAAATAACCCCTTGCTTTATCTACACAGCAGTCTCTTCTATTTCACGCTAAGTGCTAAGAGCAGCTATCTATTCTCAATGCCACTCTCACGCTCAAGCCAAGACCCAATCGCTCCCAAGTGCACTTGCTGTATTGCAAGCTATCAAGAGGGTACAAGAGTAATTTTATCTGTAAAATATATTCGTTTTCTTTTGCAACATCTATATTTGAGAATAATGCTATTTCTCACATGAAATACATGCATCAATATGTTACATACTGTATATATGTGTATATATTAAACTGGGCCTCTGAATACATTTCTAATTTATGTACAAGTTAAATGTTAATTTTTTTAAAATCTCTTTTTGAAATTAATTTATTTAGGCTGTGTTGGTTCTTTGTTGCTGTGTGCAGGCTTTCTCTAGTTTTGGTGAGCAGGGGCTACTCTTCATTGCAGTGCGCAGGCTCCTCAGCACAGTGTCTTCTCTTGTGGAGCACTGGTTCTAGGCACACGAGCTTCAGTAGTTGCAGCACATGGGCTCAGTAGTTGTGTCGTGCAGGCTCAGTAGTTGCGGTGCACGGGCTTCATTTCTCTGTGGCATATGGGATCTTCCAGGACCAGGGCTCAAACCCACGTCCCCTGCATTAGCAGGCAGATTCTTAACCACTGTGTCACCAGGGAAGCCCCTAAATGTTGATTTTAAACCAATGTTTTTGTATATATATTATTCACTAGAATTACTATATTTGATTAGTTAAAACAAAGGATAGTAATTTTATTATGTTGATTCTAAACTATCAAATCTAGAAATTTCAGATTCAGGAAAAGGGTAATTTACCTATTTTGTATTATGAATGTTTTTATAGGTGTTTTGGGAATATCTGAAATTTCAAATTTATAATCAAACTGCAATACAATTTTAGTTTTTTCTATAAGGTATCAGCTTTCCCATGGGAGTCTCACAGGAGCAGATAGAAACTGTTTGAATTTCAAGGTCCAGTTATTCTCTGGTAAAAGTTACTCAGTGAGGCTTTCTTAAATATATGATTTCTATATATTGATTATTAATTGAACTCTTTCTATTTACAGTTTTAACTTACACAAAATGGTATTGTCTTTGAAAGGACTACTGAAAGTTATTCCTATATTAAATTACAAATGATCACATTAATAGAAAATGAATCCAAAAACAAGCTGACTTTATCTTTTTAAATATCTGCTATTTTAATGATACTTTAAGTGTATTTTAATGATAATACTCATGCCATTAAAAACAGCAATGACACCAAGGTTTTCACTTCATAAATTGAAACCTAAAGTTTAAAGTAATTGAAATATTGTAAAGTAAGCATGCATAGGACATGTTGTATACAAACACCAACTTTCAGAATGTATTGCTGTGATTTAGATTTTTAAATTCTTTGAAGTTTAACAGGGACTCCAAGTTTGTTGGGATAGCCTTAGAAAAATGAAAATTGAATTTTTTTTCAAATAAAAAATCTCATTGAATGAGATAGTGTTAAACATGAATGAATGAAGGAATTTTGTTTTTACAACAACAGGAAAAAAAATGGTACAGATAAGGTAAAATACAGAGGAGTTGAACTATGCATGTGCATTACATAAAAAGGAGTGGAAATTATTCCGGATTCCAGGTGTAAATAACATCTCACTTTTCCACAACTATTCAAGCATTCCAGTTCCAGAATGGTTATGACACTTGGAAACGTAGACTTCATTTCAACGTACGATAGATGATGAATCTTGATCACAAAATCAAAATTGCTGTGGGCCAGACAGATCACATAAAGGAGTCCTGCTGGAAGAAGCCATAGGAAGTGAAGGCCAAACTGAGGGCCAGCCATTATCTGTGGCCTGCCAGTTTACAACTGCAGGAGCATTTAGGGATATTAGTTAATATGGAAATACTTCCCCAGACATGAAATCCTTTTGGGCAAAGTTCTAATGCATAGGAAATTATTATTTAAATAGGAATATTCTTAATCCAGTAGAAATAAATTTTGCTCTCCAAGGCTGTGTTATGGTTGCGTATGGTCTAGCTTGCAGTAGCCTGGTTTTCTGATTCTACCCCTGCTACAGTTTCTTCCTAAAATGTTGATCACATTTATACATCAAAGTATGCTGTCTTTGATCCTTACACTGTTAACATTGGAACACTAGTTGATGCTTGAAAATCACGTGTGTTGATACAAAATACTCATTAATCTGTGTGAATTAGAGTAATTAGAATTTTGACTTCTAAATATATTAAAAAAAAACAAAAACGAAACGAGTAGGTAATTCCTCCCCACCCCTCCCACCCCCGAAGAAAGAAATGTACTGTGATCCGAAGGCAAGCTAAAATAAAAGTTTCTGGTAAACATACTTGAATTATAAGGAACAGGGCTACTTGACATTTGTTTGTGAATCTAAAATGTGTCCATAAGAAATGTATTACACAGTTAAGGTCAGTTTTGCAAAAGGCCAACAAAAGTGTCTCATTACTAATATTTTATTTACTTCTCTATATTTTTCGTAGCTATTAAAAAATGCAAGAATTTTCACAACCATACTCCTAACTAGGATATGCACAATTTTTCCATATGATTATTTCTGGACAGCAAAATATTCTGAAATAAGAGCTTTTCATATTTATAACCCATATAAATGGTAAAATACTTCATTGGCTTACAGAAGTCTTTCGTATTCATTTTTTTTCAGTTAATCTCATAAACCTGTGTTCTATAATTTTACTATTATCTAGTGAATTCTTTGAGGGTCCATTACACTGAAGAGATTGGCTGATATTGAGGGTAATCTTAAAAGGAGAAACACGTAACTAAAGGAATGAGAAAGAGAACCTGTGAGTTGTATTAGAAGATTAAAGGGGAAATAGAGTCATTTAGTGTGGAGAGAGGTGTTGGGTCGGCCAAAAAGTTCAGAGTTTTATGTAACATCTTACGGAATGACCCTGAACAATTTTTTGGCCAACCTAATAAAAATGATTTTCAATCACAGGACAGCTTTAATACTGAAGAGAAAGAAGAGTTTGTCTCCACTTCTACAAATGATGAATTAAAGTAAAAAGAACTGGAATTCGAAGGGAGACAAATGGAATAATCAGGCTACTATAAACAAACTCAAAGTCACTTAGCATGAATGAACTGAATACTTAGCCTTACTTCTTTGACTCGGGCACCACCGTGTAGTACTTGGATTTTTTTTTTTATTCCTTTCTACCTGTACACAGTAACATATGTAAAACGTTTTGTATAGTGTAAAGAGGATTTGTGAAGACTTCTCAATAGAGACAGAGTTGTAGAAAAGATTTCGACAGATATTTCAGTGCATTTATTTTAGTAATTCAAATGAACTTTTCAAGTAAACTCTTGATGTACATTCATATTATGCCACGAAAATCAGAAACTCTAGGAAAGAACAGCCTATGTGTTGAGGCGCCCTAGAACACCACAGGGAACTCACAGGAACACCCTAGATTTTAAACAACATTTTCAGGGAAAATCGTGATGCTCAACATCTATGAGACACCACATAAACTACCACCTCCAAGTAGCTCAGATTTAACGTGAGAACACAGTAATTCCTTTTGATGGTGTCATGGTTTTGAGAAGCTGGGTTTTCCCCGTTGCTTCTGTGATAAAAAGCAAGTATGATGGGAAAAATCAGTGTGGAATATAGTATAAGGCTGGTTGCGGCTAATCTGATTCCAAGGTTTAAGTTACACAGCTCCCAACAGGCACACACATATTATTAGTGAGTAATTGTGGTCATTTAAGAACAAAGTAAAACATATTTTTCTCTGATTCACATGCATTATTTTTCCAAATGGCTGCTAAGGGTTAGCCCATAATTATTTGTAATGTTAAGTTGTTTGGACCTAACTACTTATTAAACTGAATTGATAGTTTATTTTTAAATTTATGAGGTGCAGTGAAAAAGTTTTAAATCACAAAGATCACTGTGAAACTGGAAAATTGAGAATATCTATTTAAATTTATTTTTATTTTAAAGGTACAGTGTACCTCTTATATTCTTCATAATTTGCCTACATTGATAAAAGAATGGGTTGAACTCAATTATCATATTTGTGACAGAATGTTAAATTTAAGGTGATAATTACTCCTTTAAATGACTTCCATGGGCAGAAGGTGCTCTTTTCCAGTCAATTTGTGGGGTTTTGAAGATGTTTCTTATTAATTATCATTAATGTCTTGCAAAATCTAGATTCCTTTATTATTTCTTTAAGGCCAAGAACCTCACAAATGAAGAATAATGCTTTAGTGATAGCCTGTGTCCTATGTCCATGGCTCTTTACAGTGTTGGCAAAAAGCATTTATTGGGGCCTTATAAACAGTTTGAAATAAAAAAATAGGCTTTTGGATATATCAAGAAGTTTTCTTTAATGTGTTTTTTTTAATTAGAAGTGGAATGTCCCTAGTGGAAAAGCTAGAATCACTAATTATATGTTTAATAAAATGTTGCTAATAGGCAGGAATATTCAGTTCTGAATTAAAACTTCCAATAGTGAGAAAATATGAAAGGATGCAATTTTACAGTTTATTCAATTTGCTCTTTGTTACATATTCCCAATATGTTGGGGTGTTTGAAAATAAGTTAGTAAAATGTAGCCTCCAGCTCTCAAAGTTCATGTGTTTTGAATTCAGTGATGCGTTGCAGATTTATTTAATTAGTTGGCCTCCTGAATTTGAGTCCTGAAGCACTGCAGGGTAATATTTATCAAAGTACATGTGACCATAGAGATGCCTTCCTAACCATTTCCTTCTCTTTTGAGAATCACAATCCTGTATGGTGCTCACAGGAAAATCAAGCATTTATTCTCCCTCAGTGCCAAATTACTTGTCGTTACATGTGAATCAGAGGTGAAGAGTTTGAAGTGGAATATAATTAGTATATGCCCTGTCTTATAGTATTTATGCAAGTGGAACATTTAAAATGTTTAATAATAACACATGAGATTATATTACATCATTGTCATAACATCTGAGTTGTTGCCATGTATGCTGGCCATTATTCTCTGTAAAACCTAATAGGGTAACTGAGAGACTAATTACCTGAAATAAGTCACACGCAGCTGACTAGTACAGGTGCTGTCACAGTAATCATATTTTAAATTTTTAAAAATAATCTGGGATTGTGGTTGTTGTAACTGCAGTAGAATTATTTTAACTTTCATTTATCCTAACTTAAATCAAGATTCAGAATTATATAAGTGTAGTTAAAATGCTGTTGTGTGTATACTGAATTTCAGAGAACATTTTTGATTATATATGGAATATTAAAAACAGTCAGAATTACAATTACCAATGGGTTACAGATAATTTCTTATGTAAAAAATACAAAATAACAGGATTAAAGTCTGTTAAGTTTGTTTTTTATTTTTTAATTTGCTACTGCACATTAAGAATTGCATAACTACTATAAACTATTCTTTGAATAATATAAATTTCATAGATATTACCTGTTTGCTGACCAATTAGATTTATATCAATACATATTTAAGTATCATAAAATTAGCCCTGATACCAACATTTTGCCTAAAAAGCAGAATATAATAAGTAGTAACAGCCTCTTTTAAATTTTATCAAGTGTATTCAAAATAATTTCCTTTGTAGCCCTGTCATTTAAGGGTTGAAAGGTGGATGTCCAGAAAGAATGGCAACTCTGCCAAATTAGCTTCTAAGTTCAAGCTTTTATCTTTTCCTCTTGAGGTATCTCCCTTCCTGTAAATGCTCACCTGGTTTGTTTCCTCATTTCACTCAGATTTCAGCTCAACTATGACCTTCCCCTGCTTTATCATCTAATTGTTCCCACTCCCCTCTTTGCCTTCCATCACTTTCCGCTGCTTTATTATTCCCTCACAGAACTATTTGGCATTATTTAAATGTTATTTTGTTGTTATTTACTTTTCTTTTTTTAAATTTTTATCATTTTTTGGCTGCGTGGGCTTTCTCTAGTTGCGGCAAGTGAGGGCTGTTCTTCATTGTGGTACGTGAACTTCTCATTGTGGTGGCTTCTCCTGTTGTGGAGCACAGGCTGTAGGCGCACAGGCTTCAGTAGTTGAAGCACGCGGGCTCAGTAGTTGTGGCGCACAGGCTTAGTTGCCCTGTGGCATGTGGGATCTTCCCCTACCAGGGATAGAACACGTGTTCCCTGAGTTGGCAGGCAGATTCTTAACCACTGCACCCCCAGGGAAGTCCTCTGTTTATTTTTCTGTTGTGCAGCTCTCCCTAACCTCATGGGAAAAGGAACCTTTTCTTGTCCAGTACACCTAGAACACTAGACTTTTTAGAACTATTTGTTGAATAAATGAAAAAAAAAAAGATGCTATGTGATTTCCACATACAACTCTCTTTACTTAACCTAACTTGAATTTATCTCCACTAAATAGAAAGTGTGCAGGGAGAAATATCTCTGGTGTATGGCAAAAGATGTCTGACCAGACAGAACCATTAAATTTAATAGCTAGAGTTGGATAATGAAATGTGCAGTAGCACATTATAGAACATTTTTCTGTATTGCATTCTTCTCACACAGTCAACTGATTTTATCTTAAATGAGACCTGTGATTTCTTGGAGTCTATGAAATTCTTTCATATTTTCTGTAAATAGAGTGAATTTGGCCATAAAGAAGCCACAACTTATGAGCAATATATGCATTTAGACCTCAAAAGTATAATTGCAAGAGAGCAGTAAGTGTTTTAGTTCCGCGGATATTCTTAATACACCTTTGATGGTACCTAGACTGTTTATACCTAGCTAAACTAATTCAGTCACGTACTTTGTCTTTTTCAATAAACTGATCATTTTCTGCTTGAACAAATCACAATCAACTCATAAGTACTTCATAAGCTTTTCCTAACTCAAAGCTGACATTTCACCATGATGAAGGAAATTTGGTGTCATTTCTTAGGAAGCTTTGTCACTGTCTTAAAGAAAAATGTTATAATGCCAGAGTTCTTTTCTTAAGGAAATTTGATTTGTCAGAAAGAGATAAAAATAATAAAATAGGGTATCAGTAGATTAGCATTTTGCCATTAAATATAGGTTTCTCACATTTCCTACAACCTTATCTGTATAATTGAATACTGTGTCTTTTTGTAGACATGTTGTCTAGGAACTTTAACTTTTATCTTGAGAGCTAATTCTGTTGTCAGAAACCCATTGAGATTTTCCCCTGGGTTCTGCTCTTTAACATGTTATTCTAATTTTAAAATTTTAGGACCTAGAGATTTTCATCTCTTCATTTTAGTCACAGTAATTTGAAGTGAAATGGCAGGGTTTGACGTAAGAATACAATAAGTGGATTAGAGAGTTTATTTCTATAGTTTATTGAGGTCTTTTCTAGAATAACTCTTCCCTAATATGATGCATTTTTTCAGGCAATTAGAAAACTAAGATATTAGCCATAGTACCACTAATTAAACAATGTTACTTTTTCCTGATAAGACCAATATTATTAGAGAAATTGAACTTCTTTTTCTTGTATTATAGAACAGAGGTTTTAATATTTTTGCTTTTGAATTCTTTAAATAATGTGTATTAGGTTTTTAAAAATTGTGCTGTGGAATCCATTACTGGATTTTGAAATTAATGCACCAAAATCTGTATTTTCTTAGGTGAAATAGAATGGAATGGAATATGATAGGATAGAATAGCACCGAGCAGAACACGGGAATAAGGTAAATAGAGTATCCTGGTTGCAGTCTAAACTGTATTTCTTCTTGTGGGTGGAAGTCAGAAAAGTTCAAAAACATATGAGAATCTGCACAAGCTTGGGGAATCATTGCTTGGTGTCCTTTTGGTACATTAGATTTACCTTGAATTCAGTCCGAGTTTTTACTTTGAGATTTGGAATCTGTGTGTGTGTAGCAATCTGTTTTTCACTCACTTGCTAGAGTTCAAAGCACTTATAAAAATTATCAGGATTTTTAATATTCAGAAGTCAGTTTCTGTTGTTTAATACCTAATATGGGATTAATTTAAATGCAGCAGAATTTGACTGAAACTTTGACTCCTTAGGTTACATCACATGAGCAAGACTGCTTCTTCTATGTATACTTTTGGAATTACATCCAAATACTATCAAAACTTTTTAGTTAAATGGCTAAGTGACAATTATATTAGCTCAAGCCATTAATTGATTTTATGACTAAAGTAGAATATGATTGGAACTTACATATTATCTCCTCTAAAACTCAGTTTAAATTGATGCCACTCTAGTGCCAAATAATGACATATTTCCTATTACCTAATTGCATGATGTAAATTAAAACACCTACAATTGGTAATCTCTTGATTTTATATAAGCATGACTGGGCTCTAAATATAAATTAAACGAGGTTGGGTTGATTCTTAACATTACTTAACAACAACCTTGTTTTACTCATTCATTTTAACATGCATTATCATAACATACGTTACAATACATTTATATACATATAGTGTGCAAATGTTTATATTAGCATACATAATACACATTATGTAATTACATTTAACACCAGTGGGTGTTTTGCTGGAAATGCTTTTGTCTCTCACTCTCTGGCAACTTTAAGCTAATATTCTAATTGCAGTTATAAAGTGAAGTAAGCTATTCCTACTTCAAAAACTCCTGCTTACAAAGATTAAATGTCATAAAATATTGAGCCTTAAAGAAGCAACAAAAAGCATTATGCTTGCAAAATACCAAGTTGATTCTTAGCAAAATATTCATAGGCCTTTTGGGAAACTTCAAATAGAAAGCTGCAAAGGGGCAAGAAAGGAGGATACATCTTTCTTACACTGCTGAAGAATCCTGTTCTTTCTAAAATTATACTTAAAATTGAATTTAAATAAATGTTTTTATTGTAGTCATAGTATTTCATCTTGGTTTCTCTGAAAGTATGGCAAAAGTAAAATAATTTGAGTATTTAATTATGATACTATTTTTTAAAGTTTTTCAAGGTTCATAAAGTAGAGCAAGCAATCTTAGCAACATAACTAATGCATGGTTACCATTTTTCAGTTCTTTAAGCTTCACCTGAGAGTGACATCTTGATAATTACTAAGGTGGTAGCTATTCCTTTGAATGTAAGGGATTAATACTTTAAGGCTGAAAAATTTCATTCTGTTTATATTTATTTCTAACATGCAATAGAGATTTGTTTATCTGGTCATTTTAAAATAGGAAAGGATATTATACTGAAGTATTCATCCTTATTTCTACATTCTAGTATCGTAGCAGTCTGTTTTGTGTTGAACAGAGGGAAATTGAGCATGGGAGTTTATGGAATTTTTTTTTATTGGAATATAATTGCTTTACACCCTTGTACCAGTTTTTGAGGTACACCAAAGTCAGTCAGCTGTATTTATACATATATCCCCATATTCCCTCCCTCCAGTGACTCCCCCCCACCCTCCCCATCCTGGCCCGCTAAGTCATCATCCATTCTTGAGTTTATCTCCCTTTGTTATACAGCAACTTCCCACTGGCTATCTATTTTACAGTTGGTAGTATATATATGTCTTTGCTACTCTCTCACTTCATCCCAGCTTCCCCTTCATCCCCCGTCCCCCACAACCTCGTGTCCTCCAGTCCATTCTCTGCAACTGCATCCTTATTCTTGTCTTGTCACTGGGTTCATCAGTACCAATTTTTTTTTCTGTTTTTTTTTTTTTTTTTTTTTTTAGATTCCGTATATATGAGTTAGCATACAATATTTGTTTTTCTCTTTCTGGCTTACTTCACTCTGTATGACAGACTCTAGGTCTATCTGCCTCATTATATATAGCTCCATTTCTCCTTTTTATGGCTGAGTAATATTCCATTGTATATATGTGCCACATCTTCTTTATCCATTCATCTGTTGTGGGCATTTAGGTTGCTTCCATGTCCTGGCTATTGTAAATAGTGCTGCAATAAACATTACAGTACATGTTTCCTTTTGGATTATGGTTTTCTCTGGGTATATGCCCAGTACTGGGATTACTGGATCATATGGTAGTTCTGTTTTTGGTTTTTTAAGGAACCTCCAAACTGTTTTCTATAGTGGCTATACCAACTTACATTCCCACCAACAGTGCAGGAGAGTTTTCTTTTTTCCACACCCTCTCCAGCATTTGTTGTTTCTAGATTTTTTGATGATGGCCATTCTGACTGGTGTGAGGTGATACCTCATTGTGGCTTTGACCTGCATTTCTCTGATGATGAGTGATGTTGAGCATCTTTTCATGTGTTTGTTGGCCATCTGTATGTCTTCTTTGGAGAAATGTCCATGTAGGTCTTCCGCCCATTTGTGGATTGGGTTATTTGCTTTTTTGGTATTAAGCAGCATGTGCTGCTTGTATATTTTGGAGATGAAACCTTTGTCCGTTACTTCATTGGCAAGTATTTTCTCCCATTCTGAGGGTTGCCTTCTTGTCTTGTTTATAGTTTCTTTCACTGTGCAAAAGCTTTTAAGTTTCATGAGGTCCCATTCGTTTATTCTTGATTTTATTTCCATGATTCTAGGAGGTGGGTCAAAAAGGATCTTGCTTTGATGGATGTCATAGAGTGTTCTGCCTATGTTTTCCTCTAGGAGTTTTATAGTGTCTGGCCTTACGTTGAGGTCTTTAATCCATTTTGAGTTTATTTTTGTGTATGGTGTTAGGAAGTGTTCTAATGTCATTCTTTGACATGTTGCTGTCCAATTTTCCCAGCACCACTTATTGAAGAGGCTGTCTTTTTTCCATTGTATATTCTTGCCTCCTTTGTCAAAGATAAGGTGCCCATATGTGCTTGAGCTTACCTCTGAGTTCTCTATTCTGTTCCATTGATCTTCCTTTATATTTTTGTGCCAGTACCATACTGTCTTGATCACTGTGGCCTTGTAGTATAATTTGAAGTCAGGAAGCCTAATTCCACCAACTCCATCTTTCCTTCTCAAGATTGCTTTTGCTATTCAGGGTCTTTTGTGTTTCAATACAAATCATAAGATTTCTTGCTCTAGTTCTGTGAAAAATGCCATTGGTAATTTGATCAGGATTGCGTTGAATCTGTCAATTGCTTTTGGTAGTACAGTCATTTTCACAATGTTGATTCTTCCAATCCAAGAACATGGTATGTCCCTCCATCTGTTTGTGTCGTCTTTGATTTCTTTCATCAGTGTCTTAAAGTTTCCTGCATACAGATCTTTTGCCTCCTTAGGCAGGTTTATTCCTAAGTATTTTATTCTTTTTGTTGCAATGGTAAATGGGAGAGCTTCCTTAATTTCTCTTTCTGCTCTTTTGTGGTTAGTGTATAGGAACGCAAGAGATTTCTGTGCATTAATTTTGTATCCTGCTACTTTACTAAATTCATCAATTAGTGCTAGCAGTTTTCTGGTAGAGTCTTTAGGGTTTTCTTTGTATAATATCATGTCATCTGCAAAGAGTGACAATTTTACTTCTTTTCCAATTTGGATTCCTTTTATTTCATTTTCTTCTCTGATTGCTGTGGCTCAAATTTCCAAAGCTATGTTGAATAATAATGGTGAGAGTGGACACCCTTGTCTTCTTCTGTTCTAAGAGGGAATTCTTTCAGTTTTCACCATTTGGAACAATGTTGCTTTTGGTTTTTCATATATGGCTTTTATTATGTTGAGGTAATTTCCTTCTATGCCCGTTTTCTGGAGAGTTTTTATCATAAATGGATGTTGAATTGTGTCAAAAGCTTTTTCTGCATTGAGATGATCATATGGTTTTTATCCTTCAATTTGTTGATATGATGTATCGCATTGATTGATTTGAGTATATTGAAGAATCCTTGCATCCCAGGGATAAACCCCACTTGATCATGGTGTATGATTTTTTTAATGTGTTGTTGGATTCTGTTAGCTAGTATTTTGTTGAGGATTTTTGCATCTATATCCATCAGTGATATTGGTCTGTAATTTTCTTTTTTTGTGACATCTTTGCCTGGTTTTGGTATCAGGGTGATGGTGCATTTATAGAATTTAAAGAAATATTTGATGTATGCAAAATGACATCTTTGTTGAATAAAGTGTGCTTTAAAAAGCTTCCACAAAAGATCTCCCCGACACACACACACAAGAATAGAGCTAATTAGAATCCTCAGCTCATGGAATGTCAAGAAATCTTAGCTTCGGAAGGAAACTCAGGGACTGTCCATCCCAACTTTATACTACAAGGAGATTTTAACAAAATAATTAGCATTTTAAACCAAGCTTCATGAACTGCCTGCTTAAATCCAAGGCACACTACTAGATTCAGGGAAAACAAACAAAAACACACCCTCTTTCTTTCAGGAATATATTGGTCAGAACAGGCTAACTACCGTAAAAGATATCGCCATAGTTTCAGTGACTTAACACAATACATGTTTACTTCTTGTTATACTGGAGCAGGTGGAGTCCTCTGCTCTCTAGAGCTGTTCTGGGATCCAGCATCCTTTTTGATCAGGCAGTTCCCTTGTCTAATTCTAGTAAGTCCTGTTTATTTGGTTAGGGGATGGGAAAAGAGAGTGAGGACAGGATTGTATTAGGAGATGTATATGCGCCAAGTCTGGAAGGAAGTACCACTTCTGTTTACATTTGATTGACCAGAATGTAGCCATACGTCCACATCAACTACCAAGGAAAACAGAGAAATACAGGAAAGTTTGGTGGCCAGGTGGAAGAAAAAATGAGTTTGGTAACAAATCAATCTCTCTTACAAAACCTTTGCAGATTACTGATATTGCTAAAAGATTATCCCTCTAGCTCCTTTTTAAGCACTTACATGTCACCACTTAAATAAGAGTGAAGAGCCACATATGTGTGATTTGCAATTAAATCTGAGGATTTTGATAAGAATTCCAATTAGTAGAGTGATCCTTCTCTTACTTTGTATCTATATCTGACTTATTAAAATAAGTACATTTTCAGTTGAAGCAATAAATAGAAAATGTTTTAAAAGTGCCATTGTAACTTGGGTTATTATAATATGTGTGCTGAATGGCGTTAACACAATTGATTTTCTTTGCACTTTGAATTCTATTAAGCAGTAGTTATTGTGTGGTTCTCATCTAATAGACAACTGTGAAGTGCTTGTATAAACCTGTAGTTCACCCTGGGTGACAAATAATACACTCACACATACTGGACAGCACCTCTATAAAGAGGCATTACCATTTGTGGGAAAAAAATAAAAATTTTATGCTTCAGGCAAGGAATGTTATAATTGCCCAAGTCAATATTAAGACAGTTGAAATGATATTCCAAAACAGATTTGCTTAGTTCATCTGTCAGAAACTTAAATAGTTGAACTCCCCAGATATATTCAAAAGATAAAACAAGCACTTCAAATACATGACAGGACCTGCATATGGTACAGACTGTATGTACCTAAAGGGAAAATAACAATTACATATGTTTGGAATCTGATTGGTTCACATATTTCAGTGACCACCCACCTAGCTGGTACATATAGTGTTTATATATCATTACCTTTATACGATGGGAAGTTAATAATAGATTTATCCACAGGCCCCCAATGTTTCCCTTCTGTTTATGGAATGAACTCCAAATTCTTTAGCTTGTCATTCCAGATTTTCTTCAATCTGGCCTCACTGAATTTTCAGCATTATTTTCCAATCTGCTAAATAAACTTGTTAGTCTACAAAAACTGTTCTTCCCAGTGTGCATGTATATTCTCATTCTCACCCTTTATCTCTTTTGTTTTTTGTATGTGTAAATTTATGTTATGGTAATCTGCTTTTAAAAATTTCTCTTAGGTGCTAAACCTACTGCTTCATGCTCCTCTTTTTCACCAGAAATTATGCAGTTCATAGTTTGGGTTTTGGGACCAGCCAATCTTTAACAACTAGCTCAACTGGTTTTTTTGTGGATTCCTTGGGATTTATTTTATATATATACATACACACACATATACATATAGGATTAAGTCTTCTTAAAAAAGGAGATTGTTTTACCTCTTCTAATTTGGATACCTTTTATTTCTTGTTTCATTGTTTTGACTACAACTTCCAGTATAATATTGAATAACAGTGGTGAGAACAGGCATCCTTTTCTTGTTTCTGGTCTCAGGGGGAAATATGTAACACTTTTAAATAGTGTTGTCAGCTGAAGTGTTTTTCCTTCCTTATTCTAGATTTAATAAAAGCAAATAAATAATAGCTTTATAGGAGACAGGATAAGCATGAACATTTTGGGCATGTTAGTACATAATTTAAAAGTAAAATGATATGTCTCTTTCCTATGGTATGATAGAGGAAAATGACAGTGCATTATAATTTAATTAGAATTTCATTATTAGCGAAGTTGAATATCTTTCATTTGTTTCCTGTATGTACTCTTTGGTCAATTTATCATTCATAAACTTGCCTATTTTTCATTTCGTTTGTCTTTTTTCATTAGTATGCAATGTTTAATATTAAGACTACCAGCCTTTGTCTGTCTTATATCACGTAAGAGTGTTTCCTAGTGTGATTTATATTTTAGGCGCTTTTTAAAATGCTTTTCCATGTAGTTTTTAAACTCTATGGTATAAAATTTATTCCTCGTTTTATTGTTTTAACTTCACATTCTGCTTTAAATGTTGTATCTTGGTAAAATAAAAAGTGAGTAGTGTTAGGTTGATTTCCCAAAATATTTTTTGGATATTTTACAAACCTTTGCAATCCAAATCCAAGAGAATTTTAGACAAATTACAATTTACTACATAAATTGGCAATAATATAAAAAAAATTGAATGATTTGATGATGTTTGGAGATACATGAATTCAAGAAGTGCATAGGACTTCCTAGGTGACGCAGTGGTAAAGAATCTGCCTGCCAATGCAGGGGACATGGGTTCGAGCCCTGCCCTGGGAAGATTCCACATGCCACAGAGCAACTAAGCCTGACCACCACAACTATTGAGCCTGTGCTCTAGAGCCCGTGAGCCACAGCTACTGAGCCCATGCGCCGCAACTATTGAAGCCCATGAGCCTGGAGCCCGTGCTCCAAAACAAGAGAAGCCACTACAATAAGCAGCCTGTGCACCACATTGAAGAGTGGCCCCTGCTCGCAGCAACTAGAGAAAGCCTGTGTGCAGCAACAAAGACCCAACGCAGCCAATAAATAAATAAAATAAATAAATAAATAAATTTTTTTAAAAAGTGCATAGATAGAAGCAATGTGAATTTTATCTCACCTATCAAGTTTAGACGTTTCCTAATAAGGGAAAAACAAAGTTTGGAGCATGAATTGCGCTATTGTGAGTTTAGAGTTTGTCAGATCCTGACTTTATATGATTTCCTTAAGACTGACTTCCTTACACTTCTGTTGCCACAGTTCTGGAAGTGAGTACCATTGGTATCCTTCTTTGTGGGTCAGATATAGATTTTCAGAATCTATTATTAAAACAAATAGGTATGCTATTAGTATAATATCACATATAATATTTATCACTGATATATCAGATGTTATTACAGGTATCTGGAAAAAATGGGAAATACAATAAAAGCTAACTCTTGTTTAGAGAGCATAGCATATCAGACACGCTTTTACGCGTGTCACATACATTAACTTTTAAATTGTCATATCATCCTTATGAGGCAGATACTGTGAAACAGCCCCATGTTATGGATGAGGAGACTAGAACATAGTGTGGTTGAGTACCGTCCTCAAGGTCACAGAGCTAGTCCATTAGAAAGCCAGTATTCTCACCGAGGCAGTGTAGCTCTAGACTTTATGCTCTCCAGGTGACTGGCTACTTTGGATTGGAAGAGTAATTTGAGAAATATTTTGAGCACAACGTGCTCAAAGAGAAAATACCCAATTCTGACTAGTATACAAAGAATGAATCCAGATTTTCAAATATAGTACAAAACTAAGACCTTTAAATGGCCTGTATGGTGTTTGATGAGGGAACGTGCCTTCTTTGGGTGATGGTCATCGACCCAGCACAGTTGGTATACCGTTCAGGTACTAGAACATGATTAAACCTAGCAAAGATGATATGAGTGTTAACTTGAAAATAAAAATAAAGTAATAAAGTAATAAATTCCTGGATCAGGAATTCAGGCCATATATAAGATTTGTGCCAAATTATGATCAGATCTAAGCACAACTCAGTAAGACCAATGGATCACAGACTTGAATATGTCAGAAAGCGAATGGGGCACGGCTCATAAATACAAGCTATGCAGACCTTGCTTGTCTTGTTTAAAACTGAACATTTTGTCCCTGTGCAAGCAGTGAGGAATTTGTAATCAGAACTGAACTCAAATACAATGACATTGTTAGCTAATGTCTTAAAGTGTTACGGCACCTGCCTTTTGTTGTAGGAATGGATAACATAACGGCATGCAAAAACAATGGACAGAAATGTAAAGTTCTGTGCAATTTTAATTTGGTAATTAAAGTTTAAATCGAGAACCAGAGGAGTTACAAGAAGGAAAAGGGGAGGGGAGCAAGGAAGTAGAAAGGCAGGGGAGACAACAGAGGGACCACAGGGAGAGTGGTTTGGTACTTCAGACATATTTTCTCCATTTCCCCGATTACCCAAGGGTAGGCCCTGGATATTGGGTCTTTTAACTGCAGCATTACTTTCTGAGGGGAATTGTTACTGTGCCTGTTATATTGGTTTCTTTTCCTGTGAAGCAATGTGCAAACATCAAAGGAATTTTCTCTAAGAATCAAAGTACTTCTCAACTGGAATCCTTCTTAAATAATGCATGGCACTTGAAGATGTTAGTTGTCATTTTTAATAATTAACTATGTTTAATTTTGGCAGTAACTGAACTTTTAATTTCTGTAAGAGCTTGACACACTACTTGATTTAGAGGGGCAAGAGATTTAAATATTGCACAGTACTTAGAGCCACAAATTCTGACCAAATTTCCTACTGCCCTGTCTGATATTTTTTTCGAATGCAATTTTGTCCTTTCATGGATAAATGAATATATATATATATGTAGGTAGGCTGGCTGATTAATTGATAGATCAATCTAAATAAGATATAAATATATAATCAAGCTTTATAATAATGAACCACTTTATAATTGCAAATATTTTTTAAAAAAATCATTATTTTCTTATGAATTTCAAAAAAAAAACCCATAATTGTTATCATCTTACTCAACTGTGTATGAAGTTACCAGTAAAGATCCTCAGTAAATATTTGCTGAATTGGATTGATATTTGTTACTGTTACTATCCAAGTGATTTTTATGAAATTTAATTATATTTTGCATTTGGGAAATTTCAGTTCTTAGTGGTTTTGCTTGATAAGAAGCCAATAAATTGCCCCCAACTTTGCTGTCTGTAAGATCGGAGAGACTTGTCTATATCCATATTTTAATATTTTGAACTTGAGACTAATAGACCTGACTGAGAAAATAATTCAGTTGGCAGATGGTTATTTTGTTTTATATAACACACATGTATAATGGACATCTATGCCAGGCACTGTTCTAAACACTTAAAAATTATTAAGAAAGTGTATATCAAGCAGATACATGTATGGAAACATTTAGTTTATGAGAAATTTGAAAATATGCTGTATTAGTGTTTACAAAATATACCTATTAGTAGATTCCATGTTATTTATTACAACTGTGAAACCTAGACATTACTAGAATCAACATGTTAAACATGTAAGAGATCATTTTGCAAAATGAAGACTTAATCATCATTTTAGTGCCAGTCCCAATAGATATCAGAACTTGTAATCATAAGCAAAGTGAAAATTTAGGAGTACGATAGTGATTAAACTTCCATGATCTTATTCAAATATATACACACAAATATAAATATTTTGTTTATATTTATTACTAATTTAGTGCTTATATATTTTGTTTATTCTATCCTTCTACTATTAGTAATAAAAGTATAGCAACAAGTTGACATAATTTATGTTAACAAGCTTCAGAATTATGATCAGTTTGAGTAAGTTATTAGATGGAATATAGTCTCTGTATTGAGCATGTTAATTATATTTGGAAACTTAATCCTTGAATATATGTTTCTTGCATGGCATAATTAACTGTTATGTTCTACAAAATAGTCTATTTTCTCGAGATATAATTTTATATTTAGTCATTGATGGATAATCATTAATTTTCATATTAATGTTTACTAGAATTTCCCCCTAAAGTTTCCTTTTCTTAAACACTGCCTCTTTTTCCTTTGAAGCTGTGAATTATTGATGTAGCATCTTTTGATGGTTTTCAAGGGTTCATTTTATATCCTTCTTAATTAACTGAGATGCTGGGTTTCCTCTAGGAAATTTCATGTCCTACAAGTTTTTCCACGTAACTATAAAATATCAGAATGTGGTAGATTACTTCATTTGCAGATTCCTGTATCTCATTAGAGAACCCTGTTACTTTTTCGAGACTGAAATTTTACACTGTCATCTTCAGTACAGAAAGTGTTTTCTTTAATGCATGTTTGATTGTCACTTAAAACTGCAGAGATGGTGAGGAATACAGACATCTGCCCCACACATACAGATTGATAGTGACTTGCTTTGTACTTTGGCCTAATGCATATCCTATCAGATCATCAAAACAAGAAAAGGAAGAGCTCATCAGACAGTAAGAAATGGCCAGATGCTCACAGAATGGTGAAAAGTCATTGTCTCTTACTTTTAATGCTCAAATTATACAAAGAAGACACTATTTTATTATCAATTTTAAAAGGAATCTAACTTATCACGTTGAACTGCTACTTTGGGGATATGTCAAGCATACTGGTCTCAATGTTTACTTCTCTTCAGCTTCCATGTTTGTAGTCTCCTCTTTACTGTCAAGTCTTCAACAAACTGGATGATATCTCTATCTTGGAACCTTCAGGATCTCAAAGGTTCCCAGTCCTTTTTTGTAGTCATTTCTCTGCACTTCATTTTCCACCCATGCTTACAGATCTCTTCAAGAGATGCATGATTTTCAGACTCTTCCTTATGTCTTAGTCTGTCAGATTCCTCCTAGCAACATTTTGTTTTAGTTTCTTTTTATGTCCTCCAGGGCCTCATAATCAGCCATAATTAGCTTTGTTCTTACCACCACCCAAAGTCTCCCTTGATACATTGATCATCCACCACTGGTTTCTTGGTGGAGAAACTCTGAGTATCCTGTGCTGGCTGTACCCTCCTTCCTAGAGGGAGCTTGCCCTCCTAGAGTGCTGAGAGAAGTAAGAAGACCACACTAATGGGTTCATCATAAAATGACTTATTTTCATAATTAATTGATTTAATTCTGGAGGTAGAAACAATTACACAGGTCTATACTTTAACGGTTGAGCCTAAAGAGATGTCCTTTTAATTTGGGGGGAAAAAAATCTAAGCTCTAACAAAACATCGTTTCTCAGTACTCATATTAAAGGGATTGGGCAAACCTAAAGTAAATTTTTGTTCAGTACAGATTTACGTAAGTATATTTCTTCAACAACTGTTAACCATGGATTTAAATGGATGGAGCAACAGACTAGGGACAAGGGAATCAATTAGTAGAAAATTGAATTAATTATTACGCAATATACATCTATTTCTATCATTGGTTGGAAGAGCAAATGAAAGCATTTTCTTCATATTAAAATTTGTGGCACACTAATTCCCCTTTCTTGAAATACATCATTTACTCAATGTTTGTGTTCATTAGTTTCCAACATAACAATTTGAGTGTAAAACATATCTATGTTTGGGCTATTCCAGGACCCTTTGACTTTGAAATGAAATTCATGGCAAGATGTTACTATATTTAATATCTTAAACTTGAATTGAACTCTTTCACATTATGGAACCCTCAGATATATCATTATCCTACAATAGTTTTATGCGAGTAAATTATTCATTTCATTAGTGCTGTATCTAAAACAAAACATTTTCAGTTTTCACATAATGCAGTTTAAAATGATGAGCTCTGGTTCTTTGGGGAATTCTTTAAATTGCAGAAGTCATAGAAGTACACCGTGTCAGTTACAAAGCCCTAGGGATCTTAACAGAAAAAAAAAAAAATCTCCCATCAAAACATAAAAATAAATGCTGATACAAAGACTATACTTTGTGCTCAAAAAAATATGGACTTTATATAGTGAAAAGTAAAAGCTTGCAGCTAGTATCTGTTTTATTTTTTCTGCACTAATTGTGCTGTAACAAATCTGAAAAGTCTAATCTGTATGATTATTTTAGTGAGCACTTTGCTCAGAAAATTATTCTAGAAAATTCAGGAATGAAGCAGTCCTTTTCCCTTAATATATTTCAAAAATAGGTGTTTCATGTGTGTAGGTGTACTTATTTATATACGATGTATGAAAGCTCTTAATGATAGTCCAGAGCTGTACAGCTTCTTCTTTATATGGTTAAAAGTAGCTGTTCCTTTATTGAGGCTCCTGATGTTTAGAATTAAGTTTCGTGACTTCCTTGCATGACAGTAGTAGATATTTTATAGAAACAATACCAACATCAAATAATTTAGGGAAGACATATGGAAAATCAAATGGCAAACCTTTCCCCTTTGATTATAATTCTCTGTTGAAAGACAAATAACACTTATATCTTGGATATTTACCCCTTTGATCAGGCATATCATTTGGAAGTATATTCTCCCATTTGATAGGTAGCCTTTTTATTTTGATAGGTAGTCTTTTGTTTCCTTCACTGTGCAGAAGATTTTAAGTTTGATTAGGTCCCATTTGCTTACTTGTGCTTTTTCTTCCCTTGCTTGAGGAGACAGATCAAAAAAAATATTATGCTAAGATCAATGTCAAAGAGTGTACTGCTCATATTTTGTTCTAGAAGTTCTATGGTTTCAGGTCTTATATTTTGGTCTTTAATCCATTTTGAGTTTATTTTATATATGGTGTAAGAAAAAATTCTAATTTCATTCTTTCACATGTAGCTGTCCAGTTTTCCCAATAGCACTTATTTGAGACTGTCTTTTCCTTACTGAATACTCTTATTTCCTTTATCATTAGTTAATTGACCATATGCATGAGGATTTATTTCTGGGCTCTTGATTCTGATCCACTGATCCGTGTGTCTGTTTTTGTGCCAGTACCATCCTGTTTGGATTACTATAGTTTTGTAATATATCTGCAGTCAGGGAGTGTGATACCTTAAGCTTTGTTCTTTTTTCTCAAGATTGCTTTGACTATTCATGGTATTTTATGGTTCCATAGAAATTTTAGAATTTTTTTTCTAGTTCTGTGAACAATGTCATGGCTATCTTGATAGGAATTGCATTAAATACAAAATATATAAAGAACTCTTACAACTCAATATAAATTTTCTGAAAACGATTTAAAAATGAGCGAAGGACCTGAATAAGCACTTTTCCAAAGACATATAAATGGACAACAGACACCTGAAAAAACCCTCAACATCGCTAGTGATCAGGGAAATGCGAATGAAAACCACAATGAGATATCACCTTACACCTGTCAGAATGGCCATCATCAAAAAGACAGGCAATAACTATTGGCAGTGATGTGGAGAAAAGAGAACTGTAGTGAACTGTTGGTGGGAATGTATATAGTTAGAGATACTATGGAAAACAGTATGGAAATTGCTCAAAACATTATAAATAGAACTACCATATGATCCAGCAATTCCACTCCTGGGTATTTATCTTAAGAAAATGAAAACACCAATTTGAAAAGATACATACACCCCAATGCTCATAGCAGAATTATTTACCATAGCCAAGATATGGAAGCAACCTAAGTGCCCATCAACAGATGCACTGATAAGGATGTTGTGTGTATATATATATATGTCTGTGTGTGTGTGTATATATATAAAAAGAAGATGTTGCATGCACACACACACATACACACAATGGAATATTACTAAGTCATAACCATTTATGACAGCATGGGTGAACCTGGAGGATATTATTCTTCGTGAAATAAGTCAGACAAAGAGAAAAATGTTGCATGTCTTCATTTATATGTGCAATCTAAAAAATAAAAAGAATATAACAAAACAGAAACAGACTCACAGATGCAGAGAATAGTGGTTATCAGACGGGAGGAGGTTGGGAGAAGAAAGAAATAGGAGATGGAGATTAAGAAGTACAAACTTCCAGTGCAGAATAAATGAGTTGTGGGTATGAAATGTACAGTGTGGGGAATAGAGTCAGTAACTGTGTAATGTCTTTGTATGGTGACACAGCGTAACTAAACTTATCCTAGTGATCATTTTGAAATGTTTAGAAATACCCAATCCCTATGTTGTGTAGCAAAAACTGACATAGTGTTGTAGCTCAATTATATTGTACTTCAGTAACAAACTTACAGAAAAAGAGATCAGATTTGTGGTTACCAGAAGAGGAAGGAGGAGCTGCAAGATCAATAAGTACTAGGGATGTAATGTACGATATGATAAATATAATTAACATTGCCATATGTTATATATGAATGTTTTTAAGGGAGTAAATCCTAATTGATCTTATTATAAGAGAAAAATATGTTTCTATTAATTTTCTATCTGTATGAAATAATGGATGTTCACTACACTTATGTATATATATCATGAAATGATTATCATAAGTCAAGTTATTATGTATACCTTAGATTTATACAGTGCTCTTTGTTAGTTATAGCTCCATGAAACTGGAAGAAAAAAAGATGATTCAGAAATGATCTACAATTATTCTTTTTTTATTCTGGATCCTTAAGTATTGTACTCTTTTTAATTTATGGATAGGTAAAACCATCATGTTACTCCATAAAGGGTTATTTCATTCTATAGTTACTTTGTTTGTTGAAATTGCCACAGCCCAAATAAGTAGACAGGGCACTTTATGATGAGACCGAAAAGTATGTTTGTAGGAAAGTAAAGGAATGTGAAAATAATGACCAAGAGTAATAATAATCCTATGAAAAAATATTAAAAAAGTGCAATCTGCACGCTTTTCTTTGTAACACAGAAATAAAGCAGAAAGTTTGAAGCTATGATTTTTCAAGTATAATCATTGCACCACTTCCATTAGAATCAATGGCATTTGCCTAAGAACTGAGGATTTCTGGGCCCTACATGTGCATGCTAAGTAAGAATCTCTCAAGGCAGGCCACAGGAAACCATATTTTTAACATCCTTTTCAAGGAAAGTTTGAGAACCACTTTTCAAAAAGCATATTTTTTGCATACCAAAGCAGCTTAGTTGACTTTATCTGTCAGCCATCTCACTGCCTGCCTCTTATCCTTTTAAACCTCAATTTGCCACTCATAGTACATGCTTGTGAAATTATTTATTACATCCTACACACCAGTTATTATCAAGTTCAGTTTTCCTCTGCCCAAACCATTTTACTCCTGTTAATACTCCTTCTAAGAATTTTTGCTAAGCCATTTTGAATTCTTGCTCTGTCAAGGAATATCTACATGTCATTAACTATTTCTATGATTGTTTTAGCTATGTCCTTTCCTTCACCAAGATCTTTATTCAGTAAGAATAATACCATTTAATCTGAAATATGCTCAAAATGAAGTTGCATATTATTACCTGTCTCCTGTATCATGGAACCAATAGATAATCATGGCTTTCTTTGTCTCTCCACCATGGATTCAATAACCTTTTTCTTCTACCATACTTCAGACAACATACTAATAATATAATCATTGAAGAAAATAAAATATCCCATGATTCTAGGGCTGAGAGCTAAAAGTATGTTAAAACTCATTGATTCTACAGTTGGCCTGAATTTAATCCTGTAGCCTTTTATTGAGTTCAGCCAGAAAAGCAAAACTAGCAGACAATATATTAATAGGTATTTTGCAAAGAATTGGCTCTCCCAATTGTGTCTGCTGGCTTGGGAAGTCCAAAATATATAGGGCATGCTGTCAAGAAGGAGAGACTAGTACTTATAGGCACTGGCTGAAGATACTGTCCACTGGGGAAATTTCTTTTCTCAGAGAATCTTCGGCTTTGCCTTTCAACTGATTAAATCAAGCTGGCCCAGATTATCTAAAATAATCCCCCAACTCATAGTCAACTGATCATGAGCTTCAATCGCGTCTACACAACACTTCCACAGCAACATCTCTATTAGTATTTGATTCAGTAACTGACGACTATAGCCTAGCCAAGTTAGCCCATCAAAAAAACCATCACAAGCACCATGTAAATTTTTACTTGACAAAATGCTTTCTGCATTAGTATTTGTAGTAAATTGTTTACTAAATTGAGGGTTTTATGCATTTGAGATACCTGCTTAAGTTTATCTTTCTTTCTGGAAACTATTCCTCCAGAGAATACTGTAAGTCTGTGATATGCTGGTAAGCCTATTGGTTAATAGTTTGAGAGAATTTATAGCTGTGTTTCCAGTCTTTTAATGGCTCTCTCAGAGTCATCAAAATCCATACTTAAATGCCATGTTCAATATAATTAAATATTTAACAGTTATAGAAAAATATCTTAAGCTTTGTCCTGATTCTTCTTATAACAACTTGATTAGGGGAAACATAGCTACTTACAAAGAGCTCTGGACAAAATTTAAAAAGCATTATTCCTGAAGTATTTATAACAATTCAGAGAAACGTTTTAACTAGACATCAAATTTCCTAGTATATCACTGATTCACATGACAGCCACGTCATCATTTTTGCTGTCAGTAGAAAGTATTCACACTTAGGAATTTATTTTCATTAAGGTGCTTAACATTATGGAGACAAAACAAATATTTCACGCTATCAGAAAGCACCCAACTAACAAAACTTGAGATTATTGAGAAAAATATAATAAATTGCTAATATATATAACGTGATCTTGCTGTGAAAAAATAGGAATGGTTTTTAAGGGGTTTGTCTCTGAACCAGCTGTGTCCTTTGACAATTTAAATAGATAGAAACCCATAGAAATGGAACTCCATATTGGACCAGATTTCTTTTGCTTGTTAATATTGCAAAAACAATTGCTAACTGTGCAAATGTGGTTATCCATGTTAAAAAAAGAATAGAAAGCACTTGACACAAAACTGTCCTGGGACAAATTAATAATGGCAAAATGCCAGAAACAAGCATGTCTTTCCTCTCATGGTAATTACTGCCCTTTTCAGTGTTGCACACGGAGAGAGGAAAGCTTTTCATCATTGTTCTTCCAACTCAGACATAGTAAAACAGAATGTCGGGAACACAATGAGCCTTCACATTATGGACACTTGGTACTTTGATGTCTATATTATCTTTCAGAGATATTCCTTTCACTAAAAACAATGAGAATCGAAGAGCAGTTTTCCTAGAAGCGGTAAATTATGCTAAATGTATTAACTCTTGTTTCCTTGTTGCCAAATTCCCTGCATATTCACACAGACACATAAAAGTGTGTCTTTATTATTTTGAGGAAGAGTAAGCAATTGAGATCTTGGCTTGTAGGCCCACAATGGGCTGTTCCTCTTGTGCCTTTTTCTTCAAGGAGACTATCTCCAATTTGTAAAGTCAATATTGAGTGAGTAGACCCCCCTATTCATTTCAAGCTTCAATTTCTTAGGAAAGAGGCTTAATTATTACCTATTGCAGGGTTATACTGAGGCTCAGTGAGTTGAGCTGTGTAAAGCACTTGGTAAATTATAAAGCACAATCCAAATGCTAGTAATTGTGTTAGATGATTTTAACCATTCAGATGAAAAGTGAGGCATTCAGTCTTCTATGCGGATGTTTGGCATCTTGTAGATAAACTGTTTGAATGATTGATTGGATTTCTCACTTGTCTTTGGAAACTTGACATCACATAACTGTTTTGAACATACTGGAACATTTTGTCAACCTAGTCTGGCAGGTTGTTTTGTGAAGACATGTTGGAAGCATTCCTTTTACATTAGTCCTGTAATTGACATCTTAAAATTTCCTCTTGCATTAAATATTTTTAGTATGGCATGTTTTTTTTTTTTTTGAAACAGCAAATTGTTAATAAGCACATACCCAGATTGCTAATAAGCATATACAGTGGTAAATGATTCAGTGTAAAATTTAACCAGAAAATAACCATTTTCTCAGATGACAGGGCGAGAGACAAGAAAAATTACATGTAAGATTAAAACATTAATAGTTTATTTCTGACACTGCCTACCCTGCCAATTCCACTCCACTGTTTGTTAGAGATATAGTCAATTTTTTAAAATCTTTTTTTTAGATTTATTTTTTAGAGGAGTTTTAGGTTTACAACAAAATTGAACAGAGAATAGAGATCTCATATACCCTCTTACCAATCCACGTGAACAGCTTCCCTGACCCTTAATAGTCCCACAACATTGCTATAATTGATGAACCAACACTGACACAAGGTCGTCACCCAAACCCCATG
Organism: Hippopotamus amphibius kiboko; assembly: GCF_030028045.1. Classification (NCBI taxonomy): domain Eukaryota; kingdom Metazoa; phylum Chordata; class Mammalia; order Artiodactyla; family Hippopotamidae; genus Hippopotamus; species Hippopotamus amphibius. Next base: position 31,893,455 of record NC_080191.1, read on the forward strand.
GTTTACATTAGGATTCACCCCCTTGGTGCTGTACAGTCTCTGTATACTAACATTTATTCACCATTATGGTATAAGACAGAATAGTTTACATTGCCCTAAAAATTCTCCCTGCTCTACCTATTCATTCCTCTCCACCACCCTCCCCATGCTGCTTGAAACCACTGGTAATTTTACTATCTCTGTAGTTTTGCCTTTACCAGTACATCATATATTTGGAATCATACTAGGGTTTTGGAATTCTGTTCCTTTTGAGATTGGCTCCTTTCACTTAGTGATATGCAGTTAAGTTTCTTCCACGTCTTTCATGACTTGGTGGCTTATTTCTTTTGGTGCTAAATAATACTTCATTGTCTGGATGTACCTTGCCCACTGAAGGACTTTGTTTATTTCCAAGTTTTGACAGTTACAAATAAAGCTGCTATAAACATGTGTAGATTTTTGTATGGGTTTAAGTTTTCAGTGTCTTCTGATAAATACCAAGGAATACAATTGTGAGATCATATTGTAAGAATATGTTTAATTTTATAAGAAACTGCCAAACTGTCTTCCAAAGTGGCCATACCATTTTGCCTTCTCACCAGCAGTGAATGAGAGGTCCAGTTCCTCACCAGCATTTGGGGTTTTCAGTGTTCTAGATTTTGGTATTTTAATAGGTATGTATTGATATTTCACTGTTGTAATTTGTGTTTTCCTGATTATATATGATGTGGAGCAACTTTTCATGTGCTTATTTGCCATCTGTGTGTCTTTTTTTTTTTTTTTTTTGGTGAGATGTCTATTAAGATCATTGACCCATTTTTAAAAAATTGGATTGTTTTCTTTTTGTTGAGTGTTAAGAATTCTTATATTTTCTTTAACAGTCCTTTATCAGATATGCCTTTTGCAAATATTTTCTGCCAGGATGTGGCCTTTTATTCTCCTGACATTGTGTTTCACAGAACAGAGCTTTTTAATGTTATTAATTCTTTCTTTCATGGATCATGCCTTTGATGTTATATTTCAAAAGTCATCACCAAACTCAAACTCATCTAGGTTTTCTCCTATGTTATATTCTAGGAGTTGTGTAGTTTTGCATTTATATATATAAGCAACCTATTTTGAGTTAATTTTTGTGAAAGCCGTAAGGTCTCTGTCTTAATTTCACTCCTAACCGCCCCCCCACCACCCGCCACCATGGATGTCTTGCTGTTCCAGCACCATTTGTTATGAAGACTGTTTTTTCTCTTTTGCATTACCTTTGCTCTTTTGTCAAAGATCAGCTGACTATGGTTTATTTCTGGGCCCTCTATTCTCTTCCATTGATCTATTTCTAAAGTTACATAGTGTCAGTGCTCCAACTTTGTTCTTCTCCTTCAATATTGTGTTGGCTCTCTGGATCTTTTGCCTCTTAATATACTGTGATCTGAATGTTTGTCTCCCTCAAATCGTTGTGTTGAAACCTGACTCCCAAGGTGATGGTATTAAGAGGTGGGACATTGAGAGGTGATTAAGTCAAGAGGGTAGAGCCTTTATGAATGGGATTAGTGTCCTTATAAAAGGTCTAGGGCTCTCTCGCCCTTTCCACTATGTGAGAAGTCTGTAATCCTGAAGAGAGTACTCATCCAACCATGATAACCCCCTGATCTTTGTCTAGCAGCCTCCAGAATTGTAAGAAATAAATTTATTTTATTTGTAAGCCACCCACACCATAAAAACTTCATAATCACTGTGTCAGTATCCACAAAATAACTTGCTGGGATTTTGATGGGGACTGTATTGAATCTATAGATGAAATTGGGGGAAACTAAATCTTGACAATATTGAGTCTTCCTATCCATGAAAATGGACTATCTCTCCATTTAGTCAGTGTTTTTAATTTCTTTCATCAGTGTTATTTTTTTCATATAGGTCTTACTATTTTTAAAGTGTGTAAAAATTTTCAAAAATAAACTTGTATCTAAGTTAATGCAGAAAGACTTGAAAAATTAATTTTCTGTATAATTAGAGTTATATAAATCAATTATTTCACAAATTCTGGAACAATATCTAATGTTATACCTTTCCTTGAACATTCTGGTAAATGTTTTTAAATCTCTTTTAGTCTCTGTGTGTTATGCCATATTTATTTGTTAGTTGTTTTTCAGCTAGATGGTTTCAGTTGGTTTAATATATCATTTTCTTATGTGGTTAGTGTTTTTGGATGTCATTTTGAACAATTTTTGCCTATCTCAAGGACTGAAACATTCTCTTTAGGTTTGTGACGTATTTTATATATGGAATATTTAGGATTAGAGGTTGAAGTTTTTTTTCCCAGTTTTATTGAATTACCCTGAGTTTCTTTTTATTGAAAATCAGTCAACTGTACATATAGGTCTTTTTCTGGACTGTTTAGTCTTTGCCACTCTCTTATGTTTATCCATGTGCCAACGCTAGTATTACAGTAAAACGCAAAATCAGGAAGGATAAGTCCTCTAATTTTTTAAAAAATTATTTTGTCTATTTAAGCTCCTTTGGATTTTAATATGAATTTTAGAATCTGCTTGTTGATTTATTTAAAAATAAACCTGTGGAGATTCTAATGGAATTGCATAGAATATATAGGCTTCCAGTCCATGAGCACAGTACGACTCTTTATTTAGATCTTTTAAAAATTTTTGTCAGCAATATTTTGTAGTTCTCTGAGTTCAGATTTTGCACATCTTTTGTTAAATTTATCGTAAGTATTTTTGGTGTTAATATAAATTATATTTTTTAAACTTTTAAAATTTTTACTAAATGTTAAAAGTTTCTATCATTAGCTTATAGAAAGGCATTTTTTTTTGAAGTATTAGCTTTGTATTCTGTAACCTAGTAAACTTACTTATTAATTCCAGCTGTTAGTACTTCTTAGTACTTATGCTCCTTTACAGAGAACATCATGTCACTGGAGAATAATGTGCTGTGCCTTCTTTTTCAAAATTTATGCTTTTATTCCCCTTGCCTTTACCTCTCTGGCTAGAACCTCCAGTATAATACCGAATGGACATCGTGAGAGCAGACACCATTGTATTCATCCCAGAAATACATTCAGTCTTTTACCATTAAATTTGAGTCTTTTTTATTTTTGAAGTATAGTTGATATACAGTGTTGTGCCAATCTCTGTGACTCAGTTGTACACATATAGACATTCTTTTTGTAAATTATTTTTTGGCTGCATAGAATCTTGAGACACACGGGATCTTCCTTGAGGCATGTAGGACCTCTGGTTGCAGTCTGCAGGCTCTTTGTTGAGGAGCATGGGCTTCTCTCTAGTTGTGACTTATTGGTTTTTCTCTTCTCTAGTTGTGGCGTGCAGGCTCCAGGGCACATGGGCTCTGTAGTTGAGGCGCACAAGCTCAGTATTTGTGGTGCATGGGCTTAGTTGCCCTGTGGCGTGTGGGATCTTAGTTCTCTGACCAGGGATTGAACCCACATCCCCTGTGTCGGAAGATGGATTCTTTACCACTGGACCACCTGGGAAGTCCCTAGACATTCTTTTTTTAATGTTCTTGTCCATTATGGTTTATCACAGGATATTGAATATAGCTTCCTGTGCTATACAGTAGGTCCTTGTTGTTTATCCATCCTATATATAATAGTTTACATCTGCTAATCCCAAACTCCCAGTCCTTCCCTCCCCTCCCCACCCCCCAAGCCCTTGGTCTTGCAAACGGCTTTTATGAATTTGAGGAACTTCACATGTATTCACATCCAGTTTGCTGAGATTTTTTTCATGCATAGTTTTTATTTTTGTCAAATGCTTTTCTTGCATCTATCAAAATGATTATATTTCTACGTCATTTAGCTCTTTTGGTAAATTGCTTTTTTTTTTTTTTTTTTTGAGTTTTGAGCCAACTTTGTGTTCATAGGAGAAACCACACTTGGGCATGATATATTATCATTTTTGAGTATTGCTGGACTATATTTGACAATATTTTGTTGAGGGTATTTCTGTCTATTTTCATGAGGATTCTTGGTTTATAATTTTCTTTCCTTGTAATGTAATGTCTTAACGGATATGGTATCAGGGTCAATATAACATGACCTTCATCTGTTTTCTGAAAGAGTTTGTGTAAGAATGATACTGTTTTTTTTTTTTAATGGTCCATAGAATTCATAAGAGAAATAATCTGCACCCTGAGTTTCCTTTGTGTGAAGGGCTTTGATTAAAAATTAAATTTTGGTAATATAGAGAACTAATGAAATTTTCTATTGCTTCTTAATTTTGGTAGTTTACTTCCCGCTTCACCCCCCCCCACCCCAGGTAATCTTCTGTTATATCTATTATCATATTTTTTTGGCCTAAAACTGTTCATAATATCCTTTTATTATCCTTTTGATATCTGTAAGTTCTAAAATGGATTCTCTCCTTTTTTCAATACTAGTAATCTTTTTTTTTTTGATATTGGTAATTTTTGTTTTCACTCTTTTCTTGCTAGGGGTTAATCAAATTAATATTTTCAAAGGACTAACTTTTGCTATATTAATTTTCTCTATTGTTTGTTTTCTATTTCATTTATTATTGCTCTTAATCATTTCTTTCTGTCCATTTACCTTGGATTACTTTATTCTTCATTTACTTTCTTCTTATAGTATTAAATTAGGTTTTTGCTTAATTTTTTTTCTACTTTATGCATTTAAAGCTATAAAGTTCCCTCTAAGCATTATTTTCATAGTATCATGCAGTTGTTAATATGTTGTATTTTTATTATTATTCCATTGGAAAGAATTTGTGATTATTTCTTGATTCATGGATTATTTAACACTATGTTATTTACAAATGATATGATGGCTTTCTACATATTTTATTGTTAGTGAGTTCTAATTAAATTCTGTTCTGATCAAAGAAAATATTCTGTAAGATATCAGTCTTTTGAAATTGTGAATTATTTTATGGCCAAGCACACGATCTATTTTTGTGAACATTTTCTTTATAGTTGAAAAGAATGTGTATCCTGCAATTGTTACATGTAGTGTTCTATGAAGGTTAATTAGGTCACAATGATTGATATTGTTGTTTAGATGTGATATAGCCTTACTGAGTTTTTGTGTGTTCTGTCAGGGTCAGGGAGAGGTATTTTAATATCTCCATTTGTAACCGTGATTTTTTTTTCTATTTTTCTCATTATTTCTGTCAGTTTTTGCTTAATGCACTTTGAAGCTCTGTTCTTACTTCAATACATATTTAGTATTAGGTCTTCATGATTAATTGCCACTTTTTTCATTATTTCTTATTCTCTCATAATATTTTTGTCTTGATTTTACTTAAATACTGTATTAATATCATATAAATATTTTCTTATGTTTATTTTTTGCATTCTATACTATTTTCCCCCTTTTCTTTCAATGTATCTGTTTCTTTATATCTAACAAACATTTCTTGTTAACAGCATACAGTTTTATATTCCTTTTTTGTCTAAACTGTCAGTATTTGCCTTTTAATTAGAGTGTTGCTACATATACATTTAATTTAATGTTTGGATTTAAATCTACCATCTTACTGTTTGACTTGCACATAGCCCCTGTCTTTCTTATTTCATTTTTATTTTGTTTGTTTTTTTTTATTCTGCTGCTCCCTTCCTGCCTTCTTTGAGGTTAATCAGTATTTATTCATATTTCATTTTATGTTCTCTATGTCCTAGGTCAAAAATGGCTTAAGTATTGATTGAGGTTTTCATAACACACCATGTTATCGTCTGTCTTTTTATTTCCATATGCACTATTACTAGGTTCATTTACAAGATATTTCTAATAGGGTTTCCATTTTATGACATATAATGGAAAGGAAAGAGAGGAGTTAAGAATTACTTTCACATTTTTGATAAACTCTCATGCCATTTACTGGAATAGGGCACACTGAAGGATGAGAAGCAAGAATTCTTGGATATAATTTTGTACATGTATAGTCTGAGATGCCTGTAAAATATTGAAAAGAATATGTCAAGGGGTACCCTATGTACAAGACTGTAGGGATTAGAAGTGAAAATTTCATGTTATTTGTCTTAAAATATTATTGAACTTTTTCATTTTGAACCTTTATGTGTAAAAATATAAATAGATGAAATACATTTTTCTTATCCAGGTCCTATTCTTAAATAATGTTAAATATTCATAAAATTAACATAATGCTAAATAATATATATTTTCTATATTTATTACATTCTTCTGAATGGCCCTTTTGTCTTCCTTTAAAAACGTTTTTAAAGGTAAATCAGCCTCTACAAATAAAATGTTCCTGTTCCACAGAGATCATAGAGCAAATCAGTTCCATTTTAATTTTGTCTAATTTTGTGAGATCTCATTAAAACTAGATCACTTTTCATAAAATGCACCTATTCTAAAGATTACTTTGTTAGGTTTAAACATGGCAACTTGTATTATTTTCATAAAACTAGTTCACTCAATCTGTTTAAAATGTGGCAGAAATTCAGTGTTCTCTCCTATTTAGTATCTTGCCCAAAAGATATAGCAAATGTTCATTCAAACACTGACTTGCTCAGCATTTGATTTAAGAATTCCACATGCAGATATATATTTCTTGAAAGGAATCCTGAAGACTTCTCATTTACATTAGAGTAAATTGAATCCCAAAGAGTTGAGTGATTTTTTTCCTTACTTCTGTTGACTCTCTTTCTCTCTCCTTCCTCCTTTTATGGTTTTGTATATACTACATTCTTTACACTCATTTTAAAAGTCAAATTCACTGAGATTATTTTCATAAAGTAAAATATCACCCTTTAGGATGTACTACTATATGAATTTCGACAATGTATACAGTCATGCAAACACAACCATAGTCAAGGTAAACAAATATATTAACATCTTCCCCAAAAGTCCCTTCATGCCCCTTTGTAATCGGTACCCCTTCGCTTACCAAACTAGGCAACCAATGATCAGTTTTTTGCCCCTAGAGTTTTGTGTTTTCAGAATGACACATGTGGTCTTTTACCTCTGGCTTTTTTTTTTTTTTTCACTTAGTACAATGCTTTTGAGATACACCATATTGCTACATTTATCAATATTTCCTTTAATCAATGATGGCTATTGCATGGCTACTGATTCTATTGTACTGCTGTAGAAACTCAGTAGGTATGTAAACTGTAGTGTTTACATATGGAAATGGGAAGGTTTCAACATCTACCAGGCCACTAGTGTGCGATATTGATTCACTCTGGTCAGGAATTGCCTGAGTCTGGGTTTTGACATTGCTATGTTTTCTGGAGTACACTATAGGTTTGAAATCCCTCTAGAGATGGGTTATCTTTCTGTTATGTTTAAGGTGAAAGCTGGGATGATAGAGGGTTTTTCTTAGTATTAGTACTCTACCCTCAACTTTGTATCATCCCTGCAGATCTCTACAACAGAGGCTGGGCTCCATTACCGTTCTTGCCTTTCCCCACCAGTAGACAGCTGTTGCTTGGTACTCTATGATAGGCCCATGGAGAAATGGGGGTTCTCTATTGTTCTGGCTCAGCCATATTTGGGGGGAAAACATGCACCCTGGATTCTGGGTAGGGAAGTCTGAGCATGCCTGCCACTCCTCCACTTGACAATCAAACTCTCCCTGCCATGTATGTATCCATTGTTGACCTTGACCTTGAATGGGTGTTTCTGTTCTTAGTGATAGGAGATCCAAGCTTTACGTGGTTATAGGATCTTAGGTCCAAGACACTTTCTTGTCCTTCCCATAAGCCTAGTGGGCTTTGTTTTTCTACTTTTTCCCCAGCCACAATGCATCTTTACTGCTTCTCCCCGATGTCTTAAAGCTTTTTGCTTTGGATGAGAGAAGAGTCTGGAAAACTATAAGGCAATTGCGCCTCTACTCATGGCTGCCAATCTTCTCTAAACTGCCTGCCCCACCTAAGGTATCTCTCTTCAGGCTTCTGTCCTGCCCCTAGTCTTTCTTCTTAGCTTCAGGTGGACACTACTGGAGAGAGCATGCAGATGAGTTTGACCTCCACTTTTGTGTGGGGTTTGCAGCTATTCCAAATGGATATACTTAACCCAGACTTCTTGAGTGCCTGTTAAAATTTTAGGTAATTTTTTTTGAGTCTCACTTATGGAAGCCCTTGCTTTATCTTTCCATGTTCTTCGATAGGCAAGACAGTTTGAGAGTCCTATATCTCCTCGGAGGAGCTGATCGCTCTTGTGAATTCAGATTTCTTGGTTGCACTATGACTATAGCTTTCTGATGGGTGCAAATGTATTTTGTAGACTATCTGGCCTATTTTCATTGTGTGTGTTTGGGGGGATGACTTTTGCAGCTCTTTATAATCTAAGTAGAAATCTACATTCGTTAGCTCGTGTTATTTTATAATCTGCTTTTTACTTACAAATATATTCTAAGCAAAATGTGAGATGTCCTACCATTTATTTCATCAGTGTGCTGTTTTTAGCTTCATTTTTCAAAGCCTCCTACTAAAATTTTAGTTAGATGACAGGATTATACTTTGCACAAATAGTAGCAGTGACAGTACTAAAAAATAGCTGTATATAATCCTTGTTAACTAAAAAGAAAAAAAAATGGAAAACAAAGGGAAGGAAAAGAAAAATCCATTCCATTAGTAATAAGTTTCCTTCCAAATTAGTTGGTACAGTGTGTTTTTTAAAGAATCATGAAAGGGGAGTGTAAGCTCTGGCTGTGGTCCTGTGTCCTTGCCCTTTGCAGCAGATTTCTTATCGGGAATGCACATTAAGTTTTCTGCTTCAAGGATGACCAGTGCTCAGGGCTCCGCATTCATTCTCACTCCTAAATTATGTGATGCTGCTTTTCTTCGTTTGACATCTTCAAAGTGAAAAGTGTCATTGCCAGGGAAGCATGAAGATATAGTCAGTCCCAAAGGCTGTCTTGGAAAACCTACAGGAAGGTCTGGTCTTACTGAAGCAAAAAATAATGTAAGGAAAAAATATTAATATGCATTTCTACATAAAGAATTTGCTTTTCTTAATTTTTTAAAGATCACATTTTGTAAAATTGTATAATATGGGATGAGACTACGATTTTAGCATTTTGAATGCAATAACTAGAAAATAAATGATCTGAAAATTAACTTGGTGCTTGGAATATAATCAAGAAATAGGAGTTCTTTTAGATTTAATTGCTGAGACACTATTTTAGCATAGTATACCAAAACATATTTCATAGTACTAGTGATGGTTCAACCAAAACAAATATGTGCTCAGAGGAATAGTCTTGAAATAAATATTCCTTGCATCAAATCTTGTATAAATATTATCGCTTAACATCCTGACATCCTCTTTTAAGTGACTTTAAAAATTTAAGGATAGAATCTATAAGAAAAATTAGTTTAAAAAAATCAGTGAACAAGAGACCTTGTTCACAAATAGCCAAGATTTGCATGTTGCATGTTTTATACAAAACTCTATCGTTTTGAAAAACATCCAGATGACAAAGTTAATTATGAATTAACTTGTCAATGAACATTTACCACCTCCTTATTTATTTTTACTTGCCTAAGGCTGCCCTTAACTCAGGATAAAGCTTCTGAAACCGTACCTATATTCATTTCCTTAAACTCAGGAATAGTTTTTGTAAGAGCATAAATATTTAAACTTTTCACAGCCCTTCATCAGTTTGCCCGGAAATACTATCTGTCTCGGGTATGGAGTAAGGGACAGGAAATGTACTGCTCGAGGCAAGGGATTCTAGCTCCGTTTTGTTCAGTATCCCTCATTCCCAATGAAGCCTCCCTGTTTGAAGTCCTGTGTGTTTACTATTTTCAAATTTTTACACTCGAACAAAACCCTCAAAATGCGTTTCTAAAATGAGTATATATGGTATTTCTCCACTTTTCCTTTAAGCCACTCTATATTTATGTTGCCAAGTCATGAGTATCTTAGATAAATTTCATATATATATTTACTTTTCCAAGAACTACGAATGCAGTTATAAGAACAGCACAGTAAATTGTGCCTCATCTTTTCTCAATGAAGCTTGTCCAGTTATTTGAGTGCAGTGTACTTTGAAGTTCATAATCATTACCTTCTTTTTATTCTAACTTTCAAAAGTGAGGACCTGATTACTGCCATATGACTTGTGCAAATATTCCACTTTGCAATATGTGCTGCATATAAATGTGTGGTTTGTATAGTAGGGGGTAAAATGGGCAGCCTCCCTACCATCTGTGTGCTAATTAACCAGTGTCGAACACAGCCTTGTCATAGGAAAAAGTCATCTTCGTTTCTACAGGGTGCAAATTATGTTGCCAAGAAGATCACAAGGACAGGGTCAAAGTTGGCCAGCAGCAGTGGTTCTTGGTTTAGTTTGTGCTTTGAAAAGTTACAGGAATTTTCAAATAAAATAGACTAAACTATGCTTCTTTATTTTATACACCTACATAATGAAGTTGTAAGGATAAATTTTAAAACTTGTCTTTTTTATATATTAATACATATTTTTAACTGGATCCTTTTCTTATAGCATCTTATTTACTCTAAGGAATGGATCCTTTTCTTATAGCATCTTATTTACTCTAAGGAATACATACCTGGGGGAGGAATTAAACTATTACATTACATATACATAGAAACATAATTAAAATAAGTCTACATTAATGGTTCTTTTGCTTTTCAATGCTGGAAAGGAGATCAACGAAATGCTCAATTAATTAGAATTTACCTTTAAAAAAATAAGGTATTCGTAATTTTAAATATAGTGACCTATGAATTAACTCTTCGGTAAGATAAATAATAAAACTTAACCACTTTAAGGCATATATTAGTGTTAAAATTCAGGTAAGCTCCAATGATTTTAATTAGTAGGAATCCTCGCAGGAGAAGTACTTAAGGGAAATTAGTTACCTATTGTTGTAAACTATAATTTAAAAATTCAGTAATGTTTGGCAATATGTTGTTAGCAAACATGGATGTATGCGTATCTGTAATTTGTGCCCTAGTCTGCCAATGGTATTAAATAATTGAAAATGAAATATCACAATATTTTGTACATTATGTCAGCATAATGACTCATAATTAAAACCTCAGAAGAGTTGGAAGGATAACAAGTTACTCTTGTGAGCATACATGGAGCAACAATATTATTCCTCACATCTTTCCAAGCATTTGCTACAAAGATGGGGAAAATAAAAGAGGAATCATCAAATGAAACCTAAGTGTATGCCAATTGTCCTTTGCTACTTTTGTTGGGATAAATTTCCATTAATATTTGAGCTTTTAAAAGTGTATTTTATCAGCGAATGTAGTTAGCTATAATTTTCATGCTACCCGCAAAAAAATATCCGAGGCTAGTTTTGCTCATGGGCAAAGTGGCAGTGAGTGGCATGACTGGGGAAACACTGAAATATGCTTCTCCATAAGAATGTGTATTCCTGAAAAATATGAGCCTTTTAATAGGGAGGGCCATTATTTTGACTCAAGTGGCTCTTGAATGTCCCTGAAAAAAAAATGTGATTTTCCCCAATATTACACATTAATCCTTTAAGCTAAGCACCCATCAATACATTACTTCATTCTAAAAAACTCACTTGAGGTACCAGTTCCTCTGTTAAGCTTCCTTCATCCCATGACCACCTTAGTTACACCTCTGTGTCACCACAGTAATTGACTTACAGTCCTTAGAGGGCAGGGGCCAGGTCCAATTCTCTTTTATACACACTGGACCTAACAAAGACCATTAAGTATGTAAAACCTTATTTAATGAGTGAATAAGGGAACATACATCCATTAACCTGTTAAACTGTCATTCTTTTTTTCAGTTATACATATACATATATTCATTCTTTCTTAGATTCTTTTCTCAAATAGGCTATCACAGAATATTGGTTAGAGTTCCCTGTGATACAGTAGGTCCCTACTTGTCACCTATCTTATATACAGTAGTATGCGTGTGTTCATCCCAAGCTCCTTATTTATCCCTTCCCCTCATATAATTCAAATCCTTGAGGGAATCGGATTTAAGAGAATTTGGGTGAAAGGTCTTATCCTGAGGGGAACGTGTCCAGACTTTGAAATTGGATAGGCCTGGATTGGAATTCTGGTTCCATCATTTATTGGCTGTGGAAACTTAAATCCTTTAAGACCTCTGCACCTCAGTTGTCTCATTCTAAACAATAGTGCCAAATATGGTGCCTTGCAAAACTGTTGGAAGAGCTGGACACTTTGTTTTTACGATGCCCGATGGTGCCTTCTTGCACACAATAGGTGCTCAGCAAACGATAATAGTTCCTCTTTAATGAATGAAAAAGATTTCCAGACCTAGCAAAGATCACAAAAGCTTCAGGAGAAGCTTATGAGATGGTTACATATAGTATTCTTGTAGGCTTTTTGTAGATTTTCTTAGCTGAAGACATGGGAAGAAAGAAATAATTGAAGGTAGGGATTTTGGCATGTACAAGAGACCTGAAGTGATAAAGTTGCTGTGTAATATCTAAAACAACGTTATGAAAGAGGATCAAGATGGCAGAGTAGGAGGACATGTGCTCACTCCCTCTTCAAAGAGCACGGAATTACAGCTAACTGCTGAACAATCATCGACAGAAAGACACTGGAACTCACCAAAAAAGACACCCTACATCCAGAGACAAAGGAGAAGCTGCAATGAGATGGAAGGAGGGGCGCAATCGTGTTAAAATCAAATCCTATAAATGCTGGGTGGGGGACACACAAACTGGAGAACAGTTATACTGCAGAAGTCCACCCACTAAAGTGAGGGTTCTGAGCCCAATGTCAGGCTTCCCAACCTGGGAATCCAGCAATGGGAGGAAGAATCCCCAGAGAATCAGACCTGGAAAGCCAGCGGGATTTGATTGCAGGACTTCCACAGGACTGGGGGAAATGAGACTCCACTCTTGGAGGGCACACAAAAAAGTGTGCTCACCAGGACCCAGGGGAAGGAGCAGTGACCCCCATAGGAGACTGGACCACACCTGCCTGCTGGTGTTGAAAGGTTGCCTGCAGAGGTGTGGGGCAGCTGTGGCTCACCAAGGAGACAGGGGCACTGGCAGCAGGGGTTCTGGGAAGTGCTCATTGGTGTGAGCCCTCCTAGCGTCTGCCACTAGCCCCACCAAAGAGCCTGTAAGCTCCAGTGCTAGGTAGCCTCAGGCCAAACAACCAACAAGGTGGGAACACAGCCCCACCCATTGGCAGACAAGCAGATTAAAGTCTTACTGAGCTCTGCCCACCCAGCCCTACCCACCATCAGTCCCTCCCATCAAGAAGCATGCACCAGCCTCCTAGATAGCTTCCTCCACAAGAGGGCAGATGGCAGTATCAGCAGTATTTTGTCTTGTGGAATTGGGAACCACAGCCACAGAAAGAGACAGAAAATGAAAAAGCAGAGGATTTTGTACCAGATGAAGGCACAGGATAAAATCCCAGAAAAACAACTCAATGAAGAGGAGATAGGCACCCTTCCAGAAAAAGAATTCAGAATAAGGATGGTGAAGATGATCCAGGACTTAAAAAAAAGACTGGATGCAAAGATCCAAAAGTTTACCAAAGACCTAGAAGAATTAAAGAGCAAACAGACAGAGATATGCAACATAATAACTGAAATGAAAAATATACTAGAAGGAACCAATAGAAGATTAACTGAGGCAGAAGGGCGAATAAGTGAGCTGGAAGACAGAATGGTGATAATCACTGATGCAGAAAAGAATAAAGAAAAAAGAATGAAAAGAACTGAAGACAGCCTAAGATACGTCTGGGACAATGTTAAACTCACCAATATTCGCATTCTAGGGGTCCTAGAAGGAGAAGAGAGAGAGAAAGGACCCAAGAAAATACTGGAAGAGATTATAGTTGAAAACTTCCCTACCATGGGAAAGGAAATAGCTACCCAAGTCCAGGAAGCACAGAGAGTCCCAGGCAGGATAAACCTGAGGAGAAACATGCCAAGACATATAGTAGTCAAACTGACAAAAATTAAAGACAGAGAAAAGTTATTAAAAGCAACAAGGGGAAAATGACAGATAACATACAAGGGAACTCCCATAAGGTTAGCAGCTGATTTCTCAGCAGAAACTCTGCAAGCCAGAAGGAAGTGGCATGATATATTTCAAGTGATGAAAAGGAAGAACCTACAACCAAGAATACTCTACCCAGCAAGGATCTCATTCAGATTCAATGGAGACATCAAAAGCTTTACAGACAAGCAGCAGCTAAGAGAATTCAGCACCACCAAACCAGCCCTACAACAAATGCTAAAGGAACTTCTCTAAGTGGGAAACATAAGAGAAGAAAAGGACCCACAATAACAAAAACAAAACAATTAAGAAAATGGTAATAGGAACATACATATCGATAATGACCTTGAATGTGAATGGACTCAATGCACCAACCAAAAGACACAGACTGGCTGAATGGATACAAAAACAAGACCCATATATATGCTGTCTCCAAGAGACCCACTTCAGACCTAGGGACACATACAGACTGAAAGTGAGGGGATGGAAAAAGATATTCCATGCAAATGAAAATCAAATGAAAGCTGGAGTAGCAATACTCATATCAGATAAAATAGACTTTAAAATAAAAAATGTTACAAGAGACCAGAAAGGACATTACATAAAGATCAAGGGATCTATCCAAGAAGAGGAGATAACAATTATAAATATATATGCACCCAAAATAGGAGCACCTCAATACATAAGGCAAATGCTAACAACTATGAAAGAGGAAATGCAAGGCAGAAATAGATACACAGATGTAGAGAACAAACATATGGACACCAAGTGGGGAAAGCAGGGAGGGTTGGGGGGTGGAATGAATTGGGAGATTGGGATACCAAATTGTACACCCTCTATATATGCTGTTTATTGTCTGTTAACTGTGTCTCAATAAAAGTTCTTTAAAAAATGAAAAGAAAAGAAAACAACATTATGGGTATGTGATGTATTTGTTGGTCCAATTTTTAAGTAAGTTCTGTCATGTAGTGGGTCATGTCTGTTTAAATGTTAAAAACAGAATATGAAAGCAGAATTTTAGGATTGATTTAAAATTTCCCTTCCAATTCCACTTGTCTGGTATCTTGAGAGATATTAAAATGCATCTCCTATAGAATATGAATACTTAGAATTGTATAGATTGCTACTTTGATTTGTTGAGGGATCACGTAGTGCTGGGCTATTATTCATTTTTTGGTCCTTCTGCCCATGAGATTATCAGTGACATCCAGTGTCTGATTTCACTACAGACAATAGCTGAAGAGGGAAAACCGTGCATTGCAGTAATAGGCTGTTGTCATTGAGAGAGCCATGTTAAAACTATGTTTTTTTGCTATTTCATGGGAGTATCAAAAAGGTCATCACAGGCTCCAAAGTGCATCCCCTTGCAATTGTGTACTCTGGGGGCTATCAGGTGAAATTTAAAATGTTAATTAGTAAAATATTCTAATTTTCTTATTTTTTTCTTCAGACAATTTTAAGGCAAATTCTGCCCATCTCAGCTCTGATAGGTAAATCTAAATATGCACAAATAGAAAGGATATTAGAACGTAAAGGTGATGTGGATTTGGTTGAAAGAGTAGTTCAGTTCTAAACATACATCTGGAAATTTCCTATTACAGAGAACATCCAAGTTATTCCTTCTAACAGTAGTGGGGCCAGCATTTTCTGAAAAGGTCATAGTGAGAATTATGCAGAGGATACAGTATGAAATCTGGGCAAATTATAACCACTCACAACATTATACATTCTTTTTTTTTCTTCTTTCAAGTGCCAGTGTAGTAGGTTTGAGTACCATGAAAGTTGAGATATCCAAAAAGTAACAAATTGAGCCCACTTTAAAAATGGTAATAAGATCATTTAATAGATGTGTAAAACCACTAAATGATTTTGCAGAAGGATTGCTTCACTTCTGAGTGAATCATAAACTCATAAGCAAGTGTTTAAAAGGAGATCAGTAGTGTTTTGTGGTATGTGTACTATGGCAGCCTCATCTCTAATACAAAGATAAATCCAGTGCAAACCATGTATTTAACTTTTTGGCCTGGCATCCTTATCCTGCTGCTCTTATTGGACCTAACTACAGACTTCAGCCATCCTGTGTCTGATGAAAAGAAATCAGTTGCTGATGCACACATTGTTTATATTTGTCTCAGGACAAATGGGGGCTGAAGACTAAAACACAAGTTCTAAAGTAAGAGACACTCTGCATGTTCTAAAAGTTGACTGTAGTAAATTATTGAAATTTAGTTTAGGGAAAAATCAGGAAACAAGACAGGTAAGTAAAAATAGCTTTATATTAATTCATGGTGTGTTAGAGAAATGATTTTGATAGAGAAGGGAATAAATCACACACATAACCAAATACTATTGAAGTTCTATCTCGCCTCAGTTTTTCCATATTGATAACTTGCCCTTACCTGAAAGCACATACATCATTTAAAACTAAAAGTTACCTTCAGTAGAATTTATAACATCATTCATACCTTCCAAGGTTATCAGAGACCAAAGCATAGAATAGGTAGGAAAGGATATAAAAGGCAAACAAATACATTAGTCTTTGTCAGAAACCCTGTTTGTCAGAAATTGTAAATATCAGTTTATTTAATCTTCATAACAGCTCAATTATAAGGATATTATTGAGAAACGAAAGAAAAAAATAAAAACAGAAAACAAGGTAGGTTGAACAAACATCTGGTTATATATTAAATTTTTATTAAAAGTCAAAGACTTACAGGTTGGGTCAAAAATAGATATACTATTTATGCTATTTACAAGACACATATATTAAAATGACAAATATTATATATAAGTGATGATATATGTATAGCAGATAATAACAAACACAAAATGAAGATTGGATATATTAATATGTAACAAGATACAAGAACAGCATTAAATACAACAAAGAGGATAATTTTGTATTGACAAGAAAACCATCTACATTGGAGATTGTTAAGAATTTTTATACATTTTATAATACAGTGTTGTACTATATATATTTAAAAATTGGATAGAAATACAAGTAGAAATTCGCAGAAGCATAATGGTAGAGGTGGTTAAATGTTTCACACTCAGCCTTTAAAAGAGCAAGTTGACCAAAAGAAAAAAATAAACAAATTCTTAAATAACTTTAATTGTATAGTTGATGATATAAACATATGTTACACTTTGTACTTTAAGAATGAGTCTTTTTTAAAAAGAATTGTCAGTGGAAAAAATGCGAAGACATAGCTGTTATTGGAAGCTAAGAAAACCTGAAAAGTTTATGCAAAACAAAAACTGTGTAATCATATTCACTGGTAAACATAAATTAAAACTAAAAAGTTAAAAAGTATATCAAATAAAGATATCTAATAATTTAAAAATTTTAAAAAACTATTTCTTTGACAGTTGTTAAAATTTAACAAAAAATCTCTGATAAACATTTTTGTATTTCAAGAATGTGGTCAAATAGTCACAGTTTTAAGCTTTAACATAATACAATCTCAATCCAAATTGGATATTTAAATTTTTCAGTATTAAATATTTTAAAACACAGGATGGTCCAAATAATAACATTATCACCACTAACCACTCAGGTTTATGTAGTGATATTTTAATATAGTTGTTGCCAGCAGCTTTTTTTTTTTTTAAGAAATAAAAGATTATAGACATCTAAAATTCCCTCCTTAAACTCTTTCTCCTCTCATACTCCTCTGTAGCTGAAGCAGAGTGGTGTTGGCACAAAGTGTGACAAAGAGACCAATGCAGTTAATATAACATCTAGAAATAAATCATTGACATACAGGGACCAGGAATATGACAGATTTCTTAGGTTCTAAATCAGATGAACACTTTTAATGGCTCACTTTACAAGCATAACTGACAAGAGATGTGAAAAAACAAAACAGAATTTCCATTTGAAACCATAGGTCCAAAGAGATTATTGCTTCTTTAGATTAGTCCCTTAAGTCTGCTTATTATTAAAAGTGGATAACAGTGATCAGTTAGTTACACATATGTATTGCCAAAAGCAGACCTGATTCTAATCTTTTTTTTTCCTTTATTTGGATTAAGTTATAAAATATGGGGGAACTATGCTAATAATGGTATGTGATAAAATTGTCAGAGTACAGTTGTTAGGTAGTATATTCTAATATCAGATTGTATGCCTAATGTGACCTTGAAATTGTTTATGATTAGATTGCCAGCACATTTCTGTTATAAAAGTGAAATTTCTCTTGGACAAGGATGATCTGGGAATCATGAAATTCAGATCCAGGTTATATCCAGTGCTTACCAATTGCAACTAATGTGCAATGTTTCTTAATCCTTCAGAGAGTAGAATTCCTTAGCATAACACCATAATAATACAGACTGCTTGCTAAATCACTATAGGAAATATTGTAAAAGGGATTTTTAATATCATTACTTTTACTTAAAAGCATACCAAGCACCTATCTGCTATATCTAAAAAAGAAAAAAAAAGCAAAACATAACTATATGCCAAATTTTATTATTATTATGGTATTGATTCATTATAGACAGAAAAAACAGAAAGGAACATCCTAGTCAACCATTTTACAATTATACGCTGCATTGTATTAGTTCATTTGAATATTTCCCAAAGGAGACACTGAAAATAAACTATAGACCAGAAAGTCATGCTTGTTGAAGTTAGTTGTTAAGATGAATGGAATATGGACAGTACCATGAAAAAAAGTCACACTTTATCCTGATTTGTTCAGTGATTTGCTTTTATAGGAATTTTCAAAATTGTAGTATTAGGTTTTTGGACAACAATTATAGGATACTCTGGGATATTTTGCATTGACCTGGGTGCTAAGAAACAAGGTCCCTTAATTGGCATCTCATTGGCAAAGTCTTACATAACTCTTATGCAGTGCTGTGCCAGTTCTCTGTCTCATCCTTACATGTCTTACGCATGCATTTCAGAATACTTATTCTGTTGATACTCCTCCACTTACTTCATGTTTCTCTCTCCAAAAGGCATATTAAGTGTTTGCTTTTTTTCACTAATTTATCCTTATCCTTTAACTCAATCGTCAAAAATAGATTGTTCCTTTCAGTCTTAGTATGTATACAAACCTATAAACTGAGCTGGTCTTATTCACACTGAGTGGCTACTAGGTTAACTTGAGACTCTATTCTAAAGGTATTTACATTTAAAGAGGTTTCTTTGTGACATCATAACTTAAGGGCATGGATCTCACAATAAGAAAGTAAAGAGGGAAAGCCATTAGGAAGATATATTAGGGCTGAAGTCTTTGACAGTCTCTTCTGAACAATTTGTTTATGTAATTATACATAACTGCTGTGATTAACAAAAAAGTGCTTTTAATGTCCCATACTTTTCTTTTTTTAAAGAACAGACTTAATGTTATCTATTATATACTTTAGTATGCATGTAAAAGCATTCAACAAAGAAAACAAACGTTTGCTCTGGAACAAAATATGCATTGCTCCCCTAACTGATTTTCCTAGGGTGAATGGTCCTAAATGGTGATAGTCTAGAAACGCTTCTAGAAACACAAGCGCACACACACATGCACACACGCACGCCCTCCTGCCCAAGTGTGAACCTAAAATTCTTTCCCAATTATGATAAGTAACAGTAAGTTTGGAAGAGTGCGCACTTCCAGCACTCCTGGCTCTGAGTGTCAAATGTAGCAATTAAGTGTAGTTTTCTGTTTACTGCTCAGACATCCTTAAACACAAGCCCATGCCCAAGGAGTTAGCCATATGCTATGCTAGTAGTTTCATTGTATATTTGTTTGTTTCATTTTTTAGTACAGTGGACTTTGATCTCAATGGTGTAAAGAACAAAATACACAAAATAAACTAAAGATCTAGAGAATGAAACAAACTTGGAAGTAGTTTTTTTACTGAGGAAACACAGCTCATTTTATAAACCAGAAAGTTTTCCAGTTTGAAATACGCCAAGTTTTGAGAACGCCAAATTTAAGAGATTATTCTTGAAACTAATAAACTGCCCATGTGTAGTTATCATTGTATCATAGGCTTCCAACAGACCTAAAAAATTTTACACTACTATTGTTCTTTTTTAGTTTATTATCATTCTTGTTTTTCCTGAAACTGAATTATCACAATAACAGAAAAATGTTATTTCCGTGGATTCATATCCCCTACCTTTTTCTCCTGAGTCATGTTGCTACTTCTGCTCACAGTTCATGTTTTTCTAATTTTTGTGCCTTTTTTTTTAGTTCTTTTTCTAACATACCCTCATAAAGACAGTCTTAAAGGAGCTACGTCTAAGTGATGGGAAGTGATCCATAAACATAGAATCAGTGACTACAGTCAATTGACAAGCCTTGCTTCTGCCCTCAGAAATGGTAGGAGTGGCTCTCTGCATGATGTAATATATCCTTTATTACCATTAATAAGGTAGTTATAAGATGGAATTAACACCTAACATCTTTTCTCACAATTGAGAAAAACTGTGAATTTGAGACTATACTCACGGATTGGTCAAATATATATGGTCAAGGAACACATTTCCAATTAAGTGAAGCATATTATACATGTAACCTAACTCATAGCAGTGTACCCCCCCCCAAATGTTCTCTGCTTAAATGAAAAAGAGAATGTCATTGTAAAATAATAAGGAACTCTTATAAATCTGTTAAAGGGAATCTATTAAGGAATTCTAAATCTCATTAATGTTAAGAAGACAAAACTTTAAGGATCCTACACTTTGTGCCTCAGAAGCTGCTATTTGGGGGGATAAAGAAAGTGTATATTTCTAAACTATTTCACTCCATTACACTGGGTGCAGTTAAGGACATCCTTCTCTGTATTGCCACATAACTTTTATATTTTTACTTTATTCTATTTCTTTCCTTAAAAGTCCTAGGTAGGGGCTCCATTTTTTTTAAATTTTCTTTTCCCTGCCTGTACAGTGCTTGACACATAACTATGTGCAACAGATATTTTAAGAAGGAATGAGTAAAGGAATTAAAGAACACTGATTTTTCCTAATCGCATAATTTACCTTTTTTTTTTGTTTTGGAAGAGAGTGGTAAAGGACTACTTATTTTACACTAAATAAAAGAAACCCTTTTTTAGTTTTGATTTCAACAAAGTCAATAAATATTTGTTACCAGAACAATAGCAACATAATACAGTACAAATAATTTGTATGTTAGTTGCCCAATTTCAGTTGTAAGCAATGAAATAGTATATTAAATATAACTATTATGTTCTGTGCATTAGAATTCCATTGTTTTGTATAGGGCGACTCACTGGCTAATGAGCATTAGACTTGCCTTGGATGCTTGGTTTTGGGTAATTTACTTAATTTATGGTTAAAATACCAGAAAAACCTTCATAAAGATTTTGCCTTGATGGGTGTTCCTGTGTTAAATGTGGCGAGTACAACATGGAAAACAGAAGCTCAAGCTTTAGAGTACAGTAGACTTGATTCAAATTCTTGCTCTACTACTAGGCTGCTTGCGGTGTGATCTTGGGTAGCTTGTTTAGCATTGCAGACTCAATTTCTTGGTCTGAAAAACTTGAATATTAATAACACTTCATAAAATAATTGTATGGGTCCAAGATTTTTAGTCCAGCCCCTGAGTTGTATTAAGCACCTAATATAACTCAGCCAATAGTGCAGTATTTGTTGTTGTTAATGTATTAAGCTGTGTTAGCAAATAGATAACCCACATCCTGCAGTGGAAATTTAGATTATCCATGTCATGTCCACTGATGCAGTGAGATATGAACAATAAAAAGTACAAGTTCTTATGTAGTGTGCCAGAAAAGTGAATTATCCATAGCTTAGTCTTCTTTTAATATACTGATGGGATTTTGAGATTGAGATTTAAACAAACTTTTCAGTGACTTAGAGACATGTATATATGCATTATATATGGACAAGGGTTTATATAATTCCAGAAAATAGATAATTAAATTGCAACAACTCCAGATATAATATACACTATTATTATGTTTGTTATACAGTACATATTTTATCCTACACAATATTTAATTCAAATATATCTTTATTTCTATTATCTTTTCAGTGATTTTCTGAAGAAATTGTTTTTGAATGGAAATTCCAATATATATTATTCCCCTTTATGCAGGGGTAAATTATTTAGAATATGGTTAGAAGCTGATACCATGGTAAACATGACTGTAATAATAGAAATATTAGAGGCTGTTCAATATTTATTGAATTTTCCTGGATCCTTGAAAAAAATCCCCAAATTTTGCCAATGAAATGACCTGGTTTCTCACAGTTTAGCTGCTGTCATGGGAAATAAATTTTTAAAAAGCTTCGAACATAGTATTCAGAAAATGTTACAAAATTAAAGTAGATTTGATCTTAGAGACATTCAAATATATTCGAAAAAAAAATGCTGTTTTCCTGACTCTATGCAGTCTCTTCTGGGGTAAGAGAAATCATCGACATTTCACAGTACTTAATATTTGCTAGATACTGTTACACACACTGAGTTCGGCAGTGGGTAAGATAAGCGTTTATTCTAAGTTAATTCACTTAAATTTTTTGGTGGTGTGATGCTTCTAGATCTTGGAAATGTCTAGGAGTTCTTTGCCCTCTTCACACATTGACTGAGGACCTCTTTGAGGGCTTGATAGGACAATAGCCTGTTGCCAACAGAATGATTTGCCAGCAAATAGTTTAAAATTAGAAAATCTAGTACTTGCAATCAGTGAAAAGAGGGGATTGTTATTCGAATTTGAAGCTGGGATTGATCTTTGGGTTTTTGCCTGCACAGTGACAAAATATTTTAATGAAAAATATGCAAAATCAATAAAATGTGAGCTTTTGCTTAAATAATGTGAAGTGTACAAATGTTTCACCGTTTCCAAAAACAATTTGATATATTCACTTTTCTTTGGATGATTGGTATTGTTCATATACAGTGTTAGTCATGCGTAAAACATGCTTAAGACATAATGGGCTTTATTCTGTTATGGAATATTTTGTGTTCATTTAACCCGGTTTTGTGGGCTTCATTGTTTATTGACTGAGAGTAGAATATGACCATTTGTTTCTAACGAGATAGGAAAAATACACATGGGAACACATTGCTTTTAAAAAGTAAATGTTAAATCAAATGACTTTTTAGACCTGGTGCAGTTCTCTAGGGACATTTGCAGTAACTTTTCTAAACCATTCATTGTAATCTTTTTGTCATTATTTGTGGTTTTATTTTAAACACAGTTTTTTAAAAAAAATTAATCTCCCTTGGTTTTTTTGTTTACAAAGTAATATATGATTCTCTTCTAAATTATTTTTAATACTTTCAACCGAAACAGTCAAAGAGGGAAAAGGGGATGCCTTTAAAATGCAGTAATGCTGAGGCTTTCATAAATAATAATCATTATAGACAATACCTAGTATCATTTGGTCAGTCTTGAATCATGACTCAGTAATGTTAGTTAACGGAGCATTAGAGAGTTTTGCTTTATGACCCTCTCATGGGTTTGGGGTGGGGGGTTCCCTGTCAGCTGCTGGGAGGACAGCATCACAGTGAGGCCCTGTGAAGATCTGTTCAGCATCAGTGAACACGGATCTGTTACAGTATCTGTAACAAGCCATTTGTATACTCTCCTAGTCATCCTTTTAGATCTCCGCAATTCTAAATCAGAATATCTTGTCTTGTTGATTATTAAAGTTCAGAATTCAGATACATTATTTTAAAAAAAGATCTAGTATGAATATTGATTCAAGTTTTAACAGCTTCTCTGCAAAAGTCTCTTTTTCACATAATGAGAGGCATTGGACCATGAATTTATTTATTTATTTTTAAATTTATTTTTTTTGGGGGTACACCAAGTTCAACCATCTGTCTTTATACACATATCCCCATATTCCCTCCCTCCCTCGACTCCCCCTGCCCCCCACACCGTCCCCATCCCAGTCCTCTAAGGCATCATCCATCCTCGAGTTGAACTCCCTTTGCTATACAGCAACTTCCCACTGGCTATCTATTTTACAGTTGGCAGTTTATATATGTCTATGCTACTCTCTCACTTCGTCTCAGCTTCCCCTTCGCCCCCCGCCCCCCCAAACCTCGAGTTCTCCAGTCTATTCTCTGCATCTGCATCCTTGTTCTTGTCTTGTCACTGAGTTCATCAGTACCATTTTTAGATTCCGTATGTATGAGTTAGCATACAATATTTGTCTTTCTCTTTCTGACTTACTTCACTCTGTATGACAGACTCTAGGTCTATCCACTTCATTACATATAGCTCCATCTCATTCCATTTTATAGCTGAGTAATATTCCATTGTATATATATGCCTGGACCATGAATTTAAATGGTCCTCACAATATTTAAAGTTATATTTGATTTTCTGATTATTTTACTGAATATTCATTTGATTTCCTAATTATACTCAAAATCATGAAAGTTAAACTTCAGCTTTTCTTTAGTGAAGTAAAGAATTTAGGTATGGCATTCATGCACAAAATGGAGAGAACAAAAATCAGCTTATTAATAGCTCTCCTCTAGGCACATTCATGAAGAAAATTAAATTACTCGACATTTACATCACTGGATAGTCTTGTATATTTCTGAGCCTTTATTCACCCTCCTTGAAGCAATAATTTCTTCTGTCTGTGGGTCTTCTCTTTCCATATCCAAATCCTGCCTGTATTTTCAAATTCAGATCTTATATCACATCAACTTTAATGAGACATTTAATGATCCCCCCTTCTCTGAGTTCTCACAGTATCTGCATCTCTTATGGCATGTATCAGTTTTTACCTCTTATTGTAGTAATTTACATACCTCCATCCTTTCTCTATTTTAGAACCCTTGAGGGCAGATTCTCTGTTTTAGACATCTACTTTGGGTACTGAGTATCTGTCAAATAATTAAGTGAATGAATGAGCTATATTAAAATTAAATTGGTTACAGGACTCAAATATAGCTGTATACAAACATTTTTATTTTTATTCTCCCTCAGAAAACTCCATTAAAATTAGAGTAAAGAAATAAGAACCCTAACATTAACACCACACCCACCAGAAAAGAGAATAGATAAGATATGTAAGGAGATATTTTAAAGATTTACGCACGGTACATAATTTTTTAACTTCTGAGTCCCTGGATCTTCAAAGTGTCCATAGGGAAAAAGCAAAGATTAAAGCTAAAAACAGATGTGACTGGAAAAAAGAATAGCATTTAGTTTTTCTACTGAATGTTAGAAGTCAACAAAACAAAAATTTTAAAGTAAAGAAAAATTATTTTCAATACAGGATTTTATACCCAACTTAACCATCATTAAGAGAGTGTAAT
Source organism: Hippopotamus amphibius kiboko (assembly GCF_030028045.1). Lineage (NCBI taxonomy): Eukaryota > Metazoa > Chordata > Mammalia > Artiodactyla > Hippopotamidae > Hippopotamus > Hippopotamus amphibius. The sequence goes on from NC_080191.1 coordinate 31,918,675, forward strand.
AAAGATCTTCTCACATATTCAAGGTCTGAAAATTTTTACCTATAAAGTGTTCTTTCTAAGGAAGCCACTGGAGGATGTCTTCACAAGGCAAAAAGAGTTGAGATCAAGAAACTAGAGGGTCAGCCCCATTATGCTGATGAAAGGCAGACCCAGACACACCAGTAGTACCCAGTCTAGATAGGAGAGTGATGGGGAGTTAGAGATGTTTAGAGATGTGTGAAAGTTTGAAAAGAATTAGTGATTGGAAACAAGTTAACTCTAGGGGGAAGAAAAGTTCCTTAGAAGGAATTATAAGTGTAGTCTGTCCTCATTATTCATTGTGTCTGTATTTGCAAATTCACCTAACACTACAGTTTATTTGTAACCCCGAAATCAATACTCATGGCACATTTGCAGTCATTCACAGACATGCACATCGCAGCAAGTTTGAGTTGCTTGACATGCACAATCCTATCTGAGGTCAAACAAGTCTGAGCTCTGCCTGCCTGTTTCTGCTCTCATAATATGTGTCCTTTTCGCTCTCTATTGAGTACCATGAGGTTTTTTTGTTTTGTTTTGTTTTCTAATTTTTGTACTTTTTTGTTTGTGATTTCACTGTTTCAAATGACCTCCAAATATACAATACTACTGAAGTGCTATCTAGTTGTTTGTGGAGAAAATGCAAGTGTTACATAAGCTTCACTCAGGCGTAAGCTATAAGGCTGTTGAATGTGACTTCAGTGTTCATATTTCAACAGTATTATTAAATAAGGAGTCTTTAAACAGAAACACATAAGGTTTTAGATTGGTTGACTAATGACTGTGTTGTGACAAGAGGCTTGCAAGAACCTAACCCTGTATTTTACCTAGGAGCAATGTTTGCAGATACTTTATAGAACAGAACTATGGTCAATAAAAAAAATTGACTGTATAATTTTCCATTTTGCCTGACAATGAACAACTTTTGTTAATAAATATAAAATTTATAGATGTGATGTTATTATGACATGTTAACCATAATGTGTTATGTAACTGTACTGGGAAAATGGTAGGAGGAAAGGCAAAAGAGACAATAAACAGAAAATAAATAGGCAATAAATAAAATAAATATCTAAAATTAATATTAGGAAATATTAGTATAAGCATATTCTTTATAAACACTTAAATATCAGGAGAAACAAAGACTTAAAAACGGTGGTTTATAGAAGCAGACAAGGAGATGGGGAGAGTGAGGTAGGAGGATGTGGTTTGTAATATACGTTTTGATATTACATGTAGTTTTAAATCATGGATAAGTATTTGCTTGTGAGAAATAGATTAATATTTAAAAGATTAAAGAATGAAAACAGTTTTGATAATATAATTAATATTTAAACAGAACTACACAATGAAAACACTTTAGATTTTAAAGTAATTTTTTTTAATCTATGATAGGAAAGAAAATTTTGTTTAGGTTTTGTTTTTTGTTTTCTATTTGGTGACACTCAAAATCAAATCTAAGATGCTATATGATTGCATTTTTAAAATTGAATATTAAATATTGATAAGAAATATATATTTCTCAGTATCTTGTATTTGCTTTGTTTATCCAAAAGTATTTTAGACATTTGCTGCTGTGAAAGCATAATTAGTTTGATCACTTTCTTATCCTAGAATTCCAATTTACACTCTCAACTGAATGAATAAATGATTCTATTGCATTTAGTCTTCCATTGTGTCACATGTTACACGGCAGTGTTGCATCTTGGCAGATTTTCTGCTGGCAGATGTAAAGCTTAAATTTACACGAAGATATTCCTGCCAATAGCTTCTGAGATATACATAAAACTAAATCAATTAAGCTTCACATAATACTGTTAACACTATTTCTATGGAATAAAAGTAGAAATAGCTTGGTTGAAAGTTTTGAAAGTTACATTTTCAGAGGAACAAAAGGAAAAAGAGGAACTCTTCTAGTAAAAGATAATTGGCAAAGTGATATATAAAAAAATGGAAAAGGCATTACTGACTTGCAGAATGTTCTAAAAATACCTCATTCAATAAGTACATCTTGCTAGTTGACACACAATTATGTTAATGTAGTAAAAGCTGAAGAGTAATTTAAATATAATTAGGGCTTAAAACATAAATGGCATAGAACATGGAACTTGTTTTCCTATTTCTGCAGATTCTTTTTTTTACGCAAATGAAAAATAAAAATAAAAGTAAATGAAAATTCTTGCTGTAGTTCCAATTTAGTTTGAGTTTATTCTTGCATGGCTGATAAAGATGAGGAAACAAATGAGTTTCACCATGAATTTATTCTCTAGTAAATGACACTTTTCAACATCTTGTTTTGCAAAAAAAGAATGAAAATCATTTTATTATTAATAAAACACCTTTTTTTCTGTGCACATTCATCTTTATACAGTCCATAGCTGCATCTATAAAGCAACAAAATAACTTACTAGAAAGGAGAAATTTAGTCCACCAACAACAAATAGCTAAATAATGATATAAAAATCACTTTGATATTTATTTTCAGTGGGTTTACTGACTGTTTTAGGGAGTTGACTTGTTTTGACATAACCTGTGATCAATTTTAATATGACATGGGTTGAATTAGTAAGATCTATGAAAAATCATCTAGACAGATTTTCTTTTTTTCTTGACAGTACGAGTAGATCAAGTGTAACTCCTGAGGCGAGGCCTAAATTGGGTAGGCAAAGTGATCCTTTTCTAGAACTCTATTTCAGATTTTTTAAATAATATAAGGCCAGTTTATTAGCTTATTCAGCAAACTTGTATTCAGTTGGCACTGTAATGCAAGAATCTGCTAGATGTAGAGGATATAAGCAGAAGATAAATAAAAACATGAGAAATACAGTGTTAATCTTGCTATGGGGGGGTGGGGGGGGCGGAGTGTGTGGGAAACCTCAGGAAGGAGATAATGCCTGAGTCCTAAAGGCTGACTTTCAAGTAGAGTACATTTCAAAGTTTTAGAAACAACATCAGTGAAATAATTCAGGAGCAGGATATTCCTATTTATTCCCACGCCCTATTTACAACCTAAATTCAAAGATGAGATTCCTGAACAAATTAAAGAACATAGTAAATGAGAGGAAACAGAGAGTAAATTGTAGATATGAAAGATAAAGGAATGCAAAAAAGTTGTATGTACTATTCTTCGTTTCATGTAGCATTGTCTCATAATCATCTTTCCATGACTGTAAGTATGTAGAGCACCAAGTTTAATGGCTTCCTACTCTGCCGTCTTCTTTTGGATGCTCCCTCATCGATTTTACCATCCCCTTTTAGTTGGCCATGGAAATTATTTATAAAATTCTACTAATATGAGTATTTGATGATGATTAACATATTTACATGTATGCGTATGTATGATACAGGCATACCTCAGAGATATTGCAGATTCAGTTCCAGACCCCTGCAATAAAGCAAATATCACAGCAAAGAGTCACACAATTTTTTGGTTTTCCAGTGCATATGAAAGTTATGTTTACACTATAGTATATTAAGTGTGCAATACCATTATGTCTAGAAAAACATGGGCATACCTTGATTAAAAACACTTTATTGCTAAAAAATACTAACCATCATCTGACAACATAGGGTTGCCACAAATTTGTAAAAAAGAAAAACAAAACAAAAAACAGTATCTGTGAAGCACATTGAAACAAAGTATGCCTATACATATCTTGTGTACATTCTTGATTTTTCCTAAAATCATAGAATTTTAATTACATCACCAAAGAATGTGGCATAGTTAAGCCTCTTCATTTATATCGATGGATTGCTTCTTATAAGTTTGTCCCAAATTACATGTAAAGAAATGTACCGATATGTGTGTGTGTTGATTTGTTGGTTGTCTCTCACACTAGAATGGAAGCCTCCTGAGAACAGGAAGCTTTGGTTTTATTCAAACAGACTTAGAATAATTCCCAGAATATAATAGGAGGTCTATAAATATTTACTTGATTAAGTTAATGAATTTTCTTTTCTTTGAAGTTTAGTTGACTTACAGTGTCATGTTAGTTTCAGGTGTACAGCACAGTGATTCAATTTTATATATATATATATAAAGAATATGTATATAAATATATATATTCTTTTTCAGATTCTTTTCCCTTATAGGTTATTACAAAATATTGGGTATAGTTCCCTGTGCTATATACAATAGGCACTTTTTTGGTCATCTATTTTATGTATAGTAGTATGTATATATTAATCCCAAACTCTTAGTTTATTCCTCCACCCCCTTTCCACTTTGATGACCATAATTTTGTTTTCTATGTCTGTGTCTATTTCTGTTTTGTAAATAAATTAATTTGTATCTTTTTAAAAATATTGCACATATAAACAATATCATATAATATTCGTCTTTCTCTGTCTGACTTCACTTAATTTGATAATCTCTAGGTCCATCCATGCTACTGCACTCAGTACTATTTCTTTGTTTTTGTGGCTGAGTAATACTCCATTGTATATAAAATAAATGAATTTTCAAAGGAAATAATTTTAAGCTAAACGATTTAGATTCGAAATCTGGCTTATCAACATAAAACAAATAATCTTTCTTAGGAAGAAACCAAAATAATTAACACAAATTTTCTTCAAATAAGTATGTCTGGATATAACTCCAAGCAAGTACTAAAAACAAACTGTTTGGGAGGAAAATTAGGTTTTAAATTAAAAGGTAGATAATTAAGAGAGTTGTCAATAAGAGGTTTTAATACCCAGAAAAAACTGATTTGTATAGAGCGCTCTGTATTAACATCATAGAACAGCCTTTGGGGTGTTAAGGGTGAGAAATGATGCTAGAAAGTGGATTACAAAATTCTGTGAACCTCAATTTCATACATGTAGAGGCTATAGCCACCTGGAATTATGGTGCCATCTTTATCTTCTTTATCTCTTCTGTTAAGGGTACTTACAGGAAGGATTCATTTTCAGTAAGATGCATATTACAGAAATGCTGTTATACCTGATTTAAATTAAATAGATTTTTGTCATTAGGAAGAGTATGAGCTCTAGCTTGTACTAGTTGACTGACGTTACTTTATTTGCTCGATACTGTCTTTATATCCAAAATTGTCTTCTGTGAAAAATACACTCTTGGAGAGGAATCAATCAGATATTTTGTGTACCTTTTCATTGAGAAATTAATATTTCCTAGAGGAACTTTTGTTCTCTTTCACTCTGTCTGATAAGCCTGGGTAGGAGACAAGACCTCGGTTACTGTTTTAGCGTTATATCTTTCCATCAGAGCAAGTAACTTCTACCTGTGCCATAAAGAATTATATGGATAGGTAGCTTGTGATGGATTTTTAAGTCCAGGAGGTTTAAATAAAGCTGTTAGAACATATGTGTTATGATGCAAGAGGAAAAGCAAAGGCAAGAGCTTGTTACAGGGTGAATTACTTGCTGACAAGTCAATACAGGTGTGGTCATGATAGCAATTTGCCATCCTGTCAAAGTGCAGTACCAGTTATGTCTTTGAAACAAAGCTATTCTACCCTCATGAAATATGAAAAACATGCTAGGTACAGAAGAGTAGTTCTTCCTGATCGTTAAGGAACTTTTTTTTAATAAGGAAAAGACAAATATACTCTTATGGAATAAGTCATTCCTGTTTTGTTTTATTTCCTTCTTATGTTAAATTCAAATTTGCTCCATGTTGAAGGGGACAAGGACAGGATTTCTGTAGGGCCCAGGATGGTGTGAGTTTGTATTCATGATTTACCAATGTCATTATCTCGTTTCATTCAGTGTTAGTTGCATCAGTCAACAAAAAGATATGTAAAATATTGTCCTCATGGATATTATACTCTAGTTTGAGGAAAACAGACAATAAGGTAGCTAAATACTAAGTTATTAAGTAAATACATACAAACATATTATACATATGTATTATCAACATATACACACATCCTAAGAGAAAGTGGATCAGATGGTATTTAGTGCTATGGAGAAAAGGGAATGAGTTGGGTGTGTTGATGGGAGTAAGTGCAAATTTAAATTGATTAGCTAGAGAATGGCTGACTGAGAAGGGGACATTTGAGTAAAGACCTCAGGGAGGAGAGGGAATGAGGTGAGTGAACACCCAAGGAAAATATAAATAGCAAGACCATGGGTCTAGGCAGGGGGGTCGGTGCGATCACCCAGAACTAAGCTCTGGTCACTCCCGTGTTAAGAGGTCAAGTAAGTGAGGTGGAACCAGCAAAGGAGGCTGATGAGGAGAAGCCAGTAAGGTGGGAAGAGACCCAGATGAGTGAAGTGTAGGGAAAGCCAGGTGAAGAAGGTGTGTCAAGGCAGAGTCGCCATGTCACTTGCAGCTAAGTCATGTAAAATGTGGACAAAGAATTGACTCTTTTGGTGTGTGACAATCATTGATGATGGCAAGCACACTTCTTGTTCCTCAGTGGGAGTGAAAGCCTGACTGATACATGTTCAAAAGAGAGTAGGAAGAAAGAACTTGGAGACAAAGAAGACAGACAATCTTGGGGAATTTTGTTCTATAAAGAAAGAGAGTAATGATGTTGTAATTGGAAGGAAAAATGGGGACAAGGATGACCTTTGCTGTTGTTCCTTTTTGGAGGAGAATTAAGGGTATGTTTGTGTGCTAATTGGAAAGATCCAGTAAAGAGGAAAACAACTGATGCAGGAGAAAGGGGAAGAATCACTAAAGCAAGGTCCCAGAATAAGTGAAATGGAGTGGAATCTAGGGTGCATATCCTTTTTCCACCCTCCCTGAATTCTTTTTTGTCCTATTATTTATACACGATATTACTATTGTAAAGGCATGTGCAAAAATTTCATTAAGTATTTTTCTGTGATTTAATTCTACTTAGGACTTGACTTTTACAGATAAATAGACTTAAAACAATTTTCTATATGGACCAATCTGAAGGTTCTATATAAAATATAAAGTTAACTTTAGTTTCTGTTTTGTTTCTTTTGGCAACTTGCATGGACAAGTTGAACTCAATGTTTTATTTTTGTTGTCCCATTTAGACACTGTTTCCCTACTGAGATTTAGTTAGAACATTTGCTTCCAGTGAATCATCTGCTGACTTGGGATAGTTACCACCTATTAGTAGATGACAAAGACACTGAACATATTGAGGCCTGTAGAGTGTTACAGAATGAGAGTATTTACTGCCTGTGTCTATTCATGTCCAGAAGAAAATGCAGAGGAAAAATGCTTAAAATGAGATGGTATGTGGGGAGGACATAGTTTTGTTAGTCTGATTTGAGTACAAAACAACAATTTTAGGAGTATGGGGATTTGGAGTTTGTTATTAATTGATACTCTGTTCTGTCATAGTCAAGCCAAGAATGAGACACTGTTGGAAGACTAACTTCTTCGTATGTGTATACGTATGCACACATACACACTGCATGCGTGAATATATATGTGTGCATACTCTCACATGTGCACGTTTGTATCTATGTTTTGAGTAAGGTTAAATTACTCTTTTATTTTTATGATTAGTTAAACTAATTAATGGTAATCCTTTGTTAACTTTCAGTTCCAAAAATAAGCTAGTAGTATACCAAATGTCACAGTTGTACCAAAATGTAGTCATACTGCAAATGAATTATTTGACCCAAAGTCACTATGGGAATGGTTTTGCTAACATACACGAGAGACAAGTCTTTTAAACGTGTATTGATTACTGAAGGCTGCTTTTGTGTCTTTTTGAAACCTCAGTTTAGGTAGCCTAAGACAATAGAATCCTCTGTCTGAGAATTACATGTTTCTCATTCTTGTGTTGTTCCTAAATGCTAGTAAGCAATCTTTAAATCTCCAGAAACAGCTTAGATACATCTACTTGGAAACATTGTTCTGGAAAAAAAATCATTGCAATTCTGATTGATGACCAGCATAGCAAGTAGTCTTTCAGATGCCTCCTTTTCAGCCCTGAATAAATATACCTAGAGAATGATTTTTGAATTCCTCTTCTATCCAAAGGTTTTAAGGAACTTTTGTCTTTTCAAATTATATGAATAAATTTCCCTAAGACATGGATCACTGGCATTGATAGAAGTGGTGTCTTTCCCTGCTTTTCTGAAATCTCTATAAGCCTTGAATGCTTTCTGGGTATTTAGTTTTGCACAGTTCCTTTTTAGTGTTTGTGAATAGGTATAGTATTTTAGGATATGGCCATTCCTTGAACAGGAATAAATGCTGACTTGGGAGTATAAGTAATTTTCTTATTATACTCAGTCGAATACTATAGTCAAGTACTAAGTTGGGCCCTGAGGTAACTAAGAAAGCAAAAACTTCCTCCCGGCTAATATGCATATCCAGTAGCTAGAGATACCTAATCATTCATTCTTTCATTCTGTACATGTTTGTTGGGTATACAATATAGATGCTTCGTGTTGAACTATTTATAATAAATAGAGATGAAATCACAAGATATTCAACTAAAATGTTTCCAACATTTTGTTATGATAAGTTTTCTCAGTTAAAACTTATAACTTTCAAAACTTCTTATTCATTTTTAGGAAGCCAGCCAGACTTCTCCAAGAAAGAATTGCTAAATTTACCTTAATGATACTTTATATTTTTTAAGGATGGTATAAAATAGCAGCAACATTTTAATTCCATATCTGTATTTCTGTTTTCCTTTCCTAATCATTTATGATACTGTGTCTTTATAAAAGTTTCATTCTGTTTTCTTGATGATCTGAAATCATATTTCTATCCTACTTGATTATTACTAACTGCCCCAATTTTCTAAAATAATCCATTTTAAACATTATTTCCCCCCCGACATTCAAAGAAAATCTTTTAGAATTATTGCCAATTTGAACTTGACTTAAGGATTGGAGAGTAAATTACTTCTTTTTGTAACTTGTAATTTGGAACCTTAATGATATTACAAAGCATGTGCTGTTGTCAAGACTCATAATTATGTTTTTGTGATGAAATTGAATATGGAAAATACATGTATAAAATTTAAGATAAAGTTATTTTATTGGTTATTTTCAAGTGTGTGTAATATCTCTATAAAATATAAGCCATCTACTAGTTTGTAGAGTTTTTTTTCCATTTGAGTTGAATAATTTCTTGTTCAGATACCCAAATACTTATGAGACACAGGAAGAATTATGTCACCATCCAGAAACCTTTATCAGAACAAAGCTCTTTTCTCTGGTCATGTGAGGTATATGGTATGATGAGTGGTTTTATTTTGCTGTTTGTTCACTGGTCACTCTAGCAGAGGTTATTTATTAAGAAAACAGATGGGGAAACATCAATTATATTTTGCGCCTTCTGTTAACTATAAAACGTTGGGAGACTTGGAAAGCAAAACGAAAATAACTGAAGGTGTCGAAGAATAAGTTAGGTATGATAGGAGAGAATGAATATTCTCGATTTCAGCAGAGGCAGGATTTTTTTTTCTATCAAAAGCTTTGGAATAAACTTCAATTTGCATTTTTTCCTAGGTAAGTTGTTAGGTCAGTGGATATTTTGTGAGTGTTCTCAAGTTACTTTTATATGAACTTGACAGTTGACAGTCTTCCACGAACCACCTGTTTATTTATTGAATATACTGATAGGTTGTAAAAGAACCCCAAAACTAAGATGTCTCTTAGTAGTAAGTCAGTTGAATTTGATATCCTTTTTCAGTCAGTCTTTTTTGTTATTGTTTGTAACAATTTATATCATACAGAAATTTCCAGGAAGTACTATTGTTTTAAAACAGGTTTATTTCCTACAAAAGTGCTTCAGTTTTACACTGTGGAGCATGTGTTCTCTCAGATTTTCGAGACCTGGGTCACCTTCTAAAAATTCTATTGTTGAGACATTAATAGCAGATAATGTGTCACGGCTGTTCTCAAAGGCACAGTTTTTCCCAGTGATGGGATCTAATTCCTGCTCATATTGTTTTGAACCTCTGATGTGTTATCTTCTTCCTGTCCCTTCTCTTCTTCTTCGTATTCCATTTTTATTTTATTATTTTTATTTGACGTTTTCCTGCATCCCCTTATTTGACAATTAGTTGTGTTAGGGTCTAGACTTTGGCAATGCAAAGGGCCAATCTCTTTGCTTTGTTGACCATGAGAATATGTGGTGTCTTCTTTTAACAAATAAGAATTGTTTTCAGTAATGCTAATAAATCTGCCAGCTAAGATGTTAGGAAGTATTTGGGGAGGAATTTCAATTTTATTTATTGTATTATTACTTATGATGAATTTAGCACTTACACACAAAAGTCTTTCTGTAAGAAACACTTCACACATATCTTTGAGTTCTCCCGATGACCCTGTAAGAAATAGAAATAGAGTATTTATAACCTCCGTTTCACAGGTGAAGCTGCTGAAACCACACATTTTTATTCTTGTGTGTTTAACTCTTTGAGAGAAATGTCTCTTCAAGTTTGAAAGATTCACCATTACTATTCTTCTGAAAGAATTTCAAAAATCAGAGGCAAATAATACTCTACATCTGATGGCCTGAAGTCAAACCTCCTTATTGAGCATATTTATGCCACTTAGAGAGACCAATCACATATTTCTGTTCGGGTCCTTTTCATGTTGATTGTGGACTGATTTTCCTTGCATTTTAGATCCTGCATAGCTGAGGGTTTTCCTGTGAGATGGTTCACGTGTTTGATTTAAAAGAAAGTAGAACTATAACTTTGCTGTTTTGCAAAACTATTCTAATATTGAAACTGGCATTTACATTTACATACATTCCTCCAAGGATTTCAATGCCTCTGTGTTTCTTTAAGCTTCATGACTATTTTTTCCTTTAATCTGTTTTTTATTGTAAAACACTTAGTATATTTGCAGATTCGAATGCTCTTAAAGAAGCAGTATTAATACCAGTATTATCATTTTAGGTTTAGAGAGCATTCTTACTTCTAATAGACAGTCATAAACCACCCAATTTTCCAAAGATGCCACAGGTTTCATTTGTTTCTGCTTTTCACTAATGACTTGCTGTTTTGGGTAGACTCAGTTTCCCATGCAGCAATCTCTCTCTATAGTGACCAAGCTAGACTTGATTATGACTTCTTAGATCCCAGAGGGTATTGTCTCATAGCCGAAGGAAGGTAGGCCCCTGGGCCAACATGGAATACACAAGTAATCCTATGATGGAGGGAGGCAAAGAAAATGGATATGAGGCTAACCAATCACCTGGCTCCCACTTTCTGCAATCTTGCAGTAATTCTTTATAAGCCTGTTATATACTCAACAGTCCTGTTTAGTGAGAGCTCCTGCATTCTAGAAAGCAACTCTGCTACCCACTTACCTGTATGTTTAGTATACGTCCATTGACAGCTGTTACTCTTTCACTGAAATCAATCTTTAATATGCAACAAAATCATTTTGCCATTAAATGGTATTTTAAAACTATTCACCAGTACAAAGTAGTATACAATTTTATATATATATATAGTCTCTATTGTCTAATATCATTTATTCTACTGTGGGCAGCTTTTTATCACAAAAACATAGGTAAAGACATTCTAATAAGCAAACCTTCATATTAACAAGTTGAGAGACCACATAATACTGTTAGTCAAATAATAAATAGAGCACAGTTGAAGGTGTATTTATGTCATAGTGGGCATAGAGTTAGGAAAAGATATGTAGCGATATGGAGGTATCCAGAATATTTCAACCTATTTTCTGTTCTAGCCTAGCTCAGGTGAGAGGTTTAAAGATAGTAATCTTCTGACCGGCAGACAAGATGGAAGAGAAGTAACAAAAGGTAAAACAAATAGGGGAACTTAAGCATGTCACAAGTTAATAACTCATGACTAAAGATGAATGTGCATGATTGTGGCAGGCAGCTATTCACTATCAAGAAATTTCAACAGATTGAAGATTCACTTTACCTAGTCTTCATAGTATATGGGCTACCTACCAGACTACATATATATATATATAAAATCTCCTCACAAACATATGCCTGGAAAAAAAATAGTCAGAAATACATAAAAGGCATCATTTATTCATTTCTTAATTAGGTTAATTAAGAAATTCATTTTTTAATTAGGTTCTACCTTCTCTGCCTTCCCTAACCTCCATAACCAGTTACAGTATAACATTTTAGATATAAAAGTTCCTTAACTGAATTTCTATAGACAAATATGATTTAGACAAAAGCTCTCAAACGTCTTAACTATGTCAACATGCAAGAATTTTCTTCCCTTCCTTCCTGATTTCTCAGTGTAGTATTTAGACATTCCAGTCTTGGAGTCTTCTGATTTCCCAGCTCTTCCTCTGGGTATGATTGACTAGACTTCACTGGGCAAGTAGCTCAAAGATATTGCATCCATGTGTTACTCAGTGGCCTATAAGATGACTTGGTCTGAAAATATTTGTTGAATGAACTAGAAAATGCCAGTGACTGAAATAGTTATTAGTAAGGGCTAATGTTAAAAGGAAATAGAGAAGAGCTGTAATAGAGCCTACACCATGAAAAATGATGACAAGCCTATAAGTGCTAAGGAAGACAGAACCTCAAATTAGCAGAATCTTTGAGATAAATATGTATACAAATTTAGGGGAAAGAGTAAGCCAATTGGAATTAAGAGAAATGAACAGTTCCTTAAAAGCTGAATCACAATGCAAAAGACACTATATGATATTTAAAGGAAGAGACACTGATCCTTAACCCAAGTCTGTGTTTATCCTAACAATACTTCCCCTTTTCCTAATTAAATCTATGTATTTTCATCTGAAATTTGCTTACATAAAGTATTCTCCAGTAGCACTGCTTACGAATGTCATAATTCATAACATTGCATGAATGTTGTAATTGTTGAGGAAAAGAAATCACGTTTTAAGGAGACTGGAACTATTTTCCAGTATGTTATGATGCTCACAGGGATACCCTCAGTCTCCTTATTGTGCAAACTTAAGAAACCTTATAGATCCCTCCACCTTGTAACTAATTTAAGACAGCTTATGTTATATGGTAAAAACAGAGAGATTACATTTTTTCCATGATGATTCTTTAGAGAAGGAAAACACAAGAAATAGATGAGGTGGTAACTTTACATAGAAGAGGGCAGAAGTCTGAGTAACTGGGGTGCTTTGTGGACCAGTCTGAGAAAGAACTATTCAGTCTTAATAGTTGGAAGACTTAAGAACTCCTCTAGTATTAGCGCAAGTGTTCATATATAGAAATCTTTGTGTTATACATCACCTCATAGCCTGTAATGTTGGTTCTCTAAGTGATTCTTCTTGAACTAATAGCAGAGGACAAAGGTGCCTTCTTAAGAGAAAACAGAAGTTCTTTTTATATTTAATTTTCATTCTGAGAATTCTGTACAAACTATCATTATGTAACATCATAATATTTTCTGCTCTAGTATTGAAACACAATTGGTTGGATCCACTGCCTCCTTGACAAGATCCATTGCCTCCTGGATACACAGGTGTCCTAGCTCTGCAGTTCTCTTCCCTACAGTGAGTCCTGATGGTGACTATGAGGCTGCCAAGGCAAGAGGAGTGAAATCTTTGTGACCCATCTTCCCATTCCAAGGCTTTGGAAGGAGCTAGGAATATGCTTGTTTCCTTTTTTTTTGGTTGGAATTATTTTTAATATTAAATACAAAAAGTGAGCACTGACTTTTTTTTTCTCTTTTAGATACACACACATGTCTAACAGCTGAAATATGCAGAGGAAATGAGCTCCTGCTCTGTCCTCCACAGTCCCCATCTTGTGGTTGAAGCTGCTGCCAGCCCTCCCTCTATCCTTTCTAACATACATAGAAATTCACATTGGCTGCTTTACAGTACAGCTGTAACGCATTTTGTATTTTATCTCGTGTGCATGTCCCTCCCCAACATCTCCATTCTTAAAAACCAAACATTCGTTAATGGTCAGGGATGCATCCTTCCTGATGGCATCAATTCCTACCCCTCAATGGGATAGTGAGGAGATCTTCTGTCCAGAAGATAATTTAGTGAAAGGGGTGGGATGGCCAGAGCTGGAGTAACCGTCTGCATTGCTGCACTCTGGTATCAGAGTGAGGATAGAAGAAATAAGTCGGGACAGCGTGGAGGGCACTGTTGCTAGTGAGGAGTCTCCATGAGACAACATGGGGAGAATTCTCCCTACCAGATTTAGATAGATCAATGTGCCAAAGTTAAAAAAAAAAAAAAAAAAATCCAGTAATCAGCAGTTCAAACACTATTGAATTTTCAAACTTCTCCCACCAAGACAGGTCAAACATAGCAGTAACAATCTAGATCTTTCCAGGAAGTGAAGGTGGAGCCCCGGACATTCCTCCTGACAGCCCTGTATTAGGCCCTAGAAGTATCTGCTGTTGCTGCAGCTGCTGCTGTTGCTCCATCTGCAACTTCTCAGTCTCAAAGACGACCAGAAGAACCAGGATCATGAAGGAAGTGGTTCCAATCCACAAGGCTGCCCTGGAAAACCTGTACATTTTTTTGAGCCACGAAGAGGGAGAGATCAAAAGGGGCTCCAGCCGCAGACCAGACCCTCTCCGGGAACATCTCCGTCAGACCCCACAGTCTCTCCGACAGGATCTCGTCTAGCTCCCCGTCGTCTTCCTCCTCCAGCTCCTCCTCTGGCTTCTCGGCATCGCCTTTCGGAAGCAATGCGTCCGGGGACAGGGGCGCCCCAGGGCCAGCGGCGGTGGCAGCCATGGCTGTGGGGGGCTTGTTTCCTTTTATTTGTCTTCCTTTCCTCAGACTTCACACTTACATAGAAGAACATAGTGAAAATGGGTCCACATAAGCCATCTTTTCTCTATTCAAATTTTAGGATATAATATACTTTGATTCTATAGGTTTTATTTACCTGTTTATTTATTTATCTTGTATAGGTTTTATTCTCCATGTCCCCAGGAACTTTGTAATTTATAGCCTTCTTTTAAATACCCAGCAAAAGTATACAGAGCTCCAAAAATTCTGAAATAACCTAAATGAGGTTGTCTAAAGCCTCCCTATTTACTTGCTAAATTATGCCTGCTTGTTATACTGCATTAACAACCCCAAGTCTTTGATAGCATAGCCATTTCTTTTTAAAGTGTTTTCTTTATTGACAATACAAGCTTTGCCTTGAATTATCAATTCTTAATATCATTCATCTTTTTGTTGGTGTCTTAGGCTTTGCAGATCATTCCCTTCTTCATAGTTAGCCTGGAATTTAGATCATGTCTCTATGTACTCAGAACTTCATCAGGCCAACCTAACGCTCCCACTTTCTCTAGCTCTTCCTCTTGTCTGGTTCCTTCCTCCCAGGAGTTGTTGTGTACTTACTTTTCCGCATCAGGTTTGTCCAACCGTTTCTGTCTCTAAAGCACATTGAATCTGTGCGTGGCACTCCAATGCTGTAGTTCCCCACATCTTAGTTCTTCCTCCCTTTACACAAATCTTTCCTAAAGTGCTATTTCTTTCACAGTCCTTCTTCAGGCAAATAAGACTTTAATTCAACATGAACTTTATTAATCATCCCTTTGGATTCAGCACACTGCTAGCTGTGCCCTCAAAGTCACTGATATGCCCTTAGTAACCAGGAGATACAGTTGGGAAAAAAGAATGATTCCAAAGAAAACAATGAGAGAGCTCAATTAGTGGTACGTTATCAAGAGCCTGATTCTACTATATTTTCTATAGATTCCTTAGAAAGGTAAGTGCTATATCCTCCTTCATCTCTTCCTATTTAACCAGTTGCCCGTTGTGACCCTAACCTTACAGCCACCACACGATGTGGGTATAATGCATGTTTCTAAATGAACTGATAAAATGTTAACCATTCACATACTTCATGTTCAATTTTGTTAAATGTTTCTCTTCATCCTCCAACAGTGTTGTCTTCCTGAGGTAATAGGCATATATGGGATCTGTCCCTGTGAACTTTACCAATAACTGTGCATTTAGCTCAGTACTCTCCATAAATTCTAAAACATATTCTGTGTCTAACATAAAAGTTACAAACATTTAAAACTTTATTGATTGAATAAAGAATGTTGGATTGCCAAGTTTTGATTACAAGGGCAGTCTGTATTCTTATACTTATTGCAAGTTTTAAGTATCATTAACTTCTAGTAGAGTAGTTCCTCAGTAGTGCCAATCTTTCCATCATGCGACTAAAGAAGGTAGAGTTGTAATGCTGGCTACCATTCAGATGGTGACAGGTGGCAGAGAAAGCACACAATGGAATTTTCCATCTGTTCTCTACTTTCTATCCAAGGCTTAAAGGGCAGCGTGTGTTTTGTTATATACTCTTCAAATACTTTTCTCCATTTAAAACACCATTTAAATTTGTTTTTATACTTTAGCTTACAGGAGACTTACAGATCTTGAAGGTCAAAATCACGTGTTCATCTTTCCTCACCTTTTTTGAGAAAGCACACAGGTTTATTCCTTATGAAAAGCTTAATTCTGGCTTGGGGCTTTTACACTTTATGTGTGGAAAATATCTTAGCTTCCAACAGCTTTGCAAAAAGCAGAATGTATGTATCCATAAAGAGTAATACATATAAAGAAGATTGGTATACTTCATACTCACTGAATTGTTAAAGGCATTAAAGACAGCCTCACTTTGTTCTTATTAATAGTTCTATAAGTTTAGATTTTGATGGTACTCATTATGGAAGCAAGGTTATAATAGTAATAAAGAATATAACTTATGATAGATGGAGGCCTGCCAGTTTTAAATTTTGCATACAAGGGGAAATATTATCTATTTTGGATGGAAATGGTGAATTTTTTTGAATTAAAATTTTATTTTTTTTCTATTTAATTTTCCATGGGACACTTTTTTATATGGCCTCTTCTGTGCTGTTATAATGCAGTAAAGTTTAAGAACCATAAAAGTGGCAGAAAATATGCTGTTATAAAATTTTTGTAGGGAAAATGCTCTTCTTTCCCTGAGTACTTAGGAAGTATTCCTGGATAGCAAATATTAAAGAGTATATTTTAATATGCTTAATCGTAATAACTTTATCTGAGTGAATGGCTTAAATTTAGTAATTCCATTTTCTTCAACAATTATTAAATACATAATATATGCAAGGCACCGTGCTACGTGCCGTATAATGTACGAAGTTAAACATGTCTCTGTCTTCGAGGAGCTTGCAGATTTCTAGGATGGGGGAGTGAATAAAGAAATAACGCAAATAGGCAGGGAAGATCAATTGGGGTTAAACTGTGTCCCACTGATTCCCAAACCTGGATACCCAGAATGATCACCTAGGGCACTTGTTAAACTTACAGATTTCTTGGTTTTGTCAAAGACAACTCTGATTCTAAAAGTCAGGGTTGGGTGGGGTTAATTTAAGAGGTGACCCAGAGGATGCTGAACAGGGGTCCACGCAAAGGTTTTCAGAGATCCTGAATCCCGAGGTGAGATGTGAAAAAAATCTGTCCTTGATTTGGTAAGCAATAGGAAGATGCTAGAGTTTTGAAACGATAAATAACATATTAATAGAAGAGTGCTTTTAGAAGATTCTCCTGGTATGAGGAAAAAATAAGTGGTAACACTGAAAAGGCAATGGAGAAGAGGGACATGTGAAATAAACATTGGATATGTTGAATGCTTATGGCTTAGGAAGAAGTGAGGTGCATGGGACCAAGGAAAATGGGGTATTTTGGCAACAGTTTCTACTGGAAAAATAGAGGTTGGAATTGGCAGTGGAATAATAGACACAGGTTGTCAATTGGTTTAGCCTAGAACATAAAATTGGTTTTGCATGTGTTGAGAGAGAGGTGTCTATTAGGTACTTGTGATGACACCTCTGACGGTCAAAAATGAGAAAGATTTTGGATGATATACATAAATATTCTAGTTTAAAACTTAGGTGATATCTGAGAGATACTATAGAAAAACAATTCAAACTAAGAATTTTGACAACTTCTACATTATGAGTCAGGAGAGAGTAATTTATGTAGAGAAATATATTAACCTCGTAGAACCAGCTGAGAAATGCATATGGTAGAGGTCAGTCATGGAAGTTAGGAAACTGCATATAACTGGCAATGTGAAATACTGTAGAACAATTAAGGAAGGTGAGCTTAGGAAAATTCAGACTTGCTGTGCATGAAGTCAGTAATTACTAGTGGGAGGATATTTTTCATTTGTAGTCCTGGAACAAAACAAATTAAGAGCTGGTTAAGGAATGAATGACTAGTCAGCCAGTGGAGGCAGAGGTGTAGAAAGCATTTATTTTTTGTTTTGTTGTGGAAGGGAACAATAGGACAAAAAATTAATAAAGTACTAGTGAGAGAAAAAAAAACTGAAAGAACTAAACCCAAGAAGGCTAAGATGTGTGATTGTGTGTGTGTGTGTGTTTGTGTGTATGTATGGACAGCTTTTCAGTGGAATATAGCATTTGCAAGGTGGGATGGATTCTTCCACAGAAAAATAAATTAGTGAAGAAAGGAAATAAACATACTAGGAAAATGTGGCTTAAATACATTAAACCTTATGGGACTTGACTGACAGTACAGCAATATCCTGAATGTATGGGGCAAGAAAAGCATTCTTACGTAACCCTGGTATTTTGAGCTGGATAATTGACTAAAAGATGATGCTTATTGTAAGGGTAAGAAGAAAGAAGAGGGATTGCATTGAGGAGAAAGGTGATGTGATGATGCGGGTTTTAGATGCCATGAGGGCACCTGTAAGATATGTCCAGCAGACTATTGAATGTGTATAGCTCAAGGGAACCAACATGTTTGCAAAGATTCATTTAACAGTGATTTGTAAAGAGATGAGACTTGAACCTGGGGAATATGATAAAACAAATGACAAAGTAGTGAAAAAGGGAGACGGCGGGGGGAAAACGTTCAGTAGTACCTTGTCATTGTGAGACATCCAAGGGGGAGATAGAAGGTTAGGCAAGGAAGAAACTGGGAAGGAAGAGGAATAAGGAAAAGAGGAAATCCTGGAGCTATATAAGACAGGTGAGAGAGGAGAGATTTCAAGGAGATGACAGTTTTTAATTATAACAAAGCCAAGATATTAAAAATAATGGAAAAAATTTAAAAAAATATATAATCTCATGGTTTTTAATGTCATTGGATGCCTTCATGAGAGCTACTTTAAGCAGAAAAAGAAGGAAACAAGACTAAAACAGGTTGAAGGGTGAATGTCAAGCAAATAGCAAATGTGGAATTCACTGAATATA
Organism: Hippopotamus amphibius kiboko; assembly: GCF_030028045.1. Lineage (NCBI taxonomy): Eukaryota > Metazoa > Chordata > Mammalia > Artiodactyla > Hippopotamidae > Hippopotamus > Hippopotamus amphibius. Next base: position 31,937,784 of record NC_080191.1, read on the forward strand.
GATATTTTTTGAAACTTTGTGGAAAAATACAGGGTAACATCACAGAAGTTTTTGAGATATAAAAAATATAATTTTAAATAAAGTATAGAATATAGAGGAAAATCTTTAATATTCCTACCACTGCAATGATATGCTTCATCAATGCTAAGTGCTACATTTCCTTGCATCTGTTATATACATTTTCACTTTTATTCAGGTAGCGCTTTTTAAAAATTATTTATTTGCTGGGCGTGGGCTTTCTCTAGTTGCAGCGAGCAGGGGCTACTCTTCATTGCAGTGCATGGGCTTCTCATTGCGGTGGCTTCTCTTATTGCAGAGCATGGGCTCTAGGAGCGTGGGCTTCAGTACTTGCAGCACATGGGCTCAGTAGTTGTGGTGCACTGGCACACGGACTTAGTTGCTCTGCGGCATGTGGGATCTTCCAGGGATCCAACTCATGTCCCCTGCATTGCAGGCGGATTCTTAACCACGGCCCCACAAGGGCAATTCCTGGTAGTGCTTTTTAAAAGACAATATTACATAGATTTTACAAGGAAGGTATCTTAACAGTGGAGGAATTTATAGTTATTTTTTCCATGGAAAGCTTTTCTCAAGTATAAGAAACACGAGACGGAAAACCGAGGAGGAGAAATGGAAGATAAAAGTGAGGAAAGGGACAGAGTTCCCAGAAGAGATTTGATGAGAAATGTTTAAGGACAGAAATGGGTTTGCAAACAAGTGGGGTATGTTCTGAAACAGAAGGCAAAGAGGAAAAAATGGAGAGGAAGATGGTGAAACTGAGAAATATGAGGAATTTGGCAGCCAGGATATTGAGAATGTCATCAGCATAGATCTTAAAATCAAGATTATTGGCACCATGGCCTTCCATAAGTGTTGCGATTGTTTTGTAATAATTGTTTGTGTGTGAAGAACTGCATGAATCCTCCAATCAAACTCTCAGCATTTATTGATTTGGCTTTTCTTACAATTACTCTGCTACAGAAGAACAGAATCCTAGATTATTGGATAAGGTAAAGCTTTCAGCAATTCTAGCTTGACTGTTATTGCTTTTCTTATCTATTGTAGACTTTGTGCACAGGGTAACCAAGTTATACACAGGGAATTTTACAATCATATGCCAGATTTTGGTTCCAAAGTATTATTCATTTCTCAAAATATTATTTCAAGTCTTTTGTGAGAATCAGCAATATCTTGTTATTTACAGTAGTAAGAATATGAGAATAGCTTTAGAATACCATAAACATCCAATGCCTCCAAAAGTTTCCTCCCGTCCTCTTTATTTATTATTCTTTGTGTATGGGTGTATGATGAGATCACTTAACATAAGATCTACCCTCTTAGTAAATGTGTAAGTATTTAATACATTATTGTTAACCATAGGCTTTATGCAGTGTAGCAGATCTCTAGGACTTACTCATCTGTGTAACTGAAACTTTACAACCTTTGACTAATACTTCCCCATTTTCCTCCCTCTCAACCCCCCACCCCTCGCCAGCTCCTAATAACCACTATTCTGCTTTCCACTTGGATGAGTTTGACCGTTTTAGATTCCTCATGTAAGTGGTATCATGCAGTATTTGTCCTCCTGTGTCTGGCTTATTCACTTAGCATCATGTCCTCCAGCCTCATTCATGTCAAGTGTCAGAATTTTCTTCCCTTTTAAAGCTGAATAATATTCCATTATACATATATACCATGTTTTGTTTGTCCATCCTATGTACATAGGCATGTAGGTTGCTTCCATGTCTTAACTGTTGTGAATAAGGCTGCAGTGAGCATCATAGTGCAGATGTCTCTTTTAGATCCTGATTTCAGTTCCTTTGGATATATACCTGTAAGTATTGCACATAGGCGAGTGGTAGAGAATACAGATCCAGAAATAAATCCATGCATTAGTGGCCAACTAATCTTGTATAAAAGTGCCAAGAACACACAGTGAAGAAAGAATAGTCTCTCCAATAAATGGTATTGGGAAAACCGTATATCCACATGCAAAAGAATGAAATTGGAAAATTTATTTTACACGATACATAAAAATCAATTCAAAATGAATTAAAGACTTAAATGTGAGACCTAAAACTGTACTGCTCCTAGAAAACATAGGGGAAAAGCTCCTTGACATTAGTCTTAGCAATGATTTTTTGGATTTGATACCAAGAGCACAGGTAACGAAAGCAAAAATAGAAAAGTGGGTCTGTATCAAACTAAAAAGCTTCTGTACACCAAAGGAAACCATCAAAAAAATGAGAAGTCAACTTGTGAATGGGAGAAAATATTGTAAATCACTTATGTGGTAAGGGGTTAATATCCAAAATATATAAGAGATTCCTATAACTTAACAGAAACAAATAATTTAGTTTTAAAAAATCAACAAAAACTGAATAGACATTTCTCCAAAGAAGACATGCAAATGACCAACAGGTAAATGAAAAGGTCCTCAACATCTCTAATTATCAAAGGAATGGAGATCAGAACCACAATGAGGTATCACCTCACACCTGTTATGATGGGTTATATATTTTAAAAAAGCCAAAAGATAAAAAGCAAACATGTGGAGAAAAGGGAACCCTTGTACACTGTTGGTGGGGATGTAAATTGATACAGTAACTATGGAAAACAGTATGGAGTTTCCTCAAAAAATTAAAAATAGAACTGCTCAGCATTTTTTAAATCTACAACTCAACTGCTTTCTATCCATTCCTGCTGCATGTTTGGTCCATGCTCAAAGTGTATTTTAATTAAAGTCCTACTTCTTTGGTGCATTAATTACAGATAAATATAGCGTATTTTCACTGTGGAAATATGTCTCATGCTAATTCTCAGATGTTTGTTCTTGGTCAATCCTAGTTACATTTTCTTATGTTCTTTTTTTCATATAAGTGTGTTCCCCTTAGCTTTTAAACCTGATAGTATTTTGAGAGACATTTAATCCACGTGGTTTATTTCTTTAGCTTTTACACATCCCATTTTATCACGTCAGTGTATTGTAAAAGTTCTTTGATTCAAAAGATACTAAGCAGCTTAGTGAGTATTTAAAGAGCCTGACCCTGCGAGAAATAAAATTTGGCAATTTATGCCAATTCCATAATTTTAGTGTTTTGACTTAATTTGGCACAGAATTTAGAATCCACGGGAGTGGTATACATGTATTTATGGTTTCATTAGCTTCCGATCTTGCAGTTTAGCTTCTACGAGTTCCTAGGCTATTTTCATTTGTTAAAAATGAAGGAATTTGTATTATTCTCCAGTTTGAACTTATGTTTTCCCCCAGTTGGCAGATTAACCAGAGTAAAACGTATTTTTGATGCTTCAGTAACAGATATTCAGGAAATAAAATTAACTTCCTCTGAAATCAGAAGCTTTACCAAGGGCTAATATGACATTGTGTCAGAAAGTGGAAGACCACTCTACAGTTTTATGGCTGGGACTGAGTCCGGTCTTTGTTATTTACTAGTTTCATGATCATGAGCGTGCTTTGTATCCTGTCTGCACCTCAGTACCAAGATGTATGAAAGGGGCATATCAAGAGTACCTCTCTCATAAACTTGTTGTAAGGCAAATACAAGGTAATAACTTGCTTAACGCAGAGTCCAAAACATAGTGCTTAATGGAATGTTAATTACTGATAGAATTTGCAAAAGCTGCTTAAAAGAGTACCTGGTTAATACTCACACAATGGTAGTTTGTAGAAGTCTTAGATTATGAAATGCCACTTCTCCCCTAACCCTGCATTCAACATATTCTTCAAACCAATTTTTTGTTTGTTTATTCGTTTTTTGTTTTGTATCTCAAAACTGCCATTTCCTCTAGTTAGTCTCAGTTTTCATTGCAGTTCATTGGAGTTAATAAAATAGTGTTCCAATCATTTTGGAGTTTCTTATTTATCGTCTGTTCCTACTACATTTCCTTCTCCACGGTGCCACTGGGTCGATCATTTTAATGCACACATTTAGGAAGGCACACTCTTGTTCAAAAGCCACTGATGCCTCTCCACTGTCTGTAGAATATAGCATATATGTTCACCATGGCATTCAGTGTCGTCCAATCTGAAACGCATCAGTGTCACCTTCCCCTGCCTCCTATGTCTCAAGGACCACTGATACTGGATCTACTCCCAATTTTCCTCCCAAACAGGATGAGTTTCCACACCTTTGAGACTGTGCCCTGCCTGCCTCTACCACCCGTAATTCACGTGTCCGCATATCTGTGTGCACAGCCTCGTTATCTTTGTGACCCGGTGTTTGGTGTTTTGGGAGAAGTTGAAACTGGTCGTCATGGCCTCAACACTTCTTCCGTAAAGGGGTGCACTTCTTCCATAAAGGGCAGTGTGGTGGATCTGGATTTAGGAGGCAGGACCTTGCATCCTTAACACCACTACCATTTAGCAGAGGGGCCTGTGGAAAATTCTCTCAAGGATCTGAGCACTAGTTCTGTCAACTGTAAAAGAGACATCAACTGTTTTCTCCCTCCTCGCAAGGTTGTTCTGGGGAATCAGATGCTGAATTAACTTTTCTATTGCTGCTGTAACAAACTATCACAAATTTACTGAGTTAAAACAACACACATTTGTTTTCCTGTAGTTCTGTAGGTCAGAAGTTCAGCAGGCCTTTCAGTGGGCTAAAATCAAGGTGTTAGCAGGGCCGTGTTCCTTTCTGGAGGATTAAGGGAACAGTCCCTTTCTTTGTCTATTTCAGCTTCTAAAGGCCTCTCTGAGGTCTTTGGACCTCGCCTAACATTTCAGAATCAACAAGAGTGGTCATCATTCTGCCATCTCTCTCTGCCATCTTCTCATGCTGTCACCTTTCTCTGACCTCAACTGGAAAGGGTTTTCCACTTTTAAAGACTCATGTGATTAGATTGAGCCCACCAAAATCCAGAAGAGTCTCCCCATCTTGAGGTTCTTAATATTAATTATATATGCAAAGTTATTGTGTGATGTAAGGCAATATATTCACAGATTCCAAGGACTGAGGTGTGGACATTTTGCGGAGCCATTATTCTAGCTACCATAGGTGCTGAGCAATGCATCAACATATGAGCAGTTATCAGTGACACTGGCAAGAGCCCACATGTGCTTGCGAGGGATATTTGTTCATCCCCTAAAATGTTTGGTATTTCTTGTCACCTCCCATGATTTCTTTTTCTTCTGAGGAATATGAAAGTTCAGTTCTGTCTGTGTGTGTATGATTGTACATTAAAAATTGTTTTTTTCTCTGAAAACAATCCGAAAGATACTAATAGCAAGAAATGATAGTGAATTGAAAGTGATTTGAATTATTTATTTCCTGCAACTTCTATTCAACCTCATAAACTAGTGAGTTTGATTTAGTTCTGTTAATACAAAATAGTTTGTGAGCAAATGCCCAGGTGTGAATGGTATTGCTAAATCATGATGTGAAAACACTTGGGGTTGTATTCATGTAAAAGGAGGATTCTCCTGAAGATGTGCACGAGTGGAGTGGATGATGGTTGCCCTTTCTGTGAAAGCAGCAAGAGCAGGCTGTTTCTCCTACTTTTAACAAGACTACTGCCTAAGGGTAGAATCTGAAATGTACACTTGTGTGATGCACTTGTTATTCCTTTCCCCTTGTGGGTTAAACAGTATATTAATGGGAAACTTACATAACTATCTTTTGTATGTATTCAGTAGACTAAATTTTATCCCATCAGTTTTTCTTTGCTATAATGCAAGCATCTTTAGATTAAGTATTTACTATACTATTAACTTTATTGAATTAAGCAGGAAGATTCTTCTAAGGTAAATTCAAGAAGTGTAAAGTGTTATTGAAATAATTAATGTGCAGAATATCTTAACAAAGATTGACTTTTTATGATACCTCTCTTTTTAAAATTGTAGCCTTTGCTTCATTTGAGTCATGAAGGGTTTTCTGTGAACATATGTAAGGGGGGAAAAAAAGAAGAAATGAGCTCCCGAAATGCTCCAGAAATGAGCATTCTAGTTCATTGACCATTATGTTAACAACGTTCTAATAAGGAGATTTTTTTTTCTTACTATGTTGGTGCTCCAATGATAGATTAAACTTCAGGTTCCATTTTTGCATTAATCTTCTCTTGACCTCAGTTTCTTCATCTTTAAAATGGAGTGATCAGAAAAATTCTTTTTGAATTGCCTTCCAATTAGTTGGAATGTCTTGGTATTTGGGCAGAGCCCATTTAGAGCAGTTTTTGTACATGGATGTCTACTGTTAAGTAGTTAATTAGTACTTTTTTTTAATGCATCATGCTTTTTCTCCTTTTATCTCATAAGTACTTTGCTCATATAGTTCAAAAGTGAGTTAAGTAATCATGCTTATTACTTATAAGTACTGATGATTTTTTTTAAAGTTTCTTTTACAGCATGCCTTTATGCCTAAATGCTATCACAAAGTCCTCAGTTCTTGTTGAACATTTATCATTAATTAAATATAAACTACTTTATGATTAGCTATAATTTTATACATGTAAATATAATTTGTCCATAGGAAATTGAGGAGTGAAACTATATTTTACATATCCTAGTGTAATGCTACTGAACATCTAATAAGCACACGCTAAGTCCTAACTTTCAATGCATTGCTTGGCTCTTCTAGGCATGTTTCTTGTCATATGGGCTTGTGGTCTCTGATCAGTGTGCTAACATTGCACAAGAAAAGGGAAAAATTATAGGAAACCTCCTCGTGGTAGACATTATATAACCTCGAAGTATAACTCTCCCTGCAAGGCATCATATTCTATGTGCAGATATTAGAAAATAAAGTATGAATAACAGGCAAATAGATTAAATGCTCTAATGAGAAGATGAGGTACAAGCTTAGGTTCTCAACTTCAGCAGATAGTAAAGAGATAATGGTCTAGTTCTTGAGGCAGGATATTGTGAAGTATATGAGGTAAAGGCAGAGCCCAATGTTATATAATTATTACTGTCTTTGAGCATCTACTGTGTGGCTGCGACATCCCTATAAAGGGATTAATGTAATCTGAGAAAAGTGTTTCAAACATGAAGAGATAGTACCAGGATATGAGGTTTGCTTGACATCAAAGTACCTGCTTTTTCCTCTTTCAAAATAAATGGATTTTGAAAACAGAGGTCATTACAAAGAATCAAAGGATGTTCTTGATACTCAGGATAGAAGAGGCTTCTGGTGGCACAAGACTCTTTTTAGGGAAAGGTGTGGGGGTTTAGTTATAGGACTGCCATTGCAATGGACCGTTAAGGCAAATGTTTTATGCGTGTCTATCCATAGACTAGGTTCTCTCACTAAGGAGATAGGATGAGGCTTCCATTTTCCACTAGTATGATTGATTAGATATCCTGATCGACTCTTCTTATTGAAACAGTAATATGCTGGGTAAAAATATTTCTAAATATTTGTTCAAATGTCCCACACCTGGGACAATACCCACACACACTCACACAAAAGAAGCAAAGATTGTTGAAAGAAAATGGAACTTAGAACTGTGGGAGTTGCATGAGCACCAAGATTGCTTTCATCATCAGGGTTTATACTGTGTTCTCATGACCTGAAATCTCTACTTTAAAGGCTGCCTGAGGTACAGAGGGTAGGAGTTAAGATCTAGAGCTGGACAGACACAGGGGATCTAATATGAGATCTCAACAGAAAGCTGGAAACTCAAAAGACTGCCTTCTTGTATCATGGTGACAGGGCTACGTACCAAGCCCTGTTATGTCACAGGAAATAGGAAAGAAACTTCCCTGTCTCAGCCTTGATGAATGAAAAGGGAAATAGGTTCACTTTGAGAATCATAACCACAAACTTTGTATGCCTGAGAATTATGAGCACACAAAGCTGTATGTCACTTTAATTCAAATAACATTACCTATTTGAAGAAGGGGGGTGAATCTCAGGGGAGAATTCAATTTTAAAATTATCCTTGGTTTAGTGTCCCTGCCAGTCAATAAGAATAAAACATACAGTTCCTTTTGTAGAGATTCAACTTTACCCTTTTCAAAGAATTTCCATAAATCCCAATAAAAGAATAAGTAGTTAACAGACAGCATGAAATAAATATAACTGAGTGTACAGCGTACAGGGACAACAAGCAGGAGAAGCAGATCGATAGAGACTTCAGATATTGGAAATAACAAAATGTGAAGTACATATATATGTATTTACGTTTTTTTAATTTTTAAAAAAAATTTATTTTATTGGCTGTGTTGGGTCTTCGTTGCTGCACACGGGCTTTCTCTAGTTGTGGTGAGTAGGGACTACTCTTCATTGTGGTGCGCGGGCCCCTCATTGCCGTGGCTTCTTTTGTTGTGGAGCACTGGCTCTAGGTACATGGGCTTCAGCAGTTGTGGCACACAGGCTCAATAGTTGTGGCACGCCGGCCTAGTTGTTCCGCGGCATGTGGGATCTTCCTGGAGCAGGGATTAAACCCGTGTCCCCTGCATTGGCAGGCGGATTCTTAACCACTGCACCACCTAGGAAGCCCTGTATTTACTTTTTAAACAAGGGACAGGAGGCTATAAAGTATAACCAAGCAGACCAGAAGATTACCAAATGGAGTAAAATTCAAATAATTGAGGTTAAAATGTAATAATGAATTACAGCATGTTAGATGAAGATAAAGATATAAAATGATGTCCAGGAATGTTGATTCAAAGTAATAATGCAGAATGAAGTCTAGAGATACAAGATGAAAAATTGGGAAGGAAGATTAAGAGATAGGCAGGATAAACCATTCAGTTTCAAAGGCACTAATATAATACAAAGGGGGAAAATGAGTAAACTTTTAATAGAATTTTTTAAAGACTCCAATCCTAAAATCCACTAATCCCAAAGAATTCCAAGGATAATAGATATTTTCAACTAGATAGAGTAAAACTGTAAAATCTAAATACAAAGAAAAGATCTTACAAACCTCCAGAAAAAAAGTCATACGGTAAAAGAATGAGTAACTTAATTGATGTTAGAGTTTTCAGTAGCAATAATGTAAACAAGAAGGCAGTGAAATAGTGCCTTCAGTTTACTGAAAGAGAATCATTATGAACCTGGAATTCCATATCCAGGAAAACTGTCTTGCTAGCATTAGGTCAAAATGAAGATCTTTTAAACAACCAAGTGAGAGCATTTATACTCACTAGAGGAAAGTCTGAAGAAGGTACCTCAGATATGTGGATTATAATCACAGTGATATGGTCTGAGATTTAAGAAGGCAGTGTGAGTAAAGATATGGATAAATACTGAGTAAATTAAGCAAACATTGCATGAACAAAAACTAGTACTAATCTCTAGTTTATGAAGCGGAGAGAGCAGGATAATGACAAAAATAGCACATTTGTTGGAAGAAGATGATAGGAAGTCTTGGTATCTAAGGACTTGGTGTCATCTAAAGGAAGGTAAAGGTATTTAATTTTAAACGATGGCAAAAAAGTATGCATTCTAAAACAGCAAAGGTAATTTTTAAAGAATAAACACTGGGATACACTTTCTAAACAAATAGAACAAAAAATGGAATGGGGTAAGTTCCACAGCTAATGAGCTCACGCTCCGCAACTACTGAAGCCCACATGCCTGGAGCCCGTGCTCCACAACAAGAGAAGCCACGGCAATGATAGGCCGAGCACCTCAACGAAGAGTGGCCTCTACTAGCGGCAACTAGAGAAAGCCCGCGTGCAGCAACAAAGGCCCAACACAGCCAATAAATAAAAATAAATAGATAAATTTATTAAAAAAAAATGGAATGGGGTAAATTCTGTTGTTTCAAAATAGGGCAATAAACAAAAAGGATAGAAATAAAAAACATAAAACAAGTTTATAGAAATAGTAACAATAACAAGTTTTTAGAAATAATAATATACATAAATTGATTAAAACTAATAGAAAAGGATCGTTGGATTGCATTATTAACGATTCAGTTATAGACTGTCTCAACCTAACATATAAGGAGACAGAAATTGAAGGTCAAAGGACAGAAGAACACACACCATATAAATTCTATCCAAAGGTAATATAACATATAGCTCTAAGTCAAATGACATAAAGATAAAAAAAGGCATCTCAAATCTAGAAGTTATTTTAACACTACCACAACAAAAAGATTAATTTCCCAAATACATAAACAAGTCTATGAAGATACTAACACTCAGCCAAAGAAATGAGCTAAAGAACTAAACAGGCATTTTACAAAAGAGGAATTTAGAGTTGTTAATAATCACCTGCATGGATATTAAAGGTATTTAGCAATAAGGAAAATGCTAATTAAACCTACACTGGGAACCCATTATAAAACCACCAGATTGGGGATGTTTAAAAAGTCAGTCAAACCTCTTATTATTCTTTGTATGTAGTATTGGTGCCCCTCAAACTCCTTTGGTGGGAATTCAAGCTGATGGAACTCCTCAGGAAAATGTTTGGCATCCCCTAAAAAATATTAGTTTGCAGGTCCTACTGCCTAACAATTCTATTTATAGAAATACTTGTACATGTGAAGAAGGTATATAAAGAATATGACAGTAACATTTGTAACATTTGTGTGTGCATATGTGTCCTTATGCGTGGTTACACACACACAAATATACACCCAAAACTGGAAACCATAGGTTAATCTATTCACAGGAGAAAGGATTATTGTCCTATTCATTAGTGAAATCGATGAAAAAGCTACAACTAAATGAGTTGTAAGACCAATATCAGAACAAAATTTCAAACAAAATAAATCACAGAAGAACATCTCAACTATGAATCATTTTATAATGTATAATATAACAAACTAAAATATTGTTTGGCAATACAAACATAGGTGGTAAAAATTATTAAAAGGCAATAAAATCATTAACACCAATTTCAGAATAGTTGTTACCTGAAGCAGAAAGATGAGATAATAAAATGGGGGTATCATATGGGGGGACTTCTGAGTTACTGACTGTAAACTATTTCTTAGTCTTAATAGATATTTTTATTACTTAAATATATACATGTGCATGTATACTTTATATTCATGCATAGCATAAACTTTTGTCTAATTTACAGTTAAGCATGTACTAAAGGAAGTTAGATATGTAGTACATTACAAATTTATCCTAGAATAGGATGGAAGAAGATTCAATTGCTTTCACTGTTAGTGGTTAAAAGCAAAATCTGAGAAACTGGGTTCAAATTACTTCCTTCGTGACTTTTGCAAGTTATCAATATTTAGCTTCTCTGTGCTTCAGTATCCTTATCTCTGAATTAGAGATAATATAGTACCTAATTCATGATGTTGTTATGAGGATTATATCAATTCATATTTGTAAGCACACAGAAAAATACTTGCCACAAAGCAGCAACTATGTGCAAGTTAGTTAAATAAAAATTATGGAAGTAAATTCATTTGTCTTCCTTCTTGCAGTTATGTATTTACTTCTCAAATCTGTAGGATGAAAAAGGTTGTGAAAATATCAACAGATATTTTGATTGGTTATGCATTGAACTTATAATCATTTTGGGGGCAAATTGACATTTTTGCAATACTGAGTTTTGCAGTTCATGAACGTGGTCTATCCCTGTATTTGTTTAGATTAGACATTTCTCTCAGACATGGTTATGAATTTCTAAATTCATTGCTTTGAGAATATATTACCAATATGTTGTTTTAAAATGTTTTTGTTGCTGAATACAAATACAGCAAATTTACTAGCCCCACATTCTAATTCTGTTAATTATTTGTGTATTTATTTTTATTTACTGCATAGGAAATCATGTCTTCTGTAAATAGTGATAATGTTATTCTCCCCAAACGAAGTAATCGAAAAAATAATTTGGGAAAGGAGTTGTACCTTTAGAGTACTGCCTGACAGAATAAAGATTCAATATCAGCACATCTAGGGTAGTTTGATAGTTTGGAGGCTGCTTTAACTCCTCCCTATTTCAGTAGTTTTCTACTTCTTATGGTGAGAGAGAGAGAGAGAGAGATCAAATCATTAGTATTATTTACTCCGAAAACCAGAAGTGAAACTTCCCTCCTCCCTAGTAATATTTATTATAAACTTTGCGTGATGAACCATGGATGCGGTTTGAAAGTTTGCAGTGGCACACCGGTTTGCTTCTAGTATATGCTGATAACTCACTCTCTGACTCTGGAATTTTCATTTCTTTCTGTATCATCTTTTCCGTAATATTTGCTGTTCGTGCGCAGCTGTTATTTTATAAATGTTTTACTTTCAACTGGAGTAATTTCCCCAATCTAGCAAATTCTCACTCCTGTTTTGTTATAGTATAGCTGATCCTGCAGGGCAGCCCCATGAGACAGACATCTGCCAGATATTGTGCTGTTTTATAAACATACTGCTTTTAGGAAACCGTGAATGTCTTTCTTCTCAGTTTTAGGGAGCTAGAGAGTATAGCAATGCTGTATATATTGATTTGAACTTCTTCCTTTTCTTCTGTGTGGTGGGTTTTTATTTGATTTATTATAGAAGCCAAAGCAATGGGAGTTTTAAAAAAAATAAGGGGCTATGACAAATATAGCTATGGTGCAACCCAAGATAATGATTCTGAGTATGAAGAAGTCCTACAGGAAGGACTTGGAAGTCTTTTTACATTACTTCATCGTTAAATGGACATTACAATCAAATGCAGTTTCCTGCTAAACACTGCTTCTCTCCATCCTTAAATGTTGATATTAGAAAGATTAAAAGTAGATAGTAAAACACTTTAACAAAACAAAGCATTACAAAGCAATAGTACAACCTAACCTGTGCCTCATCTCTTTATGAACATCTAATTATTACTCTAATGTAGTCATCTCTATTTATAGTTAGCTTTTGGTTGTCTGAATAGGCTTTCTTGTTAAGTCCCCTCACTGCCTTGGTCCTCACCCTGAATGGAATTCTCTAAAATTGAAGCCAGGTGATGAATTAGACGCCTTGGCTCTGGTAGTGAACTAGCAGAGTCCGGTTGTCTAAACAGCTCTTCCTGTTCACTTGCGTCACTATGTTTCCCTTCAGGGTGATAATCGCTCAGACCACATTGTGGCTCATTTCTTTATAATGCCCATAACGGTGCTTTTTCAGGGGAAGGAATTGAGTATTTTAGTGCCCTGATAAAATGCAAGAAGGCACGCTGCTGTAATGTGGTTGGCCCCATCTCGTGTACAGCTATGAACATTTGTATTTATAACAGCCATTTCACACTTGTATATTTGGGAAATGGTGAAATGTTCATGTGCTCATATACCAGAATTTGTGAATTTCCCATATTCTGCTATGGATAAAGAACACTTGTGTAATTTCAAACATTTGTTTGAATAGTGTCAACCTTTGGGGGTGGGGTGGGGGAAGGCAAAGTGGTTGTCTGCATCCTCACTCTGGAAAGATAATATGCATGTTAATTCATGCTGATATTTTGAACAAGGCACAGCTGCTGGATAACCACGTGATCCTTCTATCTCACAGAGGATGCTGCATTTTCATACAGCCAGTCGTAGAACAACAGAAGGAAAGCTTCCGTGTTAGAAATCTGTTATAAATGGAAAATGAAAGTCAGGCTCACCTGTAAGTACTAAATGAGAGAAAGCCCATCACAGTCAGTGATCAGAATGTCGAGTTCTCTGTGTTGCTCATTGATACTGAAACAAACTGCACGAAACACTATTTGCTCAAACTATCAGATTGAAACCATCACTCTAGCCATAGTCAGTCATAGGACACTTGCATTAAAATATACTCTTACTTGTCCTTTACTTTAGAAATTCAGCAGTCTCTGTTCTGTTTTTTCTTTATCTACCCATGTCATAAACAGCTGGTGGTGCTGGTGTCTTCTGGGCATTGTTTCCTTGCTTGGTCTGCTGCTCTTCAAGCCTTTAATAATTATAAAGGAGCAGGATCACCTTTCTTTGGAAACTGTTCTTCATTGAACAAATGGCTATAGAAAAAATTAATTTCAATTATCTATCTAATCAAATCATCCTTTATAAGGATAGTTACCCCTTGGAATGTTGACATGCTACTCTATTCTCAGCAAGTCAGTTGGCAAGAAGGAAACTTTAATCCTCAGGCTCTGAGATCATCATTTGGGCAAAATATTTTGAAGGTAGGGTGATGTTGCTGTGGCAAAAATCCAAAAGGTCTTCACCCGCAGGAACAGGTCACTGATTTATCTTAGGAAAACTGCATTGGTTCCTGATGAAGGGTGATTTTCTTTTACATATTTCTGCGGAAAATGAGATACTGCAGAGAGCCCTTACATGCTTATGTATAAGTCATAGCCTCGTTAAAGAATGTGAGGCAGGACTTCCCTGGTGGAGCAGTGGTTAAGAATCTGCCTGCCAATGCAGGGAACACAGGGTTCCAGCCCTGATCCGGAAAGATCCCACATACTGCAGAGCAACTAAGCCTGTATGCTGCAACTACTGAGCCTGCACTCTAGAGCCCATGAGCCACAACTACCAAAGCCCGTGTGCCTAGAGCCCATGCTCCACAACAAGAGAAGCCACCACAATGAGAAGCCCCCGCTCTCCTCAACTAGAGAAACCTTGTGTGCAGCAGCGAAGACTCAATGCAGCCAAAAAATAAATACATGCATTAATTAATTAATTTAAAAAAAGAATGTTAGGCAGTCTGATCAGTCTTAAATATAACCAGCCACCTTTGCCATTTCAGAGTCCATTGAAAGGACCAGATGGAAACTGACAGTTATTAATACTTTTATGTAACTTCAACACCACCACCAGAAAAAGAGAAAACAGGGGAAAAAAAACAAAAAACCAAAAAAACATACAATCCTAAATCTAACAGCCATATACAGTCATATACCAGAAACATTTTTCTCCCAATAATTGAGTGGTATAGTCTTGGACTTCAGAAAATCTTGGTTTCAAATCTCTCATCTAATGTTCAGTCTTGTGCAATTTACTTGAAATATCTGTGCCTCAGTTTCTTCATCTAGGCAACAGCTTAATAGCCTACATTTTAGTATTCTTGAGTAAAATGAAGGTAAATATTCCAAATTCCTGATACATTTTAGTCACTAAAAAGCATTAGCAAATAGAATTTATGTGTGAATGTGTCAAGAGGATAGAATTCATCTTCACATTATTTTTTCCATAATGTCTTCCCTCCTGGGATAAACCCTGTCTCATTAGGATTCTTTTCTTGATGAAAGTTTGCATGAGAAACGATACACAGCAGCATATAAAAGCAACAAATTCTCTTAGAAGCGAGCAGTATAATCTTGTCTCTGAGATTGTCCATGCTTTTCTCTTAGGCTGTAACTGAATGGATTTCTTTTCCAAAGGATCGTTTTCCTCGTGCCTGATCAGGTTGGTCATCCAAAAAATCCAGTTCATTGTCAAAATGGATGAAAGCACATGACTAACAAATCTTGAGCTAATGTTTTTTATCGCCTCCGTTATGTGGTAAAACCCACTCTGCGAATCTCGGCCCTCCAGCCTAGGTTGTGCTTGCATACTCTTTTTGAAAATGCCCCATTGACAGAGACCCTTAACTGATGGAGCCAGGTTCCAGGTAGGAGGTTTACGATTTGCTTCAGGGATCAGGCTGCCCAAACTTCCTACAGCTGTTATGGTCTCAGAGTATGGAACTCGCCCTGCACAACACCTAGAATTAATTTATTCACCCAGTATTTTCAGAACAGTTAATTTTTTTCTTGGATTATACCAAGTTTAATTGGTGTCTTCATGATTATAAAATTAGATATTATTGGGGTATTTGAAAGTTCCTTAGTTTTCCTAGACCATTTATGGAAGTCTATTTAAAATAAAGCAGGACAAAAATGTGATTTATATAAGGCCTAGAAAGTTCTGCTTTTATTTCCTGGTTATGAGAGAAAATGATTTGAAATATTGTCTCTTAAAACCTAGCACTCACCTTAAAGAACTAGCCTCTGTGCACCTGACATAGGTTTACTCATTTAATTCTCAAACTGTCTTATGAAGTAAGTGCTACTGGGATAATCTTTTTAAAGATTATACAAATCTGAGTGTGGACAGAGGAATTGAAGTGGTCGGTCACACAGTTGCTAATCAGCAAAGCTGGTAACAGGTGCCCGGAGTTAGCCCTCACACAACTCTGTACATTTGCATATTTGCATTATTTGGTTGTTTCATTATGCCCTACTTCAAAAGGAAACGAAGGGTCAGAACTCACATCATGGATTGGATCTTTATTCATTCTTTCATATTTTGGTGCAAACATTAGGTCAATGCAAAAATGTCCAATGATTAAAGTCACGATTTTGTAAAAGGCTTTATTTTTTTAACTTCTTGTTTCAGCGCATCCAGGGAACCGTGGAAAGCAAAATAATAACCCAAAACTATGTACTATCTAGCAATATAAAATTAACAAGACTGGAATCTGTATGTTGCAGAGATTAAGAACATAGCTTTGAACCAGTTAGACCTTTAGGCAAGAAACAACCTCTCTGGGCACCAAGTTTCTCAGCTGTAAACTAGGAAAAAATAATAGTTTCCCCTACATAGGATTGTTTCCAAATGGAAATAAAATAGTGCACATGTAGCAGATCTGAATCTCAGGTGGACATGGGATCTATACTTTCTACAAAAGACAAAACCAACAAAAACCTGAATTCCTATTTTGAATTTTTATTCTTCTTAACTGGTGGAAAATTTAACCTTAGTCATTTGAGGAGTTCTCCCCTCCATGCATTCTGGTCAGGGCTGCAGTAAGTTTTATGTGTAGGATAAGTGGATAGTTTACACTTTCTCAGTTTTCTATAAAGTACTTTGCAAACCTAGATGGATGCTGAGCTTTCCATCCAGGTTAGGGCTCCTGAGCCCAGCTATACATGTTGTAGAGCCACCACTATGGGCGTGGGGGTGGGGCAGAGAGGGAGGGGTGGTCATCTCCAGTCAGTGAGTCATCTGTTCCCCCAGTGTACCACCGAGGCACCCATCATCCCCATCCACCTGCCTCTTTGGGTCTGCTTGCTCTTTCTGTCATTCCTCATCGAATCTTATGGTATTTCCATCATCATTGTGTAGGTTTCTCCCAGAGATCTCTTACATCCTGTGGCTTCCCCCATGTGGATGAAAACACTTTCTCGTCTTTGGTGGTGGTGGTGTATGTATTTGTAGGGGAAGACAGGGGGAACCCAGTCCTCATGAATTCCCTGTCTTATAAGGATTTAACCTTTTGAATACAAAATCTCAAGTAGCTCACTGACTAGTTCTAATCTTAGCTCTTTCATACACCTCCCTGAGGCAATGATGAAAGTACCCATTACCAAGTGAATGGGGGAGGAGGATGTTGAAAGAGGAAAATAAAATAGAGGAAGAAAAAAAATACAAATAAGTGTCTTAAAACATGATATTAGTCAATATTATGCAAAGGTTTAGCCTAAATAGATCAGTGTTCCATAAATGATTGCTGTGGTTACTGCTACTCTTGCTGTCATTGTCATTATAGATAATGGGTAAAGAACATAAAGAAAAAAAAAACAGAACCACTAGACCAGAAGACGAAGAACTTGTGCCCTTAAAATAAAGCCTAAGTCAGAGTGGGTCTGCCCTAATTCCCCAAGGGTAGCTGATGCCTGGAAGACGGTTGCAATGATTCTTGACTATCCACACCCATACCTGAGGTGGGGTCTCCCTCTGGACACCTCTGCCTTCTTCCCTTTCATAATTCCTCAAGCTATACACAAAAATAGTTTTGTGGGTCCATTCTGTGGATAAGACATCTTAATGCCAAGGGTTTTCTGCTTTCTGGCAAAGTATAAGATAGATGAGAATGATGATTAATAGTCTTTACTGATTCTCATTGGTTAATGATTTTGTTAAAGATAGCAGACCAAGGGATTAGTGATGATTATATAGCTAGTTAGAGTTAGAACAGCATCTATAAATCATTACAGTAGCAAGCAAGTACTCTTCCTGATTTTCGATACTTGTTATTTCCAAAAAAAATTTTATTATCATTACTGAGATTCATTCAGTCCTTCAGGACTGAATATGTATTAAACACCTGCGGTGTGTCAAGCACTATTCTAGGCCCAGAGTGTATGTTAGAAAACCAAAGAGAAAAATCCCAGCCCTCATGGAGCTTACATTCTAGTGAGGAGGACAGGAAATAAGATAAAAAAAAAAAAAAGTAGCATACATAATATGTTAGAGTATTAAGGGCAAAGGCGAAATAATAAAGCAGAAATGAAAGGTTTGGAACACATGGTAGGGGTGAGACTGTAAATGTAGACAAAGGGATCTGGAAGCTCTGAATGAGAAGATGACTTTTGAGTAAATGACTGAAGGAAATAAGGGAGCGAGCCACCCAGGTATCTAGGGAAAGAGTTTTCCAGGAGGAGAAGATAGAATATGTGAAAGCACTGAGGCAGGAAAATATCTGTTGTGTTCAAGAATCAGCAAGGAGCCCAGTTGCCTGTAGTGGAGTAAGTTTAGGGAGAGTTACGGGGGGTGAAGTCAAAGGCGAGAAGTGGGTAGTCCCTCCATGATCGGACTCATTCTGTTACATTTATTCTGAGATGGAAAGCCTTGGAGAATTTTGAGCAGAAGGGTGACATGAACTGAGTGTATTCTAGGAGGATCACGCTGGCTTTTGTCTTGAAAAGAGACTACAAGGGAACAAAAGCATGTAGAAATTCTCTAATTTAATGTAGTGGAGACCCATTGAATTCCAATGCTATAAATTCTCCTTTTATTTTACTGCAGTCTGAGAATTTTGGGAAGTGCAATTCTTTTATATTTGTAACTACTTCCACTTAATACTCTTGATTGTGCTGTGGGTAGTAAGTGTGAGATGCAGTTCTTGGCACTGAGAGTGAGACACTGATGAACCCAAGAGGACTGCCCTCAAGAAATTCCTATTTCAGAAGCTGTTATGGAACATGTAAGGAGGCAGGCTTGTAGAACATTGGTAGAGAAGGAAAATTACAGGAATTGGCCACAGTGCTGTGGTTGTTTAGGACTCTGACAAAAACTCGCAGTCCCAAAATGTCATCTCCAAATATTGTAGGTGCAAGAAATATCCAAATAAATCTGTGGCCCAGTAGTCTTGTTGCATTTCTCTGTTTTATTTTTTTCCTCCTCTCCCTCTCTCTTTCTTCATTGGGAGGGGAAACTAAGCATATTGATATCTTGACAGCATTAGTTGAGGAGCTTGCCAAATCACTAAATTTGTAAATGACTAGCCATTTTCCATGTGGGATGATCAGGGCATGAACACTTCGACAGGGCTCGGTATAATACAATGGCTTTACATCTTTGGATCTCTTAGACCACGATGGGATAACCTTAGTAACAACCTGGCTATCATAGGTATCATGAAGTTGGTGGACTGCAGACTTTAGATGGAAAACATTCTACTTTATTAGTAATTGAGGTTTAAATGGCAGTTTGAGAGAAGATAGACTTAATATCCATGCTTTCTTTTTTCTTCCTCAACCTGGGCTGTGTCCCTCTTCTGTGTCCATCTTATATCCTATGAGTAACTGTGTTAGTGGAAAGTATCAAAATTAACGAAAAGGGGCCCATGACACTCCACCACCTCTTTGAGGGCAGGGTTATGTGTATTTCAGACCTGTGCATGTGCACACCCACCACAGTGCCTAACAGACCTGAATGTTCCATAAATGTTTATTGAATTAAACTGTTGAATTGGGTGTTAATGTGGTACTTAAATGAGTTTCATAGGAAAAGCAAATTGCATTGGAATAAATGCTTTTGAGGGCCAAATATTTGCCAGCTATCAGGCGCTTATCACACAAGTCTACACCCTTCCACTCTCATCCTGGAGGGGCTCACAGTCCATTGAGGGAGAGAGACCTGAAAACTCATAATTGGGACACAGTGGAATGTGACCATAACAAGTTTAGCCCAAGGGAAAGACAGCCCAAAGAAGGGCCACTCAACTCTCTTGAGACTGCCACAGGGTTCACTAGAAAAGTTTGATCAGTATCTTGAAGAGTGGCTATTGCTTGTCTGGGAAGAAGTAAGAAGTTTGCTCCAGGACACATGCATGGAATATAGAAAGCTGTAGAGTTATGAGATGAAACGGATTGTCAATTCCTAAGGTAATGTTTGGGCAGTATTTGTGAGTTTGCTAGGTGAGTGGAATGAAAACTTGAGCCAGAAGCCAAAGGGTATCATTTGATGTGAGAATGAATTTGACTGTATAGATTTAGTGAGAACAGATTGAAAGTTATAAAGAAATGCTGGCTTGTGATTGTATTTCAGAAAGGTCATTTTGGTGCTATATAGACAATGGATTAGAGAAGGTAAAGACCGAACACTGAGAGATCAATTAACAACAAGCTATGATGGGATATCACACAGTGTGATGTGGTTGGAAATGTAGACTGTGGATCCAGACTATCTGGATTTGACTTATGGTCTCCATGACTTTGTGCAAGTTACTTAACTAGTCAGTGCTTCAATTTTCTTATCTACAAAATGGGCATATAATGAAATCTACATATAGGGATATTAAAGGTATTAAATTAAGTAATGCATATAAAGTGCACAAAACATAGTTACCACTTAATAAGTTTTATTATCATTAATATTTCATTCAAACACCATTAAAAACCCTATGAGGAAGATGAAGTGTTTGCACCCATTTATAGACATGACTTAGACTGAGTCTTCTAGAATTTAAGTTACTATAATTGTTAATCACTGCATTTCAAATATTTACATATTAAATATGTATATAACAGGTCATAAGGCAATGGGTGAAATAGGGTTTGCTGTTTATTAATATCTATTAATGAAGTTTGAATTTGCTAGACATATTAAAATCATGCAGTCTTGAAACTCCCATTCTCTTTAGGTTTGCTGAGAATTCAGGAGATTAGAATGAAACTGAAATGACCACATGGCATATTTAGAAAACAACATTTGGTGCTGTAAAGCTGAAAAGTATAGACTATAAGATAGCATTTGTTCATTGGCCTTGCTCTGCAGAGACAACCCTCATCCTCCTGATTTGGTACCTATATTTCACCTGTCCATTGAAGAGGCACTTTGTAGACTCTTCGTTTTACAATATGGTCATGTTCATATGTTTTACAAAATTACATTTCTTGTCAAATAGAGAATAAAATTCACTTGTGGTTAATTCCTAGCCTTCTGTCAAACTAACAGCCCAGATAAGATCAACCTCACAACTGGTTTATAAATCATATCATCTATCCTGTAATATGTGTTTGTTTCTTCATTTGTTTATAGTAGCAGGTGATAATACCATCTGCCAGCTTGACAAATGTTGTATGTCCCCCCTGGTTCTTTTAAGACATGTAACTCTTTATCATACTCCTGTTCAGTTAGGTACAATATCACTTGGTCAGTAGTGAAATTCAAATTTGAGAAGCATCTGTGCTTTATCAAGTGGTTCATGGTGGGTGAGATTTATTGTTTCTAAGATGCACACAACAGAAAATGGCAATTTTGAAGCAGCTATCAGTTACATTTTCAGAAGTGTTCAGAAGGAGCTGATAACAATGTCATCTTTGTACAGGATGAAGGAAGTAGATCATCTCATGGATAGGACCTAACTACCTCTTAATATTTCTCTTAGCCTTTGAAGTTGTAAGTTCAGTGTATTGCATTTCTCCAGATCATATGGGTTCAAGGCATATGAGATTCACAGAGTAAAAATTTCTTTCAATTTTCAGAATTCCAATGTATATGTATAGCAGGGGTAGGTGGGATGAGAAGCTTTTCAAAATTGGAGAATTATATTAAAAGTATACACTCAACTTTTCTTTAATAGGAGCTTGTTTAAGCTCTCCTTTAAGAGCATAAATTTCAGTTTCTAGTATGCAGATACCACATCTTAGTAACCTCTTTTATGTTCACTCATACCACAGCCTTTATCATGGCCAAGTCTGAGAGATCTCTTACTCAAGTCAAGTTCTAAAACATTAACTGGATAATGTGTATAATGATGAGCTATAGTTGGAAAATATACATCAAACTTTTAATGTAGATTAAAGATTATTAACTCATATATTTCCAAATCCTAGTGTGATTTTTGTGTGCAATCGTTAGTTTTCTAATTAAAAAATAAGACTAATATAGAAAAAAATCTATAGCTGTTCCAACCAGCCATTTACTTCTGATGAAATTGCTCTGTAAAATAGATATGAAACCTCCTGTATCACTAAATCTCAATTACATTGTGGAATGTGAAAACTGACACAAGGCAGTAACCTTCAAATGAGATTGAACTCCAATGAGAATAGAGGCTAAAGAGCAGATTGGGATGACTTAACATTTTTGTACTTTTTGAATGTTGATAAATTGTTTTTATTTTTTAATTTTTAATTTTTTTCAGCTTCATTTAGGTATGATTGACAAATAAAAAATTGTATATGTTTAAGGTGAACATGTTATTTTGATATACATATACCTTGTGTGATGATTACCAGTCAAGCTAATTAACATGTCCATGGCATCACATAATTACCATTTGACCTCACATAGTTATCATTTGGTGAATATTTGAATAATTCCATCAGAGTATAGTTTTCAATTTTTGATTGCTATTTTAAAAATGTATAATTTATATAATGTTGGCTAATATTTAAAATCCATAATATTTGGAATTTTGTGTGCTAGCTCAATAATTTAGGAATAAAACACTGTTCCAGCCCTTAATATATTTAGAGACTATGTACACATTATGTCACAATTTATACCTTATAATTTACATGATGTTTGTTGACAGAAGTCACTGCATAAATATCATTATTTTATACAGTCAGGTCCACATCCAAAATATGTGGACATATAAATTGCATACATATTGTATACATAGATATAGACATAGATTATAGCATGTATATAATAGAAATAGAAATAAATCTGGATATATACGTATAAATTTCCAGAATTCATTGAAATCTATGGTGTTTCATAGATTTAGTTACTGTTTAGTAACTTCATTCAAATATGCTGAAATTTGAAAGATATCTTGTATAACTTTCATTGTTAAACTTTACATCATGTCTGTTTTTGAATTTTCGAGAAATAACTTCATGACTGTTTTCAAAACTACAAACAACCTTTGAACATTTTCAAATTTAAAAAATCATTGTCTTAGACATATTTGAATGCAAATATTATTTTCTTATAGTTTATTTCCAATAGTATTATATACCAAATTAGTTCAATGTGTTCCAGGCAGGATTTCTAGCTCATGTCATTACTGTAAATATACCAAATTTTTAGAGTGTAATTCAAACTTAGAACTTTCAGAATTGATACAATGAAACAATTCTGAAATT
The DNA here is from genome assembly GCF_030028045.1 of Hippopotamus amphibius kiboko. Taxonomy (NCBI): domain Eukaryota; kingdom Metazoa; phylum Chordata; class Mammalia; order Artiodactyla; family Hippopotamidae; genus Hippopotamus; species Hippopotamus amphibius. The sequence goes on from NC_080191.1 coordinate 31,961,006, forward strand.
GTCAACATATTTTGAAATAAGATAATGGAGGAGAGTGCAGGCAATTTTGCTGCCTTTTATCAAAGACCCATAATTATTTTCTTACAGAAAAACCATCAGTGCAAGTAATTAGTAGATTGTGCTTTAGTGACCAGGCTGCTTTCTAATTCCCACCATGATACTCCTTGATTCTCTGTTCATTTACAGAACTATAATTAAACATGAGGATTTAGATTTTGCTTGGCCATCAACCCTCTTGGAACAACTGGAAATGGGGAAGTGGCAGGAGAGTACAGCACCTTGGTGATGTCATACCAGTAAAAGCTGGCCTGTAAATTAGCTGTTGAGATTATAACTAATGATGGACTTGGCAGAGCTCAGCTGGACCCCAGGGACGAAGGTCTGGGACTGACATTATTTCCTTCAAAGTGCAATGTGATTGTCAGTGAAGCAAATAAAGCCAGTCAGAGAGAATTAAAAACCAAAACAAACAAACAATAGCAACAAACTCTGAGATTAAAAGGGCAAGGTAGCAGGAAACAGCATTATTTTAAGAATTCCTTATGATGTTTATTTTGTCACCTTGATTGTTCACATGTGAGATAAAATACTTTTTGCATTATTTAAGATAATATATTTTTGAAAACCAAATCATAACCTGTGACCCATAAGACTCATAATTATACTTTATTTAAAGAAACAGTTTAAAGATTTTTATTGGCAAATAATTTCTTACAATTTTCTCAACCATTTTTAATATGATCTTCTATCAAGTAAAACTGTGTACATGGCTGGAATGTGGCTTCTCACAGAATTTATGTAAGAATTTCTCTCTATTCATATCTATATCTATATAGATATATATAATTTTTTAAACTTACTCTGATTCTTTCCCCTATCTCTGTTAAATAAGATAGGCAGTTTTAGACTGGTTTTCAACAGTTCATAATACACAACAAGTTTAATTGAACTTTTTGCCCTCTTTGGCCAATAACATTTTACTACTCCGGGCAAACCTCTCCCCAAGACACGTAACTGGTTAAAAAAGAGATAGAAGAAATCTTCAAGGTATCAAAGACTCCTACACAGATCAAAGTTTCTCAAACTGTGTTTAAGATAGTGAGGTAATATAGGCGAGAGAGTATGGACTTCAGTCATCAGCTGTAGCTTCTCTTAAGCAACATAGTTAACTTTCAGATTAGTCAGTTACTCATCCATCAGATGGAGATTTTAATATTTATCTTTCATGTTTAGGCAATTAAATGAGATATCAACTAATAGCGTCTGATAGGTGATATGTGTATGTGTGTAAACAATATTTGTATATCTAATATGTATTTGTGTATGTATACACATACAATTTACAATTATTGGCTTTATTTACTTTATCTTTAATACACAAGAGAAAGGGCTACTTAATTATCCTTTTCAAGCCTTTCTCTTCTCTGGTTATCATACTTGAAGAATTGAGAAACTTCTGCGTACCCCACTTACCTCAATGGGTAGATCATCCAGTGGCGGGGCTGGGGAGGGGGGACAATAAGAAAGCAATTGCATTTAAAATTGCACCAGAAAAAGATAAAATACCTAGGGATAAATTTAAACATGGAGATGAAAGACTAGTATACAGAAAACCATAAGACATTGTTGAAAGAACCTGAAGGAGACACAAATAAATAGATATTCCATACTCATGGATTAGAAGAATTAATTTTGTTAAAATTTACATACAACCCAAGGCAATCTGCAAATGCAGTGAAATCCCTATCAAAATTCTAATGGCGTATTTCACAGAATTAGAACAAATATTCTAAAGTTTATATGGCACCACCAAAAGTCTTGAAGACCGAAAACAATCTTGGGAAAGAAGACAAAGCTGAAGGTGTTATGCTTCCTGATTTCAAGCTAAAGTAATTTAAGCAGTATAATACTGGCATGAAAACAGACACACATCAATGGAACAGAACTGAAAGCCAGAAATAAAACGACACATATGGTCAATTAATTTATGATAAAGAAGCAAAGAACATACGATAGAGAAAGGACAGTCTCTTTAATAAATGATGTTGGGAAAACTGGATAACCACATGCAAAAGAATGTTTAGAGTTTTGTTTACAAAAATTAAATCAAAATTGATCAAACACTTTATTTTTTTTTATTTTTAAATTTTTTTGGGGGGGTACACCAAGTTCAATCATCTGTAAACACTTTAATATAAGATCTGAAATCATAAAATTCCTAGAAGAAAACATAGATTGTATCTTCCTTAACATCAGTCTTAGCAATGTTCTTATGTATCTGACTCCAAAGGCAAGGATAACAAAAGCAAAAATAAATAACTGGAACAACATCAAACTAAAAAGCTTGTGCACAGTGAAGGGAACCATCATCAGAATGAAAAGTCTAATAAATGGGACAAGTTATTTGCAAATCCTTTGTCTGATAACGTATCAATATCCAAAATATATAACAAACTCATACAACAACAACAAAAGCAAACAATGCTGTTAAAAACGGACAGAGGATATGAATAGACACTTTTGGGGGGGAAGACATACAGATGGCACATAAGGTGTTCAGCATCACTAATTATTAGGGAAATGGAAATCAAAACCACAAGGTATCACCTCATATCTGTTAGGATGACTATTATTGAAAAGATAGGAAATAGCAATTGTTGGAAAGGATGTGGGGAAAAGGGAACACTTGTACACTGTGGCTGGGACTGTAAATTGGTGCAGCCACTATGGATAACAGTATGGAAGTTCCTCAAAAAATTAAGAATAGAATGCCAGGTGACCTAGTTATTCATTCCATTTCTGGCTGTTTAATCCTAAGAACATGAAAAGAGTAATTCAAAAAGATATATGCACCTCTATGTTCATTGCAGCATTATTTACAATAACCAAGAAATGGAAACAACCTAAGTGCATATGTGTGTGTATGGGTGTATATATGTGTATATATATATATATATATTTACATATATATATATATGCATATATGTGTATGGAATACCACTCAGCCACAGGAAAAAATAAAATCCTGGCATTTGCAACAACATGGATGGACCTTGAGGGTATTATGCTAAGTGAAATAAGTCAGACAGTCAGACAAAGATCATGTGATTTAACCCATGTGTGAAATCTGAACAAAACAAAACAAATGATAAGATAAAGACAAACTCACAGACACAGAGAACAGATTAGTGGTTGCAGAGGGGAAGGGGACTGAGGGAGGAGCAAAACGAGTGAAGGAGGGAAATAGATCACATGGTCATGGATGGTGATGGAGTTGTGTTAGTGATCACTTTGTAGTGTATATAGATGTCAAATTATAATGCTGTACACCTGAAATACATTATAGTAAAAAAAAAAGTTTAACCTAATTATAAGGAAATTATCTGAAGACAGCATGAATATTTCAGCATTCTTTGAAACTTCCAACTCTAGGAAAGGAAAATGGTAAATCTCAGGAAACCTCGCCAACAAAAATTCTTTATGATATACTTTGAAAAGGTGAGAATGATTGTCAGAAATGTGAAAAACAATACAGCTCTAGCACCTGATAGTTATTTCTGCTAAGATTGTCAAGTACTGAGCAAATGGATGTAGAGTCCTGATTAATTATCTATGGATCTGAGAAAAAGAATTGATAGCTTTTTAAAAAGTTAAAACCATTTTCATGAAGGAAGTCAAGAATGCTTATTGTTCACCCTTCTGGCTTCCCTTTGCTCCAAAGTATGAACTATTGGGCCAAATTTATCTTTCCTAAACAATATTAGGAATTAGGTGCTAGAGAATTATTTGCTTTAGATTACTGTGTAATGCAGTGGATATATTATTTATTTTATACAATTACAAGAAATATGTTGGATATCAGAATAATGATAAAATATAACCTCATCTTTAGACATTGAGTCAATTAATCTAAAACATTCTTAAGGCAGTGAATTGTAAAAGTGATTCATGTATAACTGACCCATTTTATTTTAGCTCAAACTATAGAAGACTCTTCTTTTGATGTAGTACTAAGGACTCTTCTTCATGTGTGAAATCAGTAGCTGACATTTTCTTTTTTACATTAAAAAATCTATAATTTATTGTCTGTGGATTTTTATGCATTGATTTCTTTCCTGTGGAATAAGAACTTAAAGACCTGTAAAATCATTTGGAAAAAGATTCCTTTTAGATTTTTATCATTGTTTTTCCAACCCTCCTTTAGAAATTCACTTTAATGCCTTTATGTAGTCTTTCTAATATGCTAAATTTAGTTTTTATTTTTTAAAAATCTGTATTTTATACTCATTAGTTAATTGTATATATAATACTTAAATCACATAGTGTTACACATTACAAGTACAACTGACACAACCAGGTTTGAGTTTGTGTTTACAACAGACACTGTATAAATATATAATTCAAGTGATGGGAGCAGACACACGTAGGCACAACTTACAGCATACAATTCAACTCATCAGAGCAAAAGCATATGGGAGTAGTCTGAGAATCCTATTATTTATGACCAAGTTTTATTGAACTTCTACTGTTTGACATTAAACTCAAGACGTCAGTAGAATATTCATGTTTATAGGTAGTTCTTTGCTTTGGAAAGCTCATAAATATGTTGGACCACTTAAAGAGATTTAGCATCCTAAATTTCTGTCCAGGTAATAGCATCATTTCAGAGGTATTATCTGATTTATTCCCCAGTGCCAGTGGAATGAAACTTCATATCAGTGGAAGAGAGAAGACATAGCATTGCAGGAATATGGTACCATGCTGAGGGCTACGTTAGGTGGGAGAAAAACTCTGTTACTTAAAAATTTGTATCAGGTGGTATTTTGTGTGGTTTTCTCAATTTATTAATGAACCCACTGAAAAGAAATTGTATGATGAGTTCATGAAACTAAAAAAATAAGTTTTGAAGCAAAGTATAGCAAAGTATGTATATATATGAGGGTGAGTCAAAAATTACCTGCACTCTGGCTGTAGGATTTATTTTAAATAACTTTTAGAAAAGACAAATACATCGTTTTTTGACATAATCCTCTTGCTTTTCAATACACTTTGTCCATCTGTCAACAAGCTTTCATATTCCCTCATTAAAAAAATATTTTAGGCTGAGCTGTGAGCCACAAATGCACCACTGTCTTCACTTCTTCATCAGAAATGAATCTTCATCCTCGTAGGGCTGCTTTCAGGGGACCAAACAGGTGAAAGTCTGATGGAGCAAGATCAGGACTATAGGGAGGGTGCTTTAAAACCTCAAAACGAAGTTTTTGCAGAGTGTTGACAGTGTGGGCAGAAGTGTGTGGACGTGCACACCCCCAGACCACAAAACACGAATGATTGCACAATGCTCTTCTTTCATAGAAATCACAAGTGGGCGTCCATTTTTGCTCACACCACAGTTACAAATGAACCAATGTAACACATTCACACCTGCACAGCAGTGACTGGGGAGACAGTAGCCTTGAATGGAAGGCACTGATAAGATAGTGCGGCCAGCAGAAGTTTTAATATAACCGGAGAGCAGCTAATTTTTGACTCACCCTCATATATACGTTTGTATCTATAACAACATACATGTAACATATAAATACATACATATATTCTATGTATGATATATATACACATATATTTTTAGTATCACATGGGAGGTGATATGATCATATGGTTTAAAGCTTGGACCCTGGACAAATCATCTTCACTAATAGCCATGTAAACTTGGGAAAATTAATCTCTCTCTGCCTCAGTTTTCTCATCTTTAAAATGAAGAAAATAATATTGTCTACCTCATTAAATAAGCTCCTGTGTGTAAAATGCTTGGAATAGTGCTATGAGTAGTAACTATAATATATGAAATATGTGTGCATGTGGACAGAGAAACCAGGTATATGATTTAGGAGTGCCTGTAATGCTTTGAATTTTTGAGTTTAATGTATGAAATGCATTTCATAGCTTGACAGAAATTGTCATTTTAAGCCTGTACCAGTTATCTATGCTTCATTAATGGAGTCTATGCTAGAACTCCTAAAGCAGATAGAGAATATCATCTCTTATTACTTTCAACCATGCACAGCCACAGATACTTTCTGTCAACAGGAAAATAAATATTAGAATGCCTTTTTTCAGAACATCTCCATATCTGTGTTGAATTCAATAAGATGGTTATTTTAAAGGGAACACGAAGACATGGTATTTACCATGCCAGAAATAGCATACCTCATGACAAATTCTAAAATGTGCCTGTAGCTGTCTGTACTGGTATTCTCTTGTATTCCTACTTGCAATTTTTGATATAACCCACTGCCACAGTGACTGCTGGTACATGGAAGTGATCTTGATAACATTTCTGCTTTCATTTCAACTCTTGATTGGCCTTTAGTAGTCAGGATAAGTGAGGCTGTCATTCCATCTCTCATCCTTATGAAATTGAATTTTATGAAAGAGACGTAACCTAGAGTTTGAGAGGTTTGATTGACATCTTCCATATGGCTGCCTTGTCAAAGAAACATTGCCCTGAAGCCTTGGCTGGTGCCTTCCTTAAAGTAGGGGAAAAGCAGATGGGAGGGAAAGAGACAGGGGAGACACCAAAGTGCTGGACACTGTGATGTCCACTTCTGTTTCCTGTGGCAGGAAGTGCACTATACCACCAATCGTGTTAAATGTATAACATCTGTTGAATAGGGAACACTGATGACAGTAATTACATTATTAATTCACTACCTTAAATGGGAGTAGGCATTTTACCTTGTTTTGAATTCACGAAATAAAAATCTTTACATAGAAACACAAATATTTATTAGGACAAAACCTGAAAGCTGCCTAGACATTGCTTCTCTGATAATGATATATGAGGCATATTTTTGGACTCTTTATCTGCCTCTCAGAAAAAAAAAAAAAATGTGTATCTGCATTTTTACCTAGTTGACAAATTTCAAATTCTCCAGATGGCAGCTTTAATATGTTTAATGTGATTGTGCTGTTAAAAAATAGCAAATAGAGTTTTCTCTAGAGAAAGTCATTTGCTATGAGAAAGCAAAGCCATATGATACATGAAAATAAGAACATTGCAAGCTATTTTTATTTGGCTTTCACTGAGCTCTTGATGAATACAAAATCCATAGTGAACAACTAAATGATACTGGTGATGAACTTAGCGACTTATTCTACCCAATTCTGAAAGTCCTTTATTAAAATATAGTCAACCCATCCCTCATCAGCTCTTCTGTGTATTGGTAATAATAGTCATATTGTGATTTTGTTTGTTTGTTTGTATATACTTGCTACCTGAGCAATAGGAGATTTGGAAATGGATCAGAACCAGATATATAGCTCCACAGCAGGGGTGTCATTTGAACAGCTACTCATGGGCCCTCTTGAGAGTTTTGAGAATTTCTGCCTTAATAACCACTTCAGATATTAGCATATCTCCTAGTATAAGACTAATTCTGCCAGAGAACATGAAGATTGTCTGATTCATCCTGTCACCTATTCCCAGTCCCACACCTCACTGGTGCCTCAGACAGTGCTTTGCATTGCTCAGTACCTAGAGTACACCATCAGTGTGGTAGAATACATGATTTAAAAGGCTGTGGCTAAGGTCTTCTGCACGTTGGACATTTTCTTCCTATGCTATGAATATTTAAACTATTTGTGCATTAGTTTCACCTTGAATCAGTTAAGACTTTGTTGTGGAGATACTGGCAATTCAAGGTCAAACGGATACATTAAACTTCCTAACTCATACCTGTCATGTACTTTGAGTGAGCCATGAAAACTACCTAGAACAGCTGTCATTTCGATGTGTTCTAATTCTTCTGGGAAGTAAGATTTCCACTGAGTAAAATTATAGACTCCCTGGAATAATCAAAACAGTGATCCATCTACCCAGAGGACCTGAACTGTCATCTTTTTAGCTCATTTCATAAGAGCATAGGGAGACTTTCAACTTAATAAATGAGAGCTTGGCTGCTAAGGTTTCACAACACAACTCCAGATAAACCTCATCTTGTTGTGACTTTGCCAGATTATTAGTCTACTAACTGCATCAAGAGAATAAAATTTGACCTTATTTTCAAAAAGGTTCTGTCTTAGTTGTAAATTTATCTGTAGAGCATTGCATAATTTATAGTAATAGAGTAATAGTAATGATGGTGATTATTTTGTGGGGTTGTCATAATGATTATGTGAGTTTTCAAACCATAGAGCTACATATAAAAGTATTTATTTGTGTACCTTTTGATCTTTTATACCCAAAACAAAAATCTCTTATGTTTACATGTTTAATTAGGGAAGTATTTGGTAGTAAAGCAGAAATGATGCCCCTAAAAATTTTGAAATCAACACCATAAGGTTCTAGTATGTTTAGTTGTTAATTGTTTGTGGTTAAAAACATGGACATTGATGTTAGAATGACTAGGGTTTGATCCCAGCTCTATAATCATGATATTGAACAAGGGCTCTGTTTCCTTATCTATACAATAAAGGTAATAGATAATCTTTGTAGAATGCATGATTTAAAAGTAAGCATTCACTTACTACATGGAAGTGCTTATCAGATTGCCTGGGATATAATAAATACTCAAATTTTGAATAATTATTATAAAAATATTCTTTTTTAAAAATCCCTACTATTAAAAGCCAAGTAACATTTAGTGTTTACACACACACACACACACACACACACACACACAATTTGCCATATGAACACACAGATCAAGTGATCATTTGACTTGGTAAGTTCAGTTCAACAGCAACCAAACAATATTTTTATTTCTGCCCTAGTGTTAACTTATTGTGCTACTTTTTCAAAAGACTATTTTCTGTTGTTTTTTTTTAAATCTAGTATAATATGTTAGTCATCAGCTTGTCTTTTGATAGCATGTGTTCACTATGAAATGGTTATAAATTGCTATGCAGAATGAACAGCTGTGAGAAATAATAAATGATTTTGTTATCACAACAACTAGAATGTTAGCTGGCATATTTAGAATTATATATAAGCGGCATTATTATACAAAATAGTAGAAAAGGTCCTAAAATATACTATTTGATTCCTATGTGGGTCAATTAAATAACCCTATTAATTCAACCTCAGAAATATGTGACTGACTCTGCATTTCAATAAAGACCTGTTAAGAAATACCACATATTGTATTTCAGTAATGCAGCTTATAAGAAAATGTACTTTTGTAAGAAACATAAACACTTGTTTTTATTTAGTTCCTTTGAGCTTATGCCAAATCTTCACTAGAATTTTCTTGAAAATCTTTACTGTCTTAACTATATGGAGATAGAGAGGTTTTTTTTTTCTTTTTTTGCTTTGCAATTTTTTTTTTAAGAACTTTTATTGAGATACAGTTAAGAGACAATAAACTGTGTATATATAGAGTGTACAATTTGGTATTTTTTTTCTTATTAGTAATGTATATATGGCAATCCCAATCTCCCAATTCATTCCCCCCCAACCCTCCCCGCTTTCCCCACTTGGTGTCCATACGTTTGTTCTCTACATCTGTGTCTCTATTTCTGTCTTGCAAACCGGTTGATTTGTACCATTTTTGTATAGTCCACATATGTGTGTTAATATACAATATTTGTTTTTCTCTTTCTGACTCACTTCACTCTGCATGACAGTCTCTAGGTCCATCCATGTCTCTACAAATGTCCCCAGCTTCATTCCTTTTTACATCTGAGTAATATTCCATTGTATATATGTACCACATCTTTTTTATCCATTCATCTGTTGATGGACATTTAGGTTGCTTCCATGTCCTGGCTGTTGTAAATAGTGCTGCAGTGAACATTGGAGTGCATGTGTCCTTTTGAATGATGGTGTTCTCTGGGTATATGCCCAGCAGTGGGATTGCTGGGTCATATGGTAACTCTATTTTTAGTTTTGCAAGGAACCTCCATACTGTTCTCCATAGTGGCTGTATCAATTTACATTCCCACCAACAGTGCAAGAGCATTCCCTTTTCTCCACACCCTCTCCAGCATTTACTGTTTGTTGATTTTCTGCTGATGCCCATTCTCACTGGTGTGAGGTGATACCTCATTGTAGTTTTGATTTGCATTTCTCTAATAATGAGTGATGTTGAGCAGCTTTTCACATGCCTCTTGGCCATCTGTCTGTCTTCTTTGGAGAAATGCCTATTTAGGTCTTCTGCCCAGTTTTGGATTGGGTTGTTTGTTTTTTGATATTGAGAGAGAGTTTTTAATACATGTTGATATTTTCATATTTGAAAGATGGGGATAATGATGGAAAGTAACAGAGGAAATGATGTTTCAAACCTGTTTTTTAGTGTAGGACTACAAAGAGTACTAAAATAGATTAGATACATGAGTATTGAATTATGCAGGGAAGTGTTCATTAAGAAAGACCCCTTTGAATAATGAAGGCAATTCATGTATGCCATGTTATTATTTGCATTTGTGACCAGCAGAATGAGAAACATATGATCATCTCTAACTGAAATGTTCTGTTAACAGTATTCGTCTGGAATGACATTTGTACTAAAATCCGTTATCCAAACTTGTTATGCATTGTTGAAATATTAATAATAGTAGCCATTTTAGGAAACAACATAGGCATTTTAATAAGTATTCTGTGTACATTATTACTTTAATGTTCATGAAAATCTTAGGAGTCACGTGCTACAACATCCCTATTTTATAGATGAAGAAACTGAGATTCATATCAATTAGGTTACCTCTTGTAACACAGGAAGTTGGAGTTCAAACATGTCTTTCTAATTCTAAAACTTGGTTCTGAACCATTATGACACAGTGATTTCTGTTATAACCAGAGCCTTTAGGTCCAGATGTCTTTTTGGTGGTGTTTCTGTTGTTGGTGCTGTGGTTTATTTTTTTGTCTTGCTTTTAAAGAAGAGAAATTATGTGGAAGGAGACAGAAAATCCTTGGTTCACCTGAATTAGTATAAATTATTGTTATTTGTGGCCCATTTTTACCAAATACCTTACAATTTCGTTTTGTACCCTTTAGTGAACAAACATGTACACACCAATACATATATACATACATACACATACAAACACACGTATACATGCACATATACATGAATAATTCCAGTTACTTAAGAGTAACTAAGACTCTTCAAGTAAAGCTCTGTGCTTGGTTTTGTCTATATCTTACAAGTGTAATCAATGAAGACCCTACTTCGAGTTTGTTCTCTTCATTTCTTATATGAATTATGTCACTTGGTGAAATGAAAGAAATTTGTCTCTAGTATATCACCTGCATATAATATTTAAAAGATGACATACGTGTTCTCACTTATCTTTTCCATTTTGAACAACATAAGAGAAACTTAAATGGGGGTATCATGTATCATAATTATACAGAGATTTGCTTTATGATATTGATATTTTTAGACAATATCACAAAGACTTCAGAACCTCAGCAATGTTATAAAGACCCAATACCTCTAGTCTTGTCTTTACAGCTTTCCTGGGAATTGGCTTAAAAATAAGAGAAACCAACTTATCTGATTCTGGAGAAGATAAACCCAGAATATACTAGAGATTACAGTTCACTGTAGGAGACTTCAGGGGAGGGGAAGTAACCAGATTGTAGATGAGATCTAGGGTGACAAGATCCAGCAAAGGGACAGAATAAACACAGACAGATTTAGAAGCTTTACCAAAATAAGCAGACAGCAAAGACACAGGAAATGCTGCACCAGGAAGTCAGACACAGAAGAAACCTAAATCCAAGGCAGGATCGCAGGGCAAGGACATCTTGCTGAAGGAACAGGGTTCTATATGGATGGAGTAGACAGTATCCGAACAGTTTCCTCATTTCCTTCAGAGTTGTTTTATGTTCTCTCTGGGGCAGGAAACAGTGGATACAGCTGAGAATGATAGATTGGCCATACTCTACTGGAATGCAGGGGGGAAAATTAGCAGCAATTTCTGTTGACAAAATTCTGACAGACGACTCTATGTCTTCTTGGAAGTTTTTCTAAACTTTCTCAGTCCTTATGGATGAAATAACTTTGGACCCATTCTGGGAACTGTTAAAGCCAGTTTCAATTTTCATCTTGATTTTCCCTCCCATTTCCTACTTTTTATGCTAAAACAAAGCAAATTTTACAAGTTATCTTCTGCAAAGAGCTAAAATACAAATCATTTCTTTATGATTCCTGAAATTCCACAATTTATGTTACTAACTTTTGACCAATTTCTGTCATTTCTTTTTGTCTTTGACATTGCAAATGAACTTTGAATGGTAACACTCTACCTGCCTAACATGTGAATCTGAGTCTAACTTGTTTATTTTCTCAGAGACTTAAGAGTTGAGACGATCTGAAACCTCACATTCCTTAAAAGGGAGTGGAGATACTGAAAGTGGGAAGGGTACAGAGAGGAGAAGAGGGTACCCATAGATAAGTGCAATTTCAGTTTATAATTTAGCAGTAGCAATTTAATTTGGTTATTTCTAGCCTTTAACGACACTTTTTTAAAATCAGGGAACTCATGTTCTATCATGACAGAAAAAAAAGCCTTTTTTGTTTTCTCAAAGGTCATGTATAAGTTTTGTGTTATTTGTATAACTCACAAGTTAACTTCTAAGAACCTAAGAAAATTATGGTAATGTTTGGGGGAAAAATTTATTAAGAAATCTTAGTTATTATTAGCAAAATGCAATATCTTAAGGAAACCAATTCCATGCCCCATCAATAGAAAACAACTAGCTATAAATATACAATTTGGGTGTTTAAAACTATATATTTTAATGTATTCACATAAATACAATTTCCATGTTAAAAAATTAAGTGGCAGTAGCTACCAAAGAAATATGAAGATTTTCCATTTGCCATCCCAACATATGAAGCAAATTTGTTTGACTGAATACTATCCTTTTAAGAGATCAAACTTAGTTTAACAAAGTATTAACTTATTAGGGCTCAGTTTTCTCAGATATAGACTGACGAGTGTCTTCCAGTTTGAAATGAGTTTGGAATGAGTCGCTTCCAGTTTGAAAAGGCAATTTATTTATCACAAAGACATTGCACAGGTACTTTATATGAACATTTGTTGTCATTGAAAGTAAGATAAATTTTACTTAATGGTAATCATCAGAAAGGTTTTTGAAAACTTTTCAGCTTAAGCATACTTGGCTGAACTAACAATACTATTAGAATTCACATTTAAAATAATGCAAAACAGAAAAGTAATGTTTTATGTCTTATCAGTACATACGTATATGCCAAAGAATAATTAATAACAATTGTTATAGTATTTGAAATTGTACAACTAGAATTTGACCCAGCATTTCCAATTTTAGAGATATAGTCTGTGGATATATCAACACATATATACAAGGTTGTTTAATGCACCCCTGTGTGTTAAAGTCTATATCTATTAAAATAGAATAAAATATCTATTAAAATGGAATGTTTAAGGGTATCATGAGGTAGATCTATGAAAGCAAGATGTGTTAATGTAGACAGAACTCCACGAAACATTACTAAGTAAGAAATGCAAGGGGAAAAGTCATATTTACATTGCAATCCAATTTATGTAAATAAAATGATGTGAAAAGATGTATACACACACACACACACACACCAGATATATGCCTATATGCTGGCACCTACATAACAATATAGGAAAATCTACACACTGAAATATGTTTCCCTAAGTTGACACAGGTTGTTTTGGGGGAAAGAGAATAGAACTGGTTGGTTTCTTCAAAGTTTGTTAAGTGCCTAAACAAATGTTGAGCCTTACTTAGGTTTCAAGGCCAGTGCAACCTTTATAAAAGAGTCAGATAGTGAAAGCAAAAGAAAACTGAATTATACATCAGTTTATAGATACAAAACTATGAAATAAAAATTGTATTTAACCCAAACTGAAAATGTGTGAAAAATAATATTCCATTTCAAGTAAAGATTTTTCCAAGAAAAAATAATTGAACCTGACAAAAACTGTCAATATAATCAATCACATTAATAATCTAAAAGTGATAATCTCAGATGCAGAAATAAAAGTTACAATAGTTGATAAGCAGTAGCCCCTATTTATGTTTTTAAAAAGCCTCATAAAAAATAGTAGTGGAAGGGTACAGAATTCTTTGCGGAAAGCAACAAGTTATGCATTTATAATGGGCTACTCTGCAGAAGCTAAACAAACAACAACCAAAATTTATATACAGCAAAATAGACAACCATGAAAGAGACTTATTCCCTAAAAGCTTTTATATGAAAATGCCACACACACACAGACAACAGCAATAATGTTTTTCAAGGCTTTATGCATATATTTGTATGTCAGGTGTTTCAAAGGGCGTAACATAAGTCTATTAGAGTCCAGTGGGCAAGAGGGGAATAACATTGAGAACATGGGCTGAAGGAGGCAAATAAGAAAATAAAATAAACAAAACAAAAAGGGACCCTGCCTTGACCAATGATGATATAATGTTAGGAGGTGACAAATATGATTGAAGAGATTCTCTATTCTAAAATAAGGTAAAAAAATATAGCATGTATCCTATACCCATCATAGGTCTCCAACACAATCTGTGAAAGCTTTTTCTTTTTAAACTAGTTGTGGCAAGAGCTCAAAAGCAGGGACACAGCACAGGCCATGCGCATACACCTACATTCCTGTTGGACTACTTACCATTTCTGAGACTGCAAGAGAATCACTTAGCCATACTATATCTTAGATTTCTTAGTCTGAAAAATAAGACAATAGTATTTACTTCTCTGGGTTTTCTGCAGATTCAATGAGATGATACATGACCAAGGCATAGTAGGAATTTCTGGCATGTAGTAAGTGGTTTAAGGAATAGTACTCAGCCCTAAAAAAGAATGAAATACTGCCATTTGAAATGAATACCAATTGAATGAAATACTGTCCAGAAACATGAATGGACCTAGAGATTATCAGACTATGTGAAGTAAGCCAAACAAAGACAAACATTATATGATATTGCTTACATGTGGAATCTAAAATAAAAGTACAGATGAACTTACTTACAAAACAGAAAGAAACTCACAGACATAGAAAATAAACTTGTGGTTATCAAAGGGAAGGGAATAAATTAGAGGTTGGGATTAACATATACACTCTACTATATATAAAATAGGTAATCAACAGGGATTTACAGTATAGCACAGGGAATTCTCATTATTTTGTAATAACCTATAAGGGGAAATAATCTGAAAAAGAATACATATGGGTGTGTGTGTTGTGTGTGTGTATGTATGTGTATAACTGAATCACCATGCTATAACCTAAAGCTAACACATTGTAAATCAACTATACTTTAATTTCTAAAAATTAAATTAAATTATAAAAAGAAAACATGCTCTTCTAACTCCACATCCTCCTAATGATTTCATAGTTAATATACTTCCTGTTGGAAAGAATTGTACGTACTCTGTAAATTTTTAATTTGCTTTATACTCACTGAAATCTTTCATTCTTCAGCCCTAGCTCTAACTAGTAGAACCTGTGATAAAGCTACATAGGATGGCTAAAGAGCCTATCAAAAAGAGGGGGAAAAGCAGAAATACTGTAAGTGAAGAATTGCACATTAGCTTGTTCAGTCTGCATAACTTCATAAGTAATGTTTGAGGAAACTATTAGTTCTGTCCTAAAAAAAGGCTGATAAATGTTGATGCAACTTCATTTTAGCCTTGCAGACTTAGTATGTTATCATCTGTATATTTTTTATAATTAACGATGGTACTTGCTCTTTCCTTCCATAATTGGAGCATTTATTGAGAGATTTCCCACTGTTTGAGTGATGCGCTTCATCCTCTATACTTTTTCCCTGCTGTGTCTCCACAGTTACGATGCTCAAAATTTATAGAGCTTAAATTCTTCTTGCTGCTGTTTTACATTTCTACTCTTTATTCATAGGATAAGTGAGCTGTGTTAGAGGGAGCTTTTATACAGATGATTAGCAATGCTGAGAACAACCACTGATCTTTCAACCACTGATCTTTTAGTAATGTCGATGAATTCCAACAAGGCATACGTAATACTGCTTAACATCACAAGTAGGTCTCCTTTAAAAGAAGTGTTGACTGCATGATAACAGTTGAAGGAGGGTTTCATCAAGAGACAGTTCAAAGTTTATAAGCCTTGAGCTATGTGCATATTCCATGACAATCTGTTTGTTAACCAATCATAATATGGTGTTCCACTGTTGGGATGCTGGTGTGTATTTTGGATTTAGAACATGTAGGGTAGGGCGATGGTTCAAGATGGCAGATTAGAAGGATGTGCGCTCACTCCCTCCTGCAAGGAGCACCAGAATTACAACTAACTGATGAACAATCATGGACAGAAAGACACTGCAACTCACCAAAAAAGACACCCCCACACCCAGAGATAAAGGAGAAGCCTCAGTGAGACAGTAGGAGGGGTGCAATCATGATAAAATCAAATCCCCTAACTGCTGAGTGGGTGACTCACAAACAGGAGTACAGTTATACCACGGAAGTCCACAGCTATGGCTCACCACAGGGGGCAGCTGTGGCTCACCGGGGGACAGGGACACTGGCGGCAGGGGTTCTGGGAAATGCTCATTGGCATGAGCCCTCCCAGAGTCCACCATTAGCTCTACCAAAGAGCCTGTTAGCTCCAGTGCTGGGTTGCCTCAGGCCAAACAACCAACAGGGTGGAAACACAGCCCCACCCATTGGCAGACAAGTAGATTAAAGTTTTACTGAGCTCCACACACCAAAGCAACTAGCCCTACCCACCACTGGTCCCTCCCATCAGGAAGCCAAACAAGCCACTTCGATAAGATAACTTCCTCCACAAGAGGGCAGACAGCAGTATCAAGAAGTATCAGCAGTATTTTGTTCTGCAGAACTGAAAACCATAGCCACAGAAAGAGAAAATGAAAAGGCAGAAGACTTTGTATCAGATGAAGGGACAAGATAAAACCCCAGAAAAACAACTAAATGAAGTGGAGATAGGCACCCTTCCAGAAAAAGAATTCAGAATAATGATAGTGAAGATGATCCAGGACTTTGAAAACAGACTGAATGCAAAGATGCAAGAAAACTTCAACAAAGAGCTAGCAGAGTTAAAGAACAGAGATTAGCAATACAATAACTGAAATAAAAAATACACTAGAAGGAACCAACAGCAGATTAACTGAGGCAGAAGAATGAATAAGTGACCTGAAGGCAGAATGGAGAAACTCACTGCTGCAGAAAAGAATAAAGCAAAAAGAATGAAGAGAAATGAAGACAGCCTAAGAGACCTCTGGGACAACGTTGAACTCACCAAAATTCACATTATAGGGTTCCCACAAGGAGAAGAGAGAGAGGGAGAAAGGACCCAAGAAAATATTGGAAGAGAGTCCCAGGCAGGATAAACCCAAGGAGAAATATGCCAAGACAAATAGTAGTCAAATTGACAAAAATTAAAGACAATAAAAAATTATTAAAAGCAATAAGGGAAAAACAACAAATAACATACAAGGGAACTCCCATAAGGTTGACAGCTGATTTCTCAGCAGAAACTCTGCAAGCCAGAAGGGAGTGGCGTGATGTATTTAAAGTGATGAAAAGGAAGAACCTACAACCAAGAATACTCTACCCAGTAAAGATCTCATCCAGATTTGATGGAGAAATCAAAAGCTTTACAGCCAAACAACAGCTAAGAGAATTCAGCACCACCAAACCAGCCCTACAACAAATGCTAGAGGAACTTTTCTAGGTGGGAAACACAAGAGAAGAAAAGGACCTACAAAAACAAAACAATTAGGAAAATGGTAGTAGGAACATACATATCAATAATTACCTTGAATGTAAATGGACTAAATGCACCAACCAAAAGACACAGACTGGCTGAATGGATACAAAAACAAGACCCAAAAGAAAAAAAAAATTTCTTGCACATCTAAAAAAAAAAAACCCATATACATGCTGTCTACTAAGAGACCCGCTTCAGACCTAGGGACACATACAGACTGAAAGTGAGGGAATGGAAAAAGATATTCCATGCAAATGGAAATCAAAAGGAAGCTCGAGTAGTGATAGTCATATGAGATAAAATAGATTTTAAAATAAAAAATATTACACAAGACAAAAAAAGGACACTACATAATGATCAAGGGATCAATCCAAGAAGAGGAGAAAACAATTATAAGTATATATGTACCCAATATAGGAGCACCTCAATACATAAGGCAAATGTTAACAACTATGAGATAGGAAATTGACAGTAACACAATAATAGTGGGGGACTTTAACACCTCACTTACTCCAATGGACAGATCATCCATACAGAAAATTAATAAGGAAACACAAGCTTTAAGTGACACAATAAACCAGCTAGATTTAATAGATGTCTATAGGACATTCCATCCAAAAACAGCAGATTACACGTTCTTCTTAAGTGCACATGGAACATTCTCCAGGATAGATTACATTTTGGGTCATAAATCAAATCTTGGTAAATTTAAAAAATTGAAATCATATCAAGCATCTTTTCTGACCACAATGCTATGAGATTAGAAATCAATTACAGGAAAAAAACTTTAAAAACCACAAACACATGGAGGCTAAACAATACACTACTAAATAAACAAGAGATCACTGAAGAAATCAAAGAGGAAATAAAAAAATACCTAGAGACAAATGACAATGAAAACACAACGATCCAAAACCTATGGGATGTAGCAGAGGCAGTTCTAAGACGGAAGTTAATAGCAATACAATCCTACCTCAAGAAACAAGAAAAATCCCAAATAAACAATCTAACCTTATACCTAAAGAAACAAGAGAAAGAAGAGCAAACAAAACCCAAAGTTAGTAGGAGAGAAATCATAAAGATCAGAGCAGAAATAAATGAAATAAAACAATGAAAACAATAGCAAAAATTAATAAAACTAAAAGCTGGTTCTTTGAGAAGATAAACAAAATTGAGAAAGCTTTAGCAAGACTCATCAAGGAAAAGAGGGAGAGGACTCAAATCAATAAAATTAGAAATGAAACAGAAGAAGTTACAACACACACACCACAGAAATAAAAAGCACCATAAGAGACTACTACAAGCAACTATATGCCAATAAAATGGATGACCTGGAAGAAATGGACAGATCCTTAGAAGGTTTACCTTCCAAGACTGAATCAGGAAGAAATAGAAAATATGAACAGACCAATCACAAGTAATGAAATTGAAACTGTGATTAAAAATCTTCCAACATACAAAAGTCCACGACCAGATGGCTTTACAGGCAAATTCTATCAAACATTTAGAGAAGAGCTAACACCCATCCTTCTCAGACTCTTCCAAAAAATTTCAGAGGGTGGAACACTCCCAAACACATTCTATGAGGCCACCATCACCCTGATACCTAAAACCAGACAAAGGTAATGCAAAAAAAAGAAAGTTACAGACCAATATCACTGATGAATTTATATGCAAAAATCCTCTACAAAATACTAGCAAACAGAATTCAACAACACAGTAAAAGGATCAAGTAGGGTTTATCCCTGGAATGCAAGGATTCTTCAACATATGTAAATCAATCTGTGTGATACACCATATTAATGAAGGATAAAAACCACATGATCATCTCAATAGATGCAGAAAAAGCTTTTGACAAAATTCAACACCCATTTATGATAAAAACTCTCCAGAAGGTGGGCATAGAGGGAATCTACCTCAACATTAATAAAGGCCATATATGACAAACCCACAGCAAACATCACTCTCAATGGTGAAAAACTGAAAGCATTCCCACTAAGATCAGGAACAAGACAAGGATGTCCACTCTCGCCACTACTATTCAACATAGTTTTGGAAGTCCTTGCCACAGCAGTCAGAGAAGAAAAAGAAATAAAAGGAATCCAAATTGGAAAAGAAGAAGTAAAACTGTCACTGTTCACAGATAGCATGATACATAGAAAATCCTAAAGATGCCACCAGAAAACTGACATAATCAATGAATTTGGTATAGTTGCAGGATACAAAATTAACACACAGTAATCTCTTGCATTTCTATACACTAACAATGAAAGATCAGAAAGAGAAATTAAGGAAACAATCCCATTCACCATTGCAACAAAAAGAATAAAATCCCTAGGAATAAACCTAACCAAGGAGGTAAAAGACCTGTACTCAGAAAACTATAAGACATTAATGAAAGAAATCAAAGATGACACAAACAGATGGAGAGATATACCACGTTCTTAGATTGAAAGAACCAACATTGTGAAAATGACTATCCTACCCAAAGCAATCTACAGATTCAATGCAATTCCTATCAAATTACCAATGACATTTTTTATAGAACTAGAACAAAAAATCCTAGAATTTGTATAGAGACACAAAAGACCCTGAATACGCAAAGCAATCTTGAGGGAAAAAATGGAGGTGGAGGAATCTGATTCCCTGACTTCAGACTATACTAAGAAGCTAGAATAATCAAGAAAATATGGTACTGGCACAAAAACAGAAATATAGATCAATGGAAAAGGATGGAAAGCCCAGAGATAAACTATGGTCAACTAATCTATGACAAAGGAGGCAATGGCAAAAAGATTGCCTCTTCAATAAGTGGTGCTGGGAAAACTGGACAGCTACATGGAAAAGAATGAGATTAGAGCACTCCCTAACACCATACACAAAAGTAAACTGAAAATGGATTAAAGACCTGAAGGTAAGGCCAGACACTATAAAACTCCTAGAGGAAAACATAGGAAGAACACTCTTTGACATAAATCACAGCAAGATCTTTTTTGACCCACCTCCTAGAGTAATGGAAATAAAAAAATAAATAAGTGGGACCTAACGAAACTTCAAAGCTTTTGCACAGCAAAGGAAAGTATAAGCAAGATGAAAAGATAACCCTCAGAATGGAAGAAAATATTTGCAAACAAATCAACAGACAAAAGATTAATCTCCAAAATATAAACAGTTCATGCAGCTCAATATCAAAAAAACAAACAACCCAATCAGAAAATGGGCAGAAGACCTAAATAGGCATTTCTCCAAAGAAGACAGACAGATGGCCAAGAGGCACATGAAAAGCTGCTCAACATCACTCATTATTAGAGAAATGCAAATCAAAACTACAATGAGGTATCACCTCATACCGGTTAGAATGGGCATCATCAGAAAAATCTACAAACAGTAAATGCTGGAGAGGGTGTGGAGAAAAGGGAACGCCCTTGCACTGTTGGTGGGAATGTAAATTGATACAGCACTATGGAGAACAGTATGGAAGTTCCTTGAAAAGCTAAAAATAGAGTTACCATATGACCTAGCAATCCCACTACTGAGCATGTACCCAGAGAACACCAGAATTCAAAAATTCAATGTTCATTGTAACACTGTTTATAATATCCAGGCCATGGAAGCAACCTAAATGTCCTTTAACAGATGAATGAACAAAGAAGTGGTACATATATACAATGGAATATTACTCAGCTGTAAAAAGGAACAAAATTGCGACATTGGTAGAGACATGGATGGACCTAGAGACTGTCATACAGAGTAAAGTGAGTCAGAAAGAGAAAAACAAATATCATATATTAACACATATATGCGGAATATAGAAAAATGGTACAAATCAACCGGTTTGCAAGGCAGAAATAGAGATACATGTAGAGAACAAACATATGGACACCAAGTTGTGAAAGTTGGGGGGGGTGGAGGGTTGGGCAGGGATGAATTTGGGGATTGGGATTGCCATATATACATTACTAATAAGGAAAAAAACATCAAACTGTACATTTTAAATATATGCAGTTTATTGTATGTCAATTGTATCTCAATAAAAGTTCTTAAAAAAAGAAAAGAACACGTAGGGTAGAACAGAACCAGACCTAGATCCTCTCTTTTTTTAGTTCACTGCCAAGATGAAGTAAAACTTACAACTTGATTAGGCTGGACTATTACTGTTACAGCGTAACATGGTAACGGGTGTGTCTTCGGAAAAAGAAGTGTTATGCAAACAGTTGTCATGAGTTTATTTTCTCCTTCAATGCCTGATGAGGAAATGTGCTGTCAGTTAAAGCAGTGCAGTGGGAATAATGATCATTCAAGAGCTCTTCAAATGAGGCTACAGGTATTTAACTTAAAAGCAAACAGTCTGTTTGAAGAGTTAGTGTGTCCTTCTGACAAGAAATATCATTAAAGCAGAGTGATAAGGAATAGTTAGTGACTTCGGGGTTTTAAAATCATTTTCCTTTAAAAGCTAGCTGAAAAACAATTGTTGAATCTCCATGCTTAATTTCAGGTCCTTTTACAGTGTTTTACTTGGAACAGAAAGTTTATCATTCCACCTGAGGGCAGGCAGAAAAAATAAAGATGAGTTTAATTCACACCATTCCCTTTTGCTTTGTTAGATCTGATGAGAGGCTTGCCAACTGTACAGGTTTCACTTGCCAGTATAAATCAACACTTCTGGACTACAGGCTAATCTTGGGTTGTTGGTTGTTTGGTGAGCTGGTTGGTTGATTGGTTTTGCTTTTTTCCTCCCACTGTTTAGATTTTTATAGATGACTTATTTGTAAACTTGTAAGCACAGATGAACACAGAAGAATTTGAAATGCTTTAAGTTTCTTGTTTTTATAACAGTGATGCTTTCTTTTTATTTTTGTTTTCCATTGTGTCAAGTTTCAGGGCCCTTCTTTTTCCTGGTTACTACAGGTAACTAGATATGGTAAAACAAGAAAGTCACATTTGATTTAAAATGTAATACTATTAAGTTTAGAAGGACCCTAGGCATTAATCAAACTGTTACATTTTACAAATGAGGAATCAGACCCCCAAAGAAAGAAAATGACTTACCTAGGGCACTACAGCTGCCTAGTGGCAGATCGACATTTAGAATCTGATCTCTTGCCTTGCCAAAGAGTTCTTTTTCCTCTCCATCAACCTCCTTTGTTCTATTCCCAACTTATACAATGACATTTGAGCAGATCCTAACAACAAACCCTTCAAGTGGACGTCATTTCCCGAACTTGCTGGTTGATGCCTTCAAGTGTTTGACAGCACATATGACAATACAACTTATCCTGTGACTGCACAGATGATATCCTGCAGATACTACTTGATGCTTCCGTAAAACCATCCCTGAAAGAAGTGTGGCTGTCTCTGGATCCACAGCTTTGATAGCCTTCCTTTCAAATATACCTAAAAATGTCATTCTTACTGTTAAAGACAAACACCAGATATAGTAACACACAGTTCTAATTGCTAATTATAATGTCAGTGTGATCCTTTTTTTTCTCTCATCACAGTTCTTATCTATATATCCTGTTCTGCTATTCTAGGTTTGTGTGCTGGAGAGGCAAATATTTGACTTCCTTGGATATCAGTGGGCACCTATCCTGGCAAATTTTGTACATATTATCATCGTCATTCTTGGTTTATTTGGAACTATTCAATATAGACCTCGTTACATAACAGGAGTAAGTACCCTTCCTACTTTTAAAAAATGTTATTGAAAGAAAAAGATGAAAACTACAAATGTCTTGAAAAACTATATGTATATCCTCTCCTTAAAATACCATGTGTTTGTTTATATAGTTTCAGATTATATCTACAGTAATTAAAAATGTCAAGTTTAAAACACTTGGCAGTGAATGGAATCAGATTGTATTTTCTAAATTGTACTTTCAGCAAATATCCTCTTGTAATTACAAGCAGAACAGTGCCCCTGTATGTACAAATTATAAAGTCATGGTTTATGATTTAACAGATTTTAATGTGACTTCTTCCCATTTTAAATAATTATATTTTATAAATTGAACAAAGGTAGTTTAAAAGCAATACAAATGAACATATAGTATTGATGTGAGTATGTTAACACATATTAGGGTTAATATTTGACATACTTGAAAGCCAGAATAGTCTGGACCATCGTCTCTGTGTTCTCCATAATTCTCTTTTTGGCTCAGAGGAAGTATTTTGCATTCCCACTCAAGTTAAACTTACTTAACATAAAAATGAAATCCAACTGTGTTGCAGTTGCTATGGGAACCATAATTTAGGATTTTTTACTTTTGTATTTGCCTCTGATCTCGGCTATAGCTCTTCATTAATGTAGATTTTTTTTAGTGTCATCATTTTTTCTATCTCTTCTGTTTTTGACAAAGCAAAAATCTATAGGCATCTATTTAAAATTATAAAGCACATTTTTGGCAAAGGCATTTATGTAAGACAGTGTAGCTGAAGATCTGCCTTATTCAACACAAACCAGTAGGCCTTCTCAGGTTTCACAAAAGCCTTCTTAAAGTAAAAGATGCACTCTTCTGACCTGTTCTCTCTGTCATCTGGCACCCAGATAAAGCTCATCGGTACTGAAGCAGGCAATGTGGTGGCAGCTGGGATCAAGGGATCCACTGTCTGGCTAAGGCTGAGTTGGAAGCCGGTAGTCTTCTCCTCTGGGAACACACCCAGAAATGAGTGTATGTCACGTCTACGGGTCTGTTTCCCTGTAAATCTTGTGATACTTTTTTACAAGATTACAGTAGGGTGTGTTCTGTTGCAGAGTGAAGTTTTCCAATGCATAAAATATGATAGTAGTGTTTACTTTCTTTTATAAATTGTAATTTGATCCAATATAAGGAAGGTGGTATGGTGCTTGGGAATGGGTTTTCTGAAGTCATAACTCCAGGGTTGAACTCTTTCATCTACCAATTTCTGTGTGACTGGACGGCATAACCTGACTAATACTTAGTTGTTTTACATTAAAAATGAAAGCACTAGTTATATTGACTCATATGCTTTAATTAATACATTATAAGATATCATGCGAAAGAGTCTCAATGTAACTTTCCTCTTTCATTACACTTTGAGGCTCCTCCATGATTTTATTCTAATAAATAGCGTTGCTCTGAGTATCACCATATAAATACATCATCTCCTTTTGTGATTAAATTCCTGGAATAAAAATCTAGGTGTGGATCAAAATGTTTGAACAGTTTAAAAGTATGTTTTTTTGTTTGTTTTTTTCCTGAGGAGTAAGTGGGATATTCTATAAAATGTTCGTGGCACAATGCATGATATTTAAAAAGCGCTCAGTAAATGTTAGCTATAATATTTTTCTGCTTTTTGTTTTTATTATTATTTGAAAATCATACGGAAATATAGACTAGTAATAGGATGATAGGCAATTTAAAATAGAGCATGGTGTTCTAAGCTATTGGTTGAACTCTTTCTGCCACTTTTATTTATTTTTTTTAATTTATTTTTTTATTTTTTTTATTTTTTGGGGGGTACACCAGGTTCAATCATCTGTTTTTATACACATATCCCCGTATTCCCTCCCTTCCTTGACTCCCCCACCTCGAGTCCCCCCCACCCTCCCTGCCACAGTCCTCTAAGGCATCTTCCGTCCTTGAGTTGGACTCCCTTTGTTATACAACAACTTCCCACTGACTGTTTTACAGTTGGTAGTATACATATGTCTGTGCTACTCTCTCGCTTCGTCTCAGTTTCCCCTTCACCCCCCGCCCCCTCCCATACCTCGAGTTCTCCAGTCCATTCTCTGTATCTGCTTCCTTATTCTTGTCACTGAGTTCATCAGTACCATTTTTAGATTCTGTATATGTGAGTTAGCATACAATATTTGTCCTTCTCTTTCTGTCTTACTTCACTATGTATGACAGATTGTAGTTCTATCCACCTCATGACATATAGCTCCATCTCATCCCTTTTTATAGCTGAGTAATATTCCATTGTATATATATGCCACATCTTCTGTATCCATTCATTTGTTGATGGGCATTTAGGTTGCTTCCATGTCCTGACTATTGTAAATAGTGCTGCAGTAAACATTATGGTACAAGTTTCTTTGGGATGATGGTTTTCTTTGGGTATATGCCTAGGAGTGGGATTACTGGATCATATGGTAGTTCTATTTGTAGTTTTTTAAGGAACCTCCAAATTGTTTTCCATAGTGGCTGTACCAACTTACATTCCCACCAACAGTGCAAGAGAGTTCCCTTTTCTCCACACCCTCTCCAACATTTGTGGTTTCCAGACTTTGTGATGATGGCCATTCTGATTGGTGTGAGGTGATACCTCATTGTGGCTTTGACTTGCATTTCTCTGATGATGAGTGATGTTGAGCATCTTTTCATGTGTTTGTTGGCCATCTGTATGTCTTCTTTGAAGAAATGTCTATGTAGGTCTTCTGCCCATTTGTGGATTGGGTTATTTGCTTTTTTGGTATTAAGCTGCATGAGCTGCTTGTATATTTTGGAGGTTAATCCTTTGTCCGTTGTTTCATAGGCAATTATTTTTTCCCATTCTGAGGGTTGCCTTTTAGTCTTGTTTATGGTTTCTTTCACTGTGCAAAAGCTTTTAAGTTTCATGAGGTCCCATTCGTTTATTCTTGATTTGATTTCCATGATTCTAGGAGGTGGGTCAAAAAGGATCTTGCTTTGATGGATGTCATAGAGTGTTCTGCCTATGTTTTCCTCTAGGAGTTTTATAGTGTCTGGCCTTACATGTAGGTCTTTAATCCATTTGGAGTTTATTTTTGTGTATGGTGTTCGGAAGTGTTCTAATTTCATTCTTTTACATGTTGCTGTCCAATTTTCCCAGCACCACTTATTGAAGAGGCTGTCTTTTTTCCATTGTATACTCGTGCCTCCTTTGTCAAAGATAAGGTGCCCATATGTGTTTGGGCTTACTTCTGAGTTCTCTATTCTATTCCATTGATCGTCCTTTCTATTTTTGTGCCAGTACCATACTGTCTTGATCACTATGGCCTTGTAGTATAGTTTGAAGTCAGGAAGCCTGATGCCACAACTCCATTTTTCCTTCTTCAGATTGCTTTGGCTATTTGGGGCCTTTTGCGTTTCCATACAAATCGTAAGATTTCTTGCTCTAGTTCTGTGAAAAATGCCATTGGTAATTTGATCAGGATTGCATTGAATCTGTAAATTGCTTTGGGTAGTACAGTCATTTTCATGATGTTGATTCTTCCAATCCAGGAACATGGTATGTCCCTCCATCTGTTTGTGTCGTCTTTGATTTCTTTCATCAATGTCTTAAAGTTTTCTGCATACAGATCTTTTGCCTCCTTAGGCAGGTTTATTCCTAGGTATTTGATTCTTTTTGTTGCAATGGTGAATGGGAGAGTTTCCTTAATTTCTCTTTCTGCTCTTCCGTTGTTAGTGTATAGGAATGCAAGAGATTTCTGTGCATTAATTTTGTATCCTGCTACTTTACTAAACTCATCAATGAGTGCTAGCAGTTTTCTGGTAGAGTCTTTAGGGTTTTCTATATATAATACCATGTCATCTGCAAAGAGTGACAATTTTACTTCTTCTTTTCCAATTTGGATTCCTTTGATTTCTTTTTCTTCTCTGATTGCTGTGGCTAAAACTTCCAAAACTATGTTGAATAATAGTGGTGAGAGTGGACACCCTTGTCTTGTTCCTGTTCTTAGAGGGAATTCTTCCAGTTTTTCCCCATTGAGAACGAAGACTGAACCAGGAAGAAATAGAAACCATGAACAGACCAATCACAAGTACGGATATTGAGGCAGTGATTAAATATCTCCCAACACACAAAAGCCCAGGACCAGATGGGTTCACGGGCGAATTCTATCAAACATTTCGAGAAGAGTTAACACCTATCCTTCTCAGACTCTTCCAAAATATTGCAGAAGGCGGAGCACTCCCAAACTCATTCTACGAGGCTACCATCACCCTGATACCAAAACCAGGCAAAGATGTCACAAAGAAAGAAAACTACAGACCAATATCACTGATGAATATAGATGCAAAAATCCTCAACAAAATACTAGCTAACAGAATCCAACAGCACATTAAAAAAATCATACACCATGATCAAGTGGGGTTTATCCCTGGGATGCAAGGATTCTTCAATATATGCAAATCAATCAACGTGATACATCATATCAACAACTTGAAGGATAAAAACCATATGATCATCTCAATAGATGCAGAAAAAGCTTTTGACAAAGTTCAACATCCATTTATGATAAAAGCTCTCCAGAAAATGGGCATAGAAGGAAATTACCTAAAAATAATAAAAGCCATATATGAAAAACCAAATGCCACTTTTATTTTAAGCTACTACAACTCTTAAAAAATTTTGTGAGATTTCTGTGTACCAAATTATAATCCCATCCTGCAACTGACAGGTGGCATTTTGGGGTGGGGGGTGGGAGGGGCTCTGAGGAGCTCTGGTTCTTTATATCTCAGCACAGAAAGAATTCAGCGAGAGGCAAATTGATAGATAAGAAGTGACTTATTAGAATAGGAGACGTGTGAGGCTTACAAGGAGGTGTGCAAGAGTATGCCATTCTGAGAACTTAGTGGGCTACAGTTTGATAATCAAAGGAAAAGTGGGGAGGAGGAGAAGATCACCTTCTCCCTCATTCTTGAGTAGAGGACAAGATTCTGTAATCAGCTCCTGCTCCATGTCAAGTGGAGGAGTTTTTTAGTCCCTACATTGTCAAGCTAGGACTGTCAGTGGTGCAGTGGAAATGAACAAAAAAGGCGGTAACGTATGCTGAAAATGGTAAATCATTTCAGGTTTTAGTATAATGTTACCTTTTCTTTATATTTTTGTTTTGAATCTGTGCAGGGGAGTGTGTTTTAGGAATCATCAACTTACTGAGCTCACTGGGAAGGATGTGGGTCTCATGACACCATTGCTTTATTGTTTGGGAGCATATCTCGTGCTTCTGTTGCATGGTTTGTCACTAAGCAAGCCTGCTTGGTTTTGTGGTTCAGCAAACCTGCTTTCTTGTGTGATCACAGGGGTCTCCCATGCTTTTTTCTCTACTTACAATCCCCTAGTGGGATTAACTGTTTAATCATCTGCTTTGTCCCTTTACTCTGTCCCTATCAATCAGTCCTCTTAAATAAAATACGTACCCACAAATCTTTTCAAGATAGAACACTCTCTCTAGTATTACAGAAGAGTTAGGATACCATGGGACACCCTTAAGATTGTTAGAACTTTTATATAATTGAGAGGATCTCTGAAATCTTTCTGAGGTCTTAACAATGTGTCTTAGTGCTATATCTTGGATTTGATCTTGACTTGCAGGCAGCATCCTGAATTTGTTCTTTTTCTTGAGACAGTGTCTTAGCTGGAAGATCTTTTGCCAGCTGGAGATGCTGTAAATGTGAAACTTTTATTTTCCAACCCAGCAAGTCTTGAGTTAGCAATATATCCTCTAAATTCCACGTGAAAACTGAATTATTCTTTCCTTAGCTCATCTCTCTCTTATAATATCATGTTACGTGTGGCTCAAAGATTACAAATAACACTGTCAGCTGTTTGCTCAGAAATCCCCTCAGCCAGATCCACAAGTTTATGGGTATATTTTCTATCTTCAGTTATTATAGGCAATAGTTAAGCTTATTGTTCCAATAATAATTATTGTGAGTCCTCTTTTCTCCATTCCTCAAAAAAAATTTTACTGTTTTTCCTGTTTTCACTGATTCTTCTCACTGCCCTTTTGGCCTCCAGCTGCTACCTTGCCTCAAAATTAATGCTGTGTGTTTTAGGTTTGTGTTACAGTGTCACTCAATTTCTGCCCTAATTATCTAATTCTGTGTAATTTCTGTGTAACAAACCATTTCTATATACCAAGTTCATGGAATCTAGTGGCCATGATGTCATGTTGAAGGTCAAAAGTTGATTCAGGAAAATAAAGAATTCTCCATAAAAATGGAATCAGCAATTTTCAGTTTGCCTAAAGATGATAAAAGGAATTTTAATTAAAAGAAACTTGAATAGACTCATAGATGACAGGAATTCTGGTCAATGAAGGATCTGGGTTTAGGAGAAAAATGCATAATTGGAGACAAGCTTTAACTAATAACACTGTACTGCTGCAGTTAAGAAATTTCCATAGGCTGTCTGTACACTGGAGACTTAGATATTAACAATAAAATTTCTTTTCTTCTCCACTGAAAGAGCCTCTAGGATTTCTATATTTGCCATTATATATTATATTATATATTATATTTTTAAATAAACAGAATATATTTAGAGCGTACAATTTGGTATTCCAATCTCCCAATTCATCTCCCCCAACCCTCCCCGCTTTCCCCACTTGGTGTCCATGTGTTTGTTCTCTACATCTGTGTCTCTATTTCTGCCTTGCATTTCCTCTTTCATAGTTGTTAGCATTTGCCTTGTGTATTGAGGTGCTCCTATACTGGGTGCATATATATTTATAATTGTTATCTCCTCTTCTTGGATGGATCCCTTGATCTTTCTGTAATGTCCTTTCTTGTCTCTTGTAACATTTTTTATTTTAAAGTCTATTTTATCTGATGTGACTATTGCTACTCCAGCTTTCATTTGATTTTCATTTGCATGGAATATCTTTTTCCATCCCCTCACTTTCAGTCTGTGTGTGTCCCTAGGTCTGAAGTGGGTCTCTTGGAGACAGCATATATATGGGTCTTGTTTTTGTATCCATTCAGCCAGTCTGTGTCTTTTGGTTGGTGCATTGAGTCCATTCACATTCAAGGTCATTATCGATATGTATGTTCCTATTACCATTTTCTTAATTGTTTTGTTTTTGTTATTGTGGGTCCTTTTCTTCTCTTATGTTTCCCACTTAGAGAAGTTCCTTCAGCATTTGTTGTAGGGCTGGTTTGGTGGTGCTGAATTCTCTTAGCTGTTGCTTGTCTATAAAGCTTTTGATTTCTCCATCGAATCTGAATGAGATCCTTGCTAGGTAGAGTATTCTTAGTTATAGGTTCTTCCCTTTCATCACTTGAAATATATCGTGCTACTCCCTTCTGGCTTGCAGAGTTTCTGCTGAGAAATCAGCTGTGAGCCTGATGGGAGTTCCCTTGCATGTTATTTGCCGTTTTTCCCTTGTTGCTTTCAATAACATTTCTCTGTCTTTAATTTTTGTCAGTTTGACTCCTATATGTCTTGGTGTGTTTCTCCTTGGGTTTATCCCGCCTGGGACTCTCTGCGCTTCCTGGACTTGGGTAGCTGTTTCCTTTCCCTTTTTAGGGAAGTTTTCAACTATAATCTCTTCCAATATTTTCTCGTGTCCTTTCTCTCTCTCTTCTCCTTCTGGGACCCCTAGAATGCGAATGTTGACGTGTTTAACATTGTCCCAGAGGTCTCTTAGGCTGTCTTCAATTCTTTTCATTCTTTTTTCTTTATTCTTTTCCACATCACTGATTATTACCATTCTGTCTTCCAGCTCACTTATTTGCCCTTCTGCCTCAGTTAATCTGCTATTGGTTCCTTCTAGTGTATTGTTCATTTCAGTTATTGTGTTGCATATCTCTGTTTGTTTGCTCTTTAATTCTTCTAGGTCTTTGGTAAACTTTTGGATCTTTGCATCCAGTCTTTTTTCAAAGTCCTGGATCATCTTCACCATCATTATTCTGAATTCTTTTTCTGGAAGGGTGCCTATCTCCTCTTCATTTAGTTGTTTTTCTGGGGTTTTATCCTGTCCCTTCATCTGGTACAAAGTCCTCTGCTTTTTCATTTTCTCTATCTTTCTGTGGCAGTGGTTTTCAGTTCCACAAGACGAAATGCTGCTGATACTGCTTGATACTCGCCATTTTATATTGAAACATAAAACAATTCAATATAAAAATAGAGATAAGCACTGTCGTAATTTCGCAACTGAAACATTGATATTTTTGCACATTTCCTTCATGTATGTGCAATTGAAATGTATATGATTATGCTACATTTCAAATATGTGTATTTTTTATTTAATGTGATATCAAACAATTTTGGATCTCATATGGCTATTTCATTTTTCATTTAACCTTTTACACCATTGTTGTATATTTTACTATGTAACATAATATATACTACATCTTATGGTATGTTATGTGTTATTATACATTATACTATTTTCATGTTTTTATGATACATATTTCCCTATAATCGTCTCCACAAAAAAACACCATCTTCGTTTGTGATTTTATTCCTTAGGAAAAATACATAAGTATATCTGAATAATATCAACAATTTTAAGTCTTCTAGTATATAATTGATAATTACCTGTCCAAAATCATTTTATTGAATTATTTTACCACCAATGTACAGCAGAGTGTATCTCTCTGCTCTCTTGCTAACCCTGAACGTTATCTGGTCTCATATTTTTTAATCTGCTAGGAGAACAAGTGTCTTTTGTATTGCATTTCTTATTTTACTGAGCTGGGCTTTTCATATGTGCATTAACCATTTTCATTTCCTTTTTGAGAGCTTGTCATTTTGTGTTTGCTCATTTTTTTCCATGGAGTCTTAGTGTTTATCATAACAATTTTTATATATGGATCACATAGTGAAGGCATTTACCCTTTAAATATTAATTTTCATTTTGATTTTTATTATTTTTCTCTTACTCAAATTAACTCCCTTTCCCTTTGTGATATCTTCTGTTGCTTTAAATTTCAATTTGAAAAGTGTAATGATGTCCTTTTTATCCTTAGGTCTAATTTTGCTAAAACAAAAGGGCAGATGCCCTAAAAATAGAGTCTAAGGAAAAAGTATCCCTTTCCATACTTGCTGTTTGTAAAGAGTTTCAGTTTATTGATGGGACATTTTATTCTATTTAATTGAAAGCTACCATGCCCCCTAAAAAAGAATGTGGATATCCTCTGAAACACTGAGCACAGTAGCAACAAGTAAAATTTAAAGAGCGCTGGTAATGAGTTTTGCTTCCTTCACTAATCTTCTCTTTCATCAGAGCAAAGAAGAAAAATTTAAAAATTTAAAACAGTTAATTGGGACAAGAACTCATTAGTACCCTTTGAGAGCCTCTGGCATTTCAAAGAATATAATATGTTGAAGTAAAATTAAATAGATGATTTCAATTCCAGGCAAAGGAAATCTGAAGCAGGAATCCATAGAAAGCATTTGTATTGTATAATTCTCTACAGCATCGAGAGTCCCAAAGAAAAGACCAGATTAACTCTGGTGGAGTAATTCGTACGTAAATACATACAAATGGCTCCCATGAAAGAATTACCTTATGTTATAAATGGAATTAACAAATGCATCTTCATTTGGGCTAAAGACAGTGGCAAGCAGAATATGATTTGAGATATCCATTGGTTATCAGTTAATGACAAAAAATATTAATGAGTTGCACTGCTTTGAGTTGTCTAGAATAATCTGAGAAGTCTGCAGATTCCTACGTAGTAAAGGCACAGAAATTTTTTTGATGATACTGCCGCAGGACATGTTGCTGTAACTCTCAATTTTTTTCTTTTTTTTCCCCTCCCTCCTTTCCTCTCTCCCTCCCTCCCTCCCTTCTTTCCTTTCTTCCTTCTTTCCTTCTCCTCTTCCTCACTCCCTCCCTTTGTTTCTATGTAACCAAGTTATTTTGAAAGAAAAAAAGAATAAATACCTTGTAGAGCTTGGAACCACTGGCTTGGTCAGTGAAACTCATCCCCAAACTAGAAATAGATATAAATATGTTTTTAGTTCTGCATTTAGTGAGGAAATGACCTTATATCTCAAGAATTAAGAACACAAAACTCTTAGTGATGGACATTTTATTTTTGCAGAAGGACCATATCATAGGGTATCCTTAATTTCCAGAAATAGTGAATTAGAATGGTATTTTTTTAATAGTTCTTATGGCAATCAGCATTTTAATAATGGTAATTCATATGTAGGCGTATGTACATATGTATATATAATATAATTTACATCCAATATTTATTAAATTATATATTAATTAAGAACAAAAATATCTCCACATTTATTTGCAAAGAGCTTCAAATAACTGCTGAGAGAGTTTGTTTCTATGTAATTGAAAAAAAACCCATATTATATATCAAAAATATGTATGTATGTATATATATTATTGTACCTATTGCAGAGCTTTTCCTTGAGATCTGTTTAGGCTACAATAACTAATCCAAAATTAAGTGAGTGGGGAAAAATTGGGATTGGTTTCCTGTATTGTTTCTGAAAAATCAAGAGATTAAAATAATGTGGTTAAAGCTAATTTTAGGAAGCAGGGCTGTGATGGTTAGAAAGAAAAGCCAGTGTTCTTGAATCTTCATTCCTTGGATTTCGAAAATAATGAACTGTTAGATTGTCATCAGACCCCTTTTCATTCTTCCAAAATAATGAGGATTGAATACTACTTTTAGTTTGCATAGTAAAGTTTTAGATGGATAGTTTCAGATTGTTGCTTAACACTAAACTTTGGTTCCTCAGTTTGGGCTGCTATGTTTTTTAGGGTTTTTTTGGTTGGTTTGTTTTTTTCTACAATTTTTTTTGTAGCATATTAATATATACTTGTCAATGAGTGTTGCTTTCTGAATTGACACACATTCTTCTCTCCATTGAAGGAGAGCACAGTATAGAAAGACAGCAATGAGGCAGCTTCAGACAAAATATCACCTGCTTTGACTTCCTTGATTTTGCTTTTCTTTGAGCAAGTATACTAAAGAAAAGGATCCCCATGTCATCCTGGGCAAGTCTTGAGGGCCACAAGGTGTCTGGAGCACCAGAAAACAAAGTTAAGACCTATTTTGTAAAAGCATTCTGTTACGGCATTTGAGGAAATGTGTAGACTCATCAGAGGGTCTGTAAAAGCAAATAGTCACAAGCTCAACTTGTGTGGAAAAAAATAGACTGTACATTTCTGGAATTTACTATTTATTGATAATCCGCCATGATTTGAATTTTAAGTGTTCAGGAAGCTCAGGTCCCCATGGAGACTATACCGAACAGCAATAAATGAGGAGTACGTTCTATGTCCAGTTTCCAGGTTATATGCTTCTTTCACTCTAGTAATGTTATCTCCCTAAAAATTTGTGTACTCTTTTCGGTCATTTCTAGGAAATTATTAATCTATGTTTAGGCAGTTGTTTTGAGTCTTTTATTCAGTTTTTGCAGGAAAAAAAATATCCAAAAGAAAATGTATTGCAGCTAAAGCATTAAAAATGCACACTTTGTGTTCAGGACAGAAAATCAATGTGGATTAGAGATGAAAATACTTGAGATAGTACGAGTAGTAAATTAACATTACTTCTAATGACTTAGAGTAGTTGTGAAAATAAGTCTTTTCCCATAAGCCTGGAAGGGAATAAAAACATCATTACAAGTTTTATGGATTTAGCCTGTAGTCCTAAAATAAATGTAATAATGCAACATGGTGAATGCAATTTATTCTCAAAAGGCTGTGTTCCCTTAGGGAATTGTGGGGCATTTATTCTACAAGAAGATACTTTGTGCCCGCATTCTGGTGTTCATTTATAGAATGTAGCAAATGTAAGTAATTACATTTTAACAGTCTAAATTCCTATCTGTAAGTCATCTAATAATTTTTGGAAAAAAGTTTGAGCAGAGATGTGAGAGAGATATATATGTATGTGTGTGTATTCTTTCCTAAAATAAAAAAATCAAATTAATTTATGCAGAATTTTAAAAATCAACGTGTAAAATTAGACTTATAAAAGTCCTCTTTCTTACCCTTCTCCAGCTGTTCCTAATCTCTTTATAGTTCTTCTGTGGTCTATATATAGACATCTCAGAGGGTATGTAAAAGCAAAATCATTTTACTCTATTTTTGGATCACGCTTTGTTTTGACAGTCCCCCCCCCCACCCCAGATCTCCTCACCAATGGGAGTTTGCCTTTCTTTTACTCTTGAAAGTGAGAACAAGTCTTTTTTAAGAGGTGTATCCTAAGTACATTTCCAGTTCTTACTCATTCTGTTCATATTTTGGAAACCCATTGCCTTCCTGTTTGAATTTAGACCATTTTCTTTAGATTTGACCATGATTTGTTTTTAGCCTAAGCTCTTCTTCCTTGGAGATTTCCCTCTTAGTACTCTATGCTCTCCCATCTAAATAGGTGGCTCTTCAAGCCCATTACACATCCATCTTCCCTGTTTTGTACCCCCTGAGTTAGATTCATGCTTTCTTAGATCCTGCATACTTTCTTTCTGATATTCTTCACACAAATTCCTGAAAAAGCATGTTCATGAGGTAAACTTTCTGAGTTTATTCTACCTTTACACTTGCGTAATAGGTTTATTAGTGGACGAATTCAGGAGTGAGAATCAATATTCCTTTGAGCGCTGAAATAATTGTTCAGTTGTATTCTAGGAAGCAGTGTTACTCATGGGACATCTGATATCAATCTTCATTCTTTTGTAGATAACTTTTTAAAAATTCTTGAAATATTTCAGATGTGTTGTCTTACCATTTCCAAATGAGGTGTCTAAATGTGGACCTAATTGAAAATTTTGTAGGCCCTTTTGATTTGAAAACATGAATACCTTCAATTGTGGACTTTGTATGTATCTCTCATTTTGATGATTCTCTATGCTTTTGAACAGTTGACTTTGTTATCCCCAGATAATTTTATTTAACAGTTATTGTATATTATAACTGTTTAGTTATTAAAAAATCTCATTTTTTTCTCTAGGGGATTAAACGGTTGTCTGGTTCTAAAGGTGGTGGAGGAACTATCCCTGTTTTCCAGCCCATGTTTACACTCACCTTTGTTCACATGTTCCTTCCTTAAGTCTCCAGATTATAAAGAATTTTGCCTAGTAATTCAGCTTCCTTTGTGTCTACCTCCCCTCCACACCCATTTTTGACTGCCAGTTGCTCCTCTCTGCTTATTAATCAGCACTTAAATGTCTGGTCTTCCTCTTCCAGCAATTGGCTGAAATAGCTCTGCTGCTAATGTTTTACTGCTAATAATTTTAGGGCTGTACAGGTTGCATGCTCAGTTTGCCTTTTTGAATCAAAAGTGGAACAATAACTATTAAAGTGCATTAAACGTATTTTACTTTGGAATCATTTGATTTTTTCAATGAGATCTGAGCAGGTGGCTCTGATATACAGAGGTGTGGAAATCCAATGACTCTTAGACTCTCTTCACCCTTTAAAAAGCCATTAATTGATTGTGTATTATATGGTAAGCACTATGCTATACACAAGGCCTACCATAAAAACAAAACCTCTAAATGTTTACATTTTAAAAGAGGGGGAAAGAAAGCAGTCTGCTTTCCATAAATACTATGAGAGAAGTATGTAAATGATATCACAATATACCCAGAACAGGTTGGGTAAGTCAACCTGGGGGCTGGAAAGGTTCAGGAGATGCTTCATAGAAGAAATGACACATAAACTAAGACTTAAAGTATGAGTGGTGTGTCATGGAAAAACAGGAAAAGGGGATAATTTCAGGCAAAGATAACAGAAGTGGAAGTATGGAGCTGTTTAAAAATATAATTGTATTTTTATTGATTTATATTAGACCCACATGGCTGCTACACAGAGGCTGGACTAGTTAAAAGTAAAGCTAATTAAATATGTAGATAGGGACCAGATTGTGAAGAAAATACTGGATCAAGTTAAATTGTTTATATAAGACATTCTGTAGACAATTAAAGAGTTTTATATAAGCAGTGGTAAGATGACATTTTATCATTCTAAACTGAGTGCCTTTACTGAATGACTTTATTAGACACCTGGTATGTTTAGTAATTAGTACCAAAAATATAGTAACAGTTCTATTTTTGTAAAATTACATTCAACATTTGGGGAAGAAGCCTCCAAATATTTCACAAGCCTATATATAGTTATCCTATGCATAGAGTCATATCGTGTAATTACTTATGTGTACATTTTATAACCAGTTTATTTTACAAGGTATATTAGCCAGTGCCTTGGCATTCTGGGGTAGTTTGTTTAATGACTAAAGAAGGAGTTTGAGTACATAAACCCAAAACAACTTAGTTTACACTGAAATGCAGTAAATTTCTATGGTGTAGATTTTGTAAGACGTTAAGTTGTCCTTTTGTCTGTAGGGCTAAACCGATATTTAAAGGTAGAGGTAAACCTCTCCCTGCAGAAGAGAACTGTGATTCTGTGGTTGAACTTCATCAGCCTTCCTGTGTGCCTAGATGGGTTTTTTAGTCAAGTACAAGTCTTGTCTACTTCTCAGCTTCCTGGTATCATTCTAACCAACTGTTGACTGTCTGTTAAAGTCCTTGGGCCTCCAGTTAGCCAGTGTTGTAGACTATCTGCACGCCTAATGGTTTTCAGGAAAACCTCAAAATCACTGCCACTCAATACCTACCAAAAGTTTGGATAAGAAAGATGATTTTATAGAGAAGTGCTTAAAGAATAAGTGGTCCATATATTCTGGCAGACCCTCCATAACCTGTCCTATACAAACAGCGCTTCATCCCTCTACTGCATCAGTTTAGAAATCAGTTTAGAATTTGTGGGATATTTTTCACTCCTGAATTGCATTTTAGCAATATGTCAATTGACCTACATTAATTGATTTTATGAGAAACAGACTTATGACCTTTATTTATTACAAAGATTTTGCTGAAAGCATCGCTTTCAACAAACAAGAAAAATCTGTCTCTTGTGTCTGTAGGGGGAAAAAATTTCCCTTCTTTCCTTCTAGGTTCTTTGGTTGGTCTAATAATTAAATTAACATAAGACAGATTAACAGCAGAAAAATAAATTTAAATTTCTACCTTCAGGAATCCATTAAAAATATGAGGTTCAAAGAAGTGACCAAAGCAGGCAGTTTTTAGTACCCCAGTCCTGGGAACAGCGCTGCTTTCCTTATGCATCAGGTTGTTTTATCTTGAGGTCCTGATGAACTCAAACATTGGATGCGCATCATTTTAAGACTAAATGTGTGAACTGCCAGAGTTTTCCAAAACACACAGAAAAAGCTTTCTAGATTTATATTCTGACAAAACTAATAAAAGTAATTCTTTTACTATACAAATATTTACTAGCACTTACTCTGTGCCAGACACTCTTCTAGACACTGTGGATTCAACATTGAAAAGACCAAATCCAAGCTCTTATGGGGAAGACAGACAGTATATAGGCAGTAAGTAATAGGTCACAGAATGATGTTACAATGTGAAAATTCTCTCTCACCCTCTCTCTCTCTCTCTACACACACACACACACACACACACACACTTAATAGAACAAGAAGTTTATTACTCCCATTCAGTATTGCCTGGGGGCTTTGATGTTAAATCACACACAATTTAAGAGTTACCATCATCTTAATTTCAGTGACCACGTCTACAGGGATCTCATTGCCAGGTGCTGCAGGTACACCAGTCATGAAATCAGTAGCAATAAAGGTTCAAATAACCACAGATCTCTGGCATGAAGGCTGCTTCTGAAATGGGTCCCCATCAAAATGTAATAGTGTCAAAAAGCACATGTACTTATACTTTATATATTTAGTAATATTTAGCTCTTTTTTGAGCTCACAATTATTCTATCTTTACACTTGAATAATAGCAACTGGTGGAATGTAATGCCGATTACTAACCTCGAGAAGACTAAAGATAAGGGTATTTGGGTACAGAAAAGCAATTAAGTATGTGTAAAAGTGAAACAAAAACATATTCAAGACACTGATAACCAGAGATAACTGCATTGTTATCATTGTTTAAACTACATTTTCGTATTTTTTCAATGTCTAGTATAATATACATTTTTTTCTTTTACTTACCATCAACATTTTCTGCTTAACTATATAAGGCTAGATTGCTCTTTGAATATGTTAAAACAGTTTACAGCGTGTAACATGTCCAAATCTATGCACAGTTTTTGAGGTGTTTATCTCGTCCTTGTTAGTTTGTGTTTGTAGACATTGTTATTTTCATATTATAGAAATTAACCTGTCATT
Source organism: Hippopotamus amphibius kiboko (assembly GCF_030028045.1). Classification (NCBI taxonomy): domain Eukaryota; kingdom Metazoa; phylum Chordata; class Mammalia; order Artiodactyla; family Hippopotamidae; genus Hippopotamus; species Hippopotamus amphibius. The sequence goes on from NC_080191.1 coordinate 32,000,641, forward strand.
CTTCAGTGTGTATTGAAAATTTCCTCAAATCTCTCTTATGCTATGTGTTTTTATATTGGTCTCTTTGACCAAAATATTTTTTTAAAATTCTTATCTAGTAAAATATTTATAGATTCTGATTCTCCTGTCTTGGTCATAAAGATATATGCCCTATAAGCTATAAATTTAATCTCCGATATTTTCTTCTAAGATATTTATTGTTTAATTTTTATAGTAAACTCTTAATTCTTTTGGAACATGTTTTAATATTTAATATCAAATAGGGCACTAACACTGTTTTCTTGCAATGCATAAACATTTACGCCACCTTTTATTTCCCCAAATAATTGAAATATCTTATTTGTTTACATTAAATTATCATATATGCTGGACTTTTTTCTCCGCTCACTATTCTGGTCCACTGATTCATTTGTGTACTCTGTCATTACCTAATTACTGACTACAGTGGGCTTACAGTGTGTTCTAACAGATGGTAAAACAAATCTGCTCAATATATCATTTGTTCATATTTTCTTTTGCTATTCTCCCATACCTATTCTTTAATATTAATTTTGAAATTATTACATTCAATTCAAAAATTAAACCTATTAGAGCTATAATTACTTTTTTTAAACAAAATTAATTTTCTGAAAGAGATACTTTATGAGTTTTAGATTCCCCAACTGGTAACTTGGTATGCCATTTCATTTCTCTTGTATTATTTTGATTTTCAGTAAGACTTTGTAGGCTTTTTTATGTAGATTTTATACTTTTCTTAAGTTTATTTCTATATACTTTGTAGGCATTATAACAATTGTTAATGGAATATTTTCTCCTTTCTAAGTGCTTATTATTAAAATGGAGAAAATATGTTGCTTTGGCATACTTATAAAGTTCAAATGGTCTTTTTAATACAGTAAAGTTTTTCTAGCATGTCTTGGCTTTCTTAGGTGATATCTTTAAAACAATAAACTTTTTAATTTATGTCTAATGTTAATAGCATTCACTTTATATCATTATTGTATTTATAAGACTCTAAGACAGTTAAATATAAGTAGCAATTGCAGGAATTTTAGTAACATTGCTGAATTTAAATGTAAAGGTTTTAGTATTTTGCTAGTTATTGTGTAATTCATATTGGTATTTATTAAATAATCTTTACCATATTTAAATAGTTTCCTTCAATTATCAAGAATGGTAATGCATTTTGTTAAATGTTTTTGAACCTATATTGATATGGTAATATCACTTCTTTTTAAAATTGTGAATATATTCAATTAGGTTGATAAATGTTCTAATGTTACCCCAACTTTCCTTTACTAGACTGTACCATATTTGTTTGTAGTATATTATTCTTTGCTTCAGTTACTAAATTCTAATATTTTTATTTCCATTTGTTACATCTTTATTCAAAAATGAGATTGATTCATAGCTTTTTACTTATAATATTTTGCAAGTTATACAAGCTTCATAAAATAAATTGGGGAGATTCCCTTCTGTGATCTGGAATAGTTCAAGTAGGATTGGCGCTATTAATGTTTCCTAGAACTCATCTATAAAATCATCTAGTCCTAGTACTTTCATGAATGGTAGCTATTTAATCATCTTTCCAATCTGTTCTACAGTAATTGGTCTTTTCAAGTTTTCCACTTCTTGCATGATTGTGGTAATATAAATTTTGACAGAGGATCTATTTTCAAGAGCCTTTGTCTTACGTTATTGCCTTGGAATTCCAGTAATATTTTATTTATTTCTTTTTAAAATCTCTTCTTTATTCTTGGGTTGATCTCTTCTCTTACTCCCTTTTCTTTTTCACTCCATCCCATTATTACCTCTGAGTCAAGAAAACAGCTAAGATCAATGGTATCTCACTCCTGCTTTTGTCCTCCTCCCTAATTCCACAGTTATAAGAGGAGGCAGGGTCTTGATGGAACATGGACACCACCTCCAGGATATTTGCTAAATTTTATGGTAATAGTTGTGGCAAATTGATAAGGTAGCTTTACAAGTTTCTTGCTTTGGGTTTTCTTAGGTTAGTTGGTGTGTCAAGTAACAATTGTAAACAGTCATTTAAAAAAAGAAAAAATAAGGTGTGACTGAACAAATGATTTCAACTTCAATGTATTTAATTCTGAAATTCATTAATAATTTTCCTTTTACTGCACCAACCAAACTGAAACTAAATAAAGTAATAGTCTCTAAGAGCAGTAATGATTACAAAACCGCTTTTGTGTAATATTCTCTATACCATTTATTTCTAAATAAATCTTTCTTTGCAACAATATCACAAAATACTATGAAGTTGACCCTTTAGCTACCTTGTGAACAGTTTTAGTTGCAGGAAGTTTTTTGATTGCCCAGCTGTCTGCTTAATGGAATAGTTGTCATTTTCCTGGTCATCTCTGTGCCATATTTGTAGACATCTTGTCAGTGGTTTTTGGAAGCACTGACTCATCTGGGAACTCCATACCCAAGAGCATGTTATCTAAACTCCACGGTTAAACCTCTGCCTAGACCTGTCATTTTCTGAAGTGCAATGGAATCAATTTCTTTACTTTTTTTTTTCCTCTTAAAGGTACCATGTATGTTTAAAAGAAATGTTTTACTGCACGTATGAAACTAATTTAGTCTAGAATTTATTCTATGGGGGTATCATGGAGTGAAAAATTGGTATGTGTGTGGAGAAGATACCCCTTGGAAGTGAAGCTGCTGTTTTCTAAATAATTTTATTTCACAGTCCAGTGAAATTTTAATTCCCCTGTCATTGTTTTGAGACTGAGATGTTAGTGTTTGATGAAGGAATTAAATACTTATAAAGTTACACGTTGAGTGTTTAAGTCTAAAAATTTATGAGGCAAAGTTATAATTTGGCAGAGTTGCCGTTCCATCTTCTTCTAAAACTTTTGTTTCTTCTTTCCTCTCATTCTGTTTTTCTTGTTCTTCTTATTACTTTTATTATTTCATTAGTATGATGTTAATGCATGATGTTTAATCAAAGTTATGGGAATGTGGACATTTTGAGGGGTTTCTAGCATGGTGATATTTACCTGATAACTTAGTAAAATTAAGAGAAACTCAGCCCCATAGCTTTAGGTTAGTCTTTTTCGTACCACTCCTGTGCGTCAGTACAGGGTGAGTTGGCTCAGACTGGCTGCTGTGGAAATGAGACTCACTGATAAGAGGTTAAAAAACATATCAGTCAGTTTTAGGAAGCTAATACAGTTTTATTCGAGGAGAAATTCTTATGTGTAATGTCTTCTATGCCCCTACTGCTATTGATGCATTGGGGTTGAAAGTGAATGAATTTCAATACAACAGGTTGCACACTTGCTTTTAGATATCTGATACTCATACCTGTTTCCAAGGCGTAACACGGAAAATTTCAAGAATTTTATTCTTTTTCCACCAGAGGCAATTTTGTAGTTTGAACTCACTTTCACCATTATTAATAAAATAGTAAAAATAAACAGGGCCTCAGGGAACATCCATTGTTTAGCTGGTGATGTCTTCTCCCCTGAACCGTTGCCCCCTGCCTTGTTACAGTAAAAAGACTATCCACTATTGTATAACCCTACCTCTTTTTCAGTATGTAACATCACTGTTAATATGCAAAGAATAACATAATTATTTTTTACAAATATAAAATTTTTTAAAAATTTAGCTTTTCAGTATGATTTAGGTAGTATCATCATTCCCTCCAAACTGCTTTTCTTTCACAGTGATCACCTTGGATTCAGATTTGTTCATGACTAAGCATACACTCAGTCTTCACTTCTCCTTGTATATCAGAGCATAATAAACTCGACTTTTTTGTGCTAGTTTTACATACAGAACAAAAATATAAATGTGAGGTTTGTAAAGCAAGAAACAATGACACAGAGTTGCTGTACAAAAATATCTTCAGTTATCCTTTCTTAAACTGTATTTGATGACCTTATTTTATTCAGTAGTTCTTGAGAATATTTTATATTATTGTTTCCAATATTTTCCGCATTTTACCATTTTATGCAGCTAGGTATATACAAATAAATGCCTAAGCAGAAAATATATCATAATTCAGTTTGTAGGAATGTTTAAGAGTTCAGATATTCTCATGAAACATGCAAAAATTTTATTGAGTGATGCAAAATTATATAACTAAAAATTACATGACAGAATCAGGTTACATAAAAAAGTGTGTAAAATAATGGCAGTGCTCTACAAAAATAAAAGTATAAAGACTGTATCAAAAGGACCACATCAAAATTCCAATTGTTTTCATTTTTTCTGATATGATCTGTGAATAAATTATAGAGCAGTGAAGTAATTTTAAATTAATTTTTACTTTTCCCACAAATATTAGAAGCGTTAAAATTAGGAAAACAAGAATTGTTTAGGAAAAACTAAAATCTAGGACCCTTTTTGGACTTCTAGGTGTACCATTTGCATGCATGCATAAGAGGAGTAATCTCTAGTTAAGCAAAATGCTTCACAGTATACTTTGTACTAGATCAGTCATACCAGCACTAGGAAAGCCACTCTCCCTTTTCTTTCTCTCCATCCCTCCCTTCTCCCTCTTCCTCCCCCCCTTCTCCCTCTTCCTCCCCCCCTTCTCCCTCTTCTTCCCCCCACCTCCTTCCCATCTTCTTCTCCTCTTACAAATACTGAGGAAGTTTTACTAGGTAATGAGTGAACCAGAAATAATGATGATAGTAACGATTACCATGATGCCTAGGATGTGATAGTATTCACTGTACGAGTAACTTTCATATATATAAATTTTCATATGTCTTCAGCATAGTCACTCAAACTAGAGTTTAAATTTTATAGAGGACAATTGATGCTTGGGGAAATTATGGAAAGTTCCCAGAACATCATATTGCTGTTAGGTAGAAGCTTTGGATGGGCCACAGGTTTGTGTGTCTTAAGAATTTTCAACTTTTCTTCTAAGTTACATGGCCTCTCCAAGGAATGAAAGGGCACACAACAGTGAGTCATATACAGGTTATGACACAGAACACACACAGGCGAACTGCTGATGAAATACTAAAGTCACCAGTCCAAGTGTAGCCTGGTGTTAATTACCAAGTCCTACAGACTAATGTGTCACTGATACATTGAACCACAAATGCTGTCTGACCAAATTCTGCCTTCTGCGTTCTGCTTTGCCATGTTTCTGCATGCTATGTTTCTGTTCACATGCTGCTGAATATCAGACTGATTACTTCTTATTTCAGAGCTGAAAGGGCAACAGTAAAGAGTATCTGGCATTTAAATTTCCAGTTCTTTAAAGTCTACAAAAATTCATTGAAAGGTTCACAAACTCTATTTGTCTGGCACTATTATACTGCTCCCATTTTCCCCTGAACAGAATCCAGCTAACATCTAGTACACAATGCAGCTTTTGCTGAAGTCCTGAGGTTATAGACTTGAAAAGTCTTGCTGGCTCTGTAGGTAGGAAAGAAACAAACATCCTGATGAGGACTGGGGCCCCATTTCTTAGAAGCACTTGACTTTCTGTGCCCCATTGTTAGATCCTATCAGCAGCCCCAGCTAGGGCTATACATTTTTTTTTAATTCTCCCTTCTAGAATTTTATTGATTCATGTATGCTTACATGTAGGTTACACGGGAGCAATTAATGTATTTGAATTTATTAATCTATAAAATAGTGATTCTAAGGCTTATTCTGTTCACCAAGATTAGGTAGAAAAAAGACTTATAAATTATAAAGCACAAATATTTGGAATGATACAATAGGAGGCTTAGGCTGCTATGATTTATAAATGTCATGCCTATTAAGAAAATTATGTTTCTTTGCATAATCAAATTCTAGGTAAATCAGCAAACATTTTCCTAGGGTGAGAACCTGAAAATGCTGCTAATGACTAGACAAAGAACTATTTTAAGTTCCATGTATTGTTTTGGTTTGATATTCAAACTGCAATTTAGGGACTGCTTAACGACATCATTCTCTTCAGTATTTCCGCGTAGTAATTTCTTCTTTCTTCTTTTACTCACGGAATTGTTTCCTGCACTTCAACCACTTTGTTGTACTATCTGAACATTTCCAACTTCTCCAATCATATTAAATTTGAAAGGCTGAAAGGTCTATTAAAAACATAAAAGACTTAAGTGTAGATTATAACTCTCATATACCATTTACCCCATATACTTTTATTCTGTGAACTGTCTGTTCTTTTAATACTGCTCTTTATTTATATCCCACTAAAATATTTGATTTGACAGTTTCTTTTTATTGCTCCTACAGCTTGTTGTTAATAATTAGAAAGTTATAGGGGTTTGGTTATTATATCCTTATATGGAGAGGGATGATTTTTAACAAGCGCATCTTATAAGTTCTTTTGTAGAGGTATGTAGGAATATAAGGATGATACTCATCAAATACATTCGAGAATTTGGGAAATAATTATATTGATACTAAAGTGGCTACAGATTCACATATATCTGTATATTTATAGTTCTGATATCTGGACTAAACAGACCACGCTAAATAAAGAAGAAAGGTATGGAGATTGTTCTCAGAGGAATCAGGATGGATGAGTGAGCTCTTATAACTGTTATATATCATACATTTTCCTTCTTTCATCAATGGCTATTCTTTTCTTAAAAACTATAGGTATATTTTCCAAAGTCTGTCTTGATATGGAATTGTGGAGTAATGATATATGAGCCAGCAGCATTTTTTAAATAAGTGAAATCAGTTTAGGATTGCTAGGTTTTGAATTATTTCGGAAGTAGAAAAAATATAAATTATTTCCTTTCACGCATGTTATTTAATAATCTTTCAATTTTAAAAAAGTTTTGAAGAAAACCACTTTTACTAAATTATTTTTCACAGTGCCAAGTTTTATTTATGTGATATTGGTAACGATTTAATTATTAAGTATATGAAAGCATTCGAGCCCCCCTACTGCTTTTATTTTGTCTTTTTAATAATCAACAGCCATGGAAATGCTGACCTTTCTGTTCTTATACTAAGATTTTCATCTAGGTAGCCTCTGTTTCGTACATTGCTGTTGTGATATATGGAAAATATGAACTTTTATTTTCATTAAATCTCATATTCCAGGAAACGGAAGTCAAGTCAAAATACACACTTTTGGGAAGGGATAGCCTGCCAATTTTTCACCGTAAAAACAATAAAATTTTAGTTCTTCCTATTTTTTGCTCCCCTTTTTTTCCCCTAAAGATACTCTCAAGGCTTTTCATTAATCATTATCATCATTTAGTAGGTCCGCTATAAGCACAATACCAGCGTAAGTTCAGAGCAGGTAACTCCCTAGGCAACAATGTTGCTTTTATTTCAGAGTTACTTCTATTGCTTTCTCCTTTGGCCTTTGAAGATATGTCTATATCTTTCTTAATTTTTGGTAAAACAAAAGATGTTAAGTTTGTGCTGTGGAAATTGACTGCAAAAAAATGAAAGAACACAGTTTTAAAAATTTATTTTATTTAATTGGCTGCACTGGGTCTTCGTTGCTGTGCACCTGCTTTATCTACTTGTGGCCAGTGGGGGCTACTCTTCGTTTCAGTGGTCGGGCTTCTCAGTGCAGTGGCTTCTCTTGCTGCGGAGCACGGGCTCTAGAGTGCAGGCTTCAGTAGTTGTAGCACATGGGCTTAGTTGCTCCACAGCATGTGGGATCTTCCCAGAGCAGGGATCGAACTTGTGTCCCCTGCATCGGCAGGCAGATTCTTAACCACTGCACCACAAGGGAAGTCTACATTTTATTTTAATTATTTTTTATTGAGGCAATATTGGTTTATAACACTACATAAGTTTCATGTGTACAGCATTATATTTCTACTTCTATATACAGTATAGCGTGCTCACCACCAAAGTTTTAGTTTCCATCTGTCACCAGAGACTTGACCCTCTTTACGTATCTTGCCCTCTCTCTGCCCCTTCCCCTCTGGTAACCACTACCGTACCATATGATTTCACTTGTACGTGGAATATTTAAAATAAATAAATAAATGAACAAACCAAACCAAGCGAAAACACACACATAAATATGAAGAACGGAGTAGTGGTTACCACATTTTTTTTAATAAAGGAAAAATTTAAGCTCCTTTCTAAGTAAGATGATTTAATAGTAAACCTTTTTTTTCTGTCTTTATAGGTTCATTTTCTTCAGTGATTTTTTTTTTTTTGGTACTTTTAATTCCTTCCAATTCCAGCATTGTTTTTGGTATTTATCTATGTATATATTTATAAATTGATTTGCTTACATCCTTACTCTGTTCCAAAATTAAGAGGACTTTCATAGTATAAGCCAATCTTTTCAATTAACTTGTCCTCTCTGAATTCTAAGACTGAAAGCATGTGTAGACCATGAAAGACTGAGGGTTTTTTTGTTTTTGTTTTTTTTTTTTTTTCTTTTTTTTAAGTGATGAGCTCTCAGGCATCCGGCTAACAAATGATGAGTCGTATATAAGTGTTTTTCTAACAAAGATTTTTCATAACTCCTAAAGTTTCTGGACAGAATTATCATCCCTCAGATATAAGGACTTAAGACTCCATAAAGCAGTCACTCTCAAAACATCCCCTGGTAACTGTTAGCAGTGAAAATTATCTATAAGCCCATACCTGCTGAGTTAGTAACTGTGAGTGGGTGGGGGACAGCCTTCAGCTTTGAAGCAAGCCCTCCAGGTGAATCTGAAATATAAAGATTTATGACATCTTCTTTTGGAGTGGGGGGAGCTTACAAGAGGTTTTTTGTTTGCTTGCTTTGTTTTTCTGCAGTGTACTTCAGAAAAATGGGTTTTTTGAAAAATCTATCCATTGATCAATCCTTTGGTTATTTTTACTTACATTTGTACTCATTTAGGCATATTAGCTCAAATCATGGCTCTTGTGGGCTTTTTAAAAGTTTTAAAGTTTAGTTAATGTACTATATTGTATAAACTACAGGTGTACAATATAGTGATTCACAATTTTACAGGTTATACTCCATTTATAGTTACTATAAAATATTAGTTATATTCCCAGTATTATGCAGTATATCCTGTAGCTTATTTTATACCTAGTAGTTTGTACCTCTTCATCCCCTACCCCTATCTTGCCCCTCCCCCTTCCCTCTCCCTGCTGGTAACCACTAGTTTTTTCTCTATATGTGTGAGTCTGCTTTTTTTTTTCTTTTTGCTATATTTACTAGTTTGTTGTATTTTTTAGATTCTACATATAAGTGGTATCATACAGTGTTTCTTGTGGGCTTTTTTTTTTTTTTTTTAATAATTCTGGCATTTTTCTGTGGTTTCCTAAGGAGGGAAAGGAGGAGACTGTCTCACTGTTGTCCTGTAGGACAATTTCCTTTAAGGTTTTAGGTTATACCAAAAAACAACTAACTGGAATTTTTATTTCATTCTTTTATTTAAAAATGTATTGTCATCAGAGAAAAATGTTCAGTTCTAGAAATGCAAATTATTTAAAAATGAAGACAGCTCTTGGTAATTTTAAAGAACCAAAGGGAAAAGGCTTCAGATGAAGCATTTGTCACCACCCTATTAGGGCTCCAAGTCTTCTAGTGTTTCACTCTCAGCCTGGTAGGCTTCAGGCTGCCAGGGCACTGGTGATAAGCTTTGGCTCCTGAATTTAGGATTTCAGCTACAATTTAGCAGACCTCAGGCGATCGTGGTTATCCTGACTTCCATAATTTGCTTTCTACTATTTTTTTTAAGAGCAACACACTACCATCTGCGACAAATTCTTTCACTCTAACTCCACAGTGAGACAACATATTTTCGGTTTGAGGGAGGATGGATATGTGAAATTGAAGTATTGTGACTATTAATGTTCCCATGGCAATAAGCTGCTGTTTGTTTCATTATTTAAATTGATTCCTGTTGATATTTTGACTTCCTCTTTTGTCACTAGGATTTTGTAATTTAAATCATAAAGTGAATATTCTGAAAAAGAGATAGCTTACTGTCATATTGAAAGGCAAGTCTCCATGACTTTCTACTTTATATTTGGCACAGGGACAGTAATTTGTGACGGGCATTCCAGATGAATACTGAGATATGAACACATCAGGAAAAAAAATTCATGTCAAAGTTTACATAAAAATATTCAATGTGTTTGGATATTTCCCTAAACTTGATCCAGGTTGTAGGGATATAACTAAACAGGATGGCAAATATCTGTCTTAATTCTATCTAGTGATCTCACTTCTAAAATGCTGGTGAAAAAGAATCTGTTAGAGGCATACTTCTAGTGATAGTATCTTCAACTTGGTTTTAAAAAAAATCCCTGTTACTTCTTGCCTTCAAAACAAATTATCCTGAACCAAGTCTCGTTGATATAACTATGCAGCTTGTAGGGTTAAATCATAATCCTTTAAATATGGAATGCTCATAGGACCTCTGCCACCTGGCAAAGAACAGCATTTTCATGGTTTTACATTTACTTACTTTAAGTTGGAACTTAGGTGTCCATAGAGCTCATCAGCTTGCAACAAAATAAAATTACATGTCCTTTAATATCCGACTTATAAAGACTCCAAATTCACATCTTCCTAGATTAGTGTAAGGTAGAGTTTCCCTGCTCCATCATCATCTTGCATGGTATGTCCCAGCATGCCCAGTACTTATCCATGTCCAAGAAGTTAGTCCTGATTATTTTACCTTCCTGACAAAATCAGTACTCAAATACACTACCACATGGCTGAAGGACCACATAATCTGTACTGGGATACTGGATGCTTCATAAAATGTCACCACCTGCTGCAGTATAAAGACCACACCTAGACAGTTCAGTTAATTTGCCCTTTTCCATCTGTGCTGCTGCCATAGGTACTAGGGGGCAGAGTTGAGTATCCCTAATACCCGCTGTCACAGAATTACTGCAAGCCACCACAGCCACTAGTGTAGGTCTCTGCTGACTGCTTCAGGTTTAATGGCAATCCATCCTCAAAGAGCCGCTTCCAGCTCTGTCATGCCCAGTCTCTGCTGGACAGGTCACTTGCCTGTCCCGGGTATTAGAACTCTTACCATTCACCCAGCTCCCTAAAGCTCCTCTAGAGTGCTTGAATTGGGTAGGGTTAAAACCAGGTCAGTTATATTCTTATTCTTAGACCCAGCACTTCCTTCTCATTTCCTAAGCCCTAGTTTTACCCTTGGGTCACTCGTCCACATTTCCCTTATTTTGAGGACCCCTGTTTTCCTTCCTGTCATTTAGTGTTACCTGGGGATACCCTCGTACATCAGATGGATTCAAACAATATTGATTTTCAAATGGAAAGGCAGTGGGTGGGGACCCTTTCAATTCTAGCCTCTCAGGATTTATTTTAGTCTATGTCGGTAGAGAGACTCTTATAGATTCCTAGGAGAGGGATATTGAATAATTTACATGCTCGCCAGCAAAGGCAAGTAAGCATTTGCCTTTGTTCAACCAAACTACCTCTTGTTATAGTTGCACTTTCTCCACTGACTGTAAGTGAACTTAACTGTGTGCTTGCCTTATATAACTAAAAGACAGTGTTCACAGAACTAATGGAGGGTGTATACCGGTGATACGGAGTCCTCCCCTCCATCCAATTATCCACTTTCATTCTTCAACAGTTGTAGTACCTAGCCTGCCCTGGGTGGTCTTTCACACAGTGCAGTGATCCAGCAGAGCATCTGAACACTAACCACATACCTACTGAAGAGAGTGTTATTGGTCAGTAATTTTTAAAGCCATGACTTTCTCCCCACATGGGAGAATATCGGACATTAGTCTGGAAATAGCTAGTTGCTCGTCACTTATTTTTGCTGTAAAAATCATAAAATTTGGTAAGAGTTAAGGTTTTTGGAATATGAGGACAAGGATCTGGCTCAATCATTTCTGAAATGCATTGGCTTGTCCACTCTTACCCAAGTCAGATAAATTCTTTAAGTCTTGGTTTCCTCTTCACATCAGTTATCAGTTGTTGCAAGTGTGGAATGAGAGATTAATATTAAATTTTGAGCATGTGCCTGGCACAAGTAGGCTCTCAGATGATTATCATATTAAAGAATTTCACTTCTTTGTGTATTTTAACATCATCCTTGGCCATGCTTTACTAAGATTTAGAGAGCAGCAAAGATACATCACGTAGGAGTTAAAAAGGTTTTGAACTACGAGATAATCAAAATTATCTCTTCAGAATAGGGTTCCATTACTCTTCTACCAGAACTTTATTTTAAAATGTTCCTTATGTCTCTCCTTGTCATGAGTCACAGTAGACCAGCTTTCCTCCTCCTCTATATCTCTTTCCATTTTTAATGTTTCCATTATGATTTCCAGCTTTCAGGACTCAGCAGAAAAAGGGCCACTACTTTTTCAAACCTTGCTTCTTGTCATGAGTACCATTACCAGGAATGAAACATTTTCAATATGACACTGAAAAGCAAGATAAATAACATGTATGGTTATAAACTGTGGCACTAAAGATGTTCCAAAATGTCCACTGCTCACTATTTCCATAATTTTTCTGTCAACAACTCTATTCGAGGATTATTTTTATGGGTTATTGTCTATACTCAGGGATAGATAAGGCTACACACATTCATCTGAGATGAACAGAACTATAAATAATATATAATTTTAAATGTAAAATGATAAAGATCCCAGAAAAGCAGCTTCTCCTTTTCTATAAACTCAGCAGATAACATGAATTGGTAATGCTTAGAAGTATGAGAGACGATGAGCATGCTACAATGTACCTGCTATCAGTAGAGATGCTGTTGTTAAGCCATTTTAGAATAACACAGCAGACGGTTTCATGGAGTGCTGTGGTAACGGCCACGGGAATTTAGTAAAGTCCTCTGAGAGTAATGTGGTTTCAGTATGCCCAGGGCTAATGACGTATCAGGGGTCTCTCCACAGTAATTATGTATGGTAACCTAGGCATGGGTCTTGTGATCAGTAAAGGAATAATCTTCCCAGTTGCTAAATTCAGTGAATAAGCATCTTAATCCACTTAAATCTTTTTGGATCTAATTGATTCTAAATCATGGGAGTCCCTTGCCTTGCCAGGCACAAAGAGGCGTTGGCACTCTGTTGAGTTTGAAAAATGCCAATTATAGGCTGCTAACACTTGCAGAATACAAGGCTTCTTTGGGAAGGACTTTGATTGCATTAATAGTGACATAATAATAAGCACAAGAAAGCTCTGAAGACCCTAGAAGCCATAAATGAGGAAATTAGGGAAACAAAATTGTAATAAATACAATTTCTAAAATTCCCTTTGGGAATTCATATCTATGAATTGCCTATCACCTGTAATTTGAGTATGGAAACTGATAAGACACAGACCTTTTAAACTGTTACTAAATTCTAGAGTATTATTTTTCTATATAGATATATGTTCCTACATTTTCTCCAAATCAGATCTGTGCTCTGAAAAGAAAAATGGCATTTTTAAAAGGCTGATATTATTAAATGTAGCATTTCCAGGAATCATTCAGAATGTACATTGTATTGACATTAATGAAGACAAGCAAATTTGCTTGAAATATTGGGTTGGCCAACAAGTTCGTTTGGGTTTTCCCATAAGATCTTATGGAACAAAGGATTAATCTCTAAAATATATGAATAGTTAATGCAGCTCAATATCAAAAAAACAAACAACCCAATTAAAAAATGGGCAGAAGACCTAAACAGGCATTTCTCCAAAGAAGATATACGGAAGGCCAAGAGGCACATGAAAAACTGCTCAACATCACTCATTATTAGAGAAATCCAAATCAAAACTACACTGAAGTATCACCTCACACCAGTGAGAATGGGCATCATCAGAAAATCGACAAACAGTAAATGCTGGAGAGGGTGTGGAGAAAAAGGAACCCTTTTGCACTGTTGGTGGGAATGTAAATTGATACAGCCACTATGGAGAACAGTATGGAAGTTCCTTGAAAAACTAAAATTAGAGTTACCGTATGACCCAGCAATCCCACTAGTGGGCATATACCCAGAGAACACCATCATTCAAAAAGACACATGCACTCCAATGTTCATTGCAGCACTATTTACAATAGCCAGGACATGGAAGCAACCTAAATGTCCATCAACAGATGAATGGATAAAGAAGATGTGGTACATATATACAATGGAATATTACTCAGCTGTAATGAAGGAATGAAGCTGGGGACATTTGTAGAGACATGGGTGGACCTAGAGACTGTCATACAGAGTGAAGTAAGTCAGAAAGAAAAACATCATATATTAACACATATATGCAGAATATAGAAAAATGGTACAGATCAACTGGTTTGCAAGACAGAAATAGAGACACAGATGTAGAGAACAAACGTATGGACACCAAGTGGGGAAAGCGGGGAGGGTTGGGGGGAATGAATTGGGAGATTGGGATTGCCATATATTATATAGACATAACTAATAAGAAAAAAAAAAACAAGTTGTACACTTTCAATATATGCAGTTTATTGTATGTTAAGAAAAAAAAAAGATCTTATGGAAAAATCCAAATGAATTTTTTGGCCAACCCAATAGTAAGGAAAACATTGTTTTTATGTCACAAAAAATGAGATCATCATAGATATCAGTGTGCATATATTCAGAATTCCATGACCTTTCGTCAACTTTACCCACAAATGTATATTACCAGTGCTGATCTGAAATAGAGTGTTAGATATTTCCCCAGTAAAGACGAGTTTATTGAGGATCAGCAGAGAATTACAATCTGTGGTCTGTACCCATGGTGAGTCACTTGTAAGTTCCCACAAAGCAAGGGAAGAAGGACACTTTTACAGAGAAGACAAGGAAGCTGGGAGGGCTAGAGTCCATGGCTTTTCATTGGCTGAGTCCTTACCAGGGAAAGAAGCGGCCGTTCTTCTTCCTGTTGGGCTCTGCTATTGTCAAAGGGTGTGAGAGCTCCCCCTTCTGGTCTCTGAATTCTATTTAGTTGAGGATTCTGTTTGTAAATTTTTTACATCACTTTTTTTCTAGTTCTACTTCTCTTTTCTGTTAGCCCCTATTTTTCTCTTCTGAATAAGGACTGAAGTTGGTTCAGTTAAATTTAATTATTCAGTGAAAAGTTTCTTAAAGTTGTTTACTAAAATCTATACAAAGTGCGTAATTTAAAAATGTAACTCGCCAATTAAGTGTTATACGTTGTTAAATGATTTATTTCACATTTCTTTCACAGTATGTATGATGTTTCACATTATTTCACATGAGAGAGAAGATTCAAAACCTGTTCTGATGTTGCTCTATGGATGACTGTGACATTTCTCAGATCAGCCTCTAAGGGGGCTAGCTGAGAAACCTAGTTGCCTGGATGCTCTCTTGGCAGACATATAGAATAGAGGATTCACTTACTGGCAGGATGGTTGGAAGAAATGATATTTAGTATTTCTTCCAACCACAGATCTTCTGATTCCTAGATTTCTGGACTTTATGGTGGCTTTTTACAAGTATTGAAAGTTTTCTTCAGTGAAACAGACAATAGACTGTAAATATTTTAATGAAGACTTGTCTAGTAATCATTCCTCATTGATAATATTATTTTTATAATTTTTGAATATACTAATGTCAGTATGGGTGATGCTTCAAGAAGTCATCTTATCCATGGAATAGCCATTTCATTCAAACTAAGAAACTCTGATTTTTGCTATTATCATCGGGTGAAAATTAAAGCAACACTCAAAAATTGATTATATATCATATTCCAGGCGCACACTTTACTATATACAAGATATACAACATCTAAAGTACCATTTTCAACTTTAAGGGGCTCACACAACAAGTAAACAGTAATGCTGTGTACCATAACAGAGAAACATAAGAAGAAGAAACATCCATATTTGTCTCAGGGAGTTAGCAAAGACACTGTACAGAAGGTAAAATTTGGGCTGGAACTACGAAAATGCATGGTATTTTGGCCAGTAAAAAAGAATTTAAGAAAGGAATCAGAATATGCAGAGGCAAAGAGGTAAGAAAGAACTTATCACATTCATGTTAGAAGGGCTTCTGAATGAAAGTAGCGGGAGTTCTGCTGGCACTTTTTTCTTCCTTCCTCCTTCCTCTCTTCTTATCATCCCTTCAGTAATCTTGGGTCTCCATTGTATATTTAGTTCCTCCCAATTGTTCTTGTTCTTCAGGGTACTGACAGATTTCTACCATAACTATCCCTACCACTAACATCACCACTAGCAACTCCAGATGAGTTTACTTGATTTTCACAATCAAAATCCGCAAGCATTTATTTATTGAGCAGAAGCATTTTGAAATAGAGTATCATATGTTTTCAGGAAGGCAGTCTCTTTAGTTTCCTAACATGGTAAATTACTTCTTATAACTAAAAACCTGATAGGCAAGAAATTTGGGGGAGGGGGAGCTTTGAAAAGTACATTTCTGCGTTATGGTGGACTCAAATGTTCAGTTCCCACAGGTCCAGGAAAGACTAGATGACTAGGTAACAGCTCAGAAGCCTTTATAACTGTAAACTGCAAATAGCCTTTATAATGTCCTCCTATGTGGAGATGTATATTTGATGTATATAAGAGGAGCATCGTGGAAATGAAACCCAAAATCTTTTACCTTCTAAAACAACAGGTATGGACGTTAACTGCTCATGCATAAAATAGATGTTTTAGGAATTTTAATATGACCAAGTGTTATTTAAATCCAAGCAGCTGATGGTGATTAAAGAAAAGTCTACCATGACTCAGCACTTTTATTGATCAATATAATACCTGCCTTTTAATTAACATGCGGAGGTGCCAGATCCCTCTAATGCTTAGCCATGGAGCCATGGCATACATATTCTTTGTTATTATTGTAACTTTCATTTACTCCACATCTACTGAGTGTCAGGAGTTTTACATAGACCATGCTTATCGTTATAAATACTTACATGAGTTCTGTTACCACAGTGAGGAAATGGATACACCCTAATCTTAAGTAACCAGCTCAGAGTCACAGGATTAATAAGTACTGATTATGATGATAAATACTGGAACAAGTCATTGTTTTCTGAGGATATTTGTGAAAATGAAACACCCGTGGTTCTGACATTGTTCAGATAGTTTTGTCTAGTTCCAGGGGACTCGATGGCCACGTGAGTCCTCTGATACCAGGAATGCCCTCAGATCTCACCCGAAGGTCAAGTCCATGTCCTGATGCATATGAACCTTTATGAGAAGTACTTTTTAAATTCTTTTAATTCTTGTTTTGTTCATCTTTGGGTAGCAGTTTATATTTTAAATATATTAGTGAATATATTATATATGTTAACGTATGAATTTGTCAAAGAAACAAAACTCAACCAAGTAAATTTGAGGATCTAATGGGCTTTGTAAGATGATTCATGAGTCAGGCAGGACCCCATTTATTAACTAGAAGAGTGCTCAGAGGAGCAGTGCAAAATGGAAAGCTTTTATAGAAAGGACGGTGAGGTGAGGAAGTCATCTGAGCAAAAGAAAAGGAAGGGTTATTTTGGACCAGAACATCTTCTGGAGGGAGAGGAAGTGAGAAGTTTTTTGTTTTGTTTTGTTTTTAATCGTGCAGAGTGCCTTTTCTTCCTCTAAAGGATGGAGAGGGTCCAAGTGACAAATTACTTCATTGGTGCTGACCAGGAAATTCCAGTCTGGTTGATTAAGATTATATTTCTAGAAAAGGTAGAAACTGCAATTAGGTATTAAATTTAGGTTTGGTGTCATGGATTTTAACGCCAGTGACACCATTTTGGGTTTGTGGTTTTTCCCTTTAACACACACAGTTCTGTACATACATATATGTGTATATATGTGTCAAACTTTTGCTGCTAAATTTAATCTAATATTTGTCATTAAATAGAAAATAAAAATCAATAATTCATGTTTTGTTGTAAAATGTCTAACATAGGGGCTCTAGATGAATTTTTTTTTCTGAGAAATTCAGTACATAGCTTAGTTAATATGAATAAGATTATTCCTCTGATAGCAAATTATATACTGAGTAGGAGAAAAGGCAAACGGGTTGGGTCTGCCCATGCTTATTTTAAACCATCCAGTAGATATTTTAAAAATTCACTAATAAAAGTAAGCTGTAAAATGTTCTGGTTAAATAAAGGTAAAGGAATATATAGTTTCTTGAACACCCCGGTTGTGTCAGGATATGTAAAGTAATTAATATGCTTTTGTTTAAATTATTGTTGATCAGTTTATTTCTTATTCCACACGGAGCTATTTCAGGAAACCTCTGGGGAAGAGTGGTAGGTGAGTGAATGGGATTGGATGTTGTTAATAGTTGTTTAACAGTTTGAAGTTTTGATGAGCTCAGGTTGAAATATTTATATTTACCAGAGAAGAAACCATTAATCCATCCTGTACAAATAGCTTACAATCAATAGCCGTGTGTATCCTGTGGTCATCACTGATGGAAGTGGAAAGCTTTTAATATACATAAAGGTTGACAATTACAATTGAATTTCTTGCTCTTTATTACCATATCCATAGGAAAATATCCTCTTAAAGCTATGTAAGTTACTGCATTTTGAAATTATTTACTAAAATATGCTACATTTCTGTATTTTAAAAATGAATGCGTCAGAGAACGTTACTTAAGATGAGCATTTCTTGGAAATTTTGTATTAATCTTTAACAAATTTAACAAGTTTATTGAAATTAAATATAAATATTCTTTCTAAATTTAATAATAAAGTGCCAGATTTATCATTTCAACATATAAAATATGAAGCATGGTAGAAAACCTTTTTATAACTTTAAATGAAAACTATAAGCAACTAGTTCTCCGTAACATTAGTTATACACCATTGAGTTACTTGATAGAGGATTCATCAGATCCCATAAGCACAATTTCTGTATACCTAAGAAGAATATTTAGCTGCTAAAGGTAAGCCAAGTTTACACAAGATCTAAATATAATCAAATCTAGTATTTAGTAAACAGATATAAAAGTTCAAAGCTGAAATGTCTTATGAATAATAATTTTTTAAGCTCTTTATTGGAATATAATTGCTTTACACTGTTGTGCCAGTTTCTGCTGTACAACAAAGTGAATCAGCTGTATTTATACATATATCCCCATATCCCCTCCCTCCCACGACTCCTTCCTACCCTCCCTATCTCACCCCTCTAAGTCATCACCCATCATCGAGTTGATCTCCCTGTGTTATGCAGCAGCTTCCCACTAGCTATCTGTTTTACATTTGGTGGTGTATATATGTTAATGCTACTCTCTCACTTCGTTCCAGCTTTCCCTTCACCCCCTCCCCCACCCTGTGTCCTTAAGTCTATTCTCTGCATCTGCATCTTTATTCTTGCCCTCTCACTGGGTTCCTTAGTACATTTTTTGGGATTCCACATATATGTTAGCATACAGTATTTGTTTTTCTCTTTCTGGCTTAGTTCATTCTATATGACAGACTCTAGGTTCATCCACCTCACTGCAAATAACTCAATTTCATTCCTTTTTATGGCTGAGTAATATTCCATTGTATATATGTTCCATATCTTCTTTATCCATTCAACTGTTGATGGGCATTTAGGTTGCTTCCATGTCCTGGCTATTGTAAATAGTGCTGCAATGAACATTGTGGTGCATACATCTTTTTGAATTACGGTTTTCTTAGGGTATATGTCCAAGAGTAGGATTGCTGGGTCATATGGTAGTTCTATTTTTAGTTTTTTAAGGAACCTCCATGCTGTTTTCCATAGTGGCTGTACCAATTTACATTCCCACCAGCAGTGAAAAATTATTGACCGGAGTCTCTGTTATTCCCCACACAGTAAACACTGGAATGAAAAACGAAGGCTTGTTTTGCTTTAGAAAGAGGTTCAGACCCAATTATTTAACCTCAGCACTCTCTTGCCTACTTTAGCAAAATATACCTACATTCTTTGCTTAAATGTTTTCACCCATGTTTTGGTCATGGCTGAACATTAGGGTTATCTGTTACCTATTTTGTTTGCACATTTAAAGTCACTTATGGTAGGATGGTGGACAAGTGATTCCCGAGCCGAAACCTTATAACAAGGAAAGAACCACACTTGAGTTTTTCATTCAAATTGCAAAGGATCTAACATATGGTATAGTTGAACCCATTATACCAACACATCATTTTATTTGAAGAGTCGAAATATTACAGACTATTACAGAATAGTAATACCTTTTGACTTGGAAAATGGATGAGATGAGAGAAACTGAGAAAATGTACCCTTCATGTTATATTTTAGCTTTGAAGTTTGACTTTTTTTTATGGAAAGAAGAAATGTATTAAATCTAGAAGAATCAGAAGTTTACTTATATACTAATTTAATTTATAGAAAGTAAGAGTGGAAAAGGAATTTAAGAGCCCACAAATCCAAACCATTAATTTTAGATGAATTACTGGAAGCTGAGAAAGGGTAAATCATATTGCTGAAATTGTACAGATCTTGTAAAATACTCAAGCCTAGAATTTGTTCTCTCGTAGTTTTTCTATCATTCTAGGCTATATGAAGTTATAAGTCACACAAAGAGCATTGTCTAAATTAAAAGTATGTTTTGGCTAACTTATTAATTTGCAATAATAGCATGTCTGTCTCTGAGATCCAGTTGTCATTCTAATGAATAATGAAATTATAACTTTATCTTATAGATGTTCTGTTATTGGGGTCTTTAATTTTCTATACCTGCTAATTCTTTATTTTATTAAGACTTCCAACTATCATCTGACAGCTTACTGTAGCATATTTATTTAAATAATTCATTATTACTTCTAACTCCCCTCTTTACATATCTTGGTTTTCAATCAAGAACCTTAAACTAGACATCAAGAGTTTAGAGTTTTCCGTCTGCTACTTAATGTATGACCTCAGGCAAAAGAACACTTTTCAGAGTCTTTGTTGTTTCAGTTGTGAATTGATTGAGCTGAACAGTGTGATTCTATAGACTCAGTCTGGTCACAGTAATTGACACGATATTTTGGCATTTTTTTTGGACCCGTTTAATGATATGCTGCAACCTTCCTTGATCCATATACCTTATCCCAGAATGTTGATCAAGTGACATTTCTTATATCTGACTTTCTCTCTTTTGTTACTTGTAGTTCTTTCCTCTCTTCTCAGCACTTACCTTTGATCCCTTTTCTCACTTTTATTCTCACTCTTGGTATTGACAATCTCAAACAATAGTGGAAGAGGTCAAACTACTTAAGTAACTTCTTTTGGATTCATTTGTCAGATTTAAAATACCTGCACTTCGTAGAAACTTTAAGTTCTTCCAGATTGTTAGGGCTTGGTGAAAAGACGTATTCTCAACATGTTCATTACAGAAGCATGCAACCAATTAAACACTGAAATGAGATCAAACCACTAAGCCAAATGGAGAAAAATGCATTGAAAGGCACATATCTGTTTCACTAGGGTTAGCATTGAAATATGTGGTTTTTCACTTCTATAGATAATTTTTGTTGTGATTTTTATTATTTGTGCACCTGCATTGGAAATGTCTTGAATTCCACCTCTGCTTATAATGGTTTTGCTGACATGTCACTTATGATAAGACTTTTAAATCTCATAGGACAACTAATTTATACTCTTTCTGAAACTGTGATTATAAAGTTAACATTTGAAATACGTTTAAATGTTTTAAAATACAAGGTGGGCTATAGATTCTTTTATGTTATATCTACAATTTACAAAAACACCAAATGTATCTCCCTAAGTTATATTTCTTAGAATTGATGACAAAGTATTATTGTCTCTTGGAAGACGTTATGAACCTACAGTGCAATTAGAACATAGACACACATTCTCACGGAATAAGTACATTCATTAGGAAATTAACTGAAAGCTGAAAGTATCTGTTCTACCAAGTATACCAAAATCTCTACTGAAATCAGAGATGGTGTTAGTGAGGACCTATGGCCTTGACTCCTAGATTCTCTGAGCACACCTCTCGCAATTATTTTGACCAGAAATATTCAGGATCCCAGGCCTTGGAAGATAGAGGTGATGCTAGCAGTGAATTAGCAGCAAAAGAGAGGCTTTGTGTCAAAAGGTGGAACGCACTGACCTGAGGGTATTGGTTACACCACAATGTTTGGGACTGAATTCTCCGAACAAATCCCTCCAACAAAGACTAAATTTGTTTTCTTATTTCTGACCTAAAGTCTTTTGATATAAGACTTTCAGATTTCCTTTCATGAAAGTTTGAACAGTTGATTCTCCTTTTCATCAACTTATTAAAAGAGATTTTAATACATAGACCCAAGACAAGTGGAGATACTCAAGTGATAACAGAAGGAGGGCACAAGAACCCACCCACCCTCCCTGTGCAATGCTCCATTAGTTCACAGCAATGGCTCCAGAGCGCCTCTGCAGAGTCTGAGAACACTGAGAAGCCCTAATTTTGAACAACATCTTAGACTAACAATCACAGACAGATAAAACTATATTTGGGTTGAAAAATATGTGGAGAAGAAAATGCCACAAGCTCCCTTTAGAAATCCATTTTGATAGAATTAAAGGCGTAGCGAGAAGATGCCCTGCTCACACAACCATGCTTCTGTCGCTTTGTGCACACATGCATCCAATGTGGGTACGCTTCTGGGCTGCCCTGGAACATTTATACATCCACTCCCACCATGGAAATTTAGAAAATTGTTTTCATGTTTTAAAAGTAGGGAATCACAGATTAGCCAGTTTCCAAAGACCGCATCGACTACATTAATGTATGTGAAACCAAATGTGAGCAGGAAGCTAGAAGCAAATAGGAAGGAACATGAACCACTATGGAGTTAATAAGGTATCAGGCATGTTTCGTTATTGGAGTTTCATTTATATGCCCAATAGAGCCTATTCTTAATTGGCATCTCTAGCGATTAGAAAGTCGTGACATGTTCACCAAGGTCTGAAGAGACCTGCATGCAGAAAAGAGACCATTGCCTGCCTGATG
Organism: Hippopotamus amphibius kiboko; assembly: GCF_030028045.1. Taxonomy (NCBI): domain Eukaryota; kingdom Metazoa; phylum Chordata; class Mammalia; order Artiodactyla; family Hippopotamidae; genus Hippopotamus; species Hippopotamus amphibius. The sequence continues at coordinate 32,023,486 of NC_080191.1, forward strand.
AATCTATGCCTTTGAGTTTATACATTGCTTTTCTTTACTTTCAAAAGTTAAATGTTTGTGTTATGAAAAATGGAAACCAAACAAGGTAAAAATTCAGTCTCCCCTCACCCCTAGGTAATCCTAATAACCACTGTAAACCACTGTTAACCTCTAGTTTCAAACTCGTGAGCGAGAGATATAAATATAGAAAGAGGTATGCAAACAGATAATCATGCATTTTTATTTACATAAATAGGATCATTTCCCTGTGGGTTTTTTTTCTTTTTCATTCAGTGTTATGCTGTGGCCGTGCTTTCTTCCATGTAAGTACATGAACATTTGGAAATAAAAATAGAGATGCAGAGCTGAAAATTCTTTAGTAAACAGAAATAACTGTCCTTCAGTTAGTGTATCTTCAGTGAGTGTATCAGGAAAGACAGTACATGTTTTTAATTTAATCATTCCTCCCCAATGAAATGTAACCCCTGCTTGAACAATCTTAACCCAGTGGGTGGAAGCATCGTTAGTTTTCTCCAGTCATTGCCTTTGACTGTGTCTGATTTCCATTTCTCATTCTGTAAAAACTTCCCAGGCCAATCTCATAGACTCCCAAGCTCTTTCAGATGTTAATATTCCAGTTCAGTACAGTTTAAAACTTTAATCACTTTTCCAATTTATTAGTTATCCTGCCCATCAGTGTCCCTCCCTAATTCATCAGCTTGCACTGGGAAGAGGCCATGATCTGCTTTTCCATGCTTTCTCTGTCCCTGATCTCTCCCCTCCTCATCTGGGATTCTTTCTTCTCCAGTATATTGCCGACCAGAGGGGAGAAAGGGGTCAATTTTTCTTACTTAATGGATAGTGTTGAAGTTCTCCCATGTTGATTACTGAAATTTCTCCAGTTATAACCCTCTGTGTGACGGGCACCCCCATGCTGGCTCTTTGATACAGTATGTGTCATTTCCTCGAAGGATACTTCAGAATATCATCATGGCAAAATCAATATTCGCTGCATAAAATCTACTCTGGCTCAACCTCTTTTAACCTCTCTCTTCTCCCAAACCCAAGTTCATGGCACTGAAGGCCCATTTAGCGAGTCTCCTATCAAAATGTCCTATTGAAGGAGATGCTAGTCTCTTTTTTTGTGTGATTATCTCCTATCTCTACCAGAGATTCTCTTGGACCTCCCAGGAGACGTGGAAATTTGGGGAAAGCTCTGGCAGTCTCTAACTAGACCAAGGCTTGCTTTTCAGACCTTCAAGCTTCTGCTTAAATAGGCTAGAGTGGTTGGGACTGAAGTGAAGGTTGAGGGAGCAGAGGCAGATTGGCTGCCAGGCGTGTAGAAGCCCATTGCTTTTACCTTTTTTAGAATGTGAAATACTTTCTCCATGTCTGTTTCCTAGCAGTGTCAGGCAATTTAGACAATTGGAAAAGTCTCCCTCGACATCCATCACATGAGTAGAAATTAAAGAAAATCACAGAGTGATTTGTTTTGCCTTTTAAATCAGAACAGATCATTAGTAGAAAACGAGTCAAATATTCAGGACTTTTTGTTTGACACTTTGTGTTTGGTGCTCTCTGAACTCATTTCCACTAAATATTACTCCTGTGAAGTTTTGCAAAGGGAGAGGTTTCGAAGTTTTTTTCTCATGTGTTTCACAGAAACACACTCTGAATTGGAGAAGACTTATTGGGAAGTGCTGTGGGAGACACACGTACTGGGAAGGGAGGGCGGCAGGATAGGGCAGAGGGAGAAGCCACAGTGTTTTTGCACATGAAGCCTCAGCACATTCTATGAGGACTATAGAGCAGGCATAGCCCTTCAGAGTTGCACCAAATTGAGGCAATGGAAGGGCTGGGTCTTTTCTCTCCCCGCATTGGTCAGTCGGTAGCTGAATCCTGTCCCCTGGAAAGGATGTGACCTTGAATGGTACAGTTCCCTGAGGCCTGGGGTGATGCTCAGTGAGAAGCTCAACTGTGAGTCCCCAGCAGCCAGTATTCCCAGGAGCTGGGGTGAGTGCCCTTCTTTACCTAAAGAGAGAATATAGAAGGGCACCACCTCAGTGTTCGTTATAGAAAGCATATGAATTCCTTCTAACATTCCATTAGAATACGTTGCTTCTGTTTGTACATACATTAATTGAATATCCTGTCTCATGAGTACTTGGCACATAGTATGAATATTTCAATTTATATACAGAAACCTTGCCTCAGTTTCTCTAAATATAAAATGAAAATTCTTATGTGGGATATTTAATATAATAATCATATTAGTTCTTTATATAGAATGTGATTAATATAGCCCTGAAGTGATAATGTGCATCATGTATTATTTTCAGCATATTATTATTAATGAAAATTCCTAGAATTTAAATTTGGGGAAGGGCTGCATTTCTGTTTCAGATCATGAGGTAGATGCACGTACATTTGTAAGATCTTCAGCGCTTCCAGAATCAGAATGTCTGGCATCTTATACTTGTAAACTAATCAGCAAAGCTATCCAGGCTTCCCAGGCACATGGCTACAAAGTGACAGGAATTCAGAGATAAAGCTACGGATTTGTTTTTTCTAATAGGATATTACAAAAAGCAAATGAACAGATATCATTTATAGAAAGACATAGTTACAGTGTCAGAGAAGGTAGTGAAAGCATTAAAAACTGATTTCTCTCAGGAAAGCAGCACAAAAAGAAAACCTCATAAAACAGAAGAAACCCTTACAATTTTGAAAGCAATTGATACGTGTAAAATTATTCATGGATCAAAAGTTGCTAAGAGCCTAAAATCTTTTTTTTGAGTTTCTAGAGAATCAACATATTGAAGACATGACTTCAATTGTGAGCGCTTAGCATAGGAATAGAATTGGCAGAGGATTAATGTTCCAAAGTGTTGAATCTCCAAATATAAATTATACTGCACTGGCCCTTCGTTCGCTGAATGCAGTAGAGAAAAGATACTATCCTGCTGGATGCCCTTGCTTCTGTCTCCCAAAATTACACATTTAATGCAACGTCCAGTCCTTTTTGTATTCCAGTAACAAATGGAAAAGTGTGCCGATATATTACCATTAACTCTTATTTGCTTCTTCTTCAAAACAAATCTTATTTTCCTGTTAAAATAAAAACAGCTATTAGAAACTCGGAATTGATGGAGTCAACTTAAAATGTTTGTTACAAGATGGGTGAACGTTTTCCTTAAACTTTGCATCTAGGAGGCTCAGTATCAAGAGAGAAAAATCAACAGAGTTGAATTGTAATCAAGCAGTCATTAAATTTCTTATTCACTCTCATAACTATGTATATCAGTGAGAGGCAGAAATGAACATCAACTTATAGAAAGAGATGATTGGTGGATGGATAGAGTCAGTGTAATCACTGTAAATTAAGCAGACTATGATATATACACATCTGGTTCATTAATACAATAATTTTTGTAGTTAATTTTTATATACTCAGTCTGCAAAAGTCATAAGATTAGAGAAGTAATTTTTTGATATTCATGAAGAATATAAAGACAAATGAAAGTGGAAAAGAGGGATATTGATAGTTTTATAAGAATCACAAGAGAAAGTTAAGAAAAAGAAAAATTAGAAAAAAATTTCAGGTAAAACTTCCCAGTGCAAATATAACATTCTGGAAAAGTCTCTAAATGTTAGTAGCAAATATGCTATTAGAGAGAGAAATTAAAGTGCAGTAAGGTGACTTATTCAACTCAAAGTACCTTGCAGAATTTAAAGATTCAGGTGGGCTAAGAAAGCACCATTATATTTGACGTGTGCTGGCTCTGTTTTTCTATTGGTGGTCATGGAAGGTAAAGAACAGCTATGACTCATTAGTCGTGAAGATCTAAAAAAGTAAATTTTAGGAGACTTCTGCTGAGCTCTCGAGCTGGTAGAATTCAGGAACGCTGCCTGCAGCTAGAGAAGGCTGAGCCCTGGTTAGCAGTATTTCACAGCTTGTTGGAACAAGGCCCTGTGGTCCTTTCTCAGGTTTTGATTCTATTTTTCATATCAATGTATCCAATACCTATTGAGGCTTAACTACATGTAATCCTTTGGACTGAAGTCTTTATCCTGAACAGAATCTTATACAGTACAGGGAAGAATTCTCTCTCTCTCTCTTTCTTTTAATTTCACAGAGACCAGTTTAGGTACTGATTCAGTATTTCTAAAGGACTCTGCATTTTTGCTACTTAAATGGTATTAATAACAGGACAGGAGAAATGGCTAGTGCTGTGTGAAGCAGGCTGTTCTTGCTTTGAACATATGCTGTGGTCTGTGAATTCATAACCATTTGCACTTCCTCTGACTTTTCCTGGAGTGACTGAGTTAGGTTATGTTTATACGTAATTCTTTATCATCTCCTTAGGTACTATTTTTACACAAACTAAAAATAAGAGAAGAAAAATACCCAATTTTCTTAAGTAACAGTTTTCTGAAATATATGTATGTCTTCATGCTCAGAGAAATAATAGAGCATGAATTTTAACATTTAAAATATTCTTTTAAATATTTTGATCACCACTTTTCTAAGTTATTCATAATTTGTGGAACTTTAGTTGAATTCTCCAACATTCTGCTCACTATTAGAGTCAATATATTGATGAGAACTTTTCTAAATGTGTCTGATATGTAGATCCATTTCTTATAACACTAGCAAATAGGGCCTTTTACTTTTCCTGTAACTTGCTTGGCTAATGAAGTTTGCTGGTTGGATTTATTCTGATCATCCTTAAATCCTTCCATGCTGACAGTTTTAATTAAAAGAAAAAAATTCCAATCATTCCTGTAATGCCAGAAAAATGCTAAGTACAAATCATGTCTATTCAGAATTTCAATACTGTCTCCTCTGTTAAAGCCTCAGGAAATAGTTTTGAAATTTACAGAGTTTTTCAGAGATTGCATAATAAAGGTGAGCAATGCTACTTCTTATGAAAAAAGAATGCTATCCAAGACCTAAACAGATTAAAAATGTAGTAGAAATTAGTCCTAATATTTTGCTCTTTTATTCTTATTATGGGTTTAGACCCTGCCAATTTTGAAATTTTGTCAGATTTTCCATGATTTCCCTGAGCAATTCAAATAATTGTTTGTTGGTTGAGGTTTATGTCTGTCTCTGACATTTACTCAAAATCATCTTTGGAGACAGACAAATAAATTATGGGTTTTCATTTTAACAACATTTTCCTCATATGCCATCCATTATTCTTGATAATTCTTAAGGATAGCCTCTTGATAGACTTTTGAGTGCTTTTTACGTTTAGATAATATCTTAGCATTATTATTTCTCCTTCTCTGTCACTGATTTTCTATGTAAGTTTTCCCCATCCTCTTCACATTTATTTTCTTCATTTCAATTCATTTTTCTTTCACTTTCAGCTTTTCAGCTTCACTGAGAATCTGCTTACCTAATAAAAAGAAATATGTTTTCCAGACCAAATAAGAAGTTGTGCTGAGATAAAATGACAGATGATAGGGTGTAGCCCAATTAGGGGAGCAAGTAGTTTAGCCCTGAATGATCAAAGCCTGGCCCTGACATACAAAGACAAATTATTGTGCCTCATACTCAAACCCCAAGGAAAACAGATTCTAAAGCTCACGAAGTAAACAACTCTGGGGCTTACGCTGCACTGAGGGGCATTAGTGAACATTTCCCTTCTTAGGGTTTTTTTTAATTTACTATAATTATAGGTATTTAATACAGAATTATAATTAGAGATGCTTTGCTCTTTTACTTTGAGCAATGGTGGGTTATTGAGGCTATTTCTGGGCTACAGGTCCTATTTAGGCCTATGTGCCCTGAGGAGTTAGCATAGTAAAACTGCAGTGTGTCCGCCCAACCCGCAGAAGGAAGTGATAAGTCTCAGTGAACCCATTTTACAAATAGGAAAACTATGGCCCAGAGAATTTGTGACTGAAAATTATAAAAGTAGGGCATAGAAGAACACACATTTAAATCAAAATCTAATTTCAAGCCAATACTTCAGCATGTTTCATTTTGGTATTCAACTGCTGATTCCATACCCATTTTGCCCCCCAAAAATATAGGGACATATTTTATTGGCTGTTGAATTAGAGAGGTCTAGCTACTTCTTCACTGAAAGCAGTAGAAAGTTCTGAAGACTTCAAAGACAGGTGGAGAACCTCTATTGCATTTCATTGCTGATGGAGTGATTTCTGTTAGATGATTTATTTGACCCTCCCTCAAGTACAACAATATAATTAACTATGCCATTATCTTTGCCATAAAGGTTTTTATTACTTAGGAAATTATTCTGTTCTTTTTGAATCCCAGGTATTTTTGTTTTCTATGACCTCTAGTAACTGAGGGTGCTAAAATGTTATTATACATGCTGGGCAAATAAATATGTCCATTCATTTTAAGTATCTTGCCCTTTAATTTCATTGAGTTTGTCCCCTCAATCTCTTATTATGCATCAGGGTACAAGGGCAGAACAAACTCATTTTCATTCTGCCCTTTGTTATTTCGAAAAATCAAAGTCAACTCTTTATTTTCCATTTTTCTGCTGATAATTCTATATTTTTCACATTTAATTTTAAGTTTTTAATGAGTGACAGCTGGATCATCAGGTAGAGAAATTTGCAGCTATAAATTATGCCACAGTTTTTAAAATGGGCTTTAAAAACTATGACCAGATCTTTAGAAAAAAAAAAGTGACCAGCTCTGATATGCTGCATTTTCACTGTAGGATTTGTGGAGGATCCCTCTGCCCTTGAATTGAAATCTGGGTTAATTGAGGCAAAGCTGAACTTGCTCTTTTGCAGAATGTGTGGAAGGCTACTGCTCTTTTAATTGCTAAAATCATCAATACTGTCTTGACATTTGGATATATTCCCATTTTATTTAAAGTGTCAGCTGTTTGCTCTCATATTTAGTTGCCTCTTGCACTATCAGGGTTTTGATTTAAACTTTTATCCAAAATGGCATTTATCTCTCATGTTATAAGTAATACATTCTTATGATTGCTGCCTAGTTCCGCACAACCAAGAGCCCAATTCAAATGATGGAATTTTTAAAATGTTTCTTCTTTGGAAGTTCTCTGAAATAAAAAGAGATAAAAAGCAGTTGAGTAATGATATTCTGCAATCTTCCAAGCATTCCTAAAGAGAAGATTTACTCTAAATCAAGAGCGCTTTTTCCTTTATTTCTCAAAACGTTGCCACATATGAAAATCATTCATTCCTTTGCCTACCTCCCCCAGTAGACTGAGATCTTTGAAGGCAAACTGCTTATTATTTACTGCTCTATCTGCAGCTCCCAGCCCAATTTATGGGCTCAATAAATGTTTGTTATGAGAATAAATATTTAGCTAGAATGGTGAGAATGTAGCAAAAGTAGTTGACTATTTTGATTTAAAACATTTCATCCATGATATTCAGTGAATACCCTGAGGTACAATGACTGCCTTATCCATTGTTTGAAGTGGTGAACTTGATCGGGCTGTGATACCTTTTAGGGTGCTTATGGGTTCTCAAACAGCTAATAGTTTCAACTATAAACCAGAACTGCTTTGTACAGAGGATGATAAATGAGGACATTAAAGGCAGCTTTAGCTAGGAAGTAGAAATGTGTTGTCTCACTGAATTTTGAGGTGACCTGAGTGAGTCTTTGCACTGACAGCAAGGCAAAATTAGGGCCCTAAGTTTTCCCAGAGCCCACTGAGCTAACTTCGATCGCCCTAATCTGAATAGCACACTAATTACTAAATACTCTGTAGCTATCCAGTGTTTCTGTGCCTGGTGTGGACAGTGAGCCACGTGGGAGCAGGCAGTGTATGTAGTTTTGACTCAAAGTTAGCATCTCCCAGAATGCCCAAAGCCAGTGGTCAGTAATTCAATATTTCTTTGGTACTTAATGAACTACAGAATGGTTGGAATACATATTTTCACTGAAATCATCCAAACCATGTCAGTCTTGCTTTCCTTTTGTCACTTTTTTCATATCTTTTTTCACTGACTACTTTAAATTTTTTTATGACCTTTTGACTCTTTTCCTAAGAAACTCATAAAAGACAGAATGTCTGGCCAAAATGACACAGTAGGAAGACTCTGAGTTCACCTTCTCTCCCAGGCACAGCAAAATTACAACTATTGACAGAGCAACTCTCGATGAGAATGACCTGAAGATGAACAGAGAAGATTTTCCACAATGAAAGCTATAAGAAAGGACTGCAATGACATGGGTATTCACGGCCAGAGATATGATATGATAAAGACTCCCAGGTGGGCAACCCACAAACAGGAGGGTAATTACAATTGCAGAGGTTCTCCTCGAGGAGTGAGGGGTCTGAGTCCCACATTGAGCCTCCCCAGCCCAGGGGTCATGCAACAGAAAAATAAGCTTTCTAGAACATCTGGCTTTGAGGGTCAGCAGGGCTTCTGTATGGGAGAGCTGGAATGCTGTCAGAAATGGAAACTCCTCTATTAAAGCTGTGTGCAAAATATCACACACTCTGAGTCCCAGTGCAGAGGCAATAATTTGAAAGAAGCCTGGGTCAGACCCACTTGCTGACCTTGGAGAGCCTCCCAGAGAGGCAGGAGGCAATTGGGACTCCCTCTGGAAGCATAGATGCTGGCAGCAGATATTTCTGGGAGCTTATTCTACTGTAAGGACACTGGCCCTGACAATTACCATTTTGGAGTCTTCCCTCTAGCCTTTTAGTGCCAGGGGATTACCTGCCCACCAGCTGGCCAATACCAGTCCCAGGACCCCTCAGGCCATGAGGTCAGCCATGTACGCATCCAGCCTCACCCACCAGCAGGCTGTCAGCCACCACCCAAGGCAGGGCCTGGCAGCCAACCAGAATGGGGGCCAGTCCTGCCTAACAATGTACCCACAGTAGTCAGGCCATCAGTAACAGAAGGTCTCATGAAGCCCACGTAGGGGGTACCACTAGAGCGTACAGCTCTGGTGGCTAGAGGTGAGTGTGCTCCTGGGTCCCCTAGGATGTCTTCTACATGAGGCTGTTTCTCCAAGATCAGGAAATGTAACCAACCTACCTAATACATAGAAATCAACACAGGGAATTAGACAAAATGAGAAAATGGGAATATGTTCTGAATGAAGGAACAAGACAAAACCTTAGAAAAAGAACTAAGCAAAGTGAAGGTAAGCAGTCTACAGGATAAAGAGTTCCGTGTAATGATCATAATCATAAAGATGATCAAAGAAATCAGGAGAAGAATGGATGAACACAGTGAAATTTTAACAAAGAGAAAATGTATAGTTAACCAAGCTGAAGAATACAATAACTGAGATAAAAAATACACTAGAAGGAATAAATAGTAGATTAGATGATACAGAGGAATGGATCAGTGAATTAGAAGACAGAGTAGTGGAAATCAGTGACTTCATCTGAATTAGATATTTTGTCCTGTGAAAGACCCTGCTGAAAGTATGAAAAGACAATATCCACTCTGAAAGTAGTTGGCAGGTTTTTCAAAGAACAAAATAGCTAATTTGGATGAAGTCCAATTTATTCTTTTTATTTGTTTGTTTTATACATCATGCTTTTGGTGTCATCTAAGAACTCTTTACCAAGTCCTTGTTCCCAAAGATTTTTCTCCTCTACCAGCTTCTAAAAGTTTTATAGTTTTATGTTTTACATTTAAGTCTATGATACATTTTGAATATATTTGTGTAATGTGTGGGAATTAGGTCCAGGTTTATTTTTTGCCTATGGATATTCGGCTGCTCTCATAACATTTATTGAAAAGACTCTCCTTCACCAACTTAATTGATTTTGTCAAAAATCAGTTGGACACATTTGTGTGGGGCTTTTTTGAGTTTATTATTATGATCCATTAATCTACCTATTTCTCTCTGCCAATACTACACTGTCGTGATTACTGTAACTATTTTATCAATACAGTCATTCCTCTCACTTCATTCTTCTTTTTCAAGATTGCTTTGGTTATTTTCATTTCTTTACCTTTCCATATAAATTTTATAATCTTGTCTATATCTGCAAAAAAGATATTGTTAGAATTTGGTTAGTGATTATTTTAATTGTATTTTAGACCTGTAACGAGGATAATTTGGCATCTTCACTGTATTGAGTCTTCCAATTCGTGAATATGGTATGTCTCTCCATTCATTTAGGTCATCTTTGATTTCCTTCATCAGCATTTTATACTTTTCATCTTACAAATTCTGTACATGTTTTTCTAGATTTATACCTGAATATTTTGGGATTTTTTTGAGTGATTGTAAATGGCATTATATTTTAAATTTCTGTGTTTATTGCTAGTATATAGAAATATAGTATACTGCTCTTGTAGTAGCCTTTTACCTACCCTAACTCACTTATTAGTTCTAGGAGGATTTTTGTAGAGTCCTTTTGAGTTCTGCATACACAATCATGTCATCTATAAATAGAGACAATTGTCTTCATTTATTTCTGACCATTATGCTTTTAATTTAATTTTCTTGTGTTGTTGTTCTGGCTAGAACTTCCAAACTTCAAAAAGGAATGGTGGGAACAAATATCCTTGCCGTGTTATTAATCTTAGAGAGAAAGCATTCAGTATTTTACCGTAAAGTATGATTTTAGTTGTAGGCGTTTGTTAGATGATCTTTATCACATTGAGGAAATTCACTTCTATTCCTGTTTTTTAAATCATGAATTAGTGTTGAATTTTGTCAAATGCTTTTCTGCATCAATTGATATAATCATGTGTTTTGTTTTTTTCTTTTTAAATGTATGAATATAATGTATTACATCAATCAATTTTTAGATATTGAGTCAGTCTTGTATCCCTTAAATAAATGCTATTTGAATAGTTGACCAAAGTTGATTAATCTATATTTTATTAGTTTTAATAATATATTTTATTTAACCCAATATATCCAAATAATACCATTTTAGGATATAATAAATACATATTGTTTGTTAATGAGATATTTCATATTCTTTTTTTGTACTGAGTCTTCAAAACAGTTATGTACAGATTTTACATAAAGCATATCCCAATTTAGACTAATCATGAAAATTAATATATTTCTATGTTGCTGAATTTCAAGGACTAACATTTTAAGGCTTTTACATCTGTATTTATGAGGGACATTTGTATGTAATTTTATTTTTTTTGTACTGTTGTCTGGGGTTTTGTTATCAGGGTAATACTGACTTCATAATATGAAATAGAAAGTGTTCTCACATCTTCTATTTTCTCAAAGAAATTTTGTGGAATTAGGAAGAATTTTCTCATGTAATCATCTAGGCCTGGAAGTTTTCTTTTGAGGGTTTTTAAATTATGGATGTAATTTGTTTAACAGTGACAGGGCTATTCAAATTATTTCATATTAGTTGTTAATGTGTGCCCGTCAAGAATTGGTCAAAAAAAAAAAAAGAATTGGTCCACTCCATTTAATTTGTCAAATATATTTGTGTAGACTTGTTTGTAGTAGTCTCTTATAATCCTTTTGATGTCTGCGGATGTCTGAATATTGGATATTTTATTCATTTCTGATATCATTGTTTTGTCTTTTTTCTTTGTCTTGATATCAATTTTATTATCGATTTTTGTCAAGAATTAGAGTTTTGTTTCATTGATAATATCTGATGAATAAGCACATAAAAATACATTTGACTTCAGGGAAATTCAAATTAAAACTTTCTAAGATTCTTCTTCACAAACTAGAATAACTAAAATAAAGATTGGCAATACCAATTGCTGGAGAGGCTTTGGATCGAGCAGAATTCTCAAACATTACTGGTGGGAATATAAAATGATTCAAACACTATAAAATAGTTTGACAATTGTTTTTAAATGACATAGTCTATGACCCAGCAATCCCACTCCTCTACGTATTTACCCAAAAGAAATAGAAAATTTATGTATACAAAAAGTCTTGTTCATGAATATTGATAACAGCTTTAGTCATAATAGCTAAAAAGCAGGACAAAACCCAAATATCTATCAACAGATTAATGGGTAAACACATTGGATGTATTCATAGAGTGTAATGCAATAAAAGAAAATAAGCTATTGACACATGCAATAACATTGATTAATCTCAGAAACGCTATGTGAAATAAAAGAAGGTAGACATTGTACACCTTATGTTTCCATTTACATGAAGTTCTAGAAAAGGGAAAACTAAGCTATGTTAATCAAATGAAAACAGTAGAATGTTAACTTGGGGGGGATTATTTGGGGGCTATAAATGCATGTCTTAATTGGGGTACTGCTTACATGGGTTATACAATTGTCAAAACTAATACAACTGCACAGTTAAAATGTATGCATTTTATCATATAAATTATGCCTCAGGTTTTAAAAAAATGATACTTTTACTGGCATAAGTCTCCTTTGTTTTAGGCTGATTTTGGTTTTTAATACGTGGAATGAGTGCTCTTTTACCTCAAGAAAATTTTACTGAATTAAGGGTTTAAATATTTTTCTGTTCCTTTCTTCGACTTCATTCTTTGGTGACTCCTGTTTTCTCTGTGTGTGTGTGTGTATAATTTTCTTAAATCATTTTACTTCTTTCCTTTTTTTTTTAATCCATTACACTCTTCTATACTTCATTTATTTACCTTACAGTCTATTTTTCTTTGACTATGTACCTTTTAATTCCATCATCCTTTCTGAAGATTTTTTTTCTCAATCTTCCTTGAGAACTGTCAGGTCTTTCTTTTGCAACTTCTTATTGTATAACCATTCAATCTCTGAGCTTTTCTATTTCTTTTTGTTGTTGTTCTTTCAGTCTGTTTCCTCAATTTCTTTTAGCTCATTTTGGGATATTAGAATTTAGTTTTCATCTTTTGTGGCTACATTTTTTGGTGGTGATTTTATTTTATTTTCCCCTAGTTTGAATAAAATAGAATTTCTAGGAATTTTATGAAGAGATTCCTGTGGAGAATGCAGAGATGGAGCAAAATAGCTTTCATTGCTTCACCGCTCTAGGGGGGCCTCTTCTCAGATTACAGTCTTTTTGTGTATCCATATCTCCATTCCTGAGTTAAGTCTAATTTAGGAAGGTTATCTTTTCCAGATAGCCTTGTGTTTCAAGACAGTGTTCCATGCTGTAGATGATATATTTTGCAGTTACAAGATTTTGGGGGATCTCCTGTCTCTTGACCCATTCATTCCCTCTAGTATTTATCTCTCCTTTATCTCCAGTGTTTTTGCTCTGCTCATTTTTGTTTGACCTCCAGTAATATTAATTCAGGGTGAGGTTTTATACTTCTAGATATTTCTGAAACGCTGGAGGTAGAGTTGCCAGATAAAATATAGGTGCCTGGTATAATTTGATTTTCCAATACACAACATTTTTTTTTAGTGTAAATATATTCCATACAATATTTTATTTGCTAAATCAAGTAATTCTACCTGGAAGGCATATATGACTACAACTGTTCCCCATCTCCCCTCCCCCAACTTAATGACCTTAGCCACTCAGTTTTGGCACCCACACATAACTCCCCAACTTTGGCTGACCCTTCCAAGAACCTGAAGCCAGGATTCTGTTCAATGTGAGGTCCTTAACTTCTAAGAGTAAGTTTTATTTATGATTTAGAGGTTCTGTTCTCATGAGACTCATCAGACATTCCTTTTCATTTCCTGTAACTTCTATTGCTCAGATCTTTTAATGGTTTGCCACATCCACCCTTATTTTGGGGTTTATATATGGCAATTCTTTGTCAACAAGTGTTGTTGAAGATATTGTGTATTTTCTTTCCCTACCCTTGTTGATATGTTTGGTTTCTAAAGAGAAGTTGGAAAGAATTAAAAAAAAAAAAGATGTTATTACATCTCAAGTGTCCAGAAGCCAGAAGTCCAGAACCAATAACTTTTAAAATGATTTTTTTCTTGCTATTTTTCCTTGTTTATAGGAGCACAATAGATTTTTTTGTATTGGTCATCCTTCGTTGTTCAACTCTTAATTAGGTCTAATAAATTTTCTCACAATTCTCTTGTAAATAATCATATCATCTATGAATAATGAAAGTTTAATTTTTTCCTTCTTAACATTTACTGATTTCTTACATTCTCCTGTGCTGCCCAAATTATACAGTTTAATGTTGAATAGGAGAGGTGAATAGTCTTGTGTCTATTCATTCGATTTTATCATGGGAATAATAATAGTACCTACTTGGTAGGATTATTTGAGGATTGAATGAGGCAATCATGTAAAATTATTTTAGTAATATTTAGTACATATTGAACTGGTAATAAATGATACCTATTATTATCTTTAAATGTCAATATAATCATTCCATACTATACTCATAAGTGTATAAAGTGGCAGAAAAATTTAAAGGCTTAGGAAATAATAATTAGAATATGTATGTGGATGCCTTCGCAACTTACCATATTATTTTGGGCTACTCTGCACTGACAGAATGTGTTTGGAATTAAAAATAGATATATAGTGATTTATTTAATGAATCCTGGTTTTCGATATCATTCTCTTCAAAAATAAAAAGACGTCACATTTAAATATTTAAAATAATAACTAATTTGTAAAGTATAGGATATTATCACTTTCCTTACAATATGGGGCAAGCATATGATTTTATAGGTGTGCATGGGAGGTGAAAGGACAGGAAAGGAAAAAAAATCTAAGTGGAAAGGAAGACTCAGGTGAAGAAGGCAGAAGCAAATAGCAGGATATATTATTTAGGAACAGTTTGTATGTACTACACACTGGAGACAGCTTTATTGAGATTATGGTACAGATATTATTAATATATTATTGGACATTTGGGTGGTAAAACCCTTTAGAATTGTCATAACCTGTGTGATTTTCTAAAAAAGCTGTAACGTGTTTGTAAAATAATAGAGTGTTTCAGATATTGATCCTGGCTTATAAATTTTCACATGGAATTGAGCCCTATTCCTGCTTATTTCTTACAGTATTTTTAGTATTTCATTTATGCTTGTGGTATTTTCATCAAAGTGATTTATGAAATCTCATTTTTTTTGCTGAAAGAATTCAGGACACTTTTTCTTTTCTATAACCTGTAGTGATTTCAACATATAGGTCAGCTGCTCTGGGATACCAACTCAGAGACAGAGATTTATATTCAGCGAGTTTATTGGAGTGGGCTCTTAAGAACAAAAACAGGATTGGGTAGATGAAAAATTGGAACTGCAGTGCAGTTGCAATCCCTTTGTGTTATGGGGCACATATATGGTATTTCATATATGTCCAAATTTGGGAGAATGATGGGCAGGCTTTTGTATTCTCCCATGGACCTGTCATTGGCTGTATGCTGCCTGTAGGAGTGGGACATGACCTTGAGTTAGGCAGCTCCCTTTGATCAGGGGGCAATTCCTTGAGAAGGACTTAGCTGTGAGACATTAACCATGCTGGAAGAACAAGCACTTAATGCAAAAGGGAAGACCTAGATGGTACACCATGGATTCTGCTAAATCCGTACCTTGTGCTCCACAGATCCACTTGCTTCAGGTAGCACTTCCTCCCACCTGGAAACATCCCCTCTTCTAGTTAGTTTCTTTCCCACGGTGAGCTTACAAGATCAGTGGGACAAACTGCAGCCCCACCTCTGCACTTGCTCTTGGAGCACTCTGTACTATCCATTTTGTCTGTGTTCTCTGGACCCTCATCTTCCTGTCTAAGCAGCTTACCTACTGGGGTAATTCAGGCCTGAGGAATATATGTCACTATTCACCATGCTTGTTAATTCATGGTTACTACTTTGCTGATGCATTGCCATCAAAACTGGGTAGGGGATTAGCAAGAGATGCCCCACTATTTCACCTGGGTGCCAAACATGCTTTCTTGGCCCCCCTGATAACTAGAATCTATTGCCCCTGTCAGGAATGTGACAGAAACCTCAGCTGATCCCATGTAGAGCCCTGAAGCTGTGCTGATCTTTCATAAATGTCCAGAATTGAGACAAGGGTCTAGGAATTTTGAACTTCAGCATTAACCAGTCATGAGATGATGGTTGTTCCTATAACACCTTGTAGCCTTACATTTGCAAGGCATATGTCTCTGCTAAGGTTTATGTCCTGTATATTGCTTATGTGTGGAGTCTAAAATATGACACAACCCCATCTAGGAAACAGAAACAGATTCACAAATATAGAGAACAGGCTTGTGGTTGCCAAGGGGGAAGGGGTTGGGGGAGGGATGGAGTGGGAGGTTGGGGTTAGCAAATGTAAGCTATTATATATGGAATGGATAAACAACAAGGTCCTACTATATAGCACAGGGAACTGTATTCAATATCCTATGATAAACCATAATGGAAAAGAATATTTAAAAAAATATGTGTGTGTATATAAAACAGAATCACTTTTCTATACAGCAGAAATTACAACATTGTAAATCAACTATAATTCAATTTAAAAAATAAAAAATAAAGAGCAGAATTAAAAAAAAATTTCTGTTCTATAGACAATGAGCAGGAAAAACTGAGTCTACGTAGGCATCCAATCCAAGACCATAATCTTATTAGTAGAGTGTTTTTAACCCTTGGGCTAAATAGTCATAAATTTGATGAAGATACAATAACTATTTTAGAGTCAAATAGAAAACTTGATTTCTTAGCCTAATATGGACTAAACTCAATCCTACCCTTGAGTAGAAGAAAATATTTTTAAGAGGAAGACAGTTCTTAAAACTTTTATATTCGAATACCATGTTTAAGCTGAGAATTAGTCATTTTAGCCTTTGGATGACTAAAAAAGCAAAGAAAAGATTGAAATAAATTCATATGTATGATGAAATGTAACTATCCATTATTGGGACTTGCAGATCATCATTATTTGACCTTATTTTCATCTTTCTAGAAAGTTAATATCTATTATGCTCTCATTCAAAGGTCATTTTAGTACCAAATGCACAGGAAGATATACACATTTGGAGGCATTATTTTTAACATGAAGGCCCTATTTCCAAGGCTCTTTCTACCACCAACACAGAACTGATCAAATAATGCCAGTCTTGCAAAGATTGTGTCTACTTGATGACCATTAAGAAGGCTGATGGTTTTTCTTTAAGATACATTCCTTGAGAAATAGTGAATACATCCTTTATAAAAGAGTTCTTGTACAATGATACAAAAAGTGATTGTCAGTGCTAATATCTTTGGTTGATATCACTCTGCAATCATTATATCCAATAAAAATGATTGATGGTCTTAAGTATCTGACATAAGTAGTGAAACATTCTGTTTATTACTATCACCATTGTTGGACTTGCCCATGGGCACTGCAGCTACCACTTGTTATTTGAGAAAAGTTATACTTCGCCAAAAAAATAACAGTAAAATCACCTTACATTCATCTAGGAATGTTAGTTTCAAAATTAGATAGAAATACCCATATTGTCAAATTACAAAGATTCATTATGGAGTTAGGGTTTAAACTCAGGTCTCCTAACTTCTAGACACACCTTTCTATGAAACAACTAATTTAATAAATAATGATAATTTTATTTCTAGAAATAAGTATAGGTAAATCAATGTAGTATATCAAAATATCTTAAAATTCAAAAGGAAATGCCTATACTAAAAGTTAGTCTGAAAGAGTCTGTTAAACCCAGTCTACTTAATATACAATGTATTTATAGCACTTGGCCCTTGTGGGAAATTAGTTGACAGTTAAAAATATTTTTTAAATGAAAACCTCAATATTTATATATTAGTTTCCTATTTCTGCATAACAAATTACCACAAACTTAGAGGCTTAAAATAACACCCGTTTATTTACTCTCTCACAGTTCTGTAGGTCAGAAGTCCAGATGAGTTTGCCTGAATATTGTGCTTTGGATCTAAGGGGACAGAAATCAAGATAGTGACTGTCCTGGGCTCTTGTCTGGGGCGCTTGAGGTACAGTCTTCACCCAGCTCATTCAGGTTTTTGTCAGAATTCAATTCCATTTGATTGTAGAAATGAGGTCCTCATTTCCTGGCTGGCTATTTGCTGGGGATTGTTTGCAGCTTCACATGCTTTGTATCTCTCCAACTTTCCCTTCTGCCACCAGCCAGAAAAAGCTATCCACTTTATAAGACTCATGTGATTAGGTTAGGTTCACCTGGATAATCCCCTTTATTTAGGTCAACACTGCCTGTGGCGTCACACAGTCACAAGAATAGTAATTCATCATGTTCACAGGTTCTGGGGATTCAGGTGGGACACATCTGAGGGGCCATCAATCTACCTACCACAATTAGAATAAGAAATAAAATAAAGAAATTAAGGAAAATCGCTAAATTGACTTTCAGAAACACACTTTGTTGATTTGTATTTCCTTTATGGATTAAAGTTTGCACATGAAAACAAATGCTTAATCAATAAGGTAAGCCTGTAACTTTACCTTTGTGTTCTTAAAAGCTAGAAATGAAATCAAAAAGACATTTGTATTGGATACTATCACTATTGTTTTCAGAGTATCTTTTATACAGTGAAAAGATGCATAACTTAAAAACGAATTATGCTCTGCATTGGACCAAGTACTTGTAAGACACTTTCCCTTTTAATCCAACTGATAAAAAATAATTCTAATATTTCACGGTGATTCATTTTAGCTCTTCTGAAGGTAAGTTTTCTATATTCAATGCTTCTGTCTTATGCAATATGCATTTCAGTATAGATATTTAATTCATTAAAAGTCTAGTGATTTTAGGCTTTCCACTCTAACATTGAAGTAGTAACATTTAGATTTGAATATATGATTATCTCTTTAAGAGGCTTTATTTATCTGGGCTTCATAGCTTCTTGAGCCCAAAATACCAGTATAGCAAGCAGTATTCACCAGATATGGTATGACTAAGCCTTTACTATTGACAGTATCCAATCAAGAAGACAGGTGTTCAGAAGACACATATCACATGAAATATTGGTAAATGTCTATCCTGTCACTTATGTAAGCAGAAAAAATATTCGCCCAGTAAAAATTTTGCTGAAAATCATTTTATCCAAAAGCAAGTTAGGAAGTTGTATTGTTGCAATTTTAAATGTTTGGGAGAACTTCATACTCACCCCATACTTACAGTCTAATGTTGTACAAAGCACCCAAGAGAAATGAAGTTTCCTTAATATTTCAGCCCAAAATAAGACCAAATACACACACACACACACACACACACACACAGAGAGAGAGAGAGAGAGAGAGAGAGAGAGAGAGAGAGAGACCTGTAGCTGTATTTGGATGTTTTTAAACCAAACACAGCAAGCAGACATTTTTTAAAGGTTATATTAATAGATCTACCATTCCCCAACTAGGATAATTTACATATTTTAGAAGGTTGTTTACCTGACTGTAGACTTGCTTTGAATTTGAGATGAAGCTAGGGGGATAGGAAAACTAAGAAGAGATTAAAACCTTTCTGGTTGAAAGAGACAAGATATTTTCTAATTTCATAATCAAAAAAATGGTAGATTATGCTTACTCAAACAAAATTCTCAATCACCACGCATCTACCACATCTTAGTGAAGTATATTTTCATAAATTTTGAAAATGCCATTGTTAACTTTCTAATTTTAACTCTTTAGAGGGCCCTGTTTTCCTTACTTGAATATTCTTAATATTTTCCATAACATTTTTTTCCTTCTCAAGATATAGATGTTGTACATTTCCAAGGAGACCACTAACACTCTGTATGATATTTTTCCTCTGTATGTTCCTTAATTTGAAAAACACTATATCCACTCCATGGATGGTCTAAAATCTTTTACTTACTTTGGGTGTAATACTAAATTACTTCTCTGTTCAATTGAATATATATATGTTTCTTACTGAAGCAAAGGGTTGAGTATTTCTCCAGAAAACAAGAGACACATAAGAAATGTTAAATAGCAATTATTCACTTCTGTATATTAAAGGAAACAAAAATTTAGGATGTGCATAGGTTATAGTGGCAGACAGCTCTGCCTGCCAACCCCCATTCTCTAACAGAATCTCAAGATCATTCAGATATTTGGATGGTCAGCAGAGCTCTCAGTGGGATCTGATCCTCTCTCTGGTTCAAGGGATGAATTAAAATTGATATAAAACAACCATGATAATCCCAATCCTCTTTGTTAGTGATTGGGTTCAGGAAAGTAGGCATGTGACACAGTTTCACATAATGAGATGTAAGTTGCTGAGTGCATTTGGGAAATTTTTTCTTTCCTGAAAGAACAGAGTGTTGCGGAAAGAAGCGACCTTTTCTGCCCAGGACCTTTCTGCTTGCAGGGTGTGTTAACCATGTGAGGATTTGAAAGAAAACCCTAAAGGTATAGATCTAGAACCACGGCAACACTGAGCCAACAGCACCCCACTTCCAGACTTCATGTATGAAAACAGATTTTAAAAACCCTAGTATTTAAACCACCTGTAGTTAAATATTTATTACTTGCAACCAAAAGCATTCCTAACTAAATGCTCCTCATTGTTTTTGGTTTTGTTTTCATTTTCATCCATCTCACCAAAGTGATCCTGAAGCTAGTAATTTCAGTCTTGCTTTTGAGATAGTAAATGAAAAGTTGTTTGGCAAATTGGGAAAACAAAGTGCTTCTAAGATGAGAAAAATATAATGTAGTTTTTCATCACTAACGTGTATAGATGTATTAGTGTCCATAAATTTGGAACTTCATTCTCCACATGAATATTGCAATCTAAAAAGTAGCCAAGCACCTAGTTTAGAATATTGTACTATAAATATATATTTATGTTTACATGTGGCTACTGGGTTTAACATTGCCTCATTAATTTGTCTCTATTTTCTACAATTGCTACACAATTAATTGAATCATCTGTGTGATATGCAAAAGGACCCTCTAGATGATTATAGAGAATATAAAGACACATGGGGAACTAGCTACCCTGTTGAGCAGGTTGAGCAGGCAGACTTTATTTTTGATGCATTAGCAAGACTATCTTTTTGAAAAGAAATTGTGTACTATGTACGAGTTTTTAGAGCAGAACTTCCCAACAGTGTAATAGCTAATAGTTTGCAGATGTGCTGGCATGTTGAGCTCTTCAGGAACCTGGGGTGGCCAGAGCCCCTGAGTCAGTCACTTTCAATTGCAAGCCAACTCCTTTTTTTATATTATTGAGCTTTACAAATAGTACCATTGTCTACTTGTGCCGTGAATTCTTTCATAAAGCACAGCTGAAAGGGTATAATTCAATATATGGATAATAATGCATCTTTTTAAAATTAATTATTATAAGGAGGGGGACTCAACATTTGTAGGTATCCAAGGATACATTGATCAACTAGAACCATACATGCCTTCAAAGTGGTTGTAATAGTCATACAAATATATGCATAAAGCTAAGGATAATGCTTTCCACTCAAGCTACAGGGTCAGATATGGCAGTATTCACTCAGGGTTTAATGCTGGAAATTGCTAAATTGCTAAGAAGTGATACTGAAGAATATTTGGATTAAGATACACCAAGCAATCAGTAGTTTAAGACCTTTCTAAATCTTCAAGGTAATTGTAATGGCTAATAAATTTCGGACTGCTCTTTGTTTATTAGGATTTTTAATATTTTAATGATATTGTGTAATTCATTTTCCCAACTAAATATTATCAGTCTGTTATATTGATAATGACTATCACCTGCTTTTCCCCTTGCTTGCTTCCAAAGTTAGTTGCAATAGTTACTTGAATTGTATCTTTTTCTAGGTATTTAACTCATTTTGACAGTTTTTCTTACAAGTCTAGAAATATTCAGGATTCTAAATGTATTGATTTCTGCATCCTAAAACTTTATGCAATAACTTCTGAAAAATAATAAAACAGCCTTATATTGTTAGAACGTTGGAAATACCCTAAGAACAGGAATTCATAAAACAAGAATATTTTATTTTCCAGCAAAGACTTTCATAACAATTACATTAGGCTTATAAGTAAAACAAGATATTTATGTTTGCATGCCATTCAAAGATTAGCAATGGACTAATTCTGAAACAGAATTGCCCCAGAAAAGTGGATCTTAATTTTGAAGATAATTACATTTCTCCACAAGTACTTAGGTATTATACTCTTCAGGGTTACATTTCAAAGACAGGTCAATGGAAGAGAGAAGAGAAGATTTAGGTGGGTGTATTAGTTTCCTAAGGCGCTGTAACAAATTCTCACAAACTTGGTGATTTAAAACAACAGAAATTTATTCTCTCACAGTCCTGGAGTCCAGAGATCTGATATGAGTATCACTAAGCTCAACTCAAGGCTCATACTACGTCCAGAGGCTCTAAGGGAATCTGAGTCTTGCCTCTTTCAGAGTCTGGTAGCTACAGGATTCTTTGGCTTGTGGCCACATTAACATAACCTTTAAATCTGTCTGCTGTATTCATATTGTCTGTTTATGTGTATAAAATATCCATCTGCCTCCCACTTACAAGGATACACATGATTACATTGGAGCACCTAGGTAATTCGGGATAATCTCCCCATCTCAAAATCTTTAACAATCACATCTGCAAAGACTTCTATTTTTTAATTAAATTAAATTAATTTATTTATTTAGCTATATAAAGTAACAAGTAATATTCACAAATTTTAGGTCTACCATTTTGTGTATGGGAAGTTTGGGACATTAAAGTAATGGAGAAAAAAAAAGAAAAAAAAACAGTATTAGGTATATAAAAATATTTGAATTCACACGGTAATAGTTTTTTTTTAAATGCATTCTAATATCATCTTGACTATGATCTTCAAATTCCTAGATAACCAGAACCAGAGACAATTTCATTTTCTTTAGTGTTACTGGGCTAGTCCAAAAAACTGCAACACGGGAAAAACCATTCTTATTAGAATTCTTTAACCGTGATTTCACAAACCAAGAATATCAATAAAGATAACTTTTAAATTGTTTGCTAACAGGAAAAAATGAATACTCTTTTTTGATGTCACTTCTAGGCACAAGATGTGATGAATGTGACAATAAAACACAAGTTGCCTTTTTAATAGATCGAAGGAGATTTCTTTTCTCTCACGTATCACTTTCAGATCTATGCATTACCACCTACATCTTAAAACCCTGCTATACAAACATACAGGAGTAAATTACTGTCTGATTCTTAATCTGCACAGATTTCAGCTTTTAAAAGTGTAGATTGGTATTTTCTCACTAGTTCTTATATTTTATTAGCCTTTCAAATCTCTTATTTGCATATGTCAATTAGGATGTTCCTATATAACTTGATTTATTATTATTTAGTATCAAAAGTTCTTTCAGTGGAATCCTTCTAGCCTTAGGGCTGTAGGGCCATAAATATCCTTGTCTGAAGCATGTTGCATGAGTTTAAAGGAAGGATATTAGTTATATACAGGTGTCTTCATGCTAAATGAGTATCATTGTTTTTTCAATCTAAGGGAATTAGTTTCCACTTTTTGCTTCAAGAAGAATAAAATGCCTTTGGGGATTCTGTTTTTATTTGGAGTTGAATAAAATTTAATAGCAATGTTTATATGTTCATTAAAATAATGCCCATTGGATATTCTAACATTTATAGTCTGTCTAAGAAATAGCCTTTTTAAGCAAAATATTTTCAGGTGTGATTTAATATGTCAAATTAAACTAAAAATTTTTAAGCAAAATCCAAATTATAGGAATTGATCAAAATAGAACAATAAGAAAAGCACAGAATTAAATAATAATTCATTGAATAACTCACAGTGCATCATTGCACTGTAACATATGTTACAGAATATTCAATGAGACATTTTAATCAAGTGCAAAAATATCAGGTAACAGAATATAGAGCAAGATTCCTATTTAAATGGAAAAAGCGTGTATGGAAATATACAGAATAAAATGATACCAGTGATTATATCTAAGTATGATTTCCTAGTTTCCTGTTTATGATCAAAATTTTAAATAATTTCTACAATAAGAAATTTCTGTAATTGAGGGAAAGTGTAATGTTATAAAATGAACTAAAAGCTTTGTGGTCCTTAAAATGTGTATGTAAACATAAAATCACGGGACTTCCTAGGTGGTGCAATGGTTAAGAATCCGCCTGCCAGTGCAAGCGGACACAGGTTCGATCCCTGCCCCAGGAAGATACCACATGCCACGGAGCAGCTAAGCCTGTGCGCCACAACTATTAACCCTGCGCTCTAGAGCCCCTGAGCCATAACTGTTGAGCCCCTATGTTGCAACTACGGAAGCCCACGTGCCTAGAGCCCATACTGCACAACAGGAGAAGCCACCGCAATGAGAAGCCCATGCACTGCAATGAAGAGTAGCCCTCACTCGCCGCAGCTAGAGAAAGCCCATGTGTAGCAACGAAGACCCAGTGCAGCCAATAAATAAATAGATAAATAAAGATTTTAAAAAAACAAAAAAATAAATAAAAGCACAAGGAAATTTGAGCATATAATAGCAGCTTTGGTAAAATAAGAAGGTAGAAACCTGCCTTTGTGATCTGCAGTGTGATCTATAATTAGAATGGGATTTTTATCAGATTCTGGTTAATTATCAAACTAATAATTGTAATAGTGTATTTTATTTAGCTATTTCTTTTAAATGAAAGTTTGTATAGCATAAAGTAGATGTAACAGGATTTATGAATGAGGAGACAGGGTTTACATCATAAAGCAGACTGTCACTGGTCATAAGATGATCAAGAATTAGAAAATAAGCTGCTTTATTTGGGCCGTTTTTTCCTTTTTATTATAACAATGGATGAGAAAGTGCTGAGAATGCCTAAGCAGATTAAATGATGCTGCTGTTGAAGATGAGAAAATAAAGCTAAAATATAATTAACTCTGAGCAGAAGATGACTATAGTCCAATCATTTTGACCAGAGATATTTGTTTAATGGGTATACATGTATATCTATTAAAATATTTTCATTGTTAATATTAAAACACTTGATTGCTAAGAATTCTAAACTGTTGCTTAAAGGAGTTGTTTTTAAGACATGATTTGCTAATACAATTCTTCTTAGGAATGCTTTTATCATAGTTCATTAGAACTGATTACATTATTACTTTTATACTAGCAGCAAAATAGCAGTGATATTGGTGAACTTATGTGAGTGTTGCTTTCTAGTAAAAATAATCATACCTGAAAACATCCCTGTAGATTACACCAATTGCATATCAATGATAAACATCATTTTAGGGGAGTAAGCAACTCAGTTACATCCTGTAATGTTTCTCTACAGCATCAGTCATAGTCACTTGCATGCAGCCGGTGCTTAATAAATATGAACTGATTCGCTGTGCCAACTTTTTCTAATTAAGCATTTATGAAATAATGTGGCTGGTACTTGAATTGTACTAGGCTTTTTCATCTTCTCATAATTATGATATTATTGAGTAATAGTTTTCTAAACTGTGGTAGTTTTAAAGAGAAAGTAACTAATATAATTTAGATCATTTATATATATTTACATATGTGTTTATTAAAGGTGCCACACCACTAAAGGTGATAATTCTCTTTTGTAAATCTTCAGTGAAGTAGAGTGCATTGTAGGCTAATTGGTCTGTAATGAAGTATGCAATAAAATGAAAATAATGCAAATAAATGCAAAGATATAGAAGGGACATTTATGTTCCTTCTGGACGTATACTTTTGGATTACTCTAAGAGAAATGGGAGTACAAAAAAGAACAAAATCATTACTGATAAATATCATAAAAGAGCAACTCAAAGTATGATATAGAAAATGTTTTATAATTATATAGTATGGTCAATCATAAATAATAAATTATTTTTTAATGAAACCAAATGTAAAAAGGTTTGTTTTTTAAAATGCCATCCATCTATCAATATTGGCATTCATGTATCAAAAAAGAAACATTCTAAGCAAGAACATATTTCATTAAGGAATAATGTCTTGATTGCAAGTTCAATTTAGTGGAAAATATTTTGCATCAGTTAATATAAAAATTATATTTTTTAATATTCTAAGGAGATTAAATGTGGGGATTACTACTGTATTATTGCAACAAGGAGAGGGGATGAAGTAACAATCATCATAATAAAAGACTATTTTACATCTGAGGAAACTAAAGTGCAGTGAGACTTGCATATACCGTAGAGCTCCTAAGTGAAGCAGACTTTAGGTCCCAAGTCCTTAATCTCTATACACAATTTATTTGCATGTGACCCATTATCTTAGCTATCTTTCCATAAAATTATTACTTTTGGTGACGAAAGCATAATTTTTCAGCTTGATTTTTCTTAACCAAACTAAGTATAATTTACATTTACGCAAACACATAAATGCAGATAACTTAGTATGAGGGATATCTAAATTTATCTGGATGAAAATTCCAAATTTTTTTTACACTCAACATATGATGAAATTTTGATTATGGCATATGTACCACAGAGATACAGGTAATATTTTCAGCATTTTATGCTCTTAAAATATAATTTCAGTTACAAAATAAAAAAACTATAGCTTTTCTATTGACATTCTTTAATGCCTCATCAGGAAACCTGACTATTTAATATATGTAATACAATGTTTTATCCACTCTTACCAAATAGTATTTTTCTTATCCTGCTACTTTGTCTTTTAGTAAATAGTGCTTACTTAGCTCTCCATTATAAATAAGGTAGGGAAAGTGTGTCATCAGGAACAAAGAACATAAACAATTCCATCAATCATGCTTTCTTTCATTCTTTCTTACACTCACGTAAACCAAGTCACAGGAACTTTTAGGCACTTTTTTTTCCTCACCTGCTTACTCTTAAAGTGGGACCCAGCACTTCATTATATTTCTAAAACTAATATCCAAATCTGCAAAACAGTCCAGTGTCTACATTTTAATGTTAAAAAAATTGTAACAAATTCAAACTTTATAATACGGACCAAATTTAGATATCTCATTAGACCTCTGCTCTAGAACTGAACTTCCACGCCCAGCCTGCTTAGCTTCCTGACCCTATTTCCAGTACTCTGCTTTCACTTCTCAAACTCCTTCTTTTGTGTTGGATTATTTAGTTTTGCTCTTATTTTATTCTCACTGAGCAGTATACATATTCAACAATTAGATGAGCTCATCACCTGGAAAACAGCTGAGTCACTATTTATGATTACATAAACTTATCATTTAGGGCTCTTAGTCCTTACACTACATGATTGATCATAGAATTCTCATGAAACCAGATCTGGCATGGGTGGAAGGAGTTCTGCTTCTGAAAACAGTTAAGGATTTTTTTTCCGTATTGTTCCTCATTCATTGATTGACTTACAATATATTACTGAGTACCTGTTATGTACAAAGTAGTAAGCGACTTAGAGATGTAAGCATAAATTGAAATACTCTTTTCTCTCAAGGAGCTTATTATTGTGCACTGGAGAAAATATGCAAATAATTAGAATTGACATTTGGAATGAAATTTGAGCAAGCAAGATCTTATTGGAGCACAAGGCAGGATAAACCATTTCTAATTGGGTATCACACAAGAAATTATACTGACCTCTGAAGAAAAATAAAATATTGATAGGTGGTACGAGGAATACTTAAGGAAAGGGAAAATTATTAAAGAATACCATAGAAAATGGCACAGAGGTGAGAAATAGCTTTCCATGTACATGGAGCAGCAAGTAATCCAATGTGCCCGTAATTCATAATGACTTGAGAGGTGAACTGAAATGTGTCTGAAAAGATAACATGGTACAAGATCATGTAGGTCCTTAACCTGTAAAATAAAGATTTTGGAACTCACCATATAGAATGGGAGCTATTGGTATTTATTTAGCAGAGAAATGACATGGTAGCCTCTTGTCCCATTTTTTTTTTTTAATTCACAACTGCTGCCTTCTTTGTTTACAAGCACCCTCCCACCATAGCCTTTCCAAACTCCCACACTTCTATTTGGTAAAATCCATAAGTTAGCTTGGTTCACCTCTTTCAGAAGGTGTTTCATCTCTTCTGTTAAACTTTACAGCACTACCTTTTCTCAGCATAGTTTATACATTTCTCTCATCTTCTTTCCTCTAGCTCAGACTGTATATCTTTTTATGATTTTTGTGTGAGAATTGTCTCTTTTGTATAAGAACTGTCTAATATACCTCCTTCACTTGACTTGAATTCAGGGAGAATTTATCATTGGTCTTTGTATCCTCAGTGTCTTTCTAGCATGTTTCCTTCTAGAGGCTTAATAAAAGTTAAATGAGTGTTCAGGGCTATGTCTGGCAAGAAAATTTTGTCATCGATGAAGGAAGCACACTGAATAGACAACAGTAAAATCAAAGATAATAAATAGATGGTCCTTACAATGGGAGATCATGAGAGGATAAAATAAGAAGGTGAAAAGATACATGGAAAGAAGATGCCAAAGAGAGAAAGCTGATTAGATGGGACAGGGGTATGAAAACTGTTCTGAAGATGACCCTAGATAACTTGGGGAAAGGTTACATGTTATCACACATAGGGTTGATCTTGCTAAAGGAAGATAAGAGTTCTCCTTTCAGTGGGTTTTAGTTGATATATCTATTGGGGCATCATTTTTTTCTGATGTCTAGAAACCATAACCATTCCCTCATAAAACAGAAATGTGGGCTACTATGACTTTTGTCTAAAAACTGATAAAATTATCCCTAAGCAAATTTGAGCTTTAATACTGTAAGAGTCCATAACAGTGAGGGAAAAAAATCAAATTAGAGATAAATGTACATCTCATCCGGTTCCATAGAAAGAAGCAATATCTAATATTTCCCACTCATCTTAAGATTTGGTGTTCAAAAGTTCAAGTTCTATTTAAATCTTCCTCAGCTGATTCAAAATTAATTATGTTATCTCTCTCTTGCTTTTCTACAGTATGCTGTCTGGCTAGTCCTCTGGGTTACGTGGAATGTGTTTGTTATCTGCTTCTATTTGGAGGCTGGGGACCTCTCAAAGGTAATTGCCATCTGATTTGCCTGAGTCATCAGTTGTGTGTTAACAAGCTTCTTCCTAAGTAAGGCAGAGTCTCACCCTGCTCTTGTCACTTAGGTGCACCTCAAATGAAGGTAAATTGAAAGATGTCCTCATCTATCGCCTCTGCATTTCTACTATCAAAGAAATGTTTCCGTGTATCACAAAAATGTTCTTTTATTATTTTAAGCAAAACTAAATTGAAATATTGGTTATTACGGTGACCATACTGTATACTTTTAAAACACCGAGTCATGAGAAATTTCTGAAGCAGAATAGGAATTTTTTCAGAGATAAAATCCTGAAGATTTTTAAAATCACTTAGTTTGCTTATTACTGTGCTAAAGACTTTCCTGATTGGACCCAAATAGCAATGCAATAATTCAGATGATTAGTGGGTTTCAGTTGAATAAAATTGTTACCAGAGGGATATAATTTATTATATAAATGAATAAAATAGATATTTTATCCTAAAATAGTCTAGGAAGGACTTAAAATAAATTTTCATTCAGCTTTCTTTATTTTGTGCTATCCTTGTATGAGTGTGTGTGTGTTTGTGTGTTCACATGTGTCTTGCTATTATATTTCTAACATACATGCCTTTACTATTGAAATAATGCAGTTTGTAGATCTCTGAAACCAGCATCCTTCTTCTGTTGGAACACAATCAACAGCAAGTAAGTCAAATGAGATAATCCATTCAAAATAATAGTAAATCTTGCTTGACACACTTGAGAGAGCTGTGAACTTGTACTTCTTCATGTTAACTTTAAAAGATAGAGATTGTAAAATGGTCTTTTACCTCTCTATCCCTTAGAGCAGGAAGACCCTGCAAAGACGTTGACATTTTTAAAACCCAGAGATGATAACCTGCTTTAAAAGGCTAAAAGAACCAAAAAGTTGCCAGGAACTACCTTTGCAGAGCTGTGTATCTTGGTGGGCAGGGGATGGGGATGGGGTGGGGTGGTAATACACATTTATACTCTAGCATACAGGGGTGTCACAAAGCACTCCGAGCATTTTCAAGTATGTTTATTGTTTTACTACTGAGTATAAATCATCTTGACTTTTTTTTTTTCATTTCAAATGATGAAAAATAAAATAAGAGGGTGATGTTACCATATGAAATAGACCCAAGGCTTCTGGACGCTGTAGTTTTTATGAGCAGAGTTTGGACAAGCCCTCCCCGTGGCCCTCTGCAGTGTCTGCCCTGCTGGACGGCGTTGCTGTTTTCTTACCGGGCATCATACTCCACACTCTTGGCAGGAGGCGGTCCTTTCCTGAACACGCTGTGACCACTGAAAAGGAATTGTTCAGGTGGCTCCAGGAAGGACACAATTTTCTGCTTAAAACTCACTTTCCCTTCTTGACAGAAAAGCATACATGCTTCCCAGAACTTGAATCCCTTACTGAATTTGTACATCTCTGCTGTATAATCCACTTTGTTCAAAGAGATTCCTCTCTAAAGTGACTTTTGATGATATTTTCAATTTTAAATAATCACCTTAATAATTGGAAGACAGGTATTCAGGCATATTGGCTGAGGAATTTGATCCAGCAGATCAGAGTTTGTTTAATATTTAAAAAAAAAAAAAGGTGGGAGAGATTTGAGCCAGACTGGCTGCACGAATGTTCTGTCATTTTGCTTACTGCTCCAAGTGATGACTGCAGGCACAGAATAAAGCTTGGCATCCCATGGCCTTGAACATGGGCATTGAAACCACAGCGAGGGCACATCCAAAAACATGAGAATTCAAGAGAGTTGCAACTCAAATGACTAAGAGTTCTTCTAATGCACACAGGCAGGTAATGATTATCCCATGGCAGTGAAGTAGTTAATAATATTTCCTTTTCTTTTCATCTTATAAACCAAGGCTAGACTCTGCAGAGCACATGAAAATTTAATAATTTCCCTTTAACAAATAATCTAAAGAAAACCATAAAGGGCAAAGTTATATTGTTATCTGTACCGGGTTTTTCCTCCCTTTCCTCCTCAAAGGGTTTGAGAAAGGTGTATTTATGCCATTTAATTCTTTAGCTTCTGCAACTGCCTCACATTCTTCAAGTAATAGAGTGCCAGAAGGAAGCAATGGTGATTGAAAAATGTACAGATATATGAAAGCTCAAAAATGGGACTCCTGAAACTGCTGATAATATTTAGGTTACAGAATATAAACCACTTTTTGTTCCCTCACCTCACCCAAAATATAAAATCGTTTGACCATATGAATGGGTCAGTTTGTTCGAGGCTGAAGGACAAACATGGTAAATAGAATCAGGGAGGAAATTCTGTGGTCTTTATATACGTGAGAGAACTCTGTTTATTTCCATAAAACATTTTGTAAAGAAGTGATTTCTTCATAATGAATATTGGCAAGAAATGGTAAAAAGCAGGTGAAATATTAAGGCAAACTTGAGTTACCCCGTTAGAGTTTTGAATTTTCCATTGTCCCTTTCCAGTGTCTTTTCTGCTTTTTCTGCTAAACCATCTGCCATGTACTTATGAGAGAAACAGATATTAGTATCATTAAAGAACCCAGTGCATACCTTCGGGAATGAAATGGCTTAATTACAATAACATGGTACACAGGGCTGACCTGGTTAATATTCAGTTTTCTTTGTACCCGTAATTGTATAGATAATATATTTTTTCATCAAAAATTCTGTGTAAATCCAACATTATTATTACAATATTTATTAATATATTTTAATTATTATCCCCATGAGATTTAAGGAAAAATGAAACTAATCAGTTAAATTCCTTTTTAAAAACTTTATCTCAGTGATATTAATAAAATATTGGAAATGTCATAAATTAGCACGTAGGATGGTAGGAACAAATAAACATGCAAAATAGCTGTTTCTACATTATTTACATTAATGCTTTAGGTATTAGTGTTATAACTAAATATCCTGAAACATCCTACAGTTTCTTACTTTCTGGGATGATATTTCAATAGATATTCTGTTAATGAAACAGAGATGACTTTAATTTGTAACCCAAAGTGTTTGCTAACTTTGTAGGCAACTGCCTTTGAGCATTAAATGTGACCTGGACTATTGGATTAATAGTTTTGAGAATTCTTGATATAAATAGTCTTAATATTCTGATCAGTTGTGATTTTCTTGCTCATATATCAAATAGAAAGAAATGGGAACTAATCCCAGTTATCAACTGAATCGAGATATTTTGAAAAGAGAAGGAATCTGCTCTTTGTTCTGTACTTAACGTCAAAGTGCATTGTTAGAAGGAAAACACCTATAATGTGGTAATTCACCTATTAGATTCATCACCTGGGAAAATGAAATTTATGAAATAGTTTTTGAAATAGTTATACACAGGAAAAAAAGTGGCCCTCTTCTGGTATCTGCAAAAACCTGTATTCTATTGGGTGTGTTATAATTGTAAATTACTCTTAAGCTGAAATTATATCCTAACACTTTTCTTTATATGACTATTTTGAGATCTTAGTTTCTACTTTTGTAATTTATGGACACCATTAGTGAATGATGCACCACCTATTTTTAGAAATAAAATAATTAACTTACAGATCATTAAAGAGTAACCAAGGGATTATTTTACACTTAACCCAATTTGTTTGTATTTAACCCTTTGATACCAGGGATGCAGGTATATGTCTCTTAGGCTTCATTATATTATCAGAAACTTATCTTGTTAAACATAGCCTAGAGCAATTAATTATACCTAATGAATGCTTTTAATTGCAACATCTAGGAAGCTGTCATGTTTTAATAATTTTGATAGCTGTTTCTGATATCTAGGTATAAATTTTCATTTAAAAATTTGGTGTATAAAAAAGCTATGTACGAATGTGGCTTATTTAAGCTTTGAGGAACAAAACTGCACTCTTGTAAACAAAGGAGACAGGAAGAGGATAAAACCTGTCCTACACTGTAGGCAATACGGGGAAAATCCTTAAAACCAGATGTGAGCGCTGTGTGAAAAAAATGTACTATTACAACAATCTCAGTTTTATTCCTTTTATTAAAAAAAAGAATTATTCATTTCAAAAAGATATCTGATATTTGGATGTTTTCTGCTCAGTGAAATCAATGCTTGTATCAAAATTTGCTTTTATGATTTCATATGGAAAAATGTGGTACGTAAAGACATCTCTCTTATAATCATTTTTTAATTTGAATTAATGGTGCTCTTCAAAAAGTAAAACAATCTGTATAATTATTAATAAAGAATAC
The DNA here is from genome assembly GCF_030028045.1 of Hippopotamus amphibius kiboko. Taxonomy (NCBI): domain Eukaryota; kingdom Metazoa; phylum Chordata; class Mammalia; order Artiodactyla; family Hippopotamidae; genus Hippopotamus; species Hippopotamus amphibius. The sequence continues at coordinate 32,056,500 of NC_080191.1, forward strand.
CTCCAGTAATTGATTTAAAAATTGACTTAACAAATATCAAGAGGACAATTGATTGGATTCATATTTTTTTTTCTTACTGTAAAATGCATATGGTCTAAGAAAACTTCAATTAACTGTCACTAAATGAATTAGGAAAAAAAGTTATTTCCCAAACCATCAAAATAGATTTTGCTTTTGGATATAGGATGAATGTCCTACACGTTATTAAGAATTAAATATAATGTAGTTGCCCCTCCATATAGAAATGAACCAACCTTTTGTAATTTGGTCAAACTGTAACTGCCTCTGTTCTCTTCTTTCCTTTAACAGTGCATTGAATTAAACTTCTTATTTTCTTACTTCTTCAGTTCTCTTTTGTTTGCTTACTTGTTCCACTTCCTTTTAAGGCTCCTAAAGTGAGGAATAGGGTCTTTGGACCTTTCTACTTCTCTGTCTACATTCTTTCACTTGAAAATGCAATTCATTGTCATAATTTAAACTATCATCTCTACACGTATGTCTGCCAGATCTGTATCTATATCTTCAGTCCTGACCTTGTTGCTAAGTTAAAGTCCCACATCTCCAACTTTCTGCTTGGGTCATGTCAATTCCATTGTCACCTTAAATTCAACATGTCCAAAAGGATTTATCATCACCCCCAAAGAATCCAACTTCTTTAATTCACTTCTTACTCAGAGAAGAAAGAAAAAGGCAAAATTTTTTTTTAATTTCTTTATTTTTTATTTTATTTTTTGGCTGTGTTGGGTCTTAGTTGCAGCACACGGGATCTTCCTTGAGTCATGCAGGATCTTTTTTCATTGCAGTGGGGGTTCTGTTGCAGTGCGTGGGCTTCTCTCTAGTTGTGACATGTGGGTTTTCTCTTCTCTAGTTGTGGTGCGTGGGTTCTGTAGTGCGGGACACATGGGCTCTCTAGTTGAGGTGTACAGGCTCAGTAGTTGTGGTGCGTGGGCTTAGTTGCCCCCCAGCATGTGAGATCTTAGTACCCTGACCAGCGATCGAACCCGTGTACCTGCATCGTAAGGCAGATTCTTTGCCACTGGACCACCAGGGAAGTCCCAGAAAGGCACAATTTATTTCAAAATATGAATAAAAGAGGAAAAGAATTGTTTTGTGCTGGGGGGGGGGGCGCTACAGAAATCTTTATAGATTGATCATGAGCTGAAGAAAGAAATGCATATTTTTTATTATTTATAGTTTGTGTGTGTGTATGTATGTATTGTAAACCTTTGGACAATAACAAATCAAAAATAGTAGAGATGTGCTGAAGTAATGATACTTTGGAAAGGTAAGTGCCCCAAAGAGATGAGTTGACCTTTAGAAGATGCTATACGCTGGGGGGCATTTGCTAATTCTCGTTGGGGAGGAGGCTAAGAATCGATGCTTTAAACCCATAGGCAGTGATTTCTGGGCTATGTATAAATCAGCAGAGCTTTAAGGGAGAGGGCCTCAGGCACATGAACAATTTTCTTCTTACGGTATTTAATGAACTATATATAAGGCTAAAAGCGTAAATGAAAAGACTGAAGAGCAGAATTAAGTTTTTTAGATAGTCTTACAAAGTGGAGACTGAAGATAGGAGAGGGGCTTTGCAGAATAAACTCAAGTTATAATTGAGAAACCTGGGAAACAAGCCAGGGTCAAAAGAGAGGTACACTAAATATTACTGGGCCTGGGTTCAATTCAGCACATTCCTTAATTAAAATAAGCTGATCAGCTACCACTTTGTCTAGTTTAGGGAAAGGGAAAATATCTTGCTAGAAAGATAGCATCATCTTATAAAGTTTCTTTATATGCATGATATCAGGCAATTGAAAATTCCCACACATGGTAAAAGAGAGAACCTCAGTACTGAAAGTGAAGGAAAAAATTGACAATTGAGCAGACCAACCAATGATTCAGGTATTGCAATTACTTGATAGGGACTTACAATGTTGCAAAAAATAATGGGAAAAACTGGAGATAATATAAAGATGAAGAATTCACCCTAAAAGGGCTGGGATCTGTAGAAAGAATCAAATGGAAATTCCAGAACTGAAAAGTATAACATTTTAGAGTAAGAACAAATTAGATGTGTTTGATAGTAGATTTAAAAGAGTAGAAGACAAGATGGGTGAACTGGAGGATGATGAGTCAATAGAAAATATCCAAACTGAAGCACCGAGAGAGGTTGACAAATACAAAAGGGAAAGAATAAAAATATTAAAAGGATGTCAGAAACATATGGGGCTCAGCTAAGATGCAATATGCAAATACTTGAATTGCCAGCAGGAGAAGAAAGGTAGAATTGGACAGAAGCAGTATCTGAAGTGATCATGATAGCGTATTTTTAAAACTGGTTAAACGCATCAACCCACAGATTCAAGAAGACTTTCGTATCTCAAGTGGAATAAATACCAAGAAAACCACATCCAAGTATAGACTAGTAGCACTTTTGAAAATTAAAATCCAAGGGAAAAAAAAGCCACCAAAGATAAAAGACCCATTACCTTCAAGGAACAGCTAAAAGACTGACAACCTTTCAACAGAAAGAGTGACTCTAGAAGGCAGTTGAATGGCACCTTTAATGTGCTTCAGAAGTGACAACCTAGAATTCTATAACTTGCAAAAATATTCTTCAACAGTAAAGGTGAAATAAAAGCATTTTCAGGCAACAAGAACTAAGATAATTCATTAGCAGCAAACATACACTAACAGATTCCTACGTGATGACATTATTGTTTGTTCATCGAACTTACTTTGCTTTTATGGATTAGATTTACCCGGAACCTTTAGACAGAGCACCAAGAAGTCTCCTGGTTTCTGGCTTCCTTTTAAGCAGGGATCCCAGTGTCAGTTGTGATATGTGTGCATATGAAGATTTATTACTTAACACTGACTCTAACCAAGGTATTGACTGAAGCAAAAAACTGGATTCCCCAGAGCTCTGGGGAGAATCTATGCTTAAATTCATCTTTTAATATCCAAGTCTTCATTTGTGTGGCAAAATTCTTTCCAGAAACCGCCCCATACCTCTGTCCATGGTGGAGCTGACTAGACCATAAATGGCCATGCATCTAATTTTACTTTATTTGCATACTTTTAAAACAATTCTAATTGAATTTCCAGAAGCTGAGGATATTTATCCCCAAGGTAACAAAAGCCTTTTATGGTCCATGAACTCTCATTGAGAGCTGCAAAGATATCTGAGAATTCCCACTTGGATTTCTGCCTTCTTTACCCTTGTGGTTAAAACAATGTAAACAGTTTCACAATTCTACTGTCTTTAAAATTTGAGTTGCTTTCTCTTTCTCTACAAGATCTGGATGACATATATGGTTTCCATGGCCCTAGTAAATTAGCTGCTCTAATTTGTACTTACTTACTTTGATGTCTTTCTTGCTGATTTCCCCTTTAGATGCCCCTGTGGGTGTCAAGAAACCCATGCTTTATTTTGTGGGGCTTAAAAGTGCCTTGGGTATTGAAAGGAGGACCTTCTGCATAGCAGAATCTCCATGAGCATTAGCAAAGTCTTGGGACATGAGCAAGCATTATTTCTGCTGGATGATTCACAGGCATCATTCATGTAGAATGTTGGTAGAAGGTCTTCCCACAGAGCAGTGAGAATAGTTAACCTGAGCTCCCTGGAATAGCAGAATGGTCTCCAGGTATTGACTCCCCTGGGTCTCCATGCTGCTGGCAAAGTTCAATGTGACAGCCTCAGAATGCTGACTCAGGTTCTCTCCACGCTGACCAAGATCTGCTTCTTGTTCAAAGACACACACTGTTCTGTTACTCCAGCTCCTCTGACTCTGTTCTTTCTAGGTTTGGGCTTATACAGTCTTATCTTCTCTCTTTCTAATTTGTTACTAAGAAATACACTGCATGCAGTTTTCCTTACCCAATCTTTGTTCAGTTAACCTTTTATTTTCTCATTAATCAAAAGCTTTGGTTTCAAAACTATTATTTCTGATGTGGAAGTCAAAAAAAAATTAAGCACTAACCGCTTTTTTTCTTTTTGCATTCCTATTAAAACAATGGTTATTCTCTTTGAAGCAAGGATGCCTCTGACTCACTAGGTAAAGTTTGCAAAAGTCAAGTATGAGAAATAAAAGCACAGAGATTAATATTTCAAGATAGTATCCTGCTGGAAGTAAAAGAAAGAAGATACAAACGTGGTCTAAGTAAGTGCCATCCTGTTTGTCTTCAAAGCCTAGTCAGAGATCATTCCAAAATGGCAATTTTTATTCTATGCCAATTTGAAACAACTATGCTTTTTTATAGGTTCATTATTCCAGAGCCATGTTAAAAAATAAAAGAATATGTTTCCATTAAGAGTTCCATGGCTTTAAATTTAGAAATATTTGAATTTTTTTAAAAAATAATGAAAACTATATATTTTTTAAAACCTTGGAACACTTTGTCTAAAGTAGACTGATCTCATTTTATTTAAGTGGGCTCTTAGATCCTGAAATAAGGGCAGAATTTACTTGAGAATTATGTCCAATTTGGCATGGTCCACCCCAGCCCCTTGTGTGTTCTCAGTCTGTGATAACCTTATCAAAATCCCCCTCTTCACTATAAACCATCATCCTAACAACCCCTGGAACTCATTTGGCATCTAATTTGAGATTGGCAGTTGCCAAATTATCTTTGGGGGCAGAGTGTCAATCTCTTTGTCTGTGAATTCACTCAGGGACAATTGATGCTTTGATGAACTGTGAGAAATTGTATAAAGATACAACTCACAGAATATTAAATAGTGAAATAAATCAGTTTTTTCTGCTTCTAGCATCCAGGGTTATTTGGCCAGAAAGAGCAAATAAGTGACTATTTCCCATGCTTTTCGTATGGTAACAAACCTCTATTTTGTCCTGTAGTTAAAATTTACATGGAAAATACAGTTGAAGGAGTAGTTCAGTTCACTGCAGGTAACTAGGGAGCAATGTTTAGTAAATAGTGTTGTTAAATGCAAAGCAATACAAAGAAAACAAGACCATTGAAATCTCTTTCCTGATTGAGAACTGCATGAAGAAATTTTGAAGTTGCTTCTCATTCCAGCATAGCACTCAGTGTTACTTCCCCTCCTCCTCTTTAAAGGTTTGTTTTTGGCATTTAAAAAAGCAAAATGTGTATACGCCTGACGCCTCCAGAAAAGCAGCTCAGAAGGGTAAGAAGAGGAGGATGACTCACTAATAAATGGCCATTTTTAGAAACATAATTAGGTTTTTTTTTTTCCTTCATTAGCACATGTAACCTGCTAGAGGAATAAGTCTAATGGTAAATGTAGGACTCTGGGGTTTTCACACTTATAGGTAGTGTAATATATAAAACTGAAGTAATTAGGAGGTATTTCAAAAAATGTCATCTTTTTCATAGTCTAAGAAGTAGACATTTTGTAGCGAAGTAGCTGCATTGATACCATAGGGACACTCTGTCCCTTTTCCACTCTGCCAGAAAAATCTCTAGTGACAGGTCCTCAAATCTTTTATTTGAATCACAAGTGAGAATGAGTTTGGTGCTCTCCATTAGTCCCAAGAGGGGAACCAGTATCACAATTTGGCATACTCTGCGATTGCTCCTGAAGAGAGCTGTAGCTAGCCAGGTACTCCGAGGGGCTGTGGCCCTCCTAGGAATGTGCCTGTTACACCAGATTCGTCAGGCGGCTTGCAAAATGGATGGACTCAAGATTTTGCACTACGGTTTTATGAGCACTGAAATTAATCCATTAAGCATTTTGTGCATCCAGACCCCCTACTACTCACTTTTTAACGCATTTATATAGTACGTTAACCGTGGCATCATAGCGTGAAGCATAATGAGTCCAATTCTTCTTGTCCTTTTGCTTCCTGTTTCCTTCTTCTCAATGAAAAAAAAAAAAAAAAAAAAACTGAGTTTAACATTGCCAAATAACCAAATAATTAGTACTGCTGGGTATTTTTTTCTCTTCAGTTTTTCCTCAGAAAATGTAAAGCCAGAAGCCCAGTTTTGAACACAAAGATAGCTGAGTGTTATCTAATAGACACAATGAATGTGAATGAACAATGTTAAAACCATAAAGTATTCACTGCTTGTGAAATAATAAGAAAAAGATATTTCACTGACGTCTTCTAACCCTGGAAAGATGGGCCCCTCAGTCTGTGACTAATTCCACTGTTTATTAAAAATGTAACTTGTAGCAGTTTTATGGGTTTCTTTTAGAAAAGTGAGAAAGGAAAAAAACCACATCATAAATGTGATTTATTAGGGTTATAACATTTTCCAGGTTTAGATCACTTTCCTGGTTGTAAGCATTTTATTTTCTGAACGATTCCATCCTCTTGAGTATTGCATGAGATCAAATCTCTCTACAGGGGCACAAGTGACATGATCCCATTTGGAAAACATTGTCAAAAAGTCAAGCTAAAATGCAAATGAAACACAAACCCTAGTATTTTCCCTGATAACTAAGGAATTACTAAATCTGAAGACATATGAAGATTGAAAAAGGAAGGGAAGAAAATAACTACATATTCAGAAAAAAGGAGCAACTGGAATTTATTGTACTGACCAAGTAATGTAAATGATTATACAAAGTATTATTAATGAAAGAAATTTGGCTTCAGAATTTCACATTCTCACAGAGTATTTTGTAATCTAAATCATTATTTGACCATGTTTCAGACCAAATTTCAAGTTATATTCTCCCAGAATGTTAGAAGCAAAAACAACATGAAAAGACAAGACTTGGAGCAACATATGCCAACAGTCTGTCTGTGACATCTCTCACCCCTCAGATCTCCAGGGTCTGTTGGATCTACATTTATTTTTCCTGTAGCTGTCCACTCACTGGAGAGGCGCCTTTCCCAGAGAAAGGAAAGCCAGCCTTTCAAACTCACTAGGATTGCTGTCCTCAGGATTTTTAATGATTTTTTGTTTGTTTGTCTTAATTGCTAAACTGCCTTAAATGAGAGGACACTCAAGTTTACTTCAAGCTGAAATGAAGAAAACACACTTATACATTTTGGAAACTGTTAAAAAAATATTAATATGAAGAAAAACAAATCCCCATATGTTGTGACTTTACATTAAATTTTTCCATATTTTCAGAATATAACCTCAATTTATGTGTCAAAATTACACACATCTAAATCACTAGCAAATATTATTCTTTATCATTATTCTAATTTTTATTCAGTTTTTAATTTATATCTTAATATGCTTCCATAAAAACTAAATAATAGATTTTTATTAAAATATTTGAACATTATAGGCTGATTTTCTTATTTGAATGAACTTCAAACAGTATAAAATAATTCCTCATTTTGCTCAGCTTTTTGAAAATGTATGGAGTTGGGACATTATTTTAAGCATAAGGAGACTTTGAATAGGGTAAGAATGATGTGATCTAACTTCTATTTATAAAATATCACCATGACTGTTGTGAAAATATTCTGTAGCAGGACAAGAATAGCAAAAGGAAAATCAGTTTGGATACTTTTATATCTAAGTTATAGATGCTTTTCACTCAGATGAGATAGCAGTGGAGATAGTGAAAATATGTATGTGGATGCCATTTAAGATTATATCTAGTTCTGTTTTCGATATGATATGAGGTTAGGGTAACAGTATTTGCTACTATTTCCTATTCAGGACGTAGGAAGAGAATGATCAGGATTGACTTTCAGGCTTGTAGTCTGAGCCATTTGGAGAATTAGTTGTTTCCATTTATTGAGCTGGGGGCAGACGAGGGTAGTTAGGAAAGGAGGAAGAATATATGTGCAGAACCAGTTGCTCTATTTTGTCCACGTTGTTTCTGAACTTCCCGTTAGACACCCTAAGTAAACAGTAAGATATGTGAGTCTTGCATTCAAAAGAGGTACTGAATTGCAGACATAAAATTGAGTCATCAGTATATAAATGGACTTTAATGGCTCATGAAAGAATGAAATCTCTTAAGAAAGATACACAGGGCAAGGAAGAGAGCTACAGACTGTGCTTTGGGGCACTAAACTTTGCAGCTCTGACAGAGGAGGATCCAGAAAAGAAGACCAAGGGGGAGTGGACTGTGAAGTAAGAAGAAAGTCAGGAGACTTCAGTGTCCTCGAGGTTAGGTTAAAAAAATAAGATAGAGGGAAGGTAAATTGTGAGAATGAAGCTTGAAACTGAATATTAAATATGGCAAAGTGGAAGTTACACTTGACTGCATGATTTTGGTGGAGAAATAGTAAAGAAATCTTTCTTAAAGAAGCTGAGGTGAGGAAACAAAGACAGTAAAGCAGCTTCTTCAAGGACTGTTACTATAAGAAGCATAGAAATAGGGCAGCAAAGGAAAAGGGCAGTCTAGGAAGGTTGGTTTGTATTTCTGTATTCTGTTGATTGCAGATATTGGTGCCTGTTTGTATGCTGATAGAAACATCTACTGAGAGGGAGAAACTGATGATGTAAGAGATAAATTCTTGAGTAGCTGAGAGAAGACAGGATCCAGTGCTGAAATGGGGGGTTTGACCGTAGATAGGAATAGAGACAGTGCATCTATCTCAAGGAGAAAATACAGAGCTGATGGTATAGATGCAGGCAATCTGGTAGATTTGGGGGTGAGACAATAAATTCTGTTTTAGTTGCTTCAATGTCCTTCAGTAAAATAAAAGGCATGAGTCATCAATCTGAGTGGTAAAGGGGTAAGGAGTCAGGGTTTTGGAAAAAAGGGGGAAGTGTATATGAATGGAGTGACCCAGAGGAATGGACTTAACATTGATTTTGTAATAATAGTGATAAAGATATACTGAGCCATCAACATGGTTGAGAAGTGTTACTTAGGAAACTGAGAGATGCTAGCCAGTTAGGTTGCGCAGCAGTGCTGGGAGCCGACCCTCATCCGCCTGTGTCTGTTACTGCATTAGAACCATGCTCATTTGAACCAATTAAGCAAATCAGATTCAGAGAACTGACTAGTGAATAAGCTTTTTTAGTATCAGTTTTCTGTATTCATTCTTTGCATGCAAGGTTTTAAGTCATGTTTGTTTTTAAACAGGTTACTAGTAATTAAAAAGCAACTTTAAAGTGTCCTGTCATAGATATAGTTAGAAATTGGGACAGAGTGTTATGTGCAAAGATGTATTTTCCCTATACCAGATATGGTGAAAATATCTGGTGACAACCTAAATACCCAATAATAAGAAAATATTTTAATAAGTCATAAATTACCCATATGTAGCTTATTTTACAGCCCTTTTAAAATCAGAAAAATAATTCTAAGGCTATAATAATAAAGATACACTGAAGGAAAGCATTTAACACAATGGCGTGCAAGGCATCGTCTGAAAACACTTCTGCTGGGCTCCCCGGGCCTTTCCTGCTCTGTGCATCCTGAAGCCTCCTCTCCAGCCTGCTCCCTTCTCCTGTTCCTCGACCCTCCAGGCATATTCTTGTCTTAGCTGCTTATTATGTATTATTTCTTCTGCCCAGAGCATCGTTCCTCAGCCCTTCTCATGTCCCGTGACGACTTCTCTTCGTATAGGCCTCCAGTTAAGGGTCGCCTCTTCAAAAAGATCTTCTTAAACTATTCTGTCTAAAGTGGTTCCTCCAGCTCTGATTCCTATTACCCGTCTTTACTTCTAATCATAGCACTTATCATAGTTGGGCATTATTTCTTTTTTTTTAATTGATTTATTTTAGTTATTTATTGGCTGTGCTGGGTCTTCGTTGCTGCACATGGGCTTTCTCTAGTTGCTGTGAACAGGGCCTACTCTTCATTGTGGTGCACAGGCTCCTCATCATAGTGGCTTCTCTTGATGTGGAGCACGGGCCCTAGGCATGTGGGCTTCAATAGTTGCGGCACATGGGCTCAATAGTTGTGGCTCACAGGCTCTAGAGCACAGGCTCAATAGTTGTGGCGCACAGGCTTAGTTGCCCCATGGCATGTGGAATCTTCCCAGGGTAGGGCTCGAACCCATGTCCCCTGCATTGGCAGGTGGATTCTTTACCACTGAGCCACCTAGGAAATCCTGGCATTATTTCTTACATTTATTTGTTGACTTGTATAATATCCATCTCTCTTATGACAACAGGGCTTTACTTTTTCATCCAAGTATTCTAAGCTCTGAGGACAGTGCCAGTAGGTGCTCCTTATATATCTGTTACATAAACAGGTTAACAAATTGATTAATTATATAGAATAAATTAAATGAATAGTTCATTAACATTAATTAATGAAGTAGAAGCATTTTAACAAACTTTGTGAAGATATTACTATGCTTTGAGATCTGCTTTTGCTCATCCACAAAGATTTCACTTCATTTAGGGATCTGTAACTACCCAAAAAGAGCCAGCACAGACTCTACATAGCAGATGGAGAATCAAACCAGAAAAAATATTGAGGGAGAACAATGAAAATTGGAAAATATGCTCCTCATTCAGCCAGAGTAATGATATTCTATTAGCTTGTATCAGTTCATGAGAAGATGTGGTTGATAGCATCATCTTCTCCAGGAAGTGAAAGGGAGACAGAATTTAGAAAGAGGAGGAGGACATTTTCTAAATGAAGAAGCAGAGAAATTTCTGGTCAGAGTAAACACCTCTTTTCATAGTGTATGACTCCCAGACCTCCACTAAGAACCTAATGTCTCAAAAACTCTAACCTAGGACTGCCTTGCATTTTATCTAGAGCTTAATCGCTAGGTTAAGCCTTTGCTTTTAGTTAAATATAGACCCCTGAGAGAGATAACATCTGAGGCTGCCTGTGCATAGCTTACACTGGAGTATGAATGTAGAATGTAAGAGAAGATTCTGATTGTAGGTAGCAGGAACAGCCATAGGAACAATGAACAGTTTTGAGATTTGAAGTGTTTATGTGGGGAGGAAGCTGCAGAGGAACTGAGATTTCAGAGCTCCCTAATTGCAGATGTAATGCTGCTTAAAAGAAAAAAGTTACAAATTCAAAATCACAAATCACATATTACATCCACTTCTTTTTAGCCACATGCACACATGCAAAGATATACAAAATGATTTCTTTTTACCCAAGTGTGATTAAATGAGATTCGGAAAATGGCTCTTGGTGAGATTATTGTAATAGATTTGAGTCAACACCTTTTACAGTAAAGAACACAAGTTGTTTTTGAACTATTGTTTATTTTCTGGTTTGAATAACGCAAAATGCTTTTACTAAAAAATGGGCAAATGCTAAGCAGACAGAAAGCCATAGTGTGAAATACACTAGTACACTATGTGTGAAATACATATAGTTTGCATTAAATATCTTCTTACAAGGAGAATTAGTCCCAAATATATGCACTATATATTTCCTCAAAGCAAATTTTATTTGATCCATATTTTCAAGTTAAAAATTTTTATTTATTAAATCAGAGAACATATGACACGTATAAATGTTCTTATGTCAGTGCCTTTGCTTAAACTTATGGCACATTTAAAACCCTTCCTTAAAACCAGCTCCAATCTTCCCAACACAATACAAGACAAATAATAAGATGCTTTGTAGAACCATGTTTTTTTTAAATTATTTTTATAATATTATTAAGCATAATTTATCTTACTTTAATTTTTAGTCCTTCATGGGAAAATGACATAAAAATCTATGCTATTAATGATGTTTATTTTTATTTAGAGATGTCCTAATTTATGAAAGAAGACACGTTGCTCTTAAAATGGATCTATTGGTTAAATTTGACCATGCTTCCCTACAAATTATCTTCTTGATCGACAAATTTTTCTCAGCGAAGGAACTTTGGTATTGTCAGCACTGTTGATGGATGCTTGGTAAACAGCATTATGTTATGTCATTTGCTTAATAATTGGGTTTGGATTACAAATAAAGTTTCCTGATCTACGTACACAGCAAAATGTCACTTTAGCAAGAAGTTTAATGTCATGCCTTGTAGTTGGAAGAAATATAGTATCACTAAAAACAAGTGTCGTTCAATGTCAGTGCAGTCTTTGACATTGGATACTTTGAAACAATATTTCAAAAATCTGTAGATCTTGTCATTTACCAGTATTCTGTCACTGCAATCCTTCCATGCTTTCTTCTTTCTCTTCTTTCTTTTTTTCAACAAATATTTGTGAGCATCAATTATGTGCCTTGGGCCCAAGGGTCAGGGCAGTGAGCAAGCCAGACCCAGGTTTTATGCTCATATTTTTAAAAGTCTAGCAGAGAAAATGGGTAACTAAAATGTAATTGCAATGATGTGTGATGAGTATAATAATAGAGCATGTACAAGATGGAAATGGTTTTAGGACCTCACTGAAATTCAGGGAAGGACTCTAAGATCTCCTCCCATAAGACTCCAGTCTCCTTTCTTTGACATATCTGGGATCTCAGTGCCTTCTGGAATCACAAGAGAGAAAAGCTGGGCTTATTTGAACCCTGCCACATGTGTCAACTATGCTGGCAGAGATCTGAATGATCTGAATCCCAGCAGCTGAGTGAAATTTCTAACCCTTTTGGACACTGTCAGTCACTAAAAGTTATGCTTTCTAAAGGCACCAAGCCACACTGGCCAGGCCCTTCAGGATAATTTTTTAGTTCATAACTGGGCTTCTTGCACCAGCACTGACATCTTTCCGGATGATGGAGTTGGAAACAATGAGGCAGCTGCAGCTTAGTTTGTGGCGCTGCAGAACTACGGGGTTTGAAGTTCTGTTCAGTTAAAGATCGAGGCCACCATGAACCTGTCCAGCCAGGGGTGGGGAAGTAAGGCCCTCCTCATGAGGTGAGAGGGCTTGGGCAAGTCCGTACCTTCATGAACCCACCTGTAGCTGGGTCACTCTGATTTTGCACAGGCTGCAGGGAAGGCATGTGTTACCCAATCTAGCAGGGCTACCCTGTCACAGTCAATTCTGGAGTGTAGTTGGAAAGCTGAAGCCTCTGCTCAAGCCACCAGCATGGACGCTAGAGTAGACATGCTGATTCTACAGGGAAATCACTATCTCAGCTGTGCCTGGTGAAATTCCTGATGCTCTAATAGGCCCAAGACCCAAACAGTATTGCATCTATCAAACATTTTTTTTGCTAGTGGAGGCTGAACTCACCACCTTTGGATACTCAGATCTACTTCTTCCCTTTATTTTTTTTTCCACTCTGTGTCTTCTTCCAGCCTCATAGAGTTTTATGTCAATGGCCCTGTGCCCTTCACTGATCACTGGGCATTGGCTGAGCTTGTGCTGGTCTACCCTGCCAGGTTTCCTGTCATTGTAACTCTGGGAACTAGGAATAGGACTGTTGGATATTAGTGCTCTGCTCTAAACCTCAAGAGAGCTGACCCTTTCAGGCTCCAGGTCATCTATCTTCTAAGTTTGGCCAATGGTACTCTTAAGATTGCTGGAAAATTGGCATAAAGAAATGAGAATCCAGGAATCTCTTTTCTTCTTCCTGAATGCCAGAGATGCCAGCCAGGACCACACCTCTTCCACATCCTGCTGGTTGGGCTTGCTGTGGATGCAGATTCTAACAGCGACCTCCAGTCAGGGCTCCATTAATGCTGCCTCCATTCTCTGTCTCCAGCCTAGGATTGGGAGTAGCTTTCTGCTGCTGCTAGTTTTTGCTTTTCTTCAATATTCTCAGTTCAACTTCCCTGTTCTGTCATCATGTATGTGATCAATTCCCTGCTTTATAAATTTAGTTTCAAAAAATCTTAAAGTGCTTTCCCTCTTAATGATTGGACCCTAACTAATACAGGTTTTAAATACAGTAAAGATTGTGGCACAGCAGTTCAATGTAGGAAAAAGGCAGGATATTACTTGTATCATTGGAAGAAGTCTAGGAGAATAAAAGCTTTACTCTCTGATTGCAGAATCAATACTGTACTTGATTATTAAATATTTCTATAATGAGAAAAGACTTCTAACAGAAGAAAGTGTTTAAAATATCTTTTTGAAAAAGCCATCAAGAAATCCAGTGTTAGAGCTACAATGTCATTAGTATATCAGGAAAGACATTATGAAAGGAACCTGTCTTATCTTTGTGAAATATTATTGTAGCCCCATTATCTTGTAAAATCCCAATGTCCGCTATCACAGTTACTACTCTGTTAGCCTGACTTTTTAAGTTTTAAGGAAAAAATCAAAAATTCTTGTAGAAAAATGCCAGAATTTTCACTGAGCTTACAAAGTGGCAGAGTGGAGGATGAGTTACTAGAGGAGAGGGAAAATTTTACTTTTCAATTTATAGATCCTTTGAAACTGTTTGTATATGTTTTTTACTACATGCAATGATTACTTTTCTAATAAAATTGCAAGAAAGAAACCCTGAGAAATCTGCTGCATTGTTGGCTCGTTAATGTAAAGATGAGCAGAAACCAGGTACAGCTACTGTGGCTATTTGTGTCCCAGTGGTTCAGTGATGGCAGCAGTTATGGCTGCATCTCATTTGTGAGGATGTACCTTCTCTTTGTTCACCCCCATTTAGAACTTACTTAAGAAGTGACTATGAGCATATCAAGCAGCTGAGGTTGAAAGAATTCCTGCTGTTGCCCAACATATATACAGCTATCATATGAGCATTTTAGCAACAAGATGGTATTTCCCAGGGGCTACATTTCCTGGCCCCACTTTCTTGCATCTACACGTGACTGTGTAGTTTACGCTAATGGAATGCAAGCAGAAATAATGTGTGTCATTTCAGAGAAACTTTTTGTTTTATTTTAAGGGTCAAGTGTGCTATCTAGCCTCTTTATTCTTCTACTGACTGGATGTGGACAAAAACGATGAGGTCTTAAGCAGAACAGTGAAGCCGCAAGCTAGGAGCCTAGGTTTCTGAATCATAGTAAGGGGCAGTGGTGCATTAAATATCATTAGGGGGGCTGCCTAGGTGGCACAGTGGTCAAGAATCTGCCTGCCAATGCAGGGGACACAGGTTCGATCCCTGCTGCAGGAAGATCCCTCATGCTGCGGAGCAACTAAGCCCATGCACCACAACTGTTGAGCCTGTGCTTTAGAGCCCATGAGCCACAACTGTTGAGCCCATGTGCTGCAACTGTTGAAGCCCATGCACCTAGAGCCCGTGCTCCACAACAAGAGAAGCTACGGCAATGAGGAGCCCGCGCACCATAACAAAGAGTAGCCCCCACTCACCGCAACTAAAGAAAGCCTGTGCACAGCAAAAAAGACCCAACACAGCCAATAAAATAAATAAATAAATAAATTTACTTAAAAAATAAAATAAAATAAATATCATTAGGGAACATCTCAGGGTTTCAGAGAACCTTTCAGGAAGTCTGTGAACTAAAAATTATTTTTACAATAACACTGAAGAAAACGTCAGTGCTATGTGACTTTTTGATATTGTATAATAAGTTATTTGGGAGCTCTACATAACCCTGCAAACCAGTCATTTCCAAATAACCCACATATGATATTACAGATCATTCAGGGGAAAAAGATCTATTCAGTGTGCAAAACACACCCATGCATTTTAATATAAAAGTATGAGTGTTCATTGATATGGTCCAGATTCCACATTGCAACTAACCTTTAAAAAACCACTACTTGTCAAGTTTGGATATAGTATTCAAGAGAAATATCCACGGTTATTTGAAGCATCCACAAACATCTGAAAGGGCTCTGAAATTGCTCTTCCCTTTGTTTAGTACATTTCATTGTGAGACTATATTCTTTTAAAATACTGCAACCAAAACAACATATCACAAAAGATTAAATGAAGAAGTACAAATATGAAGTCCAGCTGTCTTCTATTAAGCCAGACATTAAAGAGAGTCACAAAAATGTAAAACAATGTCACTCTTCTCACCAAATTTTTGTTTGGGAGAAAAATCTAAACAAGGCTTGAGATTAAAAAATTTTGAGAACCGCTATTGTGAAAGAAACGCACCTGCAGATCAGCAACTGTTAAAGGTACAAGAAATAAACACATTATCATAAATAAACTCATTTGAGGCATTATGTATTTTGGAATCTACGTGTTACATCACTTAACTGTATTCTAACTAATGCATACCCTTGGGATCCTTGCCTCAGATCCAAGAGTGAGATATACATTTAACTGAGCTTTTCTGTAGCAGCAGGTTGGTGAAGACTTGAATATTTTCACATCTACCATTAAGGAGAACATGAATAGCTTCATGTTTACCATTAAGGAGAATAGGTTGATGGTTGCTGAATAATAAAAATCAGCCAAATAGAAAAGGTCTTGAAAACTATAATAAAATGCCAAATGCTTATGTTCTTTAGGGACAAAAAAATAATTTAATTTCCACTTAACACTGGTCAGCAATCTTCATCCGTAAATGTTACTTTTAAGCTGGACTTGAGTATTTGCATACGTTAACATTTGCTTTATTCCATTCTAAGCTTCTCAGTGCTTTACAACAAGCACATGTATTTTGTGCTTATCCCCTAACTGTAAGGTAATGAAAGTATGTCTTCTCTTTGTTTTCAGACACATCAAATTAATCCATCACTTTATTTACAGTAGTAAAGAGTGGCATGTGTTTGCATTTAGAGGTGTCTTAGACTGTAGATAGTTTTCAGGAAGAGCACTTCTTTTTTTCTCTTTGTCAGATTTATGATTGAGGTAATGCAGTTACCTAATTCTTTTCGCATTCATATAAAAGGTATAAGACAAATGCTTTACTGTAATCCTATATGCAATCAATATATTATTTAAAAGACTACTGACTGTGGGGAGAAGAAAGTGCAGTTTATACTGTTTATATCCTTGATGAACGCTTCCTCTCCAAGAGGAAAAATGGGGGAAAATTAATTTATGGGCAATCTATAGTTTATTCATTTTCTAACTTTTCTCTTTCTATCAGTTGTAACTGAAATCATCAGCAGACAGGCACCTAGCCAAATCAAAACAAATGTGGGCTGAAACTCTGCTCTGTCTGAAGAGGCCAGCCCCATTCTGGTACAGTTCTGGATAATGTGCTCATAGCTTGGAAGATTTATCTTAAAGATATGCCCTAATAGGTCTTTTCAAATTTGCTCAAGCTAGACAATATTGAGGTAGTTCACCTCATAGGATTCTGTATCAGTAGCTCATAGCTAATGGCGGAGAATATCAAGCAGGCAAGTTTCCTAGAGCTGTGGAATTTCTCTGTCCTCAATGACACCCCACATACAGAGTAACCAAATAATGCCCTAATGTTACTGAAAGTGGATGTCCTGCTGCTGGCCTCACTAAAGCCAATAAAGAGGAAAGGTTGGTGAAAAGAAAAATATGCTATATTTCAGAGGCTGGCAACCTGCGGGTCAGGGATAGACTCCTCTCCAAAGGCCAACTCTCCTCCCCTGAAAATCAGTGGGCCAGAGCTTTTGTAGGTGAAGGGAGGGGGCTACATGCAGAAACGGCCCAGTCAGCTCTGATTGTCCTCTTGAAATTGGTCATCGGTGGTCTGACCAGCATCATCTTGATGTTTTAAGTACAGTTGATCTTCAGCTCCAGGGTCAGTTTGTTCCCATTGCTTTGAAGCCAGCTCTCAGAATTGTGGCAGCTTATGTCATGGCTACCTTCTGGTCATCATGTAGTTAACTTTTCCACCTTGGGGGGGTGGGGTTCAGTATCTATAAGACAGCTCACAGGATATGGCTCAGAATATTATCGATAGTCCTTGAGAAGGAACTAAAGGTCCTTGAATATGCTTGATGACTAAACTACTATTATTTAGTCTTGTTGGACTATTTTTCTTTGTTTCTGAATTTTCTTACTTCTCTCAGTAAACTTATTCTTTGGCTAAAGTTTTTCCACAGACCAAAGGCAAGCTGAGGACCTGGAGGGCAAGGACCATAGGGTCCTGCTCCATTTCACTAATAGCTATTAAAGGGACTAAAACATGCCATATAATGAGAGCAACATTTATTTCCTGTTACAGGTTTTACATTTCTTTGCTTAAATTTGTATTGTCAACTTCAGTTTATTTGGGGCAATAACTTTAACCTCTGTGGGAGAAAGGGAGCATGCAACAAAATTATATAAAATCTGTTCATGGCATTGATATAATTAATGTTTTTTTGGCATATGCCCAGAATTATCCTAAATGGCTTAGATATTTTATAAATCATTAGTCTTCACCATAATCAATAAGTATGATTTTTTCTCCTCATTTTGTAGATGAGGAAACAGAAGCCTAGCAGTTAGCAACTTGCATCTCCTTCATGCAGTTTTGTTCCTCCCCCAGTAGTATTGCCATTCAGCCAGCCCTCAAGCCAGAAACTGGGGAATGCACCATGACTTCCCCAAGCTGCCTTTCCCTGCACAGTCACCAAGTCATATGACTTTTGCCTTCCTCACATCATTACTAGAGATGACTTCCATCCCCACAGCTGCTGGCTGACATAAATCATCAACTCTTGACTGCCCCACAGATAAACTTTCCCAAACCATTTTTTTCTGGCTGCCTGCCTGCCTCTTTCCAATCCACTCTGGACACTGGCAACAGGGTGATCTTTCTAAAAGGGCAAATCACATAACGTCATTTACCTGCTTGAAACACTTCAGTGGCTCCCTGTTAGCTACAGAATAAAGTCAAACTCACAAGGCTCCTCCGCAGTTTGACCTCCACCTGTCTTTACTTTTATCCCTCGCCGTCCTCCCCCCTCCTCCTGCAGCTCCTCGTACTTACACTCCTGTCTCACTGGAGGGATGGGCATCCTCTTGCGGCCACACACATACCGTTCCCTCTGCCTGCAGGGCCCCTTCATCCTTACTTCTCTTGGCTAAACTCTCTTTAACCACTCCCTTGGCTCTAATGCCTGTTTCCAGGAAGGCTTTTCTGACTCTTCCCTCTTATGTTTCAGCCCCTCTCCACTTCTGTACTTATCACATATGTATCTCTCAGTTATTTTGTTGTCATCATTCTGTCTTCTATACATGGACTTGCATGAGAGACTTGGACCAGCAGCTGGCTTGGCTTTAAATCTTAGCCCTTCCCCTTAATATCTGAATGACCTTAAGTTACTCTATTTCTCTGACTTTTAATCTCCCCAGTAGTAAAATAGGAATATTAATTATACTAACTTCAGAAAGTTTATGTAAATCTGAAATGATTTCATGGGAGTAACATTCTTAGTTATGGGCTCATACAGTGAGAGTATTCAATAAACATGAAATATCAGTATTAGCTATTTTCTGAGATCATAACAGAAATACTTTTATCCCAATGAGTTTTCTTCATAGTACTTATTCTCTGGAATTGTCTATATGTGTTAAATCTGTCTCCCCAGACCTAGAAACTAAAATTTGTAGAGCAGTGAACTTGGTAAATTTGTTCACTGTTTTAATCTAATCACCTAACATGTCATGGGCAATCAATATATGTCATTCGAATAAATGGAAAAAAAGTATACCATGGCAGCAACCTAAAAAAGTTGACGTGAGCAGGGAACTGAGAAGTATTCAAATTGAATTAAAGACATTCAAATATTGCACAGAGTGATTCTGGATCATCTTCACCAAGAATAAATGGTACTGTGTAAGACTATACACGATTACATTGATACTTCGATCTCACATAATGATTAAATTATGTTCCTCTCTATCAGGTACAATCAACAGTCCATTTTAATCACATAAGTTATTGAGATGAACAAGGGCAGTATTTGCTTGTGATACACAATTGTTTACAATGGTTTGACTCTTTTACTCACTTTTTTATTATTAATTTTTACTGGAGTATAGTTGCTTTACAATGTTGTGTTAGTTTCTACGTACACATATATCTACTCTCTTTTAGATTCCCTTCCCATCTAGGTCACCACAGAGCCCTGAGTAGAGTTCCCTGTGCTATACAGTAGGTTCTCATTAGTTACCTATTTTATAAATAGTAGTGTATATATGTCAATCCCAGTTTCCCAGTCCATCCCACCTCCCACCCCCCTTGGTAACCATAACTTTTTTTCTACATTTGTGACTCTATTTCTGCTTTGCAAATAAGTTCATCTGTACCCTTTTTCTAGATTCCACATATAAGTGATATTATATGATATTTGTCTTTCTCTTTCTGACTTACTTTACTCTGTATGACATCCATGTCTCTGCAAATGGCATATTTTTTTTCCTTTTTATGGCTTAGTAATATTCTGTTGTATATCTCTACCACATGACTCTTTTACTCACTTAAGTTCCTTTTAACTTGATTTCTGACTATCGAGCCAGTGATGTTACTGAATGATCAAGACATTAACTTGACTTCTGCTGTTTGAAAAATAACATCCCTAAAATTATAAAGATCACATCCAGTGGAGACAATTGCTATAGAAAATAAGATCATGGTGCCAAATATCTGGCCGAGTGAGACTCGTGTCACAAGTGGAAAGAGCTCCACACCTGAATATATACTCCTGTAGCCAGCTACAAGGTGTAAAAGGTTTTGTTGGGTATTTTTTAGAGGCTGGCTATAGGACAAGCCACCAGCAGGACTGGGCATATCAGGAAATGGACCAGGTGCTCTGAGAAGCTGTGAAAGGAGAAACAGGAGGGGCTTAACCACTGATAGCCCTCCCGCAATTCCTTGAGGCAGTTTAATGACCTGTTGGGAGGCTTCCTCTCTCTAATGTCACTCTGTATCCATGCAGCCAGGCTCTGTCTCCATGATGTACAATTATAACCACTCTTAGATCCACAATGCACAATTACAACCACTCTTAGATCTTTTTAAATATGAAGATTCCCAGAGCCCTGGCTGGACTCATTGAATCAGTATCTCCCGAAACTACGAAATTGGATTCCTAATTCTCACTAGGTAAAGTGATCACAAATCCGTGTTTTCCCAGACCAGTCTACATCATCCCTTGTTATTCTACTACACTTCACTCCAAAAATGACCTGGTTTGGACAAGAAATTATATGTTCACATCATCTGCAGATCAAGACTTCCTCTCAACTACTGTTTTACATATTTATGCTCTATATTTATGGAGCTGTTGCTAAACACTTCCTTTTATATACATGGTGGTGTGTGTGAGTGTGCACACACATACATGCATATACACATACAGACAGACACAATTTTCAGACTCCAGTTTCACAGTAGAGGTACCATAATAAGCGAGCAATGATGTCATTTTGGGTCCTCACTATTCTATCCTATAAAATGAAGTGTTGGCCTAATTAAAGTTTTCTTTAATCATTGTGATTCTTGCAGTACTTCAGAATGTTTAGCACTAACCCCTAGTCATTTAAACAAAGCATCAGACCCAAAGGCCAAGGAATAATGTACCAGTGTCTGGCTGATTACCTCTCATCCTGTTTACCCATCGCTTTGTGTTCAGTCATGGCAAGCATTCAATGAAGCTTGAAATGACAAAACAGACCCCACAAAAACCAAAGTGTATCAGTAACATCGTTCCAGTCTAATGTTTGTGGACAGATCTGTGGTTCCAAAATTGGATTTTTCTCACATCCACAGTGCCAACAACTAAATCTATAGGTTGATGGCTTAATCTGTATAAAATTAGACTAAGAACACTTATTTCCTGCCTTTTAAAGATGGGCTAATTGCCTTCTAAAATTTAAGACTTTAGAAAAAAGTCAAGATAAACTGTGATTTGTTTATCTCTTCATCTCTACCTTAAGCCCAGTTTAAGGCTGAATTGGTGGTTAATAAATACTAGCTGAATTAAATTGAATAAATTAAACAAATAAGAAAGAACTTCTCTAAGTCAGTAGTTCTCAACCAGGGGCAATTTTGCCTGCCAGGGGACATTTGGTAATGTCATATGAAGGGGAAGTACTACTAGCTTCTAGTGGGTGGAGTCTTAGAGTGCTACCAAACACCCCACTATGCACACAAAAGTCCCCAACGACAAAAATTTCCAACTCAAGATGTCAATAGGGCCAATGTTGAGAGATCCTGCTTTAGCTCATTCCCTTAGATCTAGATTACTTCCAATTTTTTTGTAACCTTAATTATCAATTTTATGAACTTATTTTCCTTCTGTAAAGCAAAAGCAAAAACTGCTCACCCTCTTATTACTATTTGATAAAGCCCAGCTTTATTAACTTGGCCATCAGAACACTGATAAATTTTATTATACCCCACCTACCTGCCCTTATTTCCTATTATTACACTTCAGCTAGAACCATCCACAGTGGTCATACTCCCCTGAAAGGCATGGTAAAACATAGATTGCTGAGTCCCTTCCCTAGAGACTTGGAGTTAGCAGGTCTGGGGTGGGGCCTAAGAATTTGCCTTTCTAAGGCATTTCCTGTTGTGCTGATGCTTCTTGTCCAGGTACCACACTGTGAAAAACACTGATCTACAGCAAGATGATCCACTTATTTACAAATTCCCAAAGTAGCTGTGCTGTTCTTCATCTCTCCAGTTATTTTTCATGAAGACTGTCTGCTTCCCTTTATAAAGACAATCAATCGTCATTATTAGTGGGTTCCAAATTTGCCCCCCCACTAACATTTCTTTATAAGCCCCAAATCAGTACTCAGGGTGCTTTCATGGTTGTTCCTGAAGATGTGCAGAGCAGTGAAAATTTTGAGCCACCCAGTGTTCTCAGCTGAGGTTGAACAAGACAATGCTCTGTCTTTTGCTTCTCATATTGTAAACAAGTGCCTTTTTTTTACAGTCTACTTAGTGCCATGTTTTTCTGCATTTGGGTGCTTTTGTTGGCGATTTTTCTGGTTAAGATGCCCCCCAAACATTATGCTGAAGGGCTGATGAGCATTCCTAAGTACATGAAAACTGTGATGTGCCTTATGGAGAAAATGCATGTGTTAGATAAGCTTCCTTCAGGCATGAGTTATAGTGCTGTTGGCCATGAGTTCAATGTTAATGAATAAAAATAAATTATTAAATAAAGTTATTTTAAACAGAAACAAGATTATGTTATTGATGGTTAGTGAAAATGTTGTGAGCAGAGGCTCACAGGAACCTAACCCTGTTTTTCACATAGGAGCAATGATTCAGTATTCAGTAACGCAGTGTTTGCAATGATTTTATAGAGTATAACCCCTGCAAGTAACAGAAAACAACTGTAAATAAATCTTTCTCACCCACCTTACCCACTACTTTTTCCAGCTGTACTGTATACCAATACAAAGAGCTTCCTTTCTTTACATTTAAAAAGTTCTTCCTATTTGTGAGACTTTTAAGCAAAAGAACTCCCCTGCAGCAATGCTGTTGTTATTTTGTATTTTGTATTTTATATTCATTTGGTTGCTCCTTTGTTAAGCATAGTGCTAGGTCCTTAATGGGTATTTACAAAATATTACTCAATAAGTTAATTCAAATGCAAACATGTTATCTCTGTTGAGGGACAATACAGTATTAGCATGGATTCATTTGCTTATTCCCTGGAATCTAATAAAGCCCTGAGGAAGAAGGCCACCTCACAAGTCAGTGTTAAAAAAGGATAAGTTACAGAGTTTCCCCCCTTTGGCAAAAGGTCAAATCCTTTAAATCCTATTCTTTCTTCCCTCTTTCTCTCTACCTCCTCCCTTCCTCCCTCCCTCCATCCCTTCCTTTCTCTCTCTCGCTTTCTCTTTATGGGTTTGAAACAATTATATGGTTCAAATGAATTAAATGTTTTTGCACCAGTGAAACTTATTGGTATGTCAGACAAAGGGGATAAAAATCAACCTGATGTTAATTGCCAAAAAATGTATTCTTCTTCCTCCCCTGTGCATTTCTGGATCTAGATTCTGTTGGAGTTCAACTTTTGGCCTCAGAGTGAGTAGAAAGCTGCCACAGGTAGATTTTGCTTACAGAAGAGTTAATGATTATTCCTGGACTTTGGGCAAGCTACCTGTGGGTCCCTGTCTTTAGCCCCCTGAAGAGATTTGAAGGCTTAGGTTTTGTTGACAGTGTCAGCCTGACAGGATGGATTTAAGACCAACTTCAGTATACCTGGTGGATATCCCAAAGGTCTGAAAATGTACAATGTTCATCTTTACCATCATTGCAAAAAATTTTTTTTAAATGATTTCCCTCAAAACCTCTGAATGGGTGGGGGATTATCTTTCATTAACTTATTCTCACCTAAGACTGAAGCAGAGGATTTTAATGAATTTTTGCTTACTTGAGATAGAGTCAATATTCAAAACACATAAATATGGATACTGCTTGAGCACAAACCAGTCAGAACTGATGCCAGTCGTAGCCCAGCGTTGTGCTAAGAGTGAGATGGTAGTTGCTGGGTCTTTCAGAGGATGGGGAGAAGGCATCTTAGGAGCCAGGGCAGTGGCACAGCACTCAGGGAGCCTGGGACAGTGCTATTTACTAAGTGATTTGGAAGTATTTCAATATTCTACAATTAGACAGGCTGAAACAAGCAGGCTGAAGGACAGTTATGAAGACAATCAACATTATTCTGTCTGGGAAGTGCTAACCAGAAGAAAACTGACTTTTTTTTTTTTTTAAGATGCTATCTGAACACTGGATTTTGGCTTCCATCTTTTCCAATAGGAAAAATGCCATCTGCAGATGAAAATTTTCTATACAGACAGAAACCTGCTTCATATTTTCTATCCCAATTCCAAGGTTAAATGAACAGAACTCTAAGAATATTTCAGAAATATTCACTACAAAATAGATTAGGAGAAGCCCAGTACTGTAATTTGCAGGGAAGGTGAATATATGTATTAGAGTCACCTAAGGAACTTCTCATTTTACCTTAGAACACAGAACACATGATGTACTTCTCTATCTCAGAACCCACCTATGAACTGTTGGGAGGGGCCATATCCATGGGGAAGAGGGGGTGGAAGAAATCAGAAGAGCTGCACATCCAGAATGTAAGTCTATGGATTAAGGAAGGGGCTAGCCCAATCCCGGGTCTATTACTGTAGACTGTAGGAAGCCAGGGCGTGTGGCAAAGGCCACTGCAAATAGTCTGGGGAACTAGTAAAAGAGAAACAGAGAAGCATCTAAAAAATATGCTAAAAAGCCAAACTTCTGGGACGATTGGGTATTGTGCTGGAAAATGCTTCATAGCTGATACAATATATTTGAAGGAAATTTTCACTTTCTGTCCCTGGTTTCCATGAGATGAATAACTGTATTGCAGTAACTCAGCATTGTGCTGTGCACAGGTGTAGATGATCAATAAATACACAGTGAGCGATTACAGCCTTGCTATCCAGGATAAAACAAGGCAAATATGAATGCTTACGGAGTAGCATCAGTTAAAGCTCCAAGTTTGATGCAGTCTGCAATGAAGGTTGATGTTCTGAAAATTATTCTTGTCACAAACATACCTGTCGGCTGATGATGTGATGTTTATATGTGTGAGCAAAAGGGGTTAGCAGGTATCTGTAAATCATTCTGTCCTTTTGGCCTTTTGTTTTCTTAGTCTGTCAATGGCAATTTGGCATGATGTGACCTTTTAAAGTCCAGGACTCTGCCTGTCTTGTTCACCAGGGCCTGACACAGAGTAGCTACTCAATAAATATTTGTTCAGTGAATGAGGAGCCCTGTAACAGTTGGGAGCATATACCTCTGCAGAGCAATAGACTCTGAACCCATTCTGAAATCTCTTCTGCTTTCTTGCCTCTTCAAATCCAAGAGTCAGAACACAGAACACATCAAGTAAAACTCCCCCAGTGACTATGGAGTCTTAAGGTTAAATGTAATTTTTTGAAGTTGTCTTCTAGGATTCAGAGCTCTTAGTTTCGACTCAGTGGTCCCAGAGGGAGCTCAAAGAGCCAGAAAAAATATGAAGAGACTGAGTCTATTTATAAATTACTTTTGGTGCTGCACAGAATATGGTCAAAACTTGAACTTGTGATCTTATGAATCTCCCAACGGCCATGTTCTCAACCCTGCTATCCTTCCACCTCCCTAAGTTAGTGAGAGGCTTTAATAGATTCTGTTGATTACTAATCTCTGTTTAGCAATCCAGAACTTGTGGTTGTTTCTATGAAATTAGAATCTCCAGGTAAAAAGTGATTTATCTGGTTCCTTGATGCCAGAAAATCAATTCAACTGGTCCATCAAGTTCATTGACCTTCTATGAACCTTATATTGTGCTTCTGTGTAGGCAGAACGCAGGGCAGTGTGTCTATTATATGAATGGCATTTATGTGTTGCTTTCTAATATCACTATTACTTCTTTATTTTTTTCTTATATTGAAAACACTTTAAAAACTAGAAGATACTTTTTGATATATTTTAATTTTCAAATTGTTTTAAAAATAATTAGACTCCATTAAAGGCAACTGGATTCTTATAATAATAGTTCACACAGACAGTAAGCTTTGGGAAGCCCTTGCACTTTGGTTTACTATAGTATGTAGTACTATTCTAATGCTGTGTACATAGTAGATACTCGATAAATATTTGCTAAATTAACAATTAAATGCCCTTTGTGTTACTTTTTGTGTCCTCCATTGCTTCTTAGCTATGAACACAGAAGAGTAAATTGACCAGAAATGACTCTTAAGGTTTTGAAATCATAAGCAAAGCAGAGAGTGAATTGTCAGTCGTAGAAGGAGCAGGTGAGAACTTTTTTAGCAGAAGGCACAGTGAGAAAGAGTTCTGTTGCCCTGAGCTGAAGAGTTTAGGACCGTGTTTGATTGTAGCAGAACCCATTGGAAGAGCTGTCAAAGCATGCTCCCTGTAGCTGCTTATACCATGGCTTTGTCCCAATCACATAGAAAAAGTATATTTATGATAGAAGAGAATACAAGTCTTCCTTCTATTGATTTTTGAAGGGCAGAACAATTTAAAAGCTGTTAAATTTGACAGAAATGTCAGAAACTTAGCAGAATTTTAAGATAATTAAATGAAACCCTAAAGGTCTTATCTCATGAAAAATAGGTCCTCTGGTCTATGGTTCATCACTCAGCTAGGACACAAAGCTCCTAGTCTTTTGTTATGTCCTCCTTCTGTAAAATTTTAATTTGCATCCCTTTTCTTTTGGATTTTGCTCCCTGTCAGATTGTCAATAAGTAAATAAAACCCTAAAGTTGGAAATAGCTGTACTCAGTAGAGCATTGTTTGGGCTAAAGAGTAATGAAGTCCAGGTTTAGTTTTACTCATTTGAGCAACAGGAAAATCTTAAGGCATATGAAATTAACATACCTATAAATTAACTTATAAATCACTACACAGGTACTCATTAGCACTATTCTTACAAAATGATCCAATACGTGGGATGTAACTGTCAACTGATGGGAATAATTTTTTACGTCACTTATAGACTATGTTTTATTTCTTTATGGAAATATACAATCTCCCTTAAGTAATATTTATATATTAACAAGACTGGGGTAATGGGAAGAATTAGAATCAGAAGATCTGGCTTCTTATCTTCGTTATTACATTTGCAAGGTTTATGATATGGACAAGTCATTTTCCTCTCTAAAGTTACAGATTCTTTTATAAAATTAGGACAAAAATAATACTAACAGCACTGCTGAAATTTCAAATATGAAACTGAGTGATAGTTGAAAGGAACTGCATTACTACAAATAATTAAAGCCATGAGCCATAATGAAATGCTAGGTACTGGTAGAGACTGGTGAGAAGTTAAGTCTCCAAACCTCACCTCACTGCAAACGCTCCATCCCCAGCAAACAGCACCTGTAGGTTCCACCCAGAGCCCAGTGTTCTTCACACATACATAGTGGCTCTAAAATATAGTTGTATAACAGCAGTAGGGACCAAGTTTTACGTGACCTTTATATGCACTCGGTGAGAATTTTGTGGGTTGTCTCATTTAATCCTCACTACACACCTAAAAAGTACATGTTATTTCCCCACTTTATAAATATGGGAATGAAGGCCAGAAGAGGTAAAGTCAGTTGACTAGGGTTAGGCAATTTCTATGCAGCAGAGAAAGAACTGAAGTCCAGGCTTGTTAAGTCTGAAGTCTGTGATATTTCCTAGTATACTCAGAGCCTAAGCACCTAAGCATGCCTACAAAGACCTAGATATTATATTATGGGTATAACACTTATATTGCCTAATGTTTCAAGAGCCCTGTCTTTAATGTGTAAATTTCCTCTTTATTTTTGCTTTATTATAGTGATTCATTACTCTGCACAAATGACTTAGGAAAATTGTATGAAGAAGTTGGGGTCTATGAGGTCATCTGTAAAATGACTTGATTATGTTCTCTCCAGCTTTTATAGTTCTATAATTCTGCTAAGGGAATTTTATAAACATACTTTCTCCATCAATTTCTTCACTTTTTCTTGACTTCCTTTAACAATATTATATTATATGGTCAAAAAATAAAATAAAACATGACCTCTTAATATAAATGCCCCTGTATTAGTCAGGGTTCTCCAGAGAAACAGAACCAATAGGAAATATATATTTATGTGTGTGTGTGTGTGTATTTGTCAATCTATCTAAAAGGATATTTATTGTAACTAATTGGCTTATGCAATTATGGAGGCCAAAATCCCAATATCTGCATTTGGCAAGCTGGAGACCCAGAAGAGCTGATAAGTAGTTTCACTTTGAGTCCAGAGATCTGGGAACCACGAGGGCTTATGGTGCAAGTTCCAGTCCAAATGCCAGCAGTCTTGAGACCCAAGAAGAGCGCTATTTCAATCCATGTTCAAAAGTCTCAAAAGAGCAATGCCCCAGCTCAACAGTCAGGCAGGATGAGTTTCCTCTAATTCAGCCTTTCTGTTTAGTTCAGATCAATTGATTGGATGATGCCCACTCACATTAAAGAGGGCAATCTGCTTTACTGGCTCTACTGATTCAGATGTTACGTTTATCCAGAAACACTCTCATAGACACGCTTGAATGATGTTTGACCAACTGTCTGGGTACCTCATGGCTTAGTCAAGTTGACACATAAAATTAACCATCATACCCCCAAAACACAGTGCTGCATTGTTCCCAGAAGCACTCTCTGTCCATGGCTTTGAAGATATCAGGACAAAGAGTGACCATAGGGGCTTGGACTCCCTGAATATCAGTTTGATTTCTCCCACCTCTCTCCAGAGGGTCAGAATAAGACCTTTAATTATCATTAAAGGCAATTTGTAACACTTCTTTGGTATGTAATTAAAAATTTAAAAAATACTAAAATATAAAATAGGTATAAAGCAATGGAAAGAAGTCTGATCTCATGAAAACTATTTCAATGCTTAAAATTCGAGGGTACCCCCGTTTTGCTGATATTCCCAATATGCTTAGTCTGTTTTTTGGTAGTCAACATTGTCCTCTGTAGCCGCAGAATGACCACTCAAATCCAATTTGAGTCATAGGCAATTGAAGACGCATATCTTGTGTGAAATGCTTTCATTTGTCATTTGTTGAATTTTGCATTTTTACATTTTTTTGAAAAGTCTTTCTTTTTATTTAACAGTGTATGCTTTATTTATGATTAACAGCTGCAATATCTACAATTTATTGTTTTCTAATAAGTTGCTAACAACATTAAAACTCACAAATTCACCTGATACAGTAGCGCACACATAATGTTTCATTCCAAGGTTCAGGAAAAAAAAAAAGGTTGATAAAAGTAAGATGCTCCTGGATATTTGTAATACTACCTGACTTGGAAAGATAAATATCTTGGCCACAACTGATACTTGGCATATGACTTATAGGAATCTAGATTTAAACCCCTTTCTCAAACTTTAAAAGATAATATTCCCCATTCCATTTCTAGGTAAAGCAACATCAGTGATTTTTTTTTTCATTTGATTATTACCTTGATAACTGCTAATTTTGTATCTTTCCAAAATTCACATGTTGAACTGAACTCCTAATGTATTTGGAGGTGGGGATTTTGGGAGTAGGTCATGAAGGTAGAGCCCTTATGAATGGGATTAGTGCCTTTATAAAAGAGACCTCAGAGAACTCTTTTGCCCCTTGCACCACGTGAAGACACAGCAAAAAATCAGCTGTCTGTGAACCAGAAAGCAGACCCCTACCAGATACTGAACCTTGCCAGAGCCTTCAGTCTTGGACTTCCCACCTTCCAGAACTATGAGAAATAAATTTCTATTGAGAATAAACTACCCAGTCTCTATGTTATTCTGTTAGAGCAGCCCAAGCAGACTAAGATAATTACTTTCATATATAGAATGATATATGGAATGTATAACTATTTGAATAAATAGTTACTGACCTTGATCACAGGCAAATAGTTATAGTTAGATTTCATGCTGAGAATGTTATTATATGTTCTGTACAGACTCTACATAGTAGGTATGGGTCAATCTTATGGGGATATACTTGATAACTTGTTGATTCATTCACTCAGTGTACACAACAAATATTTGAGTGCCTACCATATGCTAAACTTCTAGATTCTGAAGCTACAGCAGTGAACAAAACAGACAAAACTCCAGACTTCAGAAGCTTATATTCTAGTTTGATTTCATGGTACTCTATTTGCATACACCTTCACATGTTCCCCATCCAGGCAGAAGGTACTACTGTTTTGCTCTCTACAGCTTCACTTTATTTAGCCTAGGAAGTTAGGGGTACTTTACTGTTCTAAAGACAACAATGTATATGCCACAGTACTTTATAGTATATGCCATATATATCATGTGGGGGCAAGGAGAATATTTAAATTGCAAATACTGGACTGGAATGTTAGAAAAGGAAAGATATTATCAAGGTCTAAAGAATACTTTTTGGAACAAAGAGAGTGGCTGGAGAAAGAGAAAGGAACTGGAGAAAAGTGATGTAATGAAATGCACTGAAGTTTGGATAAGGTTTGTTACCCACATTTGATAGCAGGGTATCGGCTGACTAGTGGAGAGATTTAAGGGGAGTAATTTTAATGAAATACAATAGTGAATCAGAAACATGTGATTTTAGTCATGTCATTTTGGCTTAATTAGAGGGGAGAAGGTTTAGAAGCAGAGCTGCTGATAGGGAATATGTTTCAGCGATTCAGGCCAGAGATGACTAAGAATTTGTGGAGATGGAAAGGAAGAAATAACTATTAGAGATGTTGTTGAATTAAAGTTATATGTGGGAGGAGTATGAAAAATAAAAGATAACTTAGAGAGTTGCCCGCCTTAGGGACAAAATAGATGGTGGCATCTCCCACAGTAATGGAAATGCTACATAGAAAAAAGAGGAATTTAGTTCTTTAAAATTTATTTTTAACTCTACAACAGGCATCTTTTTTTTTTTGACAGTTGCAAGTTGAGTTTATTTGGGGCAAAATGAGGACTGCAGCCCGGGAGCCAGCATCCCAGGTAGCTCTGAGAAACTCTTCCCTATGACAGGCATCATTTAGATTTCTTTATGGAGAAGTGCTAGTTGTCATTAGAATATTAGAATTTTATGTCTTTTATAAGTTGTGAAAATACTGAAATGCATCATAGAATAATTTCATTCCGTATCTAGAATAGGAGCAGTTGACATATTATTAATAGTACTGGTCGATACTTCAATAGGTCTAGTAAAATAAGTATGGTCCTTTGCTGTTTATCCATGTCTCTGGAATAATAATGTCACATATCCCTCAATATAATTCTAGGTAACCAAAGTAAAGGGAACTATACTGATGACTTTAAGTGCTACAGCATTGTGTCCCTCCTTTGAAATTTTGTTCAAGGGAATTAACTTAGAAAAAGTTTGAATAAATTGCATTGTAATTTAAATAATATAGATACATATAATTATCATTTTTCAGGAACTAATGATAATTATTTACTTTTTTCTAAAGCACTTTATGATAGAAATCAGTTCAAACTTTACTCTGCTTACCAATAATAATGATCTCTAAGAGCAGCAGTGATAAAAATGGCTCTTAATAATAGCTAACAACCACTGAGCACTTATTGTGTACCTGCCATTGGGCTAAGTACATTGTCTTATTTAATAATAGATATTGTTATTGTCCTTGTATTTTGGATTGAGATCCTGAGGCAAAGATAGATTTTATTTTTGGTGACTAGGTTTTCATTGGAGCCAGGTTTTGAACCCAAGGATTTGAACCAATGGTGCTGAAAAGTGGGGAGGTGGAGGGGGCTTAGACTGAAAAACTTGAGTTGTATACATTTCAATTTTTTTTCTCATGGAAATTTTTTATTGATCTGTATAACAGGCATGTCAGCTAGGTGTTATTATCTCCTTTCAAACCCAAAAACTTGTCTCAGGAAGATTCATGAATTGTCAAAGTCAACTGTTTTTAAGTTGCAGAGTCAGAATTTAAATGCACTTTTTAAAAAAATTTTAAAATTGTATTAAGTTTGTAGGAAGAAGAAAGTCCTGAACTCCTCTAAGTCAGTTTCTCAGTTTATCATGCTTAAAAATTACCTGGGGAATTTCTTTAAAATAAAGGTACCTAAGCCCAGCATCTCAAATCCCAGGTGATTCTGGTGAAGGTGGGTCTCCACTGACCTTTCAACAAAATACCACCTTAGAGTTAGAACTTAAGTGGGCTGAGATGAGGGGAGGATTTGACCAAAGGTGCCAAACTGGAAAACCTAAGGTAGAAATCAGACAAGTTGATGGACAAGGATGTGCAGAGGTGAGAATGAAAAGTAGAGTAGGAAATAAGCTGTGATGAGTTTATGCAGATCACGATTGCAAGCTTGTATTCATATCTTAAATATCTACACTTCACTCTTATGCTTGGGAAGGACTTAAAGGATTTTGAGCATGTAAGTGTGTTACAATGACTAAAATTGGCAGTGGTAGGAAGAATGGTTTTATGGGGCAATTTTAATTTGTACAGATTTAAGTGAGATGTTGTGAACCTGAATTAAGGTGTTACAAATTGTAATGGATGGAGTGGAAAAGACATAACCAAGTCTACTAGTTGACTAATCAGAAATGAAGTAGAGAAAAAGTAGAAAGACAAATATGATGGGCTTTTCAATCTGTATCACTACATATATGCTCCTGAAAGGAAGAAGCTTTAAAAAATTATTCTGGCAGATTTTTTTTCAAATTTCAAAAAAGTATCAACAGCTGTTTTTTAAGTTATTAAAATGTGATTTTAGGCTGCACATGTCTTTACATCCAGGATGCTTATGAGGCTTGGCAGATCTCCAACTTAGGGTGGGTGGGGATTCAACAGGTGTTTCTGGAATCTCTTTTAAGAGTTGAAGTCAATTACTTGGGATTCCTGGATCTTCTTTACTGAATTGTATTCCTCTAGGGCCAAGTGACAATTATGCAACTCTACAGGATGCGTTAGGGTCACAGGGTTTTCAGAGAAAGTTATAGCAACCCATAGAGCCATTCTGGGAAATTAAACTTAGGTGAAACCATTTAGCTTTCAAATGGGTGAAAGCTCTCAGAGGCTTGCAGACAGGTAGTCTACAGGGTTCAGGTTGTGGAGAAGAAGGATCAGGGAAGCACAGCATTCCAAAAGTGCACAGCAAGTCTTGGCAAACTTTGCCTCTCATGGTATCTAAGTGCATCCAACAGATGGGGACTCCTTAGTTAAGCAGAGGACAGAATTAAAGGAAGAACAGCTTTGGCCAAGTACAATTAATGGTTTCCTCGTTATAAAAACTGTTCCTGACAAATGCAGGTGAACAAGACCATTGAAAAGACTCAAAGAGCATACTGGGGCCAAAGTAATAAGGTATTGCTAGCATGGATCAGTGAATTCTATCTTTTTTTTTTTTTTTTTTACTGTTTTTGTGGATGAATGCTAAATATTCTGAAGGAGAGAATTTTTTTTATTCGTAAGCTTTCAAAAAATGCCTTTTCCTATTTAATAAAAATAAACCAACAGCTAAAATAAGCCATTATTTTTTTCTTCCTCATTGACTATATTGAGGCAAGTTGAACATTTCTGACTTAATTATGCATGCTTTTGAGGGGGCCATCAGACAAATCAGTGGTTCTCAAACGTGCTACCCATTAGACTCTTTCTGGGGAACTTTTAAAAACACCTGGGTCACACCCCAAGAGAGACTGATTTAATTAGTCTGAGCTAGATTTAGGCCATGGATTTTTTTTTTCTTAAGATACCAGCTGATTTTAACACGCGGCCAGGGTTAAGAACCAATGAGATGGATAAATGTCAGAATTTCAGTGCTAACTTGTACAAAACCATATTTTTCATTGGACTAGTGACTCCAAGTACTGAGCAAAATGCATAGTAAGGATGGAAACATTGGGAAAGTGAACTACATTAGAAATTTTTATTTGTAATATTCTGCTACTTGGCTTGATATAGTCACAAGAGAAGAGAAATACTTAGCATACTGTGAGTTTCGCCCAGGCTGCTGCACTCAGTATCCTTGCAGGGGAAGAAATGTCCTTATTTGAGTGTCTGCTATCATCCAAGTCTGCCTTACATAGATATTAATATCATTTTCTCTCCCCCCCCAAAAAAAGGAAATCATAAAATTCCAGTGCATTGTTTTTAAAAACTATTTTTATCTTAAAATATAGTACTCAAACAAAAATGTGCATATGTGCATGAAACAAAGCAAATTCTTGTGTAAATATTATCCACGTCAAGAAATAGAAAAAAAAATAGCATCTTAGTACCCTTCAATGTGCCTTCTCCCAAACTTATACCAATATCCTGACATTTATGGTAATGCTTATTTCCTTTTATTAATGCTTTTATATAGACTAAGCATCGTTCAACTCTACAGTGTTACTAAACACACATATATTTTTTAAGTATAAAAGACAGGTTTTGATAACAGCTTATGAAAAATTAAAGAGTACGGTATGTACTGTTTTCTGTCTGGCTTCTTCCAAATATTATGCTTGTTTGACTTAATTCATTGGTTCATTCATTTCTGTTGCTATGAAATATTTCATTTTTAATATATTACAGTATATGTATCCCTTGTGTTGTCAATAGATGTATGAGATATTTCTATTCCTTTTTATTACCAAAGATACTACCAGTAACTTCTTGTATCTGTCTCTCAGTACATATTTGCTTACATTTTTGAGGAGTATGTAACCTAAGAGTGAAATTGCTAAGAAGGCATGGGTAATTTAGAAAGATATCTAATTTAGAAGATA
The DNA here is from genome assembly GCF_030028045.1 of Hippopotamus amphibius kiboko. Lineage (NCBI taxonomy): Eukaryota > Metazoa > Chordata > Mammalia > Artiodactyla > Hippopotamidae > Hippopotamus > Hippopotamus amphibius. Next base: position 32,091,320 of record NC_080191.1, read on the forward strand.
GTGACGAATTGTTTTCCAAATTTCCTGTAACAATTTACACTCCCACAAAGCAACAAATGAGCACTCTTAGTACTCTACATCAGAAGTCTGCAAACTATGGCTTGCTGGTCCAGTTTGTCCTGCCACTGGTATTTAAAGATAAGGTTTTGGGGGAACACATTGATCCCCATTCATTTACCCCTTGTCTGTGGATGCTTTTGTGGTACAAGAGCAGAGTTGAATACTTTTTTTGGAAATATAATTGATTTACAATGTTGTGTTTAGTTCAGGTGCACAGCAAAGTGACAGTATTTTTTTCAGAATCTTTTCCATTATAGGTTATTAAAGAATATTGAATATAGTTCCCTGTGCTATACAGTAAGTCCTTGTTGATTATTTTATATATAGTAGTCTGTATCTGTTAATCTCAAACTCCTAATTTATCCCTCCCTCCCACTTTCCCCTTTGGTAACCATAAGTTTGTTTTCTATGTCTGTGAGTCTATTTCTGCTTTGTAAATAAGTTCATTTGTATCTCTTTTTTAGATTCGACATATAAGTGATAATCATATGATATTTGTATTTCTCTGTCTGACTGACTTGACTTAGCATGATACCCTCCAGGTTCATCTATGTCGTTGCAAAAGGCACTATTTCATTCTTTCTTTGGCTGAGTAGTATTCCATTGTATATATGTACCACATCTTCTTTATCCATTCATCTGTGGATGCACATTTAGATTGCTTCCTTGTCTTGGCTATTGTAAATAGTGCTGCTGTGAATGTTGTTGTGCATGCATCCTTTCAAATTAGAGTTTTTGTCTTTTCTGGAGATAGTCCCAGGAGTGGGATTGCAGGATCATATGGTAACTCTATTTTTAACTTTTTAAGGACCCTCCATACTGTTCTCCATAGTGGCTGTGCCAGTTTTTTCCACCAGCAGTGTAGGAGGGTTCCCTTTTCTTCACACCCTCTCCAGCATTTGTTATTTATAGACTTCTTTTTTTTAAACTTTTTATTTTTTTATTTTTTACAATAAACTGCATATATTTAGAGTGTACAATTTAGTATCCCAATCTCCCAATTCAATCCCCCCCCGACCCTCCCTGCTTTCCCCACTTGGTGTCCATATGTTTGTTCTCTACATCTGTGTCTCTATTTCTGCTTTGCAAACCAGTTGATTTGTACCATTTTTGTATAGTCCACATATATGTGTTAATATACAATATTTGTTTTTCTCTTTCCGACTCACTTCACTCTGTATGACAGTCTGTAGGTCCATCCATGTCTCTAACAATGTCCCAGTTTCATTGCTTTTTACAGCTGAGTAATATTCCATTGTGTGTATGTACCACATCTTCTTTATCCATTCATCCGTTGATGGACATTTAGGTTGCTTCCATGTCCTGGCTGTTGTAAATAGTGCTGCAATGAACATTGGAGTGCATGTATCTTTTTGAATTATGGTATTCTCTGGGTATATGCCCAGTAGTGGCATTGCTGGGTCATATGGTAGTTCTATTTTTAGTTTTGCAAGGAACCTCCATCCTGTTCTCCATAGTGGCTGTATCAATTTACATTCCCACCAGCAATGTAAGAGCATTCCCTTTTCTCCACACCCTTTCCAGCATTTATTGTTTGTCGATTTTCTGATGATGCCCATTCGAACCAGTGTGAGGTGATACCTCATTGTAGTTTTGATTTGAATTTCTCTAATAATTAGTGATATTGAGCAGCTTTCCATGTGCCTCTTGGCCATCCGTATGTCTTCTTTGGAGAAATGCCTATTTGGGCCTTCTGCCCATTTTTGGATAGGGTTGTTTGTTTTTTTGATATTGAGCTGGATAAACTGTTTGTATATTTTGGAGATGAATCCTTTGTTGATTCGTTTGCAAATATTTTCTCCCATTCTGAGGGGTGTCTTTTCATCTTGCGTATAGTTTCCTTTCCTGTGCAGAAACTTTGAAGTTTCATTAGGTCCCACTTATTTATTTTTGTTTTTATTTCCATTATTCTAGGGGGTGGATCATAAAAGATCTTGCTGTTATTTACGTCGAAGAGTGTTCTTCCAATGTTTTCCTCTAGGAGTTTTATAGTGTCGGGCCTTACATTTAGGCCCTTTATCCATTTTGAGTTTATTTTTGTGTATGGTGTTAGGAAGTGTCCTAATTTAATTATTTTACATGTAGCTGTCCAGTTTTCCCAGCACCACTTATTGAAGAGGCTGCCTTTTCTCCATTGTATACCCTTGCCCCCTTTATCATAGATTAGTTGACCGTAGTTTATCTCTGGGCTTTCTATTCTGTTCCATTCATCTATATTTCTGTTTCTGTGCCAGTACCATACTGTCCTGATCACTGTAGCCTTGTAGTATAGCCTGAAGTCAGGAAGCCTGATTCCACCTACTCCGTCTTTCCTTCTCAAGATTGCTTTGGCTATTCGGGGTCTTTTGAGTTTCCATACAAATCGTAAAATTTCTTAAACTAGTTCTGTGAAAAATGCCATTGGTAATTTGATGGGGATTGCATTGAATCTGTAAATTGCTTTCAGTAATATAGTCATTTTCACAATGTTGATTCTTCCAATCCAAGAACATGGTATGTCTCTCCATCTGTTTGTGTCATCTTTGATTTCTTTCATTAGTATTTTATAGTTTTCTGAGTGCAGGTCTTTTACCTCCTTGGTTAGGTTTATTCCTAGGTATTTTATTCTTTTGTTGCAATGGTGAATGGGATTGTTTCTGTAATTTCTCTTTCTGATCTTTCATTGTTGGTGTATAGAAATGCAAGAGATTTCTGTGTGTCAATTTTGTATCCTGCAACTTTACCAAATTCATTGATTAGCTCAAGTAGTTTTCTGGTGGCATCTTTAGGATTTTCTATGTATAGTATCATGTCATCTGTGAACAGTGACAGTTTTACATCTTCTTTTCCAATTTGTATTCCTTTTAGTTCTTTTTCTTCTCTGATGGCTGTGGCAAGGACTTCCAAAATTATGTTGAATAGTAGTGGCAAGAGTGGACATCCTTGTCTTGTTCCTGATCTTAGAGGGAATGCTTGCAGTTTTTCACCATTGAGAGTGATGTTTGCTGTGGGTTTGTCATATATGGCCTTTATTATGTTGAGGTAGTTTCCCTCTATGCCCACCTTCTGGAGAGTTTTTATCATAAATGGGTGTTGAATTTTGTCAAAAGCTTTTTCTGCATCTATTGAGATGATCATGTGGTTTTTATCCTTCAATTTGTTAATATGGTGTATCATATTGATTGATTTGCACATATTGAAGACTCCTTGCATTCCAGGGATAAACCCCAGTTGATCATGGTGTATGATCCTTTTAATGTGTTGTTGGATTCTGTTAGCTAGTATTTTGTTGAGGATTTTTGCATCAAATTCATCAGTGATATTGGTCTGTAACTTTCTTTTTTTGTAGTATCTTTGTCTGGTTTTGATATCAGGGTGATAGTGGCTTCATAAAATGAGTTTGGGAGTGTTCCATCCTCTGCAATGTTTTGGAGGAGTTTGAAAAGGATGGGTGTTAGCTCTTCTCTAAATGTTTGATGAAATTCACCTGTGAATCCTTCTGGTCCTGGACTTTTGTATGTTGGGAGATTTTTAATCACAGTTTCAATTTCATTACTTGTGATTGGTCTGTTCATATTTTCTATGTCTTCCTGATTCAGTCTTGGAAGGTTATACCTTTGTAAGAATCTGTCCATTTCATCCAGGTTGTCCATTTTATTGGCATATAGCTGCTTGTAGTAGTCTCTTATGGTGCTTTTTATTTCTGTGGTGTCCGTTGTAACTTCTTCTGTTTCATTTCTAATTTTATTGATTTGAGTCCTCTCCCTCTTTTTCTTGATGAGTCTTGTTAGAGGTTTTATCAATTTTATTTATCTTCTCAAAGAACCAGCTTTTAGTTTTATTAATTTTTGCTATTGTTTTCTTTGTCTCCATTTCATTTATTTGTGATCTGATCTTTATGATTTCTCTCCGTCTACTAACTTTGGGTTTTGTTTGCTCTTCTTTCTCTAGTTTCTTTAGGTGTAAGGTTAGATTGTTTATTTGGGATTTTTCTTGTTTCTTGAGGTAGGATTGTGTTGCTATAAACTTCCCTCTTAGAACTGCCTTTGCTGCATCCCATAGGTTTTGGATCATTGTGTTTTCATTGTCATTTGTCTCTAGGCATTTTTTGATTTCCTCGTTGATTTCTTCAGTGATCTGTTGGTTATTTAGTAGTGTATTGTTTAGCCTCCATGTCTTTGTGTATTTTACACTTTTTTTTCCTGTAATTGATTTCTAATCTCATAGCATTGTGGTCAGAAAAGATGCTTGATATGATTTCAATTTTCTTGAATTTACCAAGGCATGATTTATGACCCAAAATGTGATCTATCCTGGAGAATGTTCCATGTACACTTGAGAAGAATGTGTAATCTGCTGTTTTTGGATGTAATGTCCTGTAGATATCTATCAAATCTAGCTGATTTATTGTGTCATTTAAAGCTTGTGTTTCTTTATTAATTTTCTGTGTGGATGATCTGTCCATTGGTGTAAGTGGGGTGTTAAAGTCCCCAACTATGATTGTGTTACTGTTGATTTCCTCTTTCATAGTTGTTAGCATCTGCCTTAGGTATTGAGGTGCTCCTATATTGGGTGCATATGTATTTATAATTGTTATCTCTTCTTCTTGGATTGATCCCTCAATCTTTATGTAGAGTCCTTTCTTGTCTCTTGCAACATTTTTTATTTTAAAGTCTATTTTATCTGATATGAGTATCGCTACTCCAGCTTTCTTTTGATTTCCATTTGCATGGAATATCTTTTTCCATCCCCTCACTTTCAATCTGTATGTGTCCCTAGGTCTGAAGTGGGTCTCTTGGAGACAGCATATATATGGGTCTTGTTTTTGTATCCATTCAGCCAGTCTTTGTCTTTTGGTTGGTGCCTTTAGTCCATTTACATTCAAGGTAATTATTGACATGTATGTTCCTATTACCATTTTCTTAATTGTTTTGTTTTTGTTTCTGTAGGTCCTTTTTTTCTGTTATGTTTCCTGCTTAGAGAAGTTCCTTTAGCATTTGTTGTAAGGCTAGTTTGGTGGTGCTGAATTCTCTTAGCTGTTGCTTGTCTATAAAGCTTTTGATTTCTCTGTCGAATTTGAATGAGATCCTTGCTGGGTAGAGTATTCTTGGTTGTAGGTTCTTCCCTGTCATCACTTTAAATATATCCTGCCACTCCCTTCTGGCTTGTAGAGTTTTTGCTGAGAAATCAGCTGTGAAACTGATGGGAGTTCCCTTGTATATTATCTTTCGTTTTTCCCTTGTTGCTTTTAATAACTTTTCTCTGTCTTTAATTTTTGTCAGTTTGCCTCCTATATGTCTTGGTGTGTTTCTCCTTGGGTTTATCCTGCCTGAGACTCTCTGCACTTCCTGGACTTGGGTAGCTATTTCCTTTCCCATGGTAGGGAAGTTTTCAACTATAATCTCTTCCAGTATTTTCTCAGGTCCTTTCTCTCTCTCTTCTCCTTCTGGGACCCCTATAATGTGAATGTTGGTGCGTTTAACATTGTCCCAGAGGTCTCTTAGGCTGTCCTCAGTTCTTTTCATTCTTTTTTCTTTATTCTTTTCCACATCAGTGATTATCACCATTCTGTCTTCCAGCTCACTTATTTGCCCTTCTACCTCAGTTAATCTGTTATTGGTTCCTTCTAGTGTATTGTTCATTTCAGTTATTGTGTTGCATATCTCTGTTTGTTTGTTCTTTAATTCTTCTAGGTCTTTGGTAAACTTTTCTTGCAACTTTTCGATCTTTGCATCCAATCCTTTTTCAAAGTTCTGGATCATCTTTACTAGCATTATTCTGCATTCTTTTTCTGGAAGCGTGCCTATCTCCTCTTCATTAGTTGTTTTTCTGGGGTTTTATCTTGTCCCTTCATCTGGTACAAAGTCTTTTGCCTTTTTATTTTTTCTGTCTTTCTGTGGCTGTGATTTTCAGTTCCACAAGATGAAATCCTGCTGATACTGCTTGATTCTGCTGTCTACCCTCTTATGGAGGAAGCTGTCCAGGAGGTTCGTGGGTCCTACCTGATGGGAGGCACTGATGGTGGGTTGGGCTGGGTGGCGGAGCTCAGTAAAACTTTAATCCGATTTGGTGGGTGGAGCTCAGTGATACTTCAATCTGCTTGTCTGCCAATGGGTGGGGCTGTATTTCCACTCTGGTGGTCCCTTGGCCTGTTGCAACCCAGCACCAGAGCTTGCAGGCTCTTTGGTGGAGCTAATAGTGGACTCTGGAAGGGCTCATGCCAATGGCCACTTCTCAGAACCCCTACTGCCAGTGCTCCTGTCTCCTCAGTCAGCCATAGCTGCCCCCCACCTCTGCAGGCCACCCTCCAACACCAGCAGGTAGGTCTGGTTCAGTCTCCTATGGGGTCCTGCTCCTTCCCCTAGGGTCCTGGTGAGTACAATTTTTTGTGTGCCCTCCAAGAGTGGAGTCTCCATTTCCCCTAGTCCTGTGGAGTTCCTGCAATCAAATCCTGCTGGCTTTCAAAGTCTGATTCTCTGGGGATTCCTCCTCCCATTGCTGGGCCCCCAGGTTAGGAAGCCTGACGTGGGGCTCAGAAGCCTCAGGACTTCTGCAGTATAACTGTTCTCCAGTTTGTGAGTCACCCACCCAGCATTTTTGGGATTTGATTTTAACGCGATTGCACCTCTCCTACTGTCTCATTGCGGCTTCTCCTTTGTCTCTGGATGTGGTGTGGTTTTGTTTTTTTGGGTGAGTTCCAGTGTCTTTCTGTCGGTGGCTGTTCAGCAGTTAGTTGTAATTCCGGTGCTCTTGCAAGAGGGAATGAGCGCACATCCTCCTACTCTGCCATCTTGATTCTTCCTCTATAGACTTCTTGATGATGGCCGTTCTGACTGGTGTGAGGTGATACCTCAGTGAGTACTTTGGACAGAGACCATATAGCCTGCAACACCTGAAATACTTACATTGATCCCTTGACAATTAAAGTGTGCTGACTCCTGCTGTACATCTTCAGTCACTGTCAGTGTTGCCAGGCTTTTCATTGTATCATTTCTGATGGAGATGTAGAATTTTCTTTTCATTTACTTGCATTTTCCTCATTACTAGTGATTCTGAACACTTTTCCATATCTTTCTTGGTCATTTGGATGTCTTTATTTTGTGAAGTCTCTTGATCATTTTTCTATTGTTTTTTGTAATTTTCTCATTGAGTTCTTTATAAGATCTGCTTATGAGCCCCTTGCTGTTTTAGACAGCTATTACTTACTCTCTCTCTGTGGTTTGCCTATTCATTCTCCTGATGATGTTTAAGATGAACAGACTTTGTTATATTTTAAAGAAGTCAATTTGAAAGTTTTAACTTTTGGTTAAAGCGTTTTATGTCCTATTTAAGAAGTTGTTCTTTGACATTATCTCCTAGAATAGTAGTTCTTAACTGAAGGCAATTTTGCACCAGAGAACATTTGTCAATGTCTGGAGATATTTTTGGTTGTCACAACTAATGGTGCGCTACTGGCATTCAGTGCATAGAGGCCAATGATGCTGCTAGATATAGCATAATTCACAGGACAGCTTCCCAAACAAAGAGTTATCTGGCCCAAATGGCAATAGTGCTGTTGTTGAGAAACCTGATCCTAAATGACGTATTCATTTAACCTTTCACATTATCTGTAATATAATAAGGAATTGACTTTATGAATGTTGCGAAATAGGATTCAAATTTCACTTTTTTTCTGTTTGCATTTCTGATTGTCCCAGGAGCATTTACTAAAATGACTATCCTTTCCTGTAACATCTGCTTTATGATAAGTCAAGTGTTCATGTATGCAAAGTTCCCTGGGTTTCATATGCTATCCCATTGGTCTAGCCTTGTCTATCCTTGTCCCAAAGGAGCCTCTCTTAAATGTCACAGCTTTATTTAAAGGCCCAGTATAAGTGGGACATTTACTTCCAATACATTCTTCCTATTTAAGAGCTCATGTAACTTATTTCCATTTTAATGCTTTTCTGTTGTGTAGCCTATGCATTGAATTTTCCTATTTTTTGTAGGAGTTTCACAATTTGATGCTATTATAAGTGTTGTATCTTTAAAAATTCCATTTCCTAATTATTTGTTTCTATCATAGATATATGAATTTGGATTTTTGTGTGCATTGACCTTAAATCCAGCAACATTTCTAAATTCACTTACTAATTCTAATAACTTATATGTAGACCATGTTGGACATCATACATTCACAATGATATTTTGTTTGAATAACGATACCGGTCTCTCCTCTCTTTCTTCCAGCCCAAATCTCATAACTTTTATGTCCTCTTTTCCCCTTCCTTCTCTACTGAGGAATTATTCTACGAAATTATTTCAGTACAGTCAACTGTATTTAATTAGCATACACTCTGTTGGAAGTATTGCCTTGACAGTTATTATAGAAGTGAATTTTTCTAACCAAATATTTCTTTTGTCAACAATTATTTAATGAATATCCACTACGGGCTAAGAATTCCACTAGGTACCAGTGAAACCACAGTGAGCAAGACATGATCCTGGGACACAGGGAGCTTATATTATGGTGGGAGGATATAGACTAAAAGCAAATTAATGGAAAAAATAAGTTGCTTCTTTCTGTATATATTCTTCTGCCTTAGCTTTTAGCTTACTAATTTTCATTTCCATTGTGTGTAATCTGCTGTTAAACATATCCTTTGAGTTATTAATTTAGGTAACTATAATATTCAGTTCTAGAATTTCAATTTGGTTCTTTTCAAATCTACTTTGTCCTTTTATAGTCTCTATTTCTTTGCCAAAATTCTTGCTTTTGTATTTTATTTCTTGAATTATTTTAAAGTATATATATATATAACTTTAATATTAGAGCACCTATGGGTGTGTTATTTTCTACTGTTTCTAGTAATTCATGTTTGCCTCCTTGTATATCTGTGTTGTTTTTAAATTTTTATTAAGACTTTACTTTTTTTTAAGAGCAGTTTTAGGTTCAGAGTAAAATTGAGGAGAAAGTGTGGAGATTCCCCATATTCCCCCTACCCCCAAACATGCATACCCTCCTCCATTATCAACATCCCCCTCCAGACTGGTACATTTGTTACAATTGATGAATCTACAGTGACACATTATAATCACCCAAAGTCCATAGTTTACATTATGGTTCACTCTTGGTGTTGTACATACTATGGTTTTGGATAAATGTATAATAACATGTATCTAGTGTTATGACATCATATATGGTTGTTTTTTTAATATATACCAGATATTGTATCTGAAAATATTTGTAGAAGCAGGTTAGGGTCTAGGATGATTTTATCTTTTATGGAGGATTTGTATTTGTTTCTATTAGTTGTCTGGGTATTAGCAACCCTGGATCACCTTTACCCATTTTCAGAAATGGAGGTGATTGGAAGGTAAGTTGCTATTGCTGGGAGGATTTCTCTACTTCTGGTTCGCTTTTATCCTTGCAGGGGGTGGGGAAAGATGACGTTGTGAGATTCTTTGAGATCTCAATCTGAAGATTCACCAGGGAACTCTTCTTGCTGACCCCTGAACATCATTACTGTGCCCTGGCTAAGAGAGGCTGCCAACATTGCCTCTCAGCAGCCCTCTCAGGAATCAGCAAATACCTGCAAAGGAGTAGTGCCACCAAGTCCCTGACTCTTTTTTCTTTTCTAAATCCTGACTGAGTAATCCTTCCCTATCTCTCTTATCTGATCTCAGACTTCTTCAGATGCTTTCATAATTTGTTCTGTTTTTTTCTAGAAGTACTCAGTAGGAAAGTTGGTCAGAATTACCAAGTTCACTGTTACTGGAAGGGAAGTCTCCAAGAATTATTTGTTTATGTAAAAGACTAAAAAGTGCTAGAATTAAATTGTCTCAAAAGCTTATTTTTTAATATTTTATGTACAATTTCAAAAGTTATAAATTAACCATGCACATATACATATTTTAACCTTGTTAAATTTGCATTGATTAAATTAGAATTCAGGATGTTTACTTTTTTTTACTATATAATTAAAATATAAATCCTATATCTTTTATTTATCAAGAGATTCTTTTAATTTCATTCTCAAATGAAATATACTTAGTACAAAAATTATTACTTAGTCTGTATCCTCCCATGGTCATATCTTACTCGTTGACCCATATATCCCAGTACCTAGTGAAATGCCTAGTCTACACTGGCAACGCAAATGAATATTTGTTGAATAAATGAATTCTGTTGTTCAAACTATTTGTTTCTATAATCATGCCTACTGCAACACTTTTGACAGGTTGCATGCTCCATAAAAATGGTTGATGATCATACTGGAAGAATTTTCTAACATAAATTATAGGCGTAGTTCAGTGTGAGGCCATTTTTCATGATTTACTGGGTTCTAAATATATGCAAATATATCTTTTTTTTTTAGATTAAGTTTTACAAAGTATGGTAAAAACCACAGATGATCTCAATGATACTTGGATTCTTGATAGAAAATAATATAAGTGTTACTAGAAAAGTTATGGGTGCTTATCCTGAGTCTGAGGAACCCCTGGGAACAGTATAGTTTCTGTGGGACAATTTTCAGACCTTGGAACTCATCCTCTTCTTTATCCAGATATGTAGGAAGGAATATTTATTTTTAAAGCCTCAGGATAGAAGTTGTTTTGCCAAGATAAATATAGAAACTTTTTTTATTATCTTAAAATATTAGGAAACCCATGTTAATTAACCCATTAGTGAAATAGTATGGAATCTCCCTGAAAATATTATTTAAATCCAAACAACATAAAGGTTGATACATTTTGCAGTGCCAGGCCTGAGACTTCTAAGACAAAGAAATGGCCATATTTAAAATGTACAATTTGACAAGTTTTGACATATGTATAGACTTGAGAAGCCATCACCACAATCAAGATACTAGATATATCCATCACCGCTGAAAAGGTTCTACATACGCCTTTGTAATCTTCACTCCTGTACCTCCCCACACCACCTGAGTTATCCCAAAGCAATCGTTAATCTTTTTTTGTTACTACAAATTAGTCTGCATTTTTCCATTCTAGGAATTGTGCCGAATCTATAGATAAAGGTTGTGAGAATTGACATTCAAATAATATTGAGTGTTATGAACTACAAAAGCATTATACCTCTTGGTTTACGTAAGTCATTTTCAATTTCTCTCATCAGTGTTTTGTATATTTAAGTGTGCAGGTCTTTCACATCATTTATCAAATTATACCCAGGTATTTTGTGTTTTCATCATATTGTAAATGCTATTCTTATTTCAATATCTGATGGTTCATTGCTAACATATAGGAATTCTGTTGATTTTTAATATTTACTTTGTATTCTACAGTCATACTAAACGCATATTAGCTCTACTGTTTCTTTTTGGCAAATCCCAGAGGATTTTACTTCTTTCTCTCCAGTCTGCATGCTTTGTTTTTATTATTTGTGTGTTATTCCACTGCACTGGTTAGAACCTCAGTACAATGTTGAATGAAAGTGCTGAGAATTGATATTTTGTCTTATTCCTGATCCTCGGGGAAAAGTATTCAGCCATTTACTATTAAATTTGATGTTAGCTATAGGCTTTTGTTAAATGTTCTTTATCCATTTGAAGAAGTTTTCATTTCTTTTTTTCTAAGAGTTTTTATCAAAATAGATAGACTTTATCAAAAGATTTTTTTCATCTCTTGCAATGATCAAATAACCTTTCACTTTTGTCTGATAGTATCATGAATTACATTTATTTTTATTTTAAATTTTCAACAAATGCTGTGTTCCTGGGAAATTATCCATTGTATATCGCGTTGGATTCTATGTTCATGAGGGATAATGGTATGTAGCTTTCTTTTCTTTTATTGCCTTTTGTCCAGTTTCGACATATGAGCAATGCTAGCCTCATAGAATGAATTAATTCCTTCCTCTTAAATTTCCCAGAAGAGTTTTTATGAGATTTTTATTTTTTTCTCTAAATATTTGGTAGAAATCACCAGTAAACCATATAGTCTTGGAGATTTTGTGTATGGTAGGGATCTTAAACTATAATTTCAGTTTCTTAATAGATATAGATTTGTTTGATTTTCTTTCTATTTCTTCTTGAGTAAGTTTTGGTATCTTTAAAGGAATCAGTTTTATCTAAGTGTTTGAATATATTGGTGTAAAACTGTAATATTCCCTCATTATCATTTTAATAGCTTTGGGATCTATAGTGACAACACCTCCCTCATTTCTAATATTAGTAATTTGTGTCTTTTTTATTATTTATGATTAGTCTGACTGAAGGTTTACCAATAGTATGGATTTTATCAATGAATTAGCTTTAGGTTTCATTGATTTTCCTCTATTGTTTTTCTGTTTTCTATTTCATTTATTCCCAGTGTCATCTTTATTATTTCCTTTCTCTGTTCACTTAGAGTTACTAGTTTCTGATGGTAGAAAGTAAAGTCTTATCTTCTCCTTCTGGGACTCCAGTGACACAAATATTAGATCTTTGCTTATAGTCCCACATATCCCAGAGGCTCTGTTCATTTTTTCAGTCTATTTGCATAGGATTTCTACTGCTGGAAAAGATAGAGTAGACATACTTTATTCCTCCCTCTAAGAACAGCTGAAAACTCTGGGTATAATATAAGCAAACATAAGAAAAAAAGATAGAAGAGAAAGAGCACTTCAGATTTAAAAGAACAGAATGGCCAGGATGGCAGTGAGTATCCTGGGTTTTCTTTTTGCCTCATAAATCCCAAACTGGTTAACAGTAACAGTTAACGTGGACCGTAGAAAGAGATGGGAATCTCTTTGCCTGAATTGTATGTGCATTTCAGTGGAGCAGTGTCAGAGCAGGCCTGCTGAAACAGAAGACTAATAAGATCCAGAATTTTACAGCATAATACAAATAGTACAGGTTTCAATTAAAAAATCACTTTTCATAAAAATAATTAGGAAGATGTCAAACTGAATGAGAAAAGACAATTAACAGATGCCAATATGGAGATGACATAGGTCTTAGAATTATCTGACAGGGATTTTAAGGCAGCTACCATAAAGTACCTCAACAAGCACTTATGAGCACATTTGAAACAAATGAAAAAATAGAAAACCTCAGCAAATATATACATGATATCAACAAAAATCAATGGAAATTTTAGAACTGAAAAATACATTTAAAATCTTAAAGGATGGACTTAGAAGCAGAATAGAGAAAACAGGTAGAAGAATCAATAAACTTAAAGAAAAAAATGATAGAAATTACTACATCTGAACAAGAAAAAAAATGTATCAGATAGAGTGTATTTTCTCAATGTACATATATGTCTGTTTTCTCCCCATCTAGTTTATACATTTATTTCTTAATATTAAAGCATATGATATTTTTATTTTGGTTATAAGTGCTCATTTCTCCTGAAAACATCTTTAGTGCTATATACCAGATATCCTGATATTATGATGAAGACTTTGTAACTGTTTGAAAAATCTATGTTAGTATCACAGGTCTTCTACTCTATGTTTTTTGACTTGGCCCTCTGGACACTCTAAGTAGAACTCATAAACATACCCCATATTTGAAGGTAATGTGAGTGGAGAAAGCTAGTTCATCCATCCCAGGATTATTTAGGTCAAGAATCGTCAAGTAGAAATTCCAGAGACTCTTTCACATTCTTTATTTTACTCCCTCTTCAAATGCTGCTATGTGGTTCTCTAATAGGTAGCAGGGAATTGAAAGATACTCAGATAGACAAGTGCCAGATATCCCTTCCTTTACGTCAGTTGTTTTTTGGAGGAATACAAAGTGATCGTGAGGGGAATGAGATTCTGAATCAGACAGTCAGGGTTTAAATTCCACCACTCTTACTTCCTAAATGTGTGACGTTCGATAGGGTACCTAGCTACTTGCTTATGACCTGGTCTCCCGTGTGTGAAAGTCTAGCAAAGTGACTAGACTATTAAATTAGTCATTTAATAAATGTCAACTTCATTTTCTGTTTTATGAAAAGAAGAAAAAAATGTTATGAACTGGATAAGCCAGAGTAACCTGTAAAGCAAAACCAGTGTGAAACCAGGTTAAGACAAAAATGCTGTAAGGCAGCTATTTGCCTAATTTTTCTTTCTTTGAACATGAAATAATACTTTATCATAAAAAATAGGGAGGGTCTTCTAAGACTGTTTTTCTACACCAATACCATGGGACTCTGTGAGGATAATAGAGTATTTTGTTAGAGTAACTGAACCCATTAGGAGAGTTTTACCATTTTGTTAGAGTCACTTTCAAATGGCAAATATATACATTACTATATTGTTAATTTGAGCATATGATATACAACAAACTAGAAATACCATGTAGTGCATGCCAGTATCAATGTGTGCTTTCTCCTCATTCAGAACCTGAAAAAAAAGTTCTTATCCTTTGAGTCCAATATAATGATGTATTTTGTTTCTTTGAACTACCAGAGCAATGTGTGATTCCAGTATTGATCACTGATGTGCCCTTAGCACTTTTATTCCATTTTGTCCTGGATGAGAATGGCGGATTATTTGATTTGGTTTTTTATTAGTGCTTAATCTTTTAAATATGTGAATGATTTATGTTATACACAGTCTACATCAAACCATTTCTGAAGGGGCTTTACATCTTTCCCATATGCTTAGCAAAATTCTTCCTCTGCATTTTTGTTTAACCAAGGAGTGATTCTCTCTGCATGAGAATCCATTATCTGTGTGTCTGCTTTCCACCCTCTGATTAGCATTTGCTCTGCCCATTTAGATGTTTTTTTTCCTAAGATAAACTGAGACAAAATAAATGTCATGTTCGCTTTAAAAGCAGCCATGCCTCATGATGGAATATAGCCAATCATCACCCACTCTATCTCCTCCTTCTCAGCTTTTCTCTGTGCATTTACTATATTCTTTTTTGTGATTATGCATACCTCACCCTTCAGAGCTCTGTGTTATATGTAAATTTCCTCCATTATCCTATTAAAGTTACCTCTATTAGAAGTACTATCTGTACACAAACAATGACTGTGAAGCCACATCTGATCACCTGCCATAGTATTTTATACCTCTAATACCATATCAGTGTTGGGGAGGGAAAATGTTTTTTCTACCCTCTTAGATTCTATACTAGGGACCATGCAGATTAAATTAACACAAGACAGATTAACAGGAGAAAGGGCACACAATCTTTGTTAATACTTATGTGCATGGCAGTTTACAGAAAAGAAATGCAACTCAAAGAAGTGGTTAAATTCAGGGATTATACACCTTTTTAAAAAAGGAAAGAGAGGCTGAGTTTCAAAGGAGGATAAATTGTCAGGCAATGACTAGGAAGTATGGAGGTGGGGATTTAATGGAAGATAGGACTATTTTAGTAGGTTTGGTTTATGCAAACTCATCTTGGTGTTGACTCCCTGTCTCCCAAGTTAAGAGTCACTCTTCTCTCTCTGGTACAAGGTGGGGTACCTTCTTCAAAAGGAAATTTGTGCCCTGCTTTTAGGCAGATAAGAGGAAGAGCAGAGACCTATTCCTACATCTTTTGATTTTAAATTTACTTCAGCTCAAAATAATCTTTATGCCAAAGTGGCATATTTTGGGGTGGCATGTTCCGATCTCTTCATCAGTCATGAAAAGTTCCCTAAAATTCCAGTGTGAAATGCAACTCAATAGCTAAAGGACTTTGTTCCCTGTAGTTTGGTGGGACTGTTAATAACCAAGGTACTCCATTGCTGCTGGGGAGTGGGAACTTTGTTTTGATTCAGTTAAACACACCTTAAACATTGCAGAAAAAAGTTACCTAACACTGAAGGTTACTGAATTACAAATTTTACCCAGGAATATGCACATATTATTTGGTTAAGGAGACCCTATCTCATTCTTTTATCCAGGTTAACTGTTCTTGTTATTCAGAAAGCAACAAGTTTATAGTCCTTAAATGACTCATTCATTCAGAAAGAGTAGAAGACACAAGACAATATTTCATTGCAAATAATAGTCTACATTCACTATTTGTTCCTGCCTGAATTACTTTCCAGGTCTAGCGGTGCTTTAACCTTTCTGTTGCACAAATTAGTTTTTAAAAGTCCTTCATCTTACTATGGAGAGGAACAAAAAATGACCTTAATCGTGATCTCCCTGTCTTTATAATACCTTTAATTGCAAATACAAGATCCTGAAGCCTGCTGATAATGTGAAAAGGTTGCACACTGTCTTGTAAGCAAGATTTCTCCCTTTATGTCCTGATTATTCTGGAATATGATCATTTAAACGGAGTGTTCTTATGAAGCGAAGATGAACTGCTGAAGAAGAATTTTAAAAAACACTACTAATAAATTAGCCAGGGTGAATTAAAGATCATTCCACTCTGTAATATACTGTTTTAAAAAGAGACAAATCAAGCAATAACATTAGAAAAATAATTACTTGAAAAGACAGGTTTTTGATGACAGCTTATGAAAAATTAAATCAAATACTCCACCAGTACCATGGGCATTAATGCATTATGAAGGAATCCCTTTTGTTCTGACAGTTGAAATAGGGAACTATTTCCTTTGTCTTGCCCTTAGTCTCTGTATCGTTGCCTAGAAACCCAGTTTCCTAGAGGCATTTGCCCATCAAAGTGCAGTTAAGGTAACATATTTGGTTTTCAGACAGAGATGATTAGAAAGAAGTGGAGTGAGGGTAGGTTAAGCAAAATGAGTTTTTTCTTTATGTGTAGGTAGAGCCTAAAATTGCTCACAATACGTGAGTACAAATACAGAAAAATTGAGAAGTATAGAGACAAGGATAAAGCTATAGGGTAATTTCTTTTTCAAGAGAACAATAATATAGGCTTCTCAGGAGTTAAAATTGTTAAGGAACCATGTGTAGAAGCTTATTATCTGCACAGTAAAACAATTAGCAATTGACTATGTGCCAAGCACTTTCCCTTTGAATGTTCCAAGATTGCCCCAGATCGGTTCAGATTGGCCAACTATATTGCTACTCCAGTTGCTTTGTGGAGTCACAAAAAAGACACCCAAAGAGTCTGGACAAATGATAAGGTTGTGTTTGTATGTGGATTATCTTATATTGTTTCTGCTGCATTTGGCTTTTATATAGCTTTATGTTCTTTCCAATAATATAGAATTACTAATAAAGCACTGTGAAAATAAAATTATAACAACAAATTCAGCTGCCTAGAATTTCCAAGTAGAAAAAAAGGAAATGCCTACAACGGAATTTCACCACATACATACATAATGTTATATTTGCTTCCTGTATTCATAACCCATCAGAGTTTTAGGCAATAAATAGCATTTCAAAAAAAGTTTAGAGGACCAGACGATGGCTGCCACTGTCAAAACCCAAAAAGGTATATATTCTCTCTCAGTTGGTCCCATTATGATTGAAAAAATATTGTAAGTGGTTAATCAACCTTGGTTTTCTCTTCAGAAAGCAGAAGTTGCCTACCTCTTCCAACTTTTGCTTCCCTGCTTTACTCTTGAGGGCTCTTGCTATTACTGGCAACCAAAACCATAATGACCAAAAGAATATTGAATCTTGTAACTACCCTCAAACTTTAGAGAAGGCGATGGTTTTTGCTTCTAACAAATGGTGTGTGTTAAGATCCAACTGGGACATTAGTAGTGATTGAACATCTGGATGACTTCCGAGAGTTACGCAAAGTCTGTCCCTGTAAAAGTGTTTCTGTGGGGTATTTCTCTGTATGCCATCCATGTACAGCAGACCTTCTAATTTATCTTAAAAAATTCTTTGTGTTGAATCCAACTGCTTTCATCACAGTAACTCTGACATGGACTTCACTGTAACATTTCTCATGAGTGCTGCAGTAAATGGGTTGCTGTTGTCTTCTATTCGTTCTTATGGACTAGTACGGATAATCACTTGGGATTTGGTGCTGTAACTCATACCAGGGTTAGAGAACAACTGTGAACACGCAACATGAGTTCGCTTGCTGTGGACAATCATCTGTCATCCTTCACAGAGAACTCTTATTTTGTAATAGTAAGTCTGAGCTATTGCCCATAATCAGGTATATTCATCAGTATGTATTGTATAAACACGGGCAACTCAGAAGACATTTCTCAGGTACAGAGGTGGAGTCCACATATCAAATGATAATACGCTAATTGTCAAACAGGATTATTTACTGCACAATGGGAACTGTTAATTATGGTTAACGCAGTGCCAGACGCCTAATTGTAAATTATTTTAAATTAATGAACTGACTTTAGGGGGAGAGTTTGAAGCAAGATACAAATGAAAGAGCCTGTTGAGTGATAGGAAAATCAAAAGTATGATTTGATGTGGTAGGTTTAAATAGTATATAATATCAAATATTAAATAATGTTATTGTGATTTATTATTAGTTTCCTTTGGTTCTCTCATTTGGCCCAAAACACACACTCAAATTGAACTTGATCATGGCAGCTGAATAGGACACAGAGATGATTGGCTTTTTTGGGAGTTGTCTTAATCTTATTTTACCAAATAAGATTTGAAAAGACAATGGTAAATAATTCACATACTTATAAGGGTCAAAATAGAAGGACTATGAAAAATTGGCATGCATTTCTACAGATAGAACATATAAAGACAAATGTATATCACTGCCTGCACAACCTAACCAGGGTTAGCTTGTTTAGCTATTAATTCCCTTGTTCAAGTTACTGCTATGTGCTACCTCAGAAAGACTAATTTTTTTTTTGCCTTTGTTTTGAATGTTTAAATGAGATGAGCACACTTAAGTTTAATGCCTAACTAATGAATGAACTGAATTTTGTGTTTGACCTTTGCCTGTAAGGAAAAGCAAAAAACAAAAACAACAACAAAATAGCTCACTTGCAACCTGGATCAAATATCCTCTTTATTTTACTATTCTCAGCAGTGTTGGGACTGCACTGAACCAAGACATAGCAGTGCTGGGTTGAAGTTGTTTGTCTTTTAAGGTTCAGTGAAAACCCTGTGAGGTTCTGACCTTTCCTACAGATGGGATGTGTTTGGGGCTGTTTCAGTATTTGCTATGTGCTCCTCAGGATCTTATTATAAATGGTTGAGTGAATCCCCATATCCTCAGTTTCATGACATCCAAAAAATTATTTTCAAAACAATAATTCCCAAGGTAAATATGAGAACGCACACACACACACATTTTAGCACACTAGTCAAGAAAAGTAGTTGGACTTAAATGCATTGTTTTTTGCAAATCTAGAGTTTAAACATTTCTGTTGCCAACACAGATAGTCAAGTCCAATGCACACCTGTGTTCTTTTCTGTGAGCATCAGAGAGAGGAAGCAGTACTGAAGACTGCATTTTCTACTTTTTTTTTTCATTTTCTAGTAACTAAACTTATTCAATGTTTGGATGGATTATTACTATGAATGTTAATTGATAAATAATAAAGAGAAGGAGAATTTGCAATCATTGCTCTTACAGCTGGTCTAGCATAGCGAGAAAAGTGGGAACTTTGGAGTCAGGAAGACCTAGACTTTGAAATGAGATCAATTAGTAGATGTGTGAGTTTGGTCAATACATGTAACCTTGGTGAGACTCAGGATCCTCATATGTAAAATTTGCATAATAATACTTCATAAAGTTGTCAAATAAGAATATGTTTAAGTGCCTAACACAAGATAGGAATTCAAAAAATGGTATTTATTTCAATATGAAAATAAAGACAAAATTAAACTCTATAACATATATTATTGTTTTGTAAACACTTTGACACTATTTATACTATTGTTCTCATGCCTTTATATTTTTTTGTTTTTGTGTAATTTATTTTTACTTACACACTTCTGTAACTATTAGGAAGGAATTGCTCTGACCAAATTTACCAGGGAATACCTAATAGCCAAATACAGTTGTCAGTTTTAAATGCTCATCTAACCTAGGCTCTTTGTAGTAATTAGCACTTGTGACTTTTTTTCTTCTTAAACCTGTCTCCTCCCCTGGAGTTTGTAGCAGAATGTATTTTCCAAAGATTGTTGCAACAATAGCTCCCATTCCTCATGCCTTTTTTACACTGTGTTCCATGGACAGGTGGTGTCTATGTCCCTACCCTTGAATGGGGAGGGCTATTGTGATTGTTTTGACCAATAGAGTATAGCAGTAGTATGCTATATGATTTCTAAGGTGATATAGCTTCCGCCTTCCTCTATGGAATAAGTAATCTTAAAGCTATCAGCCAAGAATTATGCCATCACTTATCCTAAACTGCCACTCTATGCAAAAGCTCAAACTAGCTCTTTGGAGAAGCTATGTCGAGAAGACCTGAGACTAGTTGAAAAGAGAGACTCAACTAGCCCCGGTTACTTCAACTCCCAGCTGTGCTCACTCTGGTTGCTATCTGACTGCAATCTCATGAGAGATGCCAAACCAGAACTGCACTGCCCATCCTTTCCTGAATTCCTAAATCACAAAAACTGTAAGAGTTAGTAAAATAATTTTGTTGTTTTAAGCTGCTGAATTTGGGATGGATGCAGAAATGTATAACCAGAGCAGACTGTTTGCTGTAAGAGTTCTTGGTCTTCCCCATTGTCTCTGGCATTCCTTCTCTATCATCACAAGTTCCCGTTTCCTCCTGCGGTCCTTTGGATATTGATGCCCATTATGTTTTTATTCACAGCCTTTATCTCTCTGCTTTCTACATGTTATTCTGCAGATATTTCATTTGTTGTCATCAATGCAAATGTCACCTAAATTTTACTGAGTAACATACAAGGAGGAAAAAGAGTAGACAGAAAAATTATTTGAATAAATCATAGCAGGAAAATTTTCAACTTTGATGAAATCTATAAGCCCACAGATCCATGAAGCTCAATAACATGAAACATGAAACAAACACAAATAAAAGTCTACCAAAGTATAACACAGTAAAATTTGGTAAATCAGTGTTAAAAAGAAAGTCTTAAAAATAGCCACAGGCAAAATGACACCTTAGATACAAAGGGATAACAGTAAGTGTGATAGCATATTTCTCATTGGAAACAGTGCAAATGAGAGGCTAGCCCCAACTTTAAAGGATGGAAAGAAAATCACTTGTCAATCTAGATTCTCCACCTAATGAAAATGTGTTTCAAAATTGATGGTGAATTAAGATGTTGTTTAAGAAATTCAAAAGCTAAAAGAATCACTGAGCATACCTGCACTGCAAAAAATGTTAAAGGAAGTGCTTCAGGCCAAATGAAAATTGTTACAGATTGAATCTGGATCTACACAAAGCACTGAAAAGCACCAGAAGTGGTCACTACCTGGCTAATTATGTTTTTCTTATTTTTCACATCTCTTTAAAAGATTATCGACTAATTAAAGCATAAATAACAATATATTGTGGACTTCATAGCATACTTGAAGTAAAATGTATGACAACTATTATACAAAGCCTGGAAGTTACCCCATTATAATGTACAGTTCTTATAGCATATATGAAGTATTGCAATATTACATGAAAATAGAATGTGGTAAGTTAAAGATGCATACTGTAAACCCTAAAGCGAGCTGTAGTATCTATTAATATCTGCCAAAATATATTTTAGAGCAAAAAATAGTATTACCAGAGATAAAGAGGGATATTTTATATTAATGAGGGGAAGGTCAACTCATTAAGAGAATTTAAAAATCATGAATGTTTATATAATCAATATCAAAGCTTCAAAATGTGTAAAGCCAATTGAACTGAAAGAAGAAAAATACAGATCAACAAATATAGTAAGGGATTTCAACACTGATCTCTCAATAAAATGAAAATCAGTAATGTTATAGAAGACTTGAACATCCAAACTTTTCACCTAATTGATATTCTCATAATATACCAGTCAGCAATAGTAAGATACAGATTACTTCTAGGTACACATAGGATGTTTATCAAGACAGGCCACCTTAATAAATTTAAAAGCATTTGAATATAAAGTGTGTTCTCAGGATCTTATCATAAGGTTCCTGAATATAATGGAATTAAACTAGATAAAATATCAGAAGGATATTTGGAAAAACTTCAAATATTTGAAACCAAAATAACATACCTTAGGAATAGATAAAGGTTATCTGTTAAAAAAAAAAAACAAAAAACCACTACAGTTAACAGTACATTATTGTGAAAGACTAATTGCTTTGTCACTAAGATCAAGCACAAGGTGCAGATATCTGGTCTTACCACATCTAATGAATATGGTACTACAAGTGCTGAACAATACAGTCTGTATCTACACAAAGGACTGAAGAGCACCAGAAATGATAACTACAGTAGACAAGATTTTTAAAAAGTGAAATTGGAGAGAAAGAAGTAAAACTATGTATACTTGTACATAACGTATCTTTTATGTAGAAAGTCTGTGGAATATGTAAGAAGCTAATAGAACTAACAAGTGTGCTTAGCTAGGTTATAGAATATAAGAGGGATCTATGTAATCAAGACAAGTCAATCAAGCAACAAAAATTTTAAAAACAATATCATGTAAAAGAACTGCAAACATGAAATAATCTCACAAATATGTTGTCTTTGTGCCCTGAAAAACAAACTATTGCTGAGAGAAATTAAAGAGAAGTAAGTAGGTGGAAAGATACATAATGTTCATGATTTAAAAGACACAATATTCTTAAAATGTCAGTTCTCCCAGTTTTATCTATACATACAACTTAATCCTGATCAAAAGCTCAGCAGGCTTTTTTTTTTTTTTAAACTGAGAAACTGCTCCTAAAATGTATATGGAAGTGCAAAGGACCTAGAATAAACACAACTATTTTGAGAATAATAAAATTAGAAGAATTACACTACTAGACTTCAAGCCTCATTATGACGCTACAGTAATCAAAAGGAGTGTGGCAGGCATCAAAATAGACAGATCACTGAACAGAATAGAAAATCCAGAATGGACCCAAACATATGGTTAATATTTATTTAAACATGTATAGGCAATTCAGTGAAGAAGAGATTGCCTTTTCAATAAATAGTGCTGGAAAAAGTGCTATTTATATACAAAAAATAAACCCACTTCAATCCATAACTCATACTAGATATAAGAAATTATTTTAAAATAGATCATAGACCTAATTATAAAACTTAAAACTATGAAATTTCTAGAAGAAAAAATGAAACATCTTTGTGATGTTAAATTAGGAAACATTTTTGATAACACTGAAAGCATGATTCATACACACACAAAAATTGATGTATCTGACCTTATTGATATTAAAACTTCAGAAGATACTGTTAAAAAAATGAAAATACAGCCCACAGAATGGGAAAAAATATTTGCCAATCATATGTCTGATAAATGACTTGTATCCAGAGTAAATAAAGAACTCTCAAAATTCAAGAATTAAAGAAAAACAAAATAAAAAAACATGGATAAGAAATTCAGACTCACTGCGTAAGAATGTATACAATTGGAAAATAAGCACCTCAGTTAGTCATCAAGAAAACACAACTTAAAACCACAGTGAGATATCAGTACACATGTCTGAAATAGAAAAAAAATGACCAAACCAAGTGTTAATAAGGATGTAGAGGAACTGGGACTATCATACACTTCTGGTAAGACTATAGAATGTTACAATCATTTCAGAAAACAATTTGTTAGTTTCTTTAAAAGTTAAATATACATGTTATAACGCAGCTCTTCCACTCCTAGATATTTACCCAAATGATGTTAAAGTCTATGTCAATGCAAATAATTGTACATGAATGTTCACAGCACTTTGTTTTTAATAGCCAAATATGGGGAAGTGACCAAAAAGTCCATCAACAGATGAATGGATAAACAAACTGTGGTATATCCATACAATAGAATACTATTCAACAATACAAAGAATAAATGATTGATGCATACAATATAGATAAATCCTAAAAATAATTATCCTGAGTGAAATAAGCCAGGCAAAAAATGAGTGCATATTGAATGACTTCATTCATACAATATTCCAGAAATTTCAAAGCAATCTATAATGACAGAAAGCAAACTAGTGGTTGCCTGGAGGCATGGATGTTGAAGGATTCCAGAGGGGTTACAAAGGATTACAAGTAAACTTTTGAGGGTGATAGATATATTCATTGTCTTGATGACAGTGATGACTTCATACGTGTAGTCAAAACTTATCAAATTTTCGCTTCAATTATGAGCAGTATTGTATGTCAGTTGTGCCTCAGTACATCTGTTTTAAAAACTGAAACCAAAACTTACAGGAGAATCACATTCTGTTACACTACTTAACTATGTGACTTTTCAGCAATTTATTTAATCTGTGCCTCTCTGTTTCCTTACCTGTAAATTTGGATAATTATAGTATCAACTATGTAGCTTGTTGTTGTTGTATGTTTTTGTGTTTGTTAAGTGAGCTGATCTCTGTAAACCTCTTAGGATGCCAGGAACACAATATAAGAATTAGTTATTAACTATGCTTATTTTGTAGGAAGACACAGTAGGTTCCTCAAAGCTCGTGGACAACATCATTTCCAAATTTAATGCACGTCTGTCTATTCCTTCCTCAATTCCCATGGAACAAAGCGTAGCTACATGCTTGCAGTTTAAGAATCCATTCAGAATTGGATTTTATTTAGGTTTTATTTCAAGAGAATAGAATGCTAAAGACATTTTTCTAATCCTTCCAAAGACATTTTCTGTATTTTCTAATTTTTCTTTCTTCTAGATTCTATGCCAGTGTAGTATGCTTTATCTCAACAGAATCCCTCTCTATATCCTATAAATAATCGATCCAGCAGCTTTTCCATTTCTAGTTATTATTCAGCAATTTTATTATTTTTAAGAATCCTTCTTTCTGGAATGCCTTCTACTTGTATCACTTCCTAAGTACCATAAACTAATTTTGTAAAGATAAATTTCCATGGTCAGTATGTCTTACCAAACAGAAAACACCATCAAAGAGCTGGAGACATGTTTCAACCCAACCCCCAATTGCTGGCAATAACAAGGATTCTTCCATACTATCCACAAGTTTTATTAACAGTATCAACTGAGCTGAGATGCCATATCTGAGAGACCAAGCTAAGTATGCTTGGTTTTTTTATTTAGTCAAACTGAAAGCAGCTGCATTTCTGTTTGAATTGCTCCCCAAGCTCTCCTGCAAATATAAAAAAGGATGTTATAAATAAGTTAGGAGTTGATGATTCTCATTTGTCAGAGAGGGCAGCCTAAGTGAAAGCTGCAGCAGGGAAGAAGAGAGGCAAAATATTAGGAAATCCTTCATAATTGTAGAGTGAGTTAATCATTCAGAGGATATTCTCAGGGAACCTGAGGAAATACTTAAGGCTAAGAGTAATATATTTTCTCTGGGAGAGATAGAAAGGAGATACATCTTTTCCAAGATCAGGTACAGGATGTTATAACTTGAATCTCTGGTAATACTAAATCAATGTTAACACTAAATGACACTTCAGCCCTAAAAGTATGTGCATCTGTGAGCATGTGTGTGTGTGCCCATGTGCCGATGTGGGGATGTACATTATATACAAGGAGTGCAGACTTTGCATAGCATGCAAGGCTTTTACTATCCAGCCCTTACTCACCTGTTCTCTCAGAACATGGCTCCAATTTACCATGCTCTGTACCCCTCAGAAGCCCTTCAGTTTCAGCAGAACCAGCTACTTTTGTATTTCCTAAACATGAACTTTTGACATCTATCTTGTTCTCCTGCCTGTGAACTCATATACTTTCTTTTTGAATTTCCATTCTTTAATCATCAGTTCCAATGTTACATTATATGTGATATCTTCTCCAATCTCTCTAGACTGACATGGGAACTCCCTCTTCTGTGTTCCCATAGTGCTTTTTGCATGTTTCTGTTGTGGTCAGCTATTCAGCAGATTCCCTGCGGCTGGCTCTTTCCAGAAGGAAACTTTTGAAGACAGGGGTCACATTTCGTTTTATCACTGGTGCTAAGCCAGTATGTGGCATTGTAGTTGGTGTTCTCTATAAGCTTATGGAATGAATGACTAAATAAATAAATGAACAACCCTGGGACCTCAAGAGGCAGAAAACAAGTGCAGTACTCCAGGGGACTTTAATGAGCTGGTACTGGCATTGGTGACACAGGTGTCAGTTTACTATGCTGCTCTCTGGCAGCTACTACTGCCCTTGCTGCCAGGGCACCTCAGCCAGTCCTGAATTATTGGGGAGTCTGGCTTTGCAATCATTTGAATACATTTTTCAAAAAGTACTTGATGTTAGAAAGAATCAGCAGCAGGAACTAAACTAAAATAAGATGATTTACATGGTCAAAGAGACATTAAAATCAAGTAGATGAAATCAGGAAATGAAAAATTCAAGGGTGTGATAACCTATAATAGAAAAGAATCTGAAAAAAGAATGTATGTATATATATATATATATATATATATACACATATATATGTATGCGTATAACTGAATCACCTGAAACAAACACAACATTACAAATCAATTATATTTCAATAAAAAACAAGTTACATACATTCAAGGGGAAAATGTAAAAAAAGAGAAAAGACTGAAATGAAGAGAAATATTTTAATATTTTGAAAATCTTTAGATAAAATATGTAATGTAAGTTACCAAGTTCAATTAATTTTAAGGAAAATAAACTCTTGAAATAATACTTTTTTTAAGCTCTTCATTGGAATTTAATTGCTTTACACTGCTGTGCCAGTTTTTGCTGTACAACAAAGTGAATCAGCTGTATTTATGCATATATCCCCATATCCCCTCCCTCCCGCAAATCCTTCCAATCCTCCCTGTCCCAGTCCTTTAAGTCATCACCCATCATCAAGCTGATCTCCCTGTGTTATGCAGCAGCTTCCCACTAGCTATTTTACATTTGGTAGTGTATATATGTCAATGTTACTTTCTCACTTCGTCCCAGCTTCCCCTTCGCCCTCCACCCTATGTGCTCAAGTCCGTTCTCTACATTTGCATCTTTATTCTTGCCCTACTACTCAGTTCATCACTACTATTTTTTTAGATTCCATATATAAGTGTTAGCATATGGTATTTGTTTTTCTCTTTCTGGCTTACTTCACTCTCTATGACAGACTCTAGGTACAACCACCTCACTACAAATAACTCAATTTCTTTCCTTTTTTATGGCTGAGTAATATTACATTGTATATATGTGCCACATCTTCTTTATCCATTCACCTGTTGATGGGCATTTAGGTTGCTTCCATGTCCTGGCTATTGTAGATAGTGCTGCAATGAACATTGTCGTTCATGTTTCTATTTGGATTATGGTTTTCTCTGGGTATATGCCCAGTAGTGGGATTGCTGGGTCATATGGTAGTTCTATTTTTAGTTTTTTAAGGAACCTCCAAACTGTTTTCCATAGTGGCTGTACCAACTTACATTCCCACCAACAGTGCAAGAGGGTTCCCTTTTCTCCACACCCTCTCCAGCATTTATTGTTTCTAGATTTTTTGATGATCGCCATTCTGACCAGTGTGAGGTGATACCTCATTGTGGTTTTGACTTGTAATTCTCTAAAGATTAGCAATGTTGAGCATCTTTTCATGTGTTTGTTGGCCATCTGCATGTCTTCTTTGGAGAAATGTCTATTTAGGTCTTCTGCCCATTTGTGGATGGGGTTATTTGATTTTTTGATACTGAGCTGCATTTGCTGCTTGTATATTTTGGAGATTAATCCTTTGTCAGTTGCTTTGTTGGCAAATATTTTCTCCCATTCTGAGGGCTGTCTTCTTGTCTTGTTTATGGTTTCTTTTGCTGTGTAAAAGCTTTTAAGTTTCATTAAGTCCCATTTGTTTATTTCTGTTTTTATTTCCATTATTCTAGGAGGTGGGTCAAAAAGGATCTTCCTTTGATTTATGTCATAGTGTGTTCTGCCTATGTTTTCCTCTAGGGGTTTTATAGTGTCTGGCCTTACATGTAGGTCTTTAATCCATTTTGAGTTTATTTTTGTGTATGGTTTTCAGAAGTGTTCTAATTTCATTCTTTTACATGCAGCTGTCCAATTTTCTCAGCACCACTTATTCAAGAGGCTATCTTTCCTCCATTGCATATTCTTGCCTCCTTTGTCAAAGATAAGGTTCCCAAATGTGCATGAGTTTATTTGTGGGCTCTCTATTGTGTTCCATTGATCTATATTTCTGTTTTTGTGCCATTACCATACTGTCTTGATCACTGTAGCCTTGTAGTATAGTTTGAAGTCAGGGAGCCTGATTCCTCCAGCTCCATCTTTCTCAAAATTGTTTTGGTATTTGGGGTCTTTTGCATTTCCATATAAATCGTAAAATTGCTTGTTCTACTTCTGTGAAAAATGCCATTGGTAATTTGATAGGGATTGCGTTGAATCTGTAAATGGCTTTGGGTAGTATAGTCATTTTCACAATGTTGATTCTTCCCATCCAAGAACATGGTATGTCCCTCCATCTGTTTGTATCATCTTTGATTTCTTTCATCAGTGTCTTATAGTTTTCTCCATACAGGTCTTTTGACTCCTTAGGCAGGTTTATTCCTAGGTATTTTATTCCTTTTGTTGCAGTGATAAATGGGAGTGTTTCCTTAATTTCTCTTTCTGCTCTTTCATTGTTAGTGTATAGGAATGCTAGAGATTTCTGTGCTTTAATTTTGTATCCTGCTACTTTACTAAATTCATCGATTAGTGCTAGCTGGTTTCTGCCAGCATCTTTAGGATTTTCTATGTATAAAATCATGTCATCTGCAAAGAGTGACAATTTTACTTGCTCTTTCCCAATTTAGATTCCTTTTATTTTGTTTTCTTGTCTGCTGTGGCTAACACTTCCAAAACTATGTTGAATAATAGTGTTGAGAGTGAACACCCTTGTCTTGTTCCTGTTCTTAGAGGGAATGCTTTCATTTTTTCACCATTTAGAATGATGTTGGTTGTTGGTTTGTTATATATAGCTGTTATTATGTTGAGGTAACTTCCTTCTATGCCCATTTTCTGGAAAGTATTTATCATAAATGGATGTTGAATTTTGTCAAAAGCTTTTTCTACATCAATTGAGATTATCATATGGTTTTTATCCTTCAATTTGTTAATACAATATATCACATTGGTTGATTTGCATATATTGAAGAATCCTTGCATTCCAGGGATAAACCTCACTTGATCATGGTGTATGATCTTTTTAATGTGCTGTTGGATTCTGTTTGCTATTTGCTGAGGATTTTTGCATCTATATTCATCAGTGATATTGGCCTGTAATGTTCTTTTTTTGTGATATCTTTGCCTGGTTTTGGTATCAGGGTGATGGTGGCCTCATAGAATGAGTTTGGGAATGTGCCTCCTTCTGCTATATTTTGGAAGAGTTTGAGAAGGATAGGTGTTAGCTCTTCCCAAAATCTTTGATAGAAGTTGCCTGTGAAGCCATCTGGCCCTGGGCTTTGTTTGTTGGGAGATTGTTTGTTTGTTGAGATCACAGTCTCAATTTCAGTGCTTGTGATTGCTCTGTTCATATTTTCTATTTCTTCCTGGTTCAGTCTTGGAAGATTGTACTTTTCTAAGATTTATCCATTTCTTCCAGGTTGTCCAATTTATTGGCATATAGTTGCTTGTAGAAGTAGTCTCTCAAGATCTTTTGTATTTCTGCAGTGTTGGTTGTTACTTCTCCTTTTTCATTTCTAATTCTGCTTATTTGCACCTTCTCCCTTTTTTTCCTGATGAGTCTGGCTAATGGTTTAACAATTTTGTTTATCTTCTCAAAGAAGCAGGTTTTAGTTTCATTGATCTTTGCTATTGTTTCCTTCATTTCTTTTTCATTTATTTCTGATATGATGTTTATGATTTCTTTCCTTCTGCTCACTTTGGTGTTTCTTTGTTCTCCTTTCTCTAATTGTTTTAGGTGTAAGGTTAGGTTGTTTATTTGAGATTTTTCTTGTTTCTTGAGATAGCACTGTATTGCTATAAACTTCCCTCTTAGAACAGCTTTTGCTGCCTCCCATAGGTGTTTGGTCATCGTGTTTTCATTGTCATTTGTTTCTAGGTATTTTTTGATTTCCTCTTTGATTTCTTTAGTGACTTCTTGGTTGTTTAATAGCGTATTGTTTAGCCTACATGTGTTTGTATTTTTTACAGTGTTTTTCCTGTAATTGATATCTAGTCTTATGGTATTGTGGTCAGAGAAGATGCTTGATATGATTTCAATTTTCTTGAATTTACCAAGGCTTGATTTATGACCCAAAATGTGATCTATCCTAGAGGATGTTCCATATGCATTTGAGAAGAAAATATATTCTGTAATTTTTGAATGGCATATCCTATAAATATCAATTAAGTTGAGATGGTCTAATGTGTCATTTAAAGCTTGTGTGTCCTTATTATTTTCTGTTTGGATGATCTCTCCATTGGTATAAGTGGGGTGTTAAAGTTTCCTACTGTTATTGTGATACTGTCAATTTCCCCTTTTATGGGCTGTTAGCATTTGCCTTATGTATTACAGTGCTCCTATGTTGGGTCCATAATTATTGACAATTGTTATATCTTCTTGGATTGTTCCCTTCATTATTATGTAGTGTCCTTCCTTGTCTCTTGTATAATAGTCCTTACTTTAAGGTCTAATTTGTCTCATATGAGTATTGCTACTCCAGCTTTCTTTTGACTTCCATTTGCATGGAATATCTTTTTCCATCCCCTCTTTCAGTCTGTATGTGTCCCTAGGTCTGAAGTAGATTTCTTATAGACAGCATATATCAGGGTCTTGTTTTTGTATCCTTTCAGCCAGTCTGTGTGTTTTGGTTGGAGCATTTAATCCATTTACATTTAAGGTAATTATTAACATGAAGGTTCCTATTACCATTTTCTTAATTGTTTTGGCTTTGATTTTGTAGGTCTTTTCCTTCTCTTGTATTCACTGCCTAGAGGAGTTCCTATAGCAGTTTTTGTAAGTTTGGTTTGGTGGTGCTGAATTCTCTTTAACTTTTGCTTGTTTTTAAGGCTTTTGATTTCTCCATCAAAGCTGAATGAGATTCTTGCTGGGTAGAGTATTCTTGGATGTAGGTTTTTCTCTTTCGAGACTTTAAGTATCTCCTGCCGCTCCCTTCTGGCCTGCAGAGTTTCTGCAGAGAGATCAGCTGTTATCCTTATGGGTTTTCCCTTATATATTATTTGTTGCTTTTCTCTTGCTGCTTTTAATATTTTTTCTTTGTGTTTAATTTTCGTTAGTTTGATTAATATGTGCCTTGGTGTGTTTCTCTTTGGATTTATTCTGTATGGGACTCTCTACACTTATTGAACTTGATTATTTCATTTCCCACGTAGGGAAAGTTTTCCACCATAATCTCTTCAAATATTTTCTCAGACCCTTTCTTTTTTTCTTCTTCTTCTGGAACACCTGTGATTTGAATGTTGGTATGCTTAATGTTATCCCCAAGATCTCTGAGACTGTCTTGCATTCGTTTTATTCTTTTTTTGTTGCTCTGTGGCCGTTATTTCCCCCATTCTATTTTCTAACTCACTTACTCGTTCTTCTGCCTTACTTATTCTGCTCTTTAAACCATCTAGAGTGTTTTTAATTTCAGTTATTGTGTTGTTCATTATTGTTTGTGTGCCCTTTAGTTCTTCTAGGTCCTTATTAAATGTTTCTTGTATTTCCTCTCTTTTGTTCTTGAGATTTTAGATCATCTTTACTATCGTTATTCTGAGTTCTTTTTCAGGCAATTTGCCAATTTCTTTTTTTATTTGGTCTTGTAGGTTTTTATCTTGCTCCTTTGCCTGCAAGGTGTTTCTTTGTTTACTCACTTTGTCTAATTTATAGTATTTGCTGTGTCTTTTCCCTGTGCTGCCTAGTAGTAATTCCTCTTGTCTCTGTTCTGTTTGGCTTGAGGTATCAAGCACTGGAGCTTGCTGGCCTTTGTTTGGATTTGGAGCTCAGTGTTGAGAATGAGACCTCTGGGAGAGCACTTCGCTGATTAATATTGCATGGGGTTGGGAGTTCTCTTGTGGTCCAATATCCTGGACTACTCTCTGCTGCCCCAGAGGTCCAGGTTTGACCTCTGGCTGGGGCACCAAGACCCTGGAAGTTGCCCAGTACGGAGAAAAAGGAGGTAGAAGGAGAGAAAAGAAAAAAAGGGGGGGAAAAAAAGGGAAGAAAGGGAAAGGACAGACAAATCCCCAAGACTGGTGGTAAAAGCAACTCTAATCAGTTAAAATCACACAATGATATGTGCATGCTTGTACTTTCAAAAAGAGAAGAGGAAGAGAAACCAAACGAAAGAGAAAGAGAACAAAGAAAACTAAGAAGGGAGTACTCATACCAATTTCAAGCAAATCCACATATAAATATATACAGTAAAGATTAAGCTAACAAATACGTGAAACCATAAACAAGTCAAACATACCAGGAAGTCCTCCCATACTTCTAGGTAGGGCTCTGCACCTGCTGTGTAAAGGACTGTGGAGAGCTCAGACTGTGATCTGGTATTAGTCCTGTGTGTATTTGTCCCCACAGTCCACAGTTGCCCCCTAAGTCTACAGCCTCTATTATAGAAACACTCGTCTGTTCAGGTGATCCACAGATGCAGGGTCTATCAAGCCTGTTGTGGGTACTAAATCTGCTCCTCCTGCGGCTTTTTCCCTTTCTCTTCTTTGGTCCTGCAGTTCTCAGGGATCAGTTTTGGTTTTAGTCCCTTCTTTGCGTGTGGGCTGCTTTCAGGAGTCGGTTCCCCTCCCAGGCAAGATGGGGCAAAAGAGGGTGATTGGGGCTCACTTGCAAGTTCAGGTCGGGGGAGGGAGGGATATGACAATCTAGTTGAAATTTGCAGGAGTGCTTGCAGCAGCAGAGATCGGTGTGAGCCTGAGGTGTGCCTTGAGTTCTCCCCAGGGAATTTGGTCCTGATTGCAGGACCCTTGGCATTGGTGGGCTTCACTTACTGCCAGGAGGGTGTGGCCAGTGACATGCCTTACACACAGGACCCTTGGCTATGGAGCATGGAGGTGGGCGGCTGCGCGTGGTGGTGCGGTGGCAGCAATCTCCATGTTTCAATTTAGCAGCTGCCAGTTGCAGGTGGTTCCCACACTGGCACTGCTCTGCAGCCTGTGAGTTTGCGGAGCTGCAAGCTCCTCTCAAGCACCCTGAAACAAAGGTCTCCTGCCTCTCTGTCAGGCCCAGGCTTTTCCCCAAACACCCTCCCTGCTAGCTGTGGCGCACTTGTCCCCCAGGCTGTTTTCACACAGCCCCAGTTCTCTCCTGGTGTCTGTTCTCGGAAGCCCAAGCCTCGAGGCCCTGCCCCCACCACCACCATAGCTGAGCAGACTGGCCTCTCTGGCTGAGGAGGGTTGCTTGAATCCTCCATGCGGGCATCTTTCAGCTCTGCCCTTGCACACCTGTTGTTGCTCTCTCTCCCAGGGACTCCGAGGCTCCCCCCATCAGTCCCTGTCAGTGAGGGGGTTCCCTAGTGTGTAGAAGCTTTTGACCCTTCACAGCTCCCTCCCAGAGGGGCACATCTCCTCAGGATTCCTTTGTCTCTTTTTTTTCCTTTTTTCTTTTACGCTACCCAATTATGTGGGAATTTTCTTGCCCTTTTGGGGGTCTGAGGTCTCTTGCCAGCATTCGGAAGGTGTTCTGCAGGAGTCACTCCACAAGTAGATGTATTTTTGATGTATTTGTGGGGAGGAAGGTGATCTCCTACTCCTCCGCCATGTTTTCTTGATCTCCTGAAATAATTCTTTGATGAAATTTGCAATATAGAGAATTGATGCATTCTGGTTAAAAGAAAACAAAAAAACAAAAAACATTCTTTTATGCTACGATATTCCAAAAAATAGTTCAACTTATGTTGACAAAAAAAAAGTTTCTCTGGAAATGTATGAGCGTCAGAGACTCATTCTCACTTGGTGTCTGTGAGCACATGTTCCCAGTGTCTATCACTATACAAACTATCTCAAAATTCCATAATTTAGTGACTTATAACAATAGTCATTTTATCATTATCTCTTATGGGCCTTGACTGGGCTCAGGTAGGCTCTTCTCACTTGGATCTTTCATGTGGCTGCAATCAGAGGGTGGCTCAGGTTGCAGTCTTGTAAGGTGATTCAAATCTGGCACTTCAGTTGAGAGTGGAAAAAAGCTGGTCCTTCTGCATCTCTTTCTGCCTTTTTGTAGTATCTCAGTGTGGTTTCTCCAGAATGGCAGCCTCAGGTGATATTCTTACTTGGTGGCTCAGGGCTCCAAAGTTGTGTCCCAAAAAAAGATGGAGGCCCATTTTCTTTGTGGCTTCAGAAGTCATGCAGTGTCACTTCCACCACATCTCCAGATCAAGACCATCACAAAAGCTCTCTGAGGTTCAAGGGGAAGTGACAGACTCTTCCTCTTGATGGGCAGACATTTTAAACCATCATACACATTTTCAAGTACAGATCAAAACACACACACACACACACACACACACACACACACACGAGTTCCTTTCAAGCTTTCAATTACTGAGTGTCATGAATTTTCAATATGATTCAGATATGCTTTTAGAACTGCTCATGTCTTGCTAATATACATGACCTCCATAGGCATTTAAATGGAACTTTATCAGGTGAAAATGGCAATAAATTAGAATGAGATAATAACTTCTTTATTGCCTATTTTTAGAAATACTAATTCCTAGAGAGATTTTATAAAGTGCATATGGTTACGATGGGATTGAGATACTTACTCTGACACTCTAACACAGGCAAAGGTTGCTTGGGAAACAGAAACTGCCAGCTGTTTTGCATCCAGGGGCTTGTTTGACAGAATAACTGATTTTTTCTGGTCCCTGTTCTCTGTTTACTTGCTGCAATATCTCTGGCCAGGTTCCCACATGTAGATTTTATATTTATACCTTATATTCAGCTCTCTTCAAAAAAATGACTGGAGCTGCTATTGCTCCACTGCAAATCAAAATAAAACTGTGAAAGCCAAAGCAGTCACCAGGATTACTTTATTTAAAAACATTTAAAAAAACAATTATTTACTATTCATTGATACCACTGTAGATGCCCTACGGAAGTGTTGTCACTTTTTTTTCCCCTCATATTTGTCCCTTAAGGATTCCCTCTTCTATGAAGTTTAATACCACAGATATATCTGTTTATATTGTATTTATATCTATACTTTATACATAAAAATAGTAAGATTTTTTTCATCCCCCAAGAACTAATTTTTCCTCTTTGGGGGTGAGGTTATCTCTGGTGAAATGCATGCCCTGTAGGTATATATTTAATCTAATGATTTAATTAATTAAAACAACAAATTAGAGACACCTTTGCATCTGGGAGGTGCATATTTACATACTGGCATCTTCAAAGTATTTATATCCAAACATCTATATAATTGAGTTCATGTATCTAAATATCTATGTGTAACACCTAGAGATAGTTCTACTGCCAAGCAAATAAAACAAGAGGAAAGGGTCAATTTACATAATTTAGATGCTGAAATTTATCAGTGACGGTCAGAATCAATGTTCAGAAAGAGGACTTTGAGATATGTGAAAAAGAAAAGCCATTGTTTGATGGTAGAACACACAAACTCCTGTAAACTCCCTTAATCTGAGTAGTCGTCTTTGAGAAGAGCAGATTTCAAAAGGAGATCTAGTAGGCTTCACAACTTTGTACCTGCTCTGAACATTAAAATTGTGTATTTAAAATTGCCATGATTCAGATTCAACCATGCTATAGTCATGTGGAGCTACGTTCCAGGTTAGACGATCGAATAGTTTTCAAGTCAGAATGTTCATGATATACCACTAGCAGTGAAGGAGAGTTTAATTTAGGCTTTCCCTCTCATGCAAGGAACGCGAATTCTGGCCTGTGATTGTCAAACCACTTATGTAGTGTTTTCTGTGTCATTATTGGGCATTCAGATTTGTGATATTATAGATCCTCAGTGTATAAATACAAGCCTGTTGCATCTTAGGTTGTGTTGAGCATTTTTGGAGGGCTCTATTTAAAATTATAAAGTTTGAGTGAACCATTGACTAGAGCAAGGCTTATGTTTAGAATAAAATGAAGGTGAAATAAACTGGCTAGATTTCCAGCTTTTGTGGCCACCACTGGGAGAGTCACTGGTCCTCTTGGTGGAAACACTGAATTCTCTCCCCGGATTGGATTTACAGTCATTCTCTCTGCAAGGTCTCTCCTGACCCCCTCCCTCCCTCATCCCAACAACTGACCACTCCCTTCTGTGTCTCAAATATACCAGTGTGCCCTTTGCATGTAGCTGTTGTAGGTACCCATCTTCCTTGTAGAACCGCCTCCCTGGCTCCCCACTACACACTAATGAAACAGAACCCCCCAATAGGCACCTCAGTTGTTTTGTATCCCTACTTGGCAGCAGAGTGGTACACTTGTAAAAATCTTTTTGAAGAAAGGAAGGCACACTGGCAGGTTGTTCTAAACTAGTTTAACAGATGTTCTTTGCAGCAAACCTGGTAAGGCCTCAATGTCAGTTCCTGACACTGACCTTCTCACTCTGAAGATGCTGGAGCAACACTGGAATTAAGTGATAGAAGCATTAAACTGGACTGGGCTACTTTTCCCTGCTGGTTAGAACAAAGGCATGATTATATTTCATAACTCCGTTCTCCTCGTCTTTGCTATGCAGAAAACCTGGAGGAAAAAAAATAGCTGATGGGGTGTCTGTCAAAGGAGAGAGAATTTGTATTTAGTTGAGTCGTGGTTGCATTTTTATGGTTGAATTAATGCCTTTGGAGGGACAATCCTCTTCAGCTACAGGATAGAACTTGTCTCATTTTCTCTTACCAGCCCTTATGACTTCATATAGAATTCCAGAATTCTGATAAACTGTCATGTGGAAAAATGATAAAGTGATTTATGCTCAATTTTGCTGGAAGGGAAAAATGCAAGGGCTGTCAGTCTGGGTCTTGAGAACAAATGAGTTACAGTTCATGAGGCAGCTCAATAAGGCTATCATTTCCCATCAGCTCCCATCACTGACAGCCAAGATTTACTAGCTGGAGAATGGGGAAGGGGGCTGAGATTTGGTGCCAGGTGAATCGGCACTGTTATTCTATCAACCCGGCTCATACAGACAGGAGGCTACCATGAATATTTGATGGTAGCATCTTCCCAGAAATGCCTGTGAAACACAGCATTACTTTCCTTCCATTTGCTAGGAGCCTCTCCACTCTATCCACGTGCATCTTTTTGAAAAATGACTACTGGTAAACCACAAAGGCATTTGGGATTGTTTGTTTTTGCTGCTCCAGCTGGTGGCGTGTTCCTCTTGGCATTTTGTGCAGGCAGTACACTAATTCATTGTCTTCTAGCCTCATAGGATGACGTGAAAAATCCCTCATCTACCAAGATGCTATATACATTACATCTGTCATTATCCATCTGACACCGCGGCAGTGAGCGGACAGCCTTCAAGCCCCCTATGTGCTCAGAGAAAACAGACTTTGATCTATGGCATTTGCTGTGTTCTCCAGGAAAACAAAAGGTGCAGAGGTGGTGATGGATTTAGATTAGGCCTAAAATACTTCCTGTTGATATTTTTTTTATGTTGAAATACATAATTTTGTAAATTCTAAACTGTTATAGGCCTCTTTTCCTGAGACAGTTGGTTTCAGTGGGAGGGGGGTGCCTACCTCAGCATCTCATATGGGTTGGGTTATTTTTAAAAGAAAGCACATTAAACTTTGCTCTCTGGAGCTAGGAAAATATATTTGTAAAATCTCTAGGGGGAAGTTTAGTGTTTATTTTTCTTTCAAAATCATCTCTAGATGATTTGAAATAAGCCTGATCTATTTCATCATTTTCCCGATTGTAATCTTTAGTATACTAGTTCAAAAAGATAGTGATAGGTATTTTCTGAACATGTGGGAAATTTGGGGCATATGGTAAGGGGCAAATTTTTGAGCTGCTGGATATTTTATTTGCTTTCTCCTGGCACTACACAGGCAGATTGTGTCATTGCATTGTGAAACTTTAACTTTTTTTAAGAAACTAAACAATCAGTCTACTGAAATACTGAACAAAAATATGTTCTTCTATATGCATACGAGGCCAACTGCTGACCACCAGTCATTTCTGCACTGTGAGTGCTTAATCTATCAGCAGTATAGGTTTGAGGCTGCCAGAGCCAGGCACTTACATGGAGCAATGTTGTGAGTTTGTGAGGTGACGTATAGAGTCAAGTATGCAAAAGGTGGGCAGAAAAAGCTTGAAGCTAAGGAAATAAGAATTTTGAGTTTTAGTTTGTGTTCATTCATTTGACAAATATTTATTCAGCAGGTATTATATACAGGGACTGTTGTGCTACTCTGAATAGAGTTTTGAGTTTCGTAGTTTGTAAGTTAATCAGGAGAAACAGAAATGAAAATAAATATCAGGAAAAGTTTCAGAAACTCAGAAATATATTGAGAGAACTAATCAGAGTGACTAGTTGTATTGATTTCAGGACTTTTCTCTGAGGCAAAGACTTTTAAACTGAAATCTGAAGGACTAGAAGGAATATAGCATCCAAGAGTATCCAGAAGGGGCATTCCCAGAGGAGCAAATAGCTAGTACAGTAGCCCTGGGATAGGAACTGATTACTGTGTTTGAGAAATCAAAAGAAAGCCCGAGGTCAGACTATAGAGGTCTTGGTAAGCCATTAAGTTGGTCTAGAGCAGAAGCTCTCAAGTTCTATTTCTGGCCCCTGAGAGTCAGATACATTTAATAAGGTTCTCTTAAAAAGGAAGAGAAATGTTTCGTTAATGAGTACTCTAAACGACCATGATAGCTGATGTTAAATGAGTGTTTATTACGTGTCAAATATGGTTCTAAGTGCTTTATATATACATTAAATATTTTAATCCTCATAACAACTCTGTGATGTCAGTTATTTTTATTAACCCTCTTACTATGTAGGAGGAAACAGAATCACAGAGAGTTTAAATATAATTTCCACAGTCTCACAGTAAATAAACAGCTGAGTTGAGGTTTGAACCCCGGTGGTTTGGCTCCAGAGCCTGTGTCCTTATTGGAAGACTTGTCATAGACTTAGAGGAAGCCTTTCCTGGGTGTTTTTTCTGAACTGCATGTGAATATACAACTTTTGCCGCTGAGATCAAACAGTCACAAAGTGTTATGTTTTTCTCAAATGCTTCTTGCATAGGTTTAATGAATCTTTTATATTAAAAAGTTTCAAAGCCTAACATTCTTTAATCCAGAGAGACCCAGTTGGAAATCTGATCTTCAGAAATACAAATTATAAAATAAAAACACTAGATCACATGAGTAATTTCTTTATAATTCTTGAATTTAAAATCCCCAATGTAAAGTTCTCAAGGAAGAAATATTTTTTATCACTTTTTATACTTAAGCGAACCACAATATTGAGTCAAATGATAGACACTAAACTGGCAAATTTTTATGTATAATCCATGTAGCTTTATCTTTCTGCTTTATCAACAACTAAAATATTTTTTGCTCTAAGTGCTTCCATTTGACACATTGATGGAGATGATATGCTGAGTCTTGTTGGATTTATAGTTTATATATTTTCATTTGATGACAAAATTTTATTTATTAAAACTAGCCAAAAAAAAAAAAAACCCTCAATTGTTCCTTCCCATAAGATTGTGAGATGCTTTTCTTAGCCCCTTCTTAGAAGAAACTCAAATAAGAAACACCAGAAATGAAGACTTTCCTAATTAAAGTCCGTCTTCCAAATATATAAGTGCTTATTTTTCTACCATTACAATATCTTAAAACATAGTATTTTTTTATATTTATTATATTCAGTACTGATCTAATTCATAATAGTCAGTAAGAGGTGGCAATAAAAAGAATTTCATTTGTGCCCATTCATATAAACAACTGACAGCTTTTGAGCAGCAGAAACTTATTTAAATAAAACTTTCATCCCCAGTATTAGAATTTAGTAAGAATGAGATTTCTCTTGGTGCCTTTTTCTCCCAAATCTTAACTCTAATCTACCCTCAGAATGTGTCCAGAATCCCACCACATCCCTCTCCTCCGCTGCTGCCATCCCGGTCCAGAGCACCATTATCTCCTTCCTATCCTCTAACTGGTTCCCTACTTCTATTCACAAGGCAGCAGCCAGAGCGATCCTTTTAAAGTATAGACCTGATTGTGTCTGCTCTTCTGCTAAACACCCTCAGATGGCCTCCATCTCCTTCATGTAAAAGTCTGAAGTGGCTGCAAGGCTCTCCTGGACCTGCCATGTCTCCCCATCATGTGGCCCACCTTATCTCCTTATTCTCTCCCCTTCTTCCTCCACTTTAGTTATACTGGCCTCCAGCATTCCAGGTATACCCTGTTTTAGGACTTTTCCACTTATTGTTTCCTCTCCTTGGGATATGCTTCCTCTAGGAAATATGCATAGAGGATGGGTAAGAATTTCCCTAATAAATAGGATGTACTGACTGAATTACAAGGATTACTTGCTAATCCATAGGTTTTCTTGCTTAACCATAATTTAACCATCCAAAGGAAAGTCCTGATTTTCTCAGTAGCTCATCATATCTGGAAATACAGGGGCATGTGGGTGTGGCAAGATGATCCACTTGCATCACATTTAATGGATACATTTAGGCCTGGCTTCATACATGATTATACAGTGAGTGAAAACTTTACAGGAGTAGTTTTCCATATACACAACTTGTCATTATTTATATCACTGTTGTAAAATTTGATACAATCTGAAGTCTTGGATGGGAAGAAAACAAAAATAGAACTTGGCTAATCACATCAAGCTGCAATAATTGTCTGAAAATCTCTACAATTTTATTTTTATTTCTTTCTGATGCTATAACGTTTTTTTCCCAAATACTTCACCTTATAAGTACTACACCCACTCAGTTTTAGGAAAGAAAAAACAAACTATTTGTACCAATACCATTTTCTACCATGTAGAAGATAAAAGGTCACTCTAGCTAATTCAGGATTCTTATTTTATCAATTAATCTTTTTTTTCCTTTGTATATTCAACCTCTAGCTCTAAATTCAGTTCTCCCTATTGACTCTTAAATGTGCTAAATTCTCTTGAAAGAGGGAGACAGGCACAGAGAACATGTTATGTACTGAATGTCTGTGTCTATCCACATTTTATATGTTGAAGCCCCAGCCTGCAATGTAATGCTGTTTGGAGATGGGACCTTTGAGAAGTAAATAGATCTAGTTGGGGTCTTGAGGGTGGGGCCCCCGTGATAGAATTAGCGTCCTTATAAGAAGAAGAAGTGA
The DNA here is from genome assembly GCF_030028045.1 of Hippopotamus amphibius kiboko. NCBI lineage: Eukaryota > Metazoa > Chordata > Mammalia > Artiodactyla > Hippopotamidae > Hippopotamus > Hippopotamus amphibius. The sequence goes on from NC_080191.1 coordinate 32,132,457, forward strand.
GAACAGAGCTCTCTTTCTCTCTGCCGTATGAGAACATAGCAATAGGACAGTGACCTGCAAGCCAGGAAGAGGGGTTTCACCAGGAACCAAATTGACTGGTACCTTGATCCTGGACTTCCCAGCCTCCAGAACTGTGAGAAGTAAGTTCCTGTTGTGTAAGCCACTCATTCTATGGTATTTTGTTATGGCAGCCTGAGCCAACTAAGACAGGATAGAAAGAAATCATGACAAACAAAATAAAAATGCCAGATTCGCTATCTTTCACTTGTCCTCTCTCCTGCCTTGAACAGCTGAAATTGTGGCCGTTTCCTTGTTTCCTCCCTCCTTAACCTGCTCTTGTGCAGCATCCAACCATTCCAAGAAACAGCTCTTGATGATGTCACAAATGGCCTACATGTCACTAACTAAATAACATTTTTTTAGTCCTTGTCTTACTTGCTATGTCAACAACATCCAACACTAATTTCCACTCTCTCCTTCTAGAATCATTTTCTTTGCTTATCTTCTGGGGCACAACAGCAATCTGTTTTTCCTCTGTGAATGCTTCTTCAGTGTCTCTTTTATAAATGTATTTCTATTTAACAGCTGCTAAATCCTGGAATTAGTAGAGGTTTGGTCCTAGGCCTCCTTTTTTTTTTTCTCACACTATCCTGTGTGATCTCATCCATGTCTGGAGCTTCAATTACCACTTACTGATCTACTCAGATGATTTCCAAAACTGTATCTTTACCACCTACTTCTTTTCTGAACCTTAGAATTATGCATGAAACATTTTACTTGACATTTCTTCTCAAATGGCTAATAACTCCAAAGCTACAGTGTTAAACAACTCCTGATTTTCATATACATTTCCCCTCTCAAGAAACCTGACATGATTTCCATCCAGTGTTCCTTATCTTATGAATGGTACCACCAGCCACCTGGTTGCTAATCTAAGAGGAAGATTCACTACCTTACTCCTCATGTTTATCCTAAATCTTACTATAGTTTTTACCTGCTAAATCTCTCCCAAATTTATCCACTTGTCTTTAACATCACCACTCTCATTTTTTTGGGGGGCGGGGGGGGGGGGATGGACTATCACATAAGGCCTGCTCATGAGTTTATCAGCCTTTATTTCCTCATATGGTAGATTGAATGATTTTTTTCAGAAATACATCTTATAAAGCTTTTCTCTTTAAATATCTTTGTGTTGCTCTTGGGATCTCTACTAAGCCCTTTAAAAGCTCTTCAGACTCCAGCAAGTCTAGATTCTAAACTCCTCTTCCTTTGTTTTATTTTGTTTTTAATCAAATCTACTATGTTTTGGATGTAAGACATATTATTCACTAATGTACATGTACTATGTAAGGAAGGGAAAACTTCCTTTTTTTTTTTTTTTTTTATTATTTTTTTTGGGGGGGGTACACCAGGTTCAATCAACTGTTTTTATACACATATCCCCATATTCCCTCCCTTCCTTGACGCCCCCCCCTCGAAAACTTCCTTTTACTCTCAAAGTTCCAGACCTGAAAACTAAACCAACCTAAAGCAGGTTAACAGGAGAAAGGCATACACATTTTACTGAAGATTTTCACATGAGCTTGGGATTCTTCAAATGAAAAATGAAGATGAAAGAAGCAGTGAGGACCCAGAGCTTTTATATTTTTTAAACAAAGAAATGATAACTTTGTAGAGAAGTGACAAAACAAAGGGGTGTAGGCTAGGGGCAATAAATTTTGGGACAGTGACTGGGAAATATATGGGGAGAACTAATGGAAGATAAGGATTAATTTAATAGGTTTGTTTGTACAGGTCCATTTTGGCATGAACTATCGGTCTCAGTGATAAGAATGTTCGTCTCTTCCTGGTACAGGGAGGGCACCTTTCTCACAGGAAATTTTATGACCTGCTTCTTAGACAGAAAGCAGGAGGTCAGAGAGCCCTTCTTGCTTCTGCTTGTTCTCAAGTGCCTTCAACTGAAAATAATCAATATGCCAAAGCAGCATACTTTGGTTGGTATATTCTGAAGCTTTTCAATTACTAATACAAAAAAAATAAAATAAAAAACCCCCACAGTGCTTGTTTATCATAGGGACTGTAAACTGCATTTCAACTTAAGTGATATGCAAAAAGATGTCCACCTTACAAATGATGAAATAATATATTTCTTCAGATTCCCTGTGCTCTGTCTCTGGCTCTATCTTCTTGTTTTCTCTGCCAGTCTCAGGTAGGGTCCCCGAGGAAGCATGCTCTGAAGAAGATTTGCATTGAGGAAGTTTACTGGAGTATACTCTCAGGATCAACATCTGGAGGAGATCAGAAAGCAAGTTTGGGTAGAGGGTAAAACTGTGTCACAACAAATGTCTGAAACAAACCTATAGAGACCTCTGGGACTGGATTAGCTCTTCATTTGTATCCTGAATTGCGAAAGGGGCCTAGCCCTTATATCTTTGCATTGACTGATCATTGGATGTGAGATATCCCTGGGAAGCAGGCATGACTTTGAGGCAGCCACCAACAATCCAAGAAGCTAGAGATTGAGTGCTCAGTGTACTGGAGGTGTGGTTGGTGAATCTGAGCAGCAACCATGGCATCCACTCCTGTCCATTCTTTGTTTTATATAAGTTACAACATTCCACCTCTGGGATTCCACTGGTCCTCCTTTTCCTGGGCAAAACTTGTAAGAGGATGGTTAATTGGCTGACTTACACCCTTTTTGCTGTGTTTGGACTTGAGGCTATAACTAGTGCTTTGACCCTCAACTTCAGCTAGTACTTCTGATGGCCTAGATGGCTTGCCAGATGAGGTGTCTGAACCCATGGTTACCATGTATTTCTAGAGCAATACCTGCTGCATATTTCCATTCACTATCAAAACTGGTCAACTGAATACCACTAAATGTTCATCTGGATCACCTAACTTCCAAATACATTGTTCTAGATCCATTGTGTAACATCAGTTGATCTTCTAATGATCAGTGTCATTTAGCCCTTCCAGGATATAGACTTCTCTCTGTGCTTACCAGATTTTTTTAGAACAAGGAGTCCTGAGTTACTGGGTAACTCCTAAAGCTTGAGATTTAATGGGACTTTGATCGTTTCCCTTGGTGTAAGTGTACCCTCTCTTAGAATCAAGACCTGGAAATCCATGGAGTCCAGAGTTGTGAGAGTAAGAAATACAAATCCCTACCCCCAGATGGTTTACTGGGAATGTTGGTAAGTAAGTCAATTTCTATTTCAACTCTCTAGTTTCCAGACACATGTATTCTACTTAAAGGGGACACACAGTACCATATAGTAGTACTTGATTCAGGGTATACCTTGTCATTCTTTCAGGGTATCATCTCCAAGATCACCTTTAATAAGCCGTTTCTTCCCTCTATAAATTTGGCAGCTTCTTAATGGTTAGTATATGATATAACCAATATAACTGATGGTTTATACCTACTATTATCCCTCCTTTCTGTAAAGTGGGTCTATTCATTCAATACGATTTTATGCAGGATCCAGTGTTAATGAGTCAGACACTGGAAATCTTCAGATAGTGGTGTACTCATATGCTGAGCCGATCCATTATGCTCTGAGGTACTGCTGCAATAATGATGGATGGCATCAGGGTGCAGGATGCCTGCTCATGAATCTTACTCATAACCCCTGGTCTTACTCATGCCCATGAAATACCACTTCCATCTTGCAATAGGTTGTTATTGCACCCAGCTAATTTATCACTTAATAGTTCTGATAGATCCCAGATCACGTTAGGCACTTTTGACAGCATTGTCACTTTATGTCCCATATTCAAGCACTTTACCAGGTTCCAGTAGCATGCCAGAGCCTCTATTTTGGCACAGTCTTGCAAATGGCATAGTTTTGCTCTAGGACCTTAAGGATGTATATTTTAATTCTGTTTTGTTTTTTTGTTTTTTTTTTTTTTCTCTGAGTGTGCTGCTAGGTGAAACAGGGCTTGCTCTCCACAGATACCTCTAATATCATAAGGATTTCTGGGTCTATGGTCCTAGGGACAGGATCACTTACATAATTACCTGGATCTGCTCTAAGCCCCCTCAAAGCTGGAAGCCTTTTATGTCGTATGGTAAATGGGTTTAAGTAGTATTTCCAAGTATGTGACCTTTAGAGGATGAGGAGGGCCACAGTGTGTTGTTCTCTCTTCTTGGTAGTGACAGATGCAAGAGGTAATAATTTGCCCCTTACTTTCAGGGAATGTCCCATTAAGCCATAGACCACTGGAGCCCTACAAACTTTAGTCATGTGTTATGCCCTATCACACTACATGTGCCTTCCTAAGCCTCCACTGCATTTGCTACCTTTGCTCATCCGTTTTGGTTGGCATGATGTTATTGATCCATCAATACAGTGGAGCAACGTGATATTCTGTAGGATCTCCACGCAATCCAATTCCCTTCAGTCTATATTTTGACAAAAGGAGGAAGAATTCACATACCTCTGGAACAAGATTAGAAATATATACTATTTCTGATTCTCAATGCTGACTGAGGTAGAAGAGAGCGTATGTGACATTCTAAAGGAAGTCTTAATCTGCTCTAGCAAAGATACCGTGTCTGGTATGGTGGCTGCAGCTGGAGCTGCCACTTGTTTCAGTTTTGAATAATCTACTGTCATCCTTCAGCATGCACATGGCTTTCCTAGAGTCCAAACTCATGGATCATATGGAGATATGATAGCCCCATCAGAAGGGTGGCTCTAATCTTTGCTATTCCATCCAGGGAGTGCTATTTTTTATTTACTCTCTTGATTGAGGCTTCCACTTGGACTTCCTCACTACGGTAGTTCTTGCCCCACACACCAAGGAGCATCTTGGGAATTTCCCAACTACAAAGTGTATCCATTCCAACTATACATTCAGGGACTCGGTCAATGACCATGGCTGTGAGCCCTCTCCTCACAAGGTGTTTGCAGATGTTGTTTCCTCTTCAGGGATGCTGTCCATCTCTCTCTTTGATTTTTTAACTCTTATTTATACTTTAAGTCTCAGTTCATATAAACCTTCCTGAATAGGTAATTTCTCACATCATATACTCTGATATGACCTGTAACTCTTCTTTTCAGTGTATAGTAGAGTTTCGATTTTGTCATTATTTGCGTGATTATTTAAGTATTTATTTATTTATTTATTTATTTTCCTGACTAAATTGTAATTTCCCTGAAATGCAGGGAGAATAATTGTATGTACAGCATCTACCATAGTATCTGGCATGCAATCGGTAGTTAACATCAGTGTTTATATAGTTTATCTAGAAGAAATACATGAACACATTAGTGTATACATGAACACAAAATGCACTAGAATTTTGATTAGAAACATCAAATTCTGTCTCACAAAAATTGATTCCTTGGATGCTCAAAATGAAAAGTTACAATGATTAGTGCCTAGGACATAGTAAGGAGTTGTGTAAATATTTTTGACAATTAGCGAATGAATGATGCCAGATTTGAAATATTCCACATATTTTTGCCAAACTTATATTTTACTAGTTTGAATAGCTCCAAACCACTTTATTTTTTTAATTAATTAATTAATTTATTTTATTGGCTGTGTTGGGTCTTCGTTGCTGCACATGGGCTTTCTCTAGTTGCGGTGAGTGAGGGCTACTCTTCATTGTGGCATGAGGGCTTCTCATTGCAGTGGCCTCTCGTTGCAGAGCACGGGCTCTAGGCGTGTGGGCTTCAATAGTTGCAGCACATGGGCTCAGTAGTTGTGGCTCACGGGCTCTAGAGCGCAGGCTCAATAGTTGTGGTGCACGGGCTTAGTTGCTCTGCGGCATGTGGTGTCTTCCTGGGGCAGAGATCAAATTAGTGTCCCCTGCATTGGCAGGCGGATTCTTACCCACTGTGCCATCTAGGAAGTCCTCAAAACCACTTTAAATTCCTAACTGGATGGTTGTCCTGTAATGCTTGATGTGTTCAAACTATCTTTAACTGTAAGACACACATATAAGATGATTTGAGGGAAACAGGAGTAACCATGTTATACATGCTCTTAAATCATTCATTTGATCAGTGTATTCACTTTTGTTCAATATTAACTATTCCAATTTAGCTATAAAACTTTTCTTATATTAAATATTATAATATTAGGCCTTCAATCTATATATGCTATAGTATGTAACATTTTAGAACATATTAAATGTAAGAACATGAATTTCTGGCTCCTAACATTTTGTATGTCAATAAAATTCCAAACCCAAAATTAGACAAAAAGGAATAATTTTTCATTGTGAGAAATGTCTAATTCAAAGCGTTTTTTGACATCAAAGAAATGGAATAAATTTCATACTGGGAAAGAATTCTATAAATGTTTTTATAGAACTGCTTAAGGATGTATGTACAAAATTCATAGTGTAGAATTGTGTGCACACGAAGAAACTGAAAATGAGTGTCTCTCCATAAACGGGAATTCTTAAAAACAAATAATACATACATGCACTAGAATATATACAACAGTTTACTTTTTGCAGAGTATGAGGTCATTATAAAGAATACAGTAGACATATGAGTTATAATACAGAAAACTCTGCAACATGTTTTTAAGTAAAAAAACAAGGTGCAAAGCAACACTATGTCCCATCTGTGAGAATAAAATTTTCTGGAACAATATACAAAAGTTTTAATACTTTCTGGGGAAAGGAATTAGGAGTTGGAGAGGAAAGGATACCATTCAGTTTTTTATTTTTGCCGTTCTTTACTTTTTGAGCTTTTATGTTGTACGTGTACTACTTTAATTGAAAAACTTAATTTAAAAAATACTTTATCATTCCATTACCTCAGAAAATAAAAAACTTGATATAAACATCCCAATATGTAAGGGATGAGATTCTAGAGTGTTATCTAAAAATACTTTATATTTTATTTATCAGGTCATACAATATTTGATTTTCTGTGGAAGAGCAACTTTCTAAAAGAATCCATAAGACTCCACCATTGTTTCCGTGTTATGCACGCAAACGAATTTTTTCTGTTCTCCTAAGGAGTCTGGATCAGGTTTCAGAATCTTATGCAAAAACGCTGTATTTGTGATTAACACCTGTAATCTTTTACCGTGGCAACAATGATATAATAAAAGCTGAAGACAGCATTGACTGGAAACCAAGCATTATTGCCAAGTGCTGAGTCATTAAGAAAAAAACTAAAAAGCAGAAACAAAAAACCAGGAGCTACTACTCGTGTTTGGCATGCCATTAAAGGGTTCTAGAGGGCCTCTTTCATTGTCTCTCTCTGTCTCTGTCTCTCTCTCTATATATATATATGATTGCCAGTGGGTCATTCTTTTGGCAAATTCTTGCTATTCACATGAGAACATCTTTTGCTTTGTAAGAGTTCATCAAAATCAAAACAAAGAGGCATCATTTTCATTCAATGTTATATGCATTCAAAATAAGGGGAGGAAATCCTTATATCAATACATTATATCGCTTACTTAAATGTGAAATAAGTGCACAGCTTTGGTCTTGTTGGGGGTCCTGCTCTGCCTAGGTTGCTGCTCAGTAAGAAGGGGCAGGGCCCACATCTTGTTGATTATTTTACTATCATTGTCTTGAAAGTTATGTTATTTTGTTTCTGGGTTTGCTTCTGTAAAAGGGTTGCATGCGTGAGGAGCATTCAATAATTACAGACATTTCTAGTGGTTCATGTTAGCTTAGGAATTTAGATGCCCTTTGAAAAGGGCAAAGTTCAAGCCTCCCCCCTAAAACTGCATATATCCAAAACATACATGTTTTGTAAAATTTCATAAAATGTCAAGTAGTATGTAAACTTGTACCGGAAAGGCAATAACATCTCTATGACATCTTGTCACTTCATTTACAATGTATGGGATAACACATATGCTCCTTTTCAAGGCATATACCATGACTTTTGGTGATTTAGCTTCTAGCAGTTGTCCAGTTGTTTTTAACTAAGAAAGATTCTGTTCACCAAGGGACATCTGGAAAGGTCTGGAGACATTTTATTCTCATGACTATGGTGGTGGTAGGGTAGGGGCTGTGTCCTACTGGCATCTAGTGGGTGGACACCAGGATGTCTGCTAAAAATGCACAGGACGGTCTCAAAAACAATATTACCAGTTTTAAAATGTCAGTAGTGCCAGGGTTGAAATATCCTGGACCACTTTTAACTCCTGCTACTTCCCACATCTCACCAGTCCCCTATCCACATAAAAACTCTTGCCATTCCCATGAAAATTCCCTCTTTCTACAGTGCCCTTCCCCCTTAACCACATAGTCACATGTTGAAAGTATTTCCTTTTGGGTGACTCTTCATCAGTGTTTGCATAGAACTCTTCTGTGAATGCCTCAATGTAATATTGTATTGTAATATTTACTAGCATATATTTCTTGCCTACCAGACCTTGAGCTCCTTCAGCCATATTGAAACCCTAGTACCTGGTATGTGGTAGCCACTCAATATCTATTTGTTGAACACCAACAGGATAAAGACAAAGTTTTAAAGGTTAAAATGTATTTGAATTGTGTTTGATGTTTTCATGAAAGAAGGATGAAAATGCCTTCAACCAGTTATTCTTGTAACAGATCCAGGAGGTTGACTATTATGAAATTGGGTAGCAGTGGGGGAGATGACCTATTATAGGAAATAAAATTCCAGTCACAACAAAGAAGTACTCTATTTGCAAGTTAAGTCAGAATCTATGAAGTTGCAGGTGTTTTCATTATGCAGAAGATGTAAAATACAGTGATTGAATGGCGCTTTGGTAGCCCAGAGATGACACAAGAATAGGTCATAGAATCTTAATTGCCTTAAACTCTTTTAAGCATTCTCCCATCCCATAGTCATTACATCCTGACTTCTGCTTAATTGCCTCCCATCTCTGCAGGGCACAGTAACTCTGGCAGCTTCCCTAGGACTGAAAGTTTTTAAATTCCAGTGAGTTTAGGGAGGTGTAACTGAAACTCATTCTCTCCATTCCTCAGCCCCATGGCACGCATTAACACTGAGGCCCTCTGTTTCCACGTTGCTCTGTGAAGTGTGATCACCTCTTCAAGCCATTAGGTTGCCCTTTGCACAGAGTAAATTCACTCATATGATGTGTGAAGTGATGCCGTGCATCACTGTCCAGTTTCTCTAGTGCTGGGATCTATTTTCGGTTTTCGTTGCAATGTTGTGTACACCCCACTTGTCAGAGTTCAGGCTCTGCTGTTTGTGCATTGAACGATTCTTTGCATATCACTTGCTACCTTGGGCTTCAGTTTCTTTATCCTTAAAATGAGACATTGTCATAAATATTCTCTAATGTTACTCATAAGTCTCACCTCCTTTAAGTCTGTGGTTAGTATTGATAAGGGAAATCTCTGTTCAGATTTTGCATGTGCACAGGAAGGTTTGGACATGGCTTGATTCTAAGCTTAGCTGATCTTCAAACAAGTCATTATCAGCTCTTTCTGAGAACCAGGCTCATTTAATACCCACTCAAATAGTGACTCATACTAAGAAAGACAGTTCCCTATAATAACCAATCAAAAATGCCTTTCCTCTAATTGGAAGCAATTTACTCCTTCTTACCCTGTATCTAGTCTCTACAATCGACATTCAGGAAGAGTGGCTAACCAAATGAGGGATACTGCCCTCCGTTGCTTTGCTAGTTAATAAATTCAACTTCTGGATAAGCCTATTTTGGGCTTTGGTTATGCTTCCACAGCACAAGGCTAGGAAAGATTAAGCTCAATGTATAGGAAGCTACACATTTCCTTTACTGGGATGCCTTTAATGCATCATTAACCTTGCAGTCTCTACTAGCTGTCCTGACTTAAAAAAACAATGAATTCTGAAAGCAGAATTGGAGCTCCTAGGCATAGATCCTAACCTAGGTTAAATTTTTAAAAAAAGCAGATGCTTGATAATTGTCCTTGTGTACAATGAATAGAATTCATGATCAGAATTTAAAACATCAGTGCCTGGCCATACCTGCTTTATTGACTTCTACAAAAAGTCTTTGGCCTCTTTAAATTTAAAGATTAATTGGACTTCCTAGGTGGCGCAGTTGTTAAGAATCTGCCTACCAATGCAGAGGACACAGGTTTGATCCCTGCCCCAGGAAGATACCACTGCCATGGAGCAACTAAGCCCGTGCACCACAGCTATTGAGCCTGCGCTCTAGAACCCGTGAGCCACAACTGTTGAGCCCATGTGCCACAACTGCTGAAGCCCACATGCTTAGAGCCTGTGCTCTGCCACAAGAGAGGCCCCCACAATGAGGAGCCCGCATGCCACAATGAAGAGTAGCCCCTGCTCACCACTACTAGAGAAAGCCTATGTGCAGCACTGAAGACCCAACACAGCCAATAAAATAAGTAAATAAATAAATTTATATAAAAAAAGATTTTAAAAAAATGTAAAGGTTAATTGACAGTTTATACCTTAACCCATAAACTGTTAAGGCAAGCTTTTCATATATATTGAATAATTATATATCATATTTTTTGAGGGAGAAGGAATTACTTTTTAAATAACATCTTAGATAAGTAAAAATAGATACATAAGGCTACCTTACTGAATATACTCCATAATACTCAAAGCAGCCACCTAAATATTTAGGGAATTCTCCTAAGGAATATTTTTACACTTAGGTTAGGCCTTTTAAAAAACTCACAAGAATTCAGATGAGACCTAGTTTTATTCTAAGAAGTATTGGAGTGTTTTTTAGTGGTAATTTGTAGTTTGATAAAGTAGCTAAGTTATGCTTTCTACATTGTTTTTCATAAAATATAATTTAATCTGACTTCAATGTTGCTCTGATTTTATAATGGCTATATTCGGGGAAAGAACTGTTTGAGACATAAAGCCATATATAAGCAGGAATCAGCAGGCATTCTTAGGGTTGAACAAGGTACACCGGCCAGAGTCCAGGGTACCTTTCAGATGTAACCAGCCAATACTGTGAATAAGTAGAAAGCAGTAGACAGCCATGTACCATTTTTACACATGACCGAAAATAAAGATAAATGACAAGTTTAGAGATCAAAAAGTCAACAGGTCATTTTTCAAGCCAGGAGAAGTTGCACATAAATTAGTTCTGAGGAAGATTAAGTATTGTGGAACTAGGAAGGATGATTCCAAGCTTCGACCTCATGAGCAATACATCCCTCAATTTCCAGAAAGTTTCACATGCATATTCACACATCAGATTTCAATCTGTGAATCATTATGCAGTTTTAATGAGGATATCCAATATAATATAACTGAAATAACTGTTAAAATAGCCGTGATGGTCTGGAATACTTATATGACCAAATATGTGGAGCTTTAGATCATATCAAGAAATACTATTTGGATTTGAGTTGTAATTTTGCTATAAGGGCCAGATTGACCATATGGTGTAACTTTTTGGTTAGATTTATATTTGCTTTCTTTTTTTCAATCTGATATAGTCAAAAGACTGAAGTAATTAAAATTGAATAAATTTAACTTTAAATAAGTACAATCAATAAATTATAATCTCCAGAATGAATTAGCTTGCAGTGCTAATCTTGGATTTTCTTATTGTAATTGAAGGGAAGAGTTGTATTTCAGATGGGAAGAAACAAAGATATTTTCCAGTATCAACAGTGTCGTCAGTTGTATTTGTTTCCTCCCTTTCATGTTTATCCTCATTATCTCCTCTCTCAAAATATGGCATTGATTTTATGATCCACTAAACCAACCAGTTGGAAGACTACTAAATATTAACAGAATAAATTTTTGACCTATTTTTATTTTCTATATCATCTTATTTCACATGGAAAACTTTATAATGTATGTTCATATGTATATAATTTTGTATGTTTTCTAAATGTTGAGTAGGCCATTTGCAATTCTTAAAACTTTGCTTATTTTAGTATGAAAACTTCCTTCTTGTGTGTGCGCATGTATGAAAAATTCTTGATATTGAAGTTCTGTATGATTAAAGGTATTAGTCTAAGCATTAATAATCTACATAACACTGCCATATAAGAAGACATTCTTATTAATAATATAAGCCTACAGTTATAATTTTAACTCTCACTTCTGTAAGGATCATTTTTTTTTTATAATGAAAATAAGTTCTTCACAATGGAGAACAAAAGAAGAGACATTTTCATTTAATAATTTTGCATATCTTCACAGAAATATTAATTGATTCTGAGACTGGTCAAACATTTCAGTGCAGTGAGATACCAAGCTATCAATTTACTCCTCACATTTGAACCTGTGGTTGTTAAGACAATTGAGCAATTTTTTACAAAACATAATTTTAAGTTAATTTTGACCAAAATAGCTTAAAGTTTCTATTCAAGGAATGATTTTTCATTTCATCAGTTGCTCACCCCCATGTAATTTAAAATTTTAAACATATATGATTCAAATTGCTTAAGGTTTGTAAATTTGTTGCCTAGGAAGATAATGTAAAAGTCAGTACTGGTGCATAAAAAGTACTTAACCCAGGAATACAAAAAATTATGGCTAAAACATACACCAGTGAAACCAGAAATTCCATCAGTTGCTCACCCCCATGTAATTTAAAATTTTAAACATATATGATTCAAATTGCTTAAGGTTTGTAAATTTGTTGCCTAGGAAGATAATGTAAAAGTCAGTACTGGTGCATAAAAAGTACTTAACCCAGGAATACAAAAAATTATGGCTAAAACATACACCAGTGAAACCAGAAATGGAAATAATCTGTTAAAATAATGGAACATTTTAGCCCAGGTACACTTTCTATAAAGTGATTTTATCATCATTATTCACATGAAATAACTTATCTATATTCATTGAAAGAAAAGCCAACCGCATTATCTGTAGGGTCCTGGTGGATTCATATTTATTTTTCCATTTTATTTTAGGTCCATTTATTTTTGCTCTTTGCAAGTTTTTTTTTTAATAACATACCATAGCAGATGTTTAAAATGCAACGTTATGATGTAATAAATTTGTTGTTTGCTTTTGAAATTCATGAAGACAAATAATTATATTTCCAAAAAGAACTGTTCACTTAATTTAGCTATATAAAATGGGTTATTGATCAACGGAGGGTATATTCCTTCTCTAACTTTGAAGTGGTCAGACCCTATCTAGAGTGACGTTTGCGTTTCTTGGTTTCCCATTTTCAGATAGATATTCAGAAGCTGATGGTGCTCAAAGAAAAGTGGGAAAGAGCAATTGTGGCTTAGGAAATATATCTCATTAAGGATAGGTGAAGAGAGTGTATATTTGGAATGTGGAGACAGTATCAATAAGAGGAATCTAACTTACATAGGTTTCTTCTAATATGTGAAAGGCTACCATGAAATAGAGTGACTAGATTTGTTTATTCATGGATGACGAAACCTATGATTGCTAAATGGACAATGTCAGTGCTAAGTGGACATTAAGTTCATCAGTATAATGATGACCGTTCTAACAGTGGTGTCCAACAAGAAGGGTGCTTCAGCGAAGAAGGGATGGATTTATTTCTGTATGTTTATTTCTTTTTCCCCAGCTTTATTGAGATATAATTGATAAATAATAATTATTTATATTTATGATACACAGGGTGATGTTTTGATATATGTATACATTGTGAAATGATTGCACCATCAAGTTAATTAACATATCCGTAACCTCACATAGTTATCATTTGTGTGTATTTGTAGTGAGAACATTTATAATCTATTCTCTTAGCAAATTTCAGGTATAAGGTATGGTATTTCTTGTACTGTATTTCCATCTGTCATGGATGTGGTAAAAGAGATTTACTGGCTGAACCCTTAAAATCCCTTCCAATTTTTAATTTTATACATCTGAATTGTATTGAGATAAAAGAATCAGTGTGTGCTGAATTTCTTCTTTTGCAAACCTCAATTTGCTCACCAGAACTGGTCTACAAAGAGAAGTCAGCCCACCCCATGGAGCTATGCAAGACAACCCACTGAGATAGAGCAAGAAAGCATTAGAACTCCTATTGGGGTCCATTTTATCTACTTTTCTACTTCCATATATTTTAATGATAATATTAGCATAGAGATGCATGATTATGATTTATAAATATTTAACATTTATATGTGTCAAAATAAATATAAATATAAAAATAAAATGTTTTTACTAATATAGGTATGATATCTAAAATAAATCACTTGGAGATCACTGAAATGAAGATAAAAGTAGAGGAAAGTTAGTTTAGAATAACTGCACTAGAATTTTATATATCTATGGCAGAAATAGAGTACAACTCAAAGACAGCTTAACCTTTAGATTTTTATGACTTTCAAGTTCATGCCAATGAGGCTATGCTAGGATTAAAAACTGAGAGTGTACTGGAAGGACAGGCCTTGTTAGCCATATTAATGTTAATAAGTTCATACATTGTCACAAAATTAATTGTGTATGTAAATTGGGATGCAGAAATAATGGCATCATAGATGAAGCACTACCCTCTCATATCTAGGGTCATTCTACATCTAACCCAAGGTTTTAACCACAATTAGTTTAGTGGTTTGGGGTTATTACGTGCTAGGCAGTAGTTCTCCATCAGAATGAATGTAAAGCACATAATTTATCACAATTAGGCTTAATTGGCTATCTTAGTCTCTGTTCAGTAGATGCCAAGAACAGAGACACCCTGGACAATTCTCATCTCAGTACCCAAAAAGGACAGTTTTAGGTCATTTCCTGCCAAGTTCAGTGATGGATGTGGTCAAATTTCACTCTCAGGTACTCAGAGGGCATCCATGTCTTACAATAACGTATTTTTTTTTGTCTTCCTGAGAGTTATTTAATTTATTTTTTTACCCCAGCTTCTTTTCTCCCTCACCCTCTCCACCTGTATTCGCTCCCTCTCTCTTCCTCTTTCCTCCCATAACCTCCCCCCTTTTTTCCCTTTTTCTTTGTCTGTCTGTCTGTCTCTCTCTCTCTCTCTCTCTCTCTCACACACACACACACACACACACACACACACACACACACACACACACACACAGAGTTTCTGATGTCAATCAGGAGGGTCCAATCAAGCAATTAATATACAAGATGGAATATGACTGTAACAGTGTGACATACAATTTACATAAATAAATGTCACTTGCTTTTATATTGAATACTAAAAGAATTTCTTCATGATGAGGACAAAAAAGTGAACATTTTTAGCTAAATGCTTCAAAAACAGCATTTCCACTATTCAGCATTTTTCATCCAGAGAATATTAAAAGACAGAAAAAAACAATCACTTTTAGTTTTTAATATTGAGAGCGCTTGGCAAAGTTGTTAGAAGTACTGTTATCTACAGGGCAAATGACACTGAAATTTTATATCATCTTTATGATCACCAAGTGTTTCTAAAATACTTAAAATCAGGAGAAATCAATGGAACAAATTATTAGATGAGGGCAGTGGATTTTCCTCATCCACAGGGAAATGGAGTTTTTTAAGTTACACATTGATTCAGAGATCTAGCACCATCAGAGTTGAAGAAAGTGTTGATGTCTCCTTCAGCTATATATAAGACAAAATGCTAACATTAAGGATATAAAAGTAAACTTATTGGGGATAAGCTAAGAAATAAAGGACAAAACTTCAAAGCCAGAAAATCAGGTCAACATTATGCAGTAAATATGTTATCCAATGGCTGTAACAAAGATTGTTCCTGAATAAAAACCAGAAGAGCCTAATTTTATCAATATACTTAACTCAGTGTTTCTTTCAGAATTCCTGGTTTATGTACTGACTTTTGTGGGCACATCTAGACTAGACTGTGACTTAGATCTAGATTACAATGAGACCTGTGTATAGTGTGCTTGGTGATTGTATTAAAAAGATATTTGTATCTACTTTTCATTATAAAAATAATTTTTATTCACTTATCTTAATTTAGACTTAAATTCTCTGAATATAAATATGACCATAATATAAATAAAATTATAGAGCATAAAGTGAATTGGGAAATGCAATACCTTATACAGAAAGTATTTGCAAATGATAAGTTTTCCTGTGGTTGTGCTATAAAATATAAACGTGTAACGGTCTTGATTTAATATGTGATATGTGATAATTTTTGTGTTGCTTGAGGTGAATGACATTATGTAGGTAAACCAGAACCCTGGTTTCTGGTTGTAGCTTAAAATTTGAAAATCTATTGATGTAGGCTAAAATGAGTGGTCTACTTCTTTAAATCTGAAAATCTTATGAATGGCAATACATTTTTCTGTTAGGTAAAAATCAGTGTAGTGAGGATCTTATTTTCTGAAAACACGCTCAGAGAATTATTGAATGATTGTTATTGAGTTGTTCTAGTAGGACTAATGATACGAGTAGAAAGGTGGAGTCTTGTCATGAATTGGAATGTATATGAGTAAAACTGATAATTCCATTACCATTCAGTTTCTTTCTGGACAGTTTAATAGCACTCAAAATAAATGGTGTTCTCCTTAATCACTGAACACCGTATTTAAGTATTGATATCTCCATAGATATAACCTCCCCACCTTAACAGCACACACACCAGAAGAATAGAATGAAACACAGACAATCCAGTTTTATCTCTTTATCAATGTATCTCTGTCTACCTGTATCTATTTAGATTGTTTTTAATATTAAAATTGAACACACATGGTCAACTTAGCGCTATTGTGTGTGTCAAAATGAGGTTTATAAAGTTTTGAACTTTACCTCTGCAGTTTACTCAGTCATGTTCTGATACACATGTGTATGGTATTCATGTTGGACATCATTGAGAAACAATGAATATTTAATTTTTTATTGAAGATGGGTATGTACAAATAGGCTGACCTTCAACATGGGCTGTCCAGTGCTCACAGATGTGTACAGACCCATGTCAGTTAAGAAGGAATTTGAGATGTCTGATTTTTTTTTTTTGCTTTTTATTTCTCTCAAAATGTTTCTATATAGTACCAGTCCTTCTTTCACCATTTGCTGTAGTTTCCGTGCCCATATCATAGAAGGGTCCATGTCATAAAAGAAGTCAAAAGCAATCTTGAATAATTGGAAACTTTCTGCCAGATTGTCTAATATCGATTTGTTTTCTAGCACTGCTTTTTCTACATCTTTCTCATCATCTGGCACTGGTTTGGAAGCACCCATCTCCATCAAATTGTCTTCTGTTTCATTCTCTGGTGTGGTGTCTGTTAGCTCATGAATTTCTCCAAGATCCATATCTTATCCATAAAACACTTCACCCCCTACCTTTTTTTTTCTTTTTTTTTGGCCATATCCACAATCTCTTTCATGATTTCCTTGATTGGCTCTGTTGTAAATCTTGTGAAGTCATGCACAACATCTGGACACAGTTTTCTCCAGCAGGAATTTATTGTTTTGAGCTTGATGGCCTCCACAGCTCTTTCTGTAACAATGATGGCATCTTCAATGGCATAATGTTTCCTGGCCTTCATGATGGTCTCTCTGTTGGGTTTCTCTTCCATAGTATTGACAGTCCTTTCCATACAGTACCAGGTGTAATGAGCCTTAAAGGTCCTCATAACCCCCCAGATTAGAGGCTGAATTAGAGATATTGTGTTTTGGGGGAGGTGGATCATTTTGATGCCTTCAGTGTTGAAATCATGGGATTTGGGGTAGCCAGGGACGTTTTCCAATGTCAAAAGAACTTTAAAAGGCAGTCTCTTATTGGCAAGGCACTTCCTGACCTCATGGACAAAGCATGGATGGAACCAATTCAGAAAAACAGTTCTCATTGTTCAGGCCTTTTTGTACAACCAAACAACTGGTAGCTGGTGTTTATTTTTTTCCCTTCAAGGCTCAGGGATCGTTAAGGGCAGTCCTGATCATAGACCTGACTATATTTGCACAAAACAATAGAGTTAGCCTATTTCTTCCGGCCTTAAATCCTGGTGCTTGCTTGTCTTCCATACTAATAAATGTCCTTTGTAGCAGTGTTTTTCCAGAAAATAAACTTTAATCTGTATTAAAAACCTGATCAGGCAGATATCCTTTCTCCTAGATAATTTTCTTAATGTCATCTGGGAACTCATCTGCTGCCTGTTGGTGTACAGAAGCTGATTCTCCGATTATCTTGACATTTTTAAAGCCAAACTTCTTTCTAAAATTATCAAACCATCCTTTGCTGGCATTAAATCCTCCAGCTTTAGCTCCTTCACCTTCCTTTTACTTTAATTTGTCATATAATGACCGCTTTTTCTTGAATCATGTTAGTCTATAGGTAACCTTTCTTATAGAACCCACATAAAAGCTGGATTTTTTTTTAAAGCTGGATTTTTAATACAAGATAAAAAGGTATTTTGCAAAAAGTGCAAGGTTCTCTCGTCTGCTGGTGCAGCTGCAGTGACGGCTTCACAAATTTCCTTTTCTTTTTTTGTAATGGTTCTTATGCTGGATTCATTTATCTTGAAATGGCAAATGGTGGACAACTGCAGACCTCAATCTATGGTACTTATCAAGCAATTCAACTTGTTATAACTTTTCTCTGCTTCATAGGAGCACTTCCACATCACTCGTGGCATTTCATATGAGCCCCGTAAGTGTTATTCAGGGTTTATGGTATTGCACTAAACACAATGAAAATTATATGAGAATCATGAGAGAGCACTTTTTACTTTGATACAAAATTTACTGGAGAGATGAACTGTTCACAAAGAAATGACTTGCATCACAGGGTGTTGTAAGCAGACACTGGCAACACTGAAGCTCACCAAAGTAGCAGCAAAAAGTGGCTATAAAATTATCATAGTAATACAGTATTAGTATAGTTAATTTTGTGCAGTTATTTAATACTGTCTCTTTATGTTTGCTTCTTTATGTTATTTACCTGGACTATGATGGTGCCATGCACCATCTGTAAGTCTTTGTGTGCCTAGGTTTTGATTAACTTTAACTTTTTATTATAGATTTGCATGTATTTTGTGGTAGTAAATGAAAAAAATATAGCATTTACGTATACTTTATGCATTCATGATATACCTAACTTTTAAGTTTTTTTCAATATTTCTAGACAATGCGGTTTGTCTGTGAGTTTTTTTCAAATTGCTGCAGATCTCAAAAAAATTTTCCAAGATATTTATTGACAAACATTTCTTACGAGTAGACCCACGCAGTTCAAACCCTTGCAGCTCAAGGGTCAACTGTTTAATAATAGCTCTCTACCAGCTTAGTTTCAGATCTCTGCAGGATACATTCCTAGAGTGGGGTTTGGCTTCCATGGAGTATATACAATTTACAATTTTTTGGTATGAAGAGTGCCATTTTTGTGTGCACTTGCCAACAGTGGATTTTTTCAGTTTGGTTGATGTAATATACAGATATATTAGTTTCACTTTTAACTTTGCAGTGAATATCGTTGTATGTTATTATTGACCATTTGCCTGCTTATATTTCTTTTGCTCATTTTTCGTGCACGTTGTCTGCTCTATTGATTTGTAAACCTATTTTATACATTATTAATATTAGACCTTTATTTGAGTCTAAATTTTGTTGTTTGATTTTAACCTCTGTTTTTGCTATAGCTTTGGTGATGTAATTTATGCTTAGAAATATCCTCTCCACTTAAACATTGTAGAAAAATTTCTCCTCTGTTTTTCTAGTACTTAACTGATTGGTTGGTTAATTCTTGGGTCCCTAATCTCTGTTATTTATTGTAGTATGTGGTATGAAATAGATTTTTTACTTGAGTCAGTATATTTAAAACAATTAGATAGGTATGTGGGACTTTGAAAACTCTCAGTGAATTTATTTTAATTTGTGTTACTTCCCTTTTGGATTAGGTTAAGTTGCAACTTCACATAGTACTGCTCTGCGTATGCTGCCTCCACAGGAAGTAGGACTGTATATTAGAATGAACACTGACTGAAAATAAGTGCCTAGATTCTAGATCTTTCTCAGCCAGTTACTAGTTAGTAGCCATGCTTAAATAACTTGATATTCTAGACCTCAGTTTCCTTCCTAAGAAGCCAAGACTCAATCTCCTTGTTGTTTCTCAAAGTGTCTTCTCCCAAGCCCTGATGGTGTAAGGTGTTTGTGTACTTTAAGAAAATGAAAGTGAAATAGGTTACAGACGTGCTAGATTCAACAAAGACAAACAAGTATGTATGAGAGAGTTTTGTTTTGCTTTTAACCATAGGCCTTCTCAAAGCCATTATGATGATGTGTGCTGTGAATCTACATGCATTTGTACAATATTTTTGACACTTATCTAACTACATATCCTTTTTTTCCCTCAGGGAATCTTACGAAAGAATAGTAATTTCTGAAAGGCTGGGTCAGATGATCTCTGAATTCTCTTTCTTCTCTAATATTCTAGAAATGTCATATTCTGAGGCTAAGCCATATTATGATATGCAGATCTTGATTTCTCAAGTTATTGCACAGGAGATATGTCTATACTATTAACATCCACTTTCAAAAATTACAGTGATTGTTGCTATGGCCCTAGATACACATGTATTCATAATATTAAGAACTTTCATTGCCAGCTGCCAAGCAAGGTGCTAAGCATACAGATACACAAGACCTGGTGCCTTCCTTTAGAGCCCCTAGTACACCTCTGCCATGTGTGAGGTGCACTTCATTTCTTAATTTTATAGCCAAATCCACTTTTTGAATCAGTTACTCAGTAACTGTGTGTATGAAAGGTGAATAATTTTTAATATTGCAAGATGCTAAAGAGATGAAGTTTGTTGGTTTTTAGAAAATTACTTTTATTGCAGTATGAGAAGTATTTATGCTTCATCTTTTGATAGCCTTTAAATTGGAGCATAAGTTGCTTCCATGTCATATTTGCTTAAAAGAATTCTATTTTCAGAACTCTGTATTTAGTATAGCTTATGTCAACTTATTGCCTGCAATGTCTATGGAATTTTATTACAGAAATAAAGTGTGCAATTTATTGAAATATTACAGTCATTTAAAAAGTAAATAAGCCATATGATCAAGGAACCATTCTGTAGAGCTATTTTGTGACTTAATTATTTTAAGGTAGAATGTAAAAATAACAAAAGGAAATCTAAATAAATCGGTACCAGGCTTAACATTCTTTTATCATTGTAACTCTGGCAGGATATTCAACAGTAGTCAGAATTGAAAAGTGTGCCATTGTTTTGTGCATTTTCAAAGGAAACCGAAGAAGTGTATTAGATGAAAGGAACAGCTGTAGGACTGCAGCTTTTAATCTACGGTGGGGTCTGTTCATCATTAATTGCAAACAAAATGATCCATTGAGAGAATACTGTACTTATCTGTTCATATCTGTACCATACCCAGTATCATTAATGGGGCACAATATACTTACATGTAAAATAATCTACTCTGCAAGAAGAAAAATGAAAAAATACATAGAATAAAAATAAATACAATCTAGAATTCTGATATTGTCAGGTAGCATCAGAAAAACTATAGGACTATAATGTTTTCAGGTATCTCCTTTTATTTTTAACTTTTCTCAAGGTTTTTTTTCCTTTTAATAACATCATTATAGTGAAAATTGTTTTGAATTTGTATTTTGGAATATGTCTCTATGCATAAGGAAAATTTCTAGCTAGCGAGTTCCTAGATCAAAGTACATGCTTTTTAAAATGAATTAACAAATATAAAGTGGAAAATCTCTGTCCCATCCCTTTCTCTAGACATCCAGTACTCTTCTCAGGTATCCAGTGTTATCCTTTTAGAAGTACTTAAGTAAGTACAATCCAAATACATACATTCGTGGTCTTTCCCCTCTTGTTTGTTTGTTTGTTTTAATGGAAATGATTACACATTTTACACATTGTTTTGTATCCTAAATTTTCTTTTTAAATTGTTATTTTAAAAAAAATTGAGGTATCGCCTTTTAAAACTGTATCTAAGCAATACAGTATAGCCTATAGAACGTGTTTGGAGGTTTGAGCATAGTTTCAATTGATCAAATGCAGAAAAGGGGCCAAGCAGAGCCTTGATCCCTACCACAAAGTTCCAACCATTGCAGAGACTGAATGGCTTCCTTCCATCAGTCCTCATGCCTTCTGAGTCAGAGCTCTAGGTCAGGCCACCAGACTAATGGTCTCTGAAATTTAATGATCTGTAGTGAATGTTGACTGCCTTTCTATTTTTTGATCACCAAAGGCAGATATAAAGTGGATATGTTAATATCCCTCTGATAATATATTTTAGAAAATTTGTTCTAAACATTACTGCTTTCTCAGCTACTGAGATGAAGGGAGAGAGAGACCCCAAGGACAAATAAAAGAACAAATTAACCTAGAACTTGGGGGACTGATTGACTCATTCAGTCCTATGTTTGTGACTTCAGTGGCCTGAACAAAGTTCACAAAAAAGCCAGTGCCTGGCTCTGTGGCTCACAAAGCAGCTTGCTGGTGCATTGAAACATGAACTGCATTAGCACATTTACATTAAAATGTGACATGATATCCAAAGATTATAAGATTGCAAATCTTTGGCATACTCTCTGGAAAAAAACTGTGGATAAGTGTCATGTTAAAAATCTTGTTCTGTCATGATTATAAGTAGAGTAATAATGGCAAATGACAGCTTAGAGTAGAAAAAACCATCTTGACACCTAAGTGATGGTATTGTTATCTGTATTCTGAATAATTTTACTTATAACAGATACTCTTCTGTAAGTTTGTCTTATGATCCATGTTTTCATTATGAAGCGAGAGCATTCGTGTTCCTTAAATTTTATTTACCCTGATATTAATATTGCTTTATCATCTTTCATTCAGTTGGTAGAATAGAACTTATTTTCATCCCTTTAATGCAAAATTTCCTAGGTCATTTTGCTAAAGTGTGTCTTCTACAAATAATGTATAGCTGGATTTTATTTTATTATTATCTTAAAGAACTCCATCTTTCAAGAGGCAAGTTTAAAGTTTATATTTATTATAATTATTGATAAAAATGATAATTTACATGAATCTACATGTAGATGTGTGTGTTTATGCACTGCGTTCTTTCTTTATTTGCTTTTATCCCTTGTCCTACTGTATACTGGACTTGTGAAGTTTCTTAATTTCCTCTTTTCTTCTTCCAGTGGTTTGGAAGCTGTATATTCTATTTCTGGTTTTTCCAAGCTTATTTTTAACATGTTTATTTAGTTAACAGACCTGTGGTTGTTCAGTATCACTATGTTGTTTCCAAATAATATGAGGAATGAAAATTCTCTAACCTTGTCTTTTATGTGCCCCACCCTATGTTATCATTATTTAGCTTTCTAGTTTCATTCTTTAAAAATTCTCCCATATTAGCCATTTGCTTTTAACAATGTATGTTTATTTACATTAATCAATAAGTTCAATGATTTAGTTGCTCACAATTGCTTCTTCCTTTCTGCCCCTTCATTGTGAGTTCAATTTTCTTCTTACTAAAGTACATCCTTTAGAAATTTCCTTAAGTGAGGGTCTGTAAATGATAATATATTTTCCTCTTTGAAATGTCTTTAGTTAGCCCTCATTCTTTTCAGGGCTAGTTATGCAGAGTATGGGATTCAGAAATGATAGGTTAAAAATTCTTCTCACTCCGAACTATTAAGGTATTTCATTGTATTTACCCCTTATTTTTGCTGATACCTGCTGTCAGTCTGTTCATCATTACTTTAGAGATGATATGCTTTTTCTTTGCTTTTATGGTTTTTTTGTTTATGTTCTAAAATTTCACCATGATTCTCTAAAAGTGACTTATTTTTTCACAATTCAAACTTGGCATGCTACTTCAACTTGAAGGCACGTCTTTCTTCAGCTCTAGAATATGGCTGACCATTTCTGAATGGTTATTGCCTCCCTTTTGTCCCATCTATTTTCACCATCTAGGATTCCTATTAGATGTATGTTGGACCTATTTTTATAGCTTCTATTTCACTTGACTACACTTTCTAATTTTCCGACTATTTAATTTCTCTTGCTGCATTTTGGGTGGTTCCTTTGGGTTTCTAATACTTAGAACTTTCCCTTTATTTCTCAGCAGTGTGTTTTTAATTTTTTCAAGTCAAATTTTATTCAACATTTCTAGGTACTGATAATAGGAGGGGGGCTATGTATATTACTTCACTCTGTCATGATGCTGGATTTAGTTGAATTCTTTATACTGTGTATTTACACAAGATGTGAACTTGTGCTATGCAGAGACAGTGTCTAAAGCTTCTGAGAAACCACAAAACACATCTGATTCCTTGATCCACCAAAATCAACCTGACTTAGAAAAGGACTGAAAGTGTAAGATGACCCTACAAAATTTCTGAGCGCATACAGAATTTCCTCTTTAGTGTTGTTTAATTGTAGCATAACTCTTTGAGACGTGTGTGTGTGTGTGTGTGTGTGTGTAGATACATGCATATATATGGGGAGTTTCATTTCCTTCCTAATTCCTAATGAGTTGAAGAGATGCAGATCATGCTCCTCAAGTTCGACACATAGTAAGAAATTGAGAGAAGGGTAGAAGGGAAGAGAAGGAAGAAAAGAGGGAGTGAAAGAGCACATGTAATGATAGACAAATACTGTTTGAAGAGATTAAAAACATCATAATCCAACAAAACTCTCAGTCTTTTAATCAGCTAAGCTTAACTTTAGAGAATAGCCTTATTTTCTTGTTAATTTGTTTGAGTTTTTAATAAGTAGATTTACTAATTTAAACATTAGTACTTAGCAAAAAATATTTAATAGGCCCTACATACACATTTACTTCAGGGTATGTACCTTTCACAATTTTCCCCAAATACTAACCTCTCCAACAGGACAAAAAAATCACATCCCCCATGTAAGCACCCTATTTTTTGTTGCATGTTCACACCTTTATATTGGAGTTTCCAAAACTGAAAGCAGTTCGAAATATTCAATAGGGTCTACCACTTTTACATAACTCTGGTTTCCTGACTCTGCTAATCTAGGATAAGTGTCCTGACAGTTTACTATTATAATCTTCTTTCACATCAAAGTTTTGAAGTATTTCTTTTTTTAAACAAAATTATTTTAATTGATAAACTTCCTAATACATCTCTATAGTATATCTTGCCTGCACTTTTTTAGCCATTTTAAAAAATTGAAGCTTAGTTAATTTACAATATTTTGTTAGTTTCAGATGTACAGCAAAGTGATTCAATTATATATATTCTTTTTCAGATTCTTTTCCATTATAGGCTATTACAAGATATTGAATACAGTCCTGTGCTGTACAG
Source organism: Hippopotamus amphibius kiboko (assembly GCF_030028045.1). Taxonomy (NCBI): domain Eukaryota; kingdom Metazoa; phylum Chordata; class Mammalia; order Artiodactyla; family Hippopotamidae; genus Hippopotamus; species Hippopotamus amphibius. The sequence goes on from NC_080191.1 coordinate 32,157,567, forward strand.
TAGGTTCTTATTGTTTATCTATTTTATATATAGTAATATGTATCTGTCAGTCCCTGACTCCTAATTTATCCCTCCCCCCCACCTTTGCCCTTTGGTAACCATAAGTTTGTTTTCTATATTTGTGAGTCTATTTCTAGTTTGTATTATAAATAAAATCATTTATATCATTTTTTAGATTCCACATATAAGTGATATCATATGATATTTGTCTTTGTCTGACTTACTTCACTTAATATGATAACCTCTAGGTCCATCCATGTTACTGCAAATGGCATTATTTCATTCTTTTTTATGGCTGAATAATATTCCATTGTGTATATATACCAATCTTCTTTATCCATTCATCTGTCGGTGGACACTTAGGTTGCTTCCATGTCCTGGGTATTGTAAATAATGCTGCTATGCACATTGGGGTGCATGTATCTTTTTGGTACAGAGATTTCTCTGGATATATGCCCAGGAGAGGGATTGCAGGATCATATGGTAACTCTATTTTTAATTTTCTTAAGGAACCGCCATACTGTTGTCCATAGTGGCTGCACCAATTTACATTCCCACCAACAGTGTAGAAGGGTTACTTTTTCTCCACACCCTCTCTAGCATTTGTTACTTGTATACTTTTTAATGATGGCCATCCTGACTGGTATGAGGTGATACCTTATTGTAGTTTTGATTTGCATTTCTCTAATAATTAGTGATATTGAGCATCTTTTCATGTGCCTGTTGGCCATCTGTATGTCTTCTTTGGAGAAATGTCTATTTATGTCTTCTCCCCATTTTTTGGTTGGGTTTTTCATTTTTTCAAGTATTTCTTTGACTTTATTTTACTGTGTGCTTATTTGGGACTCTAGGGAAGAGGACTTTATTGACAAATCATTTTTTAAGAAATACTTGCCATATTTTAGTATGTGCATCTGGTACTTATTAAAGAACTGAGAACCACATTGGAGAAAATATAGACTATGAATATAATGACTGCAGGGATCAGAAAGTACACTGACTTATGATGGAAATCTACCTCATGGAAGTAAAGTGAGCCTTAAGAAGAAAATCTTGAGCATTTATTCCACAACTCCGCAAAACAGTTTTATGCTGGACCTCTGAGCCAGAAATGTGAGAAAATAAAGTGATTGAAGCCTGTCAGCAAAGAAAATCAGCCAGCAGGATAACGATTCCCCATATAAGAGAAAGACTTCTATGAAAACAAACTCACAGATATCAGTATTTCTTATACATTCTCTTTATTTCTGAATCATAAATCATATTTCTTTGATAGGCTTGCCATCTTTATTGTTGGGATAAGTGTAATGTTTTACACATTTGGGTGAGAGTAACTGGCAGTTTCATTAAGAATCCCAACTCATGCACAAATCCCTGGGTGGCACCCAGGAACCTTGATCCTTGAGCTAAGGTAAATAAATTCTCCAAGTTTTATAAAGCGAGGGTCACTTACAGTTAACTATGACATTGAAACTCTCGTAATATGGTGCTCAACGAGAGAACATGCTACTCTAAGTGGCAAGGAGTTAAAAACTGAAGAGTTTTATATAAAATATAAGCTGCTTTTAGTATGCAGTCACAAAGAGCTTGAAAAATAAAGAAAACAACAGTAATTCAGCTTTAAAATTATAGTGCTCAGTTGTTAAAAGGTCACCTGCCCTTGGCCTCATTTCTGCTTAATTGGGGCAGGTTAATCTTCTTTTCTGTTGTTCTTTCAATTTGGAATGAAACTGGGATCTCTGCTAGTACTCCTCATCCATCAAACCCTGCGACCTTGAAAGAAAATGCCGGCTCCACTTCTCAGGAGAGAGTCTGAAAATGAGAATTAAAATAGGTCTTCTCAGTGGAGACCCACAGCAACATGTAGTAAGACACGTAAAAAAAGATTCTATCACTGCAGGCATACTGTAATAGTTCTCAAAGTAACATATGGAGTCAAAATGAGAATTCATTTAAGCTCAGAATAAAAAAAAATCAGTAAGAGATGTTAGATCTAAAAATCGGCTAAAATCGTCTATGAAAAATTTTAACGGAAGTCGACAATTTTGTAATTTGTTTCTTTTCAACTCTTATGAAAAGCTCTGCACCTCAAAATATGAAACATCTTAAACTCTGATTCTCTAGAATGGGTCCCCAAAAAGAAGAATAGAAATATTAACAAAAGGTATGAGTAATGATGTCATATTCATTATTAAAAGTTTTTAATTTAAAAGGTAAAAGGACATCTCTAACCACAGGGTGGTCTGCTTTTATGATAATAAATGCAAAATTAGGATGAATATATAATGAGCACTGTCATAGCAGCAGTATTCAACATCAGAGAATCAACTTTATTTTACTATTTTAAGTGTATTAAGAAAAAATTATATGATCCTGGAACACTATGGAGAGTTTATGAAAGTATCAGGTGCGTTGCTTCCTTTTGACTTCACAATGAGAAACCTGTATAAGAGTGTATCACCAGGTAAATTCCTGTTCCTCTTCTAGAATTATCCAACAATAAAAAAATTCATTAATTTAAGACTAAAGGGTTTTTGATACAATTTAGAACTACAGAGATTTTAGTCTAGTTAAAAAGAAAAACAATATTATTGCAATCTTATTTAATGCCAACTTTATACAAGACCAGTATCTGTAAATAAAAGAAAAAAAACCCCACCACAGGTATGTGTTTTCCAAGCTTCTTATAACTGAAGCCATACGTGCACGTTCCCACATATCCAAGTTCAAGGCTGTTTTCTGTTCACAAGTTGCTTCATTTACGAGGAAAAACCAGACAATGCTCTTTAAAAATGACTCAGGGTCCAGGGAAATTTAATGATAATCCAATGCAAAATTATCTCTATATTAATATTTAGGATAACCAATCTCACATATACAAATTCATTATTAACTACAAAGTTATATGAGAATACCAAGTATATTCTTAACATCTGGTACAAATAAAGGATCAAAAGGGTAGTACAACATTTCATGGTTTACTTATTTTAAAAGACAGTGTTTACTGTGAGAATATTATTAGAAATTTAATTGAGCAAAGCTCAAGCTGAGTCAACTCAGAAAGAATCCATATTCCTATTTCACTACTTACTGGCTGGTGGCCTTAAGGAAATTATTGAATCTCTTTAAGCTTCAGTTTCCTTGTGTGTAAGATTGGGATAATAGAACCTACTCATTATCAGGTTGTTGTAAGATTAAATGTGAAATACTCCTCGGTTAAGGTAAAGGATATAATGCTAGGTACATAGTAAGTGTTCAATAAACATAATTCAATTTTTTTTCTAATTTTATTTTGACACCTGCATTGAATAACATGAGTATGTTTAATGAATCCAATATTCAGATTTTATACCTTCCAATATTGATGAAGGAAGCAACCAATTTAAACTACATAAAGCCTCAATAGAATTTTCAAGATAAATTTGGGCAGGTTGATGTAGTGAATGTAATGTAATATGACTACCATTGTAGTGATAATTAGCACCTCTTCCCTTACATAACCATCCCTTCTTTTTAGGTTGGAATAATTAAGTTTTAGTCTCTTAGCAAGTTTGATGATTATAATACAATATTGTTGTTTATACTCGCTATACTGTGAATTAGGTTTCTAAGTTTTATTTTAAATTTGGACCCTTAAGCAGCATCTGTCTTAGCCCCTCAACTCCTGCCCCCAGCATCTGGTAACCTCCATTTTATTCTTTTTTTATACAAATTGGTCTTTATTAGATTCCACATGTAAGTAATATCACACAGTACTTGTCTTTCTCTCTCTGATTTATCTCACTTAAGTAATGTGCTCAAGGTCCATCCATATTGTTGCAAATGGCAAGATGTCCTTCTTCCTTTTGGTTTAAAAATATTCCTTTGTACAAAAGTTTTTTGTGCAGCAAAAGAAACAGTTTGCAAAATTGAAAGGCAACATATAGAATGGGAAAAAAATTTGCAAAACATATCAAGGTGTTAATATCCAGAATATATAAAGAACTGTACAACTGAATAATAACAACAAAACAATCCAGTTAAGATGGGCGGAAGAACTAAGTAGACATTTGTCCAAAGAAGATATCTAAATGGCTAATAGGTACATGAAAAGATGCTGAACGTCACTGATGATTGGGAAATGCAAATCAAAACTGCAATAAGCTATCACCTCACACCTGTTAGAATAGCTATCACCAAGAGGACGAGAGATAAAAAGGGTTGGCGAGGATGTGGAGAAAAGAGTCCTTGAATATTGTTGATGGAAATGTAAATTGGTTCAACCATTATGGAATACAATATGGAGGTACCTGAAACAATTAGAAATAAATCTACTATGTGATCCAGCAATTTCACTTATGGATGTATACTCTCAAAACAATGAAAACAGGGTATCAAAGAGATATATGCACTCCGATGTTTATTACAGCATTATTTACAGTAGCCAAGATATGAAAACAATTCAAGAATTCTTATGCTGATTAATTCAACAAATATTTATCAGGAGCCTACATGTGCCAGAAATCCAGTTAGATGTTAAAGTGATAGTGGCCCTAACTATCCAGTCCTCAATACTGAGGTACATAACATTATGGTCTATCTTAGCGATATAGTCTGCAATTCAGACTCTTCTGGTGGTTTGTTCACTTTTCTAAATTCATGTTGAAATATGGGAAAACAGAAATGTCTTTACTTAAATTGTTTTAGCTCAAATTGCATAAAATTTCTATTACAGTTATTATTCAACACTTTGTGTGTATTTACAAATGCACGTGTATTTAGACTTCTGCTCCACTGACTTCATAATTTGAAAGAAAAATAAAAACATGATAGCTCTATTAACTATTTACATTCTGCATTTAGTTCTAACAAGATGCTGGAAAAGAATATATAGGAAACACTGATCAATGAAATTTGTGTGGGCAAAGTTGCCTTTGGAGAGTGGCACTTGCACCTTGAAGCAGAGTGCGATTGTTCTGTAGCAGACAAGTACACTGGCATTATGAACCAAACTAAATATGAGACTGGAAAATGCGATGATAAAGGAGCAGATCATTGTAGTAAAGCTGAAAGGTGGCTTTTTTGTTAACTTGATTTTTACCTTTTAAATTAGGTGGAAGCTCAGGATACAGTTCTGCTTACTTCACAACGATCTAACCTCTTTATAACAATTCTGCCCTTTAGAGCCAACCACATCACATAACTCCAAAGACCAATATTCCCAGATTACAGTATTCCCTCCTTATCCACAGGGAATATGTTCCAAGACCCCGAGTCTGAAACCATAGAAAATACTGAAACCCTATACAGTTGATTTTGAACAACGCTGGGGTTAGGGGCTTCAACCCCCTCGCACAGTCAAAAATCTACTTAAAACTTTTAACTCTCCCCAAACTTTACTACTAATAGCTTACTATTGACCAAAATCCTTACCAATAGTATAAACAGTCGATTAACACATATTTTGTATGTTGTATATATTATATACTGTATTCTTGCAATAAAGTAACCTAGAGAAAAGAAAATATTAAAGAAAACTGTGAAAAAGAAAATACATTTATAGTAATGTACTTATCAATTCCGTAAGTTTACATCATCTGTTTACAAGGTGAATCATCTGTCAGTATTTACATCAATATCATAGGATACAAAACACTGTAGATGTTTTACATATTACTAACACTAAACATCAAAAATGAAAAGATAAGGTAAAAAAGAAATTCATATTTACAGGTATAACGATTCCTGCAATGAGAACGAAGAAGCAGCAATGTGTCTGCTTTATGGTAGCCTAGTGTAATTTGATACAGTTGCTCCATGGTAGCCTGGTCTACACACAAATGAATAAATCATTATAAAAATTTTATAGCATATATTATTACAGTCATATTCATAATACAGTTTTTGAAACATAGTTACATTTAACAAAACACACTTACCTATGATGATAGGCATCTCCAATTACAAGAGAGAGGCATACTCTATGGTAATATAATTCTTTGAAAGCAAAGTTATAAAACTGTAAGAAAACTAACATTATTAATTATACATTAAATATCACTTACCTTATGCCTATATAAGTATAGACTAGAGTCTGTATATATTTTGTACATTCATTACATACCTAACTTTTCCTTAATTTTTCCATATTTCTAGGTATTGCAGTTTGCCTGTGAATTTTTTCAAATTGTCACAAATCTGCCAGAATTTTCCAATATATTTACTGGAAAACATCTACATATATATAAATGGACCCAGGTAGTCTGAACCCATGTTCTTCAAGGGTCAACTGTATATATCAATACTATGTTTTTTCCTATACATATATACCTATCATAAAGTTCAGTTTATAAATTAGGCACAGTAAGAGAATATCCAAATTGCCAGCATCAATATGCTTGCACTTAGGGGCATTATTAAGTAAAATAAGGGTTACTTGAACACAGGTACTGTGCTACTGCAACAGTTGGTCTGATAACTAAGGTTGGCAACTAAGTGACACATGGGCAGGATATGCCAGACAAAGGGATGATTCATGTCTAGGGCCTGGGCTGGATGGAGCAGGAGGGTGCAAATTTTCATCACGTTACTTAGAATGGTGAGCGGTTTAAAACTTATGAATTGTTTATTTCTGGAATTTTCCATGTAATATTTTCAGACTGTAGTTGACTGCAGGTAACTGAAACTGCAGAAAGCGAAACTGCAGATAGAGTACTGGATCCCATGTGAATGGTGTGTGTGTCTCTGGAATTACTCAGTGCAGCAGCTGTGCTTGTGTCCAGATGCTCTAAATATTTGATTCCATTTTTTTCCATGATCGTAGTTACTTCTCATAGTAACTGTTGCTGACAAACATTCCCTCAGGTGATCTTTTTTTTCCTCTTTCTTTCTCTTTTCTCTTTTTCCTCTTTTTTTCTTTTTTTATGGAGCAGTGTGCAAAGTTATGGTGTTACAAAGTTATAATATTTTGGCAATAAATTTTAGAACAAAAAGATAAAACAACATGAAACTCAGCTAGTCTATGAAAAATAATTCTGCTCAGCAAGGTTTTCCTGTTTCAGAATGATGCCGGAAGCTCAGCTTCTCTGTACACCAGTGCCGAATCAAATCTCAGAGACAGAGTTTTGGGTGAAGTAGAAAAGGATAGCTTTATTACTTTGCCAGGCAAAGGGAGAACACAGTAGATCAGTGCCTCAAGAACTGTACCCCCCTCCCTGGGGAATAGGGAGAGGTCTTATAGTTGGGGCTTGTGGTCAGGGGTAGGTGATAAGGATCAAGGCAGTCACAGTCTTGCATTCTTCTGATGGGTGGGTGGTGAGGTAAGGAGGAGTCAGCATCATCAACCTTCAGATCCAACTGGTCTGGGGTCTACATGCTTGTGGGCAGCATACCATCATTAATCATTAACTTTTCCCACCTGGAGGGGTTTCAACTTCTGCAAAATGGCTCAAAGAT